>NC_039364.1:26434541-27718178 GCF_003573695.1 Papaver somniferum
GCACGGTACTGTCCTGTTTGGACTTTGATCCATTCTCCCGGTCATTCCAGCCCAATTGGTTGGGTTAAATTTCTTATACTGATCTTTTTATAGTCTAGGAAGTCCAGCCCAGTGAAAATCCGATGTTGAATCTCCTTAAAACTCGCTCAAATTCGAACCCCTAAAACTGTTCTTCTGCAGAGTTCTTTTCCCGCCAAAATCCAGTTTTGAAACTTTGAAGATGACCTCCCCCTATCCAGTTCCGGTGTCCCTTTAGTACATGCCCTGAAATGGGGTGCACCTTATCCAAATTAGGGGTGCCTTTAGCAATTCTTCTGGGATGTTTTCCGCACTTTTTCGGGGTTCCTCCGGGGTATTTCTGGGGTACTTCCGGTATGCTATCTACGGAGGTCCAAATGCCATATTTTTAGCCAATTTCGCCACAAAGTATTATTCTTCCAAAAACACCTACAAATAAATAAAATAACCAAATAAGTACGATATCGAGCACTAACAATATATACAAATGAGCTATATTAGACACATAAATGCGTCTATCAGTTTCCTCGTTAACAAAACTTCTGATGTATGTGTTATTACTTTTCCGCATTATATTTGCTTATATAATTGAAATATCACAGGTTGTGCGTAGTTCAATCAATTGGTAAATCCGACCTTTGGTTGTTGATCAAAATTGGTTGACACCTGAACATTGATCTTTGGTATCGTTCAAGTTATTTCTTATATCAATCAGGCTCACATACTTCTATCTGTTCGATTGCAGATTATATTGAGAAATTGAGATATGACTCGGATGTTTTTCCTTGATTGAGTCTGACTGTCTAGTTGATTCTCTTGGAATTATATTAGAGTTAGTCTATAAAGATCGCCGAACAAAATATTGGATGTGGTTGTTAGACCCCCTCTTTTTCACATTGCTACTACTTCCATTAACTGCTTTGTCTCTTGGTTTGAACTCGGTCGTGATGATGTCACTAACTTTCCACGTGTTCTCATCTCTAATTGGTGGTAGGTATCTCGATAAAAGATAGAATATTCTTTGAGATTTTTACAGTATTTTACATGATCTTCCTTTTCATAGTTCGATCCTTACAAAAATTTCCACGTGGTTGGTGAGTATTTTACCTTCACAATTCACAATATTATCAAAGACGATAACATAACTGTTTTTCTTTATGGTAGTGTTAATTATTTGTTGTATCTCGGGTAGTTGTGGTTGTAGAGATGATAATCAATATCAACATACTCAATAATACAACGTATGCCATAACAATGAACGTTGCGATTGGAGTTGGGTTGAAAGCTTCAAATTTATAGTGGTAATCTGGTCATGAATTCTATCCCAGCATTCCGTTAAATCGAGAGATAAAAACGAACATGCACTAAGAGTGTATTTGTTTTTTGCTGACTCAGTGTCTGAATCTGACTCAACCTCTGACTTGATCGAGTCAGTTCGTTTGTTTTTGATTTTGAATCAGATCCGACTTGCGATCTGACTCAGTCCTAACCTCTATCTTGGACCCATTTGAGTCAAGAAAAAAAAATACTCCTGACTCCTGGGACCAAGCCACTGACTTACATATTTTTGAGGCAGATGAGTCAGATCTGACTCAAAAAATAAACATACTGAATCAGATGACTCGGATTCATATGAGTCTGGTGATATCAGTCAGATTCAGACGAATCAGGAAAAAACAAACAAGGTGTATTGGTTCCGAGTCTTATGACTAACAAAACCAGCAGAAACTGGAACCAGCTGTCTTAAGGTTAACCCCTATGGGCTAGATATCTAACAGCTAGATTGGTCATCCACGTCAGCCAGGGCAACCTCCTAAGTCCTATGGTATTGCTAATCTAGCAGCGAAACGCTGAATGGTTCAACGTTATATGAATTTATTTTCCAAACAACTAATTATTACCATTTCTCTCTCCTTCTTTTTCCTCTCTCTCTCCCTCTTTTCCTCTCTCTCCCTTTTTTTTCCTCTCTCCATCACGTTCTCCCTCTATTTCCCCTCTCTCTCTCTCCCTCTCTTTTTCCTCTCTCTCCATCACATTCTCTCTAAAAATTTAATAAAAAATATAGAGCGCTGAATGGTTCAGCGTTTATGTCACTTTTCAACGCTGAATGATTCAACGTTTCAATCTCGCTGATAATTGGACTGCGAGCAGTTGGTAGGAGAGAGAAGTATAAAGAAGTAGTGTTAACTTTTTTTCCACATTTTTTTCTTGATTTGTAACACTTTTTGGCCAATCTAACAGTTCAATCTAGCCTATAGGAATTAGCCTAAACATCAAGCTGGAACGGTCCGAACCTAATAACTTTTTAGGAGGAGTTGGGCTGGAGCTGGACTATCACAGTCCCGACTCCCGAGTATCAAACTGGGAGAAAATAAATTAGACATATTCAACTGTTTCCGTCTAAATTTTCTTGTTCTTCTAGATTTGGCTCTTTAATTCCCAAAGGTGCAATTATCGTTCAAAATTACAACCAAACTGACCAGTTAGCACTGAATGCCCGAACTGGAGCCCTAACAATTTGCTTGGTAGAACCAGAGTGTAACCCTAACATTCATTTCATGGTAAGATTTCGATCTAGACCTAATTTTTGTAAGAAATCCATAAATAATGGCGTGAAAACAGTTCGATAACAGATTGAGGGTTTTAATGCGAACATTTTTTTGTACATTTCATTGTATTATTGAGAGAAATTTACATACATTTGTTTCATGATTCACTCATTTCCTTTCTGGTGATTGAATGTTTCTAGGCAAATACATCACGCTCTTATTTGACGTGTATACGGAACACACTGGAAGCTGCTATGTGCTTGCAGGTATTTGCTTGGTTGCATTTAGTTGTTTTGGTAATTATCTCTTCGAATAAAATGAATTAAAGATCAAGACTTCTTCTGATTTAGTTTTTAATGGAAAGAAAGTTATTGGTATCAACTGAGGGAACGGACATCACAATTCTTTGCGCATTGCCATAGAGATGCGTCTTTTTGCGGACCTCAAGTATCATTATGGTTTTAATTACACGTCTCTTGCTCAAATTTGCTCTTATTTTGCTACACAATCATATGATACTAATTCAGAAACTCATGCATGTAGCTTACTGCATTGGTTAGAGATGCTATAGGGTTTCTCTTTTCATCCATTCATTTTCTTGTTGCGTGCAGAATTTTCCTTGCCAAGAAGTTGAAAGACATAACAAGCCGGAGGTTGAGCTAAAGTGAGTTTCTCTCTTGTGAAGTGTCAACTAGTTACACTTGTGTGTTCATTTTGGATTGTACTTCTGGTCGTTGTTCAGAACACCAATAATGATTCGCTTGAAATTACCTGAAATTGTGCTTTGCATTCTTCAGAACCAGCCCAGAACTTCTACTAAATCCTGTAAGTATTTTCTTTGTGGAAGCAATTGGCGAGTCTATTTTTAACTCCTCAGTCTCTCCTTTAGTGTGACTGCAGATTTCATAAACATATGGTTGGTCACCGTTTCTGCAGGTTAAATTATTTTCTATATGTTTGTTGAGCTTAGAACCCGATAGTTTTATATCCTTAGTTTAAGAAATGGAACATGGATGTATTTTCCCTTTACATTATTCTTATTATTCGTTCTCCTTCATGTTTCCGTCCATATTTGATTCAAAACTAGAATTTCTGCCCATATTTGATTTCAAAACTAGAGTCTTGTTCAAAAGATTGAACCCCCCAACCTATTCCCGCCTGTTATGGCTAACCTTCAAAAGAGTCCAGGCAATCATAGGCTATAAATCAATCTGAGTCATAAATTCGTCTCTGTTTCACTATAGGGCCTTCCTTTGGAGACGGAGGCCACGTAAATCTAAACACTTGTCCATATTTTCTGAAGTAGAGTGTTCATTAGGCTTGTGCTTGAATGGTATGGGTAAAATATCACTTGATGCGAAATTGCAAATGTCAGAAGTGGTGTTTTGTGGGCTTTTTGTTAGATTTTGATTGTAATTTGTAGTTAGGAACCAATTAAGTAGGCAAAAGTGCCATTTAAAATTTGCCTGTTTCAGAAGAAGTGCAAATTTTAGTAGCCTTTTTGCCTTTCAATATCGAAGGTTCAATACAATTTACAGTTTAATTCTAACATTGACTCCTTCAAACAAGGCATTTTGAGATTCTGCCATGCTAAACTTCACACCGAGAAAAGCTTAGGTTGGTTTTACTTTCTTGAGTCTCACTGTAATACGATTATATGAGAAATGGAGTTAAATGTTTTTGTACACATGACAACTAAATGTACCTATTAAAGTTACACTTCATACTGCTACTCATTCAAGTAAACAAAACTGAAACATACCTTTTTCTTGTTGGGAATCATTTACGTATAAAGAGCAATGCCAAAGAATGTGGAAAATCAGGTAGAAAAAGAAAACTGTATGTAAAATAAACAAACTGCAAGGGGAGCATCCCAAGAAAACAGCAATTCGTGGGTTTTACATTCCAAACCGTTGATCTAGAGTAGCTCACAGATTTATATGCCTGTATTCTCAAAGTGATTTTCTCCACTGTTTATTTTTTATAAGAAAGGAGGTGTCGTTGACATTGTTAAATTGACGTCATCTTGTACTTTTGACCCCAATTTTTTATGGGGACCCGAAGAAAGAAACTAAATTTTTTGTGCAATGCTTTTCACATTACGCACTACACCCCCACCAAAACATAGTGCAGTTTGAGGTATATAACCTCATCATCTGTCGGTTTGAATTTCAACCATTGACAACGAATGATTGATTTTCAAACCGGTAGATGGTGAGGTTATATGTCAGGGAATTTGCTGTTTTCTTGGGAGAGTGTAGGACACAACTAGAAGATTTGATTACGACAAATTAGCTTCTTATTTGTTTTCACTTTTCATTCGGGCCCTATACAAAAATTACGGCAAGTGTAAGATAGTGTCAATTTAACAATGTCAACGTGTGATAGAGTAGTTATGGACAGACCATTTTTCTTTTAACTCTCTGAATATTGTATGCCCTAAAAGAGGGTAATGGATAACCCTTTTTGGTGTAATGGTGGGTCCCCCACGAACAAGAGAAAAATGCCTCATATGAGAGGGCGGTTTCGGTGGAGTTTAAACGGATGGTCTGTGAAACATTTTCCTCAGAATGTAGGATCATTTGGTTATGTTCCCTCCAAATCCTCTCATATAATCACAGATGAAATTCAGCTTAAGAGTAGTTGGCCTCCTGCGTCAAAGTGTTAATATGGTTCTTGCTCAGTTATCCTCAAACTATATATGTCGTATTCAGATGTCCAGTCACTACTTGTACTATAATGGCTTGTTTGTGTATAGTAGAATGTTAACACATATTGTCACCCTGTGAAGTTCTCATGGTTCATCAGGCTATGCTTCCCTCTATTGTGACTTATCCTTGTGCATGATGTACACACAAGTGAAAGAAATAATAAATAAATAAATGATAACAATAATAATAATAATGTACACCAAGTGAGACTAATGTATTCCGAACCATTACCTGGCAGCGGATTCTTGATAGGAAGAATAATGGTAGTGTAACCATTACCAACAGGCCATTTTGTGATTCTATCTTTATACAGTGTGCCATATTGTTAATATGAATTTGTCCGTTTAGAGTTAAGAAACGTAATTGATTGTTTCCTTTACTGTATTTTATCTGATTGAAATGGTATTTGTCTATTATATTAACTTTTGGGTGAATGACTACTTGATAACTTTGCTGTTGTTGTCTTAGGTGTTGATCTGTCGAAACGAGGCTGAAAAATGTTTAATAGAGATATCCATTAACTCCCTGCGCATAAGTATCAAGGTATTAAATACTTTTCTCTTCTGTTATTTGATGTTTCTGATGTTTATTATTCTAAGATATAATTCTCTCTCTATATATATTTGCAATAACATGTCATCTTAACCTGCACGCACGTATTTCAATTTTCAAATCAAGTTCCTGTTGTGGTATACTGCTAAACCTATCCAATAGTTGTTGTATTATGTAAATGCTGAAGTTTTGTACTCGATGAACCTCGTCGATTGTTCGTGTTATTTAGATTTGGTGGGAAAAAACTAGTGTAAGATTTGACGTGCAACCGGTGTGGTTGTATTTATGCATCCACGGATCCACCCTTTGAAGAACTCACAATATCTCCAACATTACAGTTCTTTTAGCACAATGTCATGTTAATACATAGTAGATAGTAAGTGACATATAGCACTATATGTGTACTGGAATTACAAAGATATTTCGGGAATCTGAACATTTATAGCATGTTATTTCTTCTTTCTTTGTATTTTGTTGATGTATATCTCAATATTTGCTTATTCGTTGCTTATTTGTTGCTTCTTGTTTAGGTTAAGCAGGCAGATGAGCTTGAAAACATACTAACGAAGAAATTTCTTAGATTTTTGTCGATGAGGGCAGAAGCTTTTCAAGTATTGAGGAGAAAACCAGTACAGGTATGTGTTGGCTCCTTGCATACCAATCTCTCATTAAAATCTTTCTTGTTTCATTTACCTTGACTCAGTTCTGCAGTAGCATGTGACATTTATGGCTTGCATGGATCCCGATCCTAATAAATCTTGAAATAGGATGCATTTTTAATTTGACTTGCACTAAACAAGAAAGTACGTGATTTTGCAGTCATATACTGCAGAGCATTTTAATGTATATGTAATTAAGACCACAAGCACAAGCGGCAAGTGGGAATTGATTCAATAGATGAAGTTTCTGAAACTGCTGTGCGATATCATAATTTTATGCATACCTAGTATCAAGTGGTATCCATTACCATTATCCATATCCAGGATTGCAAATGGTTCTTGACGGTATATTGGACCCATCCAAGGAACTGGTCAAGGATAATGAAAGATAAAGTCTTATATTATCTGAATTGAAGTCGAACTGAACTCTCTGCACAATCTTGTTTGTGTCTCAAATTTGACATCTTTGTTTCATGGTCATGAATAACACCTTGCGGAGCTGTTGAAGGAACACTCTGTTTTGATTTACCGATGGTGTCAGACTAGAATTGGGCTTTGTTCTGGATTCCCTTTTTTTATTTTTGTGTTGTTTTCTTTTTCTATTCAGTAGTAAGAAAGTATTCTTTTTGCTCAGATTTTATTTGACATGTAATGTCCTTTAATATCCTTTGACGAGAATCATCCAAGGATGCCCACACTTTAGGATTGTACCGATTATGGCATCTGAGCTGGTTTTTGCTTATCATGTTTGCTCATCAACCATCTATGTTACTCTCCTGTTATGTTGTATCATTGAAGAGTTGTCTTTCAAATGTTACTGAAAATTCTCAGATTATTTTGTGAGCTTGATAACCGGAAGGGAAATGTCGTGTACTAATGCCGTTATTTTTGCATCATTTATTCATTTTGCAGGGATATGACATTAGCTTTCTTATTACAAACTATCACTGTGAAGATATGCAAAAGCACAAGCTAATAGATTTTATTGTGCAATTCATGGAGGCAAGATCTCTATATGCTTAATATATCTTCCTTTTCCTTTGCTTGATTAACCTAATTGTAGATTTTTGTAAGGTGTTTTTATATATATACTATTGGTTTTCCCAGTTAAAAGTTCTAGAATATAAAGAAAGTGGATTTTGATATTTCGACTGCTTTAGCAGGCTACTTTTTGATATATCACAATTGCAGAATAGATAATCCTCTTAAGGTTTCAGACTTCCAGTGGTATGGGGTTAGCAACTTCAGACTTGTTGCGCAGCAGAACAAACTTTTGATCATTTTACTATGAGATCAGAAGTACCAAATTAGCTTTAAGCGTGTTTACTTCTGTCAATGCGCTTGCAGGATCTATAACTTCATTTTTATCTTTCTCTTTGTGCAGAAATGTTAATTTCCTAATTATTAATTCTCTAAATGCAGGATATTGACAAGGAGATAAGTGAGCTGAAGATGTCCGTGAATACACGAGGACGACTTGTCGCAACAGAATTTCTTAAACAATTTTTGTGATATCCCCGTCCAGGCATACTAATGCCTCAAGAGTTTTGAACACTCACACGGGACTCCTTTGTCTGGAGACATCAGGCATCTCCCAAATCATCCAGCTTAGTATTATTTTTGTAAACATGTAAAAATGGAATTATGTACTATATATTTTATTTTTATTTTCTTCACTTCCAGTGTTATGTTAATTTTTACGATCTGTGGCCACTGGTCATTTATTTTTTCGGTTTGCTCTAAGTCATTTATTTTTGTAAAATCTAAGTCATTTATTTTTGTAAAATCTACTAGAACGATGTGGGTGTGGTCCACCTTAGACTCCAGTCAACAGTAGGCGACTGATCTGGCTCTTAAATAGCAAAATCTGGTCTCCCTACCAGCAACCATCCTCTTGTTCACACTAAACAGATCGACACCAGATTACCTCTCTTCTCCAAATTTCCGGTCGACACCAGATTGGTA
Organism: Papaver somniferum; assembly: GCF_003573695.1. NCBI lineage: Eukaryota > Viridiplantae > Streptophyta > Magnoliopsida > Ranunculales > Papaveraceae > Papaver > Papaver somniferum. Next base: position 26,442,996 of record NC_039364.1, read on the forward strand.
TGATATAATATATATATATAGGGTAGACCGCCGATACAGAGAGATCAACCCTTTTCTCCCGCTGTTCTTTCTTCTGCTTCTCCGTACCCATGTACGGCAACAACCACCACAGCATCCTATCAATCCTGATTTCTTCAACCAAAACCCTCACCTCCCAACTCATCCTTTTTCTTCTTCATCATCAGATCCTCAAACCATGTATTTTAACCGCCAAAATCCTTACATCCGAAACCCTAATTTCCCAATCCAACAACATCCCAATACTAACCCTACTACATCTCTGTACATAATTGAAAGCGCTGTGAAGAATTCTCATGATAATCTTCTTGCAATTGGTGATACTGTTACGGCATGGGGAGTCTCTCAAGCTGCACTTATATATCTTCAAGTAGATTCATGGGCTTCACTAGGGTTTCAAATACATCAAATTCCATCGTTGAAGCTTCTTATGAAAACTGAAGCAAGGGTAATTTTTTGTTTGTTTTGATTTCAGTTTTTCTTTTTTTTGTGTTTACTTGTTAATTGATTTTGGTATGTTTGTTTTTTTGCTTAGGTTAATTCGTTTATCCATTGTTTCGTTCTGGCGCGGAAATTTACGTCAGTGTATGATTTGGAGATTGCAATTTGTAAAAGTGAGGGTATTGAAAAGTTTGAAGGACTGAAATTGGGACCTATTTTGAATCATCCAGTTGTCCTTAAATATTTTTATGTTCCTTCGGATGTCAAACAAGTTCATAAGATAACAAGTGAAACGATTTTTACTAACTTTGTTGAGTTCGTAGAGTATTGTGAAGGGAAACGGAAACGTGTCAAGAAGAAAAAGTTCTTGATGTTTCTAGCAAGGAAAGAAGATGTTGCACGCTTGGTGTTAGGATTCCGCAAGTGAAGTACGTTTTTTACTCTTTTGTTATTTATCTATGGCATATTAACGGGATATAATTCTTGTACAAGTATTGCATACTTTTGAATTGTTTGTTTTTCGTCTGATGAACTTAGTATTCTTGATTGGTTTAGAAGGTTAGATTGTTTATTAGTTCAGAAGCAAATTAGTGTAGCATTTACCTAAGGTCCATTCCTCCTGTTCGTTTGTGAACTCTATTTTCTGAAGATAAGGTTATCACGCAACAAATTCTAAGAGTAACAGTTATTGTATAGCATGAAAAGTAATTGATACGCTTCTTTGGTTTGTGACTTCTCTTAGGAATTGGTTTGTACTCTAACAAATGGATATACACCAAGTTCTCTCTGGTACTCCCTTCCACACCGTCCTGGCCAGTTTTATTTTTTTAGCATGGCATGGAGTGTTTCTACTGGATTAGTTTGTAAAAGGTGAACCAAAAATAGACCTTATCAAAAACCCAAAGCTGGGATATTTCTTCTTTTCTTTTTGTTAATTGTTTGTATTATTTAAATATGGTTTGACTTTGATATTCTTTTACTATCCGCAGAGTTTATGCAACTTATATCCAAAATGCAAGCAAAGCAGAAGGGGAGAGACTAAAGAGTTCTGCTCAAGCACTGAGACAGAAGTCCATCAATCATAACAAAAAAGTGGAAGATGAAGTTTCGAAACAACCTGCTATTACTTTAAAGAAAAAGGTTTTAGACAAAAGCAACACTAAGATTGTGGTTGGGTTATCTTTTAGGCAAATGTTAACTTGTACACCGGAGCATATGTTAAGGAGATTCTACCTAGCTACTTCCGGTAATACCCTTCTAAATCAAATCTTTTTTTACTCTGCAACCAGACCATTGAGTTTTCTCTTTCTCTGTCTAATAAGAGTTATAAGACCGCTGATGAAAATCAAAACCAGTACACCAACTCCAAACTCTTTCTCTTGGATCTGAAAAAACCAAAAATCTCTATATCAGTGAAGTTTCTCTTCAAAAATCCGATCCTATGATTTTCATTGGGTCGAATTTGTATTCATCAATTAATTAATGGATTCATCAGAAGATTCAACAATGGCTACCTCAAGTGTTGTACATCTTGCTTCTGTTTCTCAACAACCATATGTTTCGGAACTTCTTTCGTTTACTCTTGAACGTCTTCATAAAGTCTCATCAGATCCCCTCAATTCGGATACAAATGCAAGAAGTTGCAGTTGGAATTAAAAAGCTTTTGTTGCTGCTGTTGATGCGTTTGGTTGCGATCTGTGAACAACTTTCTCCTGCTGATAAACATCTTGAATCAACGGAACAAACCCAAATTCTTAATTAAACGCAGGGTTAAATTAATGAAGACCCTTTGATGGGAGATTCGACGAATTAATAAACATCTTCTTCTGATTTAATTTGGTGAACACCCAATTCTTTTTCCATCATCCTTTTAGATTTTGCATGTCATTCATCAATATACAAAACTAGCCTCCGATGTGTTACTGAGTATGGATCTAGTTTATAATAATTTATACTAGCACCCATCATATGATATCATTAAGATTTTACTGTATCAGTATAAGAATGGAGATGATGGATGTCGTTTCTCGTGAAATAAAAATGGAGGAGGAGAAGATAACAAAGGAAATAAGAGAGAAAGAGAGGAAAGGTTGGGATTGATTATTTAATTAATTTCCATTAACAAAACCAAAGGGTACTATTGGAACAATAATTTCTATGGTGGCTGAGGCTAGATTATTAATTGCCTGTGTAACCTGTTTCAATTTCCTATGTAAAGTAAAATATACCCTTGTTAATTTGTATACGGGTATACAAGTTAACACGAAACAATTGTATATTGTGTTTATGTGGGTGCTTATTTCATGCCAAGATAAGAATAGTGTATCCTATCTAAATTCTAGGAGGCTAAAAAAGTGGGGTTTTGGAATTCCAAGGAAAACCTGAAATACCTTAATCCTTTTTATTTGAGGAAGAAATTTTATTAACTTGAAATACTTTCGGTGTCTAGTAAAAGATAAATTATACTAGGAGGCTCATCTAACTAAACTCTAGTAACATCGTTCTGCCTGCTATACTTAGCTAGTTTATCAGCAGGTTTACTATAGATTCTAAGAAGGTTTATTATAGATTCTAGGAATAAAATTACATTTCCATTTTAACTTTTTGAGGTTCTCAATGACTTGTGCAGAGTTGTTGATATAATTCTCTATTCATTGTAATTCTGTTTTGAAGACAATGTGTGTGTATCTTAGCTCAATACCTAACTGCATCAAAGAAAACCAGGCATTCTGCTTGTTTGTTCTGAACTCATTATTCCTGCATAGCATTTGGATTTGCAACCCCACCACTTACTTGCATAGTCACGTAATGCCATAGTAATGCCTGCTAGTCTTGTATTAGCATCACAGTTATTTGAAGAAAAAAAGATATGCGGGTGGTTTCCACTTTGGTAAATTCATCCTAGTCGACAATCCTATATTATGATTAGCCAAAGATCTAGAATTGAGGTTCTCAATATAGCTAGTAAAAGTGAGAGCCCTTCTAGCAGTAACTATAGGGACAACTTTCTTTTCTTGAAATTGAACTTCGCATCTCTCATTCCAGATAGACCATGAGATTATCATTGCAGTATTCGGCCAAGCAGCTTGAGCCGACTGATGTTGTACTTAAATCATCCAACTTTCGAACAGAGCAGTGATATTATTATGAACCACTGCTAAGATACTCGCCAATTTGCATCCAAACTGCTCTAGAGAAAGGACAGTAAAAGAGGATGTGCATTAGAGATTCATCAGACTGATTGCAGAGAGGACATAGATGATTTATGTATCTACAACTCATTGAGAGCCTGACTTTGGTTGGCAAAGTATCTGATAGACATTTCCACCAAAAGTGCTTAACCCTATAACAAGTCTGTATACTCCAAAAAACTTCTTCCAACTGATATTTGAGTTTTGGATTTTTTGTGAATCTCGCAAATTCCCAAGACTTATCTCATGCAACTTATTGTATGCAGACTTTAACGAGAAAACTCCATTTTTTGTTAAACTCCAGATAAGTTTGTCTTCATCCACAAAAAGAATCCTCATATTCAAAATGAAATTTACTGTAGAATTATCAAAAAAATGATGAAGCAAATCAATGTTCCAATGCATGTTGTCTTGAGTGAAAAGATCATGTACCCATATATATTGCTCGCTATCTTCTATGCCTTGTTTTGGATTTGGTGGTGTACTCATGCCAGATATCCACACATCTATCCAAATTTTAATCTTATTTCCTCTTCCTAGTCTCCATCTTGTTTTGGATTTGGTGGTGTACTCATGCCAGATATCCACACATCTATCCAAATTTTAATCTTATTTCCTTTTCATAGTCTCCATTTTCTATTCTGCCTCATAAAAGAAAGTTGTTTCTGAATACCCTGTCATGCCCAAGAACAATTTGATTTAATAGTTAAGTTGGTGCCAGAAATATATTTGGACTGTATAGACTTAACCCACTGATCATCAGGATTTGTACAAATTCTCCATGCAGCTCTAACAAGAAGGGCTTGATTAAGAATTCTCAAATCCCTAAATCCTTGACCACCAATATGTTTGTGTAAACTTAAAGCTTTTCATGAAATAATGCAAGTGCCTCTATGATCTTTGAAACCCCACTAGAAGTTACTTGTATGTCTCAATTTGCTTGATAGCATCCACTAGTATTTGTAGGCAGCTCATTGTATAAGATTGGATTGTATTTGTAACATTCTATATCATTAGAGATTTGTTGTATTGCGACATTGTATCTCCATTTCAGCTAGACAAACGGTTATTTACTCTATCAATCAGGCCATTAAAACATTGTACTTTGTTCTTACCAATGATAAGAGAAATGCCCAAATATCTTTCATTGGAATTCATTATAGGAACTTTAAGTCGTCGAGGAAGTATTTTGCGGAATCTTTGTGGCACATGAGTGTTGTAATACACGCTCGATTTGTTAAAGTTCACCATCTGCCCTGAGGCAGCACCAAAATCTTCAATAATTTTAAAAGGATTGTTCACATTGTAGAGGTCTGCATTTATAAACAACAAGCAGTCATCCGCGAAAAATAAATGAAAAAGTTATGGAGCACATGGAGCAATCTTAATACCAGCGTTACGATTATTCTGTTCAGCTCTAAGAAGTTGGCGCGAGAAAGCTTCCATTACAATAATAAAGAGATAAGGTGACAGGGGGTCACTTTGTCTCACCCCTCTTGATGGTTTGTAAGAATTACAATGAACTATATTAAGAAGTATAGAGATTTGTGTGGTACTCACACACTGCATAATAAGATCACACCATTATGGGAAAAAACCTATCTTCAACATGACATCTCTGATAAAGGACCTTTCAAGCCTATCAAAGGCTTTAGACATGTCTAACTTTAAAGCTAAGTGCTTAGACATTTCTTTTTTATCCTTCATAGTATGCACAATTTCTTGAGCTAGGTGAATATTATCTGATATCTGCCTTCCTGGTACGTAAGCAACCTGAAGAGGATATATAATCTTTCCCATAACTTTCTTCAATCTAGATGAAAGAATTTTAGAGATGATTTTACATGAGGTATTGCAGAGGGAAATTGGTCTCAAATCAGAAGGAAATTACCTATTCTTTGTCTTAGGAATTAAAGAAACATTTGTAACATTTGGGCTTTTAAGAATATAGCATGTATGAAATAATTGTTTCACCACTTCCCCAACATCTGTACCAACAATATCCCAGTGATGTTGAAAAAAAACCTGAAGGAAAACCATCCGAGCCTGGGGTTTTCCATGGTTTCATATCTTTTAAGGCTTTATGGATTTCAACTACATCAGGTGGTCTCATCAAATCCATGTTATCAGATGAAGTGATGACAATAGGGATGCATTGTAAAATATTTTCATTTATAGCTGTAGAGTAAGTAGTATGTAGAGAACTATAATGATCAATGAGTAAATTTTCTAGCCTTTCTCTAGTAGTACACCAATTACTAAAAAAGTGGGGGTACAACAACCTCACCTAATATTTCGCTTATCAATCTGTATGGAATAACTCCAATATACTTTTAAGAGAATCAACTAGACAGTCAGACTCAATCTTAATAAAAAGTATATCAAAGAGTTATATCTCAATTTCTCGATTCAATCCTTAGTCAAACAAATAGAAATCTGCGAGCCTGATTGAATACAAGAGAAATAACCTGAACGGTACCAAAGACCAATGTTCAAGGATCAATCAATTTCAATCAACAACCAAAAGTTGGATTTACCAACTGATCGATTCAACGCACAACCTGGGATATTTCAATTATATAACAAAATATAATACAGAAAAGAAATAACACAGACACAGAAGTTTTGTTAACGAGGAAACCGCAAATGCAGAAAAACCCAGGGACCTAGTACAGATTGAACACACACTGTATTAAGCCGTTACAGACATTAGCCTACTACAGACTAACTTCGGTCTGGAATGTAGTTGAACCCCAATCAATCTGACACTGATCCAAGGTAAAGTTGCGCTCCTTACGTCTCTGATCCCAACAGGATACTACAAACTTGATTCCCTTAGTTGATCTCACCCACAACTAAGAGTTGCTACGACCCAAAGTCGAAGACTTTAATAAACAAATCTGTATCACACAGAAAAGTCTACATGAATAGATAAATCTGTCTCCCAGAGAAATACCTACGAGTTTTGTTCCATCTTTTGATAAATCAATGTGAACAGGAACCAATTGATATACCAGACTTATATTCCCTAAGAACAGCCTAGAAATATCAATCACCTCACAATAATCTTAATCGACTAGCGAAACAAGATATTGTGGAATCACAAACGATGAGACGAAGATGTTTGTGACTACTTTGTATCTTGCCTATCGGAGAAATTACTCTCAAGCCAATCTTATGATTGCACTCAATCACGATAGAAACAACAAGATCATATCACGCAACTACAGAGAAAATAGTTGGGTCTGGCTTCACAATCCCAATGAAGTCTTCAAGTCGTTAACCTACAGGGTATCTATAGAAACCTAAGGTTAAAGGAGAATCGACTCTAGCTTATACAACTAGTATCACACATGAGGTGTGGGGATCAGGTTTCCCAATTTCTAGAGTTCTCCTTTATATAGTCTCCAAATCAGGGTTCGCAATTTAAGTTACCTTGGTAACAAAGCATTCAATATTCTTCGTTAGATGAAAACCTGATTAGATTCAAGCTAATATCTTTCAACCGTTAGATAGAACTTAGATTGTTACAAACACATGAAATGTAACTTCATTTAGGTTTGAGTAACCGTACCTAAACGTTTACAAGTCGTTGGTTCAACAGTAGTTAACCAATGGTTAGCCATATGAGCACTTTCATATCAACCTTATTCATCTTCACCATAACTAGTTCAAATGACTCAAAAGAACTAGTTAAAGAGTTGTTCAATTGATTATATCTCATAGAAGTATATGAGACACAATCGAAACAAAAACGATTTTGATTCACTCGAATCAATTCATGAACGGTTTGTAAAGATTGCATTCGTTAGTTTATATATGTCTTCGTTCACGAATAAATCGTTTTTAGAAAATAACCCACTCAAGTATGCATACCAGTACGCACACTTAAGTACCCGAATTGAGTTTGTTTTCAGTTCACAAACTCCAGCAGAAATTCACGGGATGTGAACTTCCGGCAGTACGCGTACGGGTACGCGGACTTAGCTTCTAGACATCCTAAACCAGTAAAGTACGCATACTTTGGTTCAAGGATTTTGGACTTACACAAGTATGAGTTCACATACAATTTTCATATCTATTCAAGGTTATATATTCTAAACTCTCATTTCAATCATTGAAACATTCTTAGAGGATGTTAAATAGAGGTTATTCACATACTATTTTTCATCAAAGCGATTTTCAAGATATTGAAATAATCAACATGACTTTCTTCACTTGTAAAGGTGAACTTGGCCTAAGCGAAAGCTTACCAATACATATTTCGTGAAATAGATAAGCGAGATGAACTCGGCTCGAAATAGCAAATGTGTATAAACGAAGTCTATATAGCAATACGACTTTTGTCTCAAGATAGGAGATAGAGTAGATAGACTTTTGAGTGATAGATAAGTTCAAGTCTCTGCATACCTTTTTTTTGATGAAGATGCACCAGTTCATTGAGTAGTTCTTCGTCTTTGCATGATGAACGTCGTGGATTCTAAAGCTCAACTACACTTTCTATCCTAGTTCAAGACTTAGCTATAAGTAGACTAGAAATCAAGACTTATAGTTTTGGCAACTAAGCTTGACAAACAAGCTTGAGATAGCAACGCTTGCGAGTTCGACTGAGCAGTGCTCTAACAATCTCCCCCTTTGTCAATTTTAGTGACAAAACTATCAATATATATATGAAATACAAAATAAATAAACTTTGCAGCTTCTCATCCACATGCATGATCTCCTTGGTTCTTCAACATTACTCGAAATCTTCGTCACTTCCAAGTACTCCGATGATTCCAAAGATATTCAATGCAGCATCATCGTTGTTGAAGATCCGTCAATGAGAAAACAAAAGCTCTCAATCATTGTTACACAGTGTCATAGTATTATTACACAACATCAAAGTTCAATTGTATCACAACTTCGACAACAATACTATGGTGATATGTATCACTCCCCCTTAGTCAATACTTCATCTCACATGAAAACCACTCCCCCTTACATGATGATCCGAAAACCATATGTATTTGTAGTGTGTTAATTCTCCCCCTTTTTGTCAATAAAATTGGCAAAGGTACGAAAACTAGTGGTATCCTAATGAAATTTTCATAGAGACACTTCATGACCAAAAGAAATCACGTATCAGCTTTTAAGATGCAATCATATAGCCGAAACTAAATGCATTCATCAAGGAGTTTATAAAGATACAAGATAACCCCTATAATATTCCACAGCCGCACTCCCCACAAAGATTTGGAAATTAAGCACAAATTCAATTAAGAACTCTCCCCCATAAAATTTCATCCCCGAAAGAACAACAAGAGCGACCTTAATTTCACAAGAAAAGAAGGATTTCTTTGGACACTAACAAATCACATGAAACATGAATTTGTATCCAAAATAGTCAATTAAATTAGCCACAAGAGAACCCATGATTAATTTAATCGGAAATGCTCAACATACGAGAACTTACGGAGCCGCACAATATATATAAAAAATATGGATCAGGGAAGATTAATATTGCGGAATAAACAAAGATTCATTCTATCTTTCATCACTATTTGCACAATGACATACAATAGACTTAATCTTTGTAAGCAAAAGCTCATCCTTTCTTCCATCAATATTTGCATAATGACATAAAAGGCTTAACTTTTGTTTGTCAAAAGTTCATTCAATCTTTTATCAATACATGCATATCGACATATGAAAGACTTAACTTTTGAACACGTTTGGGACAATCATAGTTCACAGACGCAAACACACATATCCCGTAATAAATTGCAATATATAAAACCACAAAGATTAATACTGCAATATCATCTTCCAAATAAATTTTAGAATTTAAACAAATAAATCTAAAAACATTGAAGATGAAAATCGTTGGACATAGCTATGCGTAATCACAATAATGGCTATACAAAACTCTAGTTATTCTTCTTAAAAACACAAGAATAAAATTCTCATAAGAAGTTTCCTATACAAAATAAGACAGACTTTAAAACCAAAAACTGATAAGGCACGAAACTAATCATCATCTTAATCATCGGAGACCATAAGAGTAGCTTGAATCTTATCCATGTCATCCTTGATTTCTGGAAACTTAGAAGCAATCACAAGTAATTGTTCTTGCACACACCTTACTTTGGCACTAATCTTATCAACGCCTTTAAGAATTTGATGAAGAAGATTCATGGAGGAGGTATCACAAAAGCCATCAAGGTTGTCGCATATTTGTTTCTTGCAAGCATTCTCCTTCATACGTTTGAAAGTACATAGACGAACAAGCTTGGGAGTTCCATTGGAATTTGATGTGATTTTCAATGTTGTTGCAGTAATAGGTTCATTGAGACTTGTGAAAGCGGATTTTTAGACTTAATTTTTATAAATAAAAATAGCAAACTAAATTAAAAAGGTGTTGTGGAAATTAAGGAGAGAATGGGGCTAGGATTCCACCATTGGTCGATATTAGTGATTTAATAAAACAATAATTATGAACCTCAACATTTAAATTAATTCTAATAGTATTGCCTAGACATGTAGATTTCCAAAAGAATAGATGTTAATCCAAGCATAGAATATCAAAACCCTAAAGCAAGCATATTCTATCAAGAGAAAATACACCTAACTAATCAAAATCATATAAACAATTTTTAGTTCAATGCAAAAATCATAATAGAGTTGTTGTAATTAATTAATTGAAATATATCACTTTTACCGAAACAACGACTTCCTTCACAGCCCCAAGGATTGGGTTTAGCTCCTCATTATTACAAAGAAAACTAAATAGAAGAAATAAAAGAAAATTGTGAAACTGGCTACCGGCTCACCGGCTCTCCCTTGATTGTGCTCTCTTGCTCTCTATTTATACACACAAACCCATTAATCAAATATATTCTTCCATAACTCCAAAATCTTCTTCTTTTTAATTAAAAACATCTTCAAGAATTTTTCTTTTTCTTTATATTCTCTAAATTTCTTTATTATACCCAAATCTTCTTTAATTCGCAGAATCAAATCCAAGAGAAAATCCTCTAAGATATCTTTCATGTTTAATATAAGATAACTTCTTTTTTTCTTCAAAACTCCGGTAATTAATAATCATAGATTTCCTGTTTATAAGGAAGAAGATATTCTTGTCTTAAAAATTGTAAATCCTTTACTATTGAAACCCAAATTTCTCGCCAATATTCTGTTTGAAAATGAAGAATAAGATGGTGCCCCTATCCAAAGTGCAGGTGCCTTTATTAATTTTCTCAGAGAGGTGCAAGCATCACTATTCGAGCAACTTTTTCCACACAAGTGTATTTCTCCAAAAACACCTACACAAACATAAAAGCACCATAATAAGTACAAAATCAAGCACTAACAATAGAGACACTGAGGACAATTCAGACACAAAAATGTGTCTATCAAATACCCCCAAACTTATTATTTGCTAGTCCTCGAGAAAATCTAGAAAAATGACTACACTTAGCACGTGCAGCAAGCCGTTAAACCACTAGGTGGCCCTAGTGTCGGAGTGTTGTCTCCGGAGGGTTTACCAGAGGTGTACCCACAAAACCTTTACTCCAGACCCTAGCTATCTACGCAGAACATTGGAAGGCACTAAAGAATCTCCTTGGTTGGCATACTCTCATTGACTACAAGAGGAAGTACCCTGATGCGAAATTCCAATTGTTGTACACGAGTTTGCACTCAGCATACTAAAATTCATATATAAGTGACAGAGCTCTACTCAGATAGTTTATGTACATCATAACCGGAGTCAACCAATCACATGGAAAGATTAAGAAGATGAATAAAGAGATGGTTAAAAGTGAACGGTGTTTCCCATATCTGTCTGAAGGCCTCTGCCAAGGTGAACCTATCCTAATGGACTGAGATACCGGTCAGACTAATATCAACACAACTGGCATATACAAGTGATTAATGATTTTCTGGGGTTGTAGTAAATAGGATTCGTTTCAGACTTGTGAAGGAAATGGAATTTTGAGATTTAATAAAAATATATATACAAAAATATTAACAATGGTGAGAGGTACTGGGATTAATGATTCGGCTAATCTTCATAACATAGGGATCAATGATTTATTCTCAACAATAATCGCTCAAAACATATATGGACTCTTATTTTGCCAAAGTAGATTCTCAAAACATTGATTGTAAATGTTAAGCATGGAACATCAAATCACCTAAGCTAAGCATGCCCATCTAATCAAATAACACCCAATTTAATCAAATCATATTTCAATTAATTTTTAATGCAAAAGTCTTAAAAAGAATTAATAAAATTACCCATGTATGAAGCTCGGCCTCCTCCGTCGTCCCAGTGTTGGGGTTTAACTCATCATAGTAAAAATGCTCTCAAAACAATTTATTATGGCTCAAAAATGGTTTACAAATGATGAGAATATGAGAAATACAATAAAACCAGAGAACTACGACCCTCAGTGACAAAATAAGACTGTTGTAGCCCTGTCGCAAACGCTGTGGAAAATAAGACTGCATGATCACGACCCACTGGTGTTAGTCGTTACTACTGTAGAAAAACGACTGCTGTTGCAGGTATGTTCTTCGCGTTTTTCATGTTCATCAGCAGCAGCAGCAGCAGAAACCGAGTTTGGAAAAACTCGAATTTCTTCTTCTCTGGCTCTCCTCAGCCCCCCAGACTCTCGACAACCTTTCTCTGACCTCCAAGGACTCTATTTAAACCCGAAGCATGCATCAATCTCCTCCATAACTCCACAAATCCTCGGCAGTGAAAGAAAATATTTTCGGATATTTTCTTTCATGTTTTAGATTTTCACGCGTTTTCTCTGGTCCAGCACGCTCCAATTCGACTTATTCACGCCTCAACACTCTTCCAACGCCAGCAGAACTCCCCCATGCACATAAGAACTTCAATTTTGCTCGTGTTACAGTCCACGTGCTCTTTTTGGGTGTGTGAATCATACCGAAAATTCCAGCCAAATTTGATCGATCATGTCACCCATATATGTTCCTTAACCTATATCACATCTCTATACCAAATTTCAGCCATTGAATCGACCCATAACCCCTTCATTTTGACGATCGAAATTCTGCCAGAACTGTTTAGAAATTTCCCGCCAAAATCGTTTCAAATGGGGAAGAAACTGGTATCCCCCTATCCAGAGTAGGGGTGCGAATAGCAACTGCCTTGGGGGTGACCTGGGGGTGCCCCTTAGTAATTAGGTTACCCCTTATCCAAAAGCGAGAGTCCGAATAACACTTGTCCTCCGGGTGCCAAAATCAACTTTTCGAGCCGAATTTTCCAAAAAGTTTATTTCCTAAAAATACATAAAAACACAATATTAGTACAAAAATAGAGTTCCAACAATACGGACATTGAGGACAAATTAGACACAAAAATGTGTCTATCAAATACCCCCAAACGTATTATTTGCTAGTCCTCGAGCAAAACTAATAAAAATAAATAAAATAAATAAAACCGAGTTAATCTCGGGAGGGTTTACCAGAGGTGTGCCCACAAAACCATTACTCCAGACCCTAGCTTATCTATGCAGAACCTTGGAAGGCACTAAAGAATCTCCTTGGTTGGCTTACAATCACTGACTACAGGAGGAAGTACCCTGATGCGAAATTCCAATTGTTGTACACGAGTTTGCACTCAAGCATACTAAAATTCATATAAAGTGACAGAGCTCTACTAAGATAGTTGCACTATGGACATCATATTCGGAGTCAAACTAATCATATGGATAGAAAAAGGAGATGGAAATAGAAAAATGTAGATGGTTTTGATGTTAACCAAATGATCGATGTTTCACATATCTGTCTGAAGGCCACTGCCAGAATGAACCTATCCTAATGGACTGAGATACCGGTCTGACTAATATCAACACAACTGGCATATACAAGGGAACCAGTGGTTAATAACTTAAATCTAGATCAACAAACTGGCAAATACAAGGGAACCAGCAGTTGACTACACAGAACAATAACCATTTTTTTTTAACTTAACGGCATGAATAGATCTTTTTGATCCAAGCGCATGCTTCTTGTCAGCAGATTACACGATAGTTCCCACGGGTCCTGCATTCCACGCTTGCTTAGGCGACGGAAACAGGGAGAACACACGCATATTGCTATCCAAGTGTTAATACTTATTCCGATTGGTCTAACTGGTCCGGTCTTTTTTTTTTTTTTTTAGTAACTCAGTCAGTCTAATTCACCCTAGCAGTGGTAACAACTTGAATCGTGTGCCCCACCTAATCACTTAGAGAAACATAGTTTAAAATGAAAAAATAAAATGAAAAAAAGAAATGAAAAGGACTCAACGAGATATGGTGCAACTATCATGTTATTTCTAACACCTGAGCTCTGTGCTTTTATGAATAGACTCTATAGATGTTTCCATCTAATCAGATTGGTTCCTCAACTCCTACAACCAAGATGTTCCCATCCACTTAGATTGGTTAGTGAAACCTTAATAGGCATAAATTTCTAGGCTCTGGAGTTTACTAATTGCAACTAAAAAGTTTCTCCCATACCCCCAAACTTAAATCTAACATTGTCCTCAATGTTCTAAAGATGAAACTAAAAGCATGAATAAGGAGAAATGTTACCATTTGAAGCGAAAGAGTTAAGGAAAGATATTACCGTGTTGCATGAGCATGGGATACCTCCCAAGAAGTGCTAAGTTTAAAGTCTTCAGCCAGACTTAGGAAAGGATTAGTCAACTCGAACCATAAAGTAACAGTCGAAATAACTGTGGGTCTTCAAAACTAAATAGAGCTGACCAAAGGAAACTGCAATGAACCAAGAAAGTGGACAAGAATAGCATGCCCTTACCTAGTTTCCTGAAAACTATCGCTAATTGCGGTTCAGGTTCAGGTTCTATGAAAGGGTCTAAATAGAATATTTTCATTGGCTGCGTTTCTTCATAGATGGGATCCGAATCACTAGGTCTTAGAGTCTGTAAAAACTCAAATTCGAACTTAGAATCACGAAGTAATAACCTAAATAATTGCGGATCCTCTAAGTCAATCAGATATGACTTACATAGTTGACCACAGTGAGAGTAGTGGTCATTCTTAGGAAAATGTGTCGATTCTATTAACCTAAAGTACTTAGGCTTAGTCTCAGAACTTAATATTCGACTCATTTGAAACGTTCCCACAGTTGGAAGAAAACTATTTGGTGGGAAAACAAAGTAAATCTGGGTATCATAGCCTGGGCAAACCATATCATGGGATTAAAAATGGAAATTTTCGTTATTATTGGCAGCCGCGAATATTTGGATTAAAACAGTATTTTCGAAATGAACCCGTTCCTCTAAACCACTATCGGCTTCGTAATCAAAAGGAAAATCTACATCGTCTAAAACGGTGGTATCCCTAATCAAATCCTCGTCCTTTTTAATAGGTGAATAATCATAAAAATTATTTGGATTTGAACTAGAAATAATATAATCACTATACAACTCAATTGGATTACTAGACTCCTGATCACTATGCCTACATATTTCAGATTCTTCATTACTGCTATCCTCATCATCATAGTACGAAGATGATTGAACCTTATCTAAATAAGTAGTGTCTTTTATTCTAACCTCGTCCTCTAAATTAGGCAAATATTCACTATTTACATCAAGGGTAAAATTGGAAACACTATTTTGGAATGTAAGATTATTTCGAGCAAGTCTTTCGTTCGTCTCAGCCATCAGCTTGAGGGATTCCTCTATAGAAAGTTCACTCATTATTGTAGTTCTTTCGTCTAGAATTACACTATTCATCTCAGCTAACTTACGCGTCGACTCAGCTAACTCCCTGAGGGACTCTTCTAAAGGAGGAAAGGAATAGGAACAAAGGGATCATAAAAAGGACTACTTTTCAATAGTTTGATTGTATCCTCTAGAGACGAAGAACTAGTACTATAATCTTCTTGCTCGTAAGACTGATGCATGTGTGGATAGTAATAGGGCTCACCAGGGTATGACCCATATCCTTCCAAATGATGGCATTCCCAACCACTATTCCCAACATGGTCATAGAAATGATGATGTCCATATTCAAATTCAGGTCGATATTCATTGTATTGGCTTCTATCAGACCAGCTCGACATTCTTAATTGCAAGGGAATTCTACACAACCACAAACAAGGCCGACTCGACTCCACCAAAGCAAACCTAAAGATTTCTAGCAAACAAAAAGCATGATGGCTCCACTTAGATTGTTTTCTAGACCAGCTTATATTCCTTCGAAAAGGAATTCGTTAAAATTTGAGCACACCCCTCTGGAATCAATCCGAGCTAATGTAAGTTGAATCGAGGCGAGGGAAGCTTAGTAGAGCTTTGATACCCAAGGCCTCACTGCATTAGAAGGCGGCGCAGTCACGCATTCAACTCACAGAAACCATCATGAACTTTGAAGTGTGCTTAAAGAGGAACCAATATTTTTCGAACGAGTTTCCTATTAAGATCGTTACCCTATCGGTCTCGTTCTATTCCAAATTTTAAAGCTTGGGTTCGCGTTAGGTTTCATTTTCCTAAGGCGGGCAAGAAGGGAGCGGTGATGAAATCCGAACCCTTATCTTGTATTGGCCAGGCCTTGCCCTTTACTAGGAATTTAAAAACAGTCCAAATTCGTCCTCAATCAATGAATCAACTTAAGGAATACAGTAACTCGCTTACAGGAGATTCGCGAGTGTTTCGATGGACTTACCTCCCGTACCAGACGGGGGATGAACCGTTGAAGTCGACTCGGGCCACGACTCCTATATCATGCACGAACCCGAGGGGCCGAGACGATATAGTAATCGTCGTCCTTCCCTGCACACAGTTTATATAATTTTTTTTTTTTTTTAATAATACCCTTCCGTAGGGTTAAAAAAAGAATAAAGTCCAATTGTCCAGAATAAAGTCCAAATAAAAAGTCCAAAAATTATGAAAAATAAAGCCTATTTACAAATCCTAAAAAAAAAAAAAAATTATGTCTTTTTTTCTTCTCTTTTAGCTTTTAGCTTTAAGCTTTTTTTCCCAAGTCCTCAGTATTCCACTTCGAACCTATAAATTAAAGACACAAAAAGAAACGTAAAAAGGAACAAATAATAGTAAAAAAATAAAAACCTAAAAATTCTACCTAAGCACAAATCCGCGTCGGCGGCGCCAAAATGATTAATGATTTTCTGGGGTTGTAGTAAATAGGATTCGTTTCAGACTTGTGAAGGAAATGGAATTTTAGATTTAATAAAAATATATATACAAAAATATTAACAACGGTGAGAGCTACTGGGACTAATGATTCGGCCAATCTTCATAACATAGGGCTCAATGATTTATTCTCAACAATAATCGCTCAAAACATATATGGACTCTTATTTTGCCAAAGTAGATTCTCAAAACATTGATTGTAAATGTTAAGCATGGAACATCAAATCACCTAAGTTAAGCATGACCCATCTAATCAAATAACACCCAATTTAATCAAATCATATTTCAATTAATTTTAATGCAAAGTCTTAAAAAGAATTAATAAAATTACCCATGTATGAAGCTCGGCCTCCTCCGTCGTCCAAGTGTTGGGGTTTAACTCATCATAGTAAAAATGCTCTCAAAATAATTTATTATGGCTCAAAAATGGTTTACAAATGACGAGAATATGAGAAATACAATAAAACCAGAGGACTACGACCCTCAGTGACAAAATAAGACTGATGTAGCCCTGTCGCAAACGCCGTGGAAAATAAGACTGCCTGATTACGACCCACTGGTGTTAGTCGTTACTACTGTAGAAAAACGACTGCTGTTGCAGGTCCGTTCTTCGCGTTCTTCATGTTCATCAGCAGTAGCAGCAGCAAAAACCGAGTTTGGGAAAACTCGAATTTCTTCTTCTCTGGATCTCCTGAGCCTCCCAGACTCTCGACAACCTTTCTTTGACCTCCAAGGAATCTATTTAAACCCGAAGCATGCATCGAATCTCCTCCATAACTCCACAAATCCTCGGCAGTGAAAGAAAATATTTTCGAATATTTTCTTTCCTGTTTTAGCTTTTCACGCGTTTTCTCTGGTCCAGCACGCTCCAATTCGACTTATTCACGCTCAACACTCTTCCAACGCCAGCAGAACTCCCCCATGCACACAAGAACTTCAATTTTGCTCGTGTTACAGTCCACGTGCTCTGTTTTGGGTGTGTGAATCATACCGAAAATTCCAGCCAAATTTGATCGATCATGTCACCCATACTATGTTCCTTAACCTATATCACATCTCTATACCAAATTTCAGCCATTGAATCGACCCATAACCCCTTCATTTTGACGATCGAAATTCTGCCAGAACTGTTTAGAAATTTCCCGCCAAAATCGTTTCAAATGGGGAAGAAACTGGTATCCCCCTATCCAGAGTAGGGGTGCGAATAGCAGCTGCCTTGGGGGTGACCTGGGGTGCCCCTTAGTAATTAGGTTACCCCTTATCCAAAAGCGAGAGTCCGAATAACACTTGTCCTCCGGGTGCCAAAATCAACTTTTCGAGCCGAATTTTCCAAAAATGTTTATTTCCTAAAAATACATAAAAACACAATATTACTACAAAAATAGAGTTCCAACAATACGAACATTGAGGACAAATTAGACAAAAAATGTGTCTATCAACAAAGGGACCAGCGGTCGATAATCCTAACTCTAGGTCAACACAACTGGCATATACAAGGGCACCAGCGGTCGACTTTATTGAATTTATTCCGGTTGGTCTGATGGTCTGGTCTCAATACTCAACTTTTTTTTTTTTTTTTGAAATCTCAATCACTCTATTTCACCCTAGCAATGGTAACAACTTGAATCGTGTGCCCCACCAAATCACTTAAAAAAAATAAAAATAGAAGGATTAGGATTAGGATTCAACGAGAAATGGCGAAACTATCATGTTGTTTTTTTGTTTTTTTTTTTAATTATAACACCTGGGCTCTGTGCTTTTATGAATAGACTCTTTAGATGTTTCCATCTAATCAGTTTGGTTTCTCAACTCTTACTACCAAGATGTTCCTATCCACTTAGATTGGTTAGTGCCAACCTTAATAAGCATAAATTTCTAGGCTCTGGAGTTTATTTATAGCAACTAAAAGCTAAAAAGTTTCTTCCCCACACCCAAACTTAAATCTAACATTGTCCTCAATATTTCTAATGAAAGAGCAATACCAAAAAGTAAAGTAACACGAGGAATCAGTAAATAGAGAAGTCAGAAAGATAGTACCTGGGTGAAGAGAGAAATCAAAAACTAATATACAACATACAATCGCCTCGATGGTCAATCAAGGGTAAACAGGGTCCTCCATAGGGACCTCCTCAATATCACCTGTAGGAAAGGGCTCTAAAAAGGGTTTCAATCTCTGACTGTTAACCTTCGAAGAACTACTACCATCCGGTGTCTCGATTTCAACATCTCCATGAGGAAAGACAGTGCGAACAATAAAAGGACCCGTCCCCGAGAACGTAACTTCCCAGGGAAAAGATGCAAGCGGGTATCATACAGAAGAACTAGTGTTGCTTGACTTATCAGCTAACTGAAGTGTTAACCTTGATCATACCACGAGGAATTTTAACGGACCTATCAGCTAACTGAAGTGTCATCTGGGTAGGTTTCATCTCACCAAGTCCTAGATTAAGGTACACATGATATGGCAGTAAGTTCACACTAGCTCCTAAGTCAACCAACGGTTTCTCAACACGGTATTTACCTATTGTGCAAGAAATGGTAGGGGACCTTGGGTCTTTATACTTAGGAGTAGTGGTATTCTGAATAATAGAACTCACGTGACTAGCTAGAAAGGCTTTCTTCTGGACATTAAGCTTTCTCTTTCGCGTACACATATCCTTGAGAAACTTGGCATAAGAGGGAATCTGCTTAATTGCATCTAGTAGTGGAAGGTTGATAGTTACCTACTTAAAAACCTCCAATATATCATTAAAATTGGAATCCCTCTTAGTTGGAACTAGCATCTATGGGAATGGGGCTCTAGGGACAAAGCCGGGCTCAATATGACCCTCATTGGTCTCTTTAGAGACTCTATCAGTCTCCTCAGTTTCTAGTTCAGAAGGGTGAACTACAACATGTTCACTATCAGGCATGGAAACCTTATTGTCTATCACTCTACCACTCCTAAGGGTTTTAATAGCATTCACATGATGAGATGGTCTTTCACCTATTTCATTAATTCCTATAGGGTTGGGTTGAGTCTGACTAGGAAACTTACCTCTTTCTCTTAAAGACTCATTTATCTGACTAACCTGGTTTTTCAACTCGGAAATAGCCTGAGAGTTAGCCTGACCTATTCTCTTATTTTCTTCTAAACCTTGAGCAACAGATTACTGAAACTGCACAGTGTTACAAGTTAACAAAGCAAGAGACTCTTATAAACTCATAATCTTCTTATCCGAAGGGTTCTGAAACTGTGCCGGAGCTGAAGGACTTAGTATAGCCAAAACCTGGGGGAACCTGAGCATTACTAGACTGACCTTGATTCTGGCCCTTGGACCAAGAAAGGTTTGGATGGTTTCTCCAGCCAGGGTTATAGGTTTCTGAATATGGGTCAAACTTCTGTCGGTTATCAAACCTAGTGTTTTTATAAAGAGCATTGGCTTGGTCTTCAACAGCAAGGCCTTCCCAAAAAGGCTCATTTCTTCCACTACTACCACTAGAATGACCTAATTCTAAGGCTTCTAACCTTTTGGCTATAGCTGCTATTTTGGAATCTGACTCATAAGTTCCTTCTACCCTATTAACATTTCCTCTACTTAGAAGAATTTTTTTCTGGGGTTCCCTACTATTTTCCCATTGTTGGGTCTCATCGGCGATTTCATTCAAAAATGTCATCGCTTCATCAACAGTTTTATTCTCAAACCCACCTGTGCATAAGGACTCAACCATGGTTGTTGTTGAATAATCTAAACCCTCGTAGAGGATCTGAACTAACCTAACCTTCTCCAAACCATGATGAGGACATTGAGATATCAAGTCATTGAGCCTTTCTAAGTACCTATATAAAGATTCTCCCTCTTGTTGGGCAATAGTACAGATTTGTGTCCTAATAGACGATGTTTTATGCCTTGGGAAAAACTTATGTATAAAGGCAGAAGTAAGTTGGTCATAGGTTTCAATTGACTCAGAGGTCAAACTATACAGCCAAGATTTGGCTTTATCTTTTAAGAAAAAGGGGAATAACCTAAGTTTCAACACATCATCACTTAGGTTTTTAATTTTCAGAGTGCTACAAACTTCCTCAAATTCCCTAACATGAAAATAGGGGTTCTCATTCTCTTTTCCTAAAAACATTGGGAGCATCTGTAAAGTCCCAGGTTTCAGTTCATAATTTGCCTCGGTTTCAGCTAACTTAATACTAGACGGACGAGAGGTCCTAGTTGGGTTTAACAAAGCTTTCAAAGTTACCATTTCTGGCACCACCAAAGGACTAGGAGTACTTTCTTCACCAATTGTCAAATTTTCAAAGCTGAAATCTCCAAAGACAGGGCTCTCAAAAGAAGAGTCTTCGAGTTCCCCGCCTTCACTAGAAGAACTACTAGTCTTGTCACTAATCAAACGGCCTAGAGTGTTTCTTTTCCAAGCCCGTTTTCTAACCTCGGGCATATACTAGAAAAAGAAAATTAAAAAGAAAAGTCCTAAAAATGAAGGGAAGTTCTATGCAAACACAAACAAGGCTGACTCCACCACAACAAACCTATTGATTTCTAGCAAACAAAAAGCATGATGGCTCTACTTAGATTGTTTCTAGACCAGCTTCTAATCCTTCGAAAGGGAATTTGTTACAATTTAATCAAACCCTCTGGAATCAATCCGAGTTAAAGTAAGTTGAATAGAGGCGAGGCAAGCTCGGTGGAGCTTTGATACCCAAGGCCTCACCGGTATTACAAGGCGGCGCAATCATGCATTCAACTTACAGAAACCGTCAAGAACTTTGAAGTATGCTTAAAAGAGTAACCAATATTTTTCGAATGACTTTCCTTTTAAGCTCGTTATCCTATCGGTCTCGTTCTAGTCAAAATTTTAGTCTTAGGTTCGCGTTTGGTATCGTTTTCCTAAGGCGGGCAAGAAGAGAACGGTGATAAAATCCGAACCCTTATCTTGTATGGCCAGTCCTTTCCCTTTACTAGGAAATTAAATCAGCCGTTTTCAAGTCCTCAACATATATGCATACGAAGGAAGACAGTAACTCGCTAACAGGGGATTCGCGAGTGTTTCGACAAACTTACCTCCCGTACCAGATGGGGGATGAACCTTTGTAGTCGACTCGGGCCACGACTCCTATGTCATGTACGAATCCGAGGGGCCGAGACGATATCGTAATCGTCGTCCTTCTCTGCAAACAGTTTATATTTAAACTACCCTTCCGTAGGGTTTAAAAATAATGTCCCAAAATAAAGTCCAAAGTCCAAAAAAAATAAAGTGCAAAAGAAAAAGGAAGTCTAGAAGAAAAAAAAAATCTACAAAAAATAAAAATGTCTCTCTTTTTTTCTCTCTCTTATTTTATATAAAAAAAATTCTTCTTCTTTCGCTCCTTCTGCTTTGCCTTTTACTCCAAGTCTTTAAGTATTCACCAAAAGCTTTAGCAAAATTTTCTTTCGCTCCAAATTCCAAAATCTGAATGGAAAAGACAATAATCCAAAAACGTAAAGAAGAACAAATAAAATAAAAACCTAAAAAAAATATAATCTAAAAACTCTAGCCTAAAGACAAGTCCCCGGCAGCGGCGCCAAAAATCGATGTGATTTTCAATGTTGTTGTAGTAATAGGTTCGTTGAGACTTGTGAAAGCGGATTTTTAGACTTAATTTTTATAAATAAAAATAGCAAACTAAATTAAAAAGATGTTGTGAAAATTAAGGAGAGAATGGGGCTAGGATTCCACCATTGGTCGATATTAGTGATTTAATAAAACAATAATTATGCAACTCAACATTTAAATTGATTCTAATAGTATTGCCTAGACATGTAGATTTCCAAAAGAATAGATGTTAATCCAAGCATAGAATATCAAAACCCTAAAGCAAGCATATTCTATCAAGAGAAAATACACCTAACTAATCAAAATCATATAAACAATTTTTAGTTCAATGCAAAAATCATAATAGAGTTGTTGTAATTAATTAATTGAAATATATCACTTTTACCGAAACAACGACTTCCTTCACAGCCCCAAGGATTGGGTTTAGCTCCTCATTATTACAAAGAAAACTAAATAGAAGAAATAAAAGAAAATTGTGAAACTGGCTACCGGCTCACCGGCTCTCCCTTGATTGTGCTCTCTTGCTCTCTATTTATACACACAAACCCATTAATCAAATATATTCTTCCATAACTCCAAAATCTTCTTCTTTTTAATTAAAAACATCTTCAAGAATTTTTCTTCTTCTTTATATTCTCTAAATTTCTTTATTATACCCAAATCTTCTTTAATTCGCAGAATCAAATCCAAGAGAAAATCCTCTAAGATATCTTTCATGTTTAATATAAGATAACTTCTTTTTTTCTTCAAAACTCCGGTAATTAATACTCATAGATTTCCTGTTTATAAGGAAGAAGATATTCTTGTCTTAAAAATTGTAAATCCTTTACTATTGAAACCCAAATTTCTCGCCAATATTCTGTTTGAAAATGAAGAATAAGATGGTGCCCCTATCCAAAGTGCAGGTGCCTTTATTAATTTTCTCAGAGAGGTGCAAGCATCACTATTCGAGCAACTTTTTCCACACAAGTGTATTTCTCCAAAAACACCTACACAAACATAAAAGCACCATAATAAGTACAAAATCAAGCACTAACAATAGAGACACTGAGGACAATTCAGACACAAAAATGTGTCTATCAAATACCCCCAAACTTATTATTTGTTAGTCCTCGAGAAAATCTAGAAAAATGACTACACTTAGCACGTGCAGCAAGCCGTTAAACCACTAGGTGGTCCTAGTGTCGGAGTGTTGTCTCCGGAGGGTTTACCAGAGGTGTACCCACAAAACCTTTACTCCAGACCCTAGCTATCTACGCAGAACATTGGAAGGCACTAAAGAATCTCCTTGGTTGGCATACTCTCATTGACTACAAGAGGAATTACCCTGATGCGAAATTCCAATTGTTGTACACGAGTTTGCACTCAACATACTAAAATTCATATATAAGTGACAGAGCTCTACTCAGATAGTTTATGTACATCATAACCGGAGTCAACCAATCACATGGAAAGATTAAGAAGATGAATAAAGAGATGGTTAAAAGTGAACGGTGTTTCCCATATCTGTCTGAAGGCCTCTGCCAAGGTGAACCTATCCTAATGGACTGAGATACCGGTCAGACTAATATCAACACAACTGGCATATACAAGTGATTAATGATTTTCTGGGGTTGTAGTAAATAGGATTCGTTTCAGACTTGTGAAGGAAATGGAATTTTGAGATTTAATAAAAATATATATATAAAAATATTAACAATGGTGAGAGGTACTGGGATTAATGATTCGGCTAATCTTCATAACATAGGGCTCAATGATTTATTCTCAACAATAATCGCTCAAAACATATATGGACTCTTATTTTGCCAAAGTAGATTCTCAAAACATTGATTGTAAATGTTAAGCATGGAACATCAAATCACCTAAGCTAAGCATGCCCATCTAATCAAATAACACCCAATTTAATCAAATCATATTTCAATTAATTTTTAATGCAAAAGTCTTAAAAAGAATTAATAAAATTACCCATGTATGAAGCTCGGCCTCCTCCGTCGTCCCAGTGTTGGGGTTTAACTCATCATAGTAAAAATGCTCTCAAAACAATTTATTATGGCTCAAAAATGGTTTACAAATGATGAGAATATGAGAAATACAATAAAACCAGAGAACTACGACCCTCAGTGACAAAATAAGACTGTTGTAGCCCTGTCGCAAACGCTGTGGAAAATAAGACTGCATGATCACGACCCACTGGTGTTAGTCGTTACTACTGTAGAAAAACGACTGCTGTTGCAGGTATGTTCTTCGCGTTTTTCATGTTCATCAGCAGCAGCAGCAGCAGAAACCGAGTTTGGAAAAACTCGAATTTCTTCTTCTCTGGCTCTCCTCAGCCCCCCAGACTCTCGACAACCTTTCTCTGACCTCCAAGGACTCTATTTAAACCCGAAGCATGCATCGAATCTCCTCCATAACTCCACAAATCCTCGGCAGTGAAAGAAAATATTTTCGGATATTTTCTTTCCTGTTTTAGCTTTTCACGCGTTTTATCTGGTCCAGCACGCTCCAATTCGACTTATTCACGCCTCAACACTCTTCCAACGCCAGCAGAACTCCCCCATGCACACAAGAACTTCAATTTTGCTCGTGTTACAGTCCACGTGCTCTGTTTTGGGTGTGTGAATCATACCGAAAATTCCAGCCAAATTTGATCGATCATGTCACCCATACTATGTTCCTTAACCTATATCACATCTCTATACCAAATTTCAGCCATTGAATTGACCCATAACCCCTTCATTTTGACGATCAAAATTCTGCCAGAACTGTTTAGAAATTTCCCGCCAAAATCGTTTCAAATGGGGAAGAAACTGGTATCCCCCTATCTAGAGTAGGGGTGCGAATAGCAGCTGCCTTGGGGTTACCGCTTATCCAAAAGCGACAGTCCGAATAACACATGTCCTCCGGGTGCCAAAATCAACTTTTCGAGCCGAATTTTCCAAAAATGTTTATTTCCTAAAATAAATAAAAACACAATATTATTACAAAAATAGAATTCCAACAATACGGACATTGAGAACAAATTAGACACAAAAATGTGTCTATCAAATACCCCCAAACTTATTATTTGCTAGTCCTCGAGCAAAACTAATAAAATAAATAAATAAATAAAACCGAGTTAATCTCGGGAGGGTTTACCAGAGGTGTGCCCACAAAACCATTACTCCAGACCCTAGCTTATCTATGCAGAACCTTGGAAGGCACTAAAGAATCTCCTTGGTTGGCTTACAATCACTGACTACAGGAGGAAGTACCCTGATGCGAAATTCCAATTGTTGTACACGAGTTTGCACTCAAGCATACTAAAATTCATATAAAGTGACAGAGCTCTACTAAGATAGTTGCACTATGGACATCATATTCGGAGTCAAACTAATCATATGGATAGAAAAAGGAGATGGAAATAGAAAAATGTAGATGGTTTTGATGTTAACCAAATGATCGATGTTTCACATATCTGTCTGAAGGCCACTGCCAGAATGAACCTATCCTAATGGACTGAGATACCGGTCTGACTAATATCAACACAACTGGCATATACAAGGGAACCAGTGGTTAATAACTTAAATCTAGATCAACAAACTGGCAAATACAAGGGAACCAGCAGTTGACTACACAGAACAATAACCATTTTTTTTTAACTTAACGGCATGAATAGATCTTTTGATCCAAGCGCATGCTTCTTGTCAGCAGATTACACGATAGTTCCCACGGGTCCTGCATTCCACGCTTGCTTAGGCGACGGAAACAGGGAGAACACACGCATATTGCTATCCAAGTGTTAATACTTATTCCGATTGGTCTAACTGGTCCGGTTTTTTTTTTTTTTTTTAGTAACTCAGTCAGTCTAATTCACCCTAGCAGTGGTAACAACTTGAATCGTGTGCCCCACCTAATCACTTAGAGAAACATAGTTTAAAATGAAAAAATAAAATGAAAAAAAGAAATGAAAAGGACTCAACGAGATATGGTGCAACTATCATGTTATTTCTAACACCTGAGCTCTGTGCTTTTATGAATAGACTCTATAGATGTTTCCATCTAATCAGATTGGTTCCTCAACTCCTACAACCAAGATGTTCCCATCCATTAGATTGGTTAGTGCAAACCTTAATAGGCATAAATTTCTAGGCTCTGGAGTTTACTAATTGCAACTAAAAAGTTTCTCCCATACCCCCAAACTTAAATCTAACATTGTCCTCAATGTTCTAAAGATGAAACTAAAAGCATGAATAAGGAGAAACTGTTACCATTTGAAGCGAAAGAGTTAAGGAAAGATATTACCGTGTTGCATGAGCATGGGATACCTCCCAAGAAGTGCTAAGTTTAAAGTCTTCAGCCAGACTTAGGAAAGGATTAATCAACTCGAACCATAAAGTAACAGTCGAAATAACTGTGGGTCTTCAAAACTAAATAGAGCTGACCAAAGGAAACTGCAATGAACCAAGAAAGTGGACAAGAATAGCAAGCCCTTACCTAGTTTCCTGAAAACTATCGCTAATTGCGGTTCAGGTTCAGGTTCTATGAAAGGGTCTAAATAGAATATTTTCATTGGCTGCGTTTCTTCATACATGGGATCCGAATCACTAGGTCTTAGAGTCTGTAAAAACTCAAATTCGAACTTAGAATCACGAAGTAATAACCTAAATAATTGCGGATCCTCTAAGTCAATCAGATATGACTTACATAGTTGACCACAGTGAGAGTAGTGGTCATTCTTAGGAAAATGTGTCGATTCTATTAACCTAAAGTACTTAGGCTTAGTCTCAGAACTTAATATTCGACTCATTTGAAACGTTCCCACAGTTGGAAGAAAACTATTTGGTGGGAAAACAAAGTAATCTGGGTATCATAGCCTGGGCAAACCATATCATGGGATTAAAAATGGAAATTTTCGTTATTATTGGCAGCCGCGAATATTTGGATTAAAACAGTATTTTCGAAATGAACCCGTTCCTCTAAACCACTATCGGCTTCGTAATCAAAAGGAAAATCTACATCGTCTAAAACGGTGGTATCCCTAATCAAATCCTCGTCCTTTTTAATAGGTGAATAATCATAAAAATTATTTGGATTTGAACTAGAAATAATATAATCACTATACAACTCAATTGGATTACTAGACTCCTGATCACTATGCCTACATATTTCAGATTCTTCATTACTGCTATCCTCCTCATCATAGTACGAAGATGATTGAACCTTATCTAAATAAGTAGTGTCTTTTATTCTAACCTCGTCCTCTAAATTAGGCAAATATTCACTTTACATCAAGGGTAAAATTGGAAACACTATTTTGGAATGTAAGATTATTTCGAGCAAGTCTTTCGTTCGTCTCAGCCATCAGCTTGAGGGATTCCTCTATAGAAAGTTCACTCATTATTGTAGTTCTTTCGTCTAGAATTACACTATTCATCTCAGCTAACTTACGCGTCGACTCAGCTAACTCCCTGAGGGACTCTTCTAAAGGAGGAATAGGAACAAAGGGATCATAAAAAGGACTACTTTTCAATAGTTTGATTGTATCCTCTAGAGACGAAGAACTAGTACTATAATCTTCTTGCTCGTAAGACTGATGCATGTGTGGATAGTAATAGGGCTCACCAGGGTATGACCCATATCCTTCCAAATGATGGCATTCCCAACCACTATTCCCAACATGGTCATAGAAATGATGATGTCCATATTCAAATTCAGGTCGATATTCATTGTATTGGCTTCTATCAGACCAGCTCGACATTCTTAATTGCAAGGGAATTCTACACAACCACAAACAAGGCCGACTCGACTCCACCAAAGCAAACCTAAAGATTTCTAGCAAACAAAAAGCATGATGGCTCCACTTAGATTGTTTTCTAGACCAGCTTATATTCCTTCGAAAAGGAATTCGTTAAAATTTGAGCACACCCCTCTGGAATCAATCCGAGCTAATGTAAGTTGAATCGAGGCGAGGGAAGCTTAGTAGAGCTTTGATACCCAAGGCCTCACTGCATTAGAAGGCGGCGCAGTCACGCATTCAACTCACAGAAACCATCATGAACTTTGAAGTGTGCTTAAAGAGGAACCAATATTTTTCGAACGAGTTTCCTATTAAGATCGTTACCCTATCGGTCTCGTTCTATTCCAAATTTTAAAGCTTGGGTTCGCGTTAGGTTTCATTTTCCTAAGGCGGGCAAGAAGGGAGCGGTGATGAAATCCGAACCCTTATCTTGTATTGGCCAGGCCTTGCCCTTTACTAGGAATTTAAAAACAGTCCAAATTCGTCCTCAATCAATGAATCAACTTAAGGAATACAGTAACTCGCTTACAGGAGATTCGCGAGTGTTTCGATGGACTTACCTCCCGTACCAGACGGGGGATGAACCGTTGAAGTCGACTCGGGCCACGACTCCTATATCATGCACGAACCCGAGGGGCCGAGACGATATAGTAATCGTCGTCCTTCCCTGCACACAGTTTATATAATTTTTTTTTTTTTTTAATAATACCCTTCCGTAGGGTTAAAAAAAGAATAAAGTCCAATTGTCCAGAATAAAGTCCAAATAAAAAGTCCAAAAATTATGAAAAATAAAGCCTATTTACAAATCCTAAAAAAAAAAAAAAAATTATGTCTTTTTTTCTTCTCTTTTAGCTTTTAGCTTTAAGCTTTTTGTTCCCAAGTCCTCAGTATTCCACTTCGAACCTATAAATTAAAGACACAAAAAGAAACGTAAAAAGGAACAAATAATAGTAAAAAAAATAAAAACCTAAAAATTCTACCTAAGCACAAATCCGCGTCGGCGGCGCCAAAATGATTAATGATTTTCTGGGGTTGTAGTAAATAGGATTCGTTTCAGACTTGTGAAGGAAATGGAATTTTTAGATTTAATAAAAATATATATACAAAAATATTAACAACGGTGAGAGCTACTGGGACTAATGATTCGGCCAATCTTCATAACATAGGGCTCAATGATTTATTCTCAACAATAATCGCTCAAAACATATATGGACTCTTATTTTGCCAAAGTAGATTCTCAAAACATTGATTGTAAATGTTAAGCATGGAACATCAAATCACCTAAGTTAAGCATGACCCATCTAATCAAATAACACCCAATTTAATCAAATCATATTTCAATTAATTTTTAATGCAAAAGTCTTAAAAAGAATTAATAAAATTACCCATGTATGAAGCTCGGCCTCCTCCGTCGTCCAAGTGTTGGGGTTTAACTCATCATAGTAAAAATGCTCTCAAAATAATTTATTATGGCTCAAAAATGGTTTACAAATGACGAGAATATGAGAAATACAATAAAACCAGAGGACTACGACCCTCAGTGACAAAATAAGACTGATGTAGCCCTGTCGCAAACGCCGTGGAAAATAAGACTGCCTGATTACGACCCACTGGTGTTAGTCGTTACTACTGTAGAAAAACGACTGCTGTTGCAGGTCCGTTCTTCGCGTTCTTCATGTTCATCAGCAGTAGCAGCAGCAAAAACCGAGTTTGGGAAAACTCGAATTTCTTCTTCTCTGGATCTCCTGAGCCTCCCAGACTCTCGACAACCTTTCTTTGACCTCCAAGGAATCTATTTAAACCCGAAGCATGCATCGAATCTCCTCCATAACTCCACAAATCCTCGGCAGTGAAAGAAAATATTTTCGAATATTTTCTTTCCTGTTTTAGCTTTTCACGCGTTTTCTCTGGTCCAGCACGCTCCAATTCGACTTATTCACGGCTCAACACTCTTCCAACGCCAGCAGAACTCCCCCATGCACACAAGAACTTCAATTTTGCTCGTGTTACAGTCCACGTGCTCTGTTTTGGGTGTGTGAATCATACCGAAAATTCCATCCAAATTTGATCGATCATGTCACCCATACTATGTTCCTTAACCTATATCACATCTCTATACCAAATTTCAGCCATTGAATCGACCCATAACCCCTTCATTTTGACGATCGAAATTCTGCCAGAACTGTTTAGAAATTTCCCGCCAAAATCGTTTCAAATGGGGAAGAAACCGGTATCCCCCTATCCAGAGTAGGGGTGCGAATAGCAGCTGCCTTGGGGGTGACCTGGGGTGCCCCTTAGTAATTAGGTTACCCCTTATCCAAAAGCGAGAGTCCGAATAACACTTGTCCTCCGGGTGCCAAAATCAACTTTTCGAGCCGAATTTTCCAAAAATGTTTATTTCCTAAAAATACATAAAAACACAATATTACTACAAAAATAGAGTTCCAACAATACGAACATTGAGGACAAATTAGACACAAAAATGTGTCTATCAACAAAGGGACCAGCGGTCGATAATCCTAACTCTAGGTCAACACAACTGGCATATACAAGGGCACCAGCGGTCGACTTTATTGAATTTATTCCGGTTGGTCTGATGGTCTGGTCTCAATACTCAACTTTTTTTTTTTTTTTTTGAAATCTCAATCACTCTATTTCACCCTAGCAATGGTAACAACTTGAATCGTGTGCCCCACCAAATCACTTAAAAAAAATAAAAATAGAAGGATTAGGATTAGGATTCAACGAGAAATGGCGAAACTATCATGTTGTTTTTTTGTTTTTTTTTTTAATTATAACACCTGGGCTCTGTGCTTTTATGAATAGACTCTTTAGATGTTTCCATCTAATCAGTTTGGTTTCTCAACTCTTACTACCAAGATGTTCCTATCCACTTAGATTGGTTAGTGCCAACCTTAATAAGCATAAATTTCTAGGCTCTGGAGTTTATTTATAGCAACTAAAAGCTAAAAAGTTTCTTCCCCACACCCAAACTTAAATCTAACATTGTCCTCAATATTTCTAATGAAAGAGCAATACCAAAAAGTAAAGTAACACGAGGAATCAGTAAATAGAGAAGTCAGAAAGATAGTACCTGGGTGAAGAGAGAAATCAAAAACTAATATACAACATACAATCGCCTCGATGGTCAATCAAGGGTAAACAGGGTCCTCCATAGGGACCTCCTCAATATCACCTGTAGGAAAGGGCTCTAAAAAGGGTTTCAATCTCTGACTGTTAACCTTCGAAGAACTACTACCATCCGGTGTCTCGATTTCAACATCTCCATGAGGAAAGACAGTGCGAACAATAAAAGGACCCGTCCCCGAGAACGTAACTTCCCAGGGAAAAGATGCAAGCGGGTATCATACAGAAGAACTAGTGTTGCTTGACTTATCAGCTAACTGAAGTGTTAACCTTGATCATACCACGAGGAATTTTAACGGACCTATCAGCTAACTGAAGTGTCATCTGGGTAGGTTTCATCTCACCAAGTCCTAGCTTAAGGTACACATGATATGGTAGTAAGTTCACACTAGCTCCTAAGTCAAGCAACGCTTTCTCAACACGGTATTTACCTATTGTGCAAGAAATGGTAGGGGACCTGGGTCTTTATACTTAGGAGTAGTGGTATTCTGAATAATAGAACTCACGTGACTAGCTAGAAAGGCTTTCTTCTGGACATTAAGCTTTCTCTTTCGCGTACACATATCCTTGAGAAACTTGGCATAAGAGGGAATCTGCTTAATTGCATCTAGTAGTGGAAGGTTGATAGTTACCTGCTTAAAAACCTCCAATATATCATTAAAATTGGATCCCTCTTAGTTGGAACTAGCAGCTGTGGGAATGGGGCTCTAGGGACAAAGCCGGGCTCAATATGACCCTCATTGGTCTCTTTAGAGACTCTATCAGTCTCCTCAGTTTCTGGTTCAGAAGGGTGAACTACAACATGTTCACTATCAGGCATGGAAACCTTTTGTCTATCACTCTACCACTCCTAAGGGTTTTAATAGCATTCACATGATCAGATGGTCTTTCACCTATTTCATTAATTCCTCTAGGGTTGGGTTGAGTCTGACTAGGAAACTTACCTCTTTCTCTTAAAGACTCATTTATCTGACTAACCTGGTTTTTCAACTCGGAAATAGCCTGAGAGTTAGCCTGACCTATTCTCTTATTTTCTTCTAAACCTTGAGCAACAGATTGCTGAAACTGCACAGTGTTACGAGTTAACAAAGCAAGAGACTCTTCTAAACTCATAATCTTCTTATCCGAAGGGTTCTGAAACTGTGCCGGAGCTGAAGGATTCTTAGTATAGCCAAAACCTGGGGGAACCTGAGCATTACTAGACTGACCTTGATTCTGGCCCTTGGACCAAGAAAGGTTTGGATGGTTTCTCCAGCCAGGGTTATAGGTTTCTGAATATGGGTCAAACTTCTGTCGGTTATCAAACCTAGTGTTGTTATAAAGAGCATTGGCTTGCTCTTCAACAGCAGGCCTTCCCAAAAAGGCTCATTTCTTCCACTACTACCACTAGAATGACCTAATTCTAAGGCTTCTAACCTTTTGGCTATAGCTGCTATTTTGGCATCTGACTAAGATCCTTCTACCCTATTAACATTTCCTCTACTTAGAAGAATTTTTTCTGGGGTTCCCTACTATTTTCCCATTGTTGGGTCATCGGCGATTTCATTCAAAAATGTCATCGCTTCATCAACAGTTTTATTCTCAAACCCACCTGTGCATAAGGACTCAACCATGGTTGTTGTTGAATAATCTAAACCCTCGTAGAGGATCTGAACTAACCTAACCTTCTCCAAACCATGATGAGGACATTGAGATATCAAGTCATTGAACCTTTCTAAGTACCTATATAAAGATTCTCCCTCTTGTTGGGCAAAGTACATATTTGTGTCCTAATAGACGATGTTTTATGCCTTGGGAAAAACTTATGTATAAAGGCAGAAGTAAGTTGGTCATAGGTTTCAATTGACTCAGAGTCCAAACTATACAGCCAAGATTTGGCTTTATCTTTTAAGAAAAGGGGAATAACCTAAGTTTCAACACATCATCACTTAGGTTTTTAATTTTCAGAGTGCTACAAACTTCCTCAAATTCCCTAACATGAAAATAGGGGTTCTCATTCTCTTCCTAAAAACATTGGGAGCATCTGTAAAGTCCCAGGTTTCAGTTCATAATTTGCCTCGGTTTCAGCTAACTTGATACAAGACGGACGAGAGGTCCTAGTTGGGTTTACAAAGCTTTCAAAGTTGCCATTTCTGGCACCACCAAAGGACTAGGAGTACTTTCTCACAAGTCAATTTCAAACTGAATTCCAAAACGGGGCTCTCAAAAGAAGAGTCTTCGAGCTCCCCGCCTTCACAAGAAGAACTACTAGGTTTGTCACTAATCAAACGACCTAGAGTGTTTCTTTTCCAAGCCCGTTTAACTCGGGCATATACTAGAAAAAAAAATAAAAAGAAAAGTCCTAAAAAGGAAGGGAGTTCTATGCAAACACAAACAAGGCTGACTCCACCACAACAAACCTATGATTTCTAGCAAACAAAAAGCATGATGGCTCCACTTAGATTGTTTCTAGACCAGCTTCTAATCCTTCGAAGGGAATTCGTTACAATTTAAAAACCCTCTGGAATCAATCCGAGTTAAAGTAAGTTGAATAGAGGCGAGGAAGCTCGGTGGAGCTTTGATACCCAAGGCCTCACCGGTATTACAAGGCGGCGCAATCAGCATTCAACTTACAGAAACCGTCAAGAACTTCGAAGTATGCTTAAAAGAGTAACCAATATTTTTCGAATGACTTTCCTTTAAGCTCGTTACCCTATCGGTCTCGTTCTAGTCAAAATTTTAGCTTAGGTTCGCGTTTGGTATCGTTTTCCTAAGGCGGGCAAGAAGAGAACGGTGATGAAATCCGAACCCTTATCTTGTATGGCCAGTCCTTCCCTTTACTAGGAAATTAAAGCAGCCGTTTTCAAGTCCTCAACATATATGCATACGAAGGAAGACAGTAACTCGCACAGGGGATTCGCGAGTGTTTCGACAAACTTACCTCCCGTACCAGAGGGGGATGAACCTTTGTAGTCGACTCGGGCCACGACTCCTATGTCATGTACGAACCCGAGGGGCCGAGTGATATCGTAATCGTCCTTCTCTGCAAACAGTTTATATTTAAACTACCCTTCCGTAGGGTTTAAAAATAATGTCCCAAAATTTAAAGTCCAAAGTCCAAAAAATAAAGTGCAAAAGAAAAAGAAGTCTAAGAAAAAAAAAATCTACAAAAATAAAAATGTCTCTCTTTTTTCTCTCTTTTTTTAAATAAAAAAATCTTCTTCTTTCGCTCCTTCGCTTTGCCTTTTACTCCAAGTCTTTAAGTATTCACCAAAAGCTTTGGCAAAATTTTCTTTCGCTCCAAATTCCAAAATCTGAAGAAAAGAAAAACCCAAAAACGTAAAGAAGA
Organism: Papaver somniferum; assembly: GCF_003573695.1. Lineage (NCBI taxonomy): Eukaryota > Viridiplantae > Streptophyta > Magnoliopsida > Ranunculales > Papaveraceae > Papaver > Papaver somniferum. The sequence goes on from NC_039364.1 coordinate 26,477,657, forward strand.
ACAAATAAAATAAAAACCTAAAAAAAAAATCTAAAAACTCTAGCCTAAAGACAAGTCCCCGCAGCGGCGCCAAAAATGATGTGATTTTCAATGTTGTTGTAGTAATAGGTTCGTTGAGACTTGTGAAAGCGGATTTTTAGACTTAATTTTTATAAATAAAAATAGCAAACTAAATTAAAAAGATGTTGTGAAAATTAAGGAGAGAATGGGGCTAGGATTCCACCATTGGTCGATATTAGTGATTTAATAAAACAATAATTATGCAACTCAACATTTAAATTGATTCTAATAGTATTGCCTAGACATGTAGATTTCCAAAAGAATAGATGTTAATCCAAGCATAGAATATCAAAACCCTAAAGCAAGCATATTCTATCAAGAGAAAATACACCTAACTAATCAAAATCATATAAACAATTTTTAGTTCAATGCAAAAATCATAATAGAGTTGTTGTAATTAATTAATTGAAATATATCACTTTTACCGAAACAACGACTTCCTTCACAGCCCCAAGGATTGGGTTTAGCTCCTCATTATTACAAAGAAAACTAAATAGAAGAAATAAAAGAAAATTGTGAAACTGGCTACCGGCTCACCGGCTCTCCCTTGATTGTGCTCTCTTGCTCTCTATTTATACACACAAACCCATTAATCAAATATATTCTTCCATAACTCCAAAATCTTCTTCTTTTTAATTAAAAACATCTTCAAGAATTTTTCTTCTTCTTTATATTCTCTAAATTTCTTTATTATACCCAAATCTTCTTTAATTCGCAGAATCAAATCCAAGAGAAAATCCTCTAAGATATCTTTCATGTTTAATATAAGATAACTTCTTTTTTTCTTCAAAACTCCGGTAATTAATACTCATAGATTTCCTGTTTATAAGGAAGAAGATATTCTTGTCTTAAAAATTGTAAATCCTTTACTATTGAAACCCAAATTTCTCGCCAATATTCTGTTTGAAAATGAAGAATAAGATGGTGCCCCTATCCAAAGTGCAGGTGCCTTTATTAATTTTCTCAGAGAGGTGCAAGCATCACTATTCGAGCAACTTTTTCCACACAAGTGTATTTCTCCAAAACACCTACACAAACATAAAAGCACCATAATAAGTACAAAATCAAGCACTAACAATAGAGACACTGAGGACAATTCAGACACAAAATGTGTCTATCAAATACCCCCAAACTTATTATTTGTTAGTCCTCGAGAAAATCTAGAAAAATGACTACACTTAGCACGTGCAGCAAGCCGTTAAACCACTAGGTGGTCCTAGTGTCGGAGTGTTGTCTCCGGAGGGTTTACCAGAGGTGTACCCACAAAACCTTTACTCCAGACCCTAGCTATCTACGCAGAACATTGGAAGGCACTAAAGAATCTCCTTGGTTGGCATACTCTCATTGACTACAAGAGGAATTACCCTGATGCGAAATTCCAATTGTTGTACACGAGTTTGCACTCAACATACTAAAATTCATATATAAGTGACAGAGCTCTACTCAGATAGTTTATGTACATCATAACCGGAGTCAACCAATCACATGGAAAGATTAAGAAGATGAATAAAGAGATGGTTAAAAGTGAACGGTGTTTCCCATATCTGTCTGAAGGCCTCTGCCAAGGTGAACCTATCCTAATGGACTGAGATACCGGTCAGACTAATATCAACACAACTGGCATATACAAGTGATTAATGATTTTCTGGGGTTGTAGTAAATAGGATTCGTTTCAGACTTGTGAAGGAAATGGAATTTTGAGATTTAATAAAAATATATATAAAAATATTAACAATGGTGAGAGGTACTGGGATTAATGATTCGGCTAATCTTCATAACATAGGGCTCAATGATTTATTCTCAACAATAATCGCTCAAAACATATATGGACTCTTATTTTGCCAAAGTAGATTCTCAAAACATTGATTGTAAATGTTAAGCATGGAACATCAAATCACCTAAGCTAAGCATGCCCATCTAATCAAATAACACCCAATTTAATCAAATCATATTTCAATTAATTTTTAATGCAAAAGTCTTAAAAAGAATTAATAAAATTACCCATGTATGAAGCTCGGCCTCCTCCGTCGTCCCAGTGTTGGGGTTTAACTCATCATAGTAAAAATGCTCTCAAAACAATTTATTATGGCTCAAAAATGGTTTACAAATGATGAGAATATGAGAAATACAATAAAACCAGAGAACTACGACCCTCAGTGACAAAATAAGACTGTTGTAGCCCTGTCGCAAACGCTGTGGAAAATAAGACTGCATGATCACGACCCACTGGTGTTAGTCGTTACTACTGTAGAAAAACGACTGCTGTTGCAGGTATGTTCTTCGCGTTTTTCATGTTCATCAGCAGCAGCAGCAGCAGAAACCGAGTTTGGAAAAACTCGAATTTCTTCTTCTCTGGCTCTCCTCAGCCCCCCAGACTCTCGACAACCTTTCTCTGACCTCCAAGGACTCTATTTAAACCCGAAGCATGCATCAAATCTCCTCCATAACTCCACAAATCCTCGGCAGTGAAAGAAAATATTTTCGGATATTTTCTTTCATGTTTTAGATTTTCACGCGTTTTCTCTGGTCCAGCACGCTCCAATTCGACTTATTCACGCCTCAACACTCTTCCAACGCCAGCAGAACTCCCCCATGCACATAAGAACTTCAATTTTGCTCGTGTTACAGTCCACGTGCTCTTTTTTGGGTGTGTGAATCATACCGAAAATTCCAGCCAAATTTGATCGATCATGTTACCCATATTATGTTCCTTAACCTATATCACATCTCTATACCAAATTTCAGCCATTGAATCGACCCATAACCCCTTCATTTTGACGATCGAAATTCTGCCAGAACTGTTTAGAAATTTCCCGCCAAAATCGTTTCAAATGGGGAAGAAACTGGTATCCCCCTATCCAGAGTAGGGGTGCGAATAGCAACTGCCTTGGGGGTGACCTGGGGGTGCCCCTTAGTAATTAGGTTACCCCTTATCCAAAAGCGAGAGTCCGAATAACACTTGTCCTCCGGGTGCCAAAATCAACTTTTCGAGCCGAATTTTCCAAAAAGTTTATTTCCTAAAAATACATAAAAAACAATATTAGTACAAAAATAGAGTTCCAACAATACGGACATTGAGGACAAATTAGACACAAAAATGTGTCTATCAAATACCCCCAAACGTATTATTTGCTAGTCCTCGAGCAAAACTAATAAAAATAAATAAATAAATAAATAAATAAAACCGAGTTAATCTCGGGAGGGTTTACCAGAGGTGTGCCCACAAAACCATTACTCCAGACCCTAGCTTATCTATGCAGAACCTTGGAAGGCACTAAAGAATCTCCTTGGTTGGCTTACAATCACTGACTACAGGAGGAAGTACCCTGATGCGAAATTCCAATTGTTGTACACGAGTTTGCACTCAAGCATACTAAAATTCATATAAAGTGACAGAGCTCTACTAAGATAGTTGCACTATGGACATCATATTCGGAGTCAAACTAATCATATGGATAGAAAAAGGAGATGGAAATAGAAAAATGTAGATGGTTTTGATGTTAACCAAATGATCGATGTTTCACATATCTGTCTGAAGGCCACTGCCAGAATGAACCTATCCTAATGGACTGAGATACCGGTCTGACTAATATCAACACAACTGGCATATACAAGGGAACCAGTGGTTAATAACTTAAATCTAGATCAACAAACTGGCAAATACAAGGGAACCAGCAGTTGACTACACAGAACAATAACCATTTTTTTTTAACTTAACGGCATGAATAGATCTTTTTGATCCAAGCGCATGCTTCTTGTCAGCAGATTACACGATAGTTCCCACGGGTCCTGCATTCCACCTTGCTTGCTTAGGCGACGGAAACAGGGAGAACACACGCATATTGCTATCCAAGTGTTAATACTTATTCCGATTGGTCTAACTGGTCCGGTCTTTTTTTTTTTTTTTAGTAACTCAGTCAGTCTAATTCACCCTAGCAGTGGTAACAACTTGAATCGTGTGCCCCACCTAATCACTTAGAGAAACATAGTTTAAAATGAAAAAATAAAATGAAAAAAAGAAATGAAAAGGACTCAACGAGATATGGTGCAACTATCATGTTATTTCTAACACCTGAGCTCTGTGCTTTTATGAATAGACTCTATAGATGTTTCCATCTAATCAGATTGGTTCCTCAACTCCTACAACCAAGATGTTCCCATCCAATTAGATTGGTTAGTGAAAACCTTAATAGGCATAAATTTCTAGGCTCTGGAGTTTACTAATTGCAACTAAAAAGTTTCTCCCATACCCCCAAACTTAAATCTAACATTGTCCTCAATGTTCTAAAGATGAAACTAAAAGCATGAATAAGGAGAAATTGTTACCATTTGAAGCGAAAGAGTTAAGGAAAGATATCACCGTGTTGCATGAGCATGGGATACCTCCCAATAAGTGCTAAGTTTAAAGTCTTCAGCCAGACTTAGGAAAGGATTAATCAACTCGAACCATAAAGTAACAGTCGAAATAACTGTGGGTCTTCAAAACTAAATAGAGCTGACCAAAGGAAACTGCAATGAACCAAGAAAGTGGACAAGAATAGCAAGCCCTTACCTAGTTTCCTGAAAACTATCGCTAATTGCGGTTCAGGTTCAGGTTCTATGAAAGGGTCTAAATAGAATATTTTCATTGGCTGCGTTTCTTCATACATGGGATCCGAATCACTAGGTCTTAGAGTCTGTAAAAACTCAAATTCGAACTTAGAATCACGAAGTAATAACCTAAATAATTGCGGATCCTCTAAGTCAATCAGATATGACTTACATAGTTGACCACAGTGAGAGTAGTGGTCATTCTTAGGAAAATGTGTCGATTTTATTAATCTAAAGTACTTAGGCTTAGTCTCAGAACTTAATATTCGACTCATTTGAAACGTTCCCACAGTTGGAAGAAAACTATTTGGTGGGAAAACAAAGTAAATTTGGGTATCATAGCCTGGGCAAACCATATCATGGGATTAAAAATGGAAATTTTCGTTATTAAAAATGGGAAAACAATGTCTCTCTTTTTTTCTCTCTCTTTTTTTTATATAAAAAAAATTCTTCTTCTTTCGCTCCTTCTGCTTTGCCTTTTACTCCAAGTCTTTAAGTATTCACCAAAAGCTTTAGCAAAATTTTCTTTCTCTCCAAATTCCAAAATCTGAATGGAAAAGACAATAATCCAAAAACGTAAAGAAGAACAAATAAAATAAAAACCTAAAAAAAATATAATCTAAAAACTCTATCCTAAAGACAAGTCCCCGGCAGCGGCGCCAAAAATTGATGTGATTTTCAATGTTGTTGTAGTAATAGGTTCGTTGAGACTTGTGAAAGCGGATTTTTAGACTTAATTTTTATAAATAAAAATAGCAAACTAAATTAAAAAGATGTTGTGAAAATTAAGGAGAGAATGGGGCTAGGATTCCACCATTGGTCGATATTAGTGATTTAATAAAACAATAATTATGCAACTCAACATTTAAATTGATTCTAATAGTATTGCCTAGACATGTAGATTTCCAAAAGAATAGATGTTAATCCAAGCATAGAATATCAAAACCCTAAAGCAAGCATATTCTATCAATAAAAAATACACCTAACTAATCAAAATCATATAAACAATTTTTAGTTCAATGCAAAAATCATAATAGAGTTGTTGTAATTAATTAATTGAAATATATCACTTTTACCGAAACAACGACTTCCTTCACAGCCCCAAGGATTGGGTTTAGCTCCTCATTATTACAAAGAAAACTAAATAGAAGAAATAAAAGAAAATTGTGAAACTGGCTACCGGCTCACCGGCTCTCCCTTGATTGTGCTCTCTTGCTCTCTATTTATACACACAAACCCATTAATCAAATATATTCTTCCATAACTCCAAAATCTTCTTTTTTTTAATTAAAAACATCTTCAAGAATTTTTCTTCTTCTTTATATTCTCTAAATTTCTTTATTATACCCAAATCTTCTTTAATTCACAGAATCAAATCCAATAGAAAATCCTCTAAGATATCTTTCATGTTTAATAGAGGATAACTTTCTTTTTTTCAAAACTCCGGTAATTAATACTCATAGATTTCCTGTTTATAAGGAAGAAGATATTCTTGTCTTAAAAATTGTAAATCCTTTACTGTTAAAACCCAAATTTCTCGCCAATATTCTGTTTGAAAATGAAGAAGAAGGTGGTGCCCCTATCCAAAGTGCAAGTGCCTTTATTAATTTTCTCAGAGAGGTGCAAGCATCACTATTCGAGCAAATTTTTCCACACAAGTGTATTTCTCCAAAAACACCTACACAAACATAAAAACACCATAATAAGTACAAAATCAAGCACTAACAATAGAGATACTGAGGACAATTCAGACACAAAAATGTGTCTATCAGAGTTTCCATTCGGAGCAATGGAGAAGGTGCAACAAAATTTGCTCAATCAAGCATGGATAGCCTAACTTATTGTTGGGAGATGTCATTGACAGCATTTGATAAATGATAAACCCACAAATGTCGAGACTTTGAATTCCCAACTCAAGGAAATGGACCAACTCCGCAAACTCACGACTCCAACGAGAATTCTCAATCGTGGAGGAACAAAGATTAGATATACCAAGTTTTCCAAAGGACATCAAAGGAAGACTAAGATTATTGGTAGGAAATTTTCTCATATTCCAATCAACACTCTTACCACAGAGACCAATAAAAATGGTTTCATAAGAAGGTCTTTCATCACTAGATCTTGGTAGGCGAAAACTCCCCAAAGGAATTTTTGTAATCCTTGAAATCAACTCTTTGTTCACATGCATACTTTGTCTATGTATCATGGTTTGAATTTCATGTCATTACAATTAACATCATCGATGTTAGCATATAAGATTCTAGTAAGAGTGTCAAATCCTTCACCATAACCATCAAAGATGTTACAAAGATTGGATTCTTCATAAAAAATCAAATCCTCTTTATGTCCACTAGTAAAATCCAACTTATTTTCTAGAATAAACCCTCTAGAAGAAATTCTTTCAAAAACATTCTCACAAGAATCATTGACAAATCCAATTCTAATGGAATTTTGATCTATTGGTAAATTCATGCTAGAAGAGGAGGAAGAACCCAAGTTTTTGAACCCTCTTTTGAAACCTTGAAATTCTTCATGAGATCTTAAAAATCAAGATATTAGTGCAAGAGATGACTTACTTGATATGTTTCTAGAAAACCCTTTTACTCCTTGGTAGGCCCGGGAAAGCGTATAAAATTGAAGCGAAATGAAACGCGGGCCTACAGTAATACCGCAAGTGCACGGTCGTCGGTTGTAGCTCGTGCAAGTACGGGTCGATCCACAGAGACTGGGGGTGTTTTGTAGTGTTTAGCTATTTTGGGCTCTAATTTGCTATTGGGCTTTGGTAACTTCTAGGCACAGTGGGCTTGGCTTTGGTTTTGGAATGGTCTTGGATTCAGTTGGCTTTGATGAATTGCTTTGGGCCTTTGAGTTCTTTGGGAATGAACTGGGCCTTTGGCTTTTGAACCTTAAGAGTGAACTGGGTTTAGTTGGCTGGGCCTTAGGCTTGAACAGAAGAACAGTGGGCTTTTGTAATGACTGGACTGGGCTTGTGCTGTGAGCCAAGCTCAGTTGCAGCAGCAGCAGTGGCTGTAGCACATGGCAAGAGAAGTGGAGTGGCAGCAACAGCTGCAGAAACTCAGATGCAGGAGGCAGCAGCAAGGGAGAAGTTGAAGTAGCAGGAGAAAATAGCAAACAAAATGAAGGACAAGTGAAAGTAAAACAGTGGCAGTGAAGGAATGAGGAAAAGTGACAGTGCAATGAAACTAAACAAGAACAATGGAACCAAGGCCTAAGCCAAGGGCAGGGGTGTGAAGAAGACAGTGAAGTAAAAAAAAAGGAAGGAAAAAAACAAAGCCAAGGCAATGGCTTTAGGCATTCATCTAGAGTGGGAAGAGAACCAGCTTGCTCACAGTCACTAGTGAGCACTAGTTTCTCCCCACTGCTCAATCAACTCAATGCTCTAAGGCTCTAACCTAGCATTGACACACAACAGTAAACTAATCCTAACATTTGAGAAGCTAACAGTTGACAAAACAAGAGATTCAAAACAGTGACAAAACAGGAGAGCCTAGGCATACAACTAGAGTGGGAAGAGAACCAGTTTGCTCACAGTCACTAGTGAGCACTAGTTTCTCCCCACTGCTCAATCAACACAATGCTCTAAGGCTTTAGCCTAACATTCACACATCTAAGAATGACATGAACAACATGAGAACATTACAAGACAGAACAGAACATACACATTAAACAGGACAGGAACAGTAAGAACAGAACAGAATATGTTTTGAACAATAACAGAACTAAAACAGAACACACATGATAACAATGCTAACAGAATGGATGGAGAAACAGTGAACATACATAAATTCAGAACAAAAATTAACAGAACACAGTTCTGGACGCTGGCTATTCCAGCATGAGCCAATTTCACACCCAACACCTTCTATTTATACAAGCAAGCAAAAACCTAAAAATCCCCAAAATATCAGAGAATTAGGGTTTCACCAAAAAGTGAAATTGACTCACCTAACCTACTGATAACAGCCCTCATACGTCGACCCATGCCTCTTATTCTTCTCCTGATGCAACCCATGCCTTCAATTTGTACATGCAAGCTCAATCCCAAAAATCCCCAAATTAACAGTAAAATTACGGTTTTGATTTTTTACTCACCAACTGTGATAAGACGAGTCCGTCTTCAACCCATGCTTCTTCTCCCTTCTCTGCTCCTTCCCATGCCTTCAATTTCTCTTTCTAGCTCGACATATTTCACTAATCTCTCCTCTAGGGTTTCTGAAAAGGAAGAGAGAATGGTGAAATAGGTAGGTAGAAGGGTAGGATGATGATGGGTTTCGATTGGTGAGAGCCATGATGGCTTTTGGTGGTTGTGGCAGAGGTATGGTGGCGGAATGGGTGTTGCAGAGAGGAGGTGGAGAGAAAGAGAAGAAGAAGAAGGAAATGAAAGAGAAGTCGATAGATTTTAGGGTATAGGGTTAGGTTGCTAGTGTGTGAGGCGGGATATCAAAGTTCGATGTTGGCGAATATGAGTCACTGGATGCGAAGCTGGTAGGTGAATCGGATGGCTACCCCTGAAGAGGCTGGTAGCGACCGTCGGATGTCTTGATACAACGAAGTTAACGGCGAAGATCGAGGTTAGGTGTTGTAGTGTTAAGCGGAAGTATCGAGATTTGATGCGCAGGCAAAGAATCGACCGTTGGATCTAAATGTGATCTAATCTGAAGGCTTGGAATTTAGGTACTATGGTGTTTTGCAGGGACTTCAGATTTTGATGAACGATGACGAAGCGACCATTGGATGATGAGATGGATCCGATCTAACGGCTGAGAATGGAGGCGGGTATGGATATAGAAAATGGGTTTGGGTAAGGGTTTTGGGCCTTGGGTATGCCAAGCCCATATCTTATTTAAGAACAATTCTTCCTTCTTGAGCCCATTCCTAGCTTTTTGGTCTTGTGCGCACCATTCTTTGCGGCTTCCTTGCGTAATTTCTTCCGGCTTTTCACTACTCTTCAGCTCTTTTCTGCTCCGCAAGTCATCCAGACTTTATTTATTACCTAAAAAATGCAAAATTAAGTAAGAAAAATATTTATTCTTGAAAACAATGAAAATGCAGAATATGGGATAAAATGTAGAATTAATGCACAAAAGATGAGTTAAATGCCAACAAAAAGGGATAAATATATACAATATTTGGCACTCATCAAATACCCCCAAACCTGAATTTTACTTGTCCTCAAGTAAAACAAAACTAAGGAAATCCTAACTATACCACTGTCGCTGGTCTCTCGAATGCATTTAGCGTATGCACTAAGCCTTTTAAACCACTAAGTGTCCCTAGTGGACGAGTTGAAGTCTCGTGAAGGTTTGCTTAGAACGTACCTACAAAGTTCTAGGTCAAAATATAAGCTCAGATTCCATCAAATGTGACATGTGCAAGTCAGTTTAAGCTCACAGCAAAATGGAGATGTCAATCTAGCTATCAAGGCACGATCCTAGCACTGATAACAAAAAAAGACATGCGATAAGAGTGTAAAGTGTATCTACACATGTGTAAAGAAAGATCTGAAGTTATGACTACTAATCACCAAGAGATAGTTTCTCAGGCTAAGAACCAAGGTCGAAATCTAGCTAGCTGTCCGGACTTTACGAGAATTGTGAATGAGTTGGAGGTATTTCACAATTACTCGCGTTGTACATCAATGGCATACACCCTTCCTTGCTTATTACAATGAAACAACAAAAAGACTATTTACATGACTCTTATTTACATTGACTACTCTCTTTTATTTTTGGAACAAGAGAGAATGGAATTGATAAATACTTGATTTTTTTGTATTTTTCTGATATCTTTTTTTCTGAATATATACATCGTTTTTTTTTTTTTTTTTTTTTAACAAAGGAAACACTTTTGATACATATACAAAATGAAACAAAAGATTACATGACATTTTGCAAGAGGTAGCCCTTTTTGATGCACCCAGTTAAATTCGATGGTTGTTTTTCTTAATGTAACCTCCACCTTCTATCCCAACCAACCAAAGAACAAGCTAGTCAAGTTTCGTTCAGTATTCTAAAGTGATTGGCAATCGTGACTTCCTATCAAACACCTTGAAGATCGAGGCCATACATGTATTGGTAGATCGTGCGCGTGCAAATTTCTTATCACTATGTGAATTGTGCTAGAATCAGGGTGCCTAAATATCTAGACTAAGACTCCTAATAATTACATATTTGCACAAGAGTCAACATTTCAAGGTAAATGAGCTCCATTTTTATGATTTTTCATTTTTTAATTTTTTTTGAATTTTTTCGATTTTTTCAAAAAGATGGAGTTTTGTTTTCAATTATAGCATATTATCATGGTATCTACTCTATACCCCAAAACCTAAACTAAACATTGTCCTCAATGTTTCAAAATATGGAAAGAATTATAAAACAATATATGAAGAGGAACATGCTGAGTAGAGTAAAAGGAGAGAGAATACCCGATTGTACGGCGAAAGCTCGATTAAAACTCCGTTATTCAAGGAAAAAAAATCCAACATATTTCAGCCGAGATCATATTAGCAAAATATATACAAAAGGAATTTTAACTAACACATTATCTACAAGAAAATTTGGTTTTTAATGGGATTGGACTTTTTGGGAAAAATTTGGTTTTGTCGGGAGATATTTGAAAAAGAAAATTTGGTTTAAAAATGGGAGCAAAGTAGAAATTTGGTTTTAAAATTGGGAGCAAAATTTTTTTTTTTTTTAAGAACAATAAAATGAAGAAAATAAAATTTGGTTTTTTGAAATGGGAGCACGCCCACTGTTGGTTTTGTGTTTGCTGTGGCTCAGCTGGTTTGAAAACGTTTGGTGAAACTGAGTCCAAAATCTCGGCCTAGAATTTGGGTACTCGGCCCACTAACGAGTTAACCTAGCGTGATCGGTCACAAGCTCAGCTGGGTTTAAACCCAGAATACAAGATACAAGTCCAATTTAAACAAGCCCACAAAAATTAAATACACAAGCCCATAATCAATGTAAACAAACAAGCCCACAAATAAATTATTACAAACCCAACAGAAAATAAGAGAAGCCCAAAAATTGGCTTTAATATTACAAGCCCACAATTAAAAATGGAAGCCCACAGGTTGGGTTCTCTTAAATGGGTTACCTTTTTAGCACAGCCCAGCTGCTCTGATATTGTTGCAAAAACCCAGTTGGGCTTTGGTTCTTTTCCTTGGTGGCGTCCCAGCAGAGGAAAAACAGGTTCAGAACAGCAGGTCCAACAGCAAATGAAGTGAAGCAGATGCAGATGCAAATGCTATGCAGTGAAATGCAAAAATAACTAATAAAACTACAAGAAAAACACAGCACCAATCCCCGGCAGCGGCGCCAAAAACTTGGTAGGCCCGGGAAAGCGTATAAAATTGAAGCGAAATGAAACGCGGGCCTACAGTAATACCGCAAGTGCACGGTCGTCGGTTGTAGCTCGTGCAAGTACGGGTCGATCCACAGAGACTGGGGGTGTTTTGTAGTGTTTAGCTATTTTGGGCTCTAATTTGCTATTGGGCTTTGGTAACTTCTAGGCACAGTGGGCTTGGCTTTGGTTTTGGAATGGTCTTGGATTCAGTTGGCTTTGATGAATTGCTTTGGGCCTTTGAGTTCTTTGGGAATGAACTGGGCCTTTGGCTTTTGAACCTTAAGAGTGAACTGGGTTTAGTTGGCTGGGCCTTAGGCTTGAACAGAAGAACAGTGGGCTTTTGTAATGACTGGACTGGGCTTGTGCTGTGAGCCAAGCTCAGTTGCAGCAGCAGCAGTGGCTGTAGCACATGGCAAGAGAAGTGGAGTGGCAGCAACAGCTGCAGAAACTCAGATGCAGGAGGCAGCAACAAGGGAGAAGTTGAAGTAGCAGGAGAAAATAACAAACAAAATGAAGGACAAGTGAAAGTAAAACAGTGGCAGTGAAGGAATGAGGAAAAGTGACAGTGCAATGAAACTAAACAAGAACAATGGAACCAAGGCCTAAGCCAAGGGCAGGGGTGTGAAGAAGACAGTGAAGTAGAAAAAGGAAGGAAAAAAAAAGCAAAGCCAAGGCAATGGCTTTAGGCATTCATCTAGAGTGGGAAGAGAACCAGCTTTCTCACAGTCACTAGTGAGCACTAGTTTCTCCCCACTGCTCAATCAACTCAATGCTCTAAGACTCTAACCTAGTATTGACACACAACAGTAGACTAATCCTAACATTTGGGAAGCTAACAGTTGACAAAACAAGAGAGCCTATGCATACAACTAGAGTGGGAAGAGAACCAGTTTGCTCACAGTCACTAGTGAGCACTAGTTTCTCCCCACTGCTCAATCAATCCAATGCTTCAAAGGCTTTAGCCTAACATTCACACATCTAATAATGATATGAACAACATGAGAACATTACAAGACAGAACAGAACATACACATTAAACAGGACAGGAACAGTAAGAACAGAACAGAATATGTTTTGAACAATAACAGAACTAAAACAGAACACACATGATAACAATGCTAACAGAATGGATGGAGAAACAGTGAACATACATAAATTCAGAACAAAAAATTAACAGAACACAGTTCTGGACGCTGGCTATTCCAGCATGAGCCAATTTCACACCCAACACCTTCTATTTATACAAGCAAGCAAAAACCTAAAAATCCCCAAAATATCAGAGAATTAGGGTTTCACCAAAAAGTGAAATTGACTCACCTAACCTACTGATAACAGCCCTCATACGTCGACCCATGCCTCTTATTCTTCTCCTGATGCAACCCATGCCTTCAATTTGTACATGCAAGCTCAATCCCAAAAATCCCCAAATTAACAGTAAAATTAGGGTTTTGATTTTTTACTCACCAACTGTGATAAGACGAGTCCGTCTTCAACCCATGCTTCTTCTCCCTTCTCTGCTCCTTCCCATGCCTTCAATTTCTCTTTCTAGCTCGACATATTTCACTAATCTCTCCTCTAGGGTTTCTGAAAAGGAAGAGAGAATGGTGAAATAGGTAGGTAGAAGGGTAGGATGATGATGGTTTCGATTGGTGAGCCATGATGGCTTTTGGTGGTTGTGGCAGAGGTATGGTGGCGGAATGGGTGTTGCAGAGAGGAGGTGGAGATAAAGAGAAGAAGAAGAAGAAGGAAATGAAAGAGAAGTCGATAGATTTTAGGGTATAGGGTTAGGTTGCTAGTGTGTGAGGCGGGATATCAAAGTTCGATGTTGGCGAATATGAGTCACTGGATGCGAAGCTGGTAGGTGAATCGGATGGCTACCCCTGAAGAGGCTGGTAGCGACCGTCGGATGTCTTGATACAACGAAGTTAACGGCGAAGATCGAGGTTAGGTGTTGTAGTGTTAAGCGGAAGTATCGAGATTTGATGCGCAGGCAAAGAATCGACCGTTGGATCTAAATGTGATCTAATCTGAAGGCTTGGAATTTAGGTACTATGGTGTTTTGCAGGGACTTCAGATTTTGATGAACGATGACGAAGCGACCATTGGATGATGAGATGGATCCGATCTAACGGCTGAGAATGGAGGCGGGTATGGATATAGAAAATGGGTTTGGGTAAAGGTTTTGGGCCTTGGGTATGCCAAGCCCATATCTTCTTTAAGAACAATTCTTCCTTCTTGAGCCCATTCCTAGCTTTTTGGTCTTGTGCGCACCATTCTTTGCGGCTTCCTTGCGTAATTTCTTCCGGCTTTTCACTACTCTTCAGCTCTTTTCTGCTCCGCAAGTCATCCAGACTTTATTTATTACCTAAAAAATGCAAAATTAAGTAAGAAAAATATTTATTCTTGAAAACAATGAAAATGCAGAATATGGGATAAAATGTAGAATTAATGCACAAAAGATGAGTTAAATGCCAACAAAAAGGGATAAATATATACAATATTTGGCACTCATCACTCCTTTTGACCTTCAAGGATGATTAATGGAGAAACCATAAAAACCCTAAAAACGTTCACGAACGCTGACAAGTTGGGAGAAAGAAGAAGGTACGCGTACCACTTCTTTTATATACCCAAGAATGGGCTTGGACCCGTTTCTGAACCGCGACCCACAAAAGGAATGTAGGATTTCTTAGGTATTTCAAACACCAAGGTTAAGCATATCGCAAAAGCACACAATCGTGTGTAAAGAAGTTGCAGAAGAAAGTTATTTTACAATTACCCTGAAAATGACAAAATAAAACTATTAACCCAAGTACAAACAAATCAAACCGTTCTTTCCCCATTTCAGAGTATTTACAAATGGGGTAATGCCAACAAGTTACCAAGTAGCGAGATGTGCAGAGAGATCCTCATGCACCATTTCCGGTTGATATATGTGAACAGTACCAGTGATATAATCATGGCAATGATGATAATCAGGGTTAACAGAGTTTCCTAACTTTCTTTTCATATGATCAGAAAGGATTTTCTTCCGATATCTTGCACCTATGTCAACAATACAGGAACCCGTTTTATTGGACTCACTTGTGTTGACACTGAGTTTAATTCGTATATCATGATTGCATGATTTTTCATGTACAGAACTTTTATCGGATCGATTCTTATTCTTAACCGAGTTAAGCTTTTCTAAGAATCTAAAAACGTTTTCAAATGCTCTAAATAGATCTTTGTCAATTGATCCATCACGATAGTATTCTTCAAAAAGATTAAGAGTTAATCTAGCGAGATTCCACATCTTTGAGTGTAATGAATGTTTATTCAATCTTCCTTTCTTTTTAGTTTTTCCTTTAGATTGTTTCTCATCATCTAACTTATGCAAGTTCTTAGATTGAATGAGATTATCATGAGAAGCCAGAGGACTGGCGCATAATAAACTCTGAACAATCTTTAAGGAGTTCTGGCGTGCATTACAGATGCCGCGAGCAAGTTTCCCAAAGAAATTTCCCATACGGGTAAACTTTAAGGATCGGTCAAACACAAACTTATTAGGTTTATAGTGTGTGCCTGCTCTGATACTAATTGAAAAAGTGGGGGTACAACTACCTCACCCAATATTTCGCTTAGCAATTGGTATAGACTAACTCCAATATACTTTTAAGAGAATCAACTAGACAGTCAGACTCAATCTTAATAAAAAATATATCAAAGAGTTATATCTCAATTTCTCGATTCAATCATTACTCAAACAAATAGAAATATGCGAGCCTGATTGATACAAGAGAAATAACTTGAACGGTACCAAAGACAATGTTCAAGGATCAATCAATTTCAATCAACAACCAAAGGTGGGATTTACCAGTGATCGATTCAACGCACAACCTGTGATATTTCAATTATATAACAAAATATAATGCAGAAAAGAAATAACATAGACACCAGAAGTTTTGTTAACGAGGAAAACTACAAATGCAGAAAAACCCCGAGACCTAGTCTAGATTGAACACGTTGTATTAAGCCGCTACAGACACTAGCCTACTACAAACTAACTTCGGTCTGGACTGTAGTTGAACCCCAATCAATATCACACTGATCCAAGGTACAGTTGCGCTCCTTATGTCTCTGATCCCAACATGATACTACGCACTTGATTCTCTTAGCTGATCTCACCCACAACTAAGAGTTGCTATGACCCAAAGTCGATGACTTTAATAAACAAACATGTATCACACAACTACAAGAATAGATAAATCTGTCTCCCACAGAAATACCTACGAGTTTTGTTCCGTCTTTTGATAAATCAAGGTGAACATGAACCAATTGATATACCAGACTTATATTCCCGAAGAACAGCGTAGAAATATCAATCACCTCACAATAATCTTAATCAACTAGCGAAACAAGATATTATGGAATCACAAACGATGAGACGGAGATGTTTGTGACTACTTTTATATCTTGCCTATCAGAGAAATTAATCTCAATCCAATCTTAAGATTGCACTCAATCACAATAGAAACAACAAGATCAGATCACGTAACTACAGAGAAAATAGTTGGGTCTGACTTCACAATCCAATGAAGTCTTCAAGTCGTTAACCTACAGGGTCTCGATAGAAACCCAAGGTTAAAGGAGAATCGACTCTAGCTTATACAACTAGTATCACACAAAAAGTGTGGGGATTATGTTTCCTAGTTTCTAGAGTTCTCCTTTATATAGTCTCCAAATCAAGGTTTGCAATCTAAGTTACCTTGGTAACAAAGCATTCAATATTCACCGTTAGATGAAAACCTGATTAGATTCAAACTAATATCTTTCAACCGTTAGATAGAAATTAGATTGTTACAAACACATGAAATGTAACTTTATTTAGGTTTGAGTAACCGTACCTAAACATGTACAAGTCGTTGGTTCAACAGTAGTTAACCAATGGTTTGCCATATGAGCACTTTCATATCAACCTTATTCATCTTCACCATAACTAGTTCAAATGACTCAAAAGAACTAGTTAGAGAGTTGTTAAATTGCTTAGATCTCATAGAAGTATATAAGAAACAATCGAAACAAAATCGATTTTGATTCACTCGAATCAATTCATGAACATTATAGCCACGGTTTGTAAAGATTGCATTCCTTAGTTTATATATGTCTTCATTCACGAATAAATCGTTTTTAGAAATAACCCACTCAAGTATGCATACCGGTACGCAAACTTAAGTACCCGGGTTGAGTTTTTTTTCAGTTCACAAACTCCAACAAAAATTCACGGGATGTGAACTTCCGGCAGTACGCGTACGGGTACGCGGACTTAGCTTCCGGACATCCTAAACCAGTAAAGTACGCATACTTTAGTTCAAGGATTTTGGACTTACACAAGTATGAGTTCACATACAACTTTTATATCCATTCAAGGTAATATATTCTAAACTCTCATTTCAATTATTGAAACATTCTTAGAGGATGTTAAATAGAGGTTATTCACACACTATTTTTCATCAAAGCGATTTTCAAGATATTGAAATAATCAACATGACTTTCGTCACTTGTAAAGGTGAACTTGGCCAAAGCGAAAGCTTACCAACACATATTTCGAGAAATAGATAAGCGAGATGAACTCCGCTCGAAATAGCAAATGTGTATAATCGAAGTCTATATAGCAATACGACTTTTGTATCAAGATAGGAGATAGAGTAGATAGACTTTTGAGTGATAGATAAGTTCAAGTATATAGACTTTTGAGTGATAGATAAGTTCAAGTCTCCACATACCTTTTTGTTGATGAAGATCCACCAGTTCCTTGAGTAGTTCTCCGTCTTTGCATGATAAACGTCGTGGAGTCTAGAGCTTAACTACAATTTCTATCCTAGTATGAGACTTATCTATAAGTAGGCTAAAAATCAAGACTTATAGTTTTTGCAACTAAACTTGACAAACAAGCTTGAGATAGCAACGCTTGCGAGTTCGACCGAGCAGTGCTCTAACAATTACCATTACCATCTTTTAAAGCAAAAAATTATTTCTTACTCTCCTTCTATTAGCATTAGCATGATGATATTTTGTATTTATGTCCATCTCAAGATAATATTCATCCCTAGATTTTTGACCCCTAAAATCACTTTGAATTTGATGCCAATGTTCAATCTGGTTTTCTACCTGCAATACCTGATTATGAATGTTTTGGTTCTGAGTATTCTGATGAAGTACTTCTATTTCTTGATGCAGAAGATTTATATTGCTTTTAATGTTTCCAAAATTTCCCCTATTCTATTTAGAAACATATCTTCTTGTAATAACGAGTCTTTTTTGATAATCTAAATGCATGTGAGCCATTAACTTCATGATGCCAGACAGTAGCAATTTCATTCTTGAGAGTATCAGTTTTTTTATCAACATTTACTGAAGAAGTCTCTAGCATAATAGGGCAGTGATCTGACCCAAGTTGTGGCAGATGAAGAACTTTAGAGACTGAGAAATTTTATGAACCAATCATTATTTATTATTGCTCTATCTAGCCTAGATCTTCTTATGCTTGTACCATGCACATTACTTGTCCAAGTAAAAGATATGTCTGTATACCCCAAATCTTCCAAACCAGCTTCATGTAAGATTAACAAATAATGAATCTCTTGAAGAAGAAACCAGTGAACTAGAAGCATTAGAAGTATTTGAAGATGATTAGATATTACCATAAATAAATAACCTTTATTCATTTTTGAAAACCAAGTTAAGATCACCAATAAGTATCCATGGTTGTTTGATAGTCTGGCTTAAATCCTTAATATAGTTTCATTGTTTTTCTTTGTTATTATGATATGGAGAGCCATATAAACAGGTAAGTAACCACTCCGGCTTAGAAGGATCTTCCAGCACCAGATAGTTAATAATCCAAGATTCTGCATTCACAACATTAAAATGGAAACCATCCTTCCAAAGAAGAATTAATCCACAAGCTAAACCTCTAGAATGAATAAGTTCGCAGTTTGGGAATCTATATTGCCTAATAATTTTTTTCATTTTAACTTCCCCTATTTTAGCTTATGATAAGAAAATTATATCAGATTCGTAACTATAAATCATATCCTTAAGATGATCCCTAGTTTTTTTTATTGGCAAAGCCCTGGCCGTTCCAGGCAAAAACTCTCATGGCTCTAGAGGAAAGACTAAAGTTATAAAGAAAAAAATAAATATGCTTATGCTGAAACAAAAAATTTAAAGAAGAAGATAAATCTGCAAATATAAAACAATAAAAGTTGAGATATGATTAATTTATTACCGAAGTTTCATGGTTCTCCAGATTTTTCATGGTATTCTTCTTTGACATACCAATATGCGCTTCATTTTCATCCATTTTCATCACATCTATAGATTCAGCATTTGAGTTATTATGAACATTGTCATTTGTTACCCCACCATGATCAGCTAAGATAGGTCCCTGTATAGACGGATTGGTGCCATTGTCCTGAACAACCCGATTTCTAGCTCTTTTAGCATTTCGTGCCTCTTATGCTTCAGTCATGTCCGCATTCTCTTTCTTAATATGAACATATTCCACATCTAAATCTTTATCCTCCTCCACACTTTTGTTCTTAGCTTTGCAATGTTCTGCATATTCATCTATTTTCATTGCTCTTTTACGCAGGATTTCAGCAACTTCTTTGCAGGTTTCATCATCATGGTCAATTCTGTAGCACTGATCACACAGACTATGGGGTCGTTTTACCCAATGGAATACCTTAATCCTTTCCTGGGTTTTGACAGTTACTTTTCCTAAATTTGATAACTAATTTTTTAATTTTAATTTTTCTTATACTCAAAACAATAAAATTATATGGTTTGGTTTTTATTTCTTTTCTAATTAATTAATTTGGCTTGTATATGGGTCTTTTGACAAACAAAATACTACGGTAACCCACAATGGAAAACAAACACCATTTAGAATAACCCTTGCATGATAATATTGGATACCCTAACGTGGACAACGTATTTCATATCCCAGCTGCCAAACAGAACCTAAAGATGTTAGCAAAGCAGAAGAGGAGGCACTAAAGAATTCTGCTCAAGCACTGAAACAGAAATCCATTGACCATAACAGAAAAGAGGTAGATGAAGTTTCAGGCCAACCTTCTATTACTTCAGAAAGGTCTGTTTGGTCGAAAAACAATAAAAGATTTTGATTCATCAAAATGAATAGTAAATTTAGATCTTTCCGTCAAGATAATCTCCTCACTAATTAAAAGATCATGTAGTTCTTCTGTAGTTACTAGAGTATTACGAACTCTAATAGATGTAAACAACGAAGCAAAAATGGATTAAGACCACCGAGTACACTGACAAGCATTTCACTATCATTGACACCAGATCCAACATCAGCGAATCTGAGAAATGAGTATTAACTTGTTTGATGTGAGAATGTTTGGTGCAAAATTGAATCACATGAGTGGAAGATGTAGCAACAAACCTTTTCTTGACACAAATCATTGGATGTTGTTAGACCAACAACGTTATAAATCACACTAGCAGTGATTGTGTACTGAATCAAGAAAAACAAAGTTTTATCTATTATTCTAGTGAATATAATTAGGATTGACATTCTCACTTGTTTCAGCAGTTCGAGCAGTATAGACATATTTGATAAAACAAAGTGCATATCCATCTATAAGACCAATGACCTTGTATTTTTTGAGTGTTAAGTAATTGTGATCTTTAAGCTTTACATTAACAATGTTTGCCATTGTACTGAGAGGAACTTTTGAGAAATTCGATTCCATATCGAATTGGAAGATGTAAAGCTTAAAAAAAATACTTTTAATGGGAGAAACGAAAAAGGTAAAAAAATTAGGTTATCAGGCTCATATCGGATATGATACCATAGAGAAAGGATAAACGGTGAAAAAATCACATATTTGTTATCATTCAAGATTAAAGTGGTGATACAATCACTAATGGTACAAACAAAAGCTATGCACAGACTAGATGCCAGCGTCGTAACAGAATGGTAGCAGAATCTTACCTGACCATTGTAACAGTCGGTTAAAATATTACAGACACACAAAGGATAAGGGCTTGATGAATACACAACTATACTATATTATTTAAAAAAATAAGAAGGTGGTATTTGGACATTTCGACCGCTCTATTATATATGCTTCTCTTACAATATTAAAATAGATAATTCAGTGGTATGTGGTTTGTTCTTCAGTCTAGTTCAGCTGATAATGTGCCATGCAACAAAATTTTGATAAATTTACTTTGTGATCAAAAGTACCAAATTAACTTTATGCATCCGAATCAATTGCATATACTTAGCATACTTTCAATCTTACGACGGTCTTTACAGCGTTTGTTGTATCTATAACTTGGTTTGTTTTTCTTCCCTTTGCACATGAATGTTAATTTCTTAATATAAGTTCTCAAAACGTATGATATTCCAAGGAGAATAGGAGATAAGTGAATTCAAAATGTATGTGATTTCTTAACCAATTTTGATCAAATCTCGTCAAGCCATATTAATGCATCAAAATTTATAAACATTTGCTAGGGTCTGAATAGTCTGAAGAGATCATGCGTCTTATATAGGGATATTTCGACAACTTAATATTTTTGTAACTTGTTTTTGGGTTTGATTTAGTGCACAAGTCAAATATTTCATAACGTTATCTTATATCTAATTCGAAATTTGATACTACTTAAACACCGAGAAAAATATATGAGATAAGTATGGTATTGTGGTTAGACTAGTCTGAGATATATTTATTTGGAATCAAAATAATTCTATAACTTAACTGTTTAATAATTTTGATTCATTAAGACGAGCCATACAAACAACTGATATGTCAAGTTGGAAAAGTGATAATATCTCTTTTCTTGAATCGGAGGGAATAATTCCTTAGGAAAAACTGGTCTTCCTCGTGGCAGGCATGCTAAACTAATAGAGGCATGCATTGTTGGAGTTGAATGAAAATCTTTTTGTTCGACATCGAGTCCTCTCAGTAGGGTAGACCACCGAACAGAGATATCAACCCTTTTCTCATGTTCTTCTTCTTCTCCGTACCCATGTACGAAACACCATCTCCGGCCGCCGTACGGCGATGTTCCTGTTTTCCACCACAATATAATATTAACCCTACTAGGGTTAGTGTTGGGATGTTGTTTGATTGGAAAATTAGGGTCTCAGATGTAAGGATTTTGGCGGTTAAAATAAATGGTCTGAGGAACTGATGAAGAAGAAAAACTTTTGAGATTTCTAGAAGTCACCACCCTCAAAAGTCATGTTCTAATTATTATCACTAGTAAAGATTTTGCACTGACAATAACTTGTGAGATGCACGAGGAACATGTAGAATACTAGGTAAAGTGACTGGATTATGAACCATAAACTTATAAGTATTACCGATGTTGGAGATTTTCATTCCTTCATTAGCAGTGGAGATCTTCTCATTACCATTGTAAGATTGGAAATATGTGGGATCAGAAGCATCAAAGGTGATGTAATCTGAAGCACCTACGTCAACATGTTATGGATTTCCCCCTAAGATATCAGTTGTAGCCAACATAACATAGAGATTTTGAGGTATAGGTCTTCATTGATATGAAAAATTCATTCTTTGATTGCACTTAGTAGCAGAGTGACCAACCTTGAAGAAAATCTGACAAGTTGATCTGTAAATTTTGGAAGAAGTAAATGAAGAAGCTTGAAAAGGATACGTTGAAGCATTCTTCATAGGAAAAGAAGAAGCAAATGAGATTGGTGGTGTAAAAGATGGCATAGGCAATTGAGGACGATATGTATATGGATTAGGAGAATGATGATGATAATTGGGATTAAAGAAAGGACTATTCGGTTGAAAAGCAACAAAAGCTCTTGATTCATCAAGATGAATAGTAGATTTAAATATTTATGTCAAAATAATCTCCTCACTAACCAAAAGATTATGTAATTCTCTAGAAGTTATTAGAGGATTACGAACTTTAATATATTTTGAAAATGAAGCAAAATTATAATTAAGACCATTGAATATACTGACAAGCATTTCACTGACATTAACACCAGATCCGACAACACCGAGTGAAGATATTTTTAATCTCATTCAGAAATGAAAGAATAAGAGTGTTATCTTGTTTGATGTGAGAAAGTTGGTGTGTAATTGAATCCCATGAGTGGAGGATGTAGCGGCAAACCTTTATTCGATACAGATTATTGGATGTTGTTGTACTAAAAACGTAAGAAATCACACTTGGAGAGAGTATGGACTGAATCCTGATAAGCAAAGTTTGATCTTCATTAATCTAGTGAATGTAATTAGGATTGACATTCTCACTTGTTTCATCAGTTCGAGCAGTAAAAACATATTTGATAGGACAAGGTGTAGATCTATCTGTAAGATCAATGACCTTGTATTTCTTGAGTAATGAAAGTATTAACCAGGTTAAGTAATAGTTATCTTCAAGTTTTACATGAAAAATGTTTGCCATTATATTGAGCGGAACTTTCGAGATATTAGATTTCATATAGAATCAGATTATGTAAAGCTTAAAAAATACAGAGTTTTGATGGCGGAAACAAAAAAGGTAAAAGAAATTAGGTTATCAAGGTCAAATCGGATATGATACCATAGAGAAAAGGTAAACGGCGAAAAAATCACAATTTTTTTATTAAAATATGATCAAGATTAGAGTCATGATACAATCACTAGCGATACAAACAACAACAATACACAGACATGATGCAAGTGTCATAACAAAAGGGTAGCATAATCTTACCTGACTGTTATAACAGTCGGTTAAGATATTTCCAGACACATAAATGATTAGGGCTAGACAACTACATAGCTATACTCTATTACTTTAGACAATATATAAGCATGTTGTATTTGGATATTTTCGACAGCTCTATTAGGCTTCTCTTACAATTTTAAAATAAATAATTCAGTTGTACGATGTTTATTTTCTAGTCTAGTTTAGCTGACAATGTGCCATGTAACAAAACTATCAATAAATTTACTTTGTGATCAAAAGCATCAAATTAACTTCAAGCATCTGAAATTCAATTGCATGTACTTAGCATACATTCAATCTTTTGAATTGAACGATGGTCTTTACAGCGTATGCAATATTTATTAGCATGGTTTGTTTTTCTTTCACTCTTGACATAAATGTTAATTTCTTAATATAAGTTTTCTAAATGCATGATATTTCCAAAAGAAAATGTGATAAGTGAGATGAAAAGATATGCAATTTCTTAAACAATTTTGGTGAAATCTTTTCCAGGCACATTAATGCATCAAAACTTGTAATTGCTAGGGACTATTTAGTCTGAAGAGATTAAACGTCTTATATATGACTCTTTCTCACGTTATCTATTTTTCGTAAGTTGTTTTTGGGTCTAGTTTAGTGCATCAAGTTTAATATTTTTTCATTTTATCTAATGTCAGATTCGAAATCCGATACGGCTAAGACTTCAACAGAGATATTGAAGTACAGTTTTGTATATAGTTAGACTAGTCGGAGATATATTTATTTGGACTTCAAAGATTTCTATAGCTCTATTGTTTAGTAATTTTGATTCACTAAGACGAATCATACAAACAATTACTAGGCTCAATTAAAAAAATAAACCTATTATAGGGGCTCCAACCAAAACGTTTTGAGGGATCCTATGGATTCTAATACCCTAAATGAAGATAAGGGAAGCCTAAAGTGTAGTCTAAAATATCAAAAATGCCCTTAACCATTAATAACCAAACCTAAAACAAAAGAATAGTCGCTTATTCTTGCACCTTCCTCTCGATCTTCCTCCACCTTCCTCTCAAGCACAAAATCATTCAAAATTCTTTGTATAGGATGAGATGGATGAAACAAGAATCTAAGTCCAAAGTTGGAATCACATATAAGCAATCCACCACCATCGGATGAATTTTGGGTTTCAAAATTCAATTTCAGAATTTCCTACTGCGAGAAAAATCTTAGTTTTTAAACCGTAGACTTGACTTACGAAGTGAATAGGAAGAACTCCAAACGGTATCTTTTTTATACGGTGGAGAATATTCAATCTTTCACGCCGAAGGGAAACCTGTATTTTCTTAGGTTTTTCTGTATTTCCTTGCGGTTGATGTTTCAAACAGTAAGTTCTTCTTTTCTTCCATAAAATATTTCGCATACGGTTGTTGTTTCACATCGTAACTCTTTTTTCTTTTTCTTTCCCCCCCACCCCCCCATAAACAGTATATGGTAATCACTTTAGGTTCAGGCGAATCAAGAGCTCGTCTAAGTGCAACAACAAGAATCTTATGGAGGCAAGGGAACAATACACACCAAAGACTTATCTTACTTTATTATACACAGAGATTGATATTTCATCGTAAAAATCCAACTATAATGAATATCTCTGCTTAACCCAAAAACTGATGTTATAACCATTGTTCTCTTGACATTGCTAAATTGAATTTCTTCATTATTATTCAGAAAAAAAATTCACATCGTAGTACAGCTTGGTTTCCTTCCGTAGAGTCACTTACGGTGTGGAGTTCATAAATACCACACCGAACTGGGTTTACCTACGGTGTGGAACGTATCATGTCCAAACCATATCCTTAGTTTACGGTTTCGTCGACAAAAAATTCCCCACTGTAGGAGGGCTTGTGGTTTGGTTTTTGAACTAAGACAACGTATATCATTTTCTTACTCAAGCATGACAAGGTCATGAAACTCATAACCCCCAACACTGGTAACCCCAGTTGTTACTTCGGAGTTGTCCACAACATGCTCAGTGAAGACACCGATCTGAATACAACCAACACACTAATTAACAATCAAAATGTGTTCATAGTTCAAAAACCCTTGTGAGCACCAGAGACGACCTTCACATGATTCCCAGGATTGAAGGATTTTCTATAGTTGGAGGATTGTTCTTTGGGGAATGAATCCTTCGTTGATCTCGTTAGAATTACTTGGAGTGAGAAAAACTTCACTTCTTCTTCTTCTTCTTCAAGCAAAAAAGTAAATAAATTGATCTTTGATTTTTGACTATAAGTCAAATAACTAATGAAGTTTAGTTAATTTTCATTAACAATAATTAATTGAGGGTATTCTAGCCCTTAGATAAAATAGTTAGATAAGGGGTTTTTGTGATTACTATTTCATAACCCATTTTTGTCTTTTTATGAGCCCTCAAAACCCAAAACTTGGAGCCCTTATAATAGGTTTCTTAAAAAAGTGATAATATATATATATATATATATATATATATACTTTTTTTATACTAAAAGAGATTCATTGATGAATATTAAACCTTACAATAATTATTGTTTACCAGAGATATTATGTCTTCTGGAAAGTTATCTAAATACTGGAAATTTATTGCCTGATGTCTAGCTTTTTGAGCTAGTTCATGGGCTACAAAACCAAGTCTATTTATAGACTTGCAAAACCAAAAACTACTACTACTGAATTTGTTTTTAACATCTTGAACTAAATTTTGATTGTACCAATGAACCTGCAAATCATTTCCAGCTAATGATTTGACTACAGCTTCACAGTCCAGCTCAAAAATTGCCTTTGTTATACCAAGTTCCTCTAGCCATTCCACAGCTATTCCCAAAGCTTTGCATTAAAAATACTCAGCTTCAAATTCCTCTTCTACCTCCTCATCATAGCATAGCCCTCTTGCTCCTAGACAAGTGCCTGCAAAATTTCTTATGATTAGTCCCACACTACCCTTTTTAGTAAGAGGTATATAAGAGCCATCAATATTAATTTTGACAAAATCCTTTTCTGGAGGCCTCCATCTCTTTATCTGCAAATCATTAGTAGTAGATTTTTGATTTTGGGAATTCAGATTAGTACACTGATTATACAAGTAACCAATTCTAGCCACCGTGACCTGCAAATTTGGTTTAATGTCTTGAAAAACTGTTAAACACCTATCTTTCCATATGTACCAGATAGTACACATAAACCTGCAAATCTGGGATGTATTACTTAAACATAAAGGAGAGCCATTATTAATCTCAAAAAGAAACCAACCTATAATCCATTGTTCAAAATCAGTATATTGTTCCTTAATATGACCAATATTGATATTTATAGAAAACCATATTGCCCTACTATAACTGCAATCCAAAAATATATGATTCATAGTTTCCTCGTTGTTTTTACAGAAACAACAATGAGTTTCTATGCCTTATTTGTATCCAGCAATTTTAGTTCTGGTTAGAACTATTTTCTTAAGACATTTTCATATAAAAATTTGAACTCTATGCAAAACTTTGAATTTCCACAAATTCTTCCAAACTTCAGTGGGATAGTACTACTTGCTATAATGGAATTAACAACATTAGTGCAAATAGTATTATAAGCACTTTTGACAGAAAACTTACTTTTTCTATCTGACATCCATATCATGGAATCTTCACCTGTATTAGGGATTCTCATATTGAGAATTAGATTGGCACACTCTTGGGAGAAAAGGGCATTAACAATCTCCGATTCCATTGTCTGGTACCAGCTAAGAACAAGTCACATACAAGAGTAAAATTAATAAGACTAGATAATCCAACAACTGAAACCGGTGGGTTATTTAAATCAATAACCCATCTATTTAGCCAAATGTTTACTTTGGTGCCACATCTCACTATCCATCTAGTGTGTTGTTGCACCACTTGCAGTCCAGAGTATAAGCTTCTCCAGATCCAAGAACGGTCATCCTTAAGTTTATCTAAGTGAAGAATACTCCCATCTCTAGCATATTTAGATTTGAGAACTCTATAACAAAGAGAGTTATCATCAGTACAAGCATTCCAGGCAACTTTAGTAAGCAAAGCAGTGTTTAGATGCTTCAGATTTCTAAATCCTAGACCTCATAGACTTTTAGGTATCTGAAGTTTGTCCCAGCCTATAAAGTATATTCCCTTGTGATTACCATCTTTCCCTCACCAGAATTGCCTCTGGATAGAGTCTAGCTGATTGAAAGTTGTATTAGGTACTCTAAAAACACCCATTTGATGAGTGGGAAGGGCATTTAAAACATGCTTCACCATAGTAGATCTAGCTGCATAATTCATGTTTTTTCCTTTCCAGGGAGTAAGACTAGCATTAAAGCTTTGAACAATGGGTTTAGAAGCTTTAGTTTTATCTCTACCAATCAAAAGAGTCACTCCTAAGTATTTATCAGTGTCTTTCATCTCAATCATGTCTAAAGCACTAGTGAGATCAATTCTAGAAGAAGGACTAATGTTATTTCTAAAATAAACATTAGACTTACTAAGATTCAACAACTGACCTGAGTATTTACCAAAGTAATTAAGAGTGTCAAGAATACCTTTATTATTGTGCTTATCTGCCTTAGTGAAAATGAGAATGTCATCTGCAAATAAGAGATGGGTAATTGCAGGGGAATTTCTAGCTGCTTTGACACCAGAAAAAACTTGATTAGAAGCAGCATTCACAAGAAGTCTTGATAGATAGTCCATAGAAATAATAAAGAGGTAGGGGGATAGAGGATCCCCCTGCCTTAAGCCTCTAGTAGGACTATAATCACTAGTAGGTGAACCATTGAGAAGAATAGATATTTTTGTAGTTGAAATACATTGTCCACCAGCCTCCTTTAAGAAAAGATTTCTTCAAATTAACCTCAATTCTTGCTTTAATAGTATTTTCTGCACGAGGTCTGCAATTAGTTGGCTTAGTTGAAATCTTTCTTCCCATAAATCCAATTGCTTCATCTATCACAACTACATTCATATGCTCCAACTTCAAGTATTTGAATTGTAAGGTGAAAACTTGCTTATCAAAGACATAATCTTCCAGTGGAATATGATTATAGTATTTTTGAACATGGAATAGAACTCCATCAATTAACCAAGGACCATCTGCAATAACTTCATCTCTTTCAGCTTCACTGTTTAGCCTAACCAACATCAAGTTGTGTCCCATAATTCTTATCTCCTTGTTATGATGTTTTCCCCATAGAGAATTTATTTCTGATCTTATGACCCTCATCTTCATTTTTGTTTTCTCTTTCAATTTCCCTAAGATACCAAAAGTCCATTGATCTGCAGCTTTGTTGATTATTTATGCTGACCCAACTATTCTTTTTTGATTAACAGCTAAATCAAGTTTTGCATTCCTCAGTTGCCTAGACAAGTGATTGATACGATCACCTTATTGTGAAGGCATATTTTTTTTAGAGAGGTATATTATCTGGCTCTTTCTAAGAAATTGATTTTTGGTGTGTGAAACTATAAACTTTTTCACAGAATATATACACCAAAATTTCATAAGATAGGGTCTGCGGATATTGAACAAACTAATTAAGAATCTATTATTTTGGGTAACCCTAGATTCCATTAGATATGGGAGTAGAAAAAGTTTTGGTTTGTAACCATAAGTAGTTCTATTATCACGGAGAGCAAATTTTGGGAATATTGAATAAAATGGTAACAAAGAAATTGACTGAAATTCTCTGAATTGATAGCTAGAATCTCGGAAAATAATTGACCAAGATTTGAGAGCCAATTTTTTTTGAATTTTCTGGTTGGGTTTACTGATTTGAAGCTCTGATTCAGACTGATAACTTTCCCATCTAAGATTGTTCTCAAAATGATTAATTAAGCTCTTACTTGAGTAGTTGTGTTGTATAGAAGACTTTTTGAAGATTCATACTCTGGTAATTGAAGACAACCTTCTGAACTACTAATTTGAGCCATCAACATCAATGTTATTTCTCCAACTGTAATCTTCATACGTTATCCACCATTGATAATCTCACAGAAAGATTGATCAGAGATCTGCAAATTCACACACCCATAAGAATTAGGTTAAAGTAAATTGAAAAATGAGTAAAAGATTAAAGAGAGATTGATTCCACAACCATCATTCAAATAAGTGAAAATGAAGATTAAAATCAAAGATTCAAATTTTTTTTTGAAACCGATTCACGGTGTGAGTCGACCCAGCAATCGCCCGATCCTCAGAGCACTTTTTCAAATAAACGATATTGGTGCTTAAGTTCGCAATTAATTTTAAAAAGTGAGTAGTTCTTTGGGAAAAACGGGTCTCCCTCGTAGCAGGCATCGTAATAATAAACTAATTGAGGCACGCGTTGTTGGAGCCCTAGTTAGCAATTCGGGATTCGGCAAACGTACGGAACGACAAACGTACGAGTATTATACGGTTTTGTAAAATCCAGATTCGGTCCAAAATTCGGTCAACGGGACGTGATTCGTCATTAATTCGGAACGGCATACGTACGTGTATAATTCGATTTATAAATGTGAGTTCGGCTCTGAAAATTCGGTATCTATATATAACAAATAATTTGTATTTATAAGGTCATAGACCAATTTTTATGCATATGTGTGAGTTATTTAAGGAAAAAATAAACTCAATATGATGATATTAATAATATATACAACATTAGTTATCCAAGAGGACGTCGTATGGTGGTTTAGATGCTTGGTTAGTGAGTTTGAGATCTCTCACCTTCACCTTCAAATCTCTTCAGTCGTTTTTGTTTCATAAAAATTACAACACGTCTAATATCCGGTCGTGTATGTTCGGGAGGCAGTAAAGCCCAAAAAGTGGAGTCTTTGAAAAGTAAAAGCTAAAGAATTTATGGCGAATTAATCGGACGTATCATTCGGGATACGTAAAATTCGTGAACGATTCGCGAATAATCCGGAAATGCCACATAATACGCGACTTGGGTTCGGAGTTGTAAATATACGCGAATAAGACGGTAAAATTCGTGATAGGGAAAAATTCGCGAATCATTCGCGAACTTACTAACTAGGGTTGGAGCTGAACGAAAATCTTTTTGGCCGACATCTTCTCCAAGGTATATGATGTAGGGTATACCACCGATACAGAGAGATCAACCCTTTTCTCCCGCTGTTCTTCTTCTCCTCCTTCTCCGTACCCATGTACGGCAACAACCCCAATCTCCGGCCGCCGTACGGCGGCGTTCCTGGTTTGCCACCACAATATACTATCAACCCTGATTTTTTCAACCAAAACCCTCACCTCCTAACTCATCCTTTTTCTTCTTCTTCTTCTTCTTCTTCTTCTTCTTCTTCTTCTTCTTCATCAGTTCCTCTAAACCTCTATATTCACCGCCAAAATCCTTATATCCGAAACCCTAATTTTCCAATCCAACAACATCCCAACACTAACCCTACATCTTCAAACCCCGATAAAACTCTGGATAGAATTGAAAGCGCTGTAAAGAATTCCCATGAGAATCTTCTTGCAATTGGTGATACTATTACGGCATGGGGAGTCTCTCAAGCTGCACTTGTATATCTTCAAGTAGATTCATGGGCTTCACTAGGTTTTCAAATACATCAAATTCCCTCGTTGAGCCTTCTTATGAGCACTGAAGCAAAGGTAATTTTTTGTTGCTCTTGATTTTAGTTTTAGTATTTCTTTTTGTATTAACTTGTTAGTTGATTATGGTATGTTTGTGTTTTGATTGCTTTGCTTAGGTTAATTCATATATCGATTGTTTCGTTCTGGCGCGGAGATTTACATCAGTGTATGATTTAGAGATTGCAATTTGTAAAAATGAGGGTGTTGAAAAGTTTGAAGGACTAAAATTGGGACCTCTCTTAAAGCATCCAGCTGTTCTTCAATATTTTTCTGTTCCTTCGGATGTCAAACAAGTTCATAAGATAACAAGTGAAACAATTGTTACTAACCTTGTCGAGTTCGTACATTCTTGTGATGGGGAAGTAAGTAAAGAAGTAAATAAGATAACAAGTGTCAAGAAAAAAAAGTTCTTGCAGTTTCTAGCAAGTAAAGAAGCTGTTGCACACCCAGCAAGGCTTGGTGTTAGGATTCCGCAGTACGTGAAGTACGTTCTTACTCTTTTGTTATTTATCTAAGGCATATAAACAGGAAATAAATCTCTTTTGTTATTTATCTAAGGCATATAAACAGGAGATAAATCGTGTACAAATGTTGTGTGTTTTTGAACTGTTTGTTTTTTGTTTGATCAACTTAGTGTTCTTAATTGGTTAAAAGATTAGATTATTTATTTCTGATTAGTTAAGAAGCAAATTAGTGTAGCATTTGCCTAAGGTCCATTAGCATGGGTGATCATATTTCCAAATTCCTCCTGTTAGTTTATGAACTCTATTTTCTGAAGATAAGGTTATCATGTAAGTCATGCAACATAAAAAAAAATTCTTGCAAAGGAAGAGTAAAGAGTTGTTGTATAGGAATGTGATTTCTCTTAGGGTTTAGATGCTTATTGGTTTGTACTCTAATAAATGGATATACACCAAATTCTTGTTGGTACTCCCTTCCACTCCATCCTGGCCAGTTTTATTTGTTTTTAGCCCTGGAATGTTTCTATGTATTAGTTTGTAAAAGATGAACCTAAAATTAGACCTCATAAAAAACCCAAAGCTTGCATGACATTTTTGCCATGAAATCAAGAAACAGATATTTCTTTGTTCTTTTTGTTAATTGTTTGTATTTTTCTGCAATGTAAATATTTACATATGTAGCATTAATGGTCTGACTTTGATATTCTTTTACTATCCACAGACCTTATGTAAATTATATCCGAGATGCAAGCAAAGCAGAAGGGGAGATACTAAAGAGTTCTGCTCAAGCACTGAAACAGAAGTCCATCGATCATAACAAAAAAGTGAAAGATGAAGTTTCAAACCAACCTGCTATTACTTCAGAGAAAAAGTTGCTGGACAAATTCAGCACTCAACATGTCAAGTCGTTCTCTCCGATTCCTATACATTCTGATTTAGCTAGCAAGCGTTTGGAGGATTTAAGTGATAATAATATTATTAATAGCACGGATAGTGATCTTATTTTAAGTAGTCATGGTAAAATGTCATCAAAAGATAGAAAATATTCAGATCAACATGTTGATAGTTACCCTTTACCATCTACATCTGAAGAACAAAATGGAGGATTTGGAGTTGAAGTGAATGAGTGTTCTCCTTCTATAGATCCCTTAAGTTATGACCCAAATAAAAAGTCATCTGATAAGAAAGCGAGATTCTGTTATCCGTTTACGAACGACTCTTTGTCTAGGAGTTCTAAAAGGTATAAGTCAGATCCAAGGATCATTAAGAATCCCGATTTTCCTACTGCAATGCACAATAGCCGTTCTTCTGCTGACCGTGGTGTTGGGGATGACTTTGGGAATTGTCTTGAAGAGAATGCTGGTGAAAGATCACCCGATGCTCAGATTGAAATGGCAGATTTTAGTGCTGTGGATAATTGTAACCTTGTTCTAACTGATGATACTGTGAATAAGTTCATAAGCACGTGGAAGGACGCATGCCAGGTGCATTCTGTTGACGAGGTATATCTGCTTTCATTCAAACCTTGATTTCCTTGTATTGTCATCTTACTTCCAAAATATGCTAAGTAAAACTGCCCATTCTTTGCTGATATATGTTTATCACTTACAATTGTTCAGTGTTCTAGGTAATCTGTTTTGGATGATTTTTATATTGACAATTGCTCCTAAGATATTTACATAAGACAAAGATAGTCTAAAGCTTGTACCTGTACATTTTTATCTTTACACAGATGTTTTGTCATTGTGCCAAATTTGGTATGCATGCATACAGTTCATGCTCTTATGCTTTGCAAACAATGATTAGTTACCACTCCCTGTTTATTGATAACATGCAATAAGTTAGTGGTCTGGAAATAGTATAGGAAGAATTTGCATAAGATGTATCCTGAAGGCCTTTAGGAGGATGGTCATCCAGTTCCAGTTAGGTGCCTTACATGTCAAACTTTTTTTTTTTTGTAGGTTTTTGAAAGGATGATCAACTTTTATAATGCGCCATCTCAAGGAAGAAAGAAAATTTCAGTTTATGCATTACAGCGTCTAAGAAGGCAAATAAAATCATCTCAAGGAAGAAAGAAAATTTCAGTTTATGCATTACAATGTCTAAGAAGGCAAATAAAATCATTAACTTCAACTTATCCGTGTATTGGATTATTGAATGTCGCTGTAAGTTGGCTTCCTCTCTCCCTCCATTTGATTTTGTTATAATGTCTCGAAATATGTGAGCAGCGCATCCTCTTTGATGCTGCAACTTTTTTTTTCCCCTTGCGGATATATGTTGGTGCTCAGTTTTGGCTTCAAGTGATTTGCTTCAGGTCAGATCCTCCTTTTCGGGTGTTTGTTGCTTATGCACATCTAGGCACCCGCTTAGTGTCACCCAGAGGAATCTGAGGCGCTTTGGAGCTAGAACTTCTTATACTGCTTGGTATCTGGCATTTTTTTTTCCTTTTATTTTGGATTGTGTTGCTCTGATACCTGGTCTAAAATTATTAGCTGTTAGTAAGTTAGTACTACTTATTAATTTAGGCGAATTATTTCTTGTTTGTGATAGAATTCGGCCACGGTACATATAATGCACTTGTACCATGGTGACTGAACTCCAATGACTATATCCTCGGTGGCAATGCGTGAGCTGCCGGTCCCAGGCAACATAGTACCGATACTCATAGTTAGTGAGTGGATGTCATCGCAGGTTAATCGGTACCTCTCATCATGGAAGTTGTAATTTGTAGAGACTGGGTGGTTTTCGTACCCACTGGCCGTACAGTTACAGCACTACCAGTGTACTCTCTTTCGACCTGTTGTGAAAGGTCTGTTGTGGCTTAATCACTGCTGTAAAACTGCCAAGCCATAACCTGTAGAGCACTCTGAAGTGTTAGTGGGCTCCCAGATCTTGTCATGAACATGCTAACATGTGTAGTACATTAACTTTAGAGTGATGTTAATGTCAACATGTTATTAAGAGTTTGTTCATGTATATTACTAGCTTGTACCAAAAATATATGAGTGTCGAATGTTAGTATGGTGATACTAACATAGTAACATGCATGTTGAAGTCTCATAGAGCGAAGATTTGAACATGTTAGTTAGTCCTTAACGTGATGGATTGTCATACTCTAGACTTGTCCTGAAGTGGAAGTCATCCGTAAGAGGACCTGGGCCTGTTCCTCATCAAGAGGACAGGGTCTCCGATATTGAGAAGAAGGAAATCTTCATGAAGACAACGTCAATGTTGTCGTCAAGAGTATGGGGCCCGTCCTTAAGAAGACTTGTCCTTGAGAGGACTGGGACACATCCTTAAATGGATTTTGCAGTGCATTCTGGGGACCCTCTGCAAATAGGAAGGTACCTCTTTTGGTTTTATCCAAAAGGTACATTCTGAAAAGTGGCCCTTAGGAAGATTTATCCATGACAATCGAATGTTAGAGAAGTGCATTATTATTTTCATGAATTATTACCAATTTATGGATTTGATATAACAGAATGCATTATGATTATGATTACTTTTACCAACAACTACAAGTAAAACAGTAAGAAAGATGGTCAGTAGCATCAAAAAACAATTGCAGTGAACCAAAATTCAGGCTTAATGTTACTTTGATTTCCCTATTCACAGTTAGCTGGTCTCTCCTTTCTGATCTTTCATTTCCTGTTTTTTTTTTTCATTTTTTGTTCTTTCCATTAGTTATTTAACAAATTCATTCTTTCTATTCCCACCCCCTCAGTCAATTGTGTATATCTCTCATTAAAAAGGTTTACGTAACCGCTAAATATATATATATATACATCTTTAAATGTAATAGTGAAGTTGGATACTGATATTGCAGATTAGATCTATTAAATGCGGGATGTGGGATAATGTCTATGATACTTCACAAACTATGGGACAACATGGATGTAGGACTCCAACTTTCTCTTCTTTCACTGATTGGAAAAGGAGGGAAGCTGAAATTTTGAGTAAGACAGACTCATTATCTGCAAATGAGTGCTCTTCTCAACCTGAATACAGTGAGTGATGTTTGTATTAAATCTTGCACAATTTTTCTCCTCCTTCAGTCTTGTGATCCTTGGGTTTATTTATGGGACTATTGGAGGGTATATCTCCTTCAACTACCGCTTTCAAGTTTCACTTATTAGTTTCTTTTTCGGTTTAGTATGATGCATTTCTTAGGTTTAAAGTTTTTTCTTAAGAAAGTGGTCAGTGGATTGGATTGGATTGCATGTTAGAATAATATCTAAATAAAATAAAATAAAAATCATTTTTCTTTGGTTTCTTTTAAAAGCTTACCTAACTGTGAGTTGTCTGAGTTGGACCGGTTTGATTTTGTGGCACAAATCTTGATTGATGAGGGACACGTTAAGTGCTGCATCTTATCTGGATCTGCATCAACTGTATTGGCTAATAGTCGTTAAAATAATAGGTCTTGATTACAGTTATTGCTATATGAGAATATGTCTAGAGGATATACCACTGTACCAGACTTTTACTGCCCAAACACATCATTTGAACCTGGTTGAGGGTTCCAAATTCAACCCAGATTAGACATATGGTATTGCAACCTGCATAGTAACTGGGAAGGTGAAAATGATTTTCTGCTGTCCCTGATATAGCGCACAGGAAACTTGAGGAGATTTATAAGCTGTGTAGGAGTTGTTATGGCCATTTTTTTTTTGCTAAGTCAGAATTTCTTATTACCAGCTAAGATTAGTTAATTACTAAGAGAACAAGAAAAAGGGGTCAAGGCAACCCCAAAAAGAACTTGAAAAAAAGATTTATTGTATTGTCGCCACTAGATGCATTAAAAAAAGAAATTGTTTAATATGCATCACTTCTGTTAAAATCAAATACTTAAAGTTTTGGTGAGTTATGCGATCCGCTCATCCTGGAAGACACTAATTTGTTTTGTTAAATCCTATATTACTGGGTTGAATTAGAATCTGTCAGCATCCTACACTGTTTGAGTATCTTTGTTTCTTTATATACCTGTATGTATTGGTCTGTCGCATTCTTAATAAATTTTGTGAAATATGGGTTTCATACGTGGTTTCATGTTTGTAAACTTAATAAGAACCTTCATGTATCTTCTGAAATATTTCTGCAGGTCTGACTGTTGATGGGATTTTGAAGAAAGTTGGGACATATTTCGAAATGAATCATTGCACTAAGGAAGCAGATTCCCCGCTGGACAACCTACTTGATTGCTCAAGAAGGTTACGGGATTGCGAGGTATGGTTGACAAAGCAATTTTCGGTCAAGGACTTTGACACTCTAGGTCATGGTGCATTCTTCAAATTTTTGGAGGCAAACTCCTCTCAACTTCCTTATGAACTATATGGAAGATTTACTGGAGATTTAAGGAAGAAGTCTCTTCTGGAGGTAACCATGCTTGGGCAGCAGCTGATACTGTTGCTATCGCAAGCTGCTAGTAGCTTGTGGGTGAACGGTGTAATAACAAAGCACCACATATCTTTTCTACTAAGAAAACAATTCCCTACAATCAGCTTAGAAATTGGTGGTGACGATCTCTTGGAAGACATGGCTGAATTTTTGAAGAAGCAGGGTCGTGGTAACTTTTCCAGTTGTGTTTTATTTTCTGCTACTTTGTTGCGCTCATGTTATTTGGACGCACCATCTGCATGCCATTTGCTGGAGGGTACAACTGGTTTGAAGTCTGATTTAGGGCTTAAGTGTGGGGTTCTTGGATCTGTTTCGTCTAAGGATGCACTCAAGTGCTTGCTCAGAGCACCAATGTTAACCGATCTTTTATCATGGTCTCATTGGGACCTTATATTTGGTCCTTCACTTGGTCCTCTTGCAGATTGGTTGTTAAATGTAGTTCACACTAAAGAGTTGATGTGCTTAGTGACAAAAGATGGGAAAATAATTCGAGTCGATCACTCTGTCACCATAGACGACTTCTTGGCAGCTGCACTCCAAGGGTCTTCTTTCGAAACAGCTGTAAAATTGCTGTCTTTGGTTTCTTTGTATGGAGGGGACAAGCAAGTTCCGATGTCCCTTCTTAGGTCCCATGCGCGCCAAGCAATTGAAGTCATCCTAAAGAATTCTTTAAACTCTGCTGAAGTTACAAATTATCGGGATCTTCAAATTCATGAAGAAGCCTTGAGAGCAAACCAAGTATGTTGCGGACAAACTGAGCGCATCCCACTTCCTCTTAACCCTGTGGGTACTATTTCACAAATTATGGAAAGCCAAGATTTGAGCGAAGGAACATTTGGAGTTAATAAAGCAATTTCTGTTGTGTCAAGGTTCGTTCTCGATATTCTTGGTTGCCTACCTCCTGAATTTTGCAGTTTTGCAGCAGATATATTTCTTTCAGGATTCAAGTCTCTTACTGGAACTGGTCCTTCAGCTATTTTACATGAATGCACCCAAATTAATCAACGTATGATGCTTCATGACATTGGGTTGACTCTTGGTATAGTGGAATGGATTGGTGACTACCATACATTTTGTTCTAGTGGCACCAATGAATTGCTTGTATCCCTTGTGAAGACAAACAATTTAGTCTCATTTCCTGGATCTAGCACGGACGCATTGGATGAACTGAAAGCATTGAAGAGTCAGGATTTTTCTGAGGCAGACATTCACCATAGT
The DNA here is from genome assembly GCF_003573695.1 of Papaver somniferum. NCBI lineage: Eukaryota > Viridiplantae > Streptophyta > Magnoliopsida > Ranunculales > Papaveraceae > Papaver > Papaver somniferum. The sequence goes on from NC_039364.1 coordinate 26,516,110, forward strand.
GATGTCTGTGTTCAGAGAGATCTAAGCGAAGTGTCTAATAAAGATATGTATGACGGCTTTGTAAGAGCTTCATCCAAATATGATGAGAATGAGGATGCGACCAGTGTTATTGAATCTATTAGGCGTGAGGAATTTGGTCTAATCCCAAATCTTTCACATGCTGAGATGAACATGTTAAAGAAGCAGCATGCTCGTCTAGGGAGGGCTCTTCACTGTCTTTCACGAGAGTTATATTCACGGGATTCTCATTTTCTTCTCGAGCTGGTGGGTGTTTATTGTTTTTCTACAGATGTTTGTTTTCATAAACGGCAATAGATATGCAGAAGATGCATCACACAACTGTTCTGCTATCAGGGATCTGTTTTGATGTAACTGATTTTCTTTGTTCTTCAGGTTCAAAATGCAGACGATAATGTTTACCCTGAAAGCGTGGAACCTACTCTTGTTTTCATTCTTCAGGCTAGTGGCACTGCTGTGCTAAATAACGAACAAGGCTTTTCTGCTCAAAACGTTAGAGCTCTTTGTGATGTCGGCAATTCAACAAAAGGTGGGTCCATTGCTGGATATATAGGGCAGAAGGGCATAGGCTTCAAATCAGTTTTCAGGGTAAGTAGAAAAGAGCATTTTTTCAAAATATGGAAGTTTATTAACTCTTATCACTCTTTTTAGCCAGGAATCCTTTCTTCGGTTCTTTTTCTATATTTTTAGTGGTGGTTATTTGTTTGCTTGAATGTTTTAGCTATCATAATTGCTGAGTCGAGAGTAAGGTCAGTTAAGATCATGGTTGCAGGACATCTTGTAAAGCTAATTAAATAGTTTTGCAACAGTGCTCTTAATGATGCAAAACTCAGTAAAATGTTAGCTCCGATAGTTCGTCAGTAGAATTAGGTATATTGTAAATTATACTATCATATGATACTAGAAAAGATGCAAATTCTCAACTCTAAGAGAAATGCTAGCAAGCAGCACCCTAGAAGTGCTCTTGGTGCAAAGGTGCAAACTTATTATGTAAAAGAAAATTTCTCAAATTAAATGAGTTTTAATCAATTAACCCCGTGACGCATGGGTACATTGTATGTATACTGTACCATGATACCAGAAATGGTGCAAATGTTCAACTTAAATAACTCTTTCTTATTGTATTTGTTAACATAAAATGATATGTGATGGTACTTTATGTTATTAAGTAATGAAAAGGGTACTCAGCACAGGAAGCTTATATCACTGGAAGGGTCAGATAGCCAAGTCCAAAATGTAGTGATATTGTTACTTGAGATATTTATATGTCATCTTCACCAGTAAATTAGGGTATCTCCGAGATTTTTGCGTCTTAGTTTGTAATGCATTCTGCTCTCGTTCATAAGTGGTTAAGATTTAAACTTCATGTTGGCTTAATAATGAATGGCTCTAACCTTAATTGAAACTGATTGTATATTTCTAGGTTACCGATGCTCCAGAGATTCATTCCAATGGGTTTCATGTCAAGTTTGACACAAGTGAAGGTCATATTGGTTTTGTTTTGCCCACAGTTGTCTCTCCTTGCGACATTGACTTTTATGAGAAACTTATCCCTAGCGAAGTTGTTGATGGGACCGATGATAATAACATCAGGCGGTCTAGTGGCAGCAGCCAGTGGAAGACTTGCATCATTCTTCCTTTCAAACGAAAACTAAAAGAAGGAACAGACATAAGCTCTATCTTATCCGTGTTTTCAGATCTTCACCCCTCCTTGCTACTGTTTCTTCATCGCCTTCGATGTATAAAGCTTGTGAATTTGTTCACGAGTGAATACTTTGTCATGAGAAGAGAAAGTTTAGGAGGCGGCATCATAAGAGTTTCTCAGGGAAAAGAAAAAACAAGTTGGTTTGTAGCATCTCAGAAGTTGGATGCTAGTGTCATTCGGCCTGATGTTCAAACTACAGAGATTGCTATAGCCTTCACCCTAGATGAGTTGGCCAGTGGACAATACAAACCACACTTAGAGCAACAACCTGTCTTCGCTTTTCTTCCTCTAAGAACATATGGTCTGAAGTTTATTCTTCAAGGAGATTTTGTTCTTCCTTCATCTAGGGAAGAGATTGACGGAGATAGTGCTTGGAACCAGTGGTTGTTGTCGGAGGTTCCAAATTTGTTTGTCAGTGCACAGAGATCCTTCTGTGCCATCCCTTGCTTTAGAGAGAGTCCAGGGATAGCTTTGACGAGCTATTTGAGTTATGTTCCACTTGTGGGGGAAGTTCATGGATCTTTGTCGCATCTTCCTCTCATTATTATGTCTAAACTACGTGCTTCAAACTGTATGCTCTTGGAAGGACATAATGAGAAGGAATGGGTTCCACCATGCAAGGCCCTCAGAGGTTGGGATGAACAAGCTCGCAATCTTTTACCTGATAGACTTCTAAAACAGCATCTCGGGCTCGGTTACTTGGATAAGGATGTAGTTTTGTCCGATTCTTTAGCAAATGCTTTAGGCATCGAAGAATATGGACCCAAAATCCTGGTTGATGTTATGTCATCAGTATGTCAACAAGCTGATTATGGTGGTATAAAATCAATGGGGTTGGAGTGGTTTTCGTCGTGTCTCAGTTCACTTTACTCTATGCTGGTGATTAGTTCAACTGCTAGAGTAGAAGTTTCAGATATTTTTAAGAGACTTGCGAGAATACCGTTCATTCCACTTTCAGACGGAACATATAGCTCTGTGGCTGAAGGTTCGATATGGTTACCTTCTGATGACATTGGATTTGAAGGTTTGCATGGTCCTGATTTTTGCCCTAGTTTATATGCAAAACTTCGTACCGTAAATCCTGCTTTCCTCTCTTCACCATCCGAGGATAAGAGCAGTGACACACAGATGCAGGTGGAGAATTGCATAAGAATGTTAAACAGAATAGGTGTTCGACGGCTCTCTGCGCATGATATTATAGTGGTGCACATTTTACCAGCAATTACGGATGATATACCCACAGAGAGAGATGATATTTTGATGACAGAATATGTATCCTTTTTAATGCTCCACCTTCAGTCTAGTTGCCCTAGATGCTGCGTTGAACGGGAATACATTATCTCTGAATTAAGAACCAAAGCTTTTATCCTGACAAATCATGGCTATAAAAGACCCCATGAAATATATTTACATTTCAGCATGGAGTACGGGAATCCGGTAGATGTGAGCAAGTTACTTGATGCCGTGGATGTGGAATCTAATTGGCATGAAGTTGACGTTAGATACTTGAGACATGCAAACATCAGCACGTCACCATTGTTTGGTTTAATGAACTGGAGAGAATTTTTCCAGGAACTTGGCATTACTGATTTTGTTAAAATAATTCAAGTTGAGAAGAATGAAGCTGGTCTTCCCCTGAACTTGGATCACAATGAAATCCATATTTCTCCTGGTTTAGTACTTAAAGATTGGGAGTCAGCGGAGTTGGTTTGCTTACTATTTACTTTATCCTCACAGAAGAATCATGGAAAATGTAAGTATTTGCTGGAAGTTCTTGATGATATGTGGGATGATTGTTTTGCTTCAAAAGTAACAGGTTGCTGCATTTCAAAACCGAACGAGGATGGGATACCATTTGAGTCGTCGTTCATTAAGAGCATTCACGGTGTTCAGTGGGTAGTATCGAGTACAGATCAAGAGCTTCACTATCCTAAAGACTTATTCATCGATTGTGAGGCTGTCCGGTCTATCCTTGGAGATGGTGCACCATATGCTGTGCCACAGGTTAGTGTTCTTTCCTAATTCTTCCCACAAATTAAAATTTTGATTTCCCATTTAGAGTTTGCCGTACCCCTTCAATGGCCTTTAGGTTCGTCGTTATAATACTAGTAATAGTCACAAGGCAGTTGTGGACAGGAATGCTTCAAGAAACCTTAAAAGGTGTTTGAACAATATTTTATCGACTATGATCTCTGTGGTGATTAAGGCATGCCAACCAAAAAATATCTTTCATCCCCATATGGCTCCTAGAATTCCGTTCGGGGCATTCAAATTTTTTTTATGTGTAGGTCTTTCGAATTTAGTGGTCATACTAATATAAGCAACGTCTTCCGTTGGATCAGAAATATTTAGGTGGTGTCTGTTGTTGATGCTATCTGCCTTGTTGGCTTAAACTCTCTTTGAAAACAGGTGAAGAGCAGAAAATTGATACGTGACGCTGGTTTTAAAACCCAAGTTGCCCTTGATGATGCGTTGCGAATTCTCCATACATGGAGAAGATGCAAGACTCCTTTCAAAGCGAGGTATGGACACATCTTTTCTATATGTAGGGGTTGATAGATCTGTGAGTTGCTTCTCATTGAGAACATGAGTAGTAAGTTCATTGAGTTGCTATTTTTTTAGTTTCTTTAACATACATGTTTCATTCTATGGCAGCATTACACAAATGTCGAAGTTTTATTCGTTCGTATGGGATGCGATGATAGAGAGTTCCAAGGGTAAAATTTTAGAGGAGTTCAGTTCAAGGCCTTCAATATTTGTTCCATATGAAGCTGTGTCGGGACACGAGAGTATGGTGAAGGGCATGTTTTTGTCTCGAGATGATGTGTATTGGCACGACCCAACTGGATCTGTGGACTTAGCAAAAGCGCTGCTTCTTCAGCATGGCTTAATTAACGGGTCTAACTGCCATCTAATCAACACACTGGCACAAGTTTATCATGGTTTTCATGATTTTTTTGTGGATGAGTGTAGGGTACGCGAGATCCCTCCTTTTAAGAACTATATCCAGATCTTGCTACAGTTATCAAACGTTGCTCTGCCTTCACAGGCTGCTACTGCAGTAAGTATCTATGCGTATTAAAATCAAGTTGTATGCCCTCTATTTTTTACCATTTTTGTTTAGTTAGTGTCGTAGCTGTGGGGTATAAGCTGTTTTGTTTTGGTGGTGATTTGTTTGAGTTGGGGTGTGGTTATCTCTTCCACCCTCAAACGGTTGGTTAAAATAGCTAAATACCTTAGGTTTTTATTATTTTTGAAATTAATCTTTTATTTAAACTATATAGACCTGGAGGTAGATAAAAAAAAACCTGTGGTAGGAGAGAGTTCGGGCTTTGGTTGGAAAAGAAAACCTTTCAGCAGCAGGCTGAACCCATCTTAACCTATATTTTTAACGTTGATTTGTTCAATACTGGATTAAGAAAAATAAGAAGTATAATACTTGATTTTAATTGACTTGATCAGAGTGGTTTAGGTTAGGTCGGACTCCGTAAGGCGTAAGTGTTACTGCAATGTAGATGGCAGTCTATTGATTGATGTTGATATCATTCCATGGGCTGATGTGTGAGAAGTTAATAATGTCTTCTGCTAGCTTATGGATATTAGTGTACTGAAATTAGCATATAACTATATAAGATAGCGTGGTAAGTTGGGAATTAGGAGTCATAAGTAAATGGAGATGGTGAACTAATATGTGAGTGAGTATTATAGATTGTGATATGTTGCCTGAGGTTGGCTACTTGGATCGGCTTCCTTGAATTGTCATTGTGATGACTGAGGGGTCATGTAAATGATAATCATGCTGTACCTGGTGTGTTACAGGACAGTACACTCTTGAAGGGAAGCATTGATGTTAATCACTTAAAACTCCAATGCATGGTTGACTTACTAGACGGATCACATTAGGGCTTTCTTATGGGTTCTAAAGAATATAGGGAATATCATAGTTGTGAACTGAGGTATGTTTGATTCCTCAATGGGGTCCATTGGCTGCCCCAGCGCAGATTAGGAAATGTATAGTAATATTTTTTTGCTCATTGAATACTGTGGTGAGCTTTGTTAGTTATGTTTATGCGTTTTTTCTTAGAAGCTTCAGGTTTCCTTGTGATAATGAGGTTTTTGATGTTTTTGAGTATCAGGGGTGGTACCAAGTACGTTTTATTAAGTTACGGTTTACCTGAACACTTCTTTTAATGTGCTATCAGGTTTTTAGAGTTTTTTTGAAGTGGGCAAATGATTTAAAATCTGGCTTGCTGGGGGCCATGGATGTTCTTTACTTGAAGGAATTTCTTCAGAAAAAGAAAAATACAGTTCTTCCGACTGTACAGGATAAATGGGTTTCACTTCAGCGTAAATTTGGCCTGGTCTGTTGGTGTGATGATGAGCAACTAAAACAGCAATTTACAATATCTGACAAAATTTGTTTCTTAAACTTTGGAGAACTTAGCAATGATGAGAAAAAAATGCTCCCAGAAAAATTCTCTATGTTCATGCAGGCTATTGGAGTTCCGTCTCTTTCTGAGGTAATACTTTTATCCATTCAGCAGCAAGAATAGATTTATGCGTTAATCAAAGTTACACATTCTCTAAGTTTTATTTGGTCTAGTACTAGTAGTAGCTGACCTGTTCATTTATCATAGCAAGGTCAAATTTTGAGTCGGGCACTTTAGAAAATGGGCCCAAGCTTTTGTGTTAATGCTATGACTCTGGTATTTGGTATTTGACATGGATTAATTATAAGCCAATCTATTTATTCGTTTAGAGTCTAAATGAACGTGAAAGCTGAATGCTCAACCCTCACTTTTGTGCTTCTAAAGATCTTAACCGTTAAATTATATGGATTGAGTTTGCTAGTTATATGAAGAAACATGGGTTTGCTGCATATGACATTAGCACAGAAATCTACTGAATAGGTGAATTAGTTGGTCTTTCAGATTTTCATCATCTCTATATTAGCTCAAGTCGAGTATACCAGAATTTTATTTTTTGATTAGATACACTTTCACTGTATTCACTGTATGAAAATGTCACATTAATCCGTTTTACAAAAAATAATTAATGTAAAAGTATCAATTTCCAGAGGTACTTTATGACCAGGATAATGTTTTTGGCATTGTTTTGACAATGTCACTCTTTTACCATCATGGGAGCTTTGTTATGTTGACATCTTTTCTTCTTTTAGTAAGATTTTAGAACTATTATCTTGCATAAAAACTTGTACTTTCTGGTGGACTTATTGTTGTATCTTTGGATAAATGATGCATGTAATTGTTGATTGGTTAGGCTGTGGCAGTAATGACAGGTATTAGTTGTATTCATCTGTGAGAGTTCCAAGAATAGTCTGTGGATTTTACAAATTTGTCTCATTCTCTGCATGTGTCGTCAGAAACATGAGAACTGTGAGTCAGCATTTGATGGAAAAGGATAAGATCAGTTGAGCCTACGGCTTTTTATCTGGTTTAAGTACCATAAATCATTGTAGATGATCTCTACCTTCTGTGTTTCTGTATTTCTTACACTGCTATTGCAGGCTTCCTCCACATTTTAACATGAACAGTCATTAGATTTTTCCATTCTCTCTTTCTCCTTGAAGTTAACAATTTGCTCCATTTCCTATGTGTAGGTCGTAACTCGTATAGCAGTATATGAAGGTGTGGAAGATTTTACAAGTAAAGCTTTATTGATGGACCGTGTTCTTCCTTTTGCTCAGCGCTATATCTACAAATCACACCCTGATCAGTACCTTCAACTCAAGCAGTCTGGAGGGGAAAATTTGAGTCAACTACAAATCGTTGTGGTTAAAAAGCTATCTTACAGGTATAACTTGGAAGGTTGCAAGACTGCATCTAATAAATGCTTGAAGTGCAGATGTCTTCTCCAGGTATGTGAGCTGAACTGCTTTTTTTTTTTTTGTACATGTGACGTCGGCGGGCGCCACTTCGGGTTTCTTTTCCTTCAAATATATAGCATTTAATCTTTCAGTGGTTTTCCTGGAAACATTCTGGATCTACTGAGTCGGCCCTGTTAAGCAAAAGCACAGAACCATTTATGCCCAATATGTTTTAGTGTCGACTTCTTATTAAAAAGTAAACAGGTGAAGCTGGTGCTAGAAACTTAGTGTACATATGAGAATCCCTGATGATTATATTAATGTTTGCTAGCTCTTCTAAAACCACAGATACTACACAATGTCATTTAATATGGTTAAACTTTTGAAATCCTTCACCATTCCATGTATTATGAATCCAAAAGGTTGATCGGTTTTACCCTTCAGCATCCTACTTATTGGTTGGTATTCAACCCAATACATTAAATCCCAATTTTCTTCTCTACCATCCAGTGTTGCAAGTTTTTGTCAAAACCAGGCAGGCATTTTTTTAACCTCAAATGATCCGGAAGTTTGATAGCCAGTGGCATAAGGATTTCTCAGGCAGTTTTGGTTTCGTATTTACATGATCACATAATGATTATTATAGGTTTGGGTTTCCAAGGCAGTCTTGGTTTCGTATTTACATGATCACACAATGATTATAGGTTTTTCATGCATATCCCATGCTGGTCAATGACGTTGGCTTCGTGTTGCGCCTGTGACTAAAATTTACGTAGTAAGGAAGTAATGAGCCTTTACGTGTTTACTTCAGATAAGGGAAGCAATCTAAAATGCATTTAGAAGTGAAAGATTTTCTAGTTTGAGAAACAATTCTTATTTAAAGAACGGATGGAAAAGCTTAAGAAATTTTCTTTTTGTTTAAATTATGTAACCCATATTTCTTTTATTTGTAATTTTGCAGAAGAATGTCCTGTACATAAAGCAGAAGGCTGACTCCCACTCGATATTCCTAGAACTTTCTCGCTTATTCTACCATGGAATCCCTGAATTACACCTTGCTAATTTCCTTCACATGATAGCATCCATGGCTGAATCAGGCTGCACCGAAGAGCAAATAGAGTTCTTTGTTGTAAATAGTCAGAATATCCCTAAACTTCCTGATAATGAACCTATTTGGTCTCTTTCATCATTATCCCCACCCAAGGAAGATCTTGAGATTTCACAAACAGCTTGTTCCTCAGGTATGGTAAATGGAAAGAAACAGTCAAAGTCCAAAAGAAAGCGAGTTGATTCAACTTGTTCTTCTGCTCCAGCAAATAAGCCAATTACAAGTCCATCGTCAACCATTCCACCAAATGAAAGTCATTGTCAGAAAGAAGGAAAACCTGAAGTTATGACATCATACACTGATAAGCATGGAATTCCTATTGGAGTTGGTTTTGATTGGATTATCCTAGATGATACAGTAGCACACATGGAGGCAAGTCTGCAAGAACCTAAGGCTATGGAAGGTTTACAACTTGGTGGTGTTAAGACGGAAAGCGCAGGCTGTAGTTCTTCAGAAGTAGCATTAAATGAGAAAGATCCGCTTCCTTTTAGTACACCCAATGAGCACCAAGCAGCTGTAACTGGGAGGTTGGGAGAGTTTGTAGCTTTCAAGTACTTGGTAGAAAAGCTTGGGGAGGAAGTAGTTAATTGGGTGAATAGAGAAACAGAGACGGGTTCACCGTACGATATCCTTCTGGGGAAGGATGGAAACAACATAGAATACATCGAGGTTAAAGCAACCAGGTCTCCAACGAAAGACTGGTTTAATATATCACCGAGGGAATGGCAATTTGCAACCGAGAAGGGGGAACGTTTCAGCATCTTGCATGTTGCTTTGTTAGATTTGAACAATACAAAAGTAACAGTGTTCAAGAACCCAGCGAGGCTATGCCAGCAAGGCATGTTGAAATTGACGGTTTTGATGTCAACAGGTTATAGAAAGCCTAACCTTGCTTCTTAGTGGCCATGTTAAAATTGCGTAGTCAAGATTTAACCAGTGATTAGAAATTTTTTCTTCTCGTATCAGTAACTTTTGGTAGTAAAGCTTTTCGGCATGGCAGTGATGTCAATATTGTACAGTATAACGTATAAGAGTAGAAGAAAAATGCTGTAAAGTTGCAAGTTTTAGTTTTGGTTTCACCTATTCATCACCCATGCTTTTCCTATTTACCACCCACCTCCAATTTCTAAAGTAGTTCTAGTTCTGAATTCTAGTTTTTCCTGTTTACCACCTATAAAAGTCAAATTAAATTTGACTATAACTGTTATGATTCTTTTTATCGGAAAACCATTGATTAGGAATTTATCGGAAAACCATTGATTAGGAAAAACCATCAATTAGGAAATACTGAAACATTGTTTTGAAGGGGAAGATAGCATATCATAGCTTAATTTCGTGAATGATAGTGATCTTTTAGTTCCACAGATTAGTATCGTCTTTGATTTCCAACCAGCAGCGTTTGTCTGTTTTGAGGCCATTAAGCTTCCGATAAATTTTACTGCAGGTGGTAAGCCATCACGATACCTTTCCCATATCTATCATTGTTTTTAGAGTCGGTACACGTTCGTCTCGAGATGATTTGATATTCTTCATAACTGACCAACACACATCATTTGTTGATCTCTGTATATGAATCTATGATAAGTGTTAACCCCAACAACAACGCAACTTTCACATGATCTGATTAATGTCCTGATTAATACGTTGATGTTTTAGGCACCGGCACAAGGTATTTCATTAGTTCTCACCAATTCCTGGAATCCTCATTCCATACATCATGCAATACTAATTAACAAAAAATAAAAATACCTTTAATTTTTCGGGAATCTGACTCCTATGTTGCTTCTAATTATTGCATTAAAGAAAATTGAAAAGCAAAATAAGCCACGCACAATTATCAACTAAAAAGATCAATAAATATATGCGTGCTATATCTTATAAATAGAAACCGTGCCATATCTCTTTGAACAAGATCAATAAACAGAAAAAGGAAAAAAGAAGAAGAGGTGATTGGAGATGGTGGCGGGTTGGTGGAGACGAACTAAAAGAGGTGTTGGTTGGCGGGTGGGGAAGAAGAAGAACTAGTTACGATTTTTTTTCTTTTTTGATCGGTCAATAGGAAAGAACTGGTTACGATTTTATAACCTAAAGTTATTTAAGCCAGTTGTTTGGTGGTTTTAGATATCGGCTGTAAGTAAAATGGTCAATGGGTTGTACTTGGGAGATATGAAAAATTGTATGAGTGGTAAATAAGATAATTAGGGGTGGTAATTAAGGTAGGTGGTAAATAGGAAAATTATAGGTGGTGAATACGTAAAACCTTAGTTTTTACCTATTAAATCATTTATACTGTTTACGGTTCAGTATTCTGTTTTGTGAAGTTAGGTGTCGCATGATAGAAATGTTTGGAAATGAATACCCTAAAAATGGACCAAACTGGTATTTCCGGCAAACTTCCGGCCACTTTGTGGGACTTCCGGCGATACTTTTTGAGCAGAATTTGGAATTCATTATTTCGAATGGCTAATTATTTCATAGAATAGTTACTCAAGCACACACCAAACACAAATCCGGTCTCATGTTGAAGTAGAATAGAGAGACCATGAGCAGGCTTTGGAAATGGGTGGAAATTAATTTCTTTCAACTGGTAATACAGTCTCCCATTTGTACTTGGTCACTACATGGTACATGAACACCAATATCTGGAGTTTCGCCAACTCTTTTCCTGGGCATAAATGTGGTCCTCCACCAAATGGTATGTATGTGTATGGTGCTGGTCCTTTACTTTCAAATCTTGCTGGATCAAATCTTTCTGGTTCTGAGAAGTAATCTGAGTTCTTGTGCTCCAAAACAGCTACATAAATTGTATAGTTACAAAATATTTAATCTGTGCTATCAAAAAGAGTCTCGCAAGACTCCATGAGCCAATGTTTATTAAGCAAATACAGATTTGTGAGACTTGGTAATTACCTTCCATCCTTTATAGTCGAAGTCAACAATCGCTTCCCTGAAAGTTCCTTGAATCGGCGGCACTAATCTCATCACTTCGCATACGACGTTCCATGAATACTTCATCTTTTGTGTATCATCCCAATTTAGCAAATCTCCAGGGGCTTTTGAACTTTTGATTTCCATCAGTTCTGGTATCCATAAAAGACCAATATTAACAAATGAGCATCAATCGATAAAAGAGTGTATGATATGTGTACGTACCTTTTCGGACTTCACTATAAACACCAGGAAGCTCAACAAGATACTTGATAGTGAAAGTAATGACAGTAGCAGAAGCTTCATGAGCGCCAATAAACGTCCCTAAAATCCTACTAGCAATAACTGATTCATCCAGGAGATTCCCATCATTATCAACTTCTAATAGCAAATAAGATAATAAATCTTGTGTTCTTGGAGCTTTATTTTGTTCCAGATCAATCTTCCTTTGTTTGACTATCAACACTAACTTACTCATTAAGAACTTTGATGCTTTTAACCCAAGGTTATAAGCTGTTCCAGGTAAATCTATTGGGAGCGAGAGAAAAGTCCAGCTCTCAATTGTTCCAAAAGTGCAGCTAATTCTTCGATACCGGCAGGATCATCCGTTCTTGTATGAATTTTCCAGCATCGGAAATTCAATAGTTTCACCAAGTATCGGCCATCCAGTTTTTCCTGGTGGGTATTTAGAAGGAGGACCAGCATGTTGAAATCTGTTTTTAGATGATGAGAAGAAGATGAAATAAAGAGTGGAGAAACAACAAACTAGTAAAGGAATAAGAAACAAAGAAAGCAAGATTATAGTAGGTTCCATGAAAGATCAAAAAGATAGGAATAGTAGTTTGTAAGATGTTTTCTTTAATTAGGAGACGATGGTAAAATGTAATCAGTAATAAAACATGTGTAAGGAGGCGACACAAATATATGGGTTTTAAATCTAGATTTTATAACCTAAATGCGTTGCAATTAAAGTTTGTATTATTTATTCTTCTTTGGTGTTCGCCATTGTGTTTTACGGTGTTTGTTTTTGTTTTTGTGCTTCAGTCTCAAGACTCTATGTATAGAGTTAAAATTTAGAGTTCAAAATGCACTTAATTTTCGGTACGCTTATGATGTTTGAATATCAACAAGATACAAGTCAAAGCACATGCAGCCAATGTAGTCAATCGGCGGGACATGGATCCCAAAACAGAGACATAATAGCAACACACGGAAAGAACAGGCGAGCGATCCAGCTACCGAAACCCACGTCGCCAGCTCTGCAAGACATATAGAAGGAACTAGAAGAGCGTTCACAAAGAAGGCAGGAGCTTGAAGACTGACTGGATAGCACACGCGGTAATAGCGGGACAAAACACTCCTGGAACGAAAGACGAAGGGCACAAAAATGACAAGGTAACAACGATGTCACAGGAAGAAATGGAAAAATACTTGGAGCAAAATTATCATGTGATAAAACAAGACAATCACTTCCTCGTAAGTAGCCCGTACCCAGCAAACATCCGAGAATACCAATACCCCGAGGATTACACTTCTCCGAAATTCAAGACATACGATGGACAAGGGAATGCGCGAGAACATCTTAGCCGATTCCTATCAGCAATGAACGACAGAGCCTTTGATGAAAAATTATGTCTAAAAGAGTCCCCCAAATCACTAACAGGCACATCATTCACCCGGTACGACAACTTAAAAGCGGAAAGTGTGGATTCTTGGCCAACCATGTCCACGCTCTTTTTCGGGAAATTCTATTCAGTCAAGAGGAAGATCACGACAATAGACTTGAGCAAGAGCGGACAACGGATGGGAGAAGAAATAGGAAAGTACATCTTACAGTTCCGGCGCTTGGCACTAGATTGTCATGAAGACATCAGTGAGGAAACACTCGTCGAGATTTGTGTGCGAGGGATGATCCCAGCCTTCAAGGGGAGTTTGATCAATTTCAGGTTCCAGACTTTCATTGAGCTAGAAGAAGCAGCCGAAAGAATCGCCGACTGCATAGAAGAAACATCCATAGACCATGTTTGGAGCTACAAAGTTAGCACCGTATCTAATAGGGAGAGACCCAACACTAATAGGGAGAGAAGGGACCAGTTCCAAACGGTTGGCGGGAGCCAAGGAAGAAACAGATGGACTTAGGCGCTTACTGATGGACCACGCAATGTAATGTAAATCTCTCTTCTTCTTTTTTTACTGAGAATGAGTTGTTGTGTGTGACACAATAAAATTTGGTTTTCTCAGACATAACTTCAGTTGTCTATTTCCACCAGGCAACGTCGTGTTACAGGTGTATGGTGCCCTTATAAGTGTCTGCATTTCCTACTATGTATAATCAGAGGGGGGGTTCTGTATTATGAGTACACTAACAACTTCTCAGCTGAGACGGTTTTTAATACTGAAGTTCAATTGCTGTCCCCATTTTAAAAAGCAATTTTTTTCTGTACAAAATTTTTTTTCTGTACGGTAAGCATTATTATAAATACATCTAAATCCTTCAATTTCATTTATATTTAATATTAAGTCCAATGTTAAGTTATTTTCTTCCGTTCCTCCGATTTGCAGGCTTAGTGTTGTTTTTATGGAATAAAAAACGAATTTGAGATCAGATTTACTTCGGTTCTTGGTGAAATACTTTGAAAATTTGAACACAACGAAAAAAAATTCATCCTCAACCTGAGTTGCTACTTGTTTGTACTGATCAACATATAATGTTTCATTTTTTGCCATACCTGTTAATTCTTCGGTAAGTTTTATAAGCAATAGTCTTGATGGATCTTAAGTTGATCATTCACTTTATCTTTTAATGTGTGATATTGAATTTGGGTGTACCTTATTACACCATCCAAGGATCTTGCTGAAAGAAGTAGTATGCAAATCTTGATGCTTTGCATGTCAATACAAGGATCTCCTCTTTCAAAAGAAAAAAAAAACACTATAAGGATCTCCGACACCACTGTTTACATCTTTGATCGGATTGAAAATAAAATAAAATTCTATACCATGTTTAACTTAATCACTTAAATCTGAAACCCAATAGATGCAAAGTTACTACCCATAATCGTTTTAGAAAAATCAAGAGACAAAGAGTTGATTCTCTTATGCCTACTGATATGGGATTAGACGAGCAAAAAGAGTATGACAAGGTTTTGAGATTTTCCCACCATTAACGATCAAAGGATCTTGTAAATGAATTCTATAAGGGTTTTTTAATTTTATCAAATTAAAAAGAGGGCGTGTTTGAAAACATATTTAATGACAGTTTTCTATTCATCATCAACGGCTGAAAATAAAAAAACATTAGCATCCAACGGCTAACACGTGCTAGCTTACAAAACTTACCTGCACTGCCGCGCGTGAGAGCATTTGCCATAGTTTAATTTATGCGTATCTTATTTATGATTTGTTTACATTAGTGTAGATGCTAATTTCGAAAAGTTTATATGTTAAAATACACAAAAAAAAAAAAATTGAGCGAGATGCCGAGTATGAACTGCTTGAAAATGTTCCTAATGTACAAGTGGGTGTAGTTGAAGATATGGACCAAGATTTTAATCCTCCGTCATCTCAAATTCATGGAAATTTCTCTAATATGTTTAGTTCTCCAAACCCATTTTCTCAAAATCCACCTACAAGCCAATTCGTCGAGACTCCATTTGCAAATCAATTTCAAAACCCTTATAATGTCCCTAGCGGTATCCCTATTCCATTAGGATATACCCCTGGTACGAACCCAAGTACAATACCCGGAACGTCGTCAGGTGGATTTACAGGAGATAAACGCATTTCTAGAGCAGCGAAAAAAGCCCAAATTAATAAAAAGGTCGTTGGGTCAAGCAAACCCGCTACACCATCCTCCCAAGACTCCCAGATGAGCGACGCGGGCAGTAAACTTGTTGATTTTCTAAAAGAATCCCGAATGACAGTCGCACCTCGTCGGGAACAACAAAACCAAACTATGGAAAAGTTGCTAGAGACAACACAACAACAAATTGAAGCTGCTCGAGAGAAAGAAGAAAGGGAAATAACGATCTCGAAAAGCTGGCTCCAAATGCAAAAAAGTACTTTGAATTAAAACAGAATGTCATATTGGCCAGGCAGATGGAGAGGCAAGGGAAATAATCATTTCTATTTTTAATAGCTTATTTTAAATGTTTAGTTTTTTAAGTAAAGCCGTGTTTCAGTTCCGGTAATGTAGTTTCCTTTTCAGTAACATTAATTTATATATTTTTAATCACAATAATTTGAATTATATTTTGTTATACCAACTCTTTAGTAACGGCTAATTTTCAACGGCCACTTTCAATGCATATTGTAAATTGACAAAAAGTTCCTCAACACAAACAATCCAAAATAATTGGCATTAGTATCATCTGTGTCTCATATTTTTTTTGGTCTTAATAGATAACATGATAATGGTCAGGTATACCGTAGAAGAAGATGTTGCACTCACCACAGCTTTTGTTAATGCTGCTACTCTGCCTACTGAAGATGTTCAAGAACTCACCGTCTATGAAAATGGACGCTGGTGTTTGACGGCTTTGTACAAGCGTTTGGAAATGTTAATAACCGAACCAGACGACAACTTCAACAACGGATTTGTCAAATTCAAATACAGGTCCGCAAGTATGTTAGAATACAAAGAAAGATTCATGGTTACGCCCCACAACACATGACAACTACGATTACTGTAGGTGATAATAAATAGTTATGAAATTTCGAATGTTGTTTCCACATAGACACTAACCTATTGTATTATGCTTGTTTTACGTAGGAGGAAATAGGAAAATTTGTGTACCGACTAGATCATCGTACAAAATTTACATGTTATGAGTGCTACTTAATCATTAAGGCTAAGATGCCTAACTTGGAATATTACAATCCGGAAATGATTGTCGGCGCTCCTCCAGAAGACGGACCTGACGAATAGTATATGCAGTTGTTGTTTAAGATTTTGTGGGTTTACACATATCTGTGTAAACCCTCACGAGAGTACAACTCGTCCACTAGGGTCACCTAGGGGTTTAAAGGCTTGTTGCACGTGCTAAGTGCAATCAGAGTTACTATGACAGGTAACCTAGGTTTTTATTCAATAACTGTAATGTACTTTTATAACGGCTAATTTCAAACGACTATATCCCAACGTCTAGTTTATAACGGCTACTCTGTAATGGTTGCTTCATATCGGTTTATTTTTACACATATTATAAATTGTGTTATCTATCTCCAAACAACAAACACCTATTTTCATACACTTTGCAAAACTTCTCAAATATTTCGATACCTCTCATAAGTCTTTGTATGATCAAAACCATGGGATCATTTAATTTAATTGAAGATTTAGCAATCATCAAAGCATGGTACATAGAAACTTGAGTAGTAGATCAGTCCCCTGTAATGGCAGAGCCCGAAACTTTTTGGGCGAAGATATATAACCAATATAGTCAAGATTATGAGAATCGAAAAAGAAGAAGTATTCAACAAATTCATGATAGGTACCAGATTATCCAAAAATCCGTTTACGATTTTATAGCTATTCAACAACGGATCTTCAATGCAAGCCATCTTAGCCTGTCCCCTCAAAAATTTGTAAGTATTTTAGAGTTGCTTTCGTACAAAACTAATTGATTGATTTTAAATTGAAACAATAAGTATATTGCGTTGTGTTATTGTAGAACGAAGTCGTTAAAGCGCGTTATTTTGAGGAAAATGGTGAAGCATTCACATTTGATGAGAGCTATAATTTCATGGTATCCAAAATTCCAGAGTATCAATCGCCGGACAATTCATCTTCTTCATCCAGTGAAGATTGAAAGTATAATAAATGTTAGTGTAGATTTTGTGGGTAAATCTCTGTGTAAACCCTCACGAGACTATAACTCGTCCAATAGGATCACCTAGGGTTTAAAGGCTTGTTGCACGTGCTAAGTGCAATCGTGATTACTACGACAAGTGATTTGGTTTTTTATTCAATGGTTCTGAACATGTTGTCTATTTTGTGGAATTTTAGTTTTTATTTATGTTAAACTTTAATTAAATAAAAGATAGAACATCAAATCATATATAGATTGCAAGAAGACAAAACATTCAAATATAGATAAAAGATTACATTAATTTAAGATAAAACATTCAAATATAATCATTCTTCAGATTGTCGTTCCGAAGACTTGATTAACATCTGCTGCAGAAACACACACACAAAGATAGAAAATTACATTAATTTAAGATAAAATATTCAAATATAATCATTCTTCAGGGTTGTTGTTCCGAAGACTTGATTAACATCTGATGCAGAAACACACACACAAAGACAGAAAATTACATTAATTTAAGATAAAACATTCAAATATAATCATTCTTCAGGATTGTTGTTTCGAAGACTTGATCAACATATGATGCAAGAACATCTCGGTGATAAACCTACATTTCGTCGAGATTATAGGCCTCAAAGCTTGCTTTCAGTAGCTGATAACATCCAACATGCGGAAAATCGTCGCCTGTCTGGTTAAGATAGTCTAAACGAGCAGCACTTTTCTGAAATTTTTAAAAATAAACTGAGCTTAAAATAGTTAAGATTTTAGGAAATAAAAGAAATTTGTTAATAATTTCTTACCCTTTGTTCATATGACATTCCAGAATTACGTATGTTAACTTCGGCCTGAATCGTGACAAAAGTGATGATATCCTTGTTGATCTTGCTCCATCTTGCTCTAAGACCTCCTTGGATTCTCGCATTTGGATTTCCGGTTATGTTATCAAAAAAATCAATACACTCTTCCAGAATTGGTTGGTAGTGTTATGAGTTGCATTCAGAATATTTTGTTTTGCTTCAATCCATGCTTGCGTAAGAGAAACATCTTCTTCTTTGCTGAATCTCATTTTTATAAAACACAAGTATGGTAGAATGTTGGGATAGCTTCACTTTGGAAAGTGATTTGTTATATATAGAGATATGATCAGAGGATATAGAAGTCAAAATAAATAAAAACCATTATACAGTAAATATTACCAGTACAAATAAAACAAAAAAAGTAGCCGTTATACAGTGAAAATGAGCAGTGCATAGAGATATAAAGATATCTGTTAAAAAGTTAAAAACTAGTCGTTTACATTTAAAACCATGGATCATTTTCAGGACCCTGATGTTGGTACATGGTTGTACTTTGATTGAGTGGCTCCGACGAATTATAAGGATGGTAGTCTTCTTGACTGTTTGGAACAAAAGAACCCGTCGACAGACCCGAATCACGAGACTGGCCCGGTGTAGAAGACTCACCTGTATGTGGTGGTAGATACTCTCTCACACATCTCTGATGGTATTATGGACCGTATTTGATTTTGTATTGCAGTTCCTTTGTGAGGTCGAAATAGAATTGTTGTTGAGCCATGAGTTGTTGTTGCGAATCCTGACATGCCTGACACCACATCTCCTCTATACAGTAAACACCGACATGAGTTTATATTTTTTCCACAAATAGAATATATAAGAAATAATGAACATATGATACTCACAGCTGTACCCTGATTGACACTATAATTGGGTTGTGTATACTCCCCCAAATACTCCATTCCAATAGGCATATCAATCGCTTTACAATCAGGGCCGCATACTCGAGCTGTCAGATTTTTTGTTGGATATGGGAAGAGATGACGATTGACGGGCACCAACTCTTCTGTGTATGTGCTTTTTCGTTGCGGTGCTGGTTTGCGTACATAAGCATCGTTATCCTGCGTACCATACAAATCCATGTTTCCTTCATGTAAAATTACACCTGAGTACTTACCAACTGACCTCTCCTTCCACCACAGTTTATACTCATGATCGGGTACTTAAACATAATGCAAGGAATTAAGTTGATTGTTGGTGTACAAATAGGCATTGTTGATGTCTATTGTTGAATCAGGAGGATTTCACGGTATTACTGTCATACCAAGAACTTGTTGGAGAAAGGCGTTGTGACCAAATGGATCGTAAAAAGACCCTCCGTGTTACGGATGTAATACCCTGTATTTTTACTTATCGTTTCGGGGCGGGCTTTATCCGACATATGTGATTACTTTGTTATTTGAGTTGTTGAATTGAGTCACTTCATTGCCTTAGTCTAGGTTATGACATTTAAATTTGAATATTTAGAATTCCTAACTTAGTGAAAGGTTTTGGTGGAAATGTAATCACCTGATATTAATTTTGAAATAAATATAAAGTTAGAGAAAAATGAAAAGACAATTAAACAAAATAAAAAAAAATAGAATTATGTGTATTAATATTAGTATTAATGAGAGGTTACAAACATAGTAAATATAATTATTAATATTAGTATTAATAGGGGTTTTGTGATAAAATTGGAAGAAAAGATTTTGGAAATGATTTTGGAGAATGGAAAACTAAAAGTTAGGGAGAATGAGAAGGAGATGGAGTTAGAGTTCTTAGAGAAAAAGGAAAAAGAAAAAAAAACAAGAGTTAATAAACAACAAAAGGTAGAATGCTAGATCCCCTTTCTCTTTATGTTTTTGTTACACTTGATTTTGAATTTATATAATTAGATCTCAGTAATTTATTTATTTAAATATATGAAGTTAACTGATGATCGGCCTTTTAATATTGATAGATAACATGCTTAGGTATCTATAGTTAAAGTTTGAGGATATTTCACCACAGATTCACCGTTGAATGTTTGTTTGAACTTGGATGTTGATTTCTGAAATTTCTGTACATTTTCGCTTTGTCTGTTCTTGGCTGTGTTTCGGCAATCTTGATGATATCAAAATGATTTGAGGTCTTAATAAAAGTTGTATATTTATCTCTTATCTTTAATTGTGCGTTGAGTTTGCTAAATTTTGAATTATTATGAATTTACTGTGAATAGTTTGGTAAAATGATGTAATCTTCCCAGATTTTAGAATGATCGTATAAAATCAATAACTTTCATTTAAACCGTTGGGTTTCTGTAAATTTTTTTATATGACATAGATACATATGTTAGAAATTCTCACCTAAAATTTGAAGACGATCAGATTGAAGAATCATTATGAAACCTGCAATATAAAATTATACAGTTATTATGTTTGCTTAAATGCTTCAAAGAAATATATGATGTTTGTCATGTTTCGCTAGTATTGTGGTTTAAACATGAATCGATATGTTAGTTTTGATGGCGGGGCACGAACCGAGGATACTCGTGCAACTTGTCGGAATGACACCGATAAGCGTATTGGCAGGGCACGAACTGAGGAAACTCGTGCAACTTGTCGGAATGACCCTGATAAGAGGATATGCGGGGCACGAACCGAGGAAACTCGTGCATAAAGATAAATGAATGAGTTTTTTTAATGGATATACAAGTAAATCCTTGAAGTTGTGTTAAATTCTCATGTTGTATGTGCTCTTTGATTGATTGATATTTTTTTCACATGTTTTGAGAATCGGAATGCATTCTATTCAGCTGTCATCTCACCCCAATTGACATTTCTTGCAGATTTCATGGAAGTTGGAAGTGGAAACTAAGAAGTTAGTTATCTTATTGTCGATTGCATTGTTTTCCTGCATCGCTTGAAATGTATTTTGAATAAATATGTTTGTTGAAATGTTGTTAAAGATGATTAGAGAATTCACATGTTTCAATTCACGTTAGGAAAGTTAAATTACGTTTGTTGTAATAAATAAATTAGAAGAGTTATATGCATAAGTCTCTTTCCGACCCGTAACGCTTTGAGTTCGGATATCCATACGGGTTTGACCCTGGTCCGGAACTCGGGGTGTTACAACAGACATTTGTTTAGCCTCTACCACCTCGGGGTTAGTCTTCCATTCACTATCCTCCCATGGCGACCATACTACAGAATCGAATGGGAAGTTATCAATCTGGTAACACACAGTAGTCACTGAATGGGTACTTGTATCACTTTGTGTGCCTCTTTTCAAGTCTCTTTGGTCTCCATCATATAACCTACCCGCTGGCCACGGATCCATATTTTCATCTTCGCCTTTGTATAGGGAAATAGACATCGGAAATATGCCCAAAACCAAGGCTGCAAAAATATTAGTTATTATTAACAACTAATTGAATTATACGGTCACCAACAAAAAACAAGTAAGGAAAGTAAGATTACAAGTGGTATGAATTCTTACCATCAATGGATACGAAAAGAACTGCAATCCAGGCTTGTTGCACGTTACTCCAGTATTCAAGCCCCATAGCATACTACCGTACAAAGCCGAACCCCAATCATAATGCCTCAACACATTTAAATCTCTCATTATACTAAGCCATTTAATCTCAACAACATTGTTCTTGTTTGGGAAAAGGATATTCCCAAAACACCAAATCAAAAACCATCTTGCAATATTCTCATGTTCAAGAACATCGTTTTCTACGCCGAGTCTATGGTCAAGAAACAATTTAATCAAACTCTTCTTGATCCCCCTGCATCTATCCACAACTTCAACTCTCTTGTCGACTAAGTTTTCTTGGCTAACTTCTTCTATTCCAAGAATCACCATATCACCTCATTTCCTTCTTCTTGTTGTAGCGGAAGCGTTAATATATGGGAGCAAACAATCTATGGTTTGGGGAGCAATCTCATGCAGTTGGTTCATACTAATTTCTTCCAATGATATGCGATTTCCTCGGCCAATTGGAATTCCGGTAATTTGAGTGAAGTCTAATGGGGTAAACCCTATTTCAAAACTAGGGAAGTGAAATGTATTGGTGGTATGCTACCACCTTTCAAATATACCAGTAGTTAGGCAGTTGTCTTGTAGTTTCGGATAATGTATCTTGAAAATTGAACTAAACCCACAGTCTTCTACAAGTTGTCTAGCATGTGGAAATCTAGAAACTACGGTATACATTTCATGAAGTTGGCTTACACTACTTTGATGTTTCAGAGCTTTCTGCCTCTCATCTGTCGAGATTGGGATTTTCAGTTTATGATCACTATGTTCTTTAGAAGAAACCGGAATTGTATCATTCATTATTCGTTGAAAATCATCGGAGTACATCTACAACACACATGTGCACAAAATCATCACAAAACAATCCATTTTATGCAAAAATTCTACAATGCATATATATTGTACAAAATAATCTATCAAACTAGAACAAAATAATCAATCAATCCTAAATTATCCATCCAAATACAATCTCTCATCCAACAATCTGCCCTAGACATAATACCTATTCATTTAATCATCCATCAATCAAAAATTATCAGTAACAATACCATATATATATCAAGAATCATCCATAAACAACCACCACTTTGATTCAATCAACAATATACCATAAATTCAACCAACAATGTGTCAAACGATCAAATAACATACAAGGACACATTATAATGAACCTAACATCTCCAATTTAATCATAATCAAACTGAAATTAAATTTAAACCCTAAAATTTGAAGCACTCACCTTGGACGATTTTGTTGATGAAACACGAAATTGAAAAAGGAAAATGCTTCACCGTATACTAAGGAACAAACCCATTGAATCTTAGCTCCCGAATCGCACCAAAGGGTCTTCAAATCGAAAGAGGTTGTGGAGAGGAGAAAAATAGAGAAGAAGAAGAAGGAAAAAGAAGAAGTGGGAAGCCCGAGCTCGCTTATGCAGACTTAAGTAGCCGTATCGGTCAAGTCAACGAGTTGGCTGATACGGCTACTCAGTAGCCGTTTGACACTGTTCATACTAATACTCAGTTGCTGTTTCATGTAGGGAAGGGATAGGAGGGCACCATAGTGAGATTGGCTTCCTTGTGCTATCCCTTCCCTACATATGAGGGATAGGGAAGGGATAGAGTGCACCATAGTGCTAGCTCTAAGTGGGCGTTCCTTTTCTTCTTATAGACCTTCCATGCAAGTGTAAAACAGTAAACATAAAAGTCTTTTTGGAGCTTGATTATGGCTTTTGTACAAAATGGTTCTGGAAACAAAACTTGGATGCATCAACTACAACAAAGCCAGGAAACGAAACTTAGATGCCAATGAGCTTTGAGAACCAACTCATTAATTTGTTCTATTACTGCCATTACTGCTTAGAATTTTCTTTGCATTCATAATAAAGTTTACAGTTACATTTTTTTTTAGATAAACCATTTTTTTAACATATTAATGCCTAGCTTTCCCACCATCGCCATGAGTACCACTGTCACCGCCACAAAAATGACGTGCCATTACGACGCATAATTATTATAGACTAACTAAAAAAAATGCATCCACAAAAATGCCGTGTCATTTTTAGTACTATGTTTGTGACAATGAGTAATGAAGTCAGAAGGGTTTGCTGATCGTGTCAAAAAAAAAGTCAGAAGGGTTAAAAAAAATTGTCAGGTCGAAAGGGTTAAAAAAAAATTATCAGGTCAAAAGGGTTTGATCGAGTCAATGACCGAATTCCCTAAGGACGACCGACCTCTAATATTTGAGTTATTTTGTAAAAGGGTCGTATCTTTTTGGCTATATTTGGGTCTGAGTCGTAGAACTTACAATTGATGTATTTGGATCGTGGACTAACTGAAGACTGTTAGAAAACAGTTAGCTGACTTTTCCAATGTTCACAAAACCCCTGACCATTAGTTGACTGTGCTGACTGTTTAAGTATTGACGAGGGGATTCTGTTTTACCCCTAAAATCATCACCAGACTTTCCCATGAAACCATTCATCTTATTTCAAATTTTTGGCTTCATTAAAATCAACAGATGTTGTTTCAAACAGACAAACATCATATCTAAGAACTAAAACCAAACACCTTATGTGCATCTGTGCAACCTTATCAATCAACAAAAAATTGGGCATCTCCTTATCAAAATTAGATCAACCTGAACCAAATCTGCTCAAATTAAAAGTGAAAATCAATTGCCTAACAAAATTATATTAACCCTTATCCAAAGTGTCACAAATTCAATCATAACAATTGCAAGCAAACAAGAAAATTCTTACCAATTTTATGGTCTTTTAAATTTCTTAAGAAGTCAACCTCTCTCTCAATTTTCTCCACGAGCTTTTGCAGTTCCAATCTCTTCTTCCCCTTGTTAAAGTGATTCCAAATTCAAATATTTTAGCAGTCTATCTAAAAGCCTCTTTAAATTAGTTGGGTTTGGAGCAACTTGGTTCTCGGATTGATTCAAAATGGAAACAACCAAAGTTACAACATCAATTCTTCAACCTCAGATTTACCATCTCCAAAAAGCCCATCGGGAAGAACCCAAATCATGTCACAATCTTCTTCTGAAATAAATTTCTGTTGAAACTCATCAGTGAGGTTATGAGCGGATTTGTTTAGATTTAACCCTAGCCAACTGTATTATACACCGATAAAAAGAGACCAAATTCAAATATATCGGGTCCATTTTCTAAATGGGTTGGTCGGCTAAACTCGGTTATGTTAATAACTAAGATTAAGATATTACGTCCTTTTAACTAATTGATAAGCGTATTTTAGTAAAAAAAATACACAGTCACAGTTAGTCAACGACCCAAATACATCAACCGCATCTTCTACGACCCCGACCCTAACGTTGCCATAAAGATGCTGACCATTTTACAAAATATCTCCTAATATTTTCATCACTTTATAGGGTTCCCAATTCTTTTTTACTGCTACTTTTCTTTGCTGGAAAAATAGCAAATCACTTCACTAAAAATTTTCTTTTCCTGAAATATTAACCCAACCATGTCGAATCAGAAACACTAGCTCCAGCTTCAAATTCTAGGGTTTTCCCTTTTCGCATTTTGAAATCCAATCAAATGAGGAGGTACGAATTTGTCATTCGATGTCTTAATAGTTCGAATTGCTCATTAGATCTGATCTCATCTCATCTGAGTATTTGCTTTTGTTTTTCAGGGCTGGAGATGTGTTTGGGAGGAGAGGAAATCGACAGCTTAAACAACTCTGGGGACTTCGTGGTATATTAGAACGATTATCTGTTGCACTCATTGTTCTTTTGATCTGTTGCATCTCTCTTTTCACTACTTTCAAGAGTACTACCAATCGCCCTGGGATTCACTCCGGTGTAAGTTCTCTCACACTCTTTAACTCATTTTTGTTTCAATTCGCGTTCATAGACAGGAATCAAGTTAGCCCCTAGATATATTGCAGAAAAGATTTTTTGATATTATAAACTCAGAATTGAGATTCTTATATTTGATCAGATTTGGAAGAAATTATCATCATTATCAAATTGTTGTTGTATTCTGTGTTGGGCACTATCTTAAGGATTGGAAATATAGGGAATGATGATGAGGATATGAAAGGGAACCTATTTTCTTTTTCTAATGACTCTTACACTAGATTAGAAAAGCTCACTGGAAAATGTTATGACTACTTAGATAGTAGTATAGAACTTACACAGAGTATGTTTAGTATTGTAAATGGACATGCCACATTTCATTTTTTGGAGAAAGTATAATGTCTCATTAAGAACAGAAATTCAGTGAAGACTATGGGCTACCAAATTAATATAACGATGAAGCTGAATACCATGACCTGGGTGTTCACCTTGTTAACCAGTAAACCTGTCTGCTTATTGAAATAAAACAATTCATGAACCATACTGTGATCTAGCTAATTGCTTTTCATCTGTTTTTCCGTTTATTGTTCTAAACGAGTTTTGAGCTTGACAAATGTGACCATAATCAGAAACCGGTTAGCGTGGATGAACTATGGGAAACTGCTGCATCTGGAGGTTGGAGACCATCATCTGCTCCGCGATCTGACTGGCCTCGTATGTTTCGTAGTTCCTTTTAACCTGTTTTTTCGTATCATAGGAAACTGTTAATATGTATTTTTTTTTTAAGTTATTAACAGGAATATAACATGTTTATAGAGCCTCAATCTGTTTGTTCTCTTGTGGCAGCCCCTCCGGTTGAGACTAGTGGTTATTTGCGCGTCCGTTGCAATGGTGGTTTGAATCAACAAAGAACTGCGGTTTGTGTTTGCTTCTTGTTTACTACTTACAATTTTTTTTCTTTTTGTCACTTTAATGTGAAAGATCATATTCCCATTTTATGAATGCTTTTTTACTGTGGCAGCACATATTTGACGTCTTGGTGATATAACCTTCTAAATTAATAGTTTTTTTTTTATGCTGATATCTATATTAGACAATGACTCAACTCGTCCTGCCATGTCCTGCCATTAGATGGTCAAGGTATATGTACCCAACCATTTACTTAACTCATGAGTTGCGACTTACATGGACAGCGCATGACATGTCCAACCATGGTTCACTTCTTAAGCCATTGGTGGTCAATCATTGCTATTTCAAATGCGGCCTCTGCTTCTGTATAATTATGGGACAGATTTGTAAGCAAACACATTGGTCAAAAATGTAAACATGACATATGAACAGTCATACATGAATCACATGATATGCATGTGCCAACTAGATAGTATACTGCAACTTATATGCTGTAAATGCATGAGTGAGTGTTCTAGCATATTGGCAAATTTATAATGATTCATAGCCTAGAATCTAAAAATTTGGTAATTATTTATTTATTCATATTATGTTTGAAAAACCGTTTTCTCTATGCTGTTATGTCTGTATCAGATAATTAATTTATCGTTTTTCTTTTCCTTTTTTTGTTTTGACATTCTAGATATGCAATGCAGTTCTTGCTGCACGGATCATGAATGCAACACTAGTATTGCCAGAGTTAGATGCAAATGCTTACTGGAATGATAATAGGTACCAGATTCCTAACATGCACTACATTTGTGAGATTAATGTAGTTCGATCTATTTATTCTCTAATCTGATAGACACTATTAGCATGTTTGATTCATGCATGATAGCCTATTAGTGCAGTTCTTTTCATTCCAAGAATTATTGTTGGAGTGTTCTATGAGTGTGTTTATAGGTAGAACTGGTCTTGAGTTTGTTCAAATGGTAACTAAGAAAATAGCTGGTGTAGCACATCCCAAAGGAAAGCACCGTTTTTCTTTTCTTTTCACATATATTGTTCAAAACAGTGTAAAGTGCGGGCCATTCCTTTTCATGTACGAGGTTAGACTATATGGCAACTGTTATGATGGCAATTCATGTGTCTAAAGACAATGTGTTTCAGGACCAAAAAAGAGTATTCTCTTTCTTTTCAACCATTTCAATGTTATTATTGAAGAAAATTGTAATGACACCTATTTTGCATCCAGTGGTTTCCAGGGAATCTATGATGTTGAGCATTTCATCAAATCACTAAGATATGACGTGCGTATTGTGGAAACCCTTCCTGAAATTAGCAAGCATGGAAAATCCAAGAAGTTGAAAGCACATCAGGTGAGAGAGAGATAACATTCACTGTGACTTTAAATGCTTTAAATTTGTATTTAGTCCTGTCCTTTAGGTTCTCAAATTCTTGCCTGTTTCTGAATTCTCTCTTTTAGATTCGCCCCCCTAGAGATGCTCCTGTTAATTGGTATAAAACAGTTGCTTTAGAAGCCATGAAGGAACACGGTGCCATTTACCTCACCCCCTTTTCACATCGTTTGGAAGAAGAGATTGACAATGCTGAGTATCAGAGGCTGAGGTGCAGAGTGAATTATCACGCCCTTCGGTTTAAGCCTCAAATTATGAAGCTCAGTCAGGCGATAGTCAGCAAACTCCGCTCACAGGGCCACTTCATGTCAATACATCTTCGGTTTGAGATGGATATGCTTTCATTTGCTGGGTGAGTTTTTATCTTCTTATAGTGTTAATATTCATATTCATGGAGTGGTTTGGCTTTGTACGTTAGAACATTATGTATCTAGTTGTGGGTTATAAACATATATTCCATCTGGGTTTTTATAATTTAATATTATACATTGATTCTCTTCACCTGTGAGAAAGTGTGAATGATTATGATGGTAACTGTATAATACTCTCTCATTCATTTTTATCTGGGACCTCTATGTTTTCAGGACAGTGGAAAGAAGTTATCATCACACTAGACTTCTCCTTTACACTCCATATGATTTTTAGATAATATACAATAATGCTTTCTTCCTTGACAAATAGGTTATTCCTCTTTGTATCAATGAGGTGATTAGCTTGAATTGCGCTTATCACCTGGTTTTGCAAAATTAGTCCAATCTTGTGCAATTGATTGTACCACTATACCACCATGTCAATTGAGATATGGAGTCAGTGTGCATTTCTGTTCAACATCCTTAAAATATGATCTCATTACCAGCATTTGGGTTCTGTTGGAGATGTCGTTTTTTTTTTTTTTTTGGTAACTAGATTTGATTGATGCTAACAACAATTCGTCTTTCTAACCATCTCATAGTTGTGCAACACTACAGGTGCTTTGATATCTTTACACCTGCAGAACAGAAAATATTAAAGAAATACAGAGAAGAAAATTTTGCACCGAAAGAACTCGTTTACAATGAAAGAAGGGCTATTGGGAAATGTCCATTAACTCCAGAAGAGGCAAGTCTTTCTATCAACTTGAAATTTTAGTATTGCGCATATTTCAGCTTCAGTAGGTTAGAAGTGTGGATGTAGAAAACATACAAGCCTGAATTCCTCTCCTACCGAGTGCTAATACGATTTTCTTTTCTTCTTTTTGCCACCGTAATTATGGCATGCAGTCTTGAGCCTCCAGTAGTTATTTTAGGTTATCCATTGTGGTTCTGTTGATTTATGTTCTTACACATATCTATGTATCAACAAATATTTCCCAGTCCACTGATATATTCGCTTGCCTTAAGTTCTATGGGAGTCTCCCATAGGTTGCCACAAGATGTATGAAGACTTCTTCTTTTGGATATATGCAGTAACATTATTGTTCTAGGATGTAGTTTGTTGCTAATTAACTATTGTGTGACAAAACTTGGTAAAAATTTTTAACCATATGCCATCAGAGAAAGCCTAGTTTAAATTATTGCACACTTTATTTTTCGATAATGCAATCATCATATACTGTCTTGTCAATGTTGTCTACCTCTCTTATTGAGATTGGCCGAAACTTCGAAGTTTGTTTGGTTATCTTTGGTAACTGCATTCTAAAGGCACTTTTCTCTGCAGGTAGGTCTGATCTTACGTGCAATGGGATTTGAAAACTCTACCCGCATTTACCTTGCTGCTGGCGAGCTTTTTGGTGGTGATAGATTCATGAAGCCATTTAGAGCGCTATTTCCTCGCCTTGCAAACCACAATACCATGGGACTCTCAGCAGATGAACTAGCAGAGGGTACTCGTGGGATGTTAGGCTCCGCAGTGGATTACATGGTTTGTCTTCTATCAGACATTTTCTTGCCCACTTATGACGGTCCAAGCAACTTCGCCAACAATGTCATGGGGCATCGATTATACTACGGATTTAGGACTATCATCCAGCCTGACAGAAAGGCTCTTGCCCCTATTTTTATCAAGAGGGAGAAAGGTCAGACAGCTGATTTTGAAGAATCGGTTAGACGTGTGATGTACAACAGAGAATTTGGAGGACCCCACAAAAGGATCCCTCCAGAATCATTCTATGTAAACTCGTGGCCTGAGTGTTTCTGCCAAATGAATCCGAAAAATACAGAGGATAAATGCCCACCAGAAAATGTAGTTGAGAATCTAAACAGCCGGCTTCAGAGTGAAGAAGGTATGAGGTCATCAAATATGACAGATGGTTGAGGATGCAGATTATGATGTGAAATTAGTTGTGTCTGGTATGGTTGGCGGTTAATTTTCTGGGAAGGACAAGGCTTCTGCATCGACCACTTTCTGCAGCCCTTTGTACTTTTTTAAGTTTAACACAGTGGTTAGATTAGGGCTTTGGAATATAATGAGCAACCAAGTTTGGCTGTAATGTAAAAAAAATTGTGGATCTGTAACCTACATTCTTTCTATTAATCAAGCAGAAAATTTAGAAGAAGAAAAAAGAACTATTCCACATTATATAGCTTGTGTACTTGAGAGGTTGTAACGATATTTGTTCTTATTTTTTCGCGAACCATTCTTTTTTCTTTTCCTTTTTGCTACTAGGAAAACAGAAAAACAGACTAGGAAATGTCACCATGGGAACATGCATGGAGGAGAGTCTAACCACCAGCAAGCTGCATTGTCATGACAAATGATCTACCCTCAGCACCAATAAAAGCATCAGTGCAACACCCCTCAAAAGCTAGCCTCCTGGTGGTCTCTTGCAACAGCTGCACAAGCAGAGTGGCCCAAACAAAAGCCCCGTCAGTAATTTTTATCTCATCCTCCTCTGGAGAGCACCACCTACTGACAGAGCTGGTGCAAACATTGTTGTTCAGCTTGGTTTCTTGTTCTAGGAGTATTTTTTCGGAAAAATAAATAAAATGAAAATGAGGGGTATTCTCGGTAGTAAAACCCTTAAACCTCAGCAGCTGAACACAAAAAGACGAACCCTGAACTCAATTCATCTCCTTCTCTTGTCTATCTGTCTCTGAATCTCCACTGCATCAAGTTCTCATCTCCTCTTTTGCTAATCCTAATCCAATATATTGAGAGAAAAAACAACAATCTTTGATTTCGATGAAAGCTTTGAGAGTTCTCAGAGCCCTCTCGTCACAGAAACCCAATATTTATTCAACTTCTTCTTCCTTTTCTCTCTTCCGATTCTACTCGGCGCAATCTCAATCAGAAAATGATTCAATCGAAGATTACGAACTACCTCCTTCCTTTGACAGCAGTGATTATTCATTACCAACTGGTGTTGTTGATGCTCCTTCAACCCAAGAACCAATATGGGATAAATCTCATCGAAGTAAAGCTGATAAAGTAATCTTTGGTAAAGACACGATTCAGCAGAAATCAATTTTGAAAACCGATGAGAGTAGTAGAAGAGCTAAAATCCTTGCGAGAGCTCTGCTTGAAGCGGGTATGGAAAAATCTGATGTTGAAGAGGAAGAAGATATGATTGTTAAAGAGGAAGATCAGAAATCTCTTTCTGTTGGGATTATTGGTGCTCCTAATGCTGGAAAATCTGCTTTGACTAATTTCATGGTTAGTAATTTCTTGTTTCATTCTTATTATTACCCGAAATGAGGATTTTCAATTCCTATTTCTTGTGACTATTTAATGAGTGGATTTAGGGTTTTGTGTGTATGATCATGTGAATTGGGAAGCTGGTTTAGTAAACTATCTGATGTGGTGATTGATAATTTTAAAACTTGGAAAGAAAGGTTATTGTGCAATCATAAGCATGTATAAAGGAGATTACTTGCTTGAGAATCCAGAATTATGTACTAGAATTTGTATGGGTGGGGGCGAGGAGGATAATTTATGTTCTATTGTATCCAGTAGATGGACTTGACTGTAAAATTGCTTTGGTCTCTGTGAAGAATTCATCCACAGAACACGTTCACTGATTATATTGTTTTTACTAGAATATGTATCAGTACATTGGAGATATAATACTAACTTGAGCATAAACAAAGGTGTTAAAGCTATAAAGTGAAAAGATATAATACTAACTTGTAAATGTGGTAAGCAACAGTCACCAAGAAACACTATCTACACTGCATACTGATCCTTAGATATCCTTTTCTCCAGTAGTATTTGAAGAGATCATTATCAAAAGATGATCACTTCTGATTCGTAGTTTAACTATCGGAATAATACTCGCAATAGGTTTCTACTTGCCATTTTCCTCTTCATAATATATGATTTTTCTACGCAGGTTGGATCAAAAGTCGCTGCTGTTTCGCGTAAGACAAATACAACTACGCACGAAGTTTTAGGAGTGATGACCAAAGGAAACACTCAAATGGTTAGTCCATTATCTTCATTTGTCTCTTCGTGTAATTTTCAAACACCAGATATAAACGTAACTGTCTTTCTAAAATATCATCTTTGCATCCCAATCTATAAGTGTCAGCTAAAGCTCTCCATTATTAATCTCTACTTTTGGGTCTATAATCATGTATTCAGCTAGATTTAAGGACACACATTTAGAAAATGTTTGAGAAGGTACGCTATTAAGTTTAGATAAGTTGTAGGCATTGGCAATGTAGATAATTGAGGACACTTAGTGACAGAAACATCGGCATCAGATCTATCATGCTTTCAGTCACAGAATTTCAGGCAGCTTCTCCTAGACTTCTTTCTTTAGAAAAGAATCATATATTGAGTTGTGTTGTGATAGCAAATGTTCATTTTCGCTATTCAGCTCAGACTCAAGTTAAAACTAGTCTACATGAGAACCATTGCTCGAAAGACAATGAAGATTGCATCAGTAGAAATGAAGGTATTAAAGGCTGGATCAGGAAATTGAATCAGAATCCTCATGTTGTGGCACCCAATATCTCAATTGATTAGGCAAAAAAAGGATAAAAATCTGAAATCAAGTTGCAAATTTAAGAGTATCTTTTGGAGGGAAATCAGAAATGACATTTTCTTTACATTATTAGTTGTGCGGGTATGTACAATCTGTCTTGTCCTTAAAAAAAGATTTGGTTCTATTTGAGTATTCTTCACAGTTCAAAGTAAGAAAATTTAATGTGTACACTCTTCTAGGTTCTTTCCCCTGCTATTAATCTTGATAAATGCTCAACTGCTAATGAGGCAACATAGAAGTGAGCTCGGTGGTATCTCTTCTTTTTATGTTGCGAAACTGCAATCTACTTTGAGAGTTTATTAATTGCTTGTTGTACACAGTGCTTTTTTGACACACCGGGGTTGATGTTAAGAAGTAGCGGTCATCCTTGTAAAACAGATGTAGGAGTTCGGGTTGAAAGCGCCTGGAGCTCAGTTAATCTTTATGATGTGCTTATGGTTGTTTTTGACGTCTACAGACATCTTTCCAAGTAAGATATGAATGCATTTTAGTTTTCTATCTGATGACTGGGTATTATACTCTGAATCATGGACTAATTCTTAAATTCATATCTAGGCCTGACAAGAGGGTGATAAGATTGATCAACCACGTAGGAGCTCAGGTACACCCAAAACAGAAGCGGGTATTGTGCATGAATAAGGTTGATTTAGTCGAGAATAAAAAAGATTTGTTGAAGGTTGCCAAGGAATTTGGAGATCTTCCTGGTTATGAGAGGTTTGGCTTACTATTATGTTTGATAATGAATTTTATGTGGTGTGCTGATCTTCTACTTACGATTTATTCTCTAATTTCTCTTTTAATCCTCGTACATATAGATATTTTATGATTTCTGGGCTCAAAGGTTCGGGGGTTAAAGATCTTTCTAAATATTTGATGGAGCAGGCATGTACCCACTTCCTGATCTCATTAGTACAAATTAATATACTGTTAGTAGATCTAACACTATTGGATTTGGTACTCATTTAATCATATAAAAGCATCAGGTTACATCATAGAGTCGTAAAAAATGGCATCGTAGTGAAAGGTCAACAAAAAAAAATGGATTTGGTACTCATGCAATCAATTGGATATATTACTCCAAGACCTTCATTTTCTTAGAAAACTCTTCAGTATTTATCATTAAACATCATTGTTAAAATCACATCGAGTGGATGTTTTTGTAATCTTCATGTCTAAACCTTTCAGTGCTTATCATGATTAGGCAGTTAAAAGACCGTGGGAAGAAGATCCGACTGCTATGACTGAAGATATTATGAAAAATATATCATTAGAAGTTGTGCGTGAAAAGTTGCTAGACCATATTCACCAGGTATTGATTATGTTCTTTCCATGTATTCTAAAGGTATAGTTACGCCTTGGGCAAGAGCTCCTCGTAACATTTTCTTTTTTTCCTCTCAGGAAATTCCTTATACTCTAGAACATCGCTTGATCGACTGGAAGGATTTGAAAGATGGTTCTCTTAGGATTGAGCAGCATTTGATTGTTTCTAAACCAAGTCAGCGCAGAATACTTATCGGAAAGAAAGGCTCTAAAATAGGGTAATCTAACTTACGACATATCCCTAATTCTTCGCCCAGATTTATTCGTGTGTCCTTGCTCTGGAATTATTTTAAGCTATTTGAGACAACAAAAGTACGAAAATTTTAAAAGGAACGAAATTGTGGCAATTTCATTAGTAATTAAACTTAAGTATGTTATATAGTATATATTTGAGTGGGGGGGTCTGTTTTTTTTTCTTTCTTTTTTACCTAATCCTAACATAATAACCCCTTCAATTGTTTACTTAAGTTTCTTCGACATCTAAAGTAGGCCAAAAATGCAGTATTCTTCCTTGAGATCTTTTCCCATCTCAGCCTCTTTAACTCCAAAGAACATAGGCAATGCGGGTGAACACTACTAGGGTATATATATAGTTCTGCTTGAATGGATGTGGTTAATGTCGTCCAATCTAGTTATTCTATTCAGAGCTTTGTTGATTGGACACCGTGTGAAAGTACCAAATGGTAGTCTTACTGCTTGACTGAATTGTTCTTGGATTGTTCCTTATACCTTTTCTCTTTAATTATGCTTGCTACAGTTGGTATTGGTTAATATAGGGGTGATGCAAGTATTAGAAATTTATTTGTTTTGTAGTTTCGTCATTTGGTTTCGGTTATGAGTTGTTGTTATAAATTGGATAATAATTGAGTGAAAACGGGCTGTGAGTTTTTTCATGTTATAGAAGTTCTGAATATTCAGGCTTTTGGTGTTTTGATTTATGAAGTCTCAATATCAACAGTCAGAATCTGACAATTTCCTCCCTTCAAAGTATGGCATGTCTTGCATTTACATTGTATAGATACTCACCTGATACCAAACATGGCCAAATTTGAGAAAATGATATATTGTATACCTATACTGCTTGGGATTGATTTTTTGGGCAACTGACGAAGAGTTGTTGTGTGTACTTGTGGGTTTATCCAAACAGGAGAATAGGGATGGAAGCAAATGAAGAACTGAGATCCATATTCAAGAAGGATGTGCATCTCATTATCCAAGTCAGAGTCGCTTGACGTAGTGTTGGATATATTGACGGGTCTGTCAAATGCGTCATCTAGGCTTATCCTCCTCCTTGTACATACAGATAGTCCTGATAACAGTTACAGTTCGACTCACAACCAAGTAAGGAATTATAATCTTCTTTTCAGCCATGCTCAAGTTTGGCCCGGAAAAGTTGAATGACAGCTGCTGGTTGATCATTTCCTAATGCGGGTCAAGTTCGAAGCCGCAAGTATTAAGATCAAGCCTTATGTGGAAATTAAATGATGGCTGTCCGTTGATTGTTTTCCGCTGCGGGTTAAGTTTGAAGCTCAATACCTGTACCTGTTTTGTTCTAACGAGTCCTGAAGACAGTCTTATCTTACAGCTGGCATGAAAGTGTTGCAGGTGTATTTAATTTTGCCTCTTTGAACTGTTTTGTCATACAGAACGTCAAGAACATTATCTATTTTTGTTTCCAAAGGATTAAAGTTTAACGGAAGAATGTGGCTGCAAATTGGTTCCGTCTCTTATCATCCATAGCATTTCGTTCAACCTCAGCTTTTTTTCTAACAAGTTGGAAACGGCAGTCAGTAGATAGTTGTTTGGGGAAGTAATTGTTATTGTATCGTAATCAAAATGCAACACAACAGTCAGAATCTAACAATTTCATCCCATGAAACTACGGCATTTCTCTCATTAGAATTGCAAAACTTCAGTCAGAATCCAACAATTTACGGCAGTTCTTGCATTAGAATAATAGAATGCGAGAACTTCAATGTGATTATGATGTACTTTTTGTTAGCTTAATTGCTTTCTAGCATTGTCTTAACCATCATATTCACCAAATGGTACAACTCAGATTTATTCGAGTTCCTTGCTTGCTCAAAGAATTAATTTGCTTCTAATGGAGGTTCCTTTGTCCAAGTTGATTGCATCGAGTACAATAGGGTACCATCCTACAACTATTGCATTGTGGGAACTCCACGGTCACTGCAGCATCCCGTGGGTGCAAATAGCAAATCGGCTCTAAAAGTATGCTGTAGTAAGTTGGTAACAGTAAGCTTACAGCCAAAATGAATTCACAGAAGACACGGATCAAAAAAAGGTTGTCCTAGTAGGCGCTTAGAGCAAAAACAATCCATGCGTATGTGATGCAAATTCTTCAGATCTAACTCTCGTACACTGAACAGATGCAGTACCACTATCAAATAAGAACTTACGAAAGTAAAAAGAAACGAAAATGATACTAAGCACTGTTCTTTTTTTCCTTCAAATTTATGTTACCACAGCAAACATTTACAGCTACCAAATTTTACAAACATTAAATTTGAGGGCATTCAAAGGAACAGAAGAAAATCAATCAACAATTATGAAAGGCGTCCAGCAGATCGAACACGTAATTTGTCAGCAACATAAAGCAGGTGACTGATATTTGTTGAAGGGTAATGCTGCAAAAGCTTGAGATTGGAAGTAAAATCCCCTGCTATTAGACGTCTGCGGATCAAAACCAACATGGCACAGCATACTCTAAGTAGAGTTTCCTGAATGTGAAAGAATGTCATAAAAAGCAGTTAGATAGAGGACATGTTTTTGCCTCTGAAACTGTGTCATAAAGAGGCCTCGTATTTGTAGAATTGCAGAAATATAGATCTCATATTCAGGAAAACTATTGTTGGACTCAAAGAAAAGAAAAAAAAAAGGCTTTCGATCAAAGATCACAAAAAGAAACAAATAAGGTTTAAGAGATAAAATGTCTAAGAGCAATAATTGCCATAACTGACCACACTTTTCTACTCAAAGCAAAATTAGACAGGATAAAAGGGTTTCCAGAGCTACCCCTAACAAATCCATTAGAAAGAACAAAGCTTACCTGAGGACCCTCCGGGTCACTCAAAAGGGTGTCCCAAATATGAACACTGTCTGCAAAATTGAACTCTTGAGTCAACAAGAGGGTTATCCACCTAAATGCATAGAACTGGGGATTGACCTGCCAGTTCAAACGAAGAGCAGATCAGCATAAGATGCAATATATCTATTCAAGCAACTAGAAATAATCTTTTTAAACATCTTAGAGATTGATAATGAATGCTAAACCTTTATTTTAAACTACTTGCAAGGACAATGTCAGACAGGTGTGGGCAATCCAGGTTGACAACTCAAAGCGATGAAGCAAATAAAATCATGTTGTAATTTGGACCAATTTAATTACTAGCAAATGCAGCTCGAGGAATCCCATGTATCTATAACCCAAAAGACGACATACTGTATCAAGCTTAGAACGTGTCACAGGATAAGACAATACAAGTTGGTTAAGAGTGATAAGTAAGAGATCATCATTGTTACAACTCCGACATACGAGACTTTACCTAAGTATCTTCAAATGAGAATGCAAATGTTCGAATAATCAAAATAGGTTGGAGAAAGTCAGAAGACCACACAATAATTGGTAAAATGATATGCTCATATTAGTCTGTACGTTTCACTCTTAACTAAGATAACAGTCAGTTAATTTCTACCATGATGTGCTCATAATAGTTGATACATACCATGCAACTAAGATCAGGGATTGGTGGAACTCAAGTATCCTAACGGCCAGTGATTTTTTGAGGCCCAAAATTTAGTACATGTGGCATTATTAGATTAGTTTGCAAAGCAACTTTCAGGCTCTGCTCATAGATGTTCTGTAGAAAGATATAAGAAAACTTAAAGCTGACAATATCATAGTTGAATCATATCTTACTTTTGTAGTAACCTCCAAATGACGCCAGAGCTCTTCATCATGCTCCTTTAGAAGCTGTGACAATTTACCGATTGTGGAACGGATGCCTACAACGCTGTTATCAAGTTGCTGGCAGAAATTATCCCGAAAACCACTCAACAACTCAACAAAGCAAAAAAAGGTATCTGCCTCTGCATTAGCCTGCACATCAAAACAAAAAAGACAACGGTGAATAGAATAAAGGAATGCTCCTTTTCCTAAAACACAGACTTAATTTTTTTTCCCACGAAAATAATGTCACTAAATTTCACGACCACTACCAGGAAATATTTTCTTATGCAAACTTGAACCATTTTTTACGCTTGCTCTCGTATTCATAGTTGTTGTTTGTTTCATATGGATTTTCAACTAGCTGGTGTTTGAAATTGGCTTAAAGAATTGTGAGATAAAATTCATGGTATTCTAAGGAAAAAATTTCTGACGAACAAAGACTGGTAAATTATACGATAATAGCTCCATATAAGAACTAGTTTGATTCCTCATTAAATGACAATGTATTAACTAGGAAGTAAAATCGAAGGCTCAATATGATGGTGTCGGGAATGTGAGGTTTCAGATACAACAGCAATGTAAACTGCAGAATGTTTCCATGCATGAGTGACTTATTATATGTGGGATACAGAAATTAGATACAAGAAATGAATAGCTTTTCTTACGGCATTTTCCTCATCTGGATCATTCTTGAACACATAATAAAGAGGTGCCAGCACTTCATTCATTCCTTGAACATATCTTATTCCCGGATTCAACTTTGCAAATATAATCAGTATACGCCTCAAGGCTTCCTGAAAGCAAGATAGGGTTTAAAACATGCATCAGCCAAATCCCTCGAGCCTATACTATGTAGGACTAACGAAACTGCAAAAACAAAAATATAACTAGGTCTCACCTGATTAGCCTTTGCGAAGGATGAATCCCCCGAGAAGAAGTGCATGTCTGGATGAGTGCGCATTACATCACGGTCAATTTGCTCAATGATCTCAGTGTCCTATAACAATAAGATGGGTTAAAGATGTCACAGTTGTACGACTTTTCGAGTTCAACATTAGAAATTCAGTTATTGACTGGAAAAGGAAAATCATAATGCAAGGCTACTTAAAGTTGAGAGGTACCTGAAAGAACTGATTCCATACGCTAGTCTTTCCAAGGCTCAGAGGGTGCTCGTCCTGAGTAATCTCTGCCCTCGGTAGCATTCCAGTCCCTTCGCCATCATTTCCCGATGCAGATTTCTCCATCCTCCTAGTAACTTCTGACTAACTAGCCACATAAGAATTCAGTCCAAATATTCTTCTCATAGTTCCAAGACAAACAAAGAGACAGACAAAGCTCATTTCTAAACCTAGTTGCCAATGTAGGCATAACTTTCAATTTTAACAATTGTCATAGGCAAGAAAAAGCTAAATGGTCATCATTATGATCACAGTGAACAACATATATAACCATGCATGCTTAATAAACAAATAAGCAAATTATAACTAAGAATATGCTTAAGTTCGACTCACAGGATTCAGAAGAAGCTCATCAGTAAAATGCTCGTATTGAGATCGCTTCTTAACTAATTCAGACATCCATAATCCACGATCAGTTGGCAAATATCCCAATAATAGCTGCAAAACATCCCACATTGTACAAATAAGCCTTCTAAAAATATAAACAGATAAATCTCATTTTTCTTTACCCTAATTCTCATGGAAAACCAATTCAGTTCAATTCCAACCCACAAATTCAAACAAAATCACACTACCTTCCACACAGTAGGCCGAATCCCAGCAC
The DNA here is from genome assembly GCF_003573695.1 of Papaver somniferum. NCBI lineage: Eukaryota > Viridiplantae > Streptophyta > Magnoliopsida > Ranunculales > Papaveraceae > Papaver > Papaver somniferum. The sequence goes on from NC_039364.1 coordinate 26,556,039, forward strand.
CATCCGGTATTCCTTGTGATGCCAATTTTTGCAATTCACGTATATTAACTATTTTCCTTGAAAGCTGAGATACAAAAATCAAAAACAAACAAAATTCAATAATTAAACACTTTAAAATTCACAAATAATAACTAATTGGAAATGAGATACAAAAAGAAACCCTAAAATGAAACAAGCCGCGCACCTCTTGTAATAGTTGAGACTGACGAGAAATTTCTTCAGCTGAAATAACCGAGGACGATGATGATGATGTATCATTTTCAGGTGATTCCACTTTCTGTACAGTAATTTTTGGAGGTGGTTCAGGAATTGGAGGTTGGATCGGAGGAGGAGAAGGTGGTTCAATAAAATTATATGCTGTTGATTTGGGAGAAGAAGAATGACGATGATTATTATTATTATTGTTAACACGATCATCAGATTCCGATGAAGGGTTTGAAGATGACCACAGAGAACTGTTTAGCCAATCTGGTACACCTTTCTTCACCATTTCTGGTGAATCGAATCGGAATTTGTGGATTTCTGTGTGTTGGTTTTTTCACTTACTGGTCTTCCACCTTAGGGTTTGGAAGATTAAATTAGTTTGTTATTGATTAAACAGAAACTGGGGAAGTACTGTTTGGGGCTAAAATGCGCTTGGCAAGGATGTGTAGTTGGGGTACCGTATGTTAGTTGGGACACTTATTGGAAGAGTAGGTGCATCATCCAGTCCAAAACCGGTTTATATGCGAGACAGCCGAGACTGCATGCATGAGATCATGAGATTCATGACCCATCATCTTTCGACCTGTCCCAATAGCCTGTTTGATCACCAGAGGACTTGTAAGTTGGAGACTTCGAGGACGTTTTGATATTAGAGGTAAGGTGATTCGCAAAAATTAATATTGTGTTTCAATACCAGAAGTAGAAGTAGAAGTTGGAAGAAAAATATTTTTGTTTCATAAGAAGTCAATCTTTTTATTTCTAGAAATCATTTAGAAATTGTGTATCCAAACTAACTTCCGACTTTTCTGCTTTCAAGAGTCAAAAAAGTAACTTCTGGAGTGGTCTCGAAACAATCTATTTCTTTTTATTTTTAGAAGTCATCCTAGAATTGTGTAACCAAACTAATTTCTGACTTTTTCTTTTTTAGGTATCGAGATGTAACTGTAAAATAGTTATCAGGAGTATAAAGTTCAGTCAAGTCAAGTCATGTTGACTTGACTGACTAAGTCTGTCTGAGTCATATAAATACACCTCAGTTGTGTCTGTAATATATCGTATTATCGTTCGATCCTGACCTAATTGGACGACCAAAGGGAGTCCTTATGTGATGAAAAATAACCAATGTTGTTCGTCACAACAAATGTGCAGAGAAATTGAATTGGTTTTTTGATTTTGCAATTTCATCAAATTTACATTCGAATTGAGATAATCAACTAAATTGATTGCGAATTACATTCAAGTCTTACCAAAGAAACAGAGTTACAGTTTAAGATTTCTTAAGATATCCATTACATCGATCAGAATTGATCAATCAGGAAATCAAAATCACTTTTCCAATTTTCCAATTTTTGCTAAATCAATCATATTTTGATAGTTCAAACAGCTATACTTCATTCATTTTCAAAACCCACATTTACAAGTGAATTAATAGTGAAGGAATCACTGGTTTGTACCACTGAAAACGCTACATATGAAGAAATTATATACGGTCAGAGTTGATCATCTATCACAAAAAAAAAAAACAGAGTTGTTCTTCAGCTTTCGGATTAACAAGATGGAGTTGCGGTTCGGATACAGTCGTGGTTCGGTTAAAACCCGAAATCCATAAACCACTTTTTTATACTTCTGTATACTTTCTCTTTTGCAGGCAGTACTCAGAAGAATTTCAATTACAACGAACACAATTCAAAACGACAAATTTTTTTTTCTTATGTTGAGCTAAATCTAGGCAAAGGTATGGGGTTGTTAACCAAAATCCTTCTTGATTTCTATTACTATGAACAGTGGAAATGTAATTTGTATCCTAATTTTAATTTTAAGTGAATGGGTGATTTTGAGAAGTGGGTGTGTTAAGGTTTTAACTAACATGGAACTAATGTGTCAATTTGATTAATATAGATTTTGTATCTCTTCTATCACTTTTTATGACTCCTAATCAAATTTGCTCTATGTGCCAAAAAAAAAAGTAGGAACAAAACAGTATTATCCAACCTGTTTGATAAAATGCCTTGCAAAAAAGATTATCACGGACATGTACAAGTATCGCTTGTTACTTTTTAGTTTTGTTCTTTTTTTTCTTTGGTCGTCCCTCTACTGCTGCGGCAGTTATCTAGTTTATTCAATCACACTTTCAAATCTTATACAACATCAATCTTCATATCTTCAACCGTATTTTTCAATCTTCTCAATTTATAACTTCAAAACCCTATCTGTTCTTGAATAACTCAGTTATTCTTTTCTGAAAATTTCTTCAATTAAATCGTTACTGGTGAAGAACAATATCAACATCAATCTTGTCTTCCGCTGCTGAAGGAGCTACTTCTGGTAATTCTTCTGATTTTTTGTTTAACCAACTTTCCTAGTTCTTCTGCTATGCTACTGGTAATGCTGAAGCAGCACTTATTATCTTTTACAGTGTTCTTTGCTCCTTCTGATACTTCGTTTGTCAATTTAGGAAAATCTAGTTTGAATCTATTACAGTATCATATCTCACCATTGAAGTTCTCAATTCAAACCCTAAAATCACTTCCTTATGGTACTAAAATTCCTACTTTGTTCCCAAATCAGAGTTTGTTGGTTTCTAGTTTTGAGAATGGAGGCAAAATTGCATTAAGTGAATCTGTTATTATAGATTTTGGATCTTTATTTTGATCCATCTTATCAAACTACTCATGGATGATTACTCTATTCTGCCAATGATTATTCTGAATTTGATACTGAAATTGCTAATGCTTCCAAGTTCATCTTATCAAGAGGTTATTCTATAATGTCTTCTTCTCTTGATCTTCAATCACGTGGATTAGTGAAAGTAATAACAGTTGTAACGATTTTTGCTGATACAAAAATTGAGTATTCCATGATTTTGAGTCTCGGAACTGTATTATTCCATCGCTATTTTCTTCATTGTAAGCTTATTGTGAATGATTTTTGAGGTCCTGCAACAAAAATTGCTCATTTATTTATTGCAACATCAAAAAGAATTACTTTTGCAACAAAATTGCCTACGGCACTTGCAGCTGAAGTAAATTGAAGACCAGTTTACTACAACAACAACAAAAGTGTCAACTGATGCCATAGTAGCAGCAACATCATCATCAATTCAACAACAATAGCAGCTTCCGGGTATATCAACATTCATATGGGTAATAACTTCTTAAAATTTTTCCCATCTATTCACTTTTACTTCTTTTGTATGTCTTTCGCATATGGAGTAATAATTTTTCAATACCTAACTGGTCCTAAAAACATTTCAATAACTAGTTATATGACTTGTTACTTCAAAACAAGTCATATCAATACCTTTACAGATCTGGTCTTACAAACACTAGTTTCTAAATATCAATTTGAGTCTCTTAACCAACAGAGAACACCAACAACATTTTGAGTCTCTTAACCAACAGAGAACACCAAAACGAATACTGGAAGCTACTGTACTTGTTGTTATCCACCTTGTGTTCTGCTTATTCTAGTGGTGTTGTTCATACTTCTAATACTTCTACTGGTGCTTCAACAAATGGTGTTGTTACTTCATGAAATTATGCATTCAAAGTTAAACTCAATAGCTTGTTATTCCTGCATTTTGCTGCTGGCAACATTACTTTTGGTGCTTATCATTAGTTGTTGACAATATTGCTTCTACTTGAACAACTACTTCTGTCACTAGTACTTCTCATGCACCTTCTGTTTGTGCACATGGTTCTCTCCTTGTCCTGCCTTTGCTCCCTTTACAAAATTTGTCAGAGTTATTATTTATTTATTTTTGTTGCTGCCAACATTGCTTTATGCTGCCATATTAAGTACTGGTGATGTTACTTCATCAAATTTTGTATAAGTGATGCTGCAATTACGGCTATTTGTATTTCTGCAACTATTGGTGTTCCTTAGTGAAACAACTGGTGCTACTTCTTCAGTTGGTGGTTACATGTCACTTGATGACTACTTATTGCTGATAGTTCTGCATCGTTTTACGAGTTCAAGTGTTGTCATCAAGACTTGGGACACTGACACGACTGCTTACTTCTAGCTGCTAACAGTATTACTTACCTTTGCAGTTTATATTGGCTTTGCTTGTGTTACCTTTGCTGCAGTCTTTGTGTGTCAGTTTCATTGCACTATCTTTCTTTTTAGTACAATTTAGTTTGTTACTTTTTCTTTCTTCTTTGTGTCACATTGGATCTTGTTGAGTATGTGTAGTTTACAAATTGTGGCTCTTGTTTGAGTGACTGTTGATTTTTTAGTTTTCCTATTCAAACTTTACGGTTCTCTTTGTAAAGTTTGAGGGGGAGTATTAGGAGTATAAGGTCCAGTCAAGTCAAGTCATGTTGACTTGACTGACTAAGTCTGTCTGAGCCATATAAATACACCTTAGTTGTGTCTGTAATATACATCTGATTATAATCTTGTATAAGAATATCTACTTCATATCAATTCAAGAGATTTCACAATAGTATTCAAACGTGATATAAGAATTGCTGACGGACAGACAAAAGGCAGACTTTAATAAATATAAGGGACTAAGAGCGTCCACAGTGGTGCGAGTATAACCAAAGACTAAAAAAAAAGACCAAATTTGGGTTTAGTCCGTCATGTGGCGTACGGGGAAAAGAGTATATTTGGTCGCGCGTTGATAAACATTACGTCTGGGATCAGGCGTTGGTAAAGATAACGCCCGAGTGGGGCGTTGGTAAAGATAACGCGCGAGTGGGGCGTTGGTATAGTATACGCTTCAGAAACAAAAAAAAAATGGGGCGGAGGTATAAAGCCCGCCCCATGCAAGTTTCATAAATTGTGAAAGTGGGGCGTTAAGTATATGAACGCCCCATTTCGCGCGTTGTCTTTACCAACGCCCCATCGGGCGTACATTATATCAATGCCCCGTTTCAGGGGTACATTATATCAACGCCCCTTGTGTAGCGGACATTATATCAACGCCCGATGAATGGCGGAGATTATATCAACGCCCGATGTGTAGCGGAGATTATATCAACACCCGACTATATTTGGATTTGGTCTTGATCGCAGACCAAATTTGGTCTGGATTTTACTCTTTGATCAAATTTTGATCGATGGTCCGTCCCACTATACCAGCCCACTCGACTGAAAATTTGGGTTTACTCGTCCATTGCAGTTGCTCTAAGGGAGTTCATGTAAGACCAAAATGGGAACTCCCTAAAATTAATCTCCAATACCCAAGATATTATCTAAGACCTTTTATTTACATTTATAAATCCCATGTATGATGCAATTTTAAGACCTTGACCCCTTGTATTGAAGATGCTCTCATGATTCATGTATCGGACATGAGTTCGGATAAACATATACTTGATGATTTGAAGTTTCAACTATTCCAGTTTTCACAAATAACTTAGACACTTTCTATCCCTCCTAGGATATCACTTCACATGACGACGTACCAATAAGCAATAACCTAGTCTCTCTTATATCCCCGCTGTTCACTTTGGAATGGAAACAAATACTTCACCCCAATCCGTATAGGTCAAAGTCCCCTCCACATGACCCTGCAATGTGTACGTTGCTTTGCTATCATTAATAATGCAAAATATCTTCTTTCCTACGAGTTTTTAGGCCTGCAACATGCCTTCTTATGTTCTTCACAAGAGTCAAACTTATAATTATGTAAAGAAAGTTTTAAGAAATCGATTTTCAACCCGGCTGAATTGGGATATACCCAGATTAATTGGGATATACCTAATGAGACAAAACCCAAGACATTATGAAGTAAAAGAATCCACCCTTAACCTTGTATTTTCTAAATGGCTAATATGCCTTTGTTTAATTAACACTAAAAATTCTGATTAGGTTAATTAATTGAGTTTAGATTAAAATTTTGAAATTATGAATTTAGTAGATTAAATATTTAATCCGTCTTATGAGTTCGATTTCGATCAAAAAATTTGGTTTTGAAAATGTGAATGGTCGACGTTTGAATGAGGTGCCGGTTATGTTTCGCCGGCATGGTCGACGTTTGAATAACATGCCGACCAAATACAGCCGGCATGGTCCTTGGATGAAGAAAATGCCGGCCTTTTTTAGGCCGGAATGGTCTTTGAATGAAGAATACGCCGACTATCTTGGGCCAGCAATCTTACGGTCGGCATGTAAATATTTCCTACAGGCATGCACATAATTTATAACACTGCCGGCTGACATGTAGTCGGCATGCTAAGGATTTATAACCTTGTCGACGTGTACTTATACCAAACAGAAAACAGAATATGGGAAGATGTAATTCACTTTATTCATGCAATTTTGATTACTATATTGATTGAAACATAAAATACAACTCCTTGTCGACGGAAAAACGAATGCACTTAGCATGTGCATCAAGCCTTTGAACCCCTAGGCGACCCTAGTTGACGAGTTATAGTCTTGTGAGAGTTTACATAGAGATCTACCCACAAAACCTACACTAAAACCATCAATCTTCGTTGGAGGAATCCCATTCATCTCCGGGCTGCATGAAGTCCGAGGCATACTCCGGGATTTTGGAGACCATGAATTCATAGCTTGCATCGAATGCGAATGCTTCCCCCTTTTCCTCCAAGTAGCGCGCTTTCACGGCTTCATGATACAAAAACAAAACACAAACTTAATTTGTTAGTGGTGTTTAGTAGGAAGATCAAACAACATGGATCACATAAAATAAACCACAAAAACACTTACAAATTGTTCAATGGACAGTTGAAGTTGGTAGCGTTGAAAATCCGGGGTTGGAGAGCTAAAAAAGCGAGTATCGCATTTTCAATGACTAAGTGCCTATCATGCACTTGTTGCACACTTCTTCCATTCGGATTCCCAAACTCTTGCCTAAATTTGTTGTGTACCCTAGCCAAAAGGTTACGGCATCCACCCTTACGGAGGACTCATGTCTAACTCGAGTTTCCGCGTACCACGCTTTGGTGATTGCCAAATCTTCGTTTGAATCAAATGAAGCCATTGTTGTATGTAGAGAGTTATTGGGTGAGTTAGATGGAGTGTATGATGATATGAGCTTTGGAGAGTATATGCAAATAGTTGTGCTGTTTGGTAGAGATAAGCAGTGTATTTATAGGATGGTGGCCAAATTTGGACGTTATAGTGCCCAAGTACAAGTCAATCAATGAAATTGTACTTGCAAAAAATTTGAATTTTGAATTCGCCGACGAGGTTTGTTTTCCCCAGTTTGCCGACTAAGTCCGGCCGGCAGGGTCGGAATTTTGTTACCATGTCGGCCTTATGATGATTTTAGGCATCAGGAGAAGGTTTTTGCTGCAACACATAGCCGGCAGGGTCGATAATATATTACCCTGCCGTCTTGTTAACAGTCGACTAGGTTTTGATCTGATTACCCTGCCAACCCTGGTATGCAAATAATTTCTGGTGTCAGGGTCGGCAGTCTGACAGTTCAAAACCTTGCCGGCCCTGGTGTGGTCGGCACTGTAACTTAAAAAAAGCATGCTGGCATAAGTATTGAAACTTTACATAGCTAAACAAACCATTCATTCAACAACTAGAAATCCAACACTTGTTGTCCAAAATACGAAAACATGTCCCATAAACCTTAAAAAAAAACATTTGTCCAACCGTTAACCTTAACGTTTTTCCAACACAACATAAAGAAATAAACGAGACTGCATTCACTCACCACCACGACCACGACCCCGTTTAGGAACACCACCACTACTACTACCTTCACCACCACGATCACTACGAGCCCTCTTTTTGTCAGCATTCATCTTGGCTTGTGCTTCCCTCCTGGCTTTTTCTTCCCTCTTTACTTCAACATCAGCTTGCTTGAAAAATTCATGGGAATCCTCATTGTCAATATTGCAAGCATAGTCAATGTGCTTGCTTTGCTCTTCAATCGACAAAGGCTCTCCTCTGTCTTTCGCGCAACACAACACCTTCACAAAGGTTTTCAACTGATCCTTCTATTTTCAATTAAACAACAAACAATTAATAGAATGATTCGATAATGTAATCTTAAAACAGTAATAGCAACTCTAAAATACTTACAAAGAACTTAAGACTTGTTGCTGGGTCTTTCGATGCCATCTTCCTCTTACGAGCCAATTCTTCAGCAGTCATTTCCCTAATCACAGTAGGACGATCCCAACCCAAGTACCACGTCATGTATTTCTCATTAGCTTCATGACCTTCTGTCACCTCGTTGAAAAGACTCACATCGATGATACGACCACGTCTATCGTCCCAATGTTCTTGATTTGGCGGTGGATCGTAAGCGACATTAATAGTTTTTTGGGACGTGGAGCAGTTAGCCTTTAACACAGTAAAGAACATCTTATCTTCATCGAAATGAGGTTCTTCTTGGACGTAACCCAATTGTCGCATTATCCGATGTGGATCGTACATTGAATATCCACCATCCGCAGTCATTAAGGGTCCATAGTATAATGCAACATCATCTCTCCTTTGGATTAAACCTTGATTTCTAGCATCTCGATACGGATAAAGTAACACATCACCCGCAGTCAATTTGTCGATGGCGATTCGGAGTTTGATAAGATTTTGTGGCATTTTCTTATCTTGAGTACCCTTAAAACTGTACCTTTGCGCTCTTGGCTTATCAACCGCAATATTCGCATCCACTTTGATGTAGGAGTTGGATTTCACCAAAAAAGGGAAGTGGTCATATATCCAAACCTATGCAAACACAAAGTTTAGCAAGAATCTTATCTTACGAGAATTTTGCAAATATAAATGATTTAGACAATAAAATTACCTGGAAGAGACGTATGTTTCCGTTAACTTGCGCAGTGAGTGCCCTAGAACCCTTTTTCAACTCATTGTTTAAGAAGGCGGCCACCACAGTACCCCAAGAATACTCACGCATCTTATCTAAGGGATCCACTAGTGGAATATAACTGACGTCGACCAAGCTTCTGGAACTGTCGGGGAAGATACATTTGCCTAAGACATATAGCAAATAAGCCGACGCGGTAGCATTGATTCGCACCGGGTTCACCCTTCCTTCCTTATCAAATATTTTCTTGGTCCCAGATAATGTGTCCCTCAACTGCTTCAGATTAAACTTCTTGCTTAGACGACCTTCTTTCTTCTCAAGCATAGACTCCGTCTCAATCTGATTCCAACCGAAAAATTTCTGACTCAATTTGTAAATATCCTTGAAAGAAAAATCATCATCGAATACCTCACTGACTTCTTTTCCCTCAACCTCGAGGCCTAGAATTTGATGAGCATCATCGGGAGTTATCGCCATCTCACCGAATGGGAATAACATTGTATCAGTCTCTCCGTAGAACCTCTCATAGAATGCAGATACAGTAACTCTATCATGCTCAATATTCTAACTCTCCACCACAGGCCATAACTCGTAGTTCTTGACAATCACTTTCACCTCCTCACATTCATCCTCAAGATTCCAAGTCTTAGTCACTGAGCATGAAGCTTGGCGCCTCATGAAACGGACGGCATGCTTGTGATCCTAAATACCAAAAAACAAAATGAAAATAAATACAAACACTTGACGCAAATTAAGATAAATACACACTTGAATAAAAAACAAAGACGGATTGAGATTGCTTACGATAGTATTATGGATCGTACATGCCCATGAGTCTTTGTATCCAAAAAGAACATTTCCACCATCTCTTGGGGTCCCCCTTGGAAGCTCACCTTCTTTTAGTGTAAGCATCAAGTGAGGGGGAGGCATGTGGGAATTAGTTGGTTTAGTGATCACCCTCTCCTTCTTTCCAGTTTCAGTTGAAGTCGAAGCTTCGGTTTGTTGAGCAATAACTAGAGTTTGTTCTCCATCTCCATCTCCTCCTGCTTCTTCTTCTTCCACCGCCTCTTCAACAATTTCATCTTCGATATCCTTATCTTTATCTTCATTACCATCATCATCATCATCAACATCATCATCACCTCCTCCAACATTAGGCATTTCTTGATCACCATCATCATCATCATTGTTACCTCCTCCAGCATCCGGAGTGCTTTCATCAACATCATCATCAACACCTCTTCTACCAGATGGAATTGATTGGTCTTCATCTGGAGTCTCTTCTGAATCACTGGGTTCCGATGGTGGTTCAAAATCATTCGGTACACGGATCTTGAGCGTTCCCGACACAACGTATGCCCCTCTATGTGTGATAGACACATTTTTGTGTTTAAATTGATCTCAATACTATATATTGTTGGCACTCGATTTCGTATTTATTTACAGTGTTTTTTGTGTTTGTAGGTATTTTTTGGGGAATAAACATTTTTGGAAGAATTGGCTTAAAAGTGTTAAAGGCATCCTCATTTCATATAAGAGCACCAATCTTGTTAAAAGCACCCAGCAAATGGATAGAGGCACCCTCGCCTTCTTCATTTTGAGACAAATTCACGGAATTTATGGGATATTTTAAAGATTCGAGGCAAAGATATCTTCTTGCCTATTATACATAAAGTTTCCATATCTTGAAGGTAAAAGAGATACTATATTTATGAGTTGGTTTTTATTGAAAAGGAGAAAGAAAATATGGGGTTATATTTAAAAAATAAAAATAAAAAAATATCCCTATGATTTTATTCTAGCAAATAAAGAAGATTTGTGATAACGGAGAAAGAAATCATTCATGAGATATCTTTCATTAAAGAGAAGATCTGATGGAGTTATGGAAGAAGATTTTGAAAAGATGTTTGAGTAATATGTTATTGTGTATAAATAGGGTGCTAGTAGGACCAAACAGATGGAGGGAGGGAGGGGAGTTTTGGGAGATAAAAATCATTGTTTTATTCTTCTCATTACATTTCATCATCTTGTAAACACTTTTTGAGCCATGAATAAATATTTTAAGTGTGTTTTCGACGTGATGAGCTAAACCCCAACACTGGGACGACGGAGGAAGACGAATTTCATACATGGGTAAAATTATTTAATTCTTTTTAAGACTTTTGCATTAATTTTAATTGAAATATGATTTGAATTAATTGGTTGTCATTTAATTTGATGAGGTATGCTTAGCTTAAATGTTTTGACACATCATGCTTAGGATTTACAACTAATCTTTTGAGAATCTACCTTGGCAAAACCAGAGTCCATCTTAATTTTATTCATTGAGCTTTAATTGTTGAGAATAAATAAATTGAACCCTATGTTATGAATTCGACGAAATACTAGTCCCAGTAACACTCTTCATCCTGTGACAATATTTTGTGTATATTTTTTTATTTTCTTTTAGTTTATTAATTCTTAAAATCAATTCATCAAGTCCGAGTGAACGACAACTCTATTTACCACTATATAAAATTCGAACAATTTTTGGCGCCGCCGACACGGACTTGTGTATAGATTTGTTTCTAAGTTTTATTTTTATTTTTATTATTTTTGTTCTTTTTTACGACTTTTGGTATTTTTTTATTTGTTTTCAGATTTGGAGCTTAGCTAAAGAAAAAGGGAGAAAGTACTGAAAACAAAAGCGAAGCCAAAAAAGGAAAGAAAAGAGGAATCCAAAAGGAGTGAAGAAGAAGATTTTGTATATTATTTTATTTTTATTTTTTTAGAAATTGTAATTAAGGTTTTTATTTTTGTAATCTTTTATTTTTGGAATTTTTTTTCCGGAAATTGAACATTGGACATTAATTTTTTTTAAAACCTTACGGAAGGGTAGTTTCAAATATAAACTACACAGGGAAGGACGGCGATTACGATATCGCCTCGGCCCCTCGGGTTCGTACATGACATAGGAGTTGTGGCCTGAGTCGACTTCAACGGTTCATCCCCCGTCTGGAACGGGAGGTAAGAATTCTAAACACCCACGAATCCCATGTCAGCGGGTTTACTGGATGATTTTATATGCATATATGTTGAGGAATCGAATACGGCTGTTTTAATTTCCTGGTAAAGGGAAAGGCCTGGCCATACAAGATAAGGGTTCGGATTTCATCACCGTTCTATTCTTGCCCTCCTTAGGAAAACGAAACCAAACGCGAACCTAAGCCTAAAATTTTGACTAGAACGAGACCGATAGAGTAACGAGCTTAATAGGAAAGTCATTCGAAAAATATTGGTTACTCTTTTAAGCATACTTCGAAGTTCATGATGGTTTCTGTGAGTTGAATGCGTGACTGCGCCGCCTTGTAATGCGGTGAGGCCTTGGGTATCAAAGCTCCACGCAGCTTCCCTCGCCTCTATTCAACTTACTTTGACTCGGATTGATTCCAGAGGGGTTTGCTTAAATTGTAACGAATTCCCTTTCGAAGGATTAGAAGCTGGTCTAGAAACAATCTAAGTGGAGCCATCATGCTTTTTGTTTTCTAGATAAAATAGGCTTGTTGTGGTCGAGTCAACCTTCTTTGTGCTTGTTTAGAATCCCCTTGCAGTTAGGATGTCGAACTGGTATAACCAATACAATGATTATCCAACCGAGCAACATGGAAATTACTCTTTTTATGATCATAGTGTGAATAGTGGTTGGGCACGCCAACCTTTTCAAGATTTTGGGTCATACCATGGTGAGCCCAATTACTATCCGCATGCGCATCAGTCTTACGAGCAAGAAGATTATAATACTAGTTCTTCGTATTCAGAGGATACAATCAAACTTTTGAAAAGTAGTCATTTTTATGATCCTTCAGTTCCTATTCCTTCTCTAGAAGAGTCTCTCAGGAGTTTAGCTGAGTCGACACGAAAGTTAGCTGAATCGACATGTAAGTTAGCTGAGGTGAATAACGTAGTTATGGACGAAAGGACTGCAACAACGACTGAATCTTTAGAAGATATCCTCAATAGATTAACTCAAAACTTTGATCCAACACTAAGGGAACTTTCTTTGGAGGAGACCCTTGAGAGGATAGCTGAGTCGAGACGTAGACTTGAGTTAGAGACGAATGAAAGTATTGCTCGAAATAACTTGAATTTCCAATATAGTGTATCCAATAATACCTTTGAGAATGAAGATAGTTATTCACATAATCAAGATGAAGAGGATAAAATTGGTAACACTACTTGTTTAGATGAGGTCCAACCATTTTCATGTTATTATAATGATGATTATGATGAGGATAGTGTTGATGAAGAATTTGAAATAAGTAGGCATAATGATCAGGAATTTGTTACTCCAATTGAACTTAATAATGATAATGTTTCTTGTTCAAATCCAAATAATTTTAATAATTATTCACATATTCAAAAGGACAAGGATTTGACTAGAGATACTCCTGTTTTAGAAGATGTAGTATTTCCTTATGATTACGAAGCCATTGATAGTTTAGAGGAACGAGTTTATTCTGAGAATAATGTTTTAGAGTCTAGCGATTTAGAAACATTAGTCTTAGACGAAGAAGATGAAATCGTAGAGATTTTAAATATGAGTGAGGATGCACCACCTGAGTATAATCTACATGAAGCAATTGACCATTTTCAGGATTCCGATGATCTAGAAATTAGGGAAATTGTAGCTAGTCTATCTAGAGACACCCAAAACTCTAAGTTTGGGGGTGATTATCATTCTCCTTGTGCCTTACCTTTATCTCTTACAGAGATCCCTCACTTGGGACTTGATATATGTGCCTCAACCATTGTGCCAGATTACCTTCATACTAGCTCTCCTGAACCTAATAATGTCCAGGAAGAAGTTCAGTTGTTAGAAACCCATCCTCTGGTTGATGTGGTTTACCCAGGATATGATACCCAGATTGATTTTGTTTTCCCACCAAAAAATTTTATTCCAATTGTGGGAACGTTTGAATTTTAGATGTGTCGGCTATTGAGTTTTGAGACTAAACATAATTACTTTAAGAGATTAAGGTCGACACATTTGTTTAAGTCAGCTGTGTAAGTCAAATTTGATTGACTTAGAGGATCCCCAGTTATTCAGGTTACTTTTATGTGCTTATAAATTCTTAGTTGAGTATTTCCAGACTCTACAACCTGACCTTCAGGATCCTTCCTTTGAGGAAGTCCAGCTAATGAAAACCTTTTATCTAGACCCTTTTATAGAGCCTGAACCTGAACCACAACTAGATATTGTTGTCTTAAAGTTAAATAAGGGTATGTTCGGTATCTTCATGGTCTGATACGATTTTCTTTTATTTTGGGTAACACTTTTTGGTTCAGATGACCCGCATTTATTCCGGCTGCTGCTATATGATTCTTCGTGGTGACTAATCCTTTCTTAGTCTGGCTGAAGACTTTAAACTTAGCACTTCTTGGGAGGTAACCAAATATTCATGCGACTCGGTAATATCTTTCCTTATATCTTTTGCTTCAAGTGGTAATAGTTTCTCCTCGTTCATGCTTTTAATTTTATCTTTAGAAGATTGAGGACAATGTTAGATTTAAGTTCGGGGGTATGGGAGAAACTTTTTAGTTGCATTAAATAAACTCCAGAGCCTAGAAATTTATGCTTATTAAGGATGGCACTAACCAATCTAAGTGGATGGAAGCATCTTGGTTATAGGAGTTGAGGAACCAATATGATTAGATGGAAACATCTAAAGAGTCTATTCATAAAAGCACAGAGCTCAGGTGTTAGAAAAAAAAAACATGGTAGTTTCGCCATATCCTTGTGATGGAAACATCGAAAGAATCCTGATCAGTTTTTTTTTTCTTTTTACCATTGCTAGGGTGAAATAGAGCGACTGAGATCAAAAAAAAATAAAAAATTGAGACCAGACCACCAGACCAACCGGAATAAATACAATAAAGTCGACCACCGGTACCCTTGTATATGCCACCTGAGTTGACCTAGAGTTAGGATTATCGACCACTGGTTCCCTTGTATATGCCGGTGTGTTGATAATAGTCCAAACCAATATCTCAGTCCATTAGGATAGATGCACCTTAGTTAACATCATCTACGTTTTTCTCTACATCCATCTTCTTAATCTATCCATGTGATTGGTTGACTCCGGTTTATGATGTTCAGAACCTATCTGAGTAGAGCTCTGTCACTTTATATGAATTTTAGTATGCTTGAGTGAAAACTCGTGTACATCAATTGGAATTTCGCATCAGGGTACTTCCTCCTGTAGTCAATAAGTATGATAACCAAGGAGATTCTTTAGTGCCTTCCAAGGTTCAGCGTAGATAGTTAGGATCTGGAGTAACGGTTTTGTGGGTACACCTCTGGTAAACCCTCCCGAGATTAACTCGGTCACTAGGGCCACCTAATGAGTTAGGATTTTATTTTCAAGATTAGTTTTGCTCGAGGACTAGCAAATAATAAGTTTGGGGGTATTTGATAGACACATTTTTGTGTCTAAATTGAGCTCAATACTATATATTGTTGGCACTCGATTTCGTATTTATTTACAATGTTTTTTGTGTTTTTAGGTATTTTTGGGGAATAAACATTTTTGGAAGAATTGGCTTAAAAGTGTTAAAGGCATCCTCATTTCAGATAAAAGCACCAATCTTGTTAAAGGCACCCAGCAAATGGATAGAGGCACCCTCTCCTTCTTCATTTTGAAACAAATTCACAGAATTTATGGGATATTTTAAAGATTCGAGGCAAAGATATCTTCTTGCCTATTATACATAAAGTTTCCATATCTTGAAGGTTAAGGAGATAATATATTTATGAGTTGGTTTTTATTGAAAAGGAGAAAGAAAATCTGGGGTTATATTTAAAAAAAAATAATAATAATATCCCTAAGATTTTATTCTAGCAAATAAAGAAGATTTGTGATAACAGAGAAAGAAATTATTCATGAGATATCTTTCATTAAAGAGAAGATCTGATGGAGTTATGGAAGAAGATTTTGAAAAGATGTTTGAGTAATGGGTTATTGTGTATAAATAGGGTGCTAGTAGGACCAAACAAATGGAGGGAGAGAGAGGAGTTTTGGGAGAGCAAAATCATTGTTTTATTCTTCTCATTACATTTCATCATCTTGTAGAATAAATATTTCAAGTGTGTTTTCGACGTGATGAGCTAAACCCCAACACTGGGACGACGGAGGAAGACGAATTTCATACATGGGTAAAATTATTTAATTTTTTTTAAGACTTTTGCATTAATTTTAATTGAAATATGATTTGAATTAATTGGTTGTCATTTAATTTGATGAGGTATGCTTAGCTTAAATGTTTTGATACATCATGCTTAGGATTTACAACTAATCTTTTGAGAATCTACCTTGGCAAAACCAGAGTCCATCTTAATTTTATTCATTGAGATTTAATTATTGAGAATAAATAAATTGAACCCTATGTTATGAATTCGACGAAATCCTAGTCCCAGTAACACTCTTCATCCTGTGACAATATTTTGTGTATATTTTTTCTTTTCTTTTAGTTTATTAATTCTTAAAATCAATTCATCAAGTCCGAGTGAATGACAACTCTATTTACCACTATATAAAATTCGATCAATGTGTTGAAGTCAAGAGTTTTTCACCAACACGAGGAGGTCTTGAAGGAGGACTAAGAGATTTCAGAGATTTATTCTTTTCCTTTTGCAACCTGAACAAGAACGATTAAGAAAAAAATACATAAGTCGGCAGGGTCGACAAATATAACCTTGTAGGCTACATAAAAGTCGGGAAGGTCGACTAAATAATGCATGCCGGCTAAACAGAGGTCGGAAAGGTAATATTCACATAACCTGCCGGCTAATAACAACCTATGCAAACACAAGGGATACAAGGATTTTCCACAAAACCAGTCGGCAAGGTCCATTACCCACACATTGCCGGCTAACACACAGCCGACATGGTTTTATCCAAATACCATTCCGAC
Organism: Papaver somniferum; assembly: GCF_003573695.1. Taxonomy (NCBI): domain Eukaryota; kingdom Viridiplantae; phylum Streptophyta; class Magnoliopsida; order Ranunculales; family Papaveraceae; genus Papaver; species Papaver somniferum. Next base: position 26,572,957 of record NC_039364.1, read on the forward strand.
TTTTAAAATTCAAGGCATCATGAGACACAAAAAAAAACGAAGTATCGCTGGCAAGGTAAAAATATATAACCAACCCGGCTAAAAAAAAACTGATGCCGACAGGGTTCTAGGTTGAATACCTTGCCGACCATGCAAGTAGCAGTTACAGATATTAAACAGCCGGCGAGATCTTCAACCTAATAGCTTGCCGGCCAACCCTAAATATGAAATGTCGGCAGGATCGATAACGTAATACCCTGCCGGCGGTATAACTGCAGATTCACAAATTTGATATTTTTGACCTAATTTGACATGCAAAAATAAAATTGAAGTACTGGAGTGAGTTTAAGTATGCCCTTACTTTCTTAATCGCACCATTTCTCGTGTTTCAGCGGCTACGAATTCTTCTTCTTCAACCGTTTTTTCTTCACTTTCTTTTGAACCAAACTTGCAATTCCAGGGTTATACTCATTTGGTTTTCGATTAGCGTCTTTCATACGAGTAGCTTTACGTCTTGGCGAATCCATTGTTGAAGATTAATCGGAGTTTTCGAATCGACGATTTCGATGAATTAATCGACGAATTTCGAGTTTTGATGGAGAAGAAGAAGAGAGCCGGTATGGTTGTGGAGGAGCAGAAGAAGAGAAGAAGGAAGATGAAATGAAAATAATAAAACTGATTTAGGGTAATAGGATTATAAAGGGTAAGGGTATTTTTGTAACTTACCCATTAGGACTCCCCCTAAAATCTTTAAAAAGAGTCCACTTAAAATTGGGTATACCCCAATTAATCTAGGTATACCCCAATCAAGCGAGGATTTTGAAATGTATATTTCTTTTGTTGGAGAATTTGATCCTTCAAATTTGAGTCTACATTGATTTTTAAAGTGACATTGGTGCACATAAATGATAATAAAACAATATATTGCCATATTAAACCTGGCTAAATTGGGGCCTATGCCACTTAATTAGGGCATATAGCTAGATGACAAAATATGCTCATTAAGAAATATTTCATAGAAACCCCTTATCCATTATTTATGTTAATACCTAATATACCCTTGTTAAATTAGTGCTAATTCGGATTATTAAATAATACTTAATCAAGCTAATCCTGAAATTAACTTTCATTAATGCATAATCAACAGTTGTCAAATTTTTTAATTTTCTTTCGAAAGACTCGATCCAGAATCGGTTTATGTTAGTTAATTTGTAAATAGATTCTGGGTTGAGTATTTTCAAGTAAACCCAGAATCGGAGTTTTAACAATACCCAAATAAAACGATTCACAAAATCAGTGTTTATATATATCTATATAATCCGTATTCCTTACTTTCAGGAACAAAATATTCATTACATAGTTTAGGAAATTATTGCAATACATATAGGATTCAATATGGGAATTCTAGAATTTGACACATCAAATGCTCGTCAATGAACCTCCGAGCACGTTGGTACAACATCGTGTATTCTTTGTGGTGAATGAACTTTCTTTCCCCATTATGAATTCTCCATAGCCCGTTGAAACGTTCCAGCTGAAATTCAATGAATTCTTATATGTTAGTATGTGAACTAGTGTAGTTGACATAGGTATAAAAATGATCGCATTACTCACTTTTTCCCTAAGAGGAGCTCGTGGATGATAGTCGTACACCATATTTCTAACTTTTATGTACTCTCGCATTGCACTTTTAATGTATTGGTATCGAAATGCCAAGTCTCTCCATTTGTGGTTATTGGGATTCCCGGTACGCCCGTAAAAGAAATTTTTAACTCTCTTCCAAAACATTGAATAGATTTCATTCGGACGTTCACGGAACGTATTAGCAAAGGATTTAACGAGACACAAATCTTCAAACGGTTCCCATTCCATTTTCTAGGCTAAGTGTGTGTGATATGGGAGTGGCTGAAAGAGATTGTCCTTATATAGATAAGGACTCAACAGCTATTTTTTTCAAATTCAAATCAAACAATCGGATTTTAGGTATGTGCACATAAACCGATTGTGTCCTTAAAAAATCATATAAATTGTGCCTCTCAATAATCGGGCTTTTTTAATGCACATGTAAACCGATTGTCAAAGTTACATAACTTTTCTTCATAAAAATCGGACTACATATTTATGCATCTAAACTGATTCTAAAAGTTACAAAACTTTTCTTCTTAGCGATCGGATTACATTTATGTACATAAAAACCGATTATTGGTTTCAAAAGTTATAGGAGTTTTCTTCATGACAATCAGATTTTATAAAGGTACATGAAAACCGATTCTGAAATTGGATCTCTGGGAAATTGTCAGAATCGGTTTATATATAGTTACATGTAAACCGATTCTGACTGATATATAACTTTGGTTATTTTATCGCGTCTTGGACAAACACAAACAATTTTTTAAAGAGACCCGATTAGGTCATTCATAAACTAGGAATATAACCAAACATAATTCGACAATAAGTTTAAGACGAGACATAAGTTTTGACTCCATAATTATCCATAATTAAAGATATAAACATGAATGTAACCATTCATTCATCAACATCCCTACCACGACCACGTCCACTGCGTCCTCGTTTAGGAGGTTAGGCACTGCTCGATGCACCTTCATACATCCTTTTTGGGGGTGCTCTCTTCCTTTTTTTCTTTGGTTCCTCCTCCTCCTCCTCCTCCTCCTCATCATCATCATCATCATCATCATCATCCTCTTCCTGCTCCCCAAACTTTCCACCAGCTTCTACATCTTCGAGACCGTTCAATTCGTCAATTAACTTTTCATTGGCCTTCACATTTTTCCCTTCCCTGATTTCTAGCTTTGCCTGGGTTATCAAGTGTCCGACTCGTCTTCTCTATTTCAATTTAAAATAACAAACATTCAATATATAATGCTAAAACCATTAACAAAATCGTAATTGAGTAACAATACACACCAAGTAATCGAGAGCCGTATCCTTGTCCTCTATCTTGGGCCTCTCATCTATCGTCATCTGCTCGAGATGGACCATCCAAAGGATATCTGTGAAACGCTCTGTCGTCCCAGTAATCACATGATGGTAAAGGCTTGTGAACAATGACAATATCATTATCATATGATTTGGTTCTTGTCCAATTGATGTTGAACATCTTGTGCGCCTATGGGATTTTTTGTACGTAACCGCATTGTCTTGCAACTCTCGTCGGGTTGTACATTACATATCCTCTTGGGTGAAACAAAGGCCCACAATATTCACTTTTCTCTCTGCATCCAACCTTTTTTCCTTTTCCTTTAGCCAAATCCTGCTTGTAAGGATCAAAGACAACATCCTTCGTCGTCAAGTTGTCTAACTGGCGTCTCAAATTCAGAAAACCCATTTTTTGTTTCTTCGGCTTACTTCTGTAGTTGTACTTGTCTCCATAATGCTCTCCGTCCCATTCCTTGTTCTTAAAAGCCCTTTTAGCAAATATTGGGAAGTGCAAATATATCCACGCCTGCAGAAAAGCCATATTCCCTCCGAGTTGGTTCCTGGCTGCCCTAGAATCCTTTCTCAACTCCTTCAACGAGTGTGCAAGCATGGCAGTTCCCCAAGAGTATTCGTGCATTTTGCCAAATGGTTGCAACAGCTGGATAAAGTTGGCGCTCACACGCGCACCGGAAATGTCGGGGAATATAACATCTCCCAGGACATAGAGGACGTATTGACCGTGGCGATGATACGTTGTGGCGTCACCTCTTTTCCCTGAGTACGAAGCTTCTTTGTTCCCATGAAGTTGTCCCTCAGCTTCGAGAGATGGAATATCATCTGATTTTGGCTTGCCTACTAGCATCTCCTTCTTGGTCTTCTCCTCATCTCATTGGAACACTTCCTTGGTCCACGCATAAATATTGTCCCACGCAAGCTCTTGCGTGTACCCTTTGTGCTTCACGACTTTACCTTCTATGCTTAGCCCGGTAATGAATTTCACATCATTTGGAGTTATCGTCATTTCTCCAAACGGAAGATGTAAAGTATTTGTTTCCACGTAGTATCTCTCGGCAAAGGCGGAACAAAGAGGTCTGTCGTAACCAAGGTGGTCCAAATTGTCGACCGCAGGTACCAACCCCGTAGAATTGACTAGATCGACTACTTCCGGAACTTCTCCTTCGGTGGATTTTGGTTCTATAAGTGGCCATTGCCTCATCATACTCACTGACGTTCCTGGATTCATAAGACGAACGACATCCTTGTGATCCTATAAAACAAAACAACCACGATGGATAATCAGAACACTACACGGATAATAATGTTTACATCACATAGCATAAGGGTTAGGTACTTACTATGGTATTATAAACGACGGAGGCCCAACTGCTTTTGTAATCCCATAATACATTTCCTCCATCACCGGGTATCCCTAAAGGTGGATCATCAGGACCGCGGGCAAACATCTTCAGCGGGTCGGGCATGTGGTCCCTTTCTTCTTCTTTGCTCATTCTTTCTTCTTACCTTTTTCTTGAGCGTCTCCTCCTTGGTATTGCACTTGTTCTTGAACGACTTCTCTTATCTCTTCATCAACTTCCTTCTCACTTTCATCCTCAACTTCTTATTAATCACTTCCACTCTCATCACTTTCTTCTTTACCACCTTCCTTGCCACCACCTTCCTCATCACTTTCACTCTCATCACTCTCTTCTTCAACAACTTTCTTGCCACGACTTTCTTCTTCAACACCTTTCTTGCCACGACTATCTTCATCACTTTCACTCTCATCACTTTCTTCTTCAACACCTTTCTTGCCACGACTTTCCTCTTCTACATTCATCTCCTCCTCACCACCTTCTTGTGCAGTAGGTGTATCAGAATCAGATTCTTTTTTTGTTTGCTCCGCTGGAGGTGGTGGGTCATTGATGCTGATCCCTTTGGATTTACTCCCCGTGGCCCTTCGGTGGGAAGCATTCAAATTTTGACCGCCTTTTCGACGAGGTTCCAAAGGCTTAGGAGTAGCAAGGTCATGTCTCTTCTTATATTTCTTTTCGGCTTGCTTTTGTTGGTTGTCCTTGTTTGGCATGTAGAATACGGAGTTATTCGACAAACAACAATGGAGTCGAATGCATTTTTCTAAGTCAAGGTACACAATCGGTTTTTGTTAAGTGCTAATATAAACCGATTCCAGAAATCGGTTTACTCGATATACATATAAAGTCTGATTCCAACTACACAATCTGTTTTTGTGAAGACATACGTAATCCGATTCCAACAAAATAAAGATCCAGGAATATTGGATATAACAATCGGGCTATTTATACATTAACGATCCCCGATTCCTTTTAACATGCAGAACAATCGGTGTATAAGTTGAAGAACATAATCCGTTTCTAACAAGCATCGGGTTACTTCGACATTAACGTAACCCGATTCTGTGAATACTGAAATTTTTTGATTTCAAAATTCTCGATTTCTAACTTAATGCATGTTACTAAAACCTAGTTTAGAGCATTGGGTTGATAGAAAAGTACCTGATTCGACCCATTTCTTCCTCTTGTGCGATACGAGAGGTTTCAGATTGTTCTTGCACTTCCTTCTTTCTATTTCGAATCGCTTCAACAAGTCCGGGATTGTCCGCACTAGAATGATTCCTGTTAGTAGCATACTTAGTTTTTGGTTTGGACATTTTATAGAAGAAAGAAACGATTAATCGTTTTTGAATCGTCGATCATCGTCGATTTTCGGTTTCAAAAATATAAAAAGAGAGGGAGTAGAGGAGATGAAGAATCGGTTTTTAGGTTAGAAATGAAAATTGATTTTTTTTAGTTAGGTTTATTAAGGATTGATGGGGGCAATTTAGTAATATTAATATTTATTTGAGGGTAATTTTGGTAGTTTACGTAAATATTAGACACCCCTTATCATTGTGTATTAGGTAGATGAAGTAATCTATAAGCCCCAATTAAGTGGCATAGGCCCCAATTTAGCCAGGATATTAAATCATCACGGAGAGCATTTATGTATTTAATTTGTTTGTCTGGCTCATGTGGTTTGTCAGATTCTTTTTTTTTTCACTTGTACTTGTCTTCTTTTTTTTTCCGCATGAATTGCTTAGGTTCCATGTAGTTTTGGTTCTTAGTTAATCTCCGCTCCTTTAAAACACAAAGTCATATGAGCTCCCACGTCGCACGGTGAGTGTGACACCCCTCTCAAATTAAATTAGATAAAAGCTTTGAATTAGAGCAATTCTAGAGAGGACAAGTGGCGGGACTCTATTGGTGAGAGCATTAAAATTTGAATAACACTCTGTTTGCACCCTGTACTTAACCGGCCGTTAGTAACACAGTTAAGATAAAGGTGGGTAGACAATAATTTTGTCGGAGTTTGTGCCTGAATAATTCATTACACTTTGTTTACACCGAATATTTAACTGGACGTTAATTAACGTCGTTGGAGTGGACAATACTTACATTTGCCGACTCTCTATCTCCTCCAGATTTTCATACTCTTCGTTCTTTATTATTCTTCTTCTCCTTATCTCTTCTTATTCTCTTCACCTGCAATTGATAATCGAAAGATAAATTGAGGATTTGTGATCATAGAAAGAGCAAATCGAGTGATAGTGATTACGTGAGTTCGAATGCAACATAAAAGGTAAATCTGGGTGTATAATCTGGATTACAAAGACGACGCAGAGGAAAGGAAGAACAAGGTAAACATGGGGAAACCCTAGATTGTTAAATCTGTAATTTTTTAAAAAATCATATTGAGTTTTAACTTGATGTAGGCAGATTGATTATACTCTCTAGACTTCTTTAAATTGTTCAGGCTGATTTTCGTTTGTTTTGCTTAGCAGGTGTTTCAAAAGTTTTTTTTTTTGTGTTGGGCAATTAATTTTGCAAAAACAATAAGCTGATTAGATCAAAAGAAGTACTCTAAAATGAACAAGTTACAGAAAATAATTTAATTGTCGTTTCCTGTATTAAATGGCTATGAAAATTGTTTTATACATAAATTAGGGTTTTTCGATTGACTCCTAAATATATGTGAAATTGAATTATAAACTGAGTAATTAGTGATGGGTTTGTTCTTAATTGAGGAATATAGAATTGTATAGGATTTAATTTTAGTTTCTTTTGGAAATTGAAATCTTTAGTTAGAGTTTTTGTGAATTGAATCAAAAATTTGATTATTTGATTAGTAAGGGGTAGAAAGAAAAACAGGTGCTGATTGAAGGCAGCTAATTTGATTGAAGGGTTAGAAAGAAATTTGATTAGAGTTTTTGTGAATTAAATCAGAGTTTTTGTGCTGATTTTATATGGGTTCTCGAAACTAAGACAAGGAAGCTAGGACTCGATTAGAAACTGTAAACAGGCAAAGAAAGACAAACAGGTGTTGTAAGAGTTGGGTTAGGGCATGTCAGTTTCAGTGGTACAGAGATTTAGTCAAGGCAAGCAAGAAGTCTATCCCGACACTGCCATCAGTTGTAGTTAAGTGTAACGTTATTTTGAGTCTTCCAAGGGTTTGAGGAGAACACACTCAACTCAACTATGGTAACATCAGATGACATTGTTTCATAATTTTGTATGTTTTAACTTTTCTTATTGTATTTATCTGTGTACATTCTGGACTTATGTATTGAACAAGATTTTGGATTTATCTGTTGGGTTAATTCATAGAATGAATATTGAATGGTCTCTATAGGGAAGATGGTATTAGGAGGTTTAGTCCCAATGCTTTTGAAATGCACAATAATTTCATCGGTAATCTACAAGTAAGCAACTAAGACTTTACTCGCTAAACATGTTAGCAAAATTTGTAGGAATTTTTCTCATTTGGTTATAAGAACATGTTGAAGTACTTGTTCCTAGCACAACATTTCTAAAAATGGTTGAGAGGTTGAGACCAAATCCTAAGCCTTCAGATTATCAAATACAACGATGATGTGTGAGAAACATCGAAGCGAGAGCAAAATGTAGTCTCAAACAGGTGGTTGATGTTTGTGACTAGAGATAAGGAAATTGAGCTTGTTTTTTGGAATGAAATGCCCGTAAATTCACATTTATGGTCTACTTTCTATGTTCAGGTACCTAATTATCTTACTACTTTGATATTGTCCTCATCCTTGAGCTTTAGCTCGGTCCACGCGTCGGTGGACCCTCGGCCAAAGCATTAAATAGCCATTCGTTTGTTATCTCGATCTCGAGTATTCACATAACTGAATACCGATCAAGACATATCAAGTAGGCTCACAAAACTCCATGAATTATCATAACCATAATAATTGTGTTGAGTAAAGTCACAGACGGTAGTTTTTGTTGTTTCACAGGGTGGTAACGGATATGCAAAGGATTGGTACTTTAAGAATCTCAATGTTGATACTATGTCCAACCCTATAATCACTGTTCAATATTACTACGCAGTGGCAGGTGCATGCGCGCTTCAGGTAATGAAATGTTTCTTCATGTCCATTGAAAGACGCCAAGTTTACATATTAGATGCAATAACCACAACAGAACGCAGTCAAATAGAAACTTCTTATAATTCTTATTTGACTCTCCTTTATTCTGAAAATCGTTGTTCGAATTAAGAATGTGACATACGAGCATTTCACTGGAACATCAGCTACACAAGCATCAATGGTTGTAAACTGCAGTCCAGCTATTCGTTGCACTGACCTAACGTTTAATACCATACGATTATCGCCTGCCGAATGGGGAGAAACTGTTAAGTCAGTTTGTATTAATGCTTATGGAGAAAGAGCTGGATCGCTTCATCCTAAGATACCATGTCTGCTTTATTGAGAGATAGTTAATCGTGCAGATTGCGGCACCTAGGAACATAATTGTTTGATTGAAATATGAAACGTTACTTAGTTGTAGGAATCTGAGTAAGCTGGCTCGCAGTAATATACTCTACTTGATCACGTCATACTTTATCTTCTGGGAGCATACAAATGTGTATTGTTTGTAATAAGATAGTCGATCTAGATAATTGATTGGAAATACCTTTTAATTGTGAGATCATTTCTTTTTCCTTCAGAAAATTAGACACTAAGTGAATACAACATTACCTTACCAGATACTGGCCATACCAGCGTCATCTAACATGGAATTCCCTTTGGTTACCCAAGTACTCACTGGCATCAAATGTATGATAGTAACCAAAACTATCCAGGACTGGATCTTGAATCTGTGCAAGGACTGTTCTACAGTAAGAATCATAGAATCACAAAATGCTGGGTAAGAAGATGTGTAAAGGCTTAGCCATGGATTTGACAAGCAAGAATTTGTGCACCGCCTGTTTTTAGGTTTTGCCCCAGCGCCACTTTGCGAATAAAATATATAGGTCCCCAACATACCCGCCCCGCTACACCAAAATATAAATGCATCCCCTGCCACACCAAATCAAAAATCCTAAGCCACACCACTATAAGCATCGGAACGGGCGAAGCTGAGCAACACCAAATAAAAATCCTATGCATGCATTGGGAAAGGGAGAGACGAAGCTGAACCACACCAAATTAAAAATCCTAAACAATGGGGTGAGGCGAAACCGAGCCACATCAAATCAGAAATTCTAAGCGTGCGTCGGGATGGGACGAGGTGAAGCCTGGCCAAGCATGCATTGGGACGGGGCGAAGCGAAGCTGAGTCACATTAAATCAAAAATCCTAAGCATATATTGGGAAAGGACGAGGCGAAGCCGAGCCACACCAAATAAAAAATCCTTCGCAACAGGGCGGGGTGAAGCCCCACGAAATCAAATAAAAATACACAAAGATGCAGGAGAAGCCGCATTACATCAAACCAAAAATATGGTTAAAATAAAAAATGATGATAAATGGTGTTCGGGTCAGCCCGGTGCGTAACACGGACACAAAATCTAGTTATCCTGAATACTGCTTGATTTCATCTTGTAAGTCCCCGTAAATGACTTTTATCAATGGATTAAACCCCGAAGGGCCCACCATCCTAAATTGCACACTAATTTTGATGACGTTCGAAGAGCTCTAAACAAATTTTCCAGACCCGGTGAGAAACATTATATCAATTCTCATTCATTTTCTTAGTAATTACTACTAGTTTCCTAGCTCTAGTTAAGCATATAGCTCTGCACCTGCAGTTTTTCAGTTTTTTCCCTGCACCTTCTCTCTAACGCCTTCTACTCAGGATTTTGATTAGTCACCTAACTCTTCCCTTTATATTTATTGAGATCAAGAACACCAACTTCAAACCTTCTCATCCTGGCTCTTCTTAGTCCACAACAAGCCCAAACCCAATATCATAACTGACCAAGTGAAAAAGCCCATCTTCGAGCCCACGTTAATCACATCCCAAGCTAAACAATTTTATATCAACTTGCTCTTCTTTTAGAACGATTTTTTGGGGACCATGGTTTTATTTTGGGTAAAGACATTAGAAGTAAATTTAGGTCACTCCTTATCTAGATATTTATTTTAATACCTAAATTACCCTCCTGATTAATTTTGGGTGATGATTAGTTAGTGTTAATAATAGTTAGTGTAATGATTAGTGAGATGATTAAGTTAAAGATAATTAGTGAGATTAAAAAATCAGATGGTTTTTTTTAAAGAAGTAGAATTATTGAGAGAGTAAAGTTAGAGAAGATGAAGAAGGAAAACATGAAAAACGATGGATTTTACCAACCACAACCGGAGGAAGGGTATTTGGGTACCCATGTATGCTTCAAATTTAGATACTGTTGGTTGAATTGTTCCAAACTTTCAAAAAAAATGAAATTTTTTATGTAGATTTGGGCCAGTTCGGTTACCATATGTCAAGAACATGTAACCGAACACACCTGAAAGTGTAGTTCGGTTACGTTTTCCAAAACACGCAGGTTACCGAACTCGCTCGTTAATGGAGCTTTTGATCGTACAGTGTAATGTTCGGTTACCTAGGATAAAATGGTAGGTAACCGAACTTTGAACTTAACAATTTATTTGGGTACATCTTGTGTGTTTGGTTAGTTCGCAAACTTCAACGCAACCAAGTTCCCAACCGAACTGCGGGTTAAAAGTAACCTAGTGTTAGAAGTTCGGTTGGTTCGAAAACTTCAACATATTTTGCGAATCAACCGAACTGGGCTTATATATGCATATATGCAATTAGGGAAACGTTCGGTTACTACGAAATTTATTTCTTGGCGAATTAGGTAGAGTTCGGTTACGAAGTTTCAAAGGTAGAGTTCGGTTACAAAGAAAACTTAACATTTTGCGAACGAACCGAACTTGTGGACTTCTCATTGTTTTCGTAAACTAAAGTTCGGTGATATCCTTATTTTGCGAAGGAACCGAACTTATGGACTTGTGTTGTTCTAATACAAGGAGTTCGGTTAAAAGTATTTTTTTGCGAATCAACCGAACTCTGAGTTCGATTAAGAAAAAAATAATTCGTGATAACCGAACTTTTCTCTGAAAAAAAAACCCTCCATTAAACCTCTCTGCAACTTCCATTTTCAACTCATTTTAATGATTACTTCTCATTATTCAACCAAAAACGAATGACAAGTAATAGGTTTGTGAGAATATCTTTGTTAATGTTTTAAATTAAGCTATATATATATAGTGGTGGTGGTGGTTGGTGGTAGTGGTAATCGGAGGTGGTGGTGGTAATCGGTGGTTGGTGGTGGTGATAATCGAAGGAGGTGGTGGTGGTAATCGGTGATGGTGGGAGGTGGTGGTGATAATCGGTGGTTGTTGGTGGTGATAATCGGAGGTGGTGGTGGTGGTAATCGGTGATGGTGGGAGGTGGTGGTGGGAGGAGGTGGTGGTTATATATATATATATATAGGTGGTTATTGTGTTGGTTTAAATTAAATTAGGTTAAGGGTAGGTTAGTCATTTCAATGCTTTAGGACACCCCTTATAACTATAGGGAAGGTGGCCTAATAAAACCATGGTCCCCTCAAAAAAACCATGGTCCCTAAAAAATCGTTCTTCTTTTATTAAAAATCACCCCAACCGCCCAGTGGAATCATATTTTTACAGACTAAGCCTTCATCCAATCCCCATTCCCAAGTCAATATTAAGCCCAAGATGAATATCTTAGTCTGGAATTGCCAGGACATCAACAATCCGACTACAATACAAAATATAAAGGGACTAATATCATTACACAAGCCCGATATCTTATTCCTCTCTGAAACTTTAGCCAATGATCGACATATGTCAGGACTTGCTCAATCCCTTCATTTCCAAAACCTAACCTCAGTTCCCAAGGTGGGTCGAAGAGGCGGACTATGTCTCATGTGGAACAACCTAAACATTCGGGTTCTACTTCAATCCTAAAGTTACATCCACGTCCTTATCACTCCTCCATCCCCAGCACAACCATGACTTTCCACAGGCATTTACGGTGTCCACACCCAGGTCCAAGAACTGATTTTTGGCAAGATTTCCCATCAATCTTCCTTAATGTCAAAAACTCAACCTCTTGGCTACTGATAGGGGATTTTAGTGACATAATGGACCAATCAAAAAAAAAAGAAAAAAGGAGGAAGACAGATCACATATAGTCAGACTCAACCGTTCCTAACAATGATAGATCAAATGAGATTCATTGATTTAGGATTTCGAGGAGATCTATTCACTTGGAAAAACAATCAACAAGGTCAATACAACATCATGGAAAGATTATATAGACCAATTTCAACCCAATATTGGTGTACAATAAACCCTCATGCAGGTGTCACTCACCTCCCGAGAATCGCATCTGACCACGCCCCCATCCTGCTGCACACCAAGGCAATAGATTGGCAGGGGCAGAAAAATTACAGGTTTGGACATCTTTGGATAACGCATCCACAACTCAAACAAGTGGTCGAATCGGCTTGGACGCGACAAAGTGAATCAAATTCTGCCTTAGACCTTCAACTAAGGTTAATCACAACAAGACAAACTCTGAGGGATTGGAACAAGGACACTTTTGGACATCTTCCAAAATTAATTCGCAAATCAACATCACAAATTCAGAGGGCTCAATATCAGTGTGTTATTCAAAATGGTAAGGAACTAGATTACTGGATAAATCAAGAAAAAGAGTTGTGCAATCAACATCTAACCTTACTCCAGTGTCAAGCAACATACTGGCACCAAAGGTCCAGAATACAATGGCTCTAATCGGGGGACAATAATACGACTTTCTTCCATACCAAAGCAACCATCCACCGAAGTCGTAACAACATAAAGTAACTACAAGATATGCAAAACAATTGGGTCAGTGATAAGGATCAAGTAATCCAGATCATCCTGGATCATTTCACTGCTCAATACACGGCCCTAAATACAACAATAGTGAAAAAACGGGGGTATAACAACCACACCCAATAATTCGTTCGGCAATCTGTATGGACTAAACTCCAATATAATTATGAGAGCACCAACTTAAAAGTGAGACTCAGTCAAGAAATATATCAAAGTGATTTTATCTCTTTCTCAATACAATCATCAAATCGAACAAATAGAAATTCGTGAGCCTGATTGATATGAGAAATAACTTGGACGGTACCAAAGACCAATGCCCAAGTTTTAATCAGGTTATATCCAACAAACAAGGTCGGATTTATCAACTGTGATTGAACTACGTACAACCTGTGATGTTTCAATTGTATAAACAAATATAATTGGGAAAAGAAATAACACAGACACTAGAAGTTTTGTTAACGAGGAAACCGTAAATGCAGAAAAACCTCGGGACCTAGTCCAGGTTTGAACACCACACTGTATTAAGCCGCTATAGACACTAGCCTAATACAAGTTAAATTCAGACTGGAATGTAGTTGAGCCCTAACCAAGTCTCACGCCGATTAAGGTACGGTCGCATTCCTTACGCCTCTGAATCCCAGCAGGACTCTACGCTCTTGATTCCCTTAGCTGATCTCACACACAACTAAGAGTTGCTACGACCCAAAGTCGGAAACTTTATAAACAAATCTGTCTTCCACATAAAAGTCCATTCTAATAGATAAATATATCTCCCACAGAAATACCTATGAAGTTCTGTTCCGTCTTTTGATAAATCAAGGTGAATAGGAACCAATTGATAATCCGTTCTTATATTCCCGAAGAACAACCTAGAAATATCAATCACCTCACAATAACTTAACTATATGGTAGTAGAACAAGTTATTATGGAATCGCAAAGAATGAGACGAAGAGATTTGTGATTACTTTTTATATCTTACCTATCAGAGACAAATATCGAGCCAATCTTAGAGAAGATAGTACTGAATACGATAGAACAAGTATGATCAGAACACGCAACTACAGAGAAAATAGTTGGGTCTGGCTTCAGAATCCCAATGAAGTCTTCAAGTCGTTAACCGATTATGGTTTTAGGAAAAACCTAGGTTAAAGGAGAATCGACTCTAGACCTAACTAGTATCACAAGGAGGTGTGGGGATTAGGTTTTCCAGTTGCTAGAGTTCTCCCTTATATAATCTTCAAATCAGGGTTTGATAGCTTTAAAATAAAGAAATCAATATTCATTGTTAGATGAAAAACCGATTTAAGATTCAAGCTAAGTTTGCTTAAAACCAAAGAAATATCTATCCACCGTTAGATGGTCTTAGCTTGTTACACACAAATAAAATATACCTTCATTAGATATGGGTAACCGTACCTAAACATGTATATTGAGTTGTCTCAACAATAGTTAATGGAAGTTAGCCACATGAACACTTTTCTATTAACCAAATTCATATAACACTTCTAGATCAAATGATAATCAAATGAATCTAATTGTGTTACTAATGGAGTTTTTCAATTGTTTATATTCTCATAGAAGTATACAAGACACAATTGAAACAAAATCGATTGATTCAAGAGAATTAGTTCATGAACATTAAGCCACGGTTGGCCATATGAACATACCTAAACGTGTACATTGGGTTGGCTCAATAACAGTTAACCGAAGTAAGTCATATGAACACTTTTGACTTAGCCGTATTCATCTAACACTTCTAGATAAAATATAATGATCAATCAATCATGATAGATAATCAAATGAATCTAATTGTGTTTCAAATAGAGTTATTCAATTGTTCACTATTTCATAGAAATATTCATGAACAAATTGAAACGAAATCGGTTTGATTCGTGATCGTACAAAGTACTTATACAAGAATCAATTCATGAACATTAAGCCACGGTTTCCAAAGTTAATTTGCATTCCTTAAATCATAAATGTTTTAGTTAATGAGTATGAGAATCATACATTACTGATTTTAGAACTTAACCATTGTGTTCGCAAACTGGGTACGCAAACAGCAGCTCCGGACCTTGGCCTAGTCAAGCTGGTCGCAAACCCGGTTTGCGAACAAACCTTCCATACCCAACTCAGGTAAACCCGTTCGCATACTAGTACGCAAGCAAGAGTTCCGGACCTTCTCAGGTAAATTCGTTCGCATACTAGGTATGCAAACAAGATTTCAGACCTGAATCATCACAATACAGTTCGCATACTGTATATGCATACCGTGTTATATCCAGACATGGGTAATTGTTCTAAAATCTTATTTCAATCATTAACTTAGAAGACGACAATGCTAATCTCACACATACCATTAGCTTCAAGTAAATTTCAAGTGATCGAATGATCGATACGAAACTTCCCAAGTTCACATGAAATGACTACCTCACACAAATCATATAAGATGTTCAAGGTAATTTTCACATGATCATCTTTTGAATTAATATTTAGCTTCCAACAAATAAATCTTTTCCAACTAAACTCGTCAATACGATGAACATAGCTAAAACAAAAAGCTTCCAACATGTATTCCGAGAAATAGATAAACGAGATACACTCGGCTTGAAATATAAAATGTGTATAATGTAAAAGTCTATATAGCAATACAACTTAGTCTTATTAGAAGATAGAATAGTATATACTTCTGAGTGATAGATAAGTTTTAGTCTCCACGTACTTTTTGTTGATGAAGTTCCTCCAAGCTCCTCAGTACATCTTCTTCTTCAATTGGTGAACGCCGTGAAGTCTAAATCTCAACTACACATTCTATCCTAATCCGAGACATAACTATAAGTAGACTAGAAATCAAGTATATAGTTGGTCAACTAAACTTGACAAGCAAGCTTGAGATAGCAAAGCTTGCGAGTTCGATCAAGCAGTGCTCTAACAAATAGATGAAGATCTTTTTGAGGAAATCACTCCAAGATTGACATCAACACAATGCAACATGCTCTCGGCGGAAGTAACGGTGAAGGAAATCAACCAAATTTTGTTCTCTGTTAATTCTGAAAGTGCTATTGGACCAGATGGCTACACCAGTAAGTTTTTTTAAAGTTTTTTGGAAACCACTCATCTTCAACTAATAGCTATGGTACAGAGTTTTTTCAGTTCCTTAAACATTTACCCATGAATCATACAAAAATCACGCTAATTACAAAAGTGCACAACCCAACAAAACCATCACAATTCATACCTATCAGCCTATGCAATGTCAACTACAAATTCATATCCAAAATCCTAGTCAACCGGTGACGCCCCCTTCTCCCTTTCTTAATAAGCTCATATCAAAGTTCTTTCGTACCTAAAAGATCAATACATGATAACATAACAATTATAGGACAACTATTCCACCACATCAAAACATCTTCAATCACTAAAGACCCCAGAATAGCTCTCAATTAGATATCCAGAAATCTTATGATAGCCTTGACCGAGGATTCATCAAAAAAGCTTTTACAAAGCTGGGCTTTCCATCAATATTTGTGGAATATGTCATGCTATATATCAAGTCAGTTACTTACTCAATCAACATCAATGGTACACCACATGGATTTATCACACCTACCAGGGGCATCAGACAAGGTGATCCCATATCTTCCTACATTTTCGTTATATGTGCAGAAATACTATCAGCAAATCTTGGCAATCTAGAAGCAAAAAATCTGGTTTGGAGTCTCCGAATATCACAAAAGGCACCACCCATTTTACATCTAATGTATGCAGATGATCTCCTCATCACTTACAAGGCTACCCAGGAAGGTAGTAATTATCTAAAGAGGATTCTTCAATCATACAACTCTTCAGCTGGACAAATTATCAACACGACGAAATCAACAATCATTCACCATCCGAGGCTGGGTACATTTGTCAATCTTCAGCTAAACAACCTCTCTCCTAACGCCATCCAACACATTATAAATACCCACCTTACCCTTAACAACACCACAGATAAAATAGTTTGACCCCACTCTAAAGCAGGTAAATACACCACAACATCTGGGTACATTTGTCTAATCCAACATGATAACCTCTCACATCCACACCCCCTCCCAACAACCAAATTTTTATGGACCTTACCATCCTCCCAAAATTCATCTTTTCTTATGGAAAACTATCAATGAAGGTTTACCAACCTTATCTATGTTCCATCACATCAACCTTTCAACTTCTAGCCTTTGCCCCCGCTGCAACTCCGAGTCGGAAATAGATGAACATATGTTGATTCACTGTCCGGTTGCTATGTCCACTTGGACCACCCTTTATAACTGTATACCAACAAACCAACCCGAAGGCAACAACCAACCAATTACCCTGAACCCACAAACAAAAATTTCACAAATACTACAAACACGGGGTCATACCTCGTCTATCACGTCTTGTTGTTTCCTACTATGGTCGCTATGGATGACCAAAAATGAACTCGTGTTCAAACATAAACAATCCACTCATGAAGACATCCTGGCAAGATCTTTAGCACAACAGCAATAATTTGAATGAGCAAAAAAGATTTCCCCTCAAGTTCTCCCGGGGAAACCGCATACCAGAATTGCAACAAACATAATCAGGACAAGTACAACCATTCAAGTGGGTTGGTACAATCCTGATCCAGATTGTATTAAAATAAATACTTATGGGGCGGGTATGGAGGGAGAAGGATTCATTTCCAGGGATTCCAATGCGCGAACGGTGATGACTCTTGCACAATCTATAGGATTAACCACGGCGCTAACAGTATAAACATGGGAAACCGTGATAGAAACTAGAAAAAGGATTGAAAGAAAATGGACTAAAGTATTGTTTAAGACAGACTATGAGAATCTCATGCACTTTATTAGAACTCCAACTGAATCCCCTTGGTATATTTCAGAAATGATTGCAGAAATTAAACGTCGAATGCGTTAAATTCCGTGTTGTGCTATTCAGCACAATTATAGAGAAGGAAACCAAGCAGCCGACAGTCAAGCAAACTATGCAGCGGAAGGCATCCATGCGGGAAACTACTCAACCTCAATTTGGGACCAGGAAAATCCGACTTTTCTTAATCAGATTCTTTTAAGCGATTCTATCGGAATCACATTCCCACGTGCAATAACAATTTAGTTGGTTTTTATAATATATGAATGCTTCAAAAAAAAATGTACTTAATTGTTTATTTATTTTGATCTGTAAGTTATCATATTGAAAAACACAAAGCCGTGTGCAAGCAATTACAACTTAAAGAGAGCGTATAACCCATAAAAAAGCAAGAAAACAAATTCAAAGTTGTGATAAAGGGAAGGTTTAGGTTGCACAAGATCGCAACAACTAGAGAATACACAAATTGGGAGACCCACACAAAAAATATCTCGTAATCGCATTAAACTTCAACTATGGTGAGATCTTTATGATCACCCGTACGACATTTTAATATATCTTGACAATATTTTTGCGAACGAGGATTGCCCAACCCTATCATACATCCTAAAACAGTGAGATCTACCGCATAAATATTTGTAGGATCACTGTAGGATTTCAATAGACCTTTTTTCAAATTTTAAAGTATTGATAGGAAAAAGACTTGTAGCTTTATTTTTTGAACTTAAACTTTTATTCACCACTTGAATAGATTCAGACGAAGATGTATTTAAGATACTTACTTCTAAATCGCAAGCAACTGCCAAAAAAGTGGCAACCTCTTTTATTTTCCAAAACCTTGAATGAGTTTCGATTTAGAGAGGAATATAAGGGGCACAAAAAGCATGATTGCTTGTTGTTAGAGCATATCTCGGTTAAACCCACCAAGAGTTGGTATGTCAAGTTTGTTTGTCATATTTTAGTGAATCAAAACTCATTTAAAGAGTCGCTTGATTATATACTAGAGTCAACTTTGTATAGGTTAGCTAAAAAGTTACTAGGATATGAGACTTACAAGTATTACGTGAAGACTTGAAGAATGTGAAGAAGAAAAGATCTACAACGACGACATCATCCTTCCACTTGAGGTTAGTAATATTTGACTTGAACTGTTTCATTCCTAACGCATATTTCAATTCGTGCATATTGAAAACATAACTGCAAAGTTGTGAATAATTATACTCTAGTTAGAATAGTATTAAGGAATTACAATATGAAGTATAACGTCTATCTTTTGAACTTCATACATAAGACATCGACATAATCGTATGAATGCTATTGTGATTATGTATGAGTATGGGTGAAGATTTCGTCCTAGGAAACAATGTTTTACCTTCGTTTAAAGGAAGTACAATTCATAAACTTTTTTTATGAATCGAAAGGGAAATTTTTATCCATTGCAAATCTTTGGATTACCAATATGTGCGTTTAGTATAACCGCTCATAACTTGTTTATGTATCTTGGTAAAACTATTCACAGTGCCCGACTTTTGTATTAGTATTGAAAAGGCGAGGGTACCCAAGTGTACCTCAAGCTAAAACTTTTCCTACCTATAAGTCCTTTCTCCGAAAGTGATTGTCTATGGACAGAGTCGAGACAACGCAACTAATCAGTTCACACTTCGTGTGATCGTCTATGGATACGAGATTGAGATAATACAACAACGAAGTATGTTTACTTGATAAAAAGGTTCGGACTTAACCAAACACAATAGAATTACTTATCAAGTAAATAGGAATTAACGTTTGTGTAATTTACTTTAATTATAATAAAAAAATTATAATGCGGAAAATAAAAGTAAATGACACGGCAAGATTTTGTTCAAGAGGAAACCGCAAATGCAGAAAAACTCCGGGACCTTGTCCAGAATTGAATACTCTCAGGATTAAGCCGCTACACAAAATTAAACCAACTTCGTATAGTTGAGACCAAGCAACTAAACCTATAATTCACCTAGTTCCATCTATATTCCCACGCCTCCAACTTATGAATAAGTCACGTACTTGGAACAATTCCTTTGGTTCGTATTCCAAACAGTAAAGGAACAACAAATTTGTTTGGTAGCAACTCTCTTCAGCCAAGTGATGTGAGTTTGACAAAGGCTCTTCTATTTATCTCAATAAACTCCTTCGTCAGGTTCTTAGATCTATATTATGTTCAATTACCAAAGGTAATTGTTAAGATTTTACAATCAATACTTTTAATCACAAAGAATTGTATTGATGCCGATCTACACAACTAATCAATCCAATCTACTACAAGGATAAACCGATTATAGTTGGATCCTCTATACCGAAACAAGTATTGTGCACACCAAAGATTATGAACCCCAAATCAGAAATCTTCAATATCTTCTTTGTCTTCAAATCTTCTTAGATCTTCAATAAACACCTGCACAGAACAACTTGAATCTCTTGTGATCAATCACGCACACGGAGTCCGTTAACAATGGATTATCACAAGATCTTCTTTAGAACTAAAAACAGTCTAAAGATCCATGTCGAAACTTCGATCTAATTTGAGTGAATCTTATATGAAAAGAAGATTCTCAAGCATAAACAAACTAGGTGCAATCAAAGCTCAACCACCGTTAGTCAATTAAATCAATCGAAAACACAAGATAAACTGCAATTATCTAGTTTCCCACCAACGGTACGAATAGAGCTTCTCAATCCCAAAGAAGACTTTAAACTGAGTGGCCGTAAGAGATTTCGCCTAATTAGGTTACTCTCCTCTCCGAATAGGCGGCTACACCAGTAACAACACAACCGTGGAAGTTTGCTATCACGAAGGATTAGTTTGCTAGAAATGCAAACTTCAAGTATTTATAGACAAGGAAGTTTGGACACCAAGGAATTTCTAAAACCGAAAATATTCTTCAACTAGTAAATGCACATTACTAATTCTCGTTTTTCTAAAATAAAATTAAAAACCTTAAATAAAAGATTCTTAACTTATTTATCTTTCGATCCTGGGATTTTCTTCCTTTATCTATTAAGGAATAACTTTGAACAATAAAAGATAAACATTACAGCACATGTTCAAAGTATATCGACATCCTTACTTTGTAAGTCCTCTTTCATACTTACAACCTTGAAACCGATTTGCCACACTTCCAAACAAGTTTAGAATTGGTTCATCTGACTTTCAAGAACTATGTGATTGATCAAGAACACTCAATCACAAATCATGGGTTTAACGGTTCTACCAAAACAAGTTTCGGTTCTACCTCCATGTGAGTACTGTGCATAGTCACACTAGCTTTCCAAAATTCAGTTGACTAGGCATTAGGATCGGTTTCCCACATATATATGGTATCTAACTTATATGTGTTGCACATGTCCATAGGATCGGTTCCCCTTTGCCTAAAAACGTGTTGCACATGTCCATAGGATCGGTTCCCCTTTCTGCTAAAAACTTGTTGCACCTAATACAAGGATCGATTCCCCTTTGTGAATGTGTTGCACCTCTTACTAGGATCAGTTCCCCTTTACCCAGAGTCGGTCATACACAAATCACAAACTCGATCATACCATCTCAGGTGATTACTTAAGATCGGTTGCACTAATAGAAGTCATACGAGTACATAAGTCAGGCCTTTGTCAATAGTTTTACCAAGAACACAAACAATTCATGAGCGGTTATACTAAATCACTCATATTGGTTGTTCACAAGATATGCAATGAATAACAATACTAATAACGCCTGGCGATTTCCTTTTCGATTCATAAACAAGTTTATGAACTTACTTCCTTAAAACACATGTAAAACATTGTTTCCTAGGATGAAATCCTCACCTCATACCCATACATAATCACAATAGCATTTAAACGATTATGTCGATGTCTTATCTACAAATTTTAATGGTTAAGCAATAAACCTCGTATTGTATTCCTTAATACTATGTCTATCTAGAGTGTTCATGCTTCGCAGTTTTGTTTTCAATATGCACGACTTGAAAGATATGTTAGGGAATGAAATAGTTCAAGTCAAATATCATTAACCTCAAGTGGAAGGATGATGTTGTCGTTATAGCTTCTTACTTCTTCACTTCTTCAAGTCTTCACAATACTTATAATGTCTCATATCCTAATACTTTCAAGCTAACCTATACGAAGTTGACTCTAATACATAATCAAGCAACTCTTAAAATGAGTTTTGTTCACTAAAATATGACAACCAAACTTGACATACCAACGCTTGGTGGGTTCAACCGACCAATGCTCTAACAGGTATGACTTTTATTAGTGAAACCGATCTTAAGTAATCACCTGAGATGGTATGATCGATATGTTGTAATTGGTATGACCAATTATAGACATTGGGGAACCGATCCTAGTAAGAGGTGCAACCGATCATAAGCATGGGGAATTGATCCTTGTAAGAGGTGCAACAAGTCTTAGTAATTGGTAACCGATCCTATGACTTGTGCAACCGTTTACAAGTTAAATACCATAAATATGTGGTAATCGATCCTAGTACCTAGTCAACCAATTTTTCGAAAGCTAGTGTGACCGATCCTAGTACCCACATAGAGGTAGAACCGAAGCTTTGTGTTTTGGTAGAACCGTGAAACCCATTAATGGTGTTTTGGTAGGATAATCAATCACATAGTTCTTGGAAGTCAGATGAACCGATTCTAAACTTGTTTGGAAGTGTGGAAAATCGGTTCCAAGATTGTAAATATGAAAAAGGATTTACAAAGTAAAGATGTCGACATACTTTGAACATGTGCAATAACTCTTATCTTTTATCGTTCAAAGATATTCCTTAATAACTAAAGGAGAATCCCATATCGAAATAAATTGAGAATCTTTTAATTAAAGTTTTTAGTTTTTATATGCTTTTAATTTCCAGCAATTAAATTCATATCTTTAGAAAATAAAAATTAGTAATGTGCATTTACTAATTGGAGATTTTCTACTGAGATTTCGGTAAATATTTGGACAGTGCATTTCTAGGAATTATGAAAACCGTTTTTGCCTTTATTGCATATCTTTGAGAATATTCGGTTTTGGAAATTCCTTGGTGTCCAAACTTCCTTGGTCTATAAATATTGAAGTTTGCATTTCTAGCAAACTAATCCTCAGAGCCAGCAAAACTACCTAGTTGTGTTGTTACTGGTGGAGCCGTCTATTCGGAGAGGAAAGTAACCTAATTATGCGAAATCTCTTACGACCGCTCGTTTTAAAGAATTCTTTGGGATTGGTAAACTCTACGAGTACCGTTAGTGGGAAACTAGATAATTGCAGTTTATTATTAGTTTTCGATTGAATTGACTGACTAACGGTTGTTGAACTTTGATTGCACCTAGTTTGTTTGTGCTTGAGAATCTTCTCTTCTGGTATAAGATTCACTCAAACTAGATCGAAGTATCGACGGGGATCTTTAGAACTGTTTGTAGATCTAAAGACGCCTTGTGATAATCCATTGTTAACAGACTCCGATCTGTGTGTGATTGATCACAAGAGATTCAAGTCGTTTGTGTGCAGGTGTTTATTGAAGATCTAAAAATATATGAAGACAAAGAAGATTTCTTATTTGAGTTCATAATCTTTGGTGTGCACAAAACTTGATCGGCTGGGGATCCAACTATAATCGGTTTATCTTTGTGATAACCTTGATTGATTAGTTGAGTATATCGACATCAATACAATTCTTTGTGATTAAGAGTATTGATTGCATTTTCTAAACAATTACTTTGGTAGTTTTTAAAGAGATTTATCTAAGAACCTGACAAAGGAGTTTATTTGGATAAACGGAAGAGCCTTTTTTGAAACTCATATCACTTGTTTGAAAAGAGTTGTTACCGAACAGATTTGTTGTTCCTTTACTGTTTGGAATACGAACCAAAGGAATTGTTCCAAGTGTGTGACTTATTGCAAGTTTGAGGCGCATGGATACTGGGGGAACTAGGTGAACTATAGGTCTAGTTGCTTGGTCTCAATTATACGAAGTTGTTTTAGATTTTGTATAACAGCTTAATTCTGAGAGTATTCAATTTTGGACAAGGTCCCGCGGTTTTTCTGTATTTGCGGTTTCCTCGTTAACAAAATCTTGTTGTGTCTTTTACTCTTCTATTTCCGCAATTATAATTGTTTTATTATAATTAGAAGTAAAATACACAAACGTTAATTCCTAATTACTTGAGAGCAATCCTATTGTGTTTGGTTAAGTCCGAACCTATTATCAAATAATCATACTTCGTTGTCGTATTGTCTCGATCTTGTATCCATAGTCAATCACAAAAGTTATCTTGTTGTCGTATTGTCTCGATCTCGTATCCACAGACGATCACACGAAGTGTGAACCGATTAGTTGTATTGTCTCGACTCAGTCCATAGACAATCACTTTCGGAGAAAGGACTTATAGGTGGAAAAGTTCTAGATTGAGGTGTATTTGGGTACCCTCTTCTTTTCACTTGTGAAGGCTTTGAGTGACATCTTGTCTAAAACTCGATAATCGTTTTACAAGTTTCTTGAATTTCATCAACAAAAAGAGTTTCCTTGTTTTGTTGTTTTTTTCTCTCGATATTTTTATTTTTATTAATAACTTCATTAGAAGTCTCCAAATCTTCATTTTTTCTTCTTCCAGTTAGAGCGTTGCTCGGTCAAACTCGCATGTTTTAGCATGTCAAGCTTGTTTTCAAATTTAGATTATCAAAACTACATCTTGATTTATAGTCTACTTGAGTCAGTCTCGGAAAATGAGCAGAGCATCGTACTTAAGTATTATAATTCACTGATCGACCTTGAAGACTGAAGAACAGTGGCGTCGATGGAAACTTCATCAACAACGATATGTGAAGACTGACTATCCTATTTACTCCGTACTGAGACATGTCGTATGACTTTAGTATAATGATGAATAGTGCAGAGAAGACTTCAAGCAATCAAGTTAGTTCTTATATTCATAAACAGTTTTTCTCAAACCGCGAACTTGAACTTATAAAATAAACACTTGACGATCAGTTCTCAATTAATTCTTGTACATGAACATATATATTTTGTCAGTTCGGAAACTGGTCGATTTTGAGATGTTCCCGGGTTACTTTTTATTTTAATAGTACACAAACTGATTTATGCAGTTCGCAAACGAGTTTATTTTAAAAACTTCTACCTTGTCAACTGATAGTGAGAGAACAAAATCTGTATAAAGACACCTTTTTGTATTTGAGTGCACGAACTGTTTTGGAAAGTTCGCGAACTTCCCAAATACAAAAGGCTCATGAGTTACGAGATGACTATTTTGTTCACAAACTGTTTTGGACAATTCACAAACTGATTTGGTCTTGTTATAATATAACTCCAATTTAATCTTGTCAGTTCCAGAACTACTTAACCATTGTTCCTTGGGAAACCACTTGGTGCATCATGTATACTTACAATTGCATACATATTCTTTGTGATTCAAAGAAAAATTCTCACATGCTCACATGAACAATCTATATGGTGAAGTTAAGCTTGTTTGTCTACAAAATAATTCGTAAACAAAGAAACTAGTTCATGAACCTAACCATATTTATCAATTTAAATAAAGGACTCCCTGCACACTATAAATTTAATCCTGGACTTTTATGTCCTAGTTACAGTTAGAGTCGTCCTGTAAAATTTAGGTTTCCTCTGGTAAAACTGTATTAGGATACGACTTTGAAATACTTCACTAAGGGATTCTTGAAGCCCGTTTAGACTATCTTTTACATGATGGATCTTTGTTATCCAGATTTTTTTCTTATTGATTGTTGTAGTTTTTCGAACTACAGATCATGAACAAGATTGATAAAAATCACAAGAAACTCTTCCTCACGGACTTTTTGATTCCACAATATAGATATCTAAATCACTTCTGATATGATTTGTTATATTGTTCTTCTGAGGTAGAATTGATTAACATCTCTATAATTTTTTGAAGAGAGTAGTTTTCTTAATTGTTGAGTTTGTTTAATATCTTATTTTCCTTGAAGATCCCTCATAAGCATATAGATTTTAATTACCACGATTGAATATCTTTATGAAGGAAATCAAATAGGCTATCTTCACTTAAAAATTGAAGCAACTCCTAGATATGTAAAGCTCATCAGACAAACAAATCATGTTGCGTAGGGTCTTGCGAGATCAACTACATTCCAGTTTGAGGTTAATGTTTGTAGCGTCTTAATACAATGTGTTTTCAAGTTCTAGACTAGGTCTCGGGGTTTTTGTGCACATTGAAGTTTTCTTCGTTAACGAAATTTATGACGTCTTATATTATTTATATTTGGCATTATATTGTTTATATTTGTAATAAAAATATCACAGGTAGTACGTTAACAACCTAGACATATTTTAAAGCTAAAAGATTGTGTTGAACTACAAGATTTTTTTTCTTCATAATCCTATCTTTAAATGTGGATTACAAGACTTGTTTTTGTTGGAATTCGATTCAGATACAGTTTGGGTATATACTGGGTTGATTCTTGGATATTTAATTTTAAGAATCGTCCAAGTAAACTTGTCTACATATCAGATATCAGATCTTTATTGTCGATGTACTACTGATTATTGCAACAAGTTTGTCCATACAAGTTTTCGAACAAAAAGCTTGGTGGCGTACTTGGTACCCTCTTCTTTTTACATCCTATTTTTTCTTACCTACAATCAGAGACTAAGTGTTGCACAATTTTGTAATGGGAGCAAAACTTTGGGACTTCAGGGATTTCAACTGTTCCTCAAAACCCTTCTTAATTTACCTCTATCTTCCCCATCTTCCACCCAAAAATGATGTGAGATATTCATTTCAAAATCCACTTATATTAAAACACCAGTAAAGAAACCAAAGCGAAAATAAAGAGTGTTGTGGTGTACCTGAATGGGTTTTCCAAAGGCTTTCAACATCACCAACAGAGTTTCCATTGCCTAGTATTCTAAGCTTAAACCTGTAAATTTAATCTACACATTGGATAAATAAGTTCTCCAGTTGTTTGTGTTGAACTTTGGCTACCAATCTCTAACTTGAAACTTACCCTAATATTATATTTTTTATTATAAAACTTGATAACAAATAACCTTCTAATTCAAACCAATCCTATCTATACTACTGGTTAGCTTAATGGCAAGTAACTTTATTTTAGGAAAATAAGAAGGCAAAGCATTTAAATGAGTTGCAAATACAATTTTTTTGGAGGAAGATCTTTTCATTAACAAAGCAGAGCCCCCCATAGGATGTCCATGGCTAGATAAAATTGTCATTTAAATACGAAATAACAGAGATAAAATACTTTAAAAAATCCATAATTAAAAATTCCAGAAAACTTCCGGAGCAAAGACATCAACATGTAACCAACACAAGAACGACAAAGTTAAAAACACCAAAAAAGGTTACGGAAAAAAATAAAAGAAAATAAAAACCTTATAAGAAACAGAGAACCAAAAGAGTAGCATGCGACCAGAAACTGAAAAGGAGATGATACCAAATACACCACCAACTTTTTATCTGATAGAATTGTGAATATGTGTCGTACTTCTAACAATCAAAATGGTACGAAACTTTTAATGCGAAAAAGTAAAAGAACGAAAAATCCTTTTTCTATTGCTGAAGTGCTCTACCTCTTTCTACGGCTGAAGTACTCTACAGTCGAGAAACCTAAGACGAAATCTGCTCTTGCCCTTACCCTTGCTGTTAAAGTTGGATAAGTTGATTTTTAATGAATAAAGTTTCTATTTTTTTGTAATTTTGATTGGATTGATTAAAGTTTGAATTTTTATGATTTGGGTGTTGCCAATTTGGTCTTGTTGGGGTTGTAATGGTTAATTGCATTAAAGGGTTTCAGAGTTTAGTTTGAGGATTAGACGGAATTGGTTTTAAATTTGATTACGGATTTAGGATGGTAGAGATTTTATATGATTTTGAGGATTTTATGTTTGGGGATGACATCTTACTAACTAGTGTGCCCCTGCATTTGACTGAAGTTGTCTTCATTGAGAATTGACGTCAGAGATTGTTGATGGTGGATTTTCGACAAAGGCTAAAATCGTAAAATCATGATACTGCATGTTTCTGACACGGCTTCAGAAATGTATGTAAAACTCATATTTTATGATTCGTGAACCATTTCACGATCTCTGACTGAGTGAACATCCTCTCAGAGTTATGGTGAATATGTTATTCGTAAAGCCTCTCAGCTGAGCTTTTCGACACTTCGCATATTTCATCAGCACCTCTGCATAAAATCGAAATGATTGGACGGCTCCTAGACATATTGCATGCTAGTATAGAGAATTAACATCTTCAGGACGTCACGCTGTTGTTCCCTGACTATGTAGAGAGAATGTGTATAGAAGCTCTTAATGATTGGACGACTCCTAGACATATTGCATGCTAGTATAGAGCATTAACGTCTTCAGGATATGTCATATTGTTCCCTGACTATACACGACCAATATTCAAAACGAGTATCATGCTTCCATCATCTCATACCTCGATTCGCGAATAAACTCGCTCCTAGACATATTGCATGCTAGTATAGAGAAATTCATAGATTAACTCTAGCGTGGCATCTATCAACTGAATTCCTAGAAAATAATTTATTTTATATCATTACCCCGTTCCATGGATGATCCTCAGCTGGATTCTATGTATTGGTAATAGATACTCAATTTATTTTATTACTCCGTTTCACGACTAATTCTCAGTTGAATTTCATGAATTAGTAATAAATATTCACTGATAGGGCATCTGGGCCACCATCGAGTAAGTCCCCGAGAGAATAGTGTAAATGTACTTAGCAATAATGCACGGACGAGCACCCGAACGCACGAACGAGCATTCAAAAATATGGACGAACGAGGAAACCTATGCAAAATAGGGAAGAAAAATAATAAAAGGGCGTCTAGAGGACCGAGCCCACCGGTCGGCAGGGCATGCCGCCGTGGCCGGCCCCACGCCTCTTCCCATTAATTTATTTCGTTTTATTATTTTTCCTAATCTCATGAAAACTCCTTCATTCGAGCAAACTTCCTCATTCGAGCAAAACTGTTAGTTTCTCCATATTTCCTTCACACGATGAAGAAATAATAAAAAATAGGGAAAGGTGTCACGGGACTGGACCTATGAGCCGGCCGGCCATGCCCTACCCATGGTCGGTCCCACACCCTATAATCCCTTATTTTATTATTATTATTATTTCCTTCATCTCATGAAACTCCTTCGTTTGAGCAAAAACCCCGATTTTTTTCTCTCCATATTTTCTCAAATATTGCTCAAACCATCAAAAGGCAAAAAGTCAAATGGTCACATGACCGACTAGGTTTCTCAAGGCAAATATTAAAATATTATTATTTTAATATTGTTAAAATATTGATTGCACAAGAAAAGTTTTACTTGCTCGTTCGAGCAAAATCGAGAGTTTCAGTCAAGATCAAACTCTTCTGAAAATCCAAAATATTGCTCGAACGCGCGTCAAAAAATTATCAAAATTCTCAGATTTGAGACATGGACAATATGGTGACATGGGCATGCCACCTTGACCGACCAAGTTCGACCCTTAGTCTTGCAGAAGCCGGTCCCACATCCTATTAATGATTTTGACCTAATTAATCTTCTACAGTTCATATTGGGTTCAAACTCTTTCCAACCAACTTGGAACTTGTTCAATCGACCACCAGCTGATCCCACGACCACCAAGGGAAGGTTTCATACCCCTTGGCCGGTCTCTCATCTCTCCATAATTAGGTATTACCACCTAATGCTCAGACGAGCACTAGGTTAATAAATGATTAAACCAACATTTAATCATCTTTTCACCAACTAGTCTTTAAAGGACTTTGGTGCATGCTCATTCGAGCACCTGGGCGCTACATGGTCGTCCCATCATCCCATGTATCCGGTCCCTCTCTCACTTAGTGATTGATTTTCAGCAAATCATCAATTGATCTACAATCGATCAAAAATAAGGGTTTCGAACCAAATACTCTGCAAATCATAATTCTGAGCAAGTTCAAGCACTAATAATTTTATGTTGATCCAACAATCAACATCTTGATTAATTATATAATATTCGGTCCAGCTACCAATATTTTAATTAATATTTGTATTTGGTCCGGATACCAATAATTCATGAATCAAGCAATATGGCTCAAACGGACAATATTTGCTCAAACGAACAGTATTCGCTTAAACTAGCAATATTTATTTTTCTCATCTATCAATTATTGTTATAACAAATTTATTATTGTCAGTTATGAATAATTGACGAATTTTCTTAACAAATTAAATCATTCAAAAATTAAAATTGATAATGTCATTTTCTTATTTGACGTCCATGGATTTTTTTTTAAGCATGTGTTGGGTTTTATTTAACGGTTTTTGAAATGGTTAAGTGACATTTTAGATTCCTATAATCGTTTCTCATGGTTTCAAATTAGGAAAGTCCAAAATTATGCCCAACCATCTGATTAGATTTTTCCCATTCGCTGGAGCTATCGAATTTGGATTCTCCCTTGAAGCCGTTAATACAAGAAATTGTATGAATTCGATCAATACTTGGGTTAAAGGGTGGATCATGGAACCGGATTTCATGCAGTACTCGGTTAAAATTGCCACCATCTCATGGTTCATATGGAAACATAAATGTTCGGAAGTGTTTGAAAAAGCCAATCCGAGCCCGACAAACCTTATAGAAAAAATCAAGAAATTCTTATAACATACACCTCAGAAAAATGTTCATAGAGAAAATACGTCTTAGAGAAGGACAATTTTCATATCCAAATGGTTGTACCTAAATTCGAATTGGATAATCTTTATTGATGATGCTTTTAAGAAAGAATACTCTTCCATAGGCTATGCATTTATCCTTTACTCGGTGGATCTGGAAACTTTCACGCACATCTTAGCGGGATCCGAAAAGGTATCTTCAGCGTTTTATGCGGAATCAAAAACTTTGTTAAATGCATCTAAATGGTTAAGCGAAAACATCTTGTCAAGCATCTCCCTAGTTACTGACTGCAAAGTATTGGCAGCTACAACTAACAAGATAAGTAAGGAAACTCCTTGGGCTACGGAAAAACACCATGTAGGAAGCCTCCACGATTTTGGAAAAACTACCGGAAACATAGGTTGCATAATTACATAGCCAAAAAAAACTCTGAATAAATCTCCAACATATGTCATCAAATGAATCTACGATAAAGAGTTCTAAAATCAAATAAAACAACTATGCCAGCCCAGCCGTATCATGTGCATCCCTAAATAGTGTAGAAGGGTGGTGCGCGCTGCTGTGCACGTACACTTATATTGTACTTAAGCTGAATCCGTTTATTAGTTTCAAATCCCGGCTAGATGTCTCGAGTTGGATTATACTATATATTTTGCGTATCGACTTGATTACATAGTACAAATACAATCATGGAGTCTAATATTTTTTAAAAATGTTATAGGTCCCCGAGCTTGCTTGACTTTAGAATCTGAACGCCAGCATTATAATTTATTGCAGGTGAGTCGAGCCCATCAAAAATAGCATCCGTGTATTAATTCGGTTGACCAAAATTGAGATCTTATATACTACTCTATAAACTTCTTTGTAATTGCAGGGAGATGGTGGTTAGATGAGATCGGATCATGTTTTGGTCACGTTAGCATTTTTTTTCTTCTTTAAGTGTTCCGTTCCATTCCACCGCCCAATTCCAGATTTGGTTTGCCCCAGGCCCTCATTGGCCATAATTGCAGATGGTTGAGACTTTGAGAGATTAATATCCAAGCCCACAACAGTCGAAAAATACGTCACATTACCACGAACGAACATGTTTTTTATCATTTCTGTGGTTATATTACCCGAACATCAATGTCGTCTTGATTAAATTATATACCACCCAAATTTTATTTTGTGCTCAATCCTGCTTTTAAAAAAGCTTAAAATTATGTCGATAGTAGACCATGTAATTAATTCGATAAACTAAATTGGCAGGTACAAAAGGAATTGGTGGTTAGCGCGCCACATACCAGTTTTATAACAAAGCCTGCTTAACAAAATAGCAAAGCCATCGTGATGAATACTGCAGTTCATATTATACTTCTCTTCAATTATTGCGCGCTTACATCATCTGAAAGGGATTAAACATGTTGATTGTGTTGATGGTAAGATTGTCTCAACTAATGATATGGGTTGGATGTTTGATGAGGAGATGTTGATAGAAGAAGGCATGAACAATGGTTGGAATGAAGATCCCATTGCTCAAGATGAAGGAACCAACACTCAAAATGAGGAAACCCAAGGCCAAAACAATCAGGTAAATTTCCTATACTCTTCAAATTGTCTGAATGGTGCTCCAAGTGGTCGATTGATGGCCACCATTGAAACATCCAATGTTAGGGTCGTTATAGTCGGGTGTAGGATAAAC
This sequence comes from Papaver somniferum, assembly GCF_003573695.1. NCBI lineage: Eukaryota > Viridiplantae > Streptophyta > Magnoliopsida > Ranunculales > Papaveraceae > Papaver > Papaver somniferum. Next base: position 26,605,413 of record NC_039364.1, read on the forward strand.
GAACGACTCTTTGTAGTCGTCAGCCTTTTTGAGATTATTTTGACGACTTTCACCTGCAACTTTTACATGTTATGAAAAATCGTTACCGTTGTTTGATGAACATTGACGACTCTTTCAACTAGGTCACGCAGAGTCGTTAGTCTTTTTTCTTTTAATGTTGCCGACTCTAAAGCCAAAACTTCCTGTAAATAGAACAACAAGGGTCGTCATAAATTTAGTTATACTTACTGACGACCATATGAATTTTTTTTGTAGTCGTTAGGTTGGATAGTTATATATATTAACGACTCTTAGGCTAGAATATCATATTTTTTGATTTCATAGAATCATTTCATTGATTCGTAAAAGCATACATCTTGCATAGCATTGCATTGAAGGAAATGAAATAAAATAGATGATAACAGTGCACTTATACACTTCATCATATATGGCGTAGTTATACATAGTGCCTTCCAAGATAAAGTAGCAATCGTGGAGCTCAAACTTTTCCCCACGAAACTCCTCATAATAGCGATACGCCTTCCCCAACTGAAAATGAAAATATACGATCAAAGCTTTTTATAAGTTTTACCTCTTGTTCAAATACTTACTCTTACAACACTCGGCATATCCGGAAAGGCTTCCCTAACAGCCTTAAGTTCTCTTTTCAAAACATCACACTCGAATTGTATCTTTTTGAAGCGTTCCTTGACTTGTTTCAAAGACCTTGAGTTGCAATTTCCGGCCAACGCCACGAAAACGATGAATACGCGGTTTCACCAAGCATCCGATGTTTCATCAATGTCTTTGTCTAGACTTTCAAAGAGTCGTCAATGATATGCTCTAACAAACTAACGACTCTTCATCACAAAGTAACGACTGTAATTTATAAGGTAACGACTCTTTGCAAAAATTGGACAGTGAGGATGATTTTGGTCCTTAAAGGGACGTTAAAGATTAAACTTGGGTCGTCAAACAAGTAACTGCCGACCCTATAAAAGAGATGACGACTCTAGGGATTATATACTACTGACGACTCTATCGTTTCTCCAACAGAAGGCAGTTCAAGTTCAACCCAAAGTCGTTACGCACTAATTTGGGGTCGTCAAACTACAGTAGTCATCTTCAACCTAATCAAAGAGAAACTGATGGTTCTCTTTGATTTAATTAGGATATATAAATTAGGGGTCTTAATTAGGGTAGTTAATTAATGAAACTGATTTTCAATTAGTGAAGGGTAAAATAGTATATTCATATTGCGATATTTACACCCCTGAAAATTTTGGGGGCAAATAAAATTCCATGGCCCCCAATTAGAAATTATGGCTCCCAATTAAACTAGGATTGGGAACCCATGGCGGATTTTTTTTTTAAATCTCCAATGTTTTTTTTTAAAATCTCCAATGGTCCTTGAGATCCGTCAGGACCCTATCTCCTCAATAAATAATTGGTCTTACATCTTGCTGTCTTTTGTTCATCTGTCATCCGGCAGGCATGGTTAGTTTAAGGTCAAGTCAAGTGTGATAAGATTTATGGAGGAATTAAATTGAAGGGTTGCTTCCAAAATATTTTGTATGATAATGAAATGACATAAGCTATTTGTCTTGGGATATATAGGTTTGTTCATTTTGTTTACCTAATTCTTTATCCAAAGGGCAGTTCAACTCCGGTCTCCAAAGAACAGTTCACGTACACACCGTCTACTTGATTAATTCTTAAAAATTGCCTTTATATACAATTTTTTTTTTTGCTTTTGTCTCTTTAACGTGGCTTATTCCAGACTCCGCTACTGGTTTCAGAATAGTTTTTAAGTAGTTGGACCCGGCTAGACGAACTGTATTATAATTGTATTGCAATCACAAAAAGACATGTTTAATGTCATGGACTACTACTTGACATTAATATCTTGGCTTTGACATTTGCAAAATCTGGCTAGAAAAACCACATTTTTCTAAAATTATGACTAAAATCTGGTTTATGTGGAAAGAAAGATATAACTGGGTTTTTGAGAAAAAACAGAAAACACAATCCCAATTAGCTTTAGAGATTCAGAGACATTTGAACTCTGGTAAACAGACAAAGGAACAATGGAAACTCCCACTCACTACTCAACTCAAAATTAATGTGGACGTTGTGTGGACATCAAAATCTGATCGTGCAAGTTATTCTCTGATTCTTAGAAATGACACAGGTGAGTTTGAACAAAGAAGAGCATGACCCATCACAGCATCATCACCAAAAGAAGCGGAAGCAGTAAGTTTTCTTCAAGCAGCACAGTGGGTAAAGCAACTCAATCTCTCTTCATTTAGCATAGAAGGATATTGCAGGATTTTTTTTGATCATCTTCATGGGGTTTCATCCCCATCGCTTGGCAGAATCAAACTATCACGGAGGAAGTTAAAAATGAAATTAGTTTTCGCTCCAATTTTCGAGTTTTTTTTGTTCCTAGATCGGCAAACAATGTTGCAGATGTATAAGGAAGTAAAACAATTTACTCATTCTTTTAAGTGGGAGAACTCTCCACCTTTTTATATTATTAAACATTTAACAATATATAAATCTAATGCCACCTTTTCATCCTGAATCAAATGGCCTCTATTATACTCCCTCCGTTCCACTATTAATTGACTTAATCACTTTTAGATTTTGTCCCATTAATAGTTGATTTTATATCATTTGATACTGATGTTTACATTCGTTACGTAGGTGTTTTAAAATGCTTTTCAATAATATAAAATTTACGAATATCCGTAATATAGTTTGCTAGATAAATCATTTCTAAATTTTACTACTAGGTCAATTAATAGTGGGACGGAGGCTTGTACCGCGGGTTGCTAACACCCAAGTTAGTTTTCTTTGATAAAACCAATTTGCAAAAAAAAAAAAAAAAAGAGAGATTCTCCTGGCTTTACATTGGCATGTTACATGTACACATAATAACGGTACACCAACGATGATTTTACCATGTGATTTGCATCCACTTTAAAAAATTATGCATATGGATTGGTCATTGGCCTTTAATCTTCTGTTGATATTGGTTATGACTCATGAGCTTATTAATAGCCGATAGAGTCATCATTACAATGAGAGATTGCAGGACCATTTGTGGCGATTAAATTAGGTTGGAGCTGTATATTCAAAATCAAAGTGGGAATGATGATAAAACGGGGTCCCCAATTAGAAGGATCTTTTTTTCTGCCATGAAAAAGAGAAATCAATGGAAGCTGGCTTTGTTCAATGCTCATGTATAAAGCTGCCTCAGTATTTAAAACGGATGCCTGTCTAAAAAGCATTTAACAAAGACAAATGCAAGGATTGTATTACTTTTAAGCAACATAATTCGGCCTCGCAAAACAGATTCAGATTTTTATGTGATTTGTCTTTGCAAGAACTAATCTACCTACTTAATACCTAATTCCTTAAGTTTTAATACAAATCTCGGCATCTCAACCGCAAAAACTCTCCCTTGACGGAAAAAGCTTGTTCGGGTCGTTGTGATTATCATTCAAAAGATTTTAAGATATCTGTAAATTGATTGTCAGCAAACTAACTCACACTTCCATTTGTTAAAAGACTTTCGAGTGTTTTAGAATGGCCACTGTCCCTTAATTGGTTTCACAAAATTATCACATCTTTAATCACGAAAAAAAAAGGAGTCGTGTTTTGGTCCTAAAATATCCCTTTTCCATTGTTGAAATGTGGTGATCAAGTGGTGGTGGCGACCTTGGTTATACCCAAGAGAGGAAGCGGTAAACTCTTCTAGAAAATATGATGTAACGATCCTGAATGCGGGCTGAAATTCTGGAGCCATATAACGATCCTGAACGCGTTTTATTTCTTCGGCAGCAAAAATAACAATAACAACAACACCAACAACAACGCCACCACCACCAACACCACCAACACTCTTTATCCCACTTTATTGAGGGACAGTTAGGGATTCACCGAAAGTTGGGGGGCTCGAAGACAATTAGGGATTCACCGAAAGTTGGGGGCTCAAAGACGATCAGATATTGTCCTAGTCTCAACCATAAACGATGTCGACCAGGGATCGACATATGTTGCTTTTAGGACTCCACCGACACCTTATGAGAAATCAAAGTTTTTGGGTTCGGAGGGGAGTATGGTCGCAAGGCTGAAACTTAAAGGAATTGACGGAAGGGCACCACCAGGAGTGGAGCCTGCGGCTTAATTTGACTAAACACGGGGAAACTTACCAGGTCCATACATAGTAAGGATTTGACAGATTGCGAGCTCTTTCTTGATTCTATAGGTGGTGGTGCATGGTCGTTCTTAGTTGGTGGAGCGATTTGTCTGGTTAATTCCGTTAACGAACGAGACCTCTGCTTGCTAACTAGCTATGCGGAGCACTCCCTCCGCGACCAGCTTCTTAGAGGGACTATGGCCGTTTAGGCCACGGAAGTTTGAGGCAATAACAGGTCTGTGATTCCCTTAGATATTCTGGGACGCACGTGCGCTACACAGATGTATTCAACGAGTATATATCCTTGGCCGACAGGCCCGGGTAACCTTCAAAAATTTCATCGTGATGGGGATAGATCATTGTAATGGACCATGTCCAAAGGTAATCCAACAAAACCATACTCGATTACCCAACATTGTTGAACGTTAAGGCCATCGTTATGTAGTATCTAGTGACATGCCCATCCGGGTGGCTTAGCATATGCATGGATTCTTGTTCATGTGTACGGGTCAGTCGTCATGGTCAACTCTCTCGATGGCTATACCTTCAGCATGCGAACATGTTAAACCATCATCCTGCAGAGCTTGCTCTGCACTCTGGACAGGGATAAAGTGGATATGCTGCTTTAACGGTCGCGAATGCACGACACAAAATGTGTTAAGGATTACTCTTACCAATGGGTAAGTTGTGTCTAGGCCTGCAGGAAGCCAGTGTAAAAACTTCGCCGTATCTTTGGAGATAAGATTGTTATGCGGTTTATCTCCCCCCGACCTGGTACTTGCTACTGAAAAAAAGCTCTGGTTTCTAATTAGGTATCTCCATGTCCTGATTCAACTCTAACATGTAACATAACTCCGTAATCAACGGAGTGATGACCATTTTGATAGAAGTTAATATGATGGTTTTGTGAACCGCTACAAGGAAGTGGGGATGTTTTTGATAATACTCAAGATTTGAAGTCAGGCTTAGTCATATGGTCTTCTAATGTAGCATCTAGATTGGAAGTCCACGTTTGTTAGGATAACCTCTTAAGTCATATGGTAATTCTAATTTAGCATACTACATACGCTGAATCATTCAGCGAAAAGTAGATTTAGAAAGTTTCGCTGAATCATTTAGCGAAAAGTAGATTTAGAAAACTGCGCTGAATGGTTCTGCGCAACGAATCTCAGCCGTCAAATGAAAAAATAAATCTAGATGCGCTAAATCAATCCGCAAAAAGGTGTTTTTGATTACGCTGAATCATTCAGCGCAACTATCTCGCTACTAGTTCACATAAAGATAACTAGAATTGACAAATAAACAACATTTTTTTTTTGAACTACAACACTTTTGACTCGTCTAGCACCTAGTTAGCAATTCGGGATTCGGCAAACGTACGGAACGGCAAACGTACGAGTATTATACGGTTTTGTAAAATCCAGATTCGGTCCAAAATTCGGTCAACGGGACGTGATTCATCAGTAATTCGGAACGGCATACGTACGTGTATAATTCGATTTATAAATGTGAGTTCGGCTCTGAAAATTCGGTATCTATATATAACAAATAATTTGTATTTATAAGGTCATAGACCAATTTTTATGCATATGTGTGAGTTATTTAAAGAAAAAATAAACTTAATATGATGATATTAATAATATATACAACATTAGTTATCCAAGAGGACGTCGTATGGTGGTTTAGATGCTTGGTTAGTGAGTTTGAGATCTCTCTCACCTTCACCTTCAAATCTCTTCAGTCGTTTTTGTTTCATAAAAATTACAACACGTCTAATATTCGGTCGTGTATGCTTGGAAAGCAGTAAAGCCCAAAAAGTGGAGTCTTTGAAAAGTAAAAGCTAAAGAATTTATGGCGAATTAAACGGACGTATCATTCGAAATACATAAAATTCGTGAACGGTTCACGAATAATCCGGGAATGCCACATAATACGCGACTTGAGTTCGGAGTTGCAAACGTACGCGAATAAAACGGTAAAATTCGTGATACTGAAAAATTGGTCTAGCATCCAAATCTAATCTATAGGACTTAGTCTGGGAGATCCATCTCTCAATGTTTCACAGTACTAACTCATTTTAGTGAGTGGACTAGTCTCTTTCCCAATCTCACTTTTCTGTAGATTGTAGGCATCTTCCAGTCCAAATTCCCAATAACACTAGCCGTCCCATCTCAGTTATAGACCCTGCAGGCTGCACCTACTATCTCCCCGATGCACATGTTTGGTATCCCCTCCATGGACCACGGCCTTAATATCCACAAATGAATTGGTTTAGTAGACCCTCCATCCCTACGTGACAAATAGTCAAAATTGTACCACCTTAACAACAATCAGAGGTGGACAGTTTTCGGGGGTATCCCAGTCCAGTACCCACCATCCAATTAACATCATGGTATAGGTTCGAATCTAATCAAATTAACCAACTCCTCCCCAAAAAGTCTTCTCAACTAATCTCATCTTATGGGTAAATACGTAAAATAACACAATAAGTTATACACATATCCCAATATAAAGGGGTTGCCCCAAGACCTATCTATTTACAGAAATCTAAGCTGCATTGTCGGCTTCTTTCAAAAAAAAACTAAAAACCTCAGAAATTCCATCTCTCTCCCAAAATTTTGTTTTGCTTGGAATGAGAAGCAGAATCAGAGAAACCAAAGACAAGAAAATTTTCTGAAATGATTACAAGAAGAAGCTGAGAAAGGAGAAAAATCTCAAAGTCTGAGAGAGATCCTTAACGTCCGCTGTAAGGCAGTGATTAAAAAAAAAACTGTGAGATTTTTTTTTTGAAGATTTTTTCTGGGGATGAATGAATGAAATATTGAGACTTGAGAAGAGGGAGATTTGTTCTAGCTTTTGGTGATTTCCAAGTATTCATCGTCTCCTTTTATTTCTTCTTTCTCTCGTTTTGTCTTTCTCTTTAGTTCTTATTCCGGGTTTGTTGTTTCTCTGACATTTCTTCAATTTCTTTCTCTTTTTCTCTGACAAAAAAATGAAATTTTAGATCTGGGTTTTCGTTTCAAGAACGGAAAGAATCCGATGCTACACAGTAAAAAGATTCAATTTTTATTTTTTGAGATGTTATAATTTTTCATTTCCATTTTGATTTCATTTTTTCTAAAGAGAAAATGAGTTGTATTGAGGGTTTTAGAAGGAGATTTACATTATCAGATCAAATGTCAATTCTTGACACATCTTTAAATCTCAGAGATCTATTAAGAGTAAGAGATGATCATCATCAAGATAATAGTACTAGTAGTATTAATGGTGGTGGTAGAAATTCACTTGCTGGATTGACACTAGGTGCAGTTCTGGGTTGTGAAGATATTAATGTTCTTAACAATGGCAGCAGTGATGAATCAGATCATAATCATAATCAATTACAGCTTCCACAACCACCAATTAGAACTCCAAGTAGAACTCTTCTGGATATCATTAAAGATGAAGAATCAGGAACATCATACAGAGGGCTCAGTCTTGAAGAAGATAACAGCAGTATCATCAATAGTAATAAACAGCAGAAGAGTTGGAAATCATTTAAAGATCGTCTTCTTCTCCGCAAAGCAGCAGGGTTAACATCATCATCTAGTAATCCGATTGTTGTTTCTGATGATGATTGTGGTGGGATGGCGGGGGAATATTCTTCAAGTCCTGTTAACAGTGGAATCAGAAGAAGAAGTTCTTTCTCAGTGGTTTCACCAACAACAACTTCAATTGTTTCCCCAGCTGTTGTTACTGATCATGTCCAAAATGATTCTAATGAGCAACAAGGAAATACAGTTTCTTCTACTCTAGCTTCATCATCTTCTGAACCAGTTGTGATCATGAGATTAGCAGCTGCATTAGCTGCAGAAAGAGAAGAACAGAGACAACAGTCAGTCTTATCATCTTCATCATCAACTGATCCCCAGTTACAAGAAAATAGTACTTCTGCTACTGTTCTTCAAGTTCCAGAGGAAGAAGATGATCAACAAGTAAGAGCAAGTAATCAAATCCAAACCCAATCCCAAATTCAGGATCAAACCCAGTGCCTAACTCAGAATCAAAATCAAACCCAAACCCCAATTCAGAATCAAAATCAAATCCAAACGCCAATTCCGAATGAAAATCAAAGAGGGGTTGTTGTAGCTAACGAAAATCAGCCGTTAAGGGTTTCATTGATGGCTTTGTTAGAAGAGACAGTGGATTACAATGGACAGGATTTGATGGATATTGAAGATGAAGAAGGTTATGATCAAGATCAGGCAATTGTGGTAGATAAAGTCCTCCACGGTGATAAAGAAAAAGGATCAGCAGGAATGACTATTGAAGAATACAAGTGCTGTGTGTGTATGATAAGACCCAAAGGAGCTGCATTCATACCCTGTGGACATACATTTTGCAGACTCTGTTCAAGAAAGCTATGGGTTAACAGGGGTAACTGTCCTCTTTGCAATAGTTTCATTTTGGAAATTCTTGATATCTTCTGAAAAACAATCATCATCAGAATAGTGTTATCCATCTAGTAAAAAGATATTTCCAACAGCAACAAAAAGAAAAAGATTAAATAAAAAGAAAAATAACAATTGTGATAGAATGAAAACAGAATCATGAACTGGTTTTGTTGTTACTCTCTACTTCTTTGTCTTTCTCTTTGTTTTCAACTGATTTTAAGCAATAATGAAACACTATGTACAAACAAATTCTCAATGTATCTACATTTATCTTGTTGCACATCATTTTCTTTGCCGTTCATGGGGGAATCATTTCATTGGGGGTTTCTTATCGGCTAGTTAGTGGATTTTTTTAGTTTAAGTTGGATATCTGGACGACTTAGAAAGTTAAGGCAATGATTTGTTGTTGTTTAATATATCAATTGCAAGGAAAGGTAGTGATTATTATTGTGTTTTGGATACAACTTAAGAATTACGTCTAAATAGAACTAGATTACTGCTGCAGCAGTGTAGGCCGAGGATGAAATGGAACTGCTTTTTAATAAAATGATACTGAAATTGATCGATTTCAATCGATCTGATGGCTATTTTAAAAAAATTTGAACTGTGAATCTGTTTGTTTAATGGTGTTTGACTGAAATCTGTAATCAATTTGATTGATGATCCCAAGTTTGAGCTTAATTTCATGAAATTGTGATTTCCAAAAAGCCAATTTCAGTTTCTCTGCACAAACATTGTGATGGACAAACTCACCATTTTTTCATCACTAAGGGACTCCTCCCTTTGGTCATCATCCAATTATAGAAGTCGAAAAGCAGAGAAGGATGCATGAGTTGGCGCTTGACAGGGATTGTGGAGACCTGGAGTAGCCATGGCTAACAAATTATTACTGGAATTGTAGAAGCCTGATGGAAAAGGAAGCTATGCACGAGTCGGAAATCTATTTTTGTGGAAACAAAATGAGTTGATGTGGCGACCAACAGGAAAATGCTTATCATGTGATATGCTGAAGTGCAAGTGTTGAGTTCTGTGGGTTAGAGGGAACTGAAGACTTCACTTTTCACGAAAAAGAAAATACTGATGCTGAAAATCCTACATTTTGCAAAGCACCCACACTAAATTGCGCATCAAAATTTTGACAACTGCTTATTCGGTTACCCATGATGCATATACCATGAGCTTTCTTGGCAATGGAATCTGAACATTTATTTTGACTAACAATCACTGTTACACACAATCTCATGACCGCTACGGATCACTGTTTCGTACATTTATCTTGAAATGGATACACTCATTTGCATCATATGCTTATTACAATCATCCACGAGCCCGTGCAACAAATAAAATCAAAAGGGGCAAAGTAGACTATATCGGACTTAGAACTATAAGCCCCTCTAGCAGTCGGGGGGGGGGGTTCATCTGAAGCCAACTGTATGCTTCTCATCTGCTGGGAAACAAATGATGTACAGCCCGAGATTTGATCACCTAAGGATGGACGGGGAACCTATCAGGCTGCCTTACGATATAAATCTGATCCCCTGAACTGTTGTACAAATCCTGATTCCGGTGCCATGTCCATAATGCATGTGTGTCATTCTTCATCTGCAACACACATGATAAGTTATCATCAGTTTGTGCTCTTATTTAGTTTTCTGAAGCTGCCAATGGCAAAAAGTTGAGATCCTCTAAAGGAGGAAACTTGCAAGAACATCACAATAAGGAAAGGATCCTTGCAAAATACTGGGCTATAGATCACATTCATGTGAGCCCACAGGCTGTTGACATTTAGGATTCCTGGCACGATTCTGCACGCTCATCTAGAACAGAGCCAAAATAACAAGAGGAAGAAGGGAGTACCTCTAGGATGCCATGACCATAGCTACTTTCTCGGTATGCACTGAAATCTGGTTGCTGATCCCAGCAAAATTTACCCGCAGCAGGGCCTGAGGTGAAATTAAATGCGCAGAAGCCACCCATGTCATCTGGTGTTGTTGATGGGTCTGGACAGTTACCAGGTTCATCGGCGTGTTTGACAGCCATCTTCTCTCTATTGCCTCCATCCCCAATGGTGATATAAACAGGACCGCATGGATCCAATGTGTAGTTATAGACACGATTTGACCTTTCATAGGCATGGACCTAATTTTTATTGGAAATAACATAAATTAGCATCTTGAACAAGAAGAGACCATTCAGACATACATGTGAATGGCGACTCAGACAATCCAGTCAAACTCTAGTTTCGATTATGATAGACGAACTTCAATATACTTGGTAGGAAAATAATGATATAGAGAGTAATTGACGTAAAAAAAATAGAACTTTTCTGACTTACATGTCCATTGAAAACCATGTCAACACCATATGAGTAGAGTAAGTCTTCCATCGCCACCCTCATACACTCAACTTCTCTGTAATGAGCTTGGTAGGAACTGTACCACGGTGCGTGCCATGTAGCAACCAACCATGGAGTTACTGATCTGTCCACCTTAGCCAAATCTTTCTTCAACCATTGGTGTTGTTCCCCTGTGATGAAATAAAGATTAGGCCATTTGATAGTTCAGCAGTATTTTCTTTGGATCAACGAGAGTTATAGCTGAAAGAAGACGGCAGCAGAACCTGTCTTGTTATAGTCGATGTAGGCACCAAGCATAATGAAGTGTATGCCACCTACATTGAATGAATAATAAAATGTGGAGGAAGATCCACTTTCTTCATTAGGGAACGCAAAGCGAGAACTATAAGCTACAAATGTCTTGTTATCGGCTTGGGCTTCTAATTCATGATTGCCTTCTACCACCATTATTGGAACTTTAGATATCAAAGGCTGCATAAACCTGAACATGCATATCAGACGTCAAGTACAACAGAATGAAGCTTATGAAAACCCAAATATTTCTTGACGAGGAGCAGTTCAAGTATAACAATAAGAAAGGGTTCAGTATCTACCTTCCCCAATAATCCCAACGAGGCTGGTAAGTTTCATGGATCGGAGTATCTCCAAACGAACACGAATAGCAGTCAGACCCAGTACCATTTGTAAGGTACAGATTCGCGTAACAAACATCACCAACCAATAGCACAAGATCAGGGTTGTTACTTATCAGATGGTCGATGGTTGATGTTGTGTTGTATGTCAGACCCAAGTCTCCCACAATTGCAATTCTGTCAGGGTAACTCTTAGGAGAAGAAATTGGCATGGTCTTGAAAGAAAGCACAGGACTCAAAGCTGGTATAGAAGGATCTCCACATTGATAATAGTATTGTGTGCTAGCATTCAAGCCTGTAAAACGGCATAATAAGGAGACACCTTAAAATCTTAAGATGGTACCACAAAAATCAAAATGGTCAAGCTGCAAAACTAAATGGAAAACATACCAGTGAGACGAACATGGTGTATAATTCCGGAAGTGTAGTTCTTAAGACCTTGGAAAGGATAAAGCTGATTGTAAATAAGAGACGAGCCAGTAGCTTCAAGCAACAATGAAGAGCTTAACATTCCATAACGAACTAAACTCCCTACGGTTTGCGGATCCAACGGCATTACATCGTCCCCAGTTTGATATTCCCCTATAATTTGCATTCAAGAAGCAGATAAGCTTAAACACACAACACAAGAATTAATAATTGTAGCTCTATAGGATGGACTTAGCAAAAATAAAATAAAAAATGTAGCTCTATAAGATATTTTGGCAGAATTTATACAGAAGTTCTAGAACTTGCAATATAGAATCAAAAGTGAAAAATTGATACCTGTAATCCAGGAAATCCAGACAGAATCGTAAGAAACAGAAAGAGTAACAGAGATTTGTTCAGGTTCGAAACCCGTAACATTTCGTTGCACACGAGGATCTGTATCAGGTAAATCAACAGCAAATCCACGAAGATTCTCATCAAATGGAACTGTAACTGGATCAAATGGACCGTCCAGTGTTGTTGGGATATCCCCATTCACCAAAATGAAGAATCCTAAGAGGAGACTACACAAAGCCAAATTTATCATGCTCATCTTCGTAAACTGAAAAGAATAAGAGTAAATAGGAAGATCGTATTGATACAGTGGTTGTTGGATTTGGGTTTAAATAGAAAACAGATGTTTGAGTGAATAGAGGGAGAAATTTGAAAAAGATTGGAATATTCGCGGGAGTATTAGTAGTCTATTCGAGTGCTTAAAAACTCAAATGTTGGGTGAATAGTGCGAGGCAGTATCTGAATAGTAACATGTACCCTGGCGGATATCATGCCGCTAGTTGTGTGGTTCTGTCATAAATGCATGACTGGTCCGGATGGAGCTAGAAAATTACGACAAGGGTAGGGCGTAGTGTTGGTGATCAATAATAAAAAGAAAACAAAGAAACCTATAAGCTTTAAGGGGTGGCCGGTTCCATCTCTTTTCCATACAACTCCTGCCTAATATTAATGTTAAAGATTCTTTTATCGACCGACTAGGCAGCAGCTATGCTTCCCCTCACACATTTATTCTTACACTATCTCACACTTTGGATGTATTTTTTGTAAATAAAAACTAAATGGTATCGAGTTTGAAGCTAATATTTAGGGGATGATACCTCTTATAAAGCTACGTACCAACAAAAAATCAGTGCATTCCATAATGCCAAACCTCACAATCTACCGGTCTTCATTCCAATGGATAAAAGTTCGTTGGTTTTAGGTGGCCCACTTTCAAAGTAGTGGATTGTGATGTGATACGTCCCTGAATACTCTCATTTTCGGTAGGAATATAGTAGAGATTTGTAACAAGAACATATCCCAAGATATTATTCAAATTCGATACGGTTTGGTTTTTACTCACAAAAATAACGTCCAAAGTGTGAGAATGTGTGGAGACCATCCTTCTTAACTGACAGTGATAGATGTGGTACAAGTCAAAGAGGAATTGTAGAAGGACGGTGGTATGGTCAATTATCCATGTAATTTATTTTTGTTAATTAGGATCATTTGTAACATACCGGAGAAAATGTTGCATGATTCATTTTGCTTAATAGCATGTTGTTTATTTGATACGACAAGATTGTGGATGGGGAAAAACGGGTCGCCGGTTTTCGGGAAAGTGGAGAGTCGAGCGTGCTGTCGAGACTCCTCAGCCGGGCAAAATGTTAATCCTCACATAGATGCACCGCTGCAAAGGGGGTGCTTAGATTCGGGAAATCAATCTGTATGACTCCGGCCTAAACCAAGACAATGGCCGTTCCAGAGTCAATTCGGTCGCAAAGAGGGAGATGGGTTGATCTGTAGCAGGGAAGTTGAGAATTGTGTGGGATCAGTGATGATCGAGGATTGTGGGTGTGTTGAAGGTTTTTGCAATATTGGTGAACTGTTGAGTTCTAATAAGTTCTGATGGATTGATGAATTCCTGAGAGCGATAGCTCGAGAAATTCTACGTAGACGAGAGTCTGTCTGTTCAATCATGGTTTCAGAGACTTATTTATATTGTCAGAGTCGTGAACACCTTGATCCCTGTAAGTGTGACGGTTTCTTGAGTGAAAGAGTGGGAAAGTGGGAAATCGTGGTAAAGTCAGTTCCATGTCGTGTGGAGACTTCTGATCGTGCACCCACTACTTTGCTAACTCCTTCAACCGTTTACACGACTTACGCACATTTCTCATTGTGGATGAATCCATGTGCCGTAGACCGCCAGACCAAAACCCTACGTGATATCCCCCCCATTTGTGACGTGATTGATGTCTCACAAGTCGTGGAGTCTGCAGGGCAGACGTGTTTTGATTAGTCAATTGTCGACAATGAGTCCGAGTTTCGTTGAATCGAGCATGAATGATGAATGCTCAGTGATTCACGGGTTGAACATGTAGTTCTCTGAAGGGATGTCAGTATTGTTGATTCACTGATGAATTACTGACGAGCGACTGAGCAAGTATTGCTCAATTCTGCGAATTACTGAATATTGAGGATTTGATGAGCAACTGAGCAAGCATTGCTCAATTTACCAAATTAGTTATTTTTGATAGTCTGTCGTGCAACTGATCAAGTATTGCTCAATTCGACAAATTACTGATGAGTTGCTGAATATTGATCAATGTTCGAGCAATTGAGCAAGTATTGCTCGATTCGGCGAATTATTTACTGGTGATGTGACCCAATAAAATATTAATTAAAATATTGGTAGATTACCGAATATTGTATAATTAATTTTTATGCTGATTGGTGGATCAACATAAATTTATTAGTGTTTGAAATTGCTCAGAATGATGGTTTCACAGACGTTTATTCGAAACCCTAATTTTCGATCAATCCTCCATCAATTGGCGAATTGTTGAAAATTAGTCATGAATGAAGAGGGACCGACCACATGGGATGATGAATGCCCATGTGATCGAATGAGCACGCACCAGGGTTCTCAGTTTGAGAGTTGGTGAAAGAATGATGATTAAATGGTGGTTTCACCATTTTCTGAAATATTGCTGGATTCAACATTAGGTGATAAAACCTAAGTAAGAGAGATGGGGGACCGACCAAGAGGGCATGGGAACGGCTCCTGGTGGTCACAGGACCAGTTGTTGGTCAATTGGAGAATTCTCCAGTTGGTTGGAGAGAGTTCGGGCCCAGTATGAGCAATTGAGCAAATTAGGTCAGAATTGCGAAAACGTGTGAGACCGGCTTCGTGCAAGCCCTAGGAATGACCTGGTCGGTCATGAAGGCGTGCACGTGTTGCCATGATGTCCGTGTCTCCGTACTGAGAGTTTCAGTATTTTCTGATGCGCGTTTGGGCATGGCCGGCCGGCTGGGATGCCGGTCCCGCACACCTTTCCTTATTTTATAATATTATTTGGTGAATTCACGAAGTTGTGGAGAATTCACGAGTTTTGCACAAATAAGGAATTAAGATGGAGAAGTCTTCATGAGTTTATGAAAACAACAAAAATAAGGGAAAAATAATGGAGGAAGCATGGGACCGGACACGGCTAGGGCACGGCCGGCCGAAAAGTGGGCCCGGCCCATGGGCGCTTCTCCATTATTTTATTATTATTATTTTTTATCTCCTGTTTTGTGAAGGATTCCTCATTGTTTCATATTTTTGGATGCTCGTTCGTGCATCCGGGTGCTCAGTCGTGCATCATTGTCGAATACACTCGCACCATTTTTGTGGGGCTTACTTAGTGATGGTCCAAATGCCCAGTTGTTGAGTATTTATTACCAATTTATGAGATTCAGTGGAGAATAATTCATGAAACTGAGTAATAAAACTGAATAGATGTTCATTATTAATTCATAGGATCACCTGTGGATTCGACTGCGAATTCAGAATAATAAAACAAGCATTACCAGATTCGACCATAGAATTAGTGTAATATGATTATCTATTACCATTCCATGAGATTAGCCGTGAATTCGATCATGAAATCGGAGTAATGAGATATCACGTTGTTTTATTGCCATTATATGAGATCAATCCGTAGATTCGATCATAGAATCAGAGCAAATTGTTATTGCCATTCCATGGGATCAGGCCGTGGATCCGACCATGGAATAAGTGCAATTTTTATTGCCATTCCATGGGATCAGGCTGTGGATCTGACCATGGAATATGAGCAATTGTTATTTCCATTCCATGAGATCAGGCCGTGGATTCGACCATGGAATAGGAGCAATTGTTATTGCCATTCCATGGGATCAGGACGTGGATTCGACCATGGAATATGAGCAATAATAGATTATTCTGGGAATTCAGTAGTGAATGTCACGGCAGAAGTAATCTATTTCAGAAAAGATATTAACCAGTTAAAGCGTCACATCTATTCTGAATGGTGCACAGTCAGGGAGTCACGATGTTGTTTATGACCTGAAGGCGTTAGTGTTCTCAATCTACGGAGAACCGCCTGAATTTATGCACTCTCTCCATATAATCATGGAACAGTGAGTGTCATCGACGTCCTGAAGGCGTCCGCCGCCCAACTATTCTTCTATGTGGAGGGGGGTATCTTTCCTGCAGTCAGGGAACAGTGAGTATCACCGACGTCCTGAAGGTGTTAATTTCTCAATCTACGGAGAACCGCCCAAATACGTTATTCTGCATAGAGGGCACGACGAAATGCCAGGGATCGAACGCTCAGCTAGTGGAGGCTTTTCGAAAACATATTCGTCATGGCTTCGTAAAATATGAATCGTTGCATGCCTGAAAGCCGTGTCAAAACATGCCTCATGATTTCACGGTTTTGCCATTTGTTGAAAATCCACCATCTACAAAGATCACCTATGTATCCAACACAAGTAATGCCTCAGAGTGTTTAGAGTTGACATATAAAATACATGTCGTGCAAATATTGGCTTTTGCTTTCATTGTAGCAGATTGTTAATGTCTTTACAGTTAAGGGTGCAAAAAAATGCGGATAGTGCACTATTTGAAGCTGGAAATATCGCACAAGATACAATTTTGGTCTGAAGTATGACCGCATGTTGTTTTTTCACTTCAAATTCTTATTCAGGTTCTAATACGAAATCATAATAATAAAAATGAGGGTTATTTTGTTTTTGGTACTCAGATTTTATCCAAAAGTTTCCTTTGGTCTAACGTTTGTCCAACTTAGGGTTTGGTACTTATATTTGATATTGAATTTGGTTGACTGGGTTCACGGAAAACTCAACACTGCTGATTTTCCTTCTAAGAAAAATATTCCTTGTGAGAAGATTTGCAGTCTTTGTGGTAATGTCGATGAAACTTCAGATCATCTTTTGTTTCATTGTAAGGTAGTTTACAAAGTTTGTGGCATGACGATTCCATCATTCCGGGCTTGATCTTCCCAAGATCAATGTATGATTTTTCTCATTCATAGCATTCTATCAATCTCTCTTCGGACAGAAAGAAAATTCCGCCATTGATTCCCGTCCCTGTCAGTTGGGTCATGTAGAACGAAAGAAACGCAAGAATTTTCGAGGAAAAACACAACTTTAAGGGTGATAATGATTTAGGTTTAAAAGCTAGGTCTTTGGTCTCAGCTTGGGCTACTGCTTCCGATCATAGTGTCCACTGCAACTTTGCCGGAACTGTGGAATACCGAGATTCTATCTTTGCTTAATGTTTTTTCTAATTTTTCTCTTTAGCTACCCCTGGTAGCTCTTGTACATTCTTTTTTTCTAATAATATATTTCTTTCAATTAAAAAAAGGTTAAATCTAACTTTGTCTAACATTACGTTATCTATTTATTGAACTTAATAGTAATCACAATTAAGTAAAAGTAAAATAGTGTTATTAATATTTGACTTTTATTCTTTAAATCAAATGACTCTAAATCATCAATCTTACGGCAAAGATTAAACCCCAAACATTTTTTTTCCTGACCATGTCCACCACCACTATCCTGACCACCTGTTCTTTTTCGATCAACTATCTTCACCACCAGTACCATAACAACATTTCTTCTTTCACTCAAACCATTTCCATCACCATTACCATAACTACCCTATTATATACATGATTTAGCATGTCACAATGCACAAAATCACAGGAAATATTAACAGAGTTTTAACTTTGTCATTGAGTGACATTTTAGTCAAATTTTTATTTTTGAAATACAATCAAGTGATCAACATTTAGGAAAAAAAATAAAAATTGGAAATAGCCAAATAAAGAAAGATGTTTATAATTTTGTTTAACCAATACTAATTAAAATACCGTCGGAACTAATTTCGCCTCTCCGCTAACAATGATGAAATTAATGTAGATATTATTCTTAATGTGTTTGTAATGTTTTTGAATTGATAGTATTGCACTCAATGATTTCAAAGGGTTTTTGTTTCCGACGTAACGACGGGGGTGGAGACAGGAAGCAATAAAGAATTCTTTGTTCTGTTTCTTCTTCACAGTTAGAAGAGAATAAAAATGGTGACAGAAAATATACATGTGTTTGGTAAAATTGTAGTTTTTATCAAAGTATAGAATATCTTAGTAATTACACTACTTATTAAACATAAATTAAGAAAAAATCGGACATAGCCCAGTCGACCAAGATCAATGTTAAATTCAAGTACGAAAACTAAGCTGGACAAATGTTAGACCAAAGGCAGTGTTTAGACAAAACCTGAGTACCAAAGATCATAAAACCCTAGAAATAATTAATTGTTTGTATTTTCTGCAAAAAGTTAATAATATCATATCAACAATTTGAAAGAGGTTAGTAAACAATAGTAAAATTTACTTAACGACTCATATAATGACATCTCATAAGTAATACCTATCGAAGGACGTAATGTAAGCATGATTGGAAAGATCGAAATTTTTTTTTGATTTAACCTGCAACAGGCACACTTTAGTCATCAACTACTAAACCCAAATAAATAAATTTCGTATGTTATATTTTTCAGTGGATAGACTTGTGCAAACTAGATATAAATGGAACAGTCGTTTGATAGTTACTAACCCCTGTTTGAAGGGTGATGTCTTTTTTTGTTCTTCAGGTCTCCATCTTCAATATACAAGAGTAACTAGAGTTCTATCTTTACAGTTCCAAGTCCAAATTTTATTGTGATAAAGTTGACTTAGAAGCAATCAAGCGATGAGTTTTGGCTTCTAAACTTGACATACCAACGCATGTTGGGGTCAACCGAAAAGTGCCCTAGAAATCTCCCCCATTTTTTTAGTGATAAAACGTGTTATATGTATGGATAATACTAACTGAAATTTACGAAAACCCAAACATCTAGTAACTGTTTTTTCCATGCGCTTGATAATTCCATGTCGTCAACAACTCTTTTTCAAGCAAATATTCAAAATAATATTGTTATTGAAGCATATGATACAACCTTTTTTTTACTCCCCTAAAGATGAGATAGGGTGATAATAATACAATCATAACTATTGATGCATGTGATAACAGTTTTTTCACTCCCCTAAAGGTTGAATATAATGATAGTAATACTTTTATAACCGTTAAAGTATATGATAATATTTTTTTACTCCCATGTTGAATCAATCCGAACTCAACTGTTATCACGAAAATATCTGCAGAAGGACGTCTATAATGCTACTCACAACATGATATGCTTACTCCTCTTAGTCAATGTCCATTCACTTTTCGATTAGATGTGTATTTATCATCACATATAGTTTGCTCCCCACATGACATTGCTACTCAAATATTATATATTATTGTAAACTAGCCGAGTGATTGAAACCACTAATACCTGAAATATCCCACTAAGATTACTACCATATTTAACTAGTTGTAAATCTATGTACTTTGCTAGATAAGTCAACTTACTATATGAAATCTATTTGGAAAAGCAACAACACAAAAAAAAAGTATAGCAAATGAAATCAATCTCAAATATGAATCTCTTCCAAAGTTAGCAAATCACAACCATCATTTTAAAATATTTTTACTAACTTTCCTAAGTTACATATTTGATATAATCAAGATGTCAATATAATGTAGATAGACATCTTTTTCGATGAAAGTAAGATCAACATTAATCAAGAATGACAATGTATATAGAACATATAACCTTGTATACCAAAGTAATGAATCTGAATAATAATAAATTAGATTTATATATACGTGTTTAATCTGAACATATAGCATGTTGGGATAAACTAAGCATTGTTCTGACAATATCAAATGGGATTGATAAATAAAATTACTGATAGTTTGAATAAGTACGGAAACAACATCTTACATTGTGTTGGAGTTTGAGAGTCGTCTCGTCTAGATAAAATCTCACGCGACAAGGTTCTTCAAATATAAAAGAAGATACAATGTTATTATGTATGTTACAAATTAGAAATTCAGTTTAATTTTATTGAAACAATTATTTATATAAACAACTCCCGACAACAATAAATAAGCGAAAGGTTGAGATATTGCATGAAAATTAAGGCTTGTGACTATCAAACTTGTATCTTAACCGTTACAAGGGATTCTTTAAGTTTCGTTTTAAGAAATAGTTGCCAGAAGCATTTTTCAGCTTCTACTTAGACATGACAATTAAATTGATTTTACTTATTTATCACAAATCACAGGAGGTGGAGAGTTGGTAAATTAATACAAAGAAATACGAAGAATAAAAAAGGTTTGAAACCTATGCATTCTTTTATATAACATCATAAGACTTTACCAAAAATAAGGAACAACGTGGATGAAATAACATTACAAGTGTGGATGGTTGTCAGTACCCTTATAGCCACTATTATGTTTGCAGTAGCATTCACAATATCCGGTGGCAATTTTATAGAAAATTGATACGTGGTCTGGCAGCCCTCTTCATATCTATAGCAATCATGATTGGTGATTTTTATGCAACACTTATTATTGCTTTTCAAAAGGAAGCTTGTTGGGCTTACATTCCATTGACTGTGTTAGCAAGTGTCAGAGTTATGTCGTTCGGTCTTTTGCAAGTTCTTCTTCTTGTAAACATAGTCAACTCCAGCTATTGTCCTAGTGTTCCTCGTAAGAAAATATTATACGTTAAAAAATGGAGTAGAATATTTAATGTTCGTTTTCTTAATTTGCTTGTGTAACGAATACAATAGAAATAAAATGAAATAGAAAAGACAAAATAATTAATTGTGTTCAAATTTTTTGTTTCTTTCTTCTTGTATGAGAAAAGGTAAGAATTTATTTAATATTGGTTGCAAAATGTTGACTTTTATAATAGTGTTGGTGTAATTACATTTGTGGTAGTTATTTATTTTTTTCTTTTTTTTTTTTCTGGGTAATATTTGTATATGTTTTCGAGCACACCTTTAA
This sequence comes from Papaver somniferum, assembly GCF_003573695.1. Lineage (NCBI taxonomy): Eukaryota > Viridiplantae > Streptophyta > Magnoliopsida > Ranunculales > Papaveraceae > Papaver > Papaver somniferum. Next base: position 26,626,749 of record NC_039364.1, read on the forward strand.
TGTTCTTTTGTTTTTCAATATTTTTTTCCAGGTGACATTTATAAATTTTGTTACACATCATTTGCTTATCCTATCACGGGGGAACCATTGAGGTTTTCTTGATTGCTAGTTATTGGATGTTTTAGCTAAGCCGTAAGAATTAGAAAGTTAAGCAATAATTTGTTGTTTATATATACTCCCTTCGAACCTATTGTATGGGCGGAATTTTGAATTTTACTTGTCCCATTAGATAGGCGGAAAACTAAATACAAGATGAATATTTCCACACATACCCTTATTTATGGTACATAGATAATTGTGTTATCAATAAGACAAAGGGTAAAACATGAAAAAACATAAAAAAAAAACTATGAATTTAATTTACTTTTCTAATAGAATTGCCCCCTCCACCTATATAAGTGGTACGGAGGGAGTATATATCAAACAAAAGTAATTTATTTTGTGTTTAGACATAACTTCAAAACTAAGTTTAAATACAATCCAAAAGCATAGAGGTATGCATGAGTTAACTGAGATTGTAGAGGCCTGATAACCATGATTCTAAAATATTACTGGATTGTTAGTATTAGAGCTTCTCCACGTGGTGAATCTGGCATCACCAACATGCCACAAGTAATCGCTTCTATATTTAGAGCGTAACAGTGACCAAGATGGATCGTTTAGCGATGGGATCAACAATAGCTTAGTGGGATGTGATTTTTGAATCTCCTTAAAACGATAAGGGGAAAATTTATTCAACGCTGGTGCCTGATTGCAAACTCATTATTTTTCATTCCAGTGTAGATATTTTCAATGTAATCATGTTTGTGATGGTTTATTAGGTGAGTGTTATATATGAGTTAGAACACATCACTAATGTGCTCTTGTTTTTCGATATACAGGGAAACACCCTTCATTTTTAGGAAAAAGTAATTACTGATGCTAAAAAAACCTACAATTTGTATAGCATCCACACTTAATTGCGCATCAAGGTTTTGACAACTTCTTATTAGGTTACCCGTGATACATATACCATGAAATTTGAACATCTCTTTCGTAAACATTACAATTTTATGACTGATACAGAACATTGTTTCGTATTTTTTATGTTGAACTCAAAACACTCAGTTGTTCAATCATACACTTTATTCAATCATCTATGGAATAAGTAAAATCAAAAAGGATGACGTGAATCGTCATGTAGGAATGGTGGGATAAACTTGTATTGGACATGAGGCTTCACAACTATTCTTATTTAGGAGATTGAGAGAAGATCTTTTCAAACATCGCCGTTCTAGATATCGTAAACATTATTATGTATTAAAGGTTTTTCATATCATCTTTCAAATCTCACACTTGCAATTGATTCGTACTTCACAACTTTCAGGTTACATTGAGTCAATCAACTGCAAGTACCCTAAAATTAAAAAAATATATAAAATCATACGACAATGGGTATTCAAATTCACACAACCCTTTTATATGAATTTTAACTTATTTTATACATTTTCTTACTAGTACATATGCGTTCTATTACTCTAATTATCCACTTTTCCTTCCCGAATTCTCAATTCCTACTCCAACAGGTGGACACAGAGAGACAGTTGGGTGCAACTCTAATGATTTAAGTAACTTTTGTTTAAATTTTGACAATAAATAATTTCATCTTCATGGATAAAGGTAACTACCTATTTTTTTCCAGCTTTTTTCAGTCGGGAGACTACATCAAACACGATCACTTTGTATTGAACTGTATGCCCCTCTAACACTCAGGTGTTTCATTTAAAGCTAACTACATAATGATAAGTATGGTGATGAATTTGTAGACATTTTAAAACCTGAAGGTGCTTCTAATTTGTTGAGAAAAAAATAATGCACAACCCAAGATTCAATCACCTTGGGTTGGACCGACACCTATCTGGATGCCTTACAATATAAATCTGATCCCAGAAATTGTCATACGACTCCTGGTTCCGGTTCCATATCCATAACGTATGCTTGTCATTCTTAATCTGCGACGACATGATAAGCCATTATTTTGTATCGGAGAGCTTATCTATTGTACGATTAACCACTAAATCGATAGTGAAGTCCTTTTATTAAAGTTTTGATTTATATATTAACTTCAAAATCTCACACTTGCAATATCAGATAATCAATTATTCAATAAATTTCAACTAACGTGTAAATGTATGTCATACCAATTATTTTTTCTTTTCTTTTTGGGAATTAGCCTTTTAGAGCTATTTCATATGCAATTATTGATGCTGACTGAGAAACAAAACTCATAGTGATTGACAAAAGATTTTAATGATTTAACGAAAAGTTATGTAAATAAAATGTGTATTATATAAACATTTTTTGTGTATTACTCATTTACTTTATTAAGATACTAGTGAAATGACACTTGTACTGTGATAGGCGCATTTATGTGCCTAAATTGTCCTCAATGTTTCGTATTGTTGGTACTCGTTTTCGTCCTTATTATGGTGTTTTGTGTATTTTTAGGTGTTTTTGGAAAATAAATATTGTTGGAAAAATCGACTCGAAAAATCACTCGGAACACCCCCGGAGGACACTTGTTATACGGAGCCCAGATTTGGTTAAGGGGCACCTCAATTACTAAGGGACACCCCAAAAAGGCAGCTGCTATTCACACCCCACAACTGGTTAGGGGGACACCATCTTCTTCGTTTGAAACTTGAAAATTGGCGGGAAAAATGTGGCAGCTCCCTGAGAATTTTCGATCGAAATTTGAAGATGTTATAGTGTGATTCAATGGCTAAAACTTCACGGGAACAGTTGACTGAGATATACAGGCGTGGTATGGGCTTCAAAATCATCCGGATTTGGTTGGATAATCGGCAGTGAAGAAAACAGGGTTGCTCGGGTTTTGGTTGCTCCATCACGAGTTCTGTGTAGTTGGCGTGTGGATTGATAGAGTTTTGCTTCTGGTGGAACGTGAAAACAATGCCCTGAGAGTATATCGACATCAGCAGGCGTGTGAAGAGGCGAGAAAGGAAAGAAAATTTCCTTTATTATTTTTTCTTTACTGTCGAGATATGGGAAGATTTTATGGAGTAATGAGCGAAGATTCTTAGTCCAAAGGTGTATAAATAGGCTACTGGGGTCGAGCAGAAAGGGGGATGGAGAGTTTGGGAGAAGTATAAAGCATTAACAGAGCGAGAAAATCAAGTTACAGGAAAGTTTCTGCTGCTGCTGCTGCCATTGAAGAACACGAAGAACAGACAGACCAGGGCAGTCGTTCTTCAACAGTGATAACGACTAACACGTGAGGGTCTTAGAATTACCGTCAGCAGCAGTTTATTTCTATCGTTTCTGTAACAGTGTTCTACAACAATTATAAGTGTTGCAAACACCCGATTTACTCAATTATTTTCCTTTTCATCATTTGTAAAACACTTGTGAGCATCAATGAAATATTTTGAGAGGTTTTCCAACATGATGATGAGCTAATTCTCCCACAACCAAGGCAGTGAGGAAGCTATTTACGCATGAATAATTGATAATCATTTATTTCCTCTAATTTATAATTTATAATTCACTCAATCACTGCTTTTGCAGAGTTCTTAATTGTTTGCAAAAATTTTCTTCATTAGTTGTGATTCAATTAGATAGGTTATGATTTGTTTAGATAATCTATGTTTAGGGATACAATTAATTTTCGAGAATTTTCCAGATTATTTGTGAATTAAGAAATAAGAGTCTTAAAATATAATTAGAGTTTTGGATTGTTTACCATAATTTATTCATGTGTAATAGTGAAATCAGTGTCTTGGTTGTTTTCTAATATCTTGAAGTCAATTTTGTAATAAGTTTTCTTTGTTTTTAAATTTTTATTAAGTATAAAATTCATTGCCTTCACAAGTCTTAAAACAACCCTTTTATCACTATCTACAACAACTTTGAAAACACATCAAATTTTTGGCGCCGCCGATGCAGACTTGTCTTTAGGATAGAGTTTTTAGATTTTTTTTTTTTTGTTCTTCTTTACGTTTTTGGGTTTTTGTCTTTTCCTTTCAGATTTTTGGAATTTGGAGCGAAAGAAATTTTTGCCAAAGCTTTTGGCGAATATTTAAAGACTTGAAGTAAAAGGCAAAGCGAAAGGATCTAAAGAAGAAGAATTTTTGTTTTTTATAGAAAAAGAGAGAAAAAAAAAGAGAGTGTTATTTTATTAGATTGTATTAGGAATTCTTTTTATTTTGTATTTTTCTTTTTCTTTTTGCACTTTATTTTTTTGGACCTTTCTTTTGGACTTTGGACATTAATTTTTTTTAAACCCTACGGAAGGGTAGATTAAATATTAAACTGTTTGCAGAGAAGGACGGTGATTACGATATCACCTCGGCCCCTCGGGTTCGTACACAACATAAGAGTTGTGGCCCGAGTCGACGACAAGGGTTCATCCCCCGTCTGGAACGGGAGGTAAGTCTGTCGAAACACTCGTGAATCCCATGTCAGCGAGTTACTGTATTCCTTCGTTTGCATATATGCTGAGGAACTGAAAACGGTTTTTTTAAATTCCTAGTAAAGGGCAAGGACTGGCCATACAAGATAAGGGTTCGGATTTCATCACCGTTTTCTTCTTACCCGCCTTAGGAAAACGAAACCAAACGCGAACCTAAGCTTTAAAATTTGGAATAGAACGAGACCTATAGGGTAACGAGCTTAGTAGGAAAGTCGTTCGAAAAATATTGGTTACTCTTTTAGCATACTTCAAAGTTCATGATGGTTTCTGTGAGTTGAATGCGTGACTGCGCCGCCTTGTGATAGCGGTGAGGCCTTGGGTATCAAAGCTCCACTGAGCTTCCCTCGTCTCAATTCAACTTACTTTGACTTGGATTGATTCCAGAGGGGTTTGCTTAAATTGTAACGAATTCCCTTTCGAAGGATTAGAAGCTGGTCTAGAAACAATCTAAGTGGAGCCATCATGCTTTTTGTTTGCTAGAAATCAGTAGGTTTGGTGTGGTGGAGTAAGCCTTGTTTGTGTTTGCATAGAACTTCCCTTCCTTTTAGGACTTTTTTTTCTTTTTCTTTTGTTAGTGTATGCCCGAAAGGGCTTGGAAAAGAAATACTTTTGGCCGTTTGATTAGTGACGAGCCTAGAAGTTCTTCTTGTGAAAGCGGGGAGCTCGAAGACTCTTCTTTTGAGAGCCCTGTTTTTCGAAACTTTAGTTTTGAGAATCTGTCTCTTGGTGAGGAAAGTACCCCTAGTACTTCAGCTGTGCAAGCGATGGCAACTTTGAAAGATTACATGTTCCCAACTAGGACCAACCGAGCTTCGTGCATTAAATTGCCAACCAGTACGGCTAATTTCGAGATAAAACCTAGTATTATTCAGATGATCCTTATGTTCTTAGGAAAAGATGATGTGAACCCTTATTTTCATATTAGGGACTTTGAGGAAATCTGTGGGACAATTAGAATAAAAGACCTCACTGATGAAGTTTTGAAACTTAAGATGTTTCCCTTTTCCTTGAGAGATAAAGCCAAGACCTGGCTGAACAACCTACCACCTGAGTCCATTGAAACATGGCAGGAACTTGTTGTTGCTTTCTATATGAAATTCTACCCTAAGCATAAAACTGCAGCTGTTAGGCAGAAAATTAGTGCTAGTGTGCAACAAGAGGGAGAGTCTCTTTATAGGTTTTTAGAGAGATTCAATGATCTCCTATCCCAGTGTCCCCACCATGGATTTGATAAAATGAAACTTGTTGAGATTATTTATAATGGTTTAGACTATTCGACCAAAGCCATGGTCGAGTCTATGTGCGCTGGTGAGTTCACCAGTAAAAATGCTGATGATGCTTTTACCTTCTTAGGAGCTATCGCTGAAAAATCCCAACAGTGGAGTCTTGTGTTGAACCCCCTAAAAGACTCTTGGTCAATGAAGTAGCACCAATGTGGTAGATACAAGCTTCGAGTCAGATGCTAAGTTTGCTGCTTTGTCTAGAAGGTTAGAAGCTTTGGAATTGAATCAGCCTAATTATAGGTCTCTTGTTGAACCTGATGATAGGATTAGAGCCGCTCAAGTCTCTAGTTGTGGAGTAGAGCCCAATAACTCGTTTTGGGAAGGTCATGTTAGTGAAGAACAAGCCCATGCTGTCTATAACAACGCTAGGTTTGAGAACCGTCAGAAGTTTGACCCATACTCAGAAACCTACAACCCTGGTTGGAGAAACCATCCTAATTTTTCTTGGTCTAAGGGCCAGAATCAAGGTCAGTCTAGTAATTCTCAGCCTCCCCCAGGTTTTGGTTATGCTAATAACTCTTCAGGTCAACCCCAGTTTCAGAACCCTTCGGATAAAAAGATCACAAGTTTAGAAGACACTCTAGCCTCGTTTATTAAAAACTCTGATAAGATCAACCTAATGGTTGCTCAAGGATAGAAGAAAGTAAAAATATAGGTTATGCTAACTCCCAAGCTATTTCTGAGTTAAAAAACCAGGTTAGTCAGATAAATGAATCTTTGAGGGAAAAAGGTAAGTTTCCTAGTCAAACTCAACCCAATCCTAAAGCAGAGAAATCGTACAATCATGTGAACTCTATTACAACCCTTAGGAGTGGAAAGAAAGTTGACAATAAGGTTGCCATGCCTGATAGTGAACATGCTGTAGTTCACCCTTCTGAGCCAGAAAATGAGGAGACTGATAGAGTCTCTAAAAAGACCAATGAGGGTCCTGCTGTGCCCTTTTGTTCCCAGAGCCCCGTTTCCCCAGCTGCTAGTTCCAACTAAGAGCGAGTCGAACTTTAATGATATATTGGAGGTTTTTAAGCAGTTACTATCAACCTACCATTGTTGGATGCGATTAAGCAGATTCCCGCTTATGCTAAGTTTCTTAAGGACTTGTGTACACGAAAGCGAAGCTTAGTGTCCAAAAGAAAGCCTTCCTAGCTAGTCACGTGAGTTCCATTATTCAGAATACCACTACTCCTAAGTATAAAGACCCAGGGTCCCTACCATTTCTTGCACAATAGGTAAATACCGTGTTGAGAAAGCTTTGCTTGACTTAGGAGCCAGTGTGAATTTACTTCCATACCATGTGTACCTCAAGCTAGGACTTGGTGATATGAAACCTACCCAGATGACACTTCAGTTAGCTGATAGGTCCGTTAAAATTCCTCGTGGTGTGATCGAGGATGTTCTTATTGAGGTCGACAAGTTTATTTATCCAGTGGATTTTGTTATCCTAGATACCCAACCTGTCCCTGACCCAAGAACCAGATACCAGTGATTTTAGGTCGCCCATTTTTAGCAACATCCAATGCGATCATTAATTGTCGAACTGGTATTATGAATTTGTTTTTGGTAATATGACTATGAGCTGAACGTCTTTCATATTAGTAAGCTACCCTCTGAACTAGATGACTCGAGCATAGAAGAGGTAAACATGATAGGAACATTAGTCGAGGAGTCATTACCAAACACTTTATTAGAAGATCCGTTAGAGAAATGCCTAGCTCACTTTGGGATTGATTTCGATGATGATAATGTGATTAATGAGGTGAATGTTTGTTAGATTCAACCCCTTTGTTAGACATTAGTAACGGATGGAAACCTAAGTTCGAACCACTACCAGTTTCTAAGTCTACCTCGTTCCTTCGTTAGAAGAGCCTCCTAAGTTGGACCTAAAACCATTGCCAGATACCCTGAAGTATGTGTTTTTAGGCCCGTCTGAAACTTTACCTGTGATTGTTGCTTCTGACTTGGATAGTGATCAGGAAAGTAGGCTAGTGACCGTCCTTCAAAACAACAAGGAAGCTTTAGGGTGGACCATAGCAGACATTAAGGGTATAAGTCCTACTGTTTGTATGCATCAGATCTATTTAGAGGAAGATACCAAACCTTCTAGGGAGATGCAACGAAGACTAAACCCTAATATGAAAGAAGTAGTTCGAACCGAGGTTCTTAAGCTGTTAGATGCAGGCATTATCTACCCCATTTCAGACAGTAAGTGGGTCAGCCCCGTTCAGGTTGTTCCCAAGAAATCCGGTATTACTGTAGTCCAGAATGATAACAATGAGTTAATCCCGACCCGAGTGACCACGGGTTGGCGTGTTTGTATTGACTATAGGAAATTGAACAAGGTCACTAGGAAGGACCACTTTCCCCTTCCCTTCATCGACCAAATGCTAGAGAGATTAGCTGGACATAGTCATTACTGTTTTCTAGATGGCTACTCAGGCTACAATCAGATCGTTATTGCCCCAGAAGACCAAGAAAAAACTACTTTTACCTGTCCCTTTGGTACCTTTGCGTATAGACGCATGCCTTTCGGGCTATGTAACGCCCCTGCGACTTTTCAGCGTTGCATGATGAGCATATTTTCCGATATGGTAGAAAAGTTTTTAGAGGTCTTTATGGATGATTTTTCAGTGTTTGGTTCGTTTTCGATGAGTGCTTGCATCATTTGTCATTAGTGTTGACTAGGTGTAAGGAAAAGAATCTAGTGCTTAATTGGGAGAAATGTCATTTCATGGTTCGATCAGGAATTGTCTTAGGGCATATCGTATCTTCTAAGGGTATAGAGGTAGATAAAGCCAAAGTTGACCTTATCAAGACTTTACAGGTCCCAAAAACCGTAAGAGATATTAGGTCATTCTTAGGGCATGCAGGTTTTTATCGTCGATTCATTAAGGATTTTAGCTTGATTTCTAGACCTCTTTGCAACTTGCTTGCAAAAGATGTTAAGTTTGTCTTTGATGATGCTTGTTTAGAGGCTTTTGAGAAGCTTAAGACTTTACTCACTACCGCCCCCATAGTCCAGGCACCCAACTGGAACTTACCCTTTGAGATCATGTGTGATGCTTCAGATTATGCTATTGGTGTTGTGCTAGGTCAGCGAGAAAACAAATTACTTCATGTGATTTACTATGCTAGCAAAACTCTGAATGATGCCCAGTTGAACTATACCACTACCGAGAAGGAACTGTTAGCCATTGTGTTTGCCTTAGACAAGTTTAGACCCTATCTCTTAGGTTCTAAGATCGTCATATATACTGATCATGCTGCTTTGAAATATCTTTTGTCTAAGAAGGATACGAAACCTAGATTGATTAGGTGGATACTTTTGTTGCAAGAGTTTTCTCCAGACATTAGAGACAAAAAGGGTGCCGAAAATGTAGTAGCAGACCACTTGTCTAGGCTAGTTGTTGATTCCCTGATGATTCCCTTCCTATAAGGGATAGTTTTCCTGATGAACAACTTTTCTTTGTTACCCAAGCACCTTGGTATGCGAATATAGTGAATTATCTTGTTACTGGTCGAATGCCCCAACATTGGGGTAAACAAGATCGTTCTAGGTTTTTAGCCGAGGTTAAGCACTTCTTTTGGGATGATCCTTATTTATTTAAGTATTGTCCAGACCAGATTATTAGGAGATGTATACCTGAGAGTGACCAGTCCAGTATTATTTCCTTTTGTCATGATCATGCTTGTGGGGGTCACTTTAGTGCTAAGAAGACTGCTGCTAAGATATTGCAGTGTGGATTCTATTGGCCTTCGTTGTTTAAAGACTCCCATAGTTACTGTGTTACTTGTGAGCGTTGCCAGAAATTAGGAACCATTTCCCGTAGGAACATGATGCCCTTGAACCCTATTTTAGTTGTTGAGGTCTTTGATGTGTGGGGTATTGACTTTATGGGTCCGTTTCCTAATTCTTTTGGTAACCTATACATCCTTGTCGCCGTAGACTATGTCTCTAAGTGGATTGAGGCGGTTGCGTGTAAAACCAATGACCATAGGGTTGTGATTGATTTCTTGAAAAATAATATCTTACACGTTTTGGTACACCGCGAGCTATAATTAGTGATGGTGGTCGCACTTTTGTAATGGACCTTTTAGGCTTTGATGAAGAAATATGGTATTACACATAAGGTAGCTACCCCGTATCATCCAGACTAGTGGTCAGGTTGAGGTTTCCAATAGGGAGATAAAACGTATATTAGAGAAAACAGTTAATCCTAATCGGAAAGACTGGTCGTCTAGGCTTACTGATGCCTTATGGGCTTACCGTACTGCGTTTAAGACCCCCATTGGAATGTCGCCTTATCGGCTTGTGTATGGCAAGGCATGTCATTTACCTGTTGAGTTAGAACATAGAGCTTATTGGGCTGTTAAAAGCTAAATTTTTCTTGACAAGGCAGGAGCCCATAGGAAACTCCAGCTCAATGAGTTGGACGAGATTCGTATAGATGCTTACGATAGTGCGAAGGAGTATAAGAACAAAATGAAACTTGTGCATGATAGAAATATTAAGGAAGTCATTTTCTCCAGGTCAAAAAGTTCTTCTGTATGATACCCGCTTGCATCTTTTCCCTGGGAAGTTACGTTCTCGGTGGACGGGTCCTTTTATTGTTCGCACTGTCTTTCCTCATGGAGCTGTTGAATGAGACCGGATGGTAGTAGTTCTTCGAAGGTTAACGGTCAGAGATTGAAACCCTTTTTAGAGCCCTTTCCTACAGGTGATGTTGAGGAGGTCCCTCTGGAGGACCCTGTTTACCCTTGATTGACCATCGAGGAATTGTATGTTGTATATTAGTTTTTGATTTTTCTTCACCCAGGTACTATCTTTCCGACTTCTCTCTACTGATTCCTCATGTTATTTACTTTTGGTATTGCTCTTTCATTAGAAACATTGAGGACAATGTTAGATTTAAGTTTGGGGGTGGGGAAGAACTTTTTAGTTGCACTTTTGAAACTTCTAGCGTCACATGGTATCCGGTTAGCTAAGTTTACATACTGTTTCTCACCGAAAAGATAGAAATTGGAATGCTAGGGATAACAACCTTTTGAGACATTAGAGAAAAAGACATTGAGATCCTTGAAATTCGTGATGGACCTAACCATACATGATGGAAAGGCAAGTAGGTCAGGAAATGCCAGAAAGACAAAGCAACCTCACAATGTAGTCTTAGTTACTGGATTGCGACTCTCTCTCAGTAGAAACTTATCATCATCAACAAGCGGAGCGACATCAAAATCTATGAAGAAAGTTGAAGACGTTTTAGGTTTAGAAGCAACAATAGAAAGAATAATTCAAAAATCAAAGTTGAAGTTATAAGAGCAAATGATATAAGTTGTTAGAATCCATGATACCAAGACATCACAAGTTGCGAAGATCCAAGTTTTGAAAGTCCTTCTCTCATGGCCATGTAAATTTTTGTCTTGTAATTTTTGTTTTAAAAAAAAAAAATGAAAAAAAAATGAAAAAAATAAAAAATAAAAAAAATGAAAAAAAAAAAAAAAAAAAAAAAAAAAAAAAAACAAAAAAAAAAACAAAAAAAACAAGAAATTTATAAGTCAAGCAAGAAATCGAAGAGAAGAGTTAATTGTCAAGGTTCTATTTGGTTCGAGAGTTTATCATCAACAGTTGAAGACCGAAGAAGGCGTTGTTTCTACTGAGCACTGTGAGAGAGTCGAAGAAAGATGCATTTTGGTTGCTTTGTTAGTATGCTTTCAATCTGGCACAAAATCTTTCTAGCACTGGTTTAACTCATCACACGTAATTAGTCCAGCTGTGTAGCAGATGTCCCTATCATTTTTATCTCTCTCCTAATCTTATCCAGCTGTAAAGCAGCGGACGCATCTTACAATGTTATCTAGCTGTGTAGCGGATATCTCTTTATCTAGCAGTCGTGTGGATGTGTCTCCCCTTTTCTTCAGTCAGCTTTAGAGCTGACACCTTTAATTTCTCTAGCATTCTACTTACTTGGAGATAGGTTGAGAATATGTATGTTCTCATAGCTCTTTGTATACTTGTGACCAATTAGAAGTCATGGTTTTTGTGGGTACACCTCTGTTAAACCCACCCGAGACCAACTCAGTTTTATTTTTTAGTTGTGCTCGAGGACTAGCAAATAATAAGTTTGGGGGTATTTGATAGGCGCATTTATGTGCCTAAATTGTCCTCAATGTTTCGTATTGTTGGTACTCGTTTTCGTCCTTATTATGGTGTTTTGTGTATTTTTAGGTATTTTTGGAAAATAAATATTGTTGGAAAAATCGGCTCGAAAAATCACTCGGAACACCCCCGGAGGACACTTGCTATACGGAGCCCAGATTTGGTTAAGGGGCACCTCAATTACTAAGGGGCACCCCAAAAATGCATCAACTATTCGCACCCCACAACTGGTTAGGGGGACACCATCTTCTTCGTTTGAAACTTGAAAATTGGCGGGAAAAATGTGGCAGCTCCCTGAGAATTTTCGATCGAAATTTGAAGATATTATAGTGTGATTCAATGGCTAAAACTTCACGGGAACACTTGACTGAGATATACAGGCGTGGTACGGGCTTCAAAATCATCCAGATTTGGTTGGATAATCGGCAGTGAAGAAAACAGGGTTGCTCGGGTTTTGGTTTCTCCATCACAAGTTCTGTGTAGTTGGCGTGTGGATTGATAGAGTTTTACTTCTGGTGGAACGTGAAAACAATGCCCCGAGAGTATATCGACATCAGCAGGCGTGTGAAGAGGCGAGAAAGGAAAGAAAATTTCCCTTATTATTTTTTCTTTACTGTCGAGATATGGGAAGATTTTCTGGAGTAATGAGCGAAGATTCTTAGTCCAAAGGTGTATAAATAGGCTACTGGGGTCGAGCAGAAAGGGGGATGGAGAGTTTGGGAGAAGTATAGAGCATTAACAGAGCGAGAAAATCAAGTTACGGGAAAGTTTCTGCTGCTGCTGCTGCTGCCATTGAAGAACACGAAGAACGGACAGACCAGGGCAGTCGTTCTTCAACAGTGATAACGACTAACACGTAAGGGTCTTAGAATTACCGTCAACAACAGTTTATTTCTATCGTTTCTGTAACAGTGTTCTGCAACAATTATAAGTGTTGCAAACACCCGATTTACTCAATTATTTTCCTTTTCATCATTTGTAAAACACTTGTGAGCATCAATGAAATATTTTGAGAGGTTTTCCAACATGATGATGAGCTAATTCTCCCACAACCAAGGCAGTGAGGAAGCTATTTACGCATGAATAATTGGTAATCATTTATTTCCTCTAATTTATAATTTATAATTCACTCAATCACTGCTTTTGCAGAGTTCTTAAATATTTGCAAAAATTTTCTTCATTAGTTGTGATTCAATTAGATAGGTTATGCTTTGTTTAGATAATCTACGCTTAGGGATACAATTAATTTTCGAGAATTTTCCAGATTATTTGTGAATTAAGAAATAAGAGTCTTAAAATATAATTAGAGTTTTGGATTGTTTACCATAATTTATTCATGTGTAATAGTGAAATCAGTGTCTTGGTTGTTTTCTAATATCTTGAAGTCAATTTTGTAATAAGTTTTCTTTGTTTTTAAATTTTTATTAAGTTTAAAATTCATTGCTTTCACAAGTCTTAAAACAACCCTTTTATCACTATCTACAACAACTTTGAAAACACATCATATTGTGTCTGCCGTCTAATCCTATCGTTTCAAATATACATGAAATCCACCAAGAAATAAAAACCAACACCATTAAGATTTTTTGTTAATATATTAGACTTTAATTCATGTACAACATTCAAATTTTTATTTTATTTGCTCGTCAGAAAAGTAAGTCGTTTTAATCTCCACCTCAGGGATTATCACGTGCTTTCTTCTTAAATACATGTTTTGCAAGTATTATGGAAGAAATATTTGTCAATTTATTACTAACATATAAACCTAACTTATATTATGTAGTTTTTTTCTCCTTTAAATCTTTAACAAACATCACTGCACTGCCACCCCTCTTTGTGTAAAAAAAAAGAAGGAAGAGAATGAGAGTTTAATATGTTTTTCTCTCAGATATTTATTACATCTCTTTCTTTGCTTACCCCATAGAGGAAAACCAATTTTGATCTTAAGTTGTATGGAATCATTTTTTTCAGTTCATTTTTTGTCTTCAAAATGATCTTTGTTCATGAACTGGATATAAGTTTCTAACTGTTTGTTAGATACCGATTTTGTTGAAATTCATGGTTGAATTTGAGTGGAGTCCCTAGTTTGTGAAAGGAAATCAATTAATAAAACTAATTTCGAGTTCTTTCATGTATAAAAAGGCTATTTACAATCAATTCATACCCTTGTAAAAGATTTATGTCAAAATAACTCGCTTACCAAAATTGAAACATTGCTTAACCTTGTTTAGTTGTTTGAGAGGGTTAAAAAAAACTGAGTTTGTGTTGATGTTGGATTTTTAACAATGAAGAAAATTGTAAAATCGCCTTTGCCAAGTAGCAGCAATATAGAAATTTAATATATGTTTCTGGCCGTATATCATCAATATGAAGTATGTATTTCTATCTCATATTCCACAAGAGAATTAAGAATGCATAACCTATTAGTAGCTACAAGTACTCGGTAATGATCCTTTATATATATATATATATAATCTTAGAGCTTCACCCAGCTGAAATTTCAATATTTTATGTATATAATATCTTTTGTATTGATTTGTTGTTCCCCTCAATTACTGGAATTTTAAGAGAGTTACTAGTGCTTGCTGCAAATCTTCCCAGTTTCTCTGGCTCTATAATCTATATATTCAGAATGAGCTGATGCAATAATCTTGAGTAGATATGATACTAGATGGATATCCACTAGTATATAGCAATATTGAACTTATCTCAAGTTGTAGAACTTTCACGGCTGAATTCCTTGAACTCTATCTATATACATATAGATGTTCAAATCCTTATTTGAACAATACCAATTTAGTACTGTATTCACAATATCGACATGAAACTCCAATACTTGAAGTCTATTTCCTAATCACATATCTATTGATTTAGTTACTGAATTACAACCCATGGATATTCTCAGCGAATTTCTATGAATAACTCGTCAAAAACAAGTGCATATTCATTTCTTGAATTGTACAACTAAAATAACATCCAAATACTAAAAAAGGATACCCGTTCACCCCCATAACGCTAGCAAAGATTTAATAGAGCTCTCTATGGCAATGCTCGAGAATGTCCTAACTGCGACGCCGGCCCAGGACATCAGTAAACACTCATTCATAGCTCTGGGATAACCCCAACGCCATTTACCCGTATACGCAGCGCTATCCTAGTGTCGGTTCCCACTTATCCTATAATGCTAGCCTAATGCTAGCGCCTCGCTAATTAGGCCAACGTTATTTGTACCTTGGTGCTAGCATTATGCTAGCACCACTATTACCATAACATTGGCCTAATACCATTGTTGGACACTATAATGATACTAGCATCAGCTGGTTGTGCTTCTTATTATTGGTGCAATGCCGATTTCTCGATTTTATTCATGTGCTAATCAAGCTTGAGTTATCTCATTGAGACTCTGAGTCACATATATTTCTACAAGTGTGTCCCTCAATTGAGATCACTTTAAACACCGCTATTGGTCATTCATAATGCACGCGAATGACATCATCAAAGCTCAACGCTCAAGTCCAACAATATGCTCTTAGAGTTGATAAATTATATATCGTTCATAGACTTATTATTGTTTTAATCATACTCGATACTAATCGGTCTATACTAAGTTGAGCATCTGGTCTCAACATATCATGATTATGACTTAAACAGAAATAACAGTAGTCCACGACTCAACTATTTTCTACGAGACATCAAATATGTCACTTGGGAGATTCTCATCGGAGTATCGATCTGGCGGTTTACAACAACGTGCAGTGTGGAAACACACCCATAATAAGGGAACAAGTAGTGAGAATTTTTATAAAAGCTAGAGGAATGATGGAGTACTGGTTGTACGCAACTGATGGTCTTTCTTGACATAGCATGCACGACTTCACCACTACCTCCACGGTATTCGCTTCTATACTCCTTCAAAACTTCTACTACTTACGAGGAATCAGTGTGTGTTCATTATAACTATAAATAAATGACTTCATCTATTTAGAAGATACATCAGACTTACATTAACAAGTCTAGCCTTTACATAGTAGTTCAACAACTCCACACTGCAAACACATCAAACTGTGATTTCTCAACCTTCTATGCTTCTCTCCCCTAAGATCAACCCACCATATCATCTTTGTGACCTAAGCAAAACATGAATAACCATTTCTTGGTTTAGGCTCGTCTTCTAGGATTTTGATTTCTACTGTGCTTTTCTTCACTTCCTTGAGTATGATAAATAAATATGCAAATGTGTTTTTTCTTATTGTTTTTTTTTATTGTTTTTCTTATTGTTACAATTTCATTCTTCATCTGAAACCATTAAAAATGACATCCACTTTCTTCAACCCCTCTCTCAACCCAAAATTCAAAAAAATCAAGAAAACTTCCTTTCACACCTTTTCGAGTCAATCCATTCAAAGCAAAAAAAAATAGCACAAAATAGTATCCAACTTTTCATACCAGAAAACATGTACGCCTTAAACTTATCTTTCCCTTTTAATCCTTAACAATCTGTTGTAAGTTATAATTCAAAGATATTTTTGATAAGAATATATATCTTACAACTCTATCTTTGGTCATACCCCAATAGTATTTATCTAGATAAAATCCCTAACCCTAATATTTTTCTGGATTTCAAAAACATAAACTCAAATTTCCTGAATAATGTGAGTATTTCTTGAGTAATGGTGTGGCCTAATAGTGCAGTGCACTAGGGCGTAAAAAATCTCAATTTTCCTAAATTGTGATCGTTATAATGCTTATCAACCCAGTAGAGGTATTAGGCAGGAAGATCATTTTTCTTTCTACCTTTTCATCATTGCAATGGATACTTTCTCAAGACGACTACTTATCGGTGAGCAATACAATCAAATTCAAAGGATGGAAATTGCAAGAAATACTCCTTCAATTTCTCATCTAGTATTTGCAGATGATTGTATGTTATTCACAAATATTGAGTTGTACAAAGTCAAAAATCCTCTACAAGTCAATAAAAGATATGGTAATGCTTTTAGGCAGTTGGTGAACTTTACCAAGTCAAATATTTAGCTATGCACTCATATGCCAAACAGATTTTGCAGGATATTAGCTAGGAGGCTTAAAGCAAACAATGAACTAATCCCAAGGTATATTTCTTATAAATGGTAAAGCTAACCAACAATGCTTTATCAGTTTGGTGGAAAAGGTTCAATATCAACTTTATGCGTGTTCAAAGTAAGACTCTCTCTCAATATGGTACGTAACACTACAATGATCAAGAATGCCACTAATGTTGTGCATGTGCATAGTATGAGTTCTCTGAAAATATCGGAAAATATTATGGTAGGGCTTTGAAGAAAAGAGAGGATTTTTGTCTTACTGCATGGTGATATTATTTTTGAATGATGTTGTAGTAATGAGGTTCAAACTCTCGGACTTGTGAAGATTAAATTTAAAGATTTAATAAAATTATATACAAAAATATTAACAAAGTGGGCGAGAGGTAACCAAGACACTAGATTCCACTATGACGCAAAATTGAATGATACATATTTCAAAACTCTAATTATCTTTTAAGAATCTTATTTCTTAATTCACAAATAATCTGGAAAATTCTCAAAAATTAATTGTATCCCCTAAGCATAGATTATCTAAACAAAGCATAACTTATCTAATTGAATCACAACTAATGAAGAAATTTTTTGCAAACAATTAAAAACTCTGCAAAAGCAGTGATTGAGTGAATTATAAATTATAAATTAGAGAGAATAAATGATTACCAATTATTCATGCGTAAATAGCTTCCTCACTGCCTTGGTTGTGGGAGAAATTAGCCTCTCATCATGTTGGAAACACGCTCAAAAGTTGATTTCATTTATGCTCAAAGATGGGTTTACAAATGATGAAAAGGGAGAAATAATTCAAAACCGGGTTTGTAACAATTATATTTGTTACAAACCAGAGAACTACGACCCTCGGCTGTCACTGTAACAAATAATACTGTCCCGCGACAGTCGCTGAAACTGTAGCAAAATAAGACTGCTCAGTGTGGGTCTTATGTTCTTCGCGTTCTTCAGCAGCAGCAGAAAAATGGCAGCTCTGTAACTTGATTTTTTTCTTCTTCTCTGGCTCTCCTCAGCCCCCCAAACTCTCGACCCCCCTTCTCTATGATCCCATCCACCTATTTATACTCCTTAGACTCATTTAATCACGCCATGATTCTCAATATTCTTCATTGAACTCGGGCAGTAAAGAAAATATTTTGGGAATATTTTCTTCCCTGATTTATCTTCTCACGCGTTTCTACAGATGCAAAATCTCCTCATTTATCTTTTTCAAGGTCCAAAGTGTTGCTAGAGTCATCATACATGAGCAGAACACGTTTAAATTCTCCAAAACTCATGTAATCCCGTGAACTGTCCCTCTCATGCACGTGCTGCCCTAATTTCTTCTCACGGATTTTTCAGCCAAATTTGATAGACCAAAACACTTGTAATAGCTTTGTATATGTCTCAGGAACAATCCCATAAATTTTCAGCCATTTAGTCTCCCTATAACACCTCCAAATCCTTGATTGAAATCTGACAGTTGAGAATAAAATTTTCCCGCCAAAACGAATTTTTGAAATGTTGAAGATGGTGTCCCCCTAACCAAACTGGTGGTGCGAATAATAGGTGCCCAACTGAGGTGCCCCTTATCCAAATTGAGGGTGCCTTTAGTACTTTTCTCCGGGAGTCCAAATAGCACTTTTTTAGAAACTTTTTCCACACAAGTGTATTTCTTCAAAAACACCTACAAACACACAAAGCATCAAAATTAGTACAAAAATCGAGCACTAACAATAGAGACATTGAGTACAATTTAGACACAAAAATGTGTCTATCACATGGAAGAAACTATGTAGACACAACGATGTATGAGGTCTTAGTTTGAGAGATTTTAAGATCTTAAACCTAGATTTATTAGTTAGAGTTGCATGAAGAATTATTATAAATCCTCGTACCAGACATGGTGTTATTATCTATATCCTATGAAGATAGACTAATTGGAAGCTTACCAGACGCGGTGGATTTGACCTGAAATATTCCTACAACAAGCTACAAGAAGAGAGTTTGAACCATCTTAACTTAAACTATGCCATACAGAGAAATAATGTTAAGTGGAAGGATTTCTGGTACATTGATACTTATTGGCTAAGAGTCAAGCATTTATTATGAAATATCTCTCTGAAATTCTTCCCACAAAAGGGACTTTTTGTGATGTGTTGGCATATAGACAAGACAAGGCCCTTGTGAGAGTACTTAGCATTTTCCCTTTCTCTAGAGCTTTTTTGGATGGATGTCCCGGGAGGTGGTGGATCTTTGCAGGGGGTTATTGTTTTACTAGTGAAACTATTTGAGGAATGGTTAACTCAGGAAACTAGCTCCCAATAAACTGGTACAGTAGAAATTTCGTTCAATTAATCCACGATAACTTAATAACTTCGCTAAAACGATATTTTTCGGAAGTGTCGTCTTGGGCCAGTGTATTAAATTAATAACCTCGTTAAGTTTATAAGATAACAGAAATTGCAAGTTTCCAATAGGGCCTAACTATATACTCCCTCCGTTCTTTTTTAATAGGCCAGTTTCTATAAATAAAAGTTTCAAAAAAATAGGCCAGTTTCCTAATTGGGAAAGTCAAATGTTATTTTAATTTTTTGGGACCACTTTTTTCTTAACTTCTTTTGATGACAAGTGTCATGTGGACCACTTCACTTTACTTCTTTTGCTAACAAGTGTCATGGGGACCATTTCACTTCACTTCTTTTATTGACAAGTGTCATGAGGACCACTTTCAATGATTAGTTCTCTTAATTTCCTTAAATTTCGCTAAAAACAAAACTGGCCTATTAAAAGAGAACGGAGGGAGTATAAATTATGACGCCTCACTAAAATTGGAATCCAAAATTTCTTGTTTCGTGTTCACATTTATATAACATTGTACTTGATCTCTAATTTCTTTTGTAGTACTTTGAGAACGGAGTAATTTTGTTATATTGTTGTTTTTTGTTTTAATTTTAACATCAAAGTATATATATTTATGCACATAACATGTAATATATTATCTTTTATTATAGAAAAATGATCTACACACTTATTCTCGAAACTTACTTAAACATGATGTTTCGATATCAATAACTTGTTAATCGATCAATAAATTAATACTTCACTAAATTGAAAATTTTGATGCAGCTAGTTGAATATGACTTTAATCGTTAGTTGGAGCATTTACTGTTTAGAGAGAAAGATATGAATGTGTTTTTCAGAACACAACACTAGATCCAGAGGTAATCATAACGAGAGCAATAATACTTGGAGCAAATAACAAAGCCGAAGGATCAGAACCTTTCAGCCGGGTATCAAGATAGCATATCTTCATCTCCTCATTGGATTCCTCACAAGAACCCTTTAATTACTGTAAACTTTGTGCATCTTTATGTCTCGATAGTGGTTTAACAGGAATAAAACTAATTCTTCGTGATTTTGCAGAAAAGTAGTGGGGCTGGAGATTAAAAAGTATAAATAGGGTATTGAACTCAGAGCAAGCAAAATGTTTAGCATTTTTTGAAGTTGTGGTGTGGATCAAGGAGATAAAAATTACACACCTCATAATTCAGACTGATCTCAAGAACATTGCAGGATTTACTAATGGATCTGCATAAACCATAGTTTGGGAAAATGAAGATATTTTGATGTTGTTAGTATGCTAAGAACTATACTTAGGTGGAAATAAGCAGCTGATAAGCTGACCAAATTCAGTAGAAGGTTAAGTATAAGCAAATGACTGGTACGATGTTCCTCCAAAGGTTTAGGCAGTCAGCATGTTCAAGACAATGTTCATGTTACAAGTTAATGAATATTTATATCTTCAAAACCAAAAAAAATAAAATAATCTCACACTTGTAATTGTTCCGATGTTCATGGCAACGCTTCAAGTCAATCCACTACATGTAAATTTATTAATGAAACATATTATAGGGGATCCAAAATTTTGATTTTGAGGGCTCACAAGATGATAAAATTGGGTCATCAAATAGTAATCTCCAAAACCCCTTATCCTATTAATTTTATTATTGACTAGAATACCTTCGATTAATAGTGCTGATGATTTGATTCACTTAACTAAGTAAGGTTGATGATTAGATTGGATTAATTTTGATTTATAATATTTGAAAATCAAAATCAACAGTTTTTGGTTTTTTAAAATTTAACATACAGTGTGGAAAACCCAACTCTAAGCACTATATACGGTTGCGAAATAAGGGCAGTTATGTTACCTACCGTTGGAGAAATTATGTTCGATTTTTTTTTTTAAAAACTTAACCTCCGGTGTAGAAACCAAATCGTAAGCAACATACATCCGTAGGCAAACTCAGGATAATATGCGGTTGGAAAATAAGCACTTACGACGGCGAAAATTTGGTTTGAACTTTTTCTTGAAACTTTACTTACGGTTAGGAAAACAAAAACTTCCAAACCGTAAATCAATTCCCGTAGAATTGACTTATAGTTGGGAACCGTATGTAGTTCTGAAAACTGAGTTCTAAATCCCTAATTTGATCAAATCTACCGTGTTTCCGCAATAAAAATCGCCTGTGGATTTTTCGACTTTTACCTGATTGGTGCTTCTATAATAGCTTTAATCGGCAATAAATAAATTTTAGAATCGCGATTTCCGTTCAAAAAGAAACAATGGAAGAAGAGGAAGAAACGGTTTGTTTTGGATTAGGTTTTGGTTTTTGTTTTTGTTTTTAATTAGATTAGATTCAGGATAACAATGGAAGGGTATTTTTATAATAGAAAACGTCTTCTTCCCTCATCCATATTTAGGACATTTTAATCAGCCCTCAAAACCAAAACTTTGGAGCCCATATAACAGGGTTCTTATAAATAAATGTAAAATCAAACAAACAACTACGGATGTTCAAACACATACAAACCCTTTTGATGTAAAATTTACTCATATATTAATACATTCTCTTACTAATACATATATGTATCCTAGCTACTCGAATTATCCACCTCGCCGTCTGGATTATCCACCCTTTACTCCAATGGGTGACACTGAGAGATGTAACTCCAATTGTGTAAGACTACTTCTCTTTTAAATAAAACAACAAATAATTTCATCTCCAACTCCTTAACTTTTTCTGCTCATTTCAATTTGTAATCTATCTCGAACTCTGTCATTTTGTATCGAATTATATTCCCCTCTAGCAGTCGGGGGTTTCATCTGAAGCCAACTAGTTGTAGTAAGTATGCTAATGAATTTGTAGCCATTCAAAAACTTGAAGATGTTTCTCATCTGCTGGGAAGTAAATGATGTACAACCCGAGATTTAATCACCTTGGGTTGGACGGGGCACCTATCTGGCTGTCTTACTATATAAATCTGATCTCCAAAACTGTTATACAAATCCTGATTCCGGTGCCATGTCCATAAAGCATGTGTGTCATTCTTCACCTGCAACACATTGTGCTATTATTTAGTTTTCTCACTTTCTGAAACTGCCAGTGGCAAAAAATGGAGATTCTCCAAGGGCGGAAACTTGCAAGGAAAATAACTATGAGGAACGCATCCTTGCAAAACACTGGCCCATAAATGTTATTCATGTGAGCCAGGCTGGTGTAAGACCGAAAGTGTTATCCACAAATCCCAACTCATGTGTAAATTTTTTTACTACATTAAGGATTCCTGATACAATATTGCACGCTCCACCAGAACAGAGTCACAAACAACAAGAGAAATAAAGGCGTACCTCTAGGATGCCATGACCAAAGCTACTTTCTCGGTATGCACTAAAATCAGGTTGTCGATCCCAGCAGAATTTACCCGCAGCAGGGCCTGAGGTGAAATTAAATGCGCAGAAGCCACCCATGTATTCATCCGGTGTTGTTGATGGGTCTGGACAGTTACCAGGTTCATCGGCGTGTTTGACAGCCATCTTCTCTCTATTGCCTCCATCTCCAACAGTGATGTAAACAGGACCACATGGATCCAATGAGTAGTTATAGACACGATTGGACCTTTCATAGGCATGTACCTAAAGTTTTTGGAAATAACTTAATTCAGCATGCTAAACAAAGTAGAGATGTTCAGACAGACATGTGAATGGCGGCTCAGACAATCCAGTCGAAGTCTAGTTTCTACCAAGATAGACGAACCTCAATATACTTAGTAGAATATTGTTTAATTGGATGATGGCCAAGTTAACAGTGTACAGTGACGATATAGAGAGAGCAATTAGTGTAAAAAAAACAGAACTGTCTGACTTACATGTCCATTGAAAACCATGTCAACACCATATGAGTAGAGCAAGTCTTCCATCGCCACTCTCATACACTCAGCTTCTCTGTAATGAGGTTTGTAGGAATTGTACCAAGGTGGGTGCCATGTAGTGACCAACCATGGAGTTACTGATCTGTCCACATTAGCCAGATCTTTTTCCAACCAATTATATTGTTCCCCTGTGAAGGAATAAAAAATAGGCCATATTAGTTCAGCAGAATTTAGTATTTGAAGCAGTAAAACATTCATCCATGATTTAAGTATTTCAATGCAATTACATTTTCTTAAGACAGTCGAGAACATGATTCTACATGATGCAGCTGATTTTGAGATTGACACTGTTCAAAATTTCTTCTTGGAAATAAAAATGTTCTCTGATAAGTGAAAAAATGGCAATCGAAATTTACTGGATTACATGATTCATACATCATGCAGACCAATCAATTCTACAACACTTAACGAAGAAATACTCAAAAGACTTTTGTATTTAATGTTTCTGTATTACAACTTGAACTGAGAATATTCACGGTGACCATCGTTAGCAACTATCTTCAACAATAGGTATTATTAAAAGATGTATCAGAAAATCTTTTTGCAAATTAACCTTTTTTGTTTCTTCGGATTAATGAGATACTGAAAGAAAACAGCAGCGGAAAAAATCATTTACCTGACTTGTTATAGTCGATGTAGGCACCAAGCATAATGAAGTGTATGCCACCTGCATTGAATGAATAATAAAATGTGGAGGAAGATCCACTTTCTTCATTAGGGAATGCAAATCGAGAACTATAAGCTGCGAATGTCTTGTTATCAGCTTGGGCTTCTATTTCATGATTGCCTTCTACCACCATTATCGGAACTTTAGATATCAGAGGCTGCATGTACCTGAATGTGCATATCGGACGTCATGTACAGAGAGTACAACAAAATAAAGCTTATAGAAAGCTAAATATTTCTTGATGAGAAGCGGCTCAAGTACAACGAGAGAATGGGTTCAGTATTTACCTTCCCCAATAATCCCAACGAGGCTGGTAGGTTTCATGGATGGGAGTATCTTTAAACGAACACGAATAGCAGTCCGACCCAGTACCATTTGTAAGGTACAGATTTGCGTAAGTTACATCACCAACCAACACCACAAGATCAGGGCTGTTACTTATCAAGTGGTCGATGGTCGATGTTGTGTTGTATGTCAGACCCAAATCTCCGACAATAGCAATTCTCCCAGGGTAGCTCCTAGGAGATGAAATTGGCATGGTCTTAAAAGAAAGCAGGGGACTCAAAGCTGGTATAGAAGGATCTCCACAGCGATAATAGTAAAGTGTGCTAGGATTCAAGCCTGTGAAAGGGCATACAAATGGAGATGCAAAATTAAACCTCAAAATCTCAACTTTCCCTGAACCCGAAGAGTATTATACTGCTGCATAATAGAAGAACCTTAAAAATCCGCACTCGCAACATATTTACAGGTTAGGCTTTTAATTTCAGTGTCTAATGTGAAACCTAGTTTATGTATCATTCCGTAATAGACATACTAAAACTGTGTGCTTGATCAATAAATCGAGCAAAATGAGAACCTTACGCAAACCAAACACATCAATTTCTACAAAACAACATGAAACAATTCTTATTCAAGGCTCAGTGGTTTGCTTTGAATAGGTGAGGCACTGCCTCAAGATGCCACCTTTGGAGCAATTACAAAAATCGAAAGGGTAAAGCTGCAAGTAAATGGGAAACATACCTGTGAGGCGAACATGGTGTATGATTCCAGAAGTGTAATTCTTAAGACCTTGGAAAGGATAAAGTTGACTGTAAACAAGAGAATGCCCAGTAGCTTCATGAAACAATGGAAACCGTAGAGTTCCATAACGAACTAAACTCCCTACAGTTTTCGGATTCAGCGGCTTTACATCATCCCCAATTTGATATTCCCCTATAATTTGCGTTCCACAAAAACAAGAAAATGAGCTTAATTACCACCTAATTGAAGCTTTATAAGAGAATTTGGCAGAATTTATAAAGATTTAAACTTTTTTTGTGCAAAATTATAAACCCAAAATGTAATTTTTTATTTTTTTTACAAAATTCAGAAAAAATGAAAATTGATACCTGTAATCCAAGAAATCCAGACAGAATCATGAAAAGCCGAAAGAGAAACAGAGATCTGTTCAGGCTCAAAACCCTTAACATTTCGTTGTACCCGAGGATCTGTATCAGGTAAATCAACAGCATGTCCACGGAAATTATCATCAAACGGAACTGTAACTGGATCAAATGGACCATCAAGTGTTGTTGGGATATCCCCATTCACCAAAACGAAGAAACTCCCAAAGAAAAAACTAAGCAAAACGAAATTTATCATCATCATCATCGGTATTATCTTCATTTTTCGAAACTGAAGAGAATAAAATGGGCAAAATCTAGGTCGACATCTTTGTTTAATACAGAGGTTGTTGGATTTGGATTTAAATAGAAAAACAAATGGATAGAGAGAGAAATTTGAAAAGGACGCGAATATTCGCGGGAGTATTCGAATGCTAGTCTATTCGATTGCGCTTGAAATGTTCGGTGGTCGCGTTCTCTGGTTATATAGTGCCAAAATATGTTTCCTGTTGAGGCCGACTACTTGACTAGTAACATGTACTTTAACGGATATCATGCGACTCAAGTGGAAGTGGTTGCTAGAATTGTGTGTTGCTTTAAACAACCGAAAACAATTTCGTTTGCGAACACCATCTTTCATAGGGTGTCGATCGGTGGGTGTCAATTCTCATTTCTCAATGACTTTTTGGCGTATTTAGGTTACAAAAACTTGTTCAAGAACCTTTTGAAATCAATAGATTCGCGTATTGACCAAATCAGTTTGTGTACTTAAGAATTTAACCCGAGTTGATCAAATCAGAATAACCCTTTAAGTGAGTTTAATCATCCACAAATGGAATGTTCAAAGAAAAACGAAGAAGTGGTTGTTCCTTTGTTTATAAGTTGTTCGGATACACAGTTGTTTTTCGATTTCTAAAAACAAAAAAGTCAGAAGTTGGGTACACAATCTCAAAATGACTTCTAAAAGTAATTAATTTCTGGAATATTACGCAATTGGGGGCGAACGAGGATGACCAACTGAGCTAGGTGACCGTTCTTGATAATGAGAAATATAAAGATGTTATTACATTGTGATTGTCGTGAAACTAAAAGAATCCTTAATTTTGGAGCAAAGGAAATAAAAGTATAATTTTCAGGGGCTTTTCTTAAAAGAAACCCCTACTTTTGGTTAATTAGTTATATGCTTTAGCTAAAGTTTCCACGATACTTATACCCACCGGTGAGTAATGATTAAAGGAATTGTTAGTTGGTGCTACTGACCAGTCAATTACTGTGATGGTGTTCCAAAACTTTGAATCATGGCGGAACAGAAAATGACCATAGGCATGGCATACACGACTGTGGCGTCCAATAGGTATCATTATTGGACCAATTGGGAAAGTATGTACAAAAGTATCATGGGCGTTCGATGTATTATTTCGTGGGGGTTCTATATGCGATACATACAGCTATCTAGAGGATGAGATAAGAAAGCTACGTCAATGGAAAGTGCTGCGTGATTTCGCTTGGAACCATGTTATATCCGGAGATTTCAACGGAATCACCTAGGCGACATGGGAGCCCCTCCGTCCAGAGCGCCTGGGCTTGGCCCGCTCTTTTAATAAGCTGACTCGCTTCCTGAAAGTTAGTCGGTGTTGGCTTTCTGCGAGAGGATCAGTTCTTTTCGTGCCAAACTCAAAGTGTGAGTGGATTCTGTGGAATCTATAATCACAAGGCAGATTTTGCCATTTTGGTACGCAACAATCACTGTTGAATTACGAAGCATTTTCAGATCTTGTATCGTATTTTGGATTTTTAATCAACAAATTTTGGATCATAATGGCCGATTTAGTCTCCAAATATTTTTTGTGTTTTATCAGTTGTGCAGTTAACCTCTTCTATAATAGCGTGCTTTCTGCTTACCTCACTGATTACATCAGTTTTTGTTATAAACTGTCTTGCCAGCCTGTCTGTAACAGTCTGTCAATCCACGTATCTGCTCTGCACTGGTTTGCTTGTGTGTGGTTGTGTGTGTCTGTAAGAAGCGTATTTAATACTCTTGTCTCTGTCCAGTCTCTGTAAGTGTGTTGTGTGATTAATGCAAAGAATTGAAATGTTATCTTGGTATCAGACCTGAGAATGATTATTCTCAGGGGTACTCGATCCATTTTTTTCCTCAATTAATGGAGTTTCTTGAGCTATTTCCTCCGTTTTGAGTGATTTCTTCTTTCTTTTGCACTCTGTTTCTCAAATCACTCGTTTTATCTCAAGATTTTTCACATCTGGATCTTTGTTTTAATCAATTTTCTTGATTTTTTCTTTTCTATTGATACTTCCTGTTAGATCTACTTTTTCTTTTCAATCTTTACTATCATGGAAAATCGTTCGATCTCAAAAGTACCTCTCAATCAATTAACTGGCATTGTCAATTTCAAACTCAAGGAAGACAATTTTCTCACCTGGAAGTCTGTCAATCTTGCTCTACTCAATAAATTTAGGGTTGCTGATTATGTTACTGGTGAACGACGTTGTCCTGAAGAGTTTACATCTCGTAATCATGCTAATAACCAGATTGTTAATCCAGCTTACACTCTGTGGAAGGATGAAGATTCAACTATTATTCTTTGGCTCAATTCTACTTTGTCTGAGTCTGTTCTTTCTTATTTTGCTGGTGCAGCTACTTCACATGAATCATGGAGCAATGCTGAAAATCGATTCTATCAAGTTTCATCTATTCATACAATTCAACTTCGAACGAAGTTGCAATCCATCAAATTAGGTAGTGACTCTATCACTGCCTATTTGAATGAAATCAAGAAAGTTGTTGATACTTTAGCTGATGCTGGTTCTATTGTTAGTGATAATGAAATTGTAGTAAACACTCAATCTGGATTGAGCCCATCCTTTGATGTTTTCGCTACATCTATCAGAATTCATTATCCTCCTGTCACTATTGTAGAATTGTATACTGTACTCCTAAGTGAAGAAATTGTTATTCAGACCAGATCTAAGTCTGTTATAAAAGATTCTGAAAACAAGGCTTTTCTGGCATCTCGAGGATTTAATCAAAATTTTAATTCATCTTATCCTATGAGAGGTGGTTATAATTATTATTCTAAAGGTATGAGAGGTTATCATCATTCTTCTCCTAGAGGTTATCCTCCACATACTACTAGACCTCTGAGTGTAATGTCAGCACCTCCTCCTTCTTGTTTTACTCCTGAAGATCCTATTACGTGTCATATTTGCTTCAAAGTTGGTCATTCAGCTGCTGACCAAATAGGCTCAATATTGATTATCAAGGTCGTGTTCCTCCTCAGAATTTACATGTTATGTTAGCTGCTGCTAATATTTTTGGTGAGAACCCCTGGTATGCTGATAGTGGAGCCACAAATCATACGGATTGTCAGTGATCCTTCTTTACTTGATGAGTATACTTCATATGATGGATATGAGTATATCCAAACTGCTAATGGAGAAGGTATGTCAATTTGTTCTGTTGGTTTTGTGTCTTGTCCCACTGCTAGTAAATATTTCACCACATAATGTTTTACATGTTCCTAAGGCATCTAATAATCTTTTACCTGTGCATCAATTCACTACTCAAAATAATTGCATTATAACCTTTTCTCCAGCTGATTACACTATACATGATCTTTACTCTGGGAATATTCTGTTGCAGGGATCTCATCTCAATGGTCTCTATCCAATCAACTTCCACCAACAAATCAAACCACCACTCAGGGCTCTATATCTAAGTAAAGTTACATCATCAGTTTGTCATCATAGATTAGCTCATCCATCCTTTCAAACCTTTCAAAGAGTGTCATCTTTTTGACAATTTTGTAATAACAAAACCACTCTTTTGTGAGTGTTGTCAGTTAGGATGGTCTCATAAATTGCCTTTTTCTATTTCTTTACGTTGTACTTCAAAACCACTAGAAATTCTGAATATGGATCTTTGGGGTCCATCTCCTGTAATGTCAAATAGTGGTTTCTTGTACTATGTGAATATAATGGATGATTACTCCAAATTTTGTTGGTTATTTCCTCTCTCTGCAAAGTCTGATTTTAAGACAGTTTTCTACAACTTTAAAGCTCAAATGGAAAATCAATTGAGCTGCAAAATAATTACCATAAGAACAAATGGTGGAGGAGAATTCATTAATAATGAATTGGATGCTTTTACTGCCACCCATGGAATTCAACATGAATTTACTTGTCCATATACTTCAGAAAAAAATGGAGTTACAGAAGCTAAGCATAGACATATTTTGGATATTGGTAGAACCTTTCTTGTCAAACCTGGTTTACCTGATAGTATTTGGGTTGAATCCTTCATGACTGCAAACTTCATTATCAACAAATTACCTGTCAGAAGTCTTAATTTCATATCTCCTTTTGAGAAGTTGTTTCACAAAAGTCCAGATTACTCATTTCTTAGAAGTTTTGGTTGTTCCTGTTATCCTTGGCTTAGACCTTACACTTCATCAAAACTGGCACCTAGAAGCTCACCTTGTGTCTTTCTTGGTTATGGTTCTCAGCAAAAAGGTTATAGATGCTTAAATCATATCACTAGAAGCGTTTATATTTCAAGACATGTCACATTCATTGAAACTATTTTTCCTTATTCAACTATTATGTCTGCTTCTTATGTACCATCCACTCTTAGTGATGAGTCTTTTGGCAATGATACTACTCCATTACAAGTTACTTCTGATGCTACTACAATTTCAGATGCTCCTAATACTTCCTTACCAGTTGCTGGTGAATTAATTGATGTTCAGAAAGTTACTGCTTCTTCCATCCCAACTAAGTGTTCAGCTACTGTTCAGGCTAATTTATCGCCTTCTCTTCAAGTTGCTCAAGTGGCTGTTCAAAATGCTCATAATATGAAGACAAGGGGTAAATCTGGTATTACTAAACCTAAGATGTACTTTGCTACTAAATATCCTCTACCTGCTGCTTATCTTAGTACTGCCATACCTATCACCCCAACTTGCTTTTCTCAAGCAATCAAAAATACAAAATGGAAGGTTGCCATGGTTCAAGAACATGATGCTTTACAAACAAATGGTACATGGACCAAAGTACCTCCTTCTTCTGGTAAGAACATTGTTGGTTGCAAATGGATCTACAGAATCAAGCAACATGCTGATGGTTCTATTGATAAGTTCAAGGAAAGACTAGTTGCTAAGGGTTATCATCAGCAAGAAGGTATTGACTACAATGAAACCTTTAGTCCTGTGGAAAAACCAACTACTATTAGACTCATCTTGTCTCTAGTTGTTTATTTTAACTGGGAGATTCAACGACTTGATGTAAGCAATGCCTTTCTTCATGGTGATCTCCAAGAAGAGGTATATATGACTCAGCCTCAAGGGTTAATTGATCCTGATCACCCTGACTATGCATAAAAACTTCATAAGTCTTTATATAGATTGAAGCAAGCTCCAAGATCTTGGTATGACAAGCTCCACAGTATTTTGCTCTCTCTTGGCTTTCATGCTTCAGCTGCAGATCCATCTTTGTTTGTGCAAAAATTGGTTCCAGGCTCACTATATTTCTGGTTTATGTGGATGATATTGTTCTCACAGGTACTTCTCTCTCTTACTGCAATGAGCTTATATCTACCCTATGCAAGTCTTTTTCTCTAAAGAATCTTGGCCAGCTACACTATTTTGTTGGCTTGGAAGTAAAAAGGAATGCCAGTGGTATTTTTATATGTCAAACTAAATATGCACTGTATCTATTGGATAAAACTCAAATGGTTGGAGCTAAGACTTGTTCTACTCCATCTTCCACTACTTCTAAACTAAGTGCTCATGATGGTGATGTTTTGGACAATCCTACAAAGTAGAGATCTCCTGTAGGTGCTCTTTAGTACCTAACATGGACTAGGCCAGAAATAAGCTTTGCAGTTAATCAAGTTTGCCAATTTATGCATCATCCTACCACTACTCATATGATGGATGCTAAGAGAATACTTAGATATTTTAAAGGTACATTAAATCATGGTCTGTTCTTCTCTAAGGGTCTTACCACCTTACAAGGATATAGTGATGCTGATTTGGCTGGCTCTCCGGATGATAGAAGGTCCACCAGTGGATTTTGCATATTTTTTTTGTCACAATCCCATTTCCTGGTCAGCTAAAAAGCAAGCCATTGTTGCTCGCTCAAGCACTGAGGCTGAATATCGTGCACTTGCTCAAACTGCAGCTGAGGTGGTATGGTTATGCCAACTTCTTAAGGATTTATATATCTTTCTTCCAGCATCTCCTACTTTGTTTTGTGACAACACCAGCAGTATTTCTCTTGCTTCCAACACTGTCTTTCACAGTAAAATGAAGCATATGGATCTGGATTTCCACTTTGTCAGAGAACTTGTTCAAGCTCAATCACTGTCTATCAGCTATATCTCCACAATTCAGCAGCTTGCAAATATATTTACAAAGGGGTTACATGGTCCACGTTTTCAGCTTCTCAAAGACAAACTGAAGGTTTTTACTCTTTCAGCTTTCAAACACCTCCATTTTTTTTTTTGGGGGGGGGGGGGGGTAATAGCGTGCTTTCTCCAATTTCTTGCCAGTCTGTCAATCCAGGTGTCTGCTCTGCATTGGTTTGCTTGTGTATGGTTGTGTGTGTCTGTAAGAAGAGTATTTAATACTCTTGTCTCTGTCCAGTTTCTGTAAATGTGTTGTGTGATTAACGAGAAGAACTGAAATGTTATCTTTCTGTAAAAGAAACTTATAATGTGTTTAAACATGTTATCAAATTGAAGTCAATGTTTTTACGATAATAAAATGAGCATTCACATAATACACAAAGCGAACATAGTGAAGGCTTCTTTCTTTAACACATTTCATTAGTGTAAGAACTTAGAAGTATACATACGAGAAGCATAAGCCACAAAAGCCACCAGGATAGTCAGTATTAGTACAATATAGACCCTACTTGCACCGCTATTTGCTTTCGATTCGTCGGTTGTTGCCTGCAAAACTTTTAGGACGGATTCATCTTCTTGCGATTGATTACTAATCTTATTGTCTTCAAAACCAGCAGTTGAGTATATTCTACCTAATAAAGTACC
This sequence comes from Papaver somniferum, assembly GCF_003573695.1. NCBI lineage: Eukaryota > Viridiplantae > Streptophyta > Magnoliopsida > Ranunculales > Papaveraceae > Papaver > Papaver somniferum. Next base: position 26,659,117 of record NC_039364.1, read on the forward strand.
TTCCTCTTCACTGAATTTATCCCGCAACGATGTCGTCCGAGCAGTTGGATGAGCTTCTTCCTGTGCTCGCTTATTAATTGGTGTTATATCTTGTCTTATGACATTTTTGGTGATCGTCTTGGGCAGTTTAACATAAAGGACTCCGTTGACGAACTTTGCTTGAATTGCTTGAACGAAAATATTCTTGGGGATACGGAAATCCATGGTGAAACGACTCCAGTTGTTCTCCACGAGGGGTCGTTCGCCACTGATCTTCATATTACCCGGTTTGATAAACTGAATTCTTAGTTGTTCCTTTTTGAAATCTACTTACATCAGTAATATTAGTATAATCCATTTCACACAATTATTCTATTATTGCAAAATGACCAGAAATTTTAAATCTCGAAATAGACAGTTACTCTCACATACAAGCCAAGGTGCATGCATTTTAGGCTCTCCAGGGCGGAAATGCAAGATATGAGATGATAGATTCAGGTAAAACCCAACTTTTAGCGGATGGAGTTAGAAATCATTTCCCATGAGTATAGCTCTACCTAGCTATATCGGCATGTAAACAAAAGGTCACGGGGATATGGTGGATTGAGTGTAGCTAATTGCATAAGCTTGGGACCTATAGAGCCAAGTGTTCTACCGTGCACACTCCACCTACGTGGACATCTTTATCACCATTAATCACCATCTAGGATGCATCCCAAGCAAGCCTGTCGGGCTCAATGGGCTTATTCGGAATGAGACTACTAGTTAGCAAGTGACGTGTTTTATATCATTTTATGATAAAACTTACGTATGGTTACTCATATGTTATTCCTCGGAGATGTATTAGCTATACAAATGAAACCTATTTTGAGGCATACTCATTTTTTTTTTGAGGCATAGTCATCCATTATATTATCTAGGGTGGGTTTATAAGGGGTGTCTAAAGGTAGTGTAATTACCTATATATCCCTAAATAATTTCAATTTGTCATAGTTCCCTTATCCTCAAAAACCTAAAATTAAAAATCAAAATAAACTTTAAAGTTAAACATCTAGGACTCCAATTCAATAAACAAATTAATCGAACAAAGGAAACACGAATCGAAGTGAGCGATGTTGGAATGCGAAATCCAAATCTCAATTGCTCTTAGATGTATTTTAGAATGTATGCGTAACAAATCCATCTTGTTTTTGATTGATTTTATTTTGTTTGATCGGTAGAGTATGATTTCAAAGATGAAATTAGGGTTTTCAGAATATCAGTTCGGCTGATCTTGCAGTATCAATTTTGAGCCCAACTTAGTGTATGATTTAGAGGAACACTATGTTCGGCTAATGCGACTTTACAATATTTTCAGCCGAACCTCAATTTTTCCAGCCGAACCTAGTGGATGATTCAGTTTCTGAGTGAAGTTCGGCTGATAACTTTTGAGCCGAACTGTTCATCTGGTCTGCAGATCTGGGTTTTAAAAATTCAATTTTTTGGCAGATTCAACTTATAAAAGGAAATTAAACCTCGATAGAAGTTTACCTCTGATTTGAATCACACATTTTGGTCACTTCTAATCACTAAAATCTCAAAAGTCAAAACCCAAGCTTTTTTTCTTCACTTATTCTTCTTCCTCTCAAAAATCCCAACTCTCTCACATAAATTTTATTTTTCTACTAATTCACCACTAATAATTTAATGTTTAATCAATCCTTAAAATTCATAATTATTCAATTCTAATCATAATCATTTACACTAATTATATAAGGGTAGTTATGCCATTATCAAAAATGGTGGATGAGGGATGATGTTGTTTTTTATTTAGTGACCCTATTTTGGCATTATCTAGTATGCCTCAAAAAAATCTAGTATGCCTCAAAATAGGTTTCATACAAATGCCTTGGCTACAATGTGCGCATTCTGTGCGATCTTGTTTCCGAAAGCCCAATATATGTCATGCTTGAATTTGAGTCGAGGAAGAACTTAATGGCAAAATGAAAAAAATGGGATGATCAAGGATAGTAAGATAATACTCCCCCGTCCCACCATTAAGTGACCTAGTTTAAGTTTGCACAATTTTTAAGGCAAACAAGGAAAAAGAGTAATTTTAAGCATTTTTTACAATTATACCCTTATGAATAATAACTAGTGAAATTCAGAAATGATTTATCTCTCAAACTACTCCACGGATGTTTGCAAATTTCATACCATTGAAAAGCATTTTAAAGCACCTACGTAATGAATATAAACATGCCTTTCAAAATATGCATATTTCTTATATTTTTTATAATTAATTAAAAAGATAATTTTAGAAATACCTCCTTGTTTAGTGATATAGGTCACTTATTGGTGGGACAAAATCTAAAATCAAATAGGTCACTTAATAGTGGGACAGAGGGAGTTTGAAAAGAAGACACAAACTTGTCAAGAGAAAAATGAACAAATTAGGATGCAGCATGTCAGTTTAGGCAGTTATACTTAGAAATGTCAACAGCTGGCCTTACGCCACCTATACACTTGGGTTCATTGCACAATATAAGGTGCATACGGCATACTACCCGAAAGTAAAAAACAAGAGAAGAAGAAATGTAAACGTACCATGAAGGTGAAGTTCAAGAGTATTATCTTCTTCTTTGACCCAATGTGCTACTGGGTAGAACTCTTCGAATGAACGTCCTGTGATTGTCGACCCAGAAGCTTGAGTATCCATCTATATCGGTTCTAATATATATCTCTTAATTTTCGTTTCAGAAATGAGGAGGAGGAGATTCTGATTTTGTTTTTTTATGACAATCGATCTAAATTTGTAAGTGGAAGAAGAGTTTTATGTGGTCTTTATAGAGAAAAGCACTATGCCCAATGTAGGGTACAAGCGAAGCAATTGCAATAGTTGTCTTGCAATGGCAAGTATTCCTTTTTCGCCTGTTTGGGCTTGAGTTGGTTTAGTTCTCTAGGTTACCCCTTGTTATGCAATAGGATAGGATCACCTCTTGCATGAGATAAACTCAATTTGAGGGTCATCATTTTGATGTTACTTCTACCTACAGTTTATAGCAATATACTTGACTGATTTGAATATTTTGTTCCTCCAGAGACATATGATAAAATTGGAACAAAGCAAAGAAGATGGTCCTGGGCAAGGATGACAGGCACAAATCAAGTATTACATGATTTGATTTACTTGTGTAACTATGAAAAATAAAAAAAACTTTGGTAAAAAATTAAGGAGTTTATATCAACCAGAATACTTTTATCTGGCTTTGTAAAATTGCTTACACAGTAACAAAAACTATCTTGGAAAACCGAGGAGTCCTAATAAACTCTTACAATTATTACAGGAAAAACATTAAAACAACAAAAAAAAAAAAGCAAATTACAAAAGGGATTCCCACTTTAGGATGTCTAAATAGTTGGACTTCTAGCTAGGAAAATGACCATCGAATTCCCGATTCCGTACCGTGTAGTAGGGTTATTCAACAAAGTGAATCCCAAATCATATCCATATCCAACGAAGGCATTCTACTCAACGGAACACCAGTATCTACATCTGCATATAACAACTTATTATGTTCAGTATTTGCAACAATAGTTTTCTTGTTGCTATTAGTACTACTACTATTTCCAACTATCACTTCTTCTGTACTTGTTGATGATTCAACACCCCATTGATCTTTTCTCAATGGTAATAATCTTGATTGGTTCAGAGCTTGCAAGTTCATCAACTTCTCGCCTGTTTGTTGTTTCTTCGGTGGTGGCGATGTGTCAATGACCGGTTTCTTCTCAACACCTCCACAGATTGCTTGTAACTTGGCTTCTAAAAGTAAAAATGTATGTCTTGTTTTCGAAGAATTTACGTTAAGTTGATGTTTCTGATCCGGAAAGTTCAGTTGTGCATATTCTCCTCTTAGTTTATACGCAGCTGTATCGTAAGCAAATGCGGCTTCTTCAGCTGTATCAAATGTTCCTAACCAAACTCTAGTACGGTTTCTGGGTAATCTAATTTCAGCTACCCATTTCCCCCAATGCCTTTGCCTTACACCTCTAAAGAGCTTTGCTTGTGTTGATGAATACACAGACGTACTGATCGGACGTTGTTGATTATTATCAAGCGTCAATCTTCTACTGGTGCACTTCATTTGTTGAGTTTTTGTTGCACTTAGCCAATTGTCACTACGACTACTAGTACTCCTGGAAGTACTCATAGAATTTTGATGGTTGTTGTGGCCTACTCTATATTCCATTCCAGGTTGCTGCTGTGAAAGTTGGTGATCATGAGTTACATCTAGTGTTGGTCTCATTTGCTCGACATAATTAGTAGATTTTGGTTGTTGCAAAAACAAATTCAAATTCGGAAGGTTCGAAGCTTTTGAAGGAGAAGATGAACTTGCAGAAGGAGAATGTTGCGAAACTAACGTTTGGCTAAGTTCAGCCGGAAACATCTGCAAGAAGTTAACTGGAAAACATTTCTGTTTGACATCATCGGAAGATTCATCTCTTGATGAGTGCAAGGACATAATTGGCCAAAACAATCCTGTGGTGAATTCTCCAGCTGCATTGTTACCCAAAGCTGCAGAATCATTATTAATGACCGCCGAGGAACCGGAATCGGAATCCGATTGCATATGCCGCTCCCTTGATTCTTCTCCACCGCCACTGTTACCACGGAGACTACTGGTAGCTGCGGTTTCTGCAATCGCACTCCACAACATCGGGTTAGTGAAAAATCGAGTGTCTTTAGGTATGTAAAGATTTAACATGTTTTGAAACTGAGAATGATGATCTTCCATATATACCAAGAGTTGAATGAATCTACGGGAGAATTTAAACAAAATTTAGCTATAGAAAAAATGAAGAAGTATACACAGAAGAATGAAACCAACAGTAGTATAAATATATAGGGGTGATTAAGGACACTAATCTGACAGGTAATAATGATAATTAATAATTTATTAACCTTAAATAAAAATTAAAGAATTCGATCAAATTCAAAGGACCAAAATGGTGTGTTGTTGTTACTGAAAAAGGGCATTAATCCTTGCTTCTAAGGTTCGTGCCAACCATAATAGATGTTTTTATCAAGCTCACGAACCAATCCATCGTCGACAACGCATGCTTTTTAACATTTAATTAAGTTAATTTAGTTAAGAAGACAAAAACTGGAATAAGAATTCAGACTTTAATGGACTTTATGTGGTGTATGTTGAGGGGTCATGTGTTTTGCTTAAACACCTCACATGTATTCTAATCTAGCTTTTAATTTTTGATTATAATTAGTAATTTCTTAATTTGTTCTCTTCAACTTTCTTAAATTGATGAGGGTGAATCAATTTAATATAACAATTGACTTTCTGATGGGATCTTTCAATTCATATTCCCTGCTCCATTAGTTTTTTTTTTGTGTTGTGTATATGTTGGTATCAAGTTATGATGTTATATCAGCATGAATAGGAACATAATAACTTGTCTAAAAGAATAACAAAACCTAATTTAGAGGGTAATAAATTAGAATAGAAACACTTGCATTAGCCGAGTTCGAAGGTGTCACTGATACCCGTTTGATACAATGTAAAGTTGTTAAGTGATGATATCAGGTTTGAAACTCGTCTGCATCTTAATCCTATTTAAGAATTCAAATTTCTTTACTTTCCATTAGTGATACCATTAGTTTAGACATTTAGCAGAAGAAGTTTAGTAGAAGAAAACTAGAGGTATGTTTTGAAATGGTAATCTTTGGTTATTGACACACACATATAGGCTATAGTCATGCTTTTTAATGTCAAACTATATAGCAAGTCATACTTAATCAGCTATGAATGAAAGTCCAATGGTTGCGTGCAGAGATTGCTTAATTTCTTGATGAACTTATAAATGATTGGTGGAATATGATTTTTATTTATTTGTTTTTGGAAAAATTAAGAGGATTTGACAATTTGTCCCAAAAATTAAGACCCTGTATAGTATATTCCAGCAATACTAACGATAGTGGCATATCCCCGAACTAAAAAATTATTTACATCCAAGAGTCATTAAATAGTGTGCAAAGACTAGTCAATTTGAAGTGCATGCCATATATGCAGCCTTTGCCCAGTAGAAGCAACAACCTCGCGAAATCTGTTCTGCTCCAGCAGTCCAGCTTTGTTGTCTCCATGATACGCACGTTGTCCCTGCTAGAATAAGAGGCCAGACAGTGAGACAGATCTATCCATATATATTTGAGGTACCAAGCACAGTGCCAAATTCAGACATCATCAACAGTCAGCCCACGATGTACTACTGACTTGATCATGTATTTAATTGTTTGCATGTTTTGAAGGAGACTTGGAATGAAATCCATTAGGAGGATCTTATTTGACCACAGATACGACTCATTGTCTTTTTGACATTCCAAAACTCTAAACATATAATTGTGTTTTGAGGAAAGAACATATATTTGGAAAAAGTCTGGAGCCACAAATGTTGGAAGAACAACATGATCATAATACATATATATCTGGCTTTTCTTCAAGGAATTTGGCCTTTGAAATGGTCAGGGGACATTTCATAATACAATATACATTACAACCTAATGCCAAGAGAGCATGCCATAAAAAGAGTAGAAACAAAGATATATACAAAAAGAACCCCAAATATGGGGCCAAGCCAACCTTCCCCAACTCCATTCAGCTGGTTCCCTTTTTAGCTTTGCTTACTGTAAATGATTCTTGCTTAATCAAAGGGTAGTTTTGTTTAAACCCCCACATGACACCATTCCATTACTAAGCATCCCCATAAAAAAATGAACTAAAAGTGCACAACCCTATAAAAAAGAAGTGCACAAATTTGACAGAGACATACTATCAACTTCTAATATGAGCCTTGTAGGAGAATCAGAAATACTTACTTCTGACTCAAAAGGGTAAGAGCATGCCAAGAAATGAACAAGGCAACCTCTTTTGTGAACATGATGTCTACCACAAGCAAGGTTGCTAATACAGGCTACCATTTTGCTCGGGGGTATATCAATCAATAGGTGAGGAATGTTTTGTCCTGAATGGATTTCGGTGTACCCAAGTAAAGTTGGTGCCCCAATAGCAATGGAAGTAACTTTCTCCTTTAAACATATAGGAATCTTTGTGTACATCATAGTGAATATTTGTGTTCACATGGCATAAGAGCTTTTGGTCCATCATAGTTAATTCCATATTTGGCAAGAGCATGTGTTTACAAATTAAGACAATCCACTGAGAGAGTGTGCTTGTGAGTCAGATTCCAAGCCCGCCCATTGTTTTTAAGTTGATTTTTTTGCTACTAATCAAAAGAGATGGTCAATAATAATAATTGCACTAATTTGATTAGTGGTTTTGAACTATGTTTGATTCAAGTGGAAGCACATGATGAGATGCTAAATTTAACATTAATCCTGTATTAATTACTTACTAATCTATGATTACAAGGGAAGGGAGCAAATAGACACTACCCCATGTTATTACTCTTTTCTATTAACTTTTCCTTTGTTTATTTTTCAGATTCTGTTTCAACTTTGTTTTTGTTCCCGGAATAAATAAATTATCAAAGAAAATTCCGGCACTAGCAAACAAACAATACATGCAGGCTTTGTTCAAGTTTAGGGAGAAAAGAATATGTGTGATGATGTATTACAACGTGTAAGCTTACTTGGATCCAACTTGGCCAAACAGTTAAAAACAGAGTTCGCCAATTTCATCCACTCCAATTAAGCACACTTTCTCAGTTTCTTTGAATATTAATCCATATTACACAAAATGGTACTTTTTGAATTTTCTGATTCTAACTTAAGATTAATTATGATAAAATGACTAAAAACGAACTCAGATATTTGTATAGAAAGACAATGTCCATGTTACAATAGTATCAGGTAAGTCTCTTCGTAATGATATTAATGACCTGAGTTCAAACTTAAAATGTGTGCAACCGGACGAGCCTATCTTACCCAAGGACCAGACTACTAACCACTCTTTCCTCATAGGTGATCATGATGGCTAACACATCATGATCACCATCTTAATCTTCTTTAAAATATTATTTCTTTGCTCCTAATAACATGATTAAGACTTAATTAAGTAATTAACTAATTTCCATTATTTCTTATACATAAAGTTGAAATCTAGTTAACAAATTGTTTAAAGAATATAACTTCTATTGGCCATCACCATTTGTTCTAAGAGGACATTATATGATGATCATCAACACAACAACCCTCGTAAGGGACAAACTAAAAGTACTAGAAAAGATTAATCATAAGAAACTGATAGTTTTCTTAAACTCGTGATGATGGTATTAGGTGGCTGATCAATGGGGTGTCACCACCTGTCTGGAGAATTATAATTGACTGCTCCAAGATAAGTTATTTTTTTCTCCTTTGGGGAGACAAAAAAGATAAGATTTCTTAATTAGCCTCATTAATGATGATATTTTGATAAATTAATTTAATTAGTAAAGAAACCTAAGCCTATATGTGAAGCTTCTGTAACCACATATAGGCTGCAGACCTAGCTGGTTTGTATATGACCGCATTAACTCATTCTCCCCTTTACACATTTGCATTTCCGTAGGATAAGTTAGTTTAGCTCTGAATGCCTGTCTCTCCGAATTGACCGACTGTACATATTGCAAAATATCTCCAATATCTAATACGATAATAGCAGCCAGAACAACCACAACCACTGCATTAATGGTGCTTTTCAAGCCGTATATAAGCATGAGAACGGTGGGGTAACTTCCTCGTCAGCGAACACCCACCCATTCGAATTTGAGAAATGCTTGGGGTTTGCGGGATTTTTTTTTGGTGGTGATCGGTGTGTTTTCAACCTTTCATTTTCTTATTGATGTGCAAATTTTCTACTAAGAGAGTGTATGGGCGTACATTTTTTGACGACAAACATAATCCTTGCTAACTAAGGGCAATATTATTTACCGAACTTAAGAGCGGCAAAAACAGCTTCACTAATGATGAGAAAGCAAGTTAGCAAGAGGTTGATCATTGACAGATGGCCAGGACTGGTGTTAGATTGGTCAAACCCATGCGCAGGTTCTGGGATGCTACTAGTCGCCAGAATTAAAGAAGCAACAGGCATGAGATATTGTTCTTGAGCATGCATGAATATCTTCTTCTTCTTCTTTTTATTTTTATTTTTTTGTTAATTAAGAGTGATTTGCACGTCTATGTTACCGCCACTAACCGTCTTCAGTTCGTGTTTCTACCGACAAGAAGATAAAAGGAAGAAGAAAAAAATTGTAAACCTTCATATTATCGGCATTTTATTATCTTATCATCCAGAGTGTACTTAACCACTGAAACTTGGTTATCTACCAGAAATTTAATACACATTTTCAGTTTTCTCTTATCGTCCAGTCTGTTCAGAGATTATGGGGTTATCTTGCAGTTGGATTGATTATGTTTATCCGTACTGATTAAGAATCATGATCATTTAATGAAACATTTGTTAATTAATTAAGCATTAATTTGTTCACCGCGGTTTTATCATCAACCTATCGTGCATGCCTGAATCTTGTTTAACGCGAATAACAGTGAACATCATTCGCATCAGTGTTGGTAATATGCAAAGGGAGTAGGTGCAAGGCCGTAGACGGCCCAGGGCCCCAAAATTAATTAGAATCTGTAGAGTTCAGTAGCATTCCAAATACCAAACGCAGTCTCCACGCTTAAACATTCCCAAGGCGTTGGATTACCATTCAGGTGGACACTCCTGGACTACCATTCAGGTGGAGAGTCCATCCCATCGTAGAATTAGCACACAGATGCATACGTCGTGCAAAAGAGGAAGAATCCAGGACTGAGTTTCCCTGTTCTTTTGGATATCATTTCCTGTATCTACACTGGATTAAGCTTGCCGTCGCGTTCTCTGGGGATGAAGGATGATGAGATTTTATGCTGCTATTTTCATTAGCTCGAGTTTTTTCGGGGTGAGGGGTGAAGGATGATGACATTTAAGAAAGGATATTTGTTGTGAACTTTTGTGGTGGACATTTGTTGGGGTGAGGGGTGAAGGATTATGCGATTTTATGCTCGATATCCAATTGATGCAAGTCGAAAGACTGACTGACATTAATTCTCACTCTTGCCCGAAATAGTTTTCCTAACCCTTTACAGCGTGTTTGGTTCAAGGAATTGGATTCTTGGTAATCCAATTCCCGGGGAATGTGACCAATTCCTTTGAACCAAACAGTCCAGATCAACTCTATGAAATATAGATTTTTGATTCCTAGGAATCCAATTCCCCCAAAATAATTGATTTCCATTGCATTGATCTAGTACAGCGTGTTTGGTTCAAGGAATTGGATTCCTGGTAATCCAATTCCTTTGAACCAAACAGTCCAAATCAACTCTATGAAATATAGATTTTTGATTCCTAGGAATCCAATTCCCCCAAAATAATTGATTTCCATTGCATTGATCTAGTAGTGCAATGGAATTGGATTCCAAGGTAAAACCATGGAATTCAATTCCAAGTAGGCTTGTCAATATATGTCCGATATCCGGAATCCGTTTCCGATTATTCGAAATCCTATAGGATTTTATCCGTTTTATCGGATATCGGATAAAAATATTTATCGGATATTTCTTCCTTAACCTATCGATATCGGATTGGGCTATATCCGTTTGGTTAATATCCGATATCCGATAGAATTAGGGGTATAATTGTAATTTTGTCAATTCAATCGATTATCAGTCAATTCAGTCGAGAACCGAGTCATTTCCTTTTCTTTTTTTCCTCCTCTTCTCTTCTCAGTTCTCGATCACTCTCGATCAATCACTCACTCAGTTGCTTTGCTTATCAATCACTCACCCGCTCAATCAGGTACTGATTATCTTCTATTTCCATGTTCGATTTCTATGTTTGATTCTTATGAAATTAGGGTTTCATAATTATGAGTTTCCAAATTAGGGTTTCATAATTATGAGTTTTCATAATTATGAGTTTTCAAACTCAATGAAGGCAAGAACTCTTGGAGTGATTCAATCTCACCTTGCAACGTATCCATTTTATTTATCTACGGGTATTTTGTATGTGTTCAGTTCTTATTGAAGGTGAGATTTTGCATACTCACTTTTGAGGTATGTCTCTTTGCTCTACTTTTGTAAATGTAACATTGGGCTATTTTCTCTCCACAGAAAGCTATCTATCTCCGCTTAAGCCAGCATCAAAGAAAAATCTGCAGAAGAAATTGGGGTTTCATCAATTTCAAATACGGAATCAAATTTTGTAAGTATAATGCTCCTTAATGAAATACGCTGATCTTCCTTTAGTTTCATATGATTCATTAATTTCTTCCTTTTAGGTGTTCTTCAATTGTTTGTTAGTAAAAATAACGATGGCTTTCAGGTGATGGAGACGTTCCTCTTTATTTGGGTCAATGTTGACACCAAGGGGAATAAATTTTAGCTGTCTGCAACCCACTTACGGCTCAAGTGTGTCCACAATATAATTGTTCTTGGCTAATATCTACAAATTTTGTTGTTCAGGCCTTTGCATTCATTTCAAATCCGAGAATAATCATTAACCTCATCTCAACTCAATTGGTTTTTCAGGTGCTGGGTTTCTTTTTCGTCACGTGTCTTCTATGTTTAGTGTGAAGGAAAAATTGTTTAGGTACTGATATATTTCAACTAATAAGGCCTGAAATGGAATCAGATTCATTTGGCCCCTAAACTCATAATTATGAAGGCCGAGATAACGTATGATACTTTTATGGTTAATCGAACTCAGGTACTGATCTCTTGTTGTTAATGTTTATTGCAGACTCCCAAGAAAGGTGTTAAAACTCCAGTAGCAGCAAAGAAGAAGAATGTAAGTTGTAATCTCCAAGTGTTGTTAGTATTTTGATTAGAAAAATGATGTGAAGTTTAGCCAGATGTTGTATTCTCATGTCTCTTAAAAGCTTATCATGTATTATTAGTATTTTTCTGTGTTTTGTGGTGCATAACTTCACAAATTTTTAAGTCCCCTGCCGAACAAAGTCCCCTGTATCTCTAGGAACCCGCACTAACTTTGCACAGAATAGTTGGTATTGAGAGATGCATTGCTTCTCATCTTCATGTTGAAAACCAGCACTAACACCTGTATATGGACTAAAACCACCAACTCCAAGACCAAGTTTGTTCTTTTGATGATCAGTAGCCATTTGACAGTGCAGAATATATCCATCAAACCTCTTAATTGGTTCTTCTACAGCCCTTCTTGCTCCTCCTACAGTTTTATGTGAGAGTTAGTGAGACGCATCATTTTTTTCAACTGAGGTGTTTAGCTCATAGAGTTTAAATTAAACTGCATTCACCTGATGTCGTTATACTTGGACTAACCAAATTGATTCGCATCTGGTATTTCCGCTGACCGGTGATCCACCTTACACGAGCAACAAATTTATATATCCTTGAGAATAAATGTGTGTTATAATCTTATCAGTTAAATTTTGAATAATTAATTTTAAATTTTTATGATGAGTATCTTATTCTTATATGAATGTCGACTTCAATGACTTGTTATAATGCAGATGTGGAAAATTTGGAAGCCGAAGACGAATGAAGACAAGAGAGTCAGAGGATGGAGATGAGAGTGACAGAGACACACAGTACTTATCATACTTTGTGTTTCCAGTTTTTACTTTCTTTAGCATTTGCTTGTGTTTCTTTTCATGTATGTGTGTGAATAAGAGACTTACTTAGAGACATAACTACTTGAGTGTAACGTTTTAAGACTGTTTATGCGTTTGAAGACAATTCAGATGGTATGTATGAGAATTTCGCCTCAGATTAAAGATTACAGATTACACTGTAAGTTTGTAACTTGAGTTTCATCTCTGATTACAGGTTCTTTTCATTTTTTGTCACTACAGGATATTATCGGACAAATATCCGATATCCGGTAGCTTAACCTATCGGATATCGATATCTGATTTTGATATCCTATAGGATATTCTCGGATATCGAATATCCGATAATGCTTAACCTGTCGGATATCGGATATCCAAATATCCGACGGATATTCTTCCATTGACAGCCCTAATTCCAAGAATTGGATTACCCCATAATTGAATTCCTAGGAATCCAATTCTTCCAACCAAACGAGGTGTTAGGATAATGAAACCACTCATTGGTTTTCTCAGATAAACCAAGTTTTTAGTTTTTACAAACGTATGGTGCATCATTGAATAGTATTACATGGCTGCCCTAGGTGATGGGCCTAATGCGCTCCACATGCTAATGATGCTGGGAGTCTTCTCCAGCCTAGCTGTATGGAAAGAGTTAGAGATTGCCATTCTCTTAGAAATCAAAGCCAATGTAACCTCATCAACAACAGCAGACAGCAATTTAGCAATTTATAGTTGCTCTGCATGTTCAACCAACATAAGTTTATCATACAGTTCGTCTCTGTGTTGTAGTTTTAGTCTATAATCTGTAGTTTTGTGACGTGGTTATGCTACATATCACTATTCCTTCTTAACTCCAAAACCAGCATGAGATTGTATAACATCTTGCAGCTGTACCTTAAGGCACCTGCTAGAAAACCGAGTCCAACACCAAACTAATAATAATGGCTCACACAGGAGCAGATTCTGAGATCCAACTTCAAATGATTCTCAGGTTGAAAAGCTAGTACTACCTACACCAGCTAAGTCGGAAATTGACTCTAGCACACCTAACAACAGGCTCATAGAGGGCACAGATTCTTAGACCCAATTTAAAACAATCTTTACAGTAAAAATTATCTCAGCACAACAAAAGTGAAAGATAGAGTGGATATAAAAACAGTCAGTCACATATTGGGTTTTTAGGGTAAATATGTTCAACAAAACAACAATAAACACTAAGTATCAAGCTAATAATTATGCCGTATAACTATAAACCTGACCTTCGCTAGCAGCAACTTTTCACTAACAAACTTTCTTCTTATAATGTTCTGAATCTGATGATAACTCCTATTAGACAACGTCTCCCCACTCCTTTGTTCGTCAGAAAATTTTAATAAAGGGTAAGTAAACACCTTCTTGCACCTTAGATCAAGATGCTAACCACTTGAGAAGCATTTATCGGTTATAAAGAATTTATTTGAGCAAGTTGGTTATAACTCATTTTCTTACAGACAGTTTCTAATTTTCTATGGCAATGTATGTTTAAAGCTTAGCGACTAACTGCAACTGATATAATAAAAGCCACGGTCCTGATAACGAAACAATTTAACAAAGCCAGCTAAATGTTATCAATAAATTTAACTGAACAGAACCTCTACTAATCGAAGAAAATAATTTCTGCTATGTCTCGTATTTCTATAATATGAAATGATACAACATCACAATCTTCAGAGTTACAGCAATTCAAATGATGAGCCCATCAGTTGATACACCAAGTCAGAGAAACTCCATATGCTTGAAATGGATACATACATGGGGCCATTAGAAAAACTTGCCAAATAATAATGTCAAAATTCAGCTCTGCATTACGAAATCGCTTTATAGAACTTGAAAGTTGAACCAAACAAAACTTATTATCAGCTAGAGAAGACAAACGGACACAAACATAACTAAATTAAAAGGGAATTTATAGATCAGATATATAAACCACAAAGTGTAACGAAAGCAAGACAATCCCATAAACAGGAATTTATGAAACTTCAAACATCAAGACACAGTTATATTCATATTAACCATGGTAATAATGGAAAACCAAGATCTGATCTAGTACCTAAATTCACATATAAATAGTTTGCAGCTTCTTATTTCTTGGCTTTGTTTGCATCCCCAGTTCCAGCTCCAGCTGAACCTCCAGCTCCAGCAGCTTTCTTAGCTTGCTTCTCCTGGAGTGCCTTTCCATCTCTATACATTAATTCAAAGCCAGGATCAATCAAATTCAATTCTTAAAAAAAAAAAAGAAACTAATCCAGAGATACAAAGTTGATAAACAAAAACAAACAAACCTTTCACGGCGTTGCTCAGGGGTCAATCCATCATCTTTGCCCTTTGCCTTTCCACCAGTTCTGGCGGCAGCTCTCTCCCTATCCTTTTCTCTCTGATTTCCACGTTTGTTTGAATTAAAGATAAACCATAATCAAATTTGAAACAATCAAGTGAGATTAAACCAAACCCAGACCTAAAAAATCATATTCAATCCAAAAAAAAAAACTAAAATCCCATCAGATGTAACAGATTAGGAATGCTTCAATAAAAATTTAACCCCAAAACTACTAGATTCTTATAAAAACATCAACTTCAAAGAAATAAAACAATAAAAGAATCAATTAAATAAGTTAAAGGATATGAGTCATTCTGAAGCAGCTTTCGAAGGAGATCTCCTAACACAAAACCCTGCAAAATTTCACAAGAACGTTGGAAATCACAAAACAGTAACAAAAAAAAACCCTAAAAATAAGAGGAAATCCAGAGAAACAGTTACCTGAACAAGGTAGGAAGAGTTTTGACTTTAGTTTGAGATGAAAAAGAAGAGGATTTTTAAAGTGGTAGAAACAAAGAAATAGAGATCTGTGGTCGTCACTCTCCCGGCACTCTATTTCTGACTTTAGGCGCTGCAGGAGCACAACTTGTGCTTTTGGGACTTGGGTCGGTATAGGGTTAACCGGGACCACAGGCCAACATCCAAATCCAAAGACCAGTTTACTCAAGAAGGAAAATTAGGCTAGGAGCTTCTGGGATGGCTTGTGTGTGGGAGTAAGAAAATGGCTTGTCAATGTAGGAAACACATCTATTTTTTCTAAAAATTTTCTTCAACCCTAATTTCTCAAATTAATAGATAGCTGATGGATTTGAATAGACATCTTCTCAGTGAACATCTTTTGAGAGGTTCATTAAGAAGATGTCTACCCCTCTGAATAAGCATTTTTCTAATAAAAATAAATTTAATTTATTAAAAAATATTTTTTAACAAAAGATAAATATTTATCACAACAACATCTTTTTCTCATAATTTTTCATACAAACCCATTCAATAATCACATCTCAGAGTCAATACATTATCATCATCGATGATTAGATTTGTTATTAGGGTTTGTAACATAGGCAACGTACCCGAAAAAGAAATGAAGTGCACGGGGATTTGATTAATGTTTTATATTTTTCTCTGACCGTAAGAACAATAAAAGTGGAGGATAAGATCACATAAGCAGTTTGATTTATTTACATTTGTGCTAATTTGTTTGTTCATCTTCTTAGATGCACTGGTGCTATGCTTAATCATGGTATTGCTGTCTTTGAGTCATAGTCATCTATGTGACACCCCATATTACAGTATCAACAATGATGTGACTACATTCAAAGAAACGAAGATAGATCACAGTGAAACAAATACACAACGATGGTGGTTATTTGAAAATAAATGGGACAGGTAGACAAAAAAAAGGGGAGAAAACTATAACTGGGTTGGAGAACAATATTTTGTATTCCCTAATTTTAGAATAATTTGTTACCACGTGTGATTAAGGATGTCTTCCCGCATTGCCACCCGTGAAGCTGATCAATGACTATTGGAGAAGCTTTAAGGCCACACCCCTAACTGAGTTATTCATAATATCAAGCACTTAAATTAAAGAAGTTTAAATCTAGGGCTCAGATATTGTCAATCCCCTAACTAAATGATAGGCACATTTTTGTGCCTAATTTGATCTTGATTGTATATATTGTTGCCATTTGATTTTATACTTATTATGATATTTTATGTGTTTGTAGGAGTTTTTTGAGAAATAAACATTTTTGAAAAATTCGGCTCGAAAAGTTGTTAAATGCACCGGGAGGAAGAGTTATAGGCACCCACACTTTGGATAAGGGGCACCCCACTGCCATTCGCACCCAGACGTCGCTAAGGGCACCCCCTTCTTCATCACCGAGAATTCAGTTTTGGGGGGAAATTAAAATTTGTAATTGCATAACTTTCTGGTTCTGATTATGAAAAGCTTTGACCGGATTTTCTCGTGTCATGGATCGGTATAAGCCTGTTTCGGTTAAACAGGGAAACTATGTGTCATAATTCGAAAAAAAAGAGGAATATTTACCGATCGAAAGAAAACAGAGGTGGAAGGTTATTCTCAGATACTTTTGGTTTAAGTTTAAAAGTTACGTGGAATAAAAGGGAAGATATTTTGTTTTAATCAATGCTATCAAGACTTGAGGGTTTGATTTGAGGGTTCATAGAGGGGTGATCGAGGAGTTTTGGTTCAATTAGGTAGCCACAAAGATCAACGGGAAAAGTTGCAGAGACTTTTCTCTTCTGCTGCGAAGAAGACAAGCTGAAGAACACAAGATCGAAGAAGCGTGTCGCAGAAGCAATCGTATATTCAACAACAGAAGATATTTGTCGTTGTTCATTATTGCTTGCTAAAGACTGGCAACAACTTACACACCTACCTTTAGCAACTGCTATTTGCAACTGTTTCACTGTTTTTCTCTTCTTTCACATTTGTAAACACTTTTTGAGCAATGGAAAAATCTTTTGAGCGTGTTTTCGACATGAGAAGCTAAACCTCAACACTGGGATGACGGAGCAAGCCATATTTCATGCGCGTGGTAATTATATTTAATTATTTTATGACTTTTTGCATTAATTATTAATCAGTTTATGATTTTTACTGAATGGTTATGATTTCAATTGATGGGTCATGCTTAGCTTAAGCATGTGATGTCTCATGCTTTCGATTTACAGTCATCGGTTTCAAAAATCTACTTTGGCAAAGAATCAGAGTCCATATTTTTATTATTTGAGCTATAATTGTCTAGAGTTAATATTTGAACCATATGAATATGAAGTTTGGTGGAATCCTGAGTCCCAGTTTCTCGTAATATTGTTATTATCATCCACAGTTTTTTTATTTAGAATTAGGGCTAAAATCAATCATCACAAGTATGAGTTGAACTAATCTTTTTACCACTTTACAACAACAATCAAAAAATCCTACCACTAAACAAAATATAAATACTTAAAGGTCTAGACAAATAAAGCTCCCTCGTTGAACGGTGAGGAAATCCTGGCTTCCTATTGACCAATATAAGCCTTTTGTGGCTTTTGTGAAATGAGAGATTTGGTGAGGACACTTGGCAACGTATAATTGGTTTAAAATTTACAAACCCAAAAGGAAAACTTAACTTACCATGTTTTGAATTTTATGGAAGTCCATATTCAATTTGAAGACGAGTACCTGGTCCTTTTATATTAGGAATTTATTTCCAAATTAATACATAAAGGGAAGAAAAGAAAACCCACATATTTTCTACGAAAATAAAAGGAAAACATATTTTCTTTTCTCCACTTATTTGATGCATCGAGACGGGACGAGGCGACACCAAATCACAATTACATCTCCATGGGGCAGGGCGAAGCACCACACACACCAAATCAAAAATATAGTTAAAAGAAAAAAATGCTCGATACATAGCACGGGCACTAATCTAGTTTAAACTTAAGCCTCTAACTATTAAAATATGGTAAACTATTGTCCCTACCTCCAACCACCACCACCCACCGACACCCAACCACTGTCGCCGCCGACCACCACCACCTTCCATCGCCACATACGACCACCACCACCACCACCATCAATATCTTCCACCACCACCATTGGCCACCACCACCACAACCGCCACCAACCACTGCCGTCGGCTCCCATATGATGTGTATTTCTCAATAACATATCCATATACATGAAACAAGTATACATGTGTATGCATGTGTACTCAAAAATTACACATGCACATGCTCGTGTATCCAGAAGTTACACATTTATATGGCGTGTGTAATGAGATCTGTATTAAACATCCATATGGCATATATATCCAGAAGTTACACATGCATATGGATGTGTACTCAGCAGTTACACACCAAAAAGAAACATATATATATATAACATACATGAATTGCTTTAATAGTCATTTACAATAATTTCTCCATTTATGAATTAAAGTATTAAGTTGTTATTGAACACAATGAACAAGTTGCAACAATAGATATGTAAAATAAAATCCAAAAAACAAGGCACTACATCCGATAATAGAAATGTTCTGTCCCTTCTTGGCTTTCTCGATTCCAAAATGTTTGTGAAAAGGCGGGGGTACTCAAATATACCTCAAGCTAAAACTTTTCCTACCTATAAGTCCTTTCTCCGAAAGTGATTGTCTATGGACTGAGTCGAGACAATACAACTAATCGGTTCACACTTCGTGTGATCGTCTATGGATACGAGATCGAGACAATATAACAACGAAGTATGTTTACTTGATACAAATGTTCGGACTTAACTAAACACAATAGGATTTCTTATCAAGCAAATATGAATTAACGTTTGTGTAATTTACTTTAATTATAATAAAACAATTATAATACGGAAAATAAAAGTAAATGACACAACAAGATTTTGTTAACGAGGAAACCGCAAATGCAGAAAACCCCGGGACCTAGTCCAGAATTGAATACTCTCAGGATTAAGCCGCTACACAAAATTACACCTAACTTCGTATAGTTGAGACCAAGTAACTAACCCTATAGTTCACTTAGTTCCAATCTGTATTCCCACGCCTACGACTTGTGAATAAGTCACATACTTGGAACAATCCATTTGGTTCGTATTCCAAACAATAAAGGAACAAGAAATCTGTTTGGTATCAACTCTATTCAACCAAGTGATATGATTCGGACAAAGGCTCTTCCGTTTATCTCAACATAAACTCCTTCGTCGGGTCTAGATCTATCTTATGTTCAATTACCCTAAGGTAATCGTTTAAGATTAAGTCAACAACACCTTTAATCCGAAGAACCGTGTTGATGTCGATCTACTCAATTAATCAATCCAATCTACCACAAGGGTAAACCGATTATTAATTGGATCCTCTTTTACCGAAACAAGTATTGTGCACACCAAATATTATAAAACCCAAGTCAGATCTTCAATATCTTCTTTGTCTTCAAATCTTCTTAAATCTTCAATAAAAACCTGCACACAATCACTTGAATCTCTTGTGATCAATCACGCACAGAACGGAGTCTGTTAACAATAGATTATCACAAGATCGTCTTTAGAACTAACAACAGTCTAAAGATCCTTGTCGAAACTCTGAACTAGTTTGAGTGAATCTTATATCAGAAGAGAAGATTCTCAAGAATAAACAAACTAGGTGCAATCATATTTCAACCACCGTTAGTCAATCTAATCAATCGAAAACAAAGATAAACCGCAATTATCTAGTTTCCCACCAACGGGTCGTGCTAGAGCTTCTCAATCCCAAAGAATACTTTAAAACGAGCGGCCGTAAGAGATTTCACTTAATTAGATTACTATCCTCTCTGATAGGCGGCCACACCAGTAACAAGAACAAAAGAGTAAATTTGTTGTTACGAAGGATTAGTTTGCTAGAAAGGAAAACTTCGTGTATTTATAGACAAGGAAGTTTGGACACCAAGGAATTTCCAAAACCGAAAATATTCTCAAGATATTCATAAAAGCACAAATTCGGTTTCCATAATTCCTGGAAATGCTCTGTCCAAAATATTGATCGAAAATCTCCTTGGAAAACCTTTAACTAGTAAATGCACATTACTAATTTTTATTTTCCATATATATAATTCAAAAACCTTAATTAAAAGATTCTTAACTTATTTAATTTCGATCCTGGGATTTTCTTCCCTTAGTCGTTAAGGAATATCCTTGAAGAATTAAAGAAATAAACATTCATAGCACGTGTTCAAAGTGTGTCGACATCCTTACACATTAACCAAATATATTTTCAGTATCTCTAATATTTCTAGAATAATATAAAATTCGAAAAACTATTTTTGGAAAAAATTTTGTGTTAAAAACACAAAACGTGCTCGGATTTGATTGAGATTTTTTTGTGGCCGACTGCACATGTTCAAAGGATCGGTTCCCCCTTGTTTCACATGTCCATGGGATCGGTTCCCCACATATTTATGGTATCTAACTTGTATGTGTTGCACATGTCCATAGGATCAGTTCCCCTTTGCTGCACCTCATACAAGGATCGATTCCCCTTTGTGATGTGTTACACCTCTTACTAGGATCGGTTCCCCTTTACCCGGAGTTGGTCATACACAAATCACAAACTCGATCATACCATCTCAGGTGATTACTTAAGATCGGTTTCACTAATAAAAGTCATACCAATACATAATCAGGCCTTTGTGAATAGTTTTACCAAGAATACAAACAACTCGCGAGCGGTTATACTAAATCACACATATTGGATATTCAAAAGATATACAATGAATAACAATCCTAATAACGCCTAGCGATTTCCTTTTCGATTCATAAACAAGTTTATGAACTTACTTCCTTAAAACATATGTAGAGTATTGTTTCCTAGGATGAAATCCTCACCTTATACTCATACATAATCACAGTAGCACTCAACCGATTATGTCGATGTCTTATCTAGAAAGTTTAATGGTTAAACAATAAACCTCGTATTGTATCCTTAATATTATGTCTATCTAGAGTTCAAATATGCTTCGCAATTATGTTTTCAATATGCACGACTTGAAAGATACGTTAGGAAATGAAACAGTTCAAGTCAAATATCACTACCCTCAAGTGGAAGGATGATTGTTATCGTTGTAGCTCCCTGCTTCTTCACATCTTCAAGTCTTCGCAATACTTGCAATGTCTCATATCCTAATACTTTCAAGCTAACGTATGGGAAGTTTAACTCTAGTACATAATCAAGCGACTCTTAACATGAGTTTTGATTCACTAAAATATGACAACCAAACTTGACATACCAACGCTTGGTGGGTTCAACCGAGCCATGCTCTAACAATCTCCCCCTTTGTCAATTTTAGTGACAAAACTCTTACATCATATGGATAAACAAATTACAATAATTCATTACAATCCGCTTGATTCTCGATTCAACAGCACAGTGAAACTGCTTACATTCAATCCTTGAAAATGCCGATGTTGACATTATAATAACAAAGAAAATACTCCTCCTAAGGAAGATAGGTAGATATTCAATCCGCACGCCTTTGTTATACCAATCTATATGACATGTTACTCCCCCTTAGTCTGTGCTTTCACTCTTTCGTTAGATAAAACATTCAAGTACCAATGTTCTTTTCCTTAGTGATACCAATTAATATAAAATCAATGCCAGTATCACTTGTTTACTCCATATATTTCTCCCCCTTTTTGTCACAAAAATGACAAAGAAACGAAAAAATAAAGGACAACACGAACAAAATCTTACAAATCTTAGAATAGACTTGCAAACTTGTAGAGTTAGGCACGAGGGTTCCACACATCACATTCTGATAACCAATATCAAAACCGAAACCACAAGTAGTCTTATTTTGATATGTTACCAAGGAAACAATTGTCCGAAACAACTTTTCCAATTTAGTTTAGCAAACCAAAAACAACTAATTACTTTAGTTCATTTTCTAAACCGATTGTTCAAAAACAACCGCTTAATTCGATAAGACCTAAATAAAGAATAAACTCCATTTTTCTCATCAGGCCATAAACTTAGACCTTTCAATTTTAAACAAACCAAATACTAGGTTAGTTAACTATCATTTCTTTGTTTAGGCATTCGATTAGACTTGAATAACCGAAACCTCACTTTGATAAGACAAACTAAGATCAGAAATAATTTAGTTTCTTATCCGGAATCGAATTAGACTAAACAACTCATCCCGTACACATATTATTTAGTTAAGCCATAAATAATTCATACAAACCAAAATAAATCAACTTGCATAATTATTCACCTCAACCGGAAGCAATTGAAACAACAATAGACATTATAAGCACCGCAATTGCACCGTAATTTTGTAAGCCTAAACAATTGATACCATACAAAAGCAAGATAACAATAGTTTTTCTTAACAGAAACCAATTGAAACACACATCCACACACACATCATGGAATAAATATAAATTGAACCTAAATTTCGTTAAGCAAAAGCAACAAATATATATAATATAAACTCAGGCTTTTCTTAAACAGGAAAACAATTAACTAACAAGATTGCTACCTCAAATTTCGCATCCACTTCTCCAATATGATTGCATCTTCGTCCAAGGAGAATTGATATTGAAATATCACCACGTTGTCATCCTTATGTGTGAAGAAAAGAATAACAACATACCTCAACCTTTTCCAGAGAAAGGTTGAAAATCGGTTTTAACTATTGCAAGAAAAAGTTGAAAACCGTCGAAGCACATATGCTTTTTATGCTAAACCAAAACCGATTCAACATATTGCGACTTTTTCACATACTGTTTCTATTAGAACCCCTCATAATCCTTCGATAAAGCCTACCTACTAGGGCTAGAACTTAATCCCGCTAAATCAAAAAGTCACCCAAACCATGAGGGTTCACAATATATGAGATCGAATATTAAGGTAATAAAACCGAAATCAAACATCCCATAAACTGAATATTCAAAGCAAAGATATAAACATTCATTCATATGAATTTGCTTCTAGGAATCGATCATACCACACTTCCAAACAAGTTTAGAATTGGTTATAACACAGGAATTCACACACAAAACTTTTGCATACTAAGTCCGAATTCAGTGATTTTTGGCTCGTTTAGACCATAAAAGCAAGAGCTACACACACACACACACATATATATATATCAACATCATAAACTCAAAATTACCGTTTCTATCAAAAGCTCAAAAATAGATAGAGAAGGTATGAGTATAGAAGAAAATAAATCTCCCTAAAGATGTTAATTAGTCATTTAATAATCGAGAGATCATGTGCTCAGTTTTTCATGTGCTTTCCCACCTTTAAAAAGATTGAGCACTAAGGTGAGCATGCACATTCTAACACAACTAGGTTGTGTTAAGTTGATCCTTGTCTTGTTTGTCACGAGTGACTAAGACCGAATCATCATTCTTGACCTCTTGCTTGGTTTGTTTTCTCTTGTTCCATCTCTTGTTTTTCTTCTTTGACTTGTGATGAAGAGTGTCATTATCACAACGTCCACTAGTACAAGAGAATTCTGACATGATGTCTTTCTTTAGTCTTTCAAGAAAACTCTTATAATTATTGTCACCAACAATTAGCAACTGAGAGTTATTCTTGTGACTAACTTTTGGTCCCTTCTTGGCCATGGAGGACTTAGGGACCCATTTAAAGTTGGGTTTCGCAGGAGCAACTTTCTCCTTCATAATACCATTAGGATCATTGTCCTTTTGAATATTTTGCGAAGCACCCTTTCTCCAATTTGGAACATCAGATCTTGTTTTTGCATAAAAAAAGTCATCTCTCTTTGTATAATTGGGTCTTTTATGAAACGACCTTGTCGAGTGATATGCAAAATTTGAACTATCATTATAATAATTCTTTTTCCTAAACTTAGGACAATAACGATATGAGTTCCTTTGGGGAACAATCTTAGCCAATCGTTTTATACAGAATAAAGTGTGTCTTTTAACTTACGAATATTGCTTCCCCATTCCACATGCCCTTTATTACCACAATAACTACAATGCTTAGTATAGATATACGAAGTATGAGTTCTAATGTTACCTTGTTGTGGATCCTCTTGCATTGGAGCTCGACGAGTTTTCTTCTTCTTCTTCTTATCCTTGTTCAACGTTGTTGCTTTCTTGACATTAGCAGAAGTGTTCTCTTTGATTGTCGTGCCTGAAGATAATGATTGAGCATGTTTTTTAGGCTTGACTGGTTTTACTTCTTTACAAGAAATATGAGAATTTTTTGCATCAATGGAAGCCTCTGGTTTAGAAGAATTTTTAGCTTTAACAAATTTTACCTCTTTGCTAATATTTGAAGCATCTATTCCCTTATAGCCCAATCCTCGTGTATCACGATGATTTCTACTTGCTTCTAACATTAAGGTTAAATTGTTTGAGCTAGCATTGAACTTTTTAAGGTCCAAATTTTCTTCTTCTAACATCTTGATTTTATCAAGAGCACTAGTTAGATCAGCCTCAAGGCGTTTTTCTCGGGAGAGATATTCACCTTCTTTCTCTTCAAAGTTCTTTTGTTGAGATTTAATCCTTGTATCTAAATCAACAAGTTTCTCTTCCAACAAACGTACTTTTTCAAGAGCCGCATTATGATCTTTCTCAGCTTGAGAAAGACGGGCACATACTTTGTCATTAAGACTCTGTATTAGAGAGAATTTTTCTTTCAACAAGTTATTCTTTTCATCGATATTTTCATACTTTAAAGTTAAATCTTATTCTCTTTCAAGTGCTGAAAGAAGTTCATTAGAACAAGTAAGAAATTGTTTGCTCAATTCCGTTAGTTCAGAAGTTTTTACACTTGATCTTTCATCAGAAATCTCAAGCATAGAGCTCCAAAAATTCTCGTTATTAAAAAGACATTTTTCAGAGTCCGAATCATTGATTTCAAATGCATGGATTAACTTAGTCTCGTCTAGAGAACATTCAGACTTATTCTCAGAAGAACAAGTAGGACTTGATGAAGAAGCTCCTTTTAAGCACTTCTTAAAATCAAAACTTTCAAAGTCTTGTGATACGTTAACTGAACCTTTCTTTAGTTTTCGCTCTCGCTTAACTTTGTCTTGGCCCATATCTTATAGGTTAGATCGCATCAAACAAAAATTGTTAGATCTTTACGTGTTTGCCTGCTCTGATACCAAATTGAAAAGGCGAGGGTACCCAAATATACCTCAAGCTAAAACTTTTCCTACATATAAGTCCTTTCTCCAAAAGTGATTTTCTATAAACTGAGTCGAGACAATACAACTAATCGTTTCACACTTCGTGTGATCGTCTATGGATACGAGATCGAGACAATACAACAACGAAGTATATGTTTACTTGATACAAAGGTTCGGACTTTACCAAACACAATAGGATTGCTTATCAATTAAATAGGAATTAACGTTTATGTAATTTAATTTAATTATAATAAAACAATTATAATACGGAAAATAAAAATAATTGACACAACAAGATTTTGTTAACGAGGAAACCGCAAATGCAGAAAAACTCCGGGACCTAGTCCAGAATTGAATACTCTCAGGATTAAGCCGCTACACAAAATTACACCTAACTTCGTATAGTTGAGACCAAGTAACTAGCCCTATAGTTCACTTAGTTCCATCTGTATTCCCACGCCTCCGACTTGTGAATAAGTCACGTACTTGGAACAATCCCTTTGGTTCGTATTCCAAACAGTAAAGGAACAAGAAATCTGTTTGGTATCAACTCTATTCAACCAACTGATATGAGTCGGACAAAGGCTCTTCCGTTTATCTCAACATAAACTCCTTCGTCGGGTCTAGATCTATCTTATGTTCAATCACCCTAAGGTAATCGTTTAAGATTAAGCCAACAACACCTTTTATCCGAAGAACCGTGTTGATGCCGATCTACTCAATTAATCCATCCAATCTACCACAAGGATAAACCGATTATTAATTGGATCCTCTTTTACCGAAACAAGTATTGTGCACACCAAAGATTATAAAACCCAAGTCAGATCTTCAATATCTTCTTTGTCTTCAAATATTCTTAAATCTTCAATAAAAACCTGCAAACAATCACTTGAATCTCATACGATCAATCACGCACAGAACGGAGTCTGTTAACAATGGATTATCACAAGATTGTCTTTTGAACTAACAACAGTCTAAAGATCCCTGTCGAAACTCTGAAATAGTTTGAGTGAATCTTATATAAGAAGAGAAGATTCTCAAGAATAAACAAACTAGGTGCAATCAGATTTCAACCACCGTTAGTCAATCAAATCAATCGAAAACAAAGATAAACCGCAATTATCTAGTTTCCCACCAACGGGTCGCGCTAGAGCTTCTCAATCCCAAAGAAGAATTTAAAACGAGCGGCCGTAAGAGATTTCACCTAATTAGATTACTCTCCTCTCCGATAGGCGGCTACACCAGTAACAACAACAAAAGAGTAAATATGTTGTTACGAAGGATTAGTTTGATAGAAAGGCAAACTTCGTGTATTTATAGACAAGGAAGTTTGGACATCAAGGAATATCTAAAACCGAAAATATTCTCAAGATATTCATAAAAGCACAAATTCGGTTTCCATAATTCCTGGAAATGCTCTGTCCAAAATGTTGATCGAAAATCTTTAATTAAAAGATTCACATTACTAATTCTTATTTTCCATATATATAATTAAAAAACTTTAATTAAAAGATTCTTAACTTATTTAATTTCGATCCTGGGATTTTCTTCCTTTAGCCGTTAAGGAATATCTTTGAACAATTAAAGAAATAAACATTCATAGCACGTGTTCAAAGTGTGTCGACATCCTTATACATTAACCAAATATATTTTCGGTATCTCTAATATTTTATAATAATAGAAAATTCGAAAAACTATTTTTGGAAAATTTTTTGTGTTAAAAACACAAAACGTGCTCTGATTTGATTGAGATTTTTTGTGGCCGACTGCACATGTTCAAAGGATCGGTTCCCCCTTGTTGGACATGTCCATAGGATCGGTTCCCCACATATTTATGGTATCTAATTTGTATGTGTTGCACATGTTCATAGGATCGGTTCCCCTTTGCTGCACCTCATACAAGGATCGATTCCCCTTTGTGATGTGTTACACCTCTTACTAGGATCGGTTCCCCTTTACCCAGAGTTGGTCATACACAAATCACAAACTCGATCATACCATCACAGGTGATTACTTAAGATCGGTTTCACTAATAAAAGTCATACCAATACATAAGTCAGGACTTTGTGAATAGTTTTACCAAGAACACAAACAACTCGTGAGCAGTTATACTAAATCACACATATTGGATGTTCACAAGATATGCAATGAATAGCAATCCCAATAACGCCTGGCGATTTCCTTTTCGATTCATAAACAAGTTTATGAACTTACTTCCTTAAAACACATGTAGAACATTGTTTCCTAGGATGAAATCCTCACCTTATACTCATACATAATCACAGTAGCATTCAACCGATTATGTCGATGTCTTATCTACAAAGTTTAATGGTTAAGCAATAAACCTCGTATTGTATTCCTTAATACTATGTCTATCTAGAGTTCAAATATGCTTTGCAGTTATGTTTTCAATATGCACGACTTGAAATATACGTTAGGGAATGAAACAATTCAAGTCAAATATCACTAACCTCAAGTGGAAGGATGATTGTTGTCGTCGAAGCTCCTTGCTTCTTCACATCTTCAAGTCTTCGCAATACTTGTAATGTCTCATATCCTAATACTTGCAAGCTAACCTATACGCAGTTTAACTCTAGTACATAATCAAGCGACTCTTAACAT
Organism: Papaver somniferum; assembly: GCF_003573695.1. Taxonomy (NCBI): domain Eukaryota; kingdom Viridiplantae; phylum Streptophyta; class Magnoliopsida; order Ranunculales; family Papaveraceae; genus Papaver; species Papaver somniferum. The sequence continues at coordinate 26,687,363 of NC_039364.1, forward strand.
GAGTTTTTGATTCACTAAAATATGACAACCAAACTTGACATACCAACGCTTGGTGGGTTGAACCGAGCCATGCTCTAACAGTTTGTATATATCTGCAACAAAATTCATATCTATCGGATCAGGTTGGATGAACAAAAATAAATAAACAAAATTATAGAACAATTGCAAGGCGAATAACAAAGACCATAAAAAGAAACTTTATAACTTATCTTAGTATGTGCGATTGGGAGTTGCGCCTGCAGATATCTAGTGTAATTGGGATTTACACATGCATATATCATTAAGCATGTATATGGCTTGTTTATTGGAGAGATGTAAATTTTTTAGAGCACTGCTAGGTCGAACTCGCAAGTATTGCTATCTCAAGCTTGTTTATCAATGTTAGTGATCAAAACTATAAGTCTTGATTTCTAGTCTACTTATAGATGTCTCAGACTATGATAGATTGTGTAGTTGAGCATTAGACTTCACGGCGTTCATCAATTGAAGACGAAGAACTACTAAGGCGAGCTTGTGGAACTTCATCAACAAAAGGTACGTGGAGACTGAAACTCATCTATCACTTGGAAAGTCTATTTCTACTTTATCTCCTATATTGACACATAAGTCGTGTTACGATATAGTTTTCTATTATACACATTTGAGATTTTGAGCTGAGTTTAACTCGCTTACATATTTCTCGGAATATGTGTTGGTAAGCTTTCGCTTCAATCAAGTTCATCTTGATCATGTGAAAATCGCCGAGTAACATCTTACATGGTTTGTGTGATACATTTGGTGTAGACTTGGAATGTTTCGTTATGATTATTTCAATAACTTGAAAATTGCTTGATGCTAATAGTGTGTGAAAATGGATATTGTCATCCTCTAAGAAAGTTTCAATGATTGAAATAAGAGTTTAGAATACTTAACTATCATTGGATTATAAACATATTGTGCATTCTTGCATGTATGCGATCCATGACCAGAACTAAAGTATGCATACCCGTATGAGTACTTGAAGTTGTGAAATTCCGTGTACCAAGTACACATACCGGTACGCATACTTGTGTAAGGTATAGGTCTGGGAATTTCTGCTGGGATTTGGAAGCGTACCAAGTATGCGTACCCGTTTGCATACTGGCGAACAAAACCCAGACCGGCTACTTAAGTATGCGTACCCGTTTGCATACTTGAGTGGTTAAAGTTCTAAAATCGGTTCTCTCATGAACTAATACATTTATATATTAAGGAATGCATTCTTTGAAAATTGTGCCTATAATGTTCATGAATTGATTCAAGTGAATCAAACCGATTTTGCTTCAATTGTGTTCTTGTGTACTTCTATGAGAATATAGCAACTGAACAACTCTTTAAATGGTTTCATTTGAGTCATTTGAACTAGTTATGGTTAAGATGAATAAGGTTGATTGGAGAGTGTTTATATAGCTAACCTCGGTTAACTACGGTTGAGCCAACATGGTGTACATGTTTAGGTACGGTTACTAAACCTAAATGAGGTTACATTTCATTTGTGTATAACAAGCTAAGTTCGATCTAACGGTTCAAAGATATTAGATTGAATCTAATCAGGTTTTCATTTAACGGTGAATATTGAATGCTTTGTTACCAAGGTAACATAGATTGCAAACCCTGATTTGAAAACTATATAAAGGAGAACTCTAGCAACTGGGAAACCTAATCCCCATACCTCCTGTGTGATACTAGTTGCATAAGCTAGAGTCGATTCTCCTTTAACCTTAGGTTTTTAACGAAACCCTGTAGGTTAACGACTTAAAGCTTCATTGGGATTGTAAAGCCAGGCCCAACTATTTTCTCTGTAGTTGCGTGATCTGATCTTGTTGTTTCTATCGTGTTTGAGTACTATCTTATTTAATATTGGCTCGAGATTTAATCTCCGATAGGCAAGACAAAAAGTAATCACAAACATCTTCGTCTCATCGTTTATGATTCCACAATATCTTGTTTCGCTACCATATGATTAAGATTATTGTGAGGTGATTGATATTTCTAGGATGTTCTTCGGGAATATAAGTCCGGTATATCAATTGGTTCCTGTTCACCTCGATTTATCAAAAGACGGAAAAAACCAGTAGGTATTTCTGTGGGAGACAGATTTATCTATTCCTATAGACTTTTCTATGTGAGACAAATTTTTTTATTAAGTCTTTGACTTTGGGTCGTAGAAACTCTTGGTTGTGGGTGAGATCAACTAAGGGAATCAAGTGCATAGTATCCTTCTGGGATCAGAGACGTAAGGAGCGCAACTGTACCTTGAATTAGTGTGAGATTGATTAGGGTTCAACTACAGTCCAGTCCGAAGTTCATTGGTAGTAGGCTAGCGTCTATGGCGGCTTAATACAGTGTGGTGTTCAAATCTGGACTAGGTCCCGGGGTTTTTCTGCATTTGCGGTTTCCTCGTTAACAAAACTTCCGTGTCTGAGTTATTTCTTTTCCGCATTATATTTTGTTATATAATTGAAATATCACAGGTTGTGTGTTGAATCGATCAATTGGGAAATACAACCTTTGGTTGTTGATTGAAATTGATTGATCCTTGAACATTGGTCTTTGGTACCGTTCAAGTTAATTCTCGTATATTCAATCGGGATCGCAAATTCCTATTTGTTGATTGCAGATTGAATTGAGAAAGAGAGATACAAAACTCTTTGATATACTTTTCTCTCGATTGAGTCTGATTGTTTAGTTGATTCTCTTGAAAGTATATTGGAATTTGTCTATTCAGATTGTCAAACGAATTGTTGAGTGTGGTTGTTGTACCCCCGCTTTTTCAAAATTTATATACACCAAAATATGGCATGTGTATTCGATAGTTGCACATGAATGTGGCATGCATATTTAGCAGTTACACATCTATAGAAGCTTGTACACCTAGCATGTGTAATTTTTTGGTCATAAGGTTTGTTCGTTGTAGCATGTGTAATTAGGAGTACACACGCATATGACTAGTGTAAATAGAAGTTAAACATATATAACATATACAATGTGTAATTCTTGGTTACACTTATGTACAAATAACTTGTGTACTAATTATGGGAGAGATGTAAATCATACACACCAGTTAAAATTCTCAAGATCTATGTTAACCGTCTCATGTCCAAACTAAAACTATGGTGCAAATGAGAGAAATAAATATAACATAGATTTGTTTATCCCTGAATCCATGTAATAATCCATGTAAATGTCAGAAAACTAGGAATAGACTATATAACCAACTTAAAGCATTCAGGAAAAAAATTTGGTTATAAGGTATGTTCATTTTAGTATGTGTAAATAAAAGTTATACATGCACCTGACTACACATCCATATAAACTTTGTACTCATCAATTGCTAAGTCTAATTATGTACTTCTAGTAAAAAATTCCATCAAAGCATCAAACTAACAAGGTTCAAATACCGCGGTGTCAACTAATGTACTCAGCATATAACATTTTACATCATTATTACTAGCAGTTTAATGGCATCTTATATATGTGGAAAAATAACCACTTTTGAGGTATCAATAACAACAACTCAACATACATGTAAACAATTTATATAGTCATTAAGAACCTTATTTTTTCTTTGCAAATACGGGAACAACTAGATGTAATCTTCTTATTGAAGCTAGAATAATCGTTCAAGAACAGGAGATAAGCCCAGATCAAGTCAAAAATAAAAAATATATAATTCGAAAACATTTGATGGGGTGCTAGAGATTAACATACTTTAATAACAAATCCATAGCTTGATTTTCGATCATTTATGAACACAAATCTGATGAGTATTTACACAAATATGGTGAATTTTTGATCAATCACCATATGCAAACCCTAGAAAAACTTTGGTAAACTTTTTTTCTTCGAAATGTTAAGTTCAAAACAAAGATGAGATGAACACAAATTCCAACTCTGATTATGAATAAGAAAAGATATTCAAATCAAAATAAAAGAAATTAGGTTTTGGAACCTTAAAATATTTTGAGATTTAATTCATAAATAAACAATTAGGTATAATAAAATGATAAGAAGAGAATTAATCGAACAACAACAAGGTACCTAGATCCATATGCAAGAACTTATTGATTCGACAAAATACATGTTTTTCTCCTTCTCCGATCTGAATCGAATTATCAAAACGAAAATCAAAAGTTAATTAAAACTATAAAACAAAATCAGAATACAAGTAAGATTAACTACAAGTCTACAACTCACTCCGATCTCGCATCTTCAAATTCATAATTCATCTTCCACTACAACGATTTCATTGCGAGATTGAAAATATCCAAAAATCTCACATAATTTTCAATCTCGACTAAGCTTTCTTCAAATCAACATCCAAATCATAAAACCATATCTGTTAACACACTGAGAATAAAGGACGAATTAAACAACAAAGAAAGAAACCCTAGAAAATTTAAAATCAGATGTCTCCACGATTAAAAAATCATACATAATATCAAATTTGATTGACTCGAATCCGTTGAAGCTTGATTAATAATCAATTAAAAATTTGTCAGTTGATTTAATCAACCGATTCTAGAATTACAAATAAAATGGAGGTATGAGTAGAAAAGAAAACCCTAACCTAAAATTTTCGGAGCTCTGGAATTGAAATAAGAAATAAAAATAAAAATAAAATGATTTGAATTTGAATTTGTTTTTAAAACTAACAATGCATAACGAAGGTTATTTTTGGTAGTAAAATTTAATAATGATATCAACGATCAGGAAACATTCAAAATCATTCCCCAAGCTTGAAAGTTTTGGTCCTAGTCATAAAAATTTCCTTAAAGTATGAGTTAGATCATAAATGATCCATTTTCGGTCATCTGTAGATCGATCCTTTGACATCTGGTTTAGGTCTTCGACGTTTGACCTTGAGTATTATTTCATGTCTCAACTGTATATATTACTCTTCAGATATCAGTTCTTGGGTAGATGATATATTTGGTCATCTACATATTTGACCCCAGTTTAATTAAAATAAGTTTGTTGACTTCTTTTCTTAAACTCTAGTACATATTTGCTTTAATAGTTCATTTTTTCTTCAGCTCTTAGCCAGCCCTTTCGGTAGCTCATAACTTTTTTGTGACGACTTGTGTGAGATGGCTTCCTAAGTTGGATGGGGCACATGGTCGTCTCATTAGGTGTTACCCCAATTTAAGTTACTTCAGATGGGGTGGTGTACCTGAGCGCTCCTCCAGGTATGTGTCTTTTCAAATAGTAAGTATCTTTCTAAAGATACTTCTGATCTGATTTCCAATTTTTACAGTGTTATATCTTGTCATGTTAGAATAGGTATCTTATACCGCCTTGAAGGCTCCATTTCTTTTTGAAACTTTGACAATGATTTATCTTTGAGATGTATAAATGTTCAGTAATCGAGCTAATCAATCTTGTGATGCTCAATTATTCTCATAAAATATCGTTTTACTATGTTGCTAATTATTAGCATATATAGTTTTCAATTTTTCGATGTATTGTTTACCTTCTTGGAATACCAAAAGTTTGGTAGTTTATTGCGGTATTTTTTACCCACTTTCAGTCGTGCATTTTATTGACACGTAGTATTGGGTACCACTATACGTGTCTTCAGTGCGCGTAGAAATGTGGAAGTAATTTACCGTTTTATTGATTTCACCTTCCTATCTTTTGTTTTCTTGATATTCTTCAAGGTCTTCCATGGCGTCCGAGATTTCTCCACCATTCACCTATTTTCTCGAACAATATTTTCTTTTTTATTATTTTTTTTCTTCTTGTTTTCTCGATGATTTTCGAATTCCCAACCATGTTCGTATATCCATAGTTTGATTCTACATGTCCTAGATTCATAGTTTGATTCTACATGTCCCTTCGTCCATCTCGTCGAAAGAATAACCTTTTTATTTCTGGGATGATTTTTTCGGTACAATTTAAAGGTGATGAACATTTTGAGATCTCCTTGGATGAACGTAGGTCATCTTCTTCAGCGGCTCTTTTCTCAAGTTTTGTACGTGTCAATAAAATTGATCACTTCATGGATGGCCTTCAACATGGTGATGCTCTGAGGCTTTCTGTCGCGACTTAATATCAATTACATTCACTGAAAATTGAGGTTTAAGATGAGGCTCTATTCCTCCTGATTTTTGTTCTAAAAATGACAGATGTGTCTCTTTAAATTATCGCCCTGAAAAACGTTCCAGGTTGGCCAATTTAGTTGATCAACCGGACTCGGATTCGAGTCATGTTCTTCCCTTTTCTACCAACCAACCTGGAGATGGACATTTTATTCCCTTTTGTCATACAACTTTGCCACTGATAGATTTATTGTCGATTTTTCCGAGCTTAGATCTACTCAGAGTAGTTTTTCCGAGTATTACAATAAGCAGTGTTTTATTTGTGGTGGGAATGTTGTCATTTTATTTTGCAGTGGTTCTATATGAACTGTATGAAAAAACCACGGCAAAACCGTGAAGACACATGAGGGTGGGCCCTTTGCCAGGATATTTTGCAAGGGGTTTGGTTTAGTGGGGCCAACACATAAGGGATAGTGAGGTGGCCGTTTTCATAGTGTTCATTTTGACTGTTCACCGAGAATGTTTGTCTATTTTAATCTTTGATGGACTTTCCAAGAGTTAATAACATCATTAAAGTCAACATACTCGATATTTCTGGGGATGATGGTCAGATCTTTTCTACTGGTTCTCAGGTATGGTCTTTTAATTATGTTTGTTATTAATTACTATTGTTTTTTGTTTGTATCAGATGCATTCCTAAGATTTTTTTTTTCTAGTTGTACATTGAGCTTGTCAGCATGCTTCATCGCCAAAAATTTCTTTCTGAATTTTTGAGCAAGATTCAAGCTGATCCCAGTAGACTTTTTGGGTTATCCATCGATTATAGAGAGAGCCGCGACACGCTGGATCTTGAAACTTCTTTGAAGAATGCCCTTAATCATTATGATTCCACGAAGAAAGAGTACGTTAAAGTCAGCGGGCATCCAACTCAAAATCAATTGGCAATGAGTGGAACGGCCCTTCCATATTATATATTAAATTAATTAAACGGATTATAGCGATGTGAAATTATTGTCCTTTCACACGTCCCCTCACGTGCAAGGCGAGTCACTGGGCCTCACACGTGGACCTACATACGAGTTACCAGTCCATCGGTAACAGGTGTACACAGGTGAGTGACTGAATCAGGGGGTAACACCTCGGCCAGTATCGGCACTGGCCTACACCCCGGATGTACAAGTGACAAAATCGGTTAAACACTTCGGCCAGTAACTCGACATACACCCGGCGTACGCAGGTCTGGGTCTGGGGCTTATCTCTGATACCATGTTAAAGTCAGCGGGCATCCAACTCAAAACCAATTGGAAATGAGTGGAGTGGCCCTTCCATATTATATATTAAGTTAATTAAGCGGATTATAACGATGTGGGACTATTATCCTTTCACAGAGTACGATGAGATACTCGCCGAGAAAGACAAGCAGATTCACTTTCTCTTGGCTGAAAATAAGTTCGTTGCTCCTTGTAGCGCTGACCTCAAGAATGATTTAGAGAAGTAGAGGGCTAATAGTTTAGCTTTGAAGAAGATGTTTCTCGGCTGTCAGTTAAGTTTGCCCTTCTGCAGACTCGTCCAGGTTCATTGCCAGTTTCTAATTCCGTTGAGACTGTACCCGTTCTTCCTAGTGATTATCTTATTAAGATTTCTTTGTTCAATGGACGCAATTCCCTTTGTTCTAGAAATCTGACAGTGATGAGTCTGAAACTGAATCCAGACTACCGACTGTATTCAAATTTGTGGGGTTTGGCCTTTATGCTTCATTTTGAAATGCCATTTTTATATTTCCCCTTGAGAGGCTCTAGCCTATTGTGAACTTTAATAACATTCACCTCGTTTTGTCTTTACTTTTAATGCTCCATTTTTTCACATTTGCACTCTTTTAATCCCTTCTCCTCTTTTTAATTCTCTTAAGAATTTTAGGGTTTAAATTGTGTGACTTAGTTCGATCATCTTGATAATTTTTTTCTTTTGCCCCGAGTCGTTGAGCTTTGACTGTATACACATAATCCATCTCTCGACACGTGTCAAAATATCCACACGTGGAAGTCATGCGGATCACTATATCAAGGGGCACTGAAGTTACGAACCCCCGAGAAGTAGGGAAAAATGCCCTAAGGTTTGTTTTACCCGATCTCGAGGAGAACTCGAAATCGATGGTGGGGATTAAACAGACTGACACGGGGGTGATAGGGCCTGCAGACAGCTGACTGTCGCATGCAGACGACCCAACCACCCACATTAAATGACCCAACCATAGAATACGTGTCAAGTTATCTGAGGAAGAGAAGGCATCGATCCAGCGGTATCAACAACAGTCGCTGAGGGCATCAGTGCAGAACGAAGATACCAGCGGGATTGACACAGAGAACAAGAAGATAAGGTTTCAACGGTCTTTGACAAGGGACCCCGCATATTTCCCTATAAATACCCGTCTCCACTAGGAGAGAAGGGGTGACCGATTTGTAATAGAAAAGAGAAAACTAGGAGAGAGAGAGAGAGGAAGAGTAAGTATGTTTTCCATTTTCTCAGTCTTTGTATTTCACTTAAAGCCAATCGGCTACATTTGTAACTCTTCAACACATAGTGAAACTCAACACCCCGTGGATGTAGGCCTTAGTGGTGAACCACATACATCTCTGTGTCATTTACATTTCAGTACCATATTTATCTTTTATTACTTCAATCTAGCTTTGTCTTGCTTAGTTATCCTATAGGATGAATGATCTAACTCTATTCCGACTAGACAATGACGAGTTCGAAGACTCTGAGTCGATGAGTCATCGTATCTATGCTATTAATAACCATCATATTGTGTGTATCGCCCCTTATTTATGATTGCGAACATTGTTTGTGGACACATGGATGCCCTCGTGATTTATGTGTTCACAATCTGGCGCTAGAAACAGGGACTCCGTCCCGGTAAAAGACTTACATTTCCTGTGATTTTTGAGCCCTTGGTACTATTCCTCGTGAAATAGTATCTTGGACAGTTTATTCTAATTTCGTTATGGCCGCCTTCAAAAGCCATAGCAATTCTAAAAAGGTTTTACGCTGATTTTCCTACAAACTCCATTTTGGACCTGTAAAGGACAACAAATCTGCCTCCTTGGATCTGTCTTCTTTATTTTAAAATAACAGGTCTGCCATCTTTGTCCTTTTAAAATACCGAATATTTCAACTTTGAGTGTTGAAACCGCAGATTCGGTACCTGTGTTGTTTAAAACAAGCATATCTGCCAACCATTATTGATTAAAACCGCAGATCTGTCATCTTTGGGTGTTAAAACCACGTTAATACCGCAGATTTGTCATCTTTGGGTGTTAAAACCACGTTAAAACCGCAGATATGTCATCTTTGGATGTTAAAACCGAATTTAGAACTCCCTCTTGCGTTATTCTTAGACTTCACGACGAGTCGAAGGAATCAAGAAGATCCAATACCTCTGAAGAGGGGAGTAATATATGGAATATATTTTTCATACATTCGATGTTGTGATCGTCTGCACTTAAGTTTAAGTTTGCTAACAAAACCGTTGTGGTCCCCTTTCTCTCGACTACTCGTCGTCTTTTGCAGAGATCTGACATGGAAAAAGTCAAAGAGGTAGGAAAAGGAAAGGCCCCGTCGAAAGAAACATTGAGTACCACACTAGTTGTGACCTGCAGTAAACAGAAAGGTGAGAAGGCGAAGACAACAACCCAGAAGGTGGACACAATAGAGATCACCTCACCAATGAACGCCATCACGATAGCGGCAGCAGCGGTCAAAGCCATAGAGGAACAAGCCGATAAGACCAATATAGCAACGAGATCACGCGTTCATGAGCAACGTGAAGGGTTCGCAGAATCAACAATGCACCTGGCAGCCTTCGGAATGCCGCAGTCAAATGATCAGAATCAGACCACTCCGGCCACTCAGCCATTGCTAACGATGAATCAACCCATCGTAACGCAAGGAGAGCTACCAATAAGGATAACCGATCCCCCTTCCCCCCACATACATACAATCGACGAAGATCGAACCATGGATGTTGGAGGGCAAGGACAGGTCGGGATCCCAAACCAAGGATCGAATCCCTCCTCCTAATTGATGGCAGAACTCGAAGAACTAAAGAAGAATCAGAGGACATACGCAGAGGCAGTGACATTGTTGGCTAGAGAAAACCTGGATCTCAAAGACAAGATGGCTCAAAGTTTAGGGGTGGAAAACCAACATGACGAAGCTAATTCAAAGGCACCTGAGCCAAATCGCGACCGGAGAATGGTCGTAACAAACGAAGCCAATCCCGAGCCCTTGGACCGAAGACACATCAGGAGAAACCGATACTCAGACCAGGATTATGTCCCCGAAGATTCAGATTACTTTGATAGTAATGACCGAAGAGCAGGACAATCCGCAGCAATAGATCACCACCACCGTGCGATGGAGGACCTTCGCGCTGAGATGATGGCAGAGATCAAACAGCTGAAGGCCAAGCAAGGAGGTGGAAGATTAGAAGAAGTTATGAGAGAAGTTAATACTACTTCGCTAGTACCAAGCTTAGCCAAAGCTGAAATCCCGAAGAAATGTCCGACTCCAGCATTTGAATGCTACGATGGATCCAGTGATCCCACGGCCAACCTTCGGTATTATAACCGTATGTTGGTCCGGTGGGATCAGGACGATGTTGTCCTTTGCAGATATTTCCCTTCAAGCTTGAAGGGATCGGCTCTATCTTGGTTTGATAACCTACCTCCCAACTCCATCAATTCGTACGAGCAACTCACTGAAAAGTTCTTAAGAACTTACATGTACAACAAGGCTGTCCACGCTGGGATGGACAAGTTATTCTCATTGGACATCAGATACAAGAAGACGACCAGGGAATACACGGATAGATGGCATAAAATATGCCATGCTATAGGTAATGTAGACCCAGTGGTCAGCATTAACTGCTACAAATGGGGACTAAATAGGATGAGCCCGTTGTTTGTCGAAATTCATGGGAGTGTTCCCACGACTGAAGGAGATCTTCGGGTAATCATCGAGAAACATGCTAGGTTGGAAGAAATCCAGAGAGAGAATTCAAGGGCACATGCTCAAAGATCTCATCGAACTAACTCCGCAGAGCAGGCCAGCGGATCGAAGAGAAGTTCAATCGAACGCCCAAACGAAGATAGAAGAGGAAAAAGAGAAGCCCCTCGGAATGATGATCGAAAGTTCGAAGATCAGGTTTACACAAATCTAAATACAAGTTATGCTCGAATCTTAAAAGAAATTAAGGGTCGAGAAAACTTGGATTGGCCATGGTCAAAAGGGAAACAACCCCCAAGATCTGAAAAATCGAAGGAATACTGCGATTACCACTGTTTCAATGGGCACCAAACCGAGAAGTGCAAGAACTTGAAGATAATGATCCAAAAGCTTTTCGACAACAGAGAACTTAAGCAATATATAAGGAAGGAAGAAGCAGATGATAGGCCTAAACGAAGCAAGCAAGTTCAATTCCATGAAGGCAATCGAACTCTGAACACCATTTCGTATTCGGAATCCACGAGACTGTCTCTAACAGCGCAGATTGGAAAAGGGCTGAGAAAACAGTTCGAAGACTACTGCGAGCTGTACAAAATCGATGGGGTAGAAATAGACGATCATGAGCAATGGATGGATGCAACAATAACTTTCGAGGCAGACGATGTGGAAGAAGACATGGAGGATCACAATGATCCTTTGGTCCTCACACTTCTCATAGCAGGGTGCAACATCAAGAAAATTCTCATTGACGGAGGAAGTTCTATGATACGCTCAAACGGATGGAGTTAAGCGATGAACAACTGATATCTTCGTACCACACCATTTATGGATTCAATGGGGCTCCCACGAAACCGTTTGGGGACATTGTTTTGCAAATAAATGCGGGACCAATGAAGATAGACACTCGTTTCAGCGTAGTAGACGCTCCTTACCCCTACAATGCTATCATCGGAAGAAGATGGGTGCACAAGCTCAAAGGGATAGCATCGACTTATCATCAATGCCTTAGATTCCCATCACCCGAAGGGGTAATGGAGATCAAGGGTGACCAGGTTACTTCTCGGGAATTCCAAGCTATGCAAAACCAGCTCAATAACGAGCTAGATGAGCAACGAAAATCCCGTAGAAGCCGGAACAAAGAAGTTGCCAAGGAAAAAGCAATTGATCTTTACCTCGAAGGAATCTCAGGAAAAAGCCTGACGAAGGGGGGCGACATTCAATGCGCTGAGGCACGTACCTCAGCGGCCAAGGCGGTTGAGGAGCCTGCCAAATAACAATCAAAGAATGTCCCTCTCCTAGGGGAACCAAAGCCTACGTTTACGTCTTTGGAACCCGCTAAGGAAATCAACATAGGGACATAGGAAGATCCTAAGATGATCAAGATAGGTACTTTAATGGACAAGGAAAGAGAAATAGCCCTAACCAAACTACTCATAGAATACGCGGATGTCTTCCCGTGGAAATTAGGAGATATGCCAACAATGAGCTCCGTATAAAACCTGGCACAACTCCTTTCAGGCAGAAGGTGCGCAAAATATCCACGAAGTATCATCAACCCATTGAGAACGAGCTCCGTAAGTTGCTAGAAGCAGGATTCATCAAGGAAGTGAAATACCCCACGTGGATTTCGAACATGGTCATCGTTCTGAAGAAAAATGGAAGGGTGATAATTTGCATCGACTTCACCAACCTCAACAAGGCCTTCCCTAAGGACAGTTATCCGCTCCCTAGCATCGACCAACTGGTCGAAACTGTGGAAGGATACGAAGAACTGTCCTTCATGGACGGTTACTCAGGATACAACCAGGTTTTCCTGGCAGAAGAAGATCAACAACACACAATATTCTACACACCTCACGGCCTCTATTGTTACACAAGGATGCCCTTCGTACTGAGAAATGCAGGGGCAACATATCAGAGGATGGTTGACGCTATCTTCAAACCATGGATAGGGAATACGCTGGAGGTCTACGTAGATGATATGCTGGTCAAAATTAAGCTACGCAAGGACCATCACCAGGACTTGAGAGACATTTTCGAGGCCATGAGGAAACACAACATGAAGGTAAACCCGGAAAAGTGTACATTCGGTGTTACTTCAGGAAAATTCCTTGGGTACCTAGTAACAAAAAGAGGCATCGAAGTCGATCCGGAAAAAATCCAAGCCATCGTGGAAATTCCATCCCCGAAGAACTTGAAAGAAGTCTAAAAACTCAATGGATCACTAGCAGCGCTAGGGAGGTTCATCTCAAGATCGTCAGATAAATGCAAACCTTTTTTTCAACATCCTCAAGAAGGGATGCAAATTCGAGTGGACCCATGAATGTGAAGAAGCTTTCCAAAAAATTAAGGAGTACCTGGCGACGATCCCCATTCTCCAGAAGTCGGATCCGGACGAAGTATTGGCTCTTTATATAGCTGCGACCGAAGATGCGATCAACGCAGTGCTAGCTAAAACTAATACGAAGATTGAGCAGCCAATTTATTATGTCAGCAAGACCCTTAACCCAGCGGAACGAAATTACACGAAGATCGAGCAGCTCATTTTGGCATTAGTATGGGCAACCCAAAAGTTGAGGACCTATTTCTTGACCCATTATGTCCGTGTCCCATGCAAAGCTCCATTAGAAGTTATTCTCAAGAGCGCTGGGAAGGTTGGAAGGATATCCAAATGGAACACAAATCTTGATCAATTCAACATGATCCATGAGATCCAACATTCTTAGAAATCTCAAGTCTTGGCAGATTTCCTAGCGGATTTACCTCTGGGAAATGACGAGGAAGTCCAAGGCATGCCAGAAACCGAAGATGGAAAAGACCCAGTCGATATTCTGGAGCCTACAAACCAAAGGCAATGGGAAGTCTTCGTCGACGGATTCAGAAATCGGGAAGGTGCTGGCATAGGCATCGTAATCACCACCCCCACCGGAGAAAGGATCGTCCATGCGCTGAGACTAGAGTTCAAGGGGCATACCAATAACATCGTTGAATACGAGGCTGTGGTACATGCTCTTCGTTTAATAATATAAATGGGCTTAACCGAAGTACGCTTGACAAGTGACTCACAGCTGGTCATACGGAAAATTGGGCTATAATACAATGTCTACGATGAAACCCTTTCAGAATATATGGCGATAGTACAGACACTGGCAGCCCAGATACCGAACATCAACTTTCGGCACCTATGTAGAAAGGAACTCAGACATGCCGATGCCTTGGCATACATATCATCTATGTTAAAAGATGAGAGCGTGAAAGCAATCAAATTATCCAGGGTATACGAACCTTCCATCATCCCTCAACAATCCCTCGCTACACATCGCAAGGACGACATTGTGAAGGACATTGCTGAGGATGATGTAGGGGAGGATATTGCCGATGATTTCATGGAAGATGACATCGTAACAAAAGCAAACGAGGATGAGGATTTTACCAAGGAAAAATATTGGAGATCTGAGATTCATCTCTACGTTAAAGAAGGTACTCTACCTGCAGATCTGAAACAAGCCAGGAAGATACAAGCCAAGGCAGGGAGATATGACCTCCGCGACGGGGCCTTATATAAAAAATCTTTCCTCGGGTCATTAATACGATGCGTGTCAAGACAAGAAGGGCACCTTATTCTAAAAGAGATCCATTACGGAGATGCATGGAATCATAGCGGAATGAGATCGTTATCAGACAAGGCGAAAATGCAGGGGTATTACTGGACGCACATGATAAGAGATGCAGCTAGGATGTCCAAAAGATGTGAAGAATATCAACGGTATGCCAAAAGGATCCATGCTGCCGCAACAAAGTTGAATTCTGTAGACAGTCCATGGCCTTTCTCCAAATGGGGAATAAACATCGTTGGACCCCTGACCGAAGGGTCAGGGAAAATACGATTCTTAATCGTAGCCACGGACTACTTCAGCAAGTGGGTGGAGGCCAAGGCTCTGGCTAGAATCCGCGACTCAGACGTGTTCACTTTCATCTTCCAAAAACTCATTTGCAGGTTTGGTATCCCAGCGTAAATTGCCTCCGATAATGGCAAGCAATTACAAGGAAAAAATATAGACATGCTTTTCGATACCTTCAAAATCAGGAAGAAAAAATCAACAACAATCTATCCCCAGAGAAACGGGCAGGACGAAGCAACAAACAAGACTATAGCCCTCATCCTCAAGAAACAATTGGACGAACACAAGAAACGCTGGTGCGAACAACTACACAACGTCTTATGGGCCTACCGAACCACGCATCGGTCCGCCACCGGTGAATCTCCATTCCTCCTTACTTATGGGGCCGAAGCGGTCATACCAACGAAAATCCTTATGCCAACCACGAAGACCGAGTCATGGGAAAAGAACCTCACCACGGATATGATGTTAGAAAGGCTAGATGACTTGGAGGAAAGAAGGGAAGCAGCGTTACAAAGGATTGAAAACTACCAGCAAAAGTTAGAAAGGGTATACAATAAGAAGGTTAAGCTTAGAAATTTTGTAGAAGGGAAGTATGTGCTGAGAACTATACCCCAATACCAGTGAGAGAAGAAGTGGGGTAAACTAGCACCAACGTGGGGAGGACCATTTGTTATACATGACATCGCATGAAACAGGTCATACTACCCGCGTAACTTCAAAGGAGAAGTCCTCAGACACCCTTGGAATGCTAAATATCTCAAGCCATACTATCCATAATGCAGCGCAGCTCTACACCTGCGTGAAGAGTACCAGAAGAAGAAATCAGCGTATCCGCTCGACATTTTTCTATCTCCGGGCGAGGAGTAGCACCCCTCGATCTATCAATCAAAACAATCCAACTTCTTGAAAAATCTATCCATTGGGGGAAAGTATTCACTTACAATCTCTCAGGCCCCCCCTATAGGTGTTTATAAGTGTAAGACCATGGGGGAGACATCCAGCAGAAAGAGATACCCAACCAATTTTAAGGCAGCGGTTCAACGAAATGGGTGTTTGTAAATATTTCAATAAACCACCACATATCCGGGGACGCTGCCTCGACCCCCACCGTCTGGGAATCCTCTGGCCCAGGATTAGCCAGCGGAGGATTGGTCCCAAGATGATCACGAAGGTGCACACCTTTGGCATCGCAATCAAACACTTTTATCAATTAAATTTAACTAAGCATCTAAAATAATAACTGACCTAATGTTGCAGGTAGGAGGGAAATTGTAAATATACCAAAAAACGGTGATCTATTTCACAAATGTTGATTACAAGATCGAGGAAAATACAAAAAAAAATATTATATCCAAAAAACGGCCCGAAGCCAAGTAATCAACAAAGATCAACTTCCTATAAAAAAAGAGAAAGAAATCTATTTTCCCTTAGATGACTCAGCGTGGTCAGTGGGATTCTTCTTCTGAGACGAAGGAACACTCCCACCCGAAGAAGGACCAGAGGAGAAAGTCAAAGGTTCGGGCATGAAGCGGTGGGGATAGTTCTTGACAATATTATGATCCCTTTGGAGACCTTGCTCGACCCGTGTCAAAACCTTGTTGACCTCCTCAGCCAACTGACAGCGAGCCTTGTGACTAATAACAGTAGCCCGAAGCTTAGATTAGGACAATGAAGAAGTCAACCGAGCCACTTCCTTAGCTTCCTCTGTTGCCGCTTCGTCACGAGATCCAGCTAAACCTTTGTAATACGATTTATGGCTCTCCTGCTGCACTAGGGAAGATTGAGCCTTTTCAAGCTTTGCATTTGCAGCGAGAAGCTGTCCCTCGAGCTCTACACAAGGAAAGTACGCAGCGTATAAGGAATTAGAGATACAAATTTACACACCAAAAAATAAACATATAACTCCGACTCTAGCCGAATCTGCCTCTAAATCATAAGCAACAGCGTCGCGGCCTTCAGCAAGAAAATCGAACTCATCGGATATTTTCTTATAATCCAACTGAAGATTTGAGAGAGTATATTGGCTCTCATCTAACTCTACCTGCTTCATAGAATCCTGGTGACGAAGGTGGTTAACTTCATCGTTCATTTTTCTATCCCTTTAGTAAGCCTATACATATTCATCTTGAGATTCCTCTCGGACTCGACCATACGGGCAACGTCCGCACGAGAAGCAGTCAAAGCATTGCTAAGAGCATGAGCTTCGGCCCTAGCATCGTATATCTCTCAAACGAGCTGATGTATATAATTAGTAATCTCAGGACCATGTGAAGAGCGAGATTGATGTAACTCTCTTTCTAACTGATCTACCCTGGACGCCAAGCTATAAGCATGTTCAGCTGCCTCACGAATATACCCACGAAGGGTAATAAGACTATTCTGCATATCAATAAATTGGGTCTCTTAGCCCGCAACCCAGCTAACAACTTGTTATGCTCGTCGGCCTGAGCATTCCACTTGGTGGCTCCACTCTTGATTTTCTCCACTAACCCCTTGATATGAGAGGCTTGACGGACCATCTCCTTTCGAAGCCACATCAACTCTCGATTTTCACCCGCTGGAGATAGGGTGGGACTCAGACAGAACACCAAGAAGACTAAGGAAGAAGACGAAGAGAAGGTAGCAAAGAAAAACAAACCTTTAACTAACGAAGAGCCCTTGCGAGCTTCCTCCAACTCGCTGCGAACAAGGGCCAAGTCCATTCGAAGGTGCTCTTCCTTAGCGCCCAGTTGCTCTTTCCCTTTCAATATGTCCTTCAAATCCTGAATCTCTTTATCCTTAGCAGAGATGAGAGACTCAGCGGTGCTCAACTCCTCTTCCCGATGACGAAGCTTGGCCTCAAGCTTAAGGGCCTTGGCCCTGAAAAACTGGTACAGAGTGTAGTTGCAATGCTCACTCCTCATCATCTGATTAAGCAAAGAATGAGAAGAAAGTAGAAGTCAGATCTTATGCTCATGAAACATAATGGTGATCAATCAGAAACCCAGAGAACATACCTCGAGTACTCGCTGCTGAGGAAAACCATATTGATATCCATCAGCAATGGCCATCATCTCAGCAACCGTAGAAGGAGGAGCGACCAGAAAATTCGAAGAAGAACCTCTTAAATCCTTGTCCCACACTTCTGCAACTCGCGCTTCAGGAGTCATCTGCATCATCTGACGGGTAAAGGCATCAGATTTTTTCTCACCGGGAACCAACGGTGCAGGGTGGGGCACGAACATCAGCTTTCTCTTCATCATCCAATCAAGGATGGCATCGTCACCCTCAGACGTCAGCAACTTAGGAAATTCCTCTGAGAATGATTCTACAATAGTACCATCGATGACAACTCTTTTTCCGGTATCAAGATTCTTCATAGCTTCAGAATTCTTCCGAACCTCCTTTTCCCTGTTAGCAAGAGCTTCTGCATCTTCACCCTCAGAGCTGTCTTCCTTCCCAACGGTCTTGTCACCCTCACCAACGGGGCCACCACCAACCCCACTACCGAGGACATCCCAATCATCATTGGGAGAAAGAAGAGAGAAATCTTCTGCCAAACCCATGACAACTCCCATGTCAACCGGGCCACCCGAAGAGTAAATCTTTCCAAAAGAGAATTCTTGGGAGGATACAGGCATTGAAGACTGAGGACCCGCTCCATCATTTCCTTGACTAACAAGGAGGGGGGGGGGGGACCAAGGCCTCCACCAGGGGCAACTTCTTGCTGCACCCCTCCCCCAGCGGCAACCTCATGTTCTTTAGCACCATCGCCAGGAATAACTTCTTTTTCAGCAGAACCCTCACCAACATGCTCGGGCTCTTCATGCTCATGGGGGGAAGTGTCGGTACGCTCTTCATCATCAGATAAATCCTCCTCCATGAATTCTTCGTTCACTGGACTGTTCACCTCATCGGGCATTACCGGCTCTTCAGCAACAACAGTAGAGGATTGAACGGGTCCAAGATTTTTCTTCTTCATTTCCTAAAAATCGGTATGAAGTTAGTCCGATGAGTTTTTCTCCTCACTTTGACTAAAATGTCAAATTCAACAGAAAAGGGGAAAATACACGGCCTAAAAATAAACCATACCTTGACGGCAGCGGAACTCTTCAAAGGAAGAGCAACATCAGAACTCTCCTCCTCATCCATATCAACAGCGTCGCAGGCATATTCAAAGTTCATGCCCTCAAAGTTTAATTGCCACGGGCAGAAATCACCATAGCGAGAGGGAGGAGTTTCACGAGCTTTGCTACCAACCACGGGACGCCAATCACGCGGAACAGGTATCCAACCATAAGTCTAAGGACCAATAAACTCAATAACGGTAGCATGCCACTCATAATCATGATCACGCTGAATCCTCTCACGATTAGGAAAAAGCCTCCGTTGGCCTGACATTTCGGTACCAGGAACGTATTTCATCTTGGTACCACACACTTCGCTTAAAAGACGAACACCACAACTAGGTGTCGTAATGGTATGAAGGCCCACACTCCAAGGCTTGCGGTTCCTCCCATTAACATAATCTCCGAAGCAGCTATTAAAGTTCTCAAGTGTATACCATCCCCGCTCAGCTGGGTTAGGAACGTAGCAAGTCATCATTGTTTGACCCTTACTACGGAGATAACACTCCTTGAGTGCACGAAGATAATTCCCAGTCATCTGCACCACGGAACGACAATGTGTAGAAGAATTAGAACCCTCACGATTAGACAAGGCGTCGTAGTAGAAATAATCGCCAGATTTATACAAAGGAAACATCAACCCAGCCTCGAAGTCCCCCACCGTAGTAAGCAGATGATACTCATCGTACTTATAACTCGATATCATCTCAAAAGTAAGATCATCATCAGGAGCATAAAATCTAACATCAAAGTGTTCAAGCTCGTGCTTCGCTTTAAAGGCCTCGAGATCTATGTGCTTGAAAGTTACCTTCTTTCTGGCAACGGAGATGCTCCGTATTAATGGAAGGGCCTCAGAATCCTCGTCTTGATATGGAGAAGACCCCTGCGGGGGACTTAAGTCCGAAGCTTTTCTCTTGAAAGGCGGGTTCTTGGACGGACCAATCTTTGAAGCACCGCCTTTAATGGTCTTCCCTCTCATAGGAACGGTCGGAGGAGGGGGAGGCATCGTATCAGGAGCGACTGAGCGAAGAGGTTGGATATTCAGTGGCGACTCAGAGGGATGATGAGAAGTAGGTGGCGCTGCTGTAGACCCGGCCCGTTGGGTAGCCACTGGACGACTAACAGTGTACCTTGACCCTTGAGGGCCCCTAGCTTGATCCCCCTTCTTAACAGAAGGAGTTCTAGAACTTGGGGCAGAAGAGGTCCTCTGGGCGTGAAGATCTGGATGCAAAGACCTAGCTGGACCTCCTCCGGGCGGAGATATATTTGGTTCCCTAGGAGGAGTCCTATGAGGGCTCGGCGGTGGAGTCTGGTAGGGAGCCCGGTGATGATCAGCCATGTCTACAAAGGGGCACAGAAACAGTACGAAGGTCAAAACGAAAGAAACCATAAGAATCAAAAAATGAAGTTTGCAGGTTTTGTAAGCTCATCATGAACATCATTTGAAAACCCTAAAAGAAAACATCCAGCGGAGAACCCTAGACTGGTTACAAACATAAGAAATAAGTTCAAAGAGCAAGAAATTTGTAGGTTTAGTGATGAAGAACAGGGGCAAGTATATATACTTTCGTATATTTGTTCTTCATCACAAAACCAAGAACACAGCAGCATTTAGGAAAGACAAACACAATTGAAAGAAAAGGATAAAACCATGTACCTGCGTTTCAAGCCTACAGAGGCGAGTGATGAAAACAGCGACAAGCAGACAAAACTTTGGAAGATCCTAGGATATTCTGTCTCTAGCAACACCAGCAGTAAAGAACTAGAGAACAAAAGGAAAGAATAGAAGAAGATGACGAAGAGTCGGGAGTTAAAGACTGGCAGGAGAAAGGGAGAGAATGTGAATTTATGTCAAAATTAACATTCTCTCCCCCTTTTTATAGCACCTGGAGTATTGAAACCAACCCACGAATCGAGAAGAAGTTATTGCAAGGACGTGTGGAACGTGCCCTAAAACCCAGGAGAAGTTATTGAAGAGAGATGGGAAGACTATGACAACATTTATCTTCTAACTTTGACTAAGCCCCACAATTAAAAGAAAAGGGGAAAATTGTATACACATAATCCATCTCTCGACACGTGTCAAAATATCTACACTTGGAAGTCATGCGGATCACTATATCAAGGGGCACTGAAGTTACGAACCCCCGAGAAGTAGGGAAGAATGCCCTAAAGTTTGCTTTACCCGATATCGAGGAGAACTCGAAATCGATGGTGGGGATTAAACAGACTGACACGGGGGTGATAGGGCCTGCAGACAGCTTATTGTCGCATACAGACGACCCAACCACCCACATTAAATGCCCCAACCATAGGATACGTGTCAAGTTATCTGAGGAAGAGAAGGCATCGATCCAGCGGTATCAACAACAGTCGATGAGGGCATCGGTGCGGAACGAAGATACCAGCGGGATTGACACAGAGAACAAGAAGAGAAGGTTTCAACGGTCTCTGACAAGGGACCCCGCATATTTCCCTATAAATACCCGTCTCCACTAGGAGAGAAGGGGTGACCGATTTGTAATAGAAAAGAGAGAACTAGGAGAGACATATGAAGAGTAAGTATGTTTTCCATTTTCTCAGTCTTCGTATTTCACTTAAAGCCAATCGGCTACATTTGTAACTCTTCAACACATAGTGAAACTCAACACCCGTGGATGTAGGCCTTAGTGTTGAACCACATACATCTCTGTGTCATTTACATTTCAGTACCATATTTATGTTTTATTACTTCAATCTAGCTTTGTCTTGCTTAGTGATCCTATAGGATGAATGATCTAACTCTATTCCGACTAGACAATGACGAGTCCGAAGACTCTGAGTCGATGAGTCATCGTATCTATGCTAACCATCATATTGTGTGTATCGGCCCTTGTTTATGATTGCGAACATTTTTTGTGGACACATGGATGCCCTCGTGATTTATGTGTTCACATTGACTATATTTGGTATTCCATTAGATCATTATCAAGCATTTCCGACTTTACATCAGATTTTAGCTTTTGCCTATTGGCTTAGCTGCAATGTTTTGTACTACCTCACCTATCTCAGATGAGTCGTTATAGTTTTAAATTCTCTCTATTTATTTCAGATGAGTGTTTCGGACCTTTTGGCCTTTGACCCATACCTTTACAGTAGTCAAATTGATCATTATCAAAGACTAATTTCATCCTATTTGTATGCTACCTGTGTTAAGGTGTTTTGACTATTTTCTTTTTTTTTTACTCGGTCAACAAAAAATAAAATAAAAAGCAAAACTGTACAGGGACTAGGCTATATTAGCGCTAAGCCAATTACTATGCCAAGATGTTTTGAGCCGCAATCTCTCTAAGTTGTTTGCAGCAAGAAGTATGCACCATATGGTGAGCAAGAAAGGTGTTGCGCCAACTCATTTACTCTTTGCAGATGATATTCTTATTTTCTGTAAGGGTAATCTTCACAGTTTGCAGCATTTGAAGGAGATGCTTGGTATGTACCAACTTGCTTCTGGACAATACGTTAGTTATGCCAAAAGCAAGTTCTATCATGGTGGTGACAAACATTGTCGTGCTGTTGCTATTGAAAATTTTATTGGCATGGAAAGGGCGCTATTCCCAGATAAATATTTGGGAATCCAATTTAAACCTGGTATTGTGCGTCATATTCATGTTCGGCAAGTAATGGAGAAGATTATGGATAAACTGGCAAGTTGGAAGGGTAATCTCTGACAATGGTTTGGTGGAAGCAGATACTATTGGGAAGAAATATACTTGGTCTAATTGTCGGAGTGGCATACATAGAATCGTTTCTAAACCTGATAGGGTTGTTATTATTATAGGGTTGTTTTGACTATTTTCTCCCTTGTATCAGGTGAGCATTCGCCTGTCACACATTCTTCAAATTAGTATTCACCCATAAAAAAACTTAAAATATGAGTTTACACAAATGTCTAGGTAATACTGTATTTATCAACAAATACAAGGACTTTTTAGACTTTTAAGTTATTTAGTATTCCATTTATAACCTTTCTAAAAGAAAGTACCCATTTCTCACGGTTTTTTTTGTTTTGTTTTGTTTTGTTAATGGAAAATGGGTCACGTTTTCCATTTTGTGTTGCGGTTAGTCAAGCTGTTTACTAGCTCCATAAGAATCGTTATTTTTGTTTGGGAATTTAGTCAAGTTCTTACCGATTCTCAGGGAGAAAATTTTGTTAAGTAAAACAGAAACTCTTTTAATTAATACTCGATTATTTAATAAATTTTCTTAAATAATAGTTTTGGCCGGTCCCGAGTCGGGAACAAAGTGCCAAATTAATAATTCACTAAAATTATAAGATAATACTTTTTTGATTACTTATATAGGCCTCATATGAAATATAAATTTATAATGCACTATATATGTATTCAATACATTAATGATTTACGAAGACTTTTTGAAAAATGATTTAATTGTCTTCTGTTTCTTCTAAAATCAATATCGCATTGAATGAATTTCATCTCTAATTTTTCTTATCGTTGTAAGAATTTCTGATGTTGTTTTCTCATAACTCAGTAAGAAATTATTCAATGTGATTACCGCTTTAATAGCCTTGTTTCGTGAAGGGGGATCTATCGTAGAACTTTCATCATCTTCTTCCTCATCTTTATCAACTTCCATGACGTTCTCGATTATTTCTTCATCAGTTAACAACTGTGTAACTTCATTTTCTTCCGGATAATTTAGGACATCTTCGACATTCATTGAATTGCGATAACCTAACTTCTCGATCAAATTTTGCAAGTCTTAAGTGATTTCACTGTCTATATGTTCGTCCAAATTGTCTAAACTTGTGTTTAGATAGGAAATAAAAAATATGATTGGATATTGTTTTTATAAAAATATGATTTAATATTGGATATTATATTTATATAGGAAATGTAACAAAATATAATATGGTATTTTGTTTATATAGAAACTAATTATTTGATATGAAATTTATCTGTAAGTTAATAAAGTATTAATTAATATATAAATTAATAATTATTAATTTATCGGTTAATTAATATCATAATCAATAATAAATTAAACAAAGCTTTTAGTTGGCAGCCTAGCAACAAGCTGGGCTCCAACACCTTTCTGAATAGCAATGCCTAATCTATAAAAAATAAAACTACCATAACCATTACCAGCGTCGTTACTAACCAAACAGTTCTTCAGACGCTTGAAAAAACATAAAGTATCCTCAACCAATTCTCCTAGAGTAGAAAAAGCTAAAACACCCATACCATAACCATGGAAAACACACTTGTCCAAGTATTTAGTGTGTTTACGTGAGACCACACTAGATATAGCTTTTCCGGGGACGAAAGAGCGGATTCCATCACCAGTGAAGGGCGAGACTCCTGTAATGATCCCGACAACATTAATTTATAGAGTTTCTACTGTATCACTTATTTACTTGCTAAAGCTACAGCTCATAAAGATCCACCAGCGACTGGCATAATTTTCTAGTCATGAATTTGTACTCCAAATATTGTAAAAAATCCTGCATGAAAAATCATATACCTGGAGAACTTCATTCCAGAGAGGGAAAGAAAGTACACATCACCTAAAGACTATTAACTAATGGAAAATTTCATGCTACAAAGGCAAAATCGCATTACAAAAATTAAGAAATTTTCATCTGTGTAAGGTTGCATCCGTCATATTGCTGTAGAAGGTAGCTATTTTCTATTATTATTTGCATTGATAGGTTTAATTTAAGTTGATATAGTGATACTCATCTGGTAGCTGCAACGCAGGAGCAAGCAGCGCAACACATGACATGGTGCCATGTAAAACAAGGACAGTGGGACTTTTGGTTTCCTCCATCTGAATGGAGAGAATGTAGATTGGAAATTCATTTGCTTCCATTCTTTCATATGAAGATTCAATAGTTCTTCATAATATTAAAAAAAACAACAACAAAGGAATACAAGGGTGCGTCATAATGACTGCAAACTATCACAGAGATGCTGAATAAATCATAATGCTAATGAAATGAAATTTGATAAACATCCATATAAAAACTGTTCAAAACTTCAAAAATCAAATTAGTCTAAATATTGAAATGATGTTCAACTCTCAGAACTTAGAACTTTTGCATACCAGCAAACTAGTCTAAACATAAATAGCAGTAAGCAAGAACGCTAATGCATTTCAGTAGATCCCCCTCTTTTTTTTCCAACTGTGCACTGGATCGTCAAGGATTTTATACACCATCTTGGCTCTCATTCTTTCGATTTTTACTATTTGCATACCCAAACGAGAACAGTCCATTGATATGCCATTGTATATATAATTTGAGTACAAATTGCTGGCCTCACATTGAAAGTTAGGCCAAAAGCTTGAATTCTAGAACTTGTGGCCCCGACTAATAGGAATTGAGGATTTCCGATTTATTTGCCAACTCTTCGTGCACACCAAATACTAGGGGTGAAGATTACTCACCGCTCACGTAAAGAACATATCCCTTCTCCCTTCCCTCCGCCCATTCTCCTAAATCTCTATGAAACCCTACTAAAACTCTGATGAAAAAAAATTGTCAAAAAAACGTCGAGATGTACAACATGTTGAACACCATCATTGATAATAGACGAGGCCTGTCATAATCGATTTTCGTTCTTCCATTCCATATCCTAAAACCCTAATAACTTATTCTTCGATTTAAGGGAACAATTAACATTTTATACACATAAGCGCTAGATTATCTTCGAGCAAGTTTTGATCCGTTAAAATCTAATGTATTTTCTCAGTTTCGGTATACTGGATATCTTTCTTTCTCATCGTATTTTTTTTATTCGATGATATTGACTCATTGTTTAATTGGTTCGTAACAGACACTAAGAAGTTCCGCCCTATATGTTATTATGGATTGTTTGATGAATCAGTTAACTATGCACTTAGAATTATAAGTTTGCTGCGCTAACGGGCTTGGTAAAATCACATTATATTCTCTTCCATATTTGTACTTTTGTCCTTTCGATTTTGACCCGAGGATACCATCACAGTTACTCACATGCATAAGGTACCAGAATTGAAATTTTGTAGTTAAACTAGGAGCGCAATATGGTGTTTATGAAATGATTAAAAGAAAAGTAATGTTAGAAGATTGTATAATCACAAAAGAATGATTTTAGGTATGTTATAATTTTAGTAATTTAGCTTACATTAGTTTTTAGTTATGAAGATGATGCCTTTGTAACTGTGACGAATTTTTATGGTTTGAGTTTCATTTTATTTTAGTGGGAAATTGCTATCATTTATAATTCTGCCAGAAATTCCTTACTTTGTCCTTTTTGTATTCTAAAATGGTAAGGTTCATTAAGTCAGTACATAAGTATCGTAGTCATTGACTCCTATCATTTTATAAGTAACATTGCAATATGTTGATGTGAAAATTACTGACATATGGAATAACAAGGCCAGTTGGTGCCATGGGTGAACAATAAAATCTAGCTGGTTGTGGGTGTGTGTGTATAGAGACCCTTTTTTCTCATTTCCTGCTATTTCACCGCGCTTCAGATGAATGTTGAGGAAAGTGACTATCAAATAAGAAATCTAGATGTTTTTTTAGCTAGAGTAACATATTTGGCTTTTTTTAGCTAGAGTTCTTCTTCTCGGATTAGACCACAACCAAAAGAAGATACCTGGGAGATCTACACTCGAAACGGAAACCATAAAAGAAGAGAAGAACAAGTTGTTTAATGAATCGCAAAAACTTAATTATCTCACTCCTCTCCGTATTTCTCTTAGCAATAAGCATGCTTACTGATGTTATTTATGTGTTTCTGTTGTGCAGGAGAGGGTCGATGTGATTGTTTAGTTGTGATGACGATGATAATAGATCTAGCAAAAAAAGTTATACAGTGAAGATTTTAGGTAATGTAAATTCACTAAGCATGTTCATTCATGTTTGTGTTTGCTCCCTCTTTTATTTTGCTTCAAAGTAATTCAAAGCCCTAACTCCTTCTTATCTTATTCTTATTTTTCTTGCCAACTCGATACATCCAAAAGCCCCCATAGGTTATTCTCTATCTATCTCTCTTTATCTATGAATCAAACCAAAAAAAACAAAAAAAAACTTCGAATTTATGATTTGAATTTTAATCATGGTCCATATTGGCAGGACAACTAAAGAAGATACTAAAAAGAGCCAAATCAACAATATCCTCATCAAATCGGGATGATCTATATGTACCTACATATAAAGTAAATGGACGATATAGAAAAGATTTAATTGTACCTACATATAAATTCTAAAATATGCCAACTCTTTTTCAAGTAAGAATAAATGAGAATGTGCAATACAGAAGAAACATAAACCTATTATATGAAAACAATTTATACCTATAACATCTCCATAATCCGAAGATATTGCAGGTTTATGCATTACTTTATGCATTGCAATCATTTTCATGCAATTGTAGGTTAAGAACGCATAAAATTGCCGAGTGAGCTTACTGACTAACTGCATCCGAGCATGCTGAAGATATCTTACTGAACTTGAAAAGGTAAGAAGTCTTTGAGCCTGTGTTATCCACTGATACCATGAATATATTAGAAATCATATATAGCTTTCTACTTAGGTTGACTTTAGACAATAAATCAAAAGAAGATTAAGAAATCAGATGGAACAACTAGCATCTCTTCAGCATCAATCGATGTATGAGTATGCTTCCAGAGTGCCTGGATGGTAATAACTTGGTCAAAATCTAGGCTCTCAACTAGTGATTGGACCCTTGCATTTTTGCTTTATGTTTGTAGTATTTAGACGAGAAAATTCAATTGGATGTTTATGGGAAGTAAAGAATGTGTTATTGCATCTGGTGACGTAGTGATTGATTTCTCCTGACCAAATAAAACATTCCATGCACACAGTTAAGGTTAGGACATATAAATTTTGGTTCTATTCTTGATCATGATATAACTTATGCTACTGAGTTTTAACAACTGATAAATTAATTCCAGACCTAATTTATATTTCTCAAACTGAAAAATGAAATTTCAATAGATTAGCTATGCATTTGGAGTAAGCATTGGTCGGTGACACTATTAGAAAGATGAGATATAAACTGATAAATAATTACATTGGTTTTTTAATTCCCTTTAAGAATTGACGTTCTGGAATCTTTCTTACAATTGTTTGTCTGGATTTGTGTGTGGAGAAGAGAAAATTGAAGTTTTCCAGAAGGTTTTACCAGGAAGCCAAATTTATGTGTGGAAATGGCTCTTAGGGGAGGTTGTCAATTGAAGTTTCGGTTGGCTAGCTACAGTGGAAGATTTATTTGAAGATCATAGAGAGTGATTGCATTTTTGGGGCCTCTGGATCAGTAACGTAGTACGTTGGTGTTGTTACACTCTTTTGTTTTTCTCCTGCCAGGCATCACATTTACAACATATAAAGTCGATGTATTGACCGATAAAACAACTAATCTTGGGTAATTTTAGGCAGAGATTTTGGTGTTGTAACTTCTGAACTTAATTGTAATCCATAGATGAGCTTTTCATTGTAAAAATAACTACTAGAGCCAGAGATAGTTTGATAATTAACTATAGTACTACAATTCAATCATTCAAAAATTCAAGTTCATTATTGTGTTGGAATCTCCCATTTGCGGATGATTCTCCTGAAATGATTTACCCTACATTAGTTGAAGTAAGCAACCGCAGAACTACTATCACATTTTCAGGCATGATTTCTTCCCACTGAGAAATGAGTCAGGTATCTGCACTGCCAAACGTGTAAAAGTATATTGGCGGCTGTTTTATCAAATCAAAGTCATTGAACCACTCGGGACAAAAAGAAGAAAATTAGCACCCATTTGGTAAGGATTTGAGAGAGAATGAAGTAAGTTAATCAGTAGTAGTCATTCTATTCGCTATAGAATCATTTTGAATTAATACATAACTTATAACAGTTTGATACACTATGTGCATGAAGTCAGGATAACGATTCTTGAGATTAAATTTAAATTTTATATTCTTTCAATAAAAGTCAGCAGTTTAATTGATGTTTCTGGAATTCGTTTAGGTGTTTTCTGTAACATATTAAAATGCCCGTGCAAAGCACGGGCCAAGCACCTAGTTTCATGAATTTGCATACATATTGCATACATATATAGCACAATGGCAACTGAAAATGAAAGATAAGTTATTAGCAACAAAAGTCATGTGTTATACACAAATTTTTTAATGAATTATAAGCAAGTTACATACTCAAAATTTTGTGGAGGACATTTTGCCGAAATTATTTTTTTAGTATGATCCGGACGACACTTATTCATTGAAAAAATCACGTTTCGTTGCTGCAGTATCTTTTTTTTTTATAGAAAATACTTAGGCTTGGAAAGGCAACTAAGTTCACTGCAAAACAAGAGTATTGTCATTGCGATGGAGAGTATCTCTCATCCTGCCATCATTGTTTTTACAATATGAAGCTAAATTAAAAGCATCCAAATTTTCTGAACGTTGGATGATATTAAGATTCAAAAGAATAATGGAGACAAGACTAATTCCTTTATCTAAACTGTTTTCATGACTGTTTATTCTTTCATGGTAGCTGAGTTGAAATCTTCCCTTCACATCTTCATGGTAGATGGTCTTGAAACGAGCTAAAACCTCCATTAATCCAGTAGAAATTTGCACATTTGTTTGCTGCCATTCTTTTTCCCACTGAAAAGCTAAGTCTGCTCCCCCTGATGCTCCCCAAGGTCCTGCTGGATATCCTCTGGTTCCAATGATTCTTCCTGCAAAATTTGTCATAATCAGTGCAGTATAGAAAAGTTGGTTCTCAGGATCTTTTATGGTACATATTTTTAATATGTTCCCAAAATCTGAGGAGATATTCTTATTATAAGTAATATTATCTTGAGTCAAGGATGAATCAGCTTCCTCAGGTAGAAGAGTAAAATCATTTATGATATGAGTCTGCAGAGTATGCAGTCTGTGATGATTGCATAAGTGTTGCTTAATGCGCATGGCTGTAACTTTCGCATTTCGCTGAATCTGTCTGAATATCAGATTACATCTAGCTTTCCAGATGTACCAACAACTGGTTGTAAGAATGTTTTTTTCATTGCTTGGTATTCCAGGTAGAAACCAGGAATTTAGCCATTCAATGAAGATAGTGTTATGATTAAACTGAGTGTGATTAGTGCCAATGATTTCCTGCCAAACTTGAGTAGCAGCAGGGAAGTTCAAGAACATGTGTGTCATGGTCTCCTCTTCACCACTATTGCAGACAGTGCATCTTGAATTGATGTAGTGTCGGATGCTAGCTGTTTTTGCATTAGTGGGAAGGATTCCATGAGCACACTTCCAGATGAAAATTTTGATAACTGGTGCCACCTCCATTCTCCATATAGCTTCCAAGTTGCCTGTAGTGGTGTCATTTCTGTATAGGTGCTCAATCTTTTCTTTTTATATTGATTTAACAGAGAAGTCTCCTTTTTCAGTAATTTTCCAAATGATTCTGTCTTCCTCAGCTGGGTTGGTTTGCAGATTCATTATCATTGCAGTTTCATTGTTGTTAAAGATAGTAAGAATTAGCTCTGCATTCCATGTACAATCAGGATGTAGGAGGGAAACAACTGTTTGTATTTGTTGAGGACAGTTATCTGGTTTTTGCAATCTTGAATGAGTATCTGGAATCCAAATATTTATTTTGTTTCCATTTCCAATTCTCCAGGAGCAGTGTTGCTGTATATTACCTATTCCTTCAAGAATCCCTTTCCATATCCAGGAGTCACCATCTTTAGGTTTAATATCCATATTTAGAACATTCCCGCCTATTAAGTATTTTGCATCCATGAGTTTATACCATAGTGTTTCTTTATCCTGCTCAAGCCTCCATCCTATCTTTGTTATCATAGAGCTGTTAAAGAGTTCCAGATTCATGAAACCTAAACCCCCCAACTCCTTTGGTTTACATACTGAAGTCCAAGCTTTAGGATAAATCCCAGTAGAATGTTCTAAGTTTTTACCCCAAAAGAAGTCTCTTTAAAGCTTATCCAGGTCTTTGCAAGTTTTCTTTGGGACTTTGAAACAATTCATTTGATAGATACATGCTGAGGAGGTGACAGATTTGATGAGAACTTCTCTTCCAGCCGGGTTGAGAGGGATATTCTTCCATCCTGAGAGTCTTAACTTCATCTTTTCCATTCCTGGTTTGAACGAGGTGATTTTGCTTGTGTGTGTGAAGAGGGGTGATCCTAGATATTTATCATCCAGCTGAAGTACCTGAACTCCCATGGAGATGCTGATTTGGGGTATGCGAGTGGGATCTGTGTTTTTGCTGAAGAACACACCAGATCTATTGAAGTTTATAAGCTGTCCAGAGATACTTCCAAAATTCTTCCCAGTCTTCATTAAATTTTGTGCTTCATTCAAGTTTGCCTTACAGAAGATCATGCAGTCATCTGCAAACAACAAGTGACTGATAGAAGGTGTTGCTTTGCATATTTTGATTCCTGTAATGATTCCTTTTTCCTCATCATTCAAAAGAGTTCTTGAGAGAGATTCCATACAGAATAAAAAAAAATATGGAGATAAAGGGTCCCCTTGCCTTAGACCTCTGGAGGGTTTAAAGAATTTATCAGGAGAGCCATTTATAAGGACAACAGAAGTAGAAGTGGATATGCATTGCAGAATTTTGTTGCACCAATTAGTATCAAGCCCCATTTTCTTCATGATGTCTATGAGGTAATTCCAATCTACTCTATCAAAAGCCTTTGCCAAGTCAATTTTGATACCCATAACACCATTGTTTCCTCTTTTTCCTCTTTTTGATCTCATATTGTGTATGACTTCATGGGTTATGTCTATGTTTTCTGAGATTTGTCTATCAGGGATGAAAGCAGATTGGTATGGGGATATGATTTTTGGTAGAAGGGGTTTCATTCTCTGAACTAGAAGTTTGGATATTATTTTGTATGTGGTATTGCATAAGCTTATAGGTCTGAAATGACTTGGGGAGGTGGGATTTTCAATTTTTGGGATGAGAGATATGAAGGTAGAGTTCATTTCCTTGAGCAGATGACCAGAGGAGAAGAAATTTTGGACCATTATGACAATGTCAGATCTTATGATGTCCCAATTAGATTTGAAGAAGTTTGGTGGAAAACCATCTGGTCTTGGGGCTTTATCACTAGCCATACTGAAAAGTATGGCTTTGATTTCTTCAGGTTCTGGTTTTCTGTTTAGGAGCAGGTTATCAATGGTTGTGGTATTGGATGGTATAAGGTTGATGATCTCAGTTGATGGGTTTGTGGGTTCTGCGGTAGCCATTTGAGAAAAGTGTTTTGTGAAGCAGTTTTTGACTTCTGCATAGTCTATGATCCACTGGCCTTCCTTGTTTGAATAGCCTCAATCTTGTTTCTTCTTGTTCTGCTCTTAGTTGTTCTATGGAAGTAGCTTGTATTTTGATCTACCAGTTTGATAAGATGATCTTTACTCTTAGTTTTCCAAAAGCTTTCCTCAATATCAAACCAGTTCTCGAGTTGTTTCCTTGCATTTGCCAGAGCTTGTCCTCTATCAGCTTTGAAGTAGTTTATATGAAGCCAGCTCAGGTATTGCTTACTTTCCTCAATGTTTGTTTTGATGTTACCATAGACCTCCTTGTTCCAAACTCTTATATGCAACTTTATGTCTTTTAATTTTCTAGCAATGATGAAAGCACTAGAGCCATTGATAGTCTTATTCCAGCATTCTGCTATAATTTTCCTGCAATCCTCATGATCCAACCAAGGACCAAAGAACTTGAAAGGAATTTTTCCGTTTTTCTAGTTTGGATTGGAAATTAGCAAGATAGGATGGTGATCAGAGCCAATAGAAAGCATGTTAGTGATAGTGGTATTTGGATAGATGGTTAGCCACTCATTAGTTGCTAGACCTCTATCCAATCTTTGCTCAGTTAAAGCATGACCTTTTCTCTTATTGGACCAAGTGAGAGGACAGCCAGTAAAGCCAATATCAATCAAATCAAGCTCAAGAATCTTCTCTTTGAAGATATTGGCTTCATTTATGTCCATGAGATGAGTACTGAACTTTTCAGAATCATGCAATATAAAGTTGAAGTCTCCTAAGATCAACCAAGGAATATTGTATGAGGCAGCGATATTAGAGAGCATGTTCCATGAATAAAGCTTAGATGGGGTGTCATAAAGATTCCCATAATACCCTGTGAAGAGCCAAGGGGGGATGTTGACATTTCTGATAATAGCATTGATATGATTTATGGAATAATGCTTTATTTCCAAGTTTATGCAGCTTTTCCATATCAAGGCTAACCCACCAGCAGTGCCACTAGCCCCTCCAGGGTTCACGGACCAAAAATTTGTGACACCTAGATTATGCATGGATTTTTCAAAGTTTTGTTTGGTTTCAGAAAGAAAGACAATATCAGGATTTAACTTGTTAAGCATGTCATTAAGGTACTTCTTAGCATCTCTAGTTCCTAATCCTTGGCAGTTCCAAGCTAAAGAAGTGAAGAATTGCCAGAAATAGGAGACATTAGGGTACTTAGAGATGAGTCTTCTAGTTAAATGATCATAGTAAACTTGAGTTATGTGAGTGATAATGCAGTTGGTATGTATAGTTCTTAAGACAGTAAAACTTAGACTGTTAAAGTAAAGGATTGAAAGGGTTACCATTGTGCCTGATGAAGAGCTTTCCACCCTGCCATTAGCCATGTTGGGATGAGGTTCTCCACCCTGCTCCTGAGAATGTTCAGAGAAATCCTTTAATTTCTTTTGGTTTGTCATATTCATATTGTTGGTTATAAGGTATTCTTCATTATAGAGGGATTGCTTCCTC
Source organism: Papaver somniferum (assembly GCF_003573695.1). Classification (NCBI taxonomy): domain Eukaryota; kingdom Viridiplantae; phylum Streptophyta; class Magnoliopsida; order Ranunculales; family Papaveraceae; genus Papaver; species Papaver somniferum. The sequence goes on from NC_039364.1 coordinate 26,721,251, forward strand.
TTGTACTCTGATTGAGAGTTAGAGGGTTGGAATGAGTATTTGTGTCAAAGTTTCCAAATATATGGTCTTTTTTCTTTGCTTTCCAAGCCTCCTTTTTCTTCTTAGTAGCATCAGCTTCCATATTTGCTTTGATCTGAGCTAGAGTTGGCATGGTATTGAAAGGAAAGGACTTTTGAGAGTTGTCATGAGTGGCTGGAAAGATTTGTTCAGCGACAGCGATCTCAGCTGCAATGGTTTCTTCATCATCAATTCTAGTTTCAGAGGTCTTATTTGATTGTATTTTCGCAACATCTTTCCATTTTAACAGTTTTTCTTGTAAGAGCCAATAATCTTTTTGGCTAGATCCAGTCTTCTGTTTCTAATTTGACAAGCTAACACATCAGGGTGTGGGGAATTTGGGCATTCAATTTGAGAATTCTGAGCTCCAGTATCAACAGAGTTTAATGATACTCATACATCGTTGTTGCAATATCAACATAGTTTAATGATACTCATCAGTATTTATTAGACGAGTTTAAAGAAAAGCATTAGTTTAACACATAAAGCAAACCGCAAAAGACAAGCTCACATACCATTTATAATGTTGCAGGTAGGTGTGTATCTTTTCCATTACTAGACTTCATGGAGTTATAATGCGTCCACTTATCTTCTGAGTTATCATATACTAACAAAGTCCAATGATTCCCAGATGGGTTCTTGGGAAATGTCAGAAATTTTATCTATATGGTTACCTTTTGCATGACATCATTTAACAACATTTCTATATATCCATTAGTGTCAACTTTATCTTCTTTGATGTAATACTGCAAACGAAAACGGATTAGTCATTTGTTTTCGGGAAGAAAATATTTCTATAAATAACACGTATATCGCCATATCAAATCGTAATTATTACCCATAACGCAGAACTAAAGAACGCAGTACGCTTATATAAAAATGCATGATTGTCTTTGAGTGGGAGCGTACCCATGTACCAATCAATAATCTGTCACAACTCACATTAAGCATTTTTATTTTCAAATATTCAAGATACTGTGTCTAATTGATTTTTCCTACAAAAATAAAAACTTATTTGAGTATCGACGAAGACATTCATCATAAGTTTCTCTAACAACTCGCCAGTAATGTAAATGGTCTTCCTAGAATTTATCCATGCATTTGTTCTGCAGATAATATGACAGTGACTAAATACAACTTACGTTTGGGTTAAATGCAACCTAGATACCACTTTTAAAATTTTGATATATTTAATTTTAAAAGTAGCTAAATATAACCGAAAATAGTCAAGTCAAATCCTACTCATAATCCAGATTTAACCAACAAAAAATAGCTAACCGTTTTCAATTATGGTAAGATTAATATTAATATTTAGGGTTTTTTTTAGTTTTCCTTCTTCATTAAATCTAGGCCAAACTCTAGTCTAATGAATCAAAATCTTTGTTGTGAATTTATTATTTAGGAAAACAAGAAATAAGTTTAATTATCCTTCTGTGAACACGTAAATCACGAAGGCATCTATATGTTCACAAACAATATTCAAACTCTAGGTACCAACTCGTGCTGATAATACAATGGCATTGATTCCTTGGCTCAAAACCTTCGGGTTTATCATAGCCTCATCTAAGAACACTGCGAGTGGCGTTTATGCAAGGGGAGATAAAGAAAACGAAGCATAAAAGTATAACTCATGAAGCGTTAGACAAAAATAAAGTGCTGAAGTGTAAATGAGACCGGGATTTACGTGGTTCAGCACTAAGGCCTACATCCATGGGGTTGTTGTTTCACTATGTACTTGATGATTACAAAGATAGTCGAGTGACTTTGTAGTTTACATAGGTCTGTCTATTGTAAAGGACTAACTTACACTTACAATCTTTTCTCTCTCTCCTTCTCCCCCGGTTCTTCCGATCTCTTTACTCTTGGTGGAGAGGGGGTATTTATAGGGTTAGAGTGTGGGACCCATCTCTGAGGACCGTTGGAGCCTTATCTTCTTGTGTTCTGTGTCCATCCCGCGGGGGTCTTCGTTTATTACTTCATCACGCAGAGTCGTCTTCGTTCGTTCCACGGGTTGATCGACACGTATGTTGCTCAGAGTGTTTAATGCGGGTAGTTGAGGTGCCTGCTCGTGTCAGGCAAGTGTCTTTTGCCCCTGTTACATCCGTATCAGTTCATTTTCTCTCCACCGTTGATCTTGGCTTCTTTTGGGGATGAGATAAAGTAACTCTTCGGGAGTTATCTGGTGCTCCGCAGTACATCGTGATACCGATACATCTTTTTAACTTCTGCCCTTAGATTTGTTTGGGCAAAGATCCAACGTCGGCGGGATGAGTATTTTAGCTGTGGGCACATGTCATCATGCTTTGATGACTTTGTCCGCATGCTCTCCACGTATGTTCCTATATACACGTGTTTGATGATGAAATATGTGCACACAATTTTCCCCTTTTCTTCGGGCTTGAGTGTTTAGTGGGAGCATTGAAGAAAACAGTCATTACATATTCTTCCTCTCTCCTAATAACTTCTCCTAGAGACTTGGGCATGTTTCGTATTCGTGCATTAACTACTCATTTAATGGGCACGTTTCCCATTCCTCCCTTAGCTTCCTTCTCTTTCTTTCGAGTATATTAAGGAAGGGAGAAAAATTAATTTCATTCTCCTTCGAAAATTAATTTCATTCTCTGTCATTCTTTGTTCTTCAGCCATTAAATTATGTCTTTCTTTGTTCTTCAGTCATTCAATTCTCTGTCTTAGCATTTATCACGCTCCCTTCATTGTTTCTAGTTTGTTTCGTTATCTGTCAGTCTTCATTCTTTGTTCTTCGACCATTAAATCCTCTGTCTTAGCATTAATCACACTCCCTTCTTCATTGTTACTGGTTTGTTGTCCTCTTCCTGCTGCTGTTTGTGGTGGTAAGGTTTCTTTTCTTTGTTCCTTTTGTTTTAAGCTGTGTCGGTTGTAAATTTGCTGTTGTTGATCGTTTTGTAGCCTCCCATTTTTGCTGCTGTCGTCCTTGTTTGTGATGAATAACCCTTTTCTAATGCTTGTATGCTAGTTTGCCCCTGTTCTTCGTCGGAAATCAAGGAGGCCATTGTTTTACGTGTATTGAATGGATTTTTGAGTTTGGGTTTTTTGGGGTTTCTGTGCTATGTTGAGATGGACTTCCAATTTTGTGGTTTTTGATCTTTGGTAATGACCTTGTGTTTTTTCTAACTTGTTTATGTCGTATCTCTTCGCAGCCATGTCTGACCGTCCGCGTCCTCCTTATCAAACTGCGGGTTCTAGTCTACCGAGATCTCCTCCGCGCAGAGAGTCTCAAATGGATCCCCGTGGTATTAGAGTTTCTTGTTCAGGGTCGAAGGCCTCTCCTCTCAGGAACGATGGTCCTTCAAAAAATCCTTCCGGGTCTCGAAACGCTGCAGAGCGTGCGGTTTCTCGTCCTTGTGATGACGTTAGGTGTACGCAGAAATCTCTTCGTGCGGTTTCTTTTGATGTTCCTCCGCTGCGTTCAGTAGTGCTTGTGCAGTACCCTCTACCTCCGCCTCCAGTACTTCCTCCCAAAGGGAAAAATACCAAAGGTTGTGTCCGAAGGACTGAATCGTCTAAAAATCCTTCTTTGAAAAGACGAGATTCCGAAGCTTTTGTTGGTTCGTCTGACCCCGCGGAACAGGATGAGGCTGCCCCCGGTGATACGCAGTGTTCCGGTCAGCAAGAAGAAAGTGACGTTCAAGCATATTGACCTTGAAGTTTTCAAAGAAAAGCATGAGCTTCAATCCTTCGAGGTTCGTTTCTATGCCCCTGAAGATGATATTACTTATGAGCTCCTCTCGAAGTATCAGTTTGACGAGTTCCATCTGTTGACTACGGTTGGAGCTTTCGAGGAGGGTCTTATGCTGCCGTTATACAAGTCTGGCGACTCCTTCTATTACGATGTGCTTGCTGGTCGTGAAGGCTCTTCTACCAATACTCACAGCCGTTCCGTGTCGCAATTATCGGGGAATTATCTCCGTGCACTGAAGGAGTGTTATCTGCGGAGTAAGGGGCAGACGACGATGACCTGTTACGTTCCAAATCCCGCGGAGAGGGAATGGTACACTCCTGAAAATTTCAACAACTGTTTTGGCGATTACGTCAATAGTAGGAATCGTAAGCCGTGGAGTGTAAGCCTTCGGAATCTTGCTGCTCCTCGAGGTGAGATTCGTCTGTTAAGTGAGGTCAGCGATGCCAAACTGAAGTATGTTCCGGGCACCGAGGGGTCTAGTCAGCGGAAACTTTTTCCGGCCCGTGAGAGGATCAAGCGTGACCATGACTACGAGTGGCACGCTACTGTGATCGAAGTCGTTGGCCTTGGGCGTACGGTTGGATTCCCGGTCCACGCGGTTGGCGTCCTTCTGGGAGTAGCAAGCCACGTGAATCTCCTCCGGCTCGTTATGGAGATTTCTGTCCTGGCGTTTAAACTTCGCAGGTATGAACTTTCCTTATGCCCTCGACGTCGTTGAAGGAGACGAGGAGGAAGGTTCTGGTGCCATACTTCCACCGAAGAGTGCCACTACTGCTAAGGTATGGTTATATCAGTTTCTGGCCGCGCTTTCGAAAAGTAACTCTGTGGAAAGTAACTGTTCGGGAAGTAACTCTGTGGAACATGTGTTGGTTTGCAGGCTTCGAAGAAGAAAAAGATTGGGCCGAAGCAGTCTTCTACGATTGTGATGGGTGAGGCTGAGGTTCATGAAGAAGTTACCAGTCCGGCAAACGAAGAGTTTGCCGAGGATGAGATTTCTGATGGGGAAGAACGTATGATACTTCCCCCCTAATGTTGAGGATATTGGTGCGGGTTTTGAAGGGGATGGAGGAAATAATGCCGCGGTGCTGATGGCGGTGTTCGCTAGATATGTCAGTCCTGCTGGTGATGCTGCGGGAACTCTCCCCACCATGTCTCAAGAATTCTCGTTTGACCGGGTTTATTCCGCAGGGGATCTCCTTGACGATGCTCTTGATTTTCCTGAAGACTTCTCTCTACTTTTCCCAATGATGATTGGGATGTGCTCGGGAAATCTGGTAAGGACGACGCTGCTGCACAGGACGGGGGCGGGTGATCACGATGTGCGTGTTGATGCCGAAACTTGTGTTGATGAGGCAATATCAGCCAAGGGGAAGTCCGTGGTTGATTCGCCTTCTGAGGATTTCCCTCACTCGCTGACTTTTGAGGGTGAGGACGCCATAATGGATTGGCTTAAGAAAAAGGGTTTGCTATTTGTCCCTCATCCTGCCCCTGTGATTGCTGGTGAAAAGGATTCCGATGCTTATACCCGTCGGATGATGGAACTCTCGTCCAAGGCGCGGGTATCCGAGATGTGGGGAAACTTTTTTAGTGTTCCCGAAGCTGCCCTTGTACCGGAGCCTCCTACTTCTGTCGAGGATATGATGGCCATAGCTGACGGTTACCAGTATGGTTTTCCTCAGCAGCGTGTCTTGGAGGTAAGTCTTCGTTCATATCTCTTCGTGACGATTGAATCCTTCGGTGTAATAATGTTTGCCGTTTTTATGTGTAGATGATGAGGAGTGAGCATTGTAACCATGTTCTGTATCAATTCTTCAAGGCGAAATCTTTGAAGCTGGAGGCTAAGCTTCGTCACAGAGAAAGGAACTATCTGCGGCTGAGGTAGAAATAGAAGAACTGAAGAGGAGCCTTAAAGAGAAAGAAAAGCTGGGTGAAGCGGAGGCTGGGCTTCGTTCAGAGCTTACTGTCGTACGTGCTGAGTTAGAGCAAACTCGCGGCCAAGTTTCAGCTTTCACAGGTTTGATTCTTTTTCTCTTTTACCCTCGCAGTGCGTCGTAATTCCTCTATTCCTTAGTTGTTCTGTAGTCTCCCCACCCTATCTCCAGTGGGTGGCGTCCCCGAGTTGATATGGCTTCGAAACGAAAGGGCACGGCAAAAATCTCGTATCAAGGAGCTGGTCGAGAAAATTAAGAGTGAAGCCAAAAAGTGGGACGCGCGGGCTGAGGTATGGCGCGAAAGGCATGTTCAAATGGTTGATATGCAGAATCAGTATAACCATGACCGTACTTTGTTCAATGGTACGCTGCTGTGGACAAGTGAGAATCTGCGGGAATCCCGTGAGCGATCTTCGTTGTTGGAGTCTAGGATACATCTTCTGGAAGAGGAACTACAAAGGCTCGCTCCCTTCCTTTTCCGGGAGTTGATGAGAGCATGCTGAGTCTTACCAGAGAACGGGACGATGCCCGAGACGAGGTTTGGGCTCTAAGCAAGGCCCTTGCTGCGTCTCGCGCTGAAATAGCGCGTTTGGTTGAGTCTGAGAGAAATCTTGAAGTATGTATGTACAGACTTGGCAAAGGTGTATCAGAGATAAACAACGAGGTCAACCATCTTCGTCACATGGATTCGATGAAGCAGGTAGAACTAGATGCCAGTCAATTTATTCTCACCAACCTTCAACTAGATTATAAGAAATTATCCGTGGAATATGACCATCTTGATGAAGCGCGAGATGCGGTTGTTAATGAGTATGAAGAGGCTTCGGCTTGTGTCGAAGGTATAACTCTATTTCATCGAGTGTGATTGTGTCTTTACTGTGCTAACTCCCTTGTGTTGTCTTTTTCAGAGCTCGAGGGACAACTCCGCGTTGCAAATGAAAAGTTTGAAAAGGCTCAATCTTCCTTAACGCAGCAGGAAGAACAGACTAATCATTTTAAGAGTTTGGCGGCGTCCCGCGAAGAGGTCGTTGGTGCAGCTTCTAAAGAAGTGAATTGTCTGTCTTCGTTTTTATCCCAAGCCCAACAGCGGACGACAGTTATTATGCATAAGGCTCGGTGTCAATTGGCTGAGGAGACAAACAAGATGCTGGAGAAGATTGAGCTTGGCCTTAAGACCGAGCATGGCCTTGTGAAAAGCTATCCACGTCGTCCAGTACATGCTTCCCTGCCTGGCTCTTCGGGACCCTCAGAAATGTCCATGCGGATCGGGTTAGTTTGCGAAAATTCCTAATTCCACGACAGGGAGAAACTGCCCGAGGGCCACAGAGAACTCTTAGGGAAGCCCATTTGATTAAAACATGAGTTAAAGTATATGGATTAAATTCTTATTAAAAGTGCGGATTCATTGAAAGTATGAGGAAACGCGAGAAAACCCCTTTTAAAACTGCACGTAAATCCTTTGAAAACTTACGAAAACCCAACGGAAAGATAGGTCCGTACGAGATCTAGAAAAATGTAGATCCGTGGATCTAAGTAATAAATATTTTAACCAGTAAACGACGATACTGTCGGTAGTACCGAAGACAACGGGTGCGTTTTTGAACATGGTAAAGTTAATAAAAGATAAATACTGTTAAAGATAATGAAGCAGAGCAATCTTACGCTAATTTAATTATGAAACCACAGGATAAGATAAATCTTTTACCGGGACGAAGTCCCTGTTTCTAGCGCCAAATTGTGAACACGTAAATCACGAAGGCATCTATATGTTCACAAACAATATTCAAACTCTAGGTACCAACTCGTGCTGATAATACAATGGCATTGATTCCTTGGCTCAAAACCTTCGGGTTTATCATAGCCTCATCTAAGAACACTGCGAGTGGCGTTTATGTAAGGGGAGATAAAGAAAACGAATCATAAAAGTAAAACTCATGAAGCGTTAGACAAAAATAAAGTGCTGAAGTGTAAATGAGACCGGGATTTACGTGGTTCAGCACTAAGGACTACATCCTGTTGTTTCACTATGTACTTGATGATTACAAAGATAGTCGAGTGACTTTGTAGTTTACATAGGTCTGTCTATTGTAAAGGACTAACTTACACTTACAATCTTTTCTCTCTCTCCTTCTCCCCCAGTTCTTCCGATCTCTTTACTCTTGGTGGAGAGGGGGTATTTATAGGGTTAGAGTGTGGGACCCATCTCTGAGGACCGTTGGAGCCTTATCTTCTTGTGTTCTGTGTCCATCCCGCGGGGGTCTTCGTTTATTACTTCATCACGCAGAGTCGTCTTCGTTCATTCCACGGGTTGATCGACATGTATGTTGCTCAGAGTGTTTAATGCGGGTAGTTGAGGTGCCTGCTCGTGTCAGGCAAGTGTCTTCTGCCCCTGTTACATCCGTGTCAGTTCATTTTCTCTCCACCGTTGATCTTGGCTTCTTTTGGGGATGAGATAAAGTAACTCTTCGGGAGTTATCTGGTGCTCCGCAGTACATCGTGATACCGGTACATCTTTTTAACTTCTGCCCTTAGATTTGTTTGGGCAAAGATCCAACGTCGGCGGGATGAATATCTTAGCTGTAGGCACATGTCATCATGCTTTGATGACTTTGTCCGCATGCTCTCCACGTATGTTTCTATATACACGTGTTTGATGATGAAATATGTGCACACACCTTCCCTTTTTTTTCTTATTTCAATTGAACCCCAATCGGAGCCACTGAAATGTTTTATGTACAACAGTATTGTGATAATGCCTTGCCGTAAATGGTGATTGATTCATAAACATATGCAACTTACACACTATTTAAGGATGACCGCAAGTATTTATTCTGTTCAATTTTTTAAATTCCAAACTCCTTTGTTTGATTTTTCTATTTGCAAGTATTTATGCTGTTTGCATCATGGTTTTGAATTTTGTAACTATAAGATTTGTTTCTTGAATCAAAACATAACAAGTAAAGGAATGATTATCATCTATTTATAAAATAAAAACCCATAATCACTAACTACGCCCTAAGAACGATCTTAACCTATTGATTAATCTCGGTGGTGAAAAAAATGGATTTGGGGTTTTTACTTTCTTTGTCTTTTTCTCCCCCTAATTTTTGGGTTTTTTACTAAGAGAGAAGATTAGATTTTACAGCTACCAAATCGGCCAACTGTATGGGTTGCATAAAAATTTGTTAAAAGAAATTAGGTTGTATTTAACAAATTACATATTTATTTGGGTTGTTTTAGTCAGGGTTGCATTTAAATCAAATTTGGGTTGCATTTAGTCACTGCCAATAATATTGTCAACTCATAAGCTGCGTAAGTAACCGGTACCAATTAAAAACAAAAAAGGAAATTTGGGGGACGGTAAGGAAATGTCACTCAGGGTAAGCAGCTGTGCGATATCGTTGAATGATTTGCTTTTCGTGATCCTTGAGATACTTCCACAGCGGCCCATTTTCCCAAACGCAGAAGCGCTTAATTATGTTATCCCTAAGAGCAACTGCAATGGACGAGTAAACCCAAATTTTCAGTCGAGTGGGCTGGTGTAGTGGGACGGACCATCGATCAAAATTTGATCAAAGAGTAAAATCCAGACCAAATTTGGTCTGCGATCAAGACCAAATCCAAATATAGTCGGGCGTTGATATAATCTCCGCTACACATCGGGCGTTGATATAATCTCCGCAAATTCATCGGGCGTTGATATAATGTCCGCTACACAAGGGGCGTTGATATAATGTACGTCTGAAACGGGGCGTTGGTTAAATGTACGCCCGATGGGGCGTTCATAAACTTAACGCGCGAAATGGGGCGTTCATATACTTAACGCCCCACTCCATTTTCAACTTCACAATTTATGAAACTTGCATGGGGCAGGCTTTATACCTCCGCCCCATTTTTTTTTTTGTTTCTGAAGCGTATACTATACCAACGCTCCATTCGGGCGTTATCTTTACCAACGCCCCACTCGGGCGTTATCTTTACCAACGTATGATCCCATGCGTAATGTTTATCAACGCGCGACCAAATATACTCTTTTCCCACTACGCCACATGACGGACTAAATCCAAATTTGGTCTTTTTTTTTAGTCTTTGGTCTTTGGTTATACTCGCACCACTTTGGACGCTCCAAGGACCCTAACAGATACATTACTATGTCTACTTGCCTTCAAAACATTGTTATTCCCAACAACAAAACGAAATCGATTTCGCACCATCCACTACATGTTTAGGTTTCCCCTTGTTAAAAACAAAAACGAAATCGTTTTTGCTCAGATACGGAGAACATGTATACTAAATTAAGTACAATCCTGTTATAGGGGCGGCGAGTTTTATTAGAGGGGCGGCAGTGTGATAATAATTCCTCTAGTTGGTTAGGGGATGTCTTATAGGGGCTATAAATTGTCTAGGTTACCCTCCTCATTTTTCAACCTAAATTAAAGCTAAATTGAAAAATTGTTTTCTTTCTTCTTCTCTTCTCCTCCTCCCATCATCCGTAACCTCCATTAAAACTCAAAATTTCATTGTCTTTGGTTAATCGACGATTCGAAAATTAATCAAGTGTAGTGTAATGACTTATATGAGGTATGTTTTGAAAAAACCCAGTTATATTTGGTTTATTTTGTTCGATTTAAGTTTAATTTCTATCAAAAATTAGGGTTTTAAATGAAAATTGAAATTGAAATTTCTGGGTTTATGTGAGTTACGGTTGATTTTAACTCAATTACGAACCGTAACTGGAGATTTTGATGTTGTTACGGTTGGTAATTGAACTATTACCAACCTTATGTTCTTATATCTGAGAATTTTTTTCAGTTACGTTTTTTTTCAAGCGTAAAGGAACTTACGGTTGATGTCGATACCATAATTACGAACCGTACATAACTCTGGAACCCAGAGTTCAGAAAGGTTACCAATTACAGTTCATAACTTAAATTCGGGATGAACCGTAGATACTGTTACGGTTGGTAACCATTTTAGTTTACGAACCGTAACTAAGTTACGGTTCGTCTCGAACATTTGGTTACCAACCGTAACTGGTTTTACGATTGGGTTTTTCCCAACTATAACCAGTTGCGGTTGGTAGTTCATATTCTATCAACACTAAACTGTGTAAGGGTTAATTGGTCATTTTTAGTTTTTTTATAAGGGACACTTCAAATTACCATGTAATGACCCTTTTTATCCTATTACCCGCCGCTCCTCTAATAAAATCTGCCGCCCCTGTAACAGGATTGATTAAATAATTGAACAGTAACAAGATCTAATATACTTCAATTACATTTTAGCAAATTCAGTCCACATTTTTTCAAAAAACCCTAAATAATTTCGGTCAAACTAAATCTGGTGAAACTAATAGTCCTTGAATATAGCTTGCAGAAGATAATTTTCACGGATTTAATTTTGATTTGTTTAATATTTTGCAAAATGGCAAAAAATTGTAATTCGAAAAACAAAAGTGGCTATTTGCATAAACAAATTTGAAAAACAAAACAAAAATTTCAAAAAACGGGTAAACTCCTATTTTGAAAATATTGTTGTGTAAACACTAATTTGAAATATCTCATTCGTGTAAAAACCTGTTGCCCCTTTACTCAAAGTTTTCAAGCTTTCCCTTTTTCGGGTGAACCATTGCTTCAGTTCCGCCCTTCTTCTTCTCCGACCTCAGTTCTCTTTTAGGATGCCTTTAACACTTGTCTCTTTAATTGTTTTCTCTCTTATCTTTTTATTTCTCTTTACCGCACTGGGGATGTTAACTTCATCTCCTTCAGTGGTGCTGGTGTCAGGTCTTGGTTTAGAGGTTTGTGGCTAGGATACCATTCTTTGCCATCTTGATACTGATATGGATCTTTCATTATGTTGGTCTTAGTGATGGAATAGCTCTTCACCGGGATAGGTTTTTGTTGATGTTAAGCTATTTTTGGCACGGTCTTAATTATGACCTCGTCGACCAATTAGAGGTTTTACCTTGTTGTTCCTTTACTGATCAATTCTTCGAGAGATATATTCTCAGTATTCCTAGAGAAATTTAGACTTTATTCAGTCGAGGTAGTCTGAGATCATTCTTATGAAATTTTCAGCTATTTCTCTGAGCTATTAGTAAGTTTTGAGTGAGTTCTTAAACTTCACTTTTTAATCTGAGCGTTTCAGCTCTTCATTAGATTTCCTTTCTGAGCGTTTCAGCTTTGCTTTTGTTTCCGGGCGTTGAGGCTCCACCTTATTTATTTTATCCCGAGCACTTCAACTCTTCTTCTGGGTAGTCCGAGTGCTTCTTCTCTTCCTTATTTTAAACTACTGAGCGCGCCAACTTTCTTTTATTTTAATATCCTGGGAATTTCAGCTCTAATATATTTTAATATTATGAGCATTTCAGTTATACTTTTATCTTATTATTTGAGGGTTTCAGTTCGGTTTTGTTTGAGCGTTCAACATGACACTTTCAACTGAGTACATTTTGGCCATAATTACCTTCCAACTCAAGAAGTATGGTCTTAGCTTTATTTATGAAAAATAGATAACGAAGATCACCTTTTCCAACTATGAGTATCTAGACTCTGGTGCTTTCAGTGATTTTCTGATGAAGTAAATTGGCTTGTTTTTATTGTCTTCCACTCTTAGTAACACTGCAGTTATTGCACTTTGAGTGATTGAAATGTAGAGATAGAGATCTTCACTTCTGACGAGTGTTGATAGGATAAGATGAGATGATAAGTAGGTTTTAATGTCATCAAGATCTACTTGGCGTTCTTCGCTCCAATTGAACAGTGGTTTGTGATATAATGTTTTTGATGATGTTGTAGTAACGAGGTTCAAACTCTCGGACTTGTGAAGATTAAATTTAAAGATTTATTAAAATTATATACAAAAATATTAACAAAGTGGGCGAGAGGTAACCAAGACACTAGAATCCACTATTACACATGAATAATGTCAAATATTTCATAACTCTAATTATCCTTTTAATCCTTTATTTCTTAATCCACAAATAATCAAACATATTCTCAAAAATTAATTGTATCCCTTAAGCATAGATTATCTAACCAAAGCATAACCTATCTAATTGAATCACAACTAATGAAGAAAATTATGTAAACTTTTAAGAACTCTGCAAAAGCAGTGATTGAGTGAATTATAATTAAATATTAGAGAAAATAAAATAGTTACCCATTGTTCATGTGTGAATAGCTTCATCCATTTCCTTGGTTACGAGAGAATTAGCCGCTCATCATGTTGGAAAACCTCTCAAAGAATTTCATTGATGCTCAAAAATGGTTTACAAATGATGAGAATATGAGAAATACAATAAAACCGGGTTTGTAACAATTATATTTGTTACAAACCAGAGAACTACGACCCTCAGTGACAAAATAAGACTGCTGCAGCTGTGTCGCAAACGCTGTAGCAAATAAGTCTTCCTCATGTACGACCCACAGGTGTTAGTCGTTATTACTGTAGAAAAACGACTGCTAGTGCAGGTCCGTTCTTCGTGTTCTTCATGTTCATCAGCAGCAGCAACAGCAGCAACAGCAGCAGCAGAAACCGAGTTTGGGAAAACTCGAATTTCTTCTTCTCTGGCTCTCCTCATCCCCCCAGACTCTCGAAAACCTTTCTACTCAACCCAGCAACCTATTTATAGCCAACAGACCCATCGAATCTCGCTCATTCACTCCATATAATTCTCTTTAACTCGGCGGTAAAGAAAATATTTCTAGGAATATTTTCTTTCCTGTTTCATCTTCTCACGCGTTTTCAAGCCTCCAAATTACCATATTTAACTCCTTCACGCTCCAACAGGCTGTGAGGGTCTTCCATGCACGCACAAAACACGTTGAATCTTCTCCAAATCACGTGAAACACGTGATATACACGAACTGCCCTGTTTTCAACCCGTGAATTGTTTAGCTGATTCTAGCCAATTCTGGTCGAACCAAACGCCCACAGTGTGTTTAATAGGCCATATCACAACTATCTACCAAAAATCATCCATTGAATCTCCCTAGAACACGTTCAACAATTCGATCAAAAATATGCAGAAGTGTTCTCCATTTTCCCGCCAAAAACAAAATTCAAATGAAGAAGATGACCTCCCCTTAATCCTGTACTGGGGTGCGAATAGCATATGCCTTTTGGGTGACCTGGGGTGCCCCTTAGTAATTGAGGTGCCCCTTATCCAACGGTGAGAGTCCGAATAACACGTGTCCTCCGGGGCTTTTACCAACTTTTCGAGCCGAATTTTCCTAAAAATGTTTATTTTCCAAAGGTTCCTACAAACACATAAAACACCAAAATTAGTACAAGCTCGACTACCAATAATATATAGTATTGGGATCAAATTAAACACAAAAATGTGTCTATCAAATACCCCCAAACTTATTATTTGCTAGTCCTCGAGCAAAATTTATTTTTGAAAAGATAAAAAGACTACACTTAGCACGTGCAACAGGCCGTTAAACCGCTAGGTGTCCCTAGCGGCGGAGTGTTGTCTCCGGAGGGTTTACCAGAGGTGTACCCACAAAACCTTTACTCCTAATTGGTCACAAGTATCCAAAGAGCTATGAGGACATACATATTCTCAACCTATCTCCAAGTAAGTAGAATCCCAGAGAAATTAAAGGTGTCAGCTCTAAAGCTGTCTGAAGAAAAGGGGAGACACATCCACACCACAGCTAGATAAAGAGATATCCGCTACACAGCTAGATAAACATTGTAAGATGCGTCCGCTGCATTACAGCTGGATAAGATTAGGAGAGAGATAAAAATGAGAGGGACATCTGCTACACAGCTGGACTAATTACGTGTGATGAGTTAAACCAGTGCTAGAAAGATTTTGTGCCAGATTGAAAGCAGACTAACAAAGCAACCAAAATGCATCTTTCTTCGACTCTCTCACAGTGCTCAGTAGAAACAACGCCTTCTTCGGTCTTCAACTGTTGATGATAAACTCTTGAACCTCATAGAACCTTGACAATTAACTCTTCTCTTCGATTTCTTGCTTGACTTATAAATTTCTTCTTCCCTATGGCCTTATTGAACAAAAAGAACGTAATGATGTTTTATTTTATTTTCATTTTTTTTTTTTGAAAACAAAAAATTACAAGACAAAAATTTACATGGCCATGAGAGAAAGGACTTTCAAAACTTGGATATTCACAATTTGTGATGTCTTGGTATCATGGATTCTAACAACTTATATCATTTTCTCTTATAACTTCAACTTTGATTTTTGAATTATTCTCTTCTATTGTTGCTTCTAAACCTAAAACGTCTTCAACTTTCTTCATAGATTTTGATGTCGCTCCGCTTGTTGATGATGATATGTTTCTACTGAGAGAGAGTCGCAATCCAGTAACTAAGACTACATTGTGAGGTTGCTTTGTCTTTTTGGAATTTCCCTGACCTACTTGCCTTTCCATCATGTATGGTTAGGTCCATCACGGTTACCCTCTAAAAGGAACAAGTTCTCTCCTGAATTTCAAGGATCTCAATGTCTTTTTCTCTAATGTCTCAATAAGTTGTTATCTCTAGCATTCCAATTTCTATCTTTTCTGTGAGAAACAGTATGTAAACTTAGCTAACCGGATACCTTGTGACGCTAGAAGTTTCAAAAGTTCAACTAAAAAGTTTCTACCATACCCCCAAACTTAAATCTAACATTGTCCTCAATGTTCTAAAGATAAAATTAAAATCATATGAACAAGGAGAAACTGTTACCATTTGAAGCAAAAGAGTTAAGGAAAGATATTACCCGTGTCGCATGAGATTGGGTTACCTCCCAAGAAGTGCTAAGTTTAAAGTCTTCAGCCAGACATCGGAAGGAATTAGTCACCTCATAGAATCAAAAAGTAACAGCCGAAATAACTGTGGGTCTTCAAAACCAAAAAGAGCTGACCAAAGGAAACTACAATAACCCAAGAAAGTGAACAAGGATAGCATGCCCTTATCTAGTTTCCTGATTAAGATATTTATATCTAATTGTGGTCCAGGTTCAGGTTCTAAGAAAGGGTCTAAATAAAATATTTTCATTGGTTGCGTTTCTTCATAGGTGGGATCCGAATCATTAGGTCTTAGAGTCTGGAAAAGCTCAAATATGATCTTAGAAGCGCACAATAATAACCTAACTAACTGAGGATCCTCTAAGTCAATAAAATTTGACTTACAAAATTGACCACAATGAGAGTAGTGGTCACTCTTAAGCAAATGTGTCGATTCTAATTTCCTAAAGCATTTAGGTTTAGTCTCACAACTTAATATTCGACACGTTTGAAATATAAACGTTCCCACATTTGGAAGAAAACTATTTGGTGGTAAAACAAAGTCAATCTGGGTATCATAGCCTGGGAAAACCACATCAACCAGAGGATGGGTTTCTAACGACTGAACTTCTTCCTGGACATCATTAGGTTCGGGAAAACGAGTATGAAGGTAATCTTGTAAAATGGTCGAGGCAGAGATATCAAGTCCAAAATGAGGGATCTCTGTAAGAGCTAAAGGTATGGCACAAGGAGAATGATAATCACCCCCAAACTTAGATTTTTAGGTGCCTCTAGATAGACTAGCTACAATTTCCTTAATTTCTAGATCATTGGAATCCTGAAAATAGTCAATTGCTTCTTCGAGGTTATACTCAAGTGACGCATACTCACTCATATTTAAAAGCTCTACGAGTTCATTTTCTTCATCTAAGACTATTGTTTCTAAGTCGCTAGACTCTAAAACAGCATTTTCGGAATAAACCCATTCCTCTAAAGCATTATCGGCTTCGTAATCAAAAGAAAAAACTACATCGTCTAAAACGGTGGTCTCCCTAATCAAATCCTCGTCCTTTGGATAGGTGAATAATCATAAAAATTATTTGGATTTGAACTAGAAATAATAGAATCATTATAAAGCTCAATTGGATTAATAGATTCCTGATCACTATGCATACACATTTCAGATTCTTCATTACTACTATCCTCATCATAATAGTACGAAGATGATTGAACCTCATCAAAACAAGTAGTGCTACCAATTCTAACCTTGTTATATTGATTATGTAAATAACTATCTTCATTCTCAAGGGTATTATTGGATACACTATATTGGCAATTCAAGTAATTTCGAGCAATTCTTTCGTTCGTCTCAGCTATCCGCTCGAGGGATTCCTCTATAGAAAGTTCACTCATTATTGTAGTTCTTTCGTCTATAATTACACTATTCATCTCAGCTAACTTACGCGTCGACTCAGCTAACTCCCTGAGGGACTCTTCTAAAGGAGGAATAGGAACAAAGGGATCATAAAAAGGACTACTTTTCAATAGTTTGATTGTATCCTCTAGAGACGAAGAACTAGTATTATAATCTTCTTGCTCGTAAGACTGATGCATGTGTGGATAGTAATTGGGCTCACCAGGGTATGACCCATATCCTTCCAAAGGATGGCGTTCCCAACCACTATTCCCAACATGGTCATAAAAAGGATGATCTCCATATTCAAATTCAGGTCGATACTCATTGTATTGGCTTCTATCATACCAGTTCAACATTCTTAATTGCAAGGGAATTCTACACAATCACAAACAAGGCTGACTCGACGAAATCAAAAGTATAGAATCTAGCAAACAAAAAGCATGATGGCTCCACTTAGATTGTTTTCTAGACCAGCTTCTATTCCTTCGAAAAGGAATTCGTTACAATTTGAGCACACCCCTCTGGAATCAATCCGAGCTAATGTAAGTTGAATCGAGGCGAGGAAAGCTCAGTGGAGCTTTGATACCCAAAGCCTCACCGGTATTACAAGGCGGCGCAGTCACGCATTCAACTTACAGAAACCATCAAGAACTTTGAAGTATGCTTAAAAGAGTAACCAATATTTTTCGAAAGATTTTCCTACCAAGCTCGTTACCTTATCGCTCTCGTTCTAATCAAATTTTAACTTGGGTTCGCGTTAAGTTTCGTTTACCTAAGGCGGGCAAGAAGGGAACGGTGATGAAATCCGAACCCTTATCTTATATGGCCAGTTCTTGCCCTTTACTAGGAAATTAAAGCACCTGGTTCAGTCCTCAACATATAATCACCTTAAGCCAGACAGTAAACCCGCTGACAGGAGATTCGCGGGTGTTTAGAAGTTTACCTCCCGTACCAGACGGGCAAAGAACCGTTGTAGTCGACTCGGGCCACTGACTCCGGTGTCAGTGTGCGAACCCGAGGGGCCGAGACGATATTGTAATCGTCGTCCTTCCCTGCAAACAGTTTATATTTAATTTTTTTCTTTTTTTCTTTTTTTTATATAACCCTTCCGTAGGGTTTAAAATTAAAATAAATTGTCCAAAGTCCAGTCCAATGAAAAGAAATACAAAAAAAATAATAATAATAATTACAATTTTTTTTTTTGAAAAGTCTCTTAAAAAAATAAAAAAATAATTCTCTCTCTCTTTTTTCTTTATTTTTTTGCTTTGTCTTTTTTCCTTCTCTTTTAGCTTTAAGCTTTGATTCCAAGGTCTTTAGTATCCAACTTCAAACCTGTAATACAAAGACACAACCAAAGAGACGTAAAAAGAACAAATGGAATAATAAAAAATAATAAAAACCTAAAAATTCTACCTAAGCACAAATCCGCGTCGGCGGCGCCAAAATGATATAATGTTTTTGATGATGTTGTAGTAATGAGGTTCAAACTCTCGGACTTGTGAAGATTAAATTTAAAGATTTAATAAAATTATATACAAAAATATTAACAAAGTGGGCGAGATGTAACCAAGACACTAGAATCCACTATTACACATGAATGACGTCAAATATTTCATAACTCTAATTATCCTTTTAATCCTTTATTTCTTAATCCACAAATAATCAAACATATTCTCAAAAATTAATTGTATCCCTTAAGCATAGATTATCTAACCAAAGCATAACCTATCTAATTGAATCACAACTAATGAAGAAAATTATGTAAACTTTTAAGAACTCTGCAAAAGCAGTGATTGAGTGAATTATAATTAAATAAATTAGAGAAAATGAAATAGTTACCCATTGTTCATGTGTGAATAGCTTCATCCATTGCCTTGGTTACGAGAGAATTAGCCGCTCATCATGTTGGAAAACCTCTCAAAGAATTTCATTGATGCTCAAAAATGGTTTACAAATGAAGAGAATATGAGAAATACAATAAAACCGGGTTTGTAACAATTATATTTGTTACAAACCAGAGAACTACGACCCTCAGTGAAAAAATAAGACTGCTGTAGCTGTGTCGCAAACGCTGTAGCAAATAAGTCTGCCTCATGTACGACCCACAGGTGTGAGTCGTTATTACTGTAGAAAAACGACTGATGGTGCAGGTCCGTTCTTCGTGTTCTTCATGTTCATCATCAGCAGCAGCAGCAGCAGAAATCGAGTTTGGGAAAACTCGAATTTCTTCTTCTCTGGATCTCCTCACCCCCCCCCCCCCCCCCCCAGACTCTCGACAACCTTTCTACTCAACCCCAGCAACCTATTTATAGCCAACAGACCCATCGAATCTCTCTCATTCACTCCATATAATTCTCTTTAACTCGGCAGTAAAGAAAATATTTATGGGAATATTTTCTTTCCTGTTTCATCTTCTCACGCGTTTTTAAGCCTCCAAATTACCATATTTAACTCCTTCACGCTCCAACAGGCTGTGAGGGTCTTCCATGCACGCACAAAACACGTTGAATCTTCTCCAAATCACGTGAAACCCGTGATATACACGAACTGCCCTGTTTTCAACCCGTGAATTGTTTGGTTGATTCTAGCCAATTCTGGTCGAATCAAACGCCCACAGTGTGTTTAATAGGCCATATCACAACTATCTACCAAAAATCATCCATTGAATCTCCCTAGAACACGTTCAACAATTCCATCAAAAATATGCAGAAGTGTTCTCCATTTTCCCGCCAAAAACAAAATTCAAATGAAGAAGATGACCTCCCCTTAATCCTGTACTGGGGTGCGAATAGCATATGCCTTTTGGGTGACCTGGGGTGCCCCTTAGTAATTGAGGTGCCCCTTATCCAACGGTGAGAGTCCGAATAACACGTGTCCTCCGGGGCTTTTACCAACTTTTCGAGCCGAATTTTCCAAAAAATGTTTATTTTCCAAAGGTTCCTACAAACACATAAAACATCAAAATTAGTACAAACTCGAGTGCCGACAATATATAGTATTGGGATCAAATTAAACACAAAAATGTGTCTATTGGTTTGCACTTGTCTGATAGTCCTGGAATGAATATGTTCAGTGCTGCCAATTTCCCTGCCAACTATTGTATCTCATTTTTGTAAGTTGGAGGTTTCATCCCCAAAATTGATATTTTTTTCTGTGGATCAACTTCTATTCCTTTTCTCGTAACATGAAGCCTAGGAAATTCCCACTTTGGACCCCCATAAGCATACTTTGAAGTATTGATTTCCATGATACAGCTTCTGAGGATGGTGAAAGTCTTGAGCAAATATTTTATATGACCTTATGGTTCTTTGCTTTTTACGAACATGTGATCTACGTAGCATTCTATTGTGCTTCTGATGAGGTCTTTAAAAATCATGTTAACCAGCCTATGATAGTTGATCCTGCGTTCTTTAGATCGACGGGCATTGTCTTGAAACAATATAGCCCATTATCGGTGATGAACGCAGTATGCTCCTCATCCTTTGGATTCATTGGTATCTGATTATACCCTGAATATTTATCCATGAATGGTACTCTTCCATACTTTAAGACAGCTTCAACGATTCTATCTATATCGGGCAGAGGGTAACTGTCTTTGGGTCACGCTTTATTCAAGTTTGTGAAGTATATACAGACTCTTACCTTACCATTTTTTTATACGACCACAATATTCAATATCCATTCTGTATATTTTCATTCTCTTATGATGTTTGCTTCTAGTATTCTTTGAACGTCTATTTTTACTGCATCATACATCTTATCCTTCATTTTTTATTTTCCGTTAATTTACTAGATTGAAGTATGAACTGATGTTCAGTGAGTGACAGGTGATACTTGGATCAATCTCCACCGTGTATGACATTTTCGAGGCAAAGAGGTCTATATTTTCTTTTAGGAATTTTTGTGAACCCCTTTTTTCTTCAACCATGAAATCTATTCCAAGATAGGTTATTTTTGATTTGTCATCTGAACCCAGGTTTAATTCTTCCAATAGTTCAACTACTTCTTCTTTAAATTATATGTCGAACAAGCTGACCATATCCCTTCGTGCTTCAAGCTTCAATGTAAAAGTACGTTGTTTATAATTCTTTGACTTGACTTGGACGTTATTTGACTTGCAGTTGACTATGTACAAACAAGGTAACCTGTTGGTTAATGGGTGTTTATTAGGAGGGGAGGATGTATAACTCATATCTTATTTCAATGTGAGAAAAATCTTTGCAAAACCATGGTAGTATAATGCTTAGCTTTAATTGGTTTAGGTCACTGCAATGCTCACTTGGACTGATGATATATACTTCTTCACCCTTAGTTTGAAGGTTTAGATGTTTCACACAGATTTAGAAAAATGAGTGAGACTATCTTTTTTTTTCAAATATCTCCCTTAGTAATAATTCTTAAAATATTTAAATTACTCAGTATTTCGTTCCATGTTTCTAGTGGTCTGATTTCAATATAAGAAAAAATATGAAAACCTTTTTTTTTTTTTGCTAAAAATAAATCTCAAATCTTAAACTAAACTGAGATGGAGGGAGTAACTAAAATTTGGGATCACAAGCTTATGCATCACTTGGGTAACTAGTAAGAAATAATTAATTTCCCTTTATTCCTACAGTAAATACGATAATAATAGAGGGTATCAGCAGCACAATATATTTAGAATTTGTAATCGACAAAGATGTCTATCATTTATTGAATCAACATCATGAGGTACATAAATTCATGATTTTATGGGTATGATAAATTTTAATGTGTCTTCTTTCATGTAAATATAAACTGGGAAAAAAAATGGTAGCTTGGCTTTTGTTTTCGGGAATAATACTAATAATATAATATTAATCAAGGACACTTGGGTTTGCCTTCCTGTGTTTTCCAGTTATTGTAGCAAGGACATTCTTCTTTATGACCATATGTGCCTGATGGAACACAAAGGCATTTGCTGCAACACTGATTACAGTAGAGCAGGCATGGCTTCTTATGTGACGTCGCAGAACACCTCTGTTCGCATGCATTTGCACACTCTGATATTAAAAATAAAATATCAGTTGATTTAAAATGTATAATAACCGACCAAAAATAAAATAAAAATGTATATTTATTTCTCAAAGGAAAAAACAGACTCGGTGAAAAGTTAAATACCTTGAGGCCTGAGTGAACGTTCTCCACCATTCTGTTCGTCATTTTAAAAAATTAGAATAATTCACATCTCAAGAAACTATAACTCGAGAATGATATAATATAATTCTTTCAGGAAATAAAAATGAAAATATCATTTTCTAAAAGACACAATATAAAGATTTTGTATGCAGTTTTTTTAGGATGAAGAAATCTATTAAAAAAATAACTCACCCGGGCATGACCATGACTAGTTGAAATAACGCTGCTGGTTACCTCTCCCTGCAAGACATGATAATTAGAAACCTTAATTATAAGAATATGAATAGAAAAAAATCATTCAAAATTCTACAAATCTTAATAAGAAAGAAAAAGAACTAACGAATGAGAGTTGGACAAAGAAGTAAAATGCAATGAACACAAAGACATAAGAGATGAATGGACATGAGAAACGAGCCATGTTGCGTTTTCTCTTTTTTTTCTTTGAATTGATTTTTGGATTGGGTGTTGAGATGGGAATGAATCTAGTGAGCAACAAAGAGTCCATTTATATAGAGCTGAGGAATAAAGGACGACAATGAATGACTCTGGTACATGCATATGGTGACAAATATATTTCACTGTTTTTTACCTTTTTAGGAATTATGATTTTTTTAATGGGAAAAAAAATCTTTTGGTTGACTCATAGAAATTGAATTGATTCATTCATATGAAAGTTAATAAATTTCTGCTAACTCATAGAAACAAATACGATTAATTATAGATGATATTGAATGCACTGTCCATTCATATGGGTTCATGCACTAAAAGAAATTTTCACCTACCCTCCCTAATTATTGCACCTACCCTCACAAATTAAGAATGAAATATACATTTGGTAAATGAATAATTGGTGATTCCGGAAAATATTTAGGGTGGTAGCAACATAGTTCCTGCTAGCGAAGGGTTAATGGGAAAAAAAATAGCAAATCATTTTTGTTGAAGAAGCAGAGTGCATTATTATATTTGAAGGGATCAGATTGATGGAAATTAAAGGCATTAGTTATTTCTGCTTATACAACAATGCAAAGAATGTAGTCACTTACATGAAAAATAAATAACACTAAATATGTTGGTCCAGTAGCACTATTTTTTAGATGATTGTTACTTTCTGCTAAACATATTTTCATTTATGGGAATATATATTGTTAATAGGATTTATACCTCTCCAACTGACAAAGCGGCTAAAAACTGAGGAAGAATCATCTAAATGGAGAATGGATGGTGCTGAACCTTCCTTTCTTATATTAATATATAATCTTTTTTTTTCCCGAAATAAATCTTCATTTTTTAGCAAAAACAATTAATATTCATTGATGATGCTAAAAGTATGGAAGAGACTAAAGGCACAAGTAAAGAATCAGTCTTTCAAATAGATAATGAGGACAAGATAACTTCAGGTGAATGGGTAATACGGTGAAGTTAAAACACCTTGAGGGGGTTCCCCACTAAAAAACCTATACCGAACGAGCAAAATTTGGACGTTCTTATGAATTGAGAACCTTAATAGAAGTTACAAACAAAGTTAAAAAAATAAATAAAATGAAATGAACTTTTTTATGTGGAATTATGATGAGAAACAAGAAGTTGAGAACGAAAAAGGAACTCTTTAGGATTAAATAGAATGAGGAGGATAACAATGTTAACTTCGATCGAGGGAAATGAACTCCAACAAAAAAGATTTAATTAGTTGCTATTGTTGGTAATTTTTATTATATGCAGAGGTAAAGGGTTTTTTCCTAATGTTGTTTGCTCTCTCTCATTTGTATTGTATGCTTGGATCCATTTTTTGATTTCTTTTTGTGTGACACTAGTTTGTGCTCGTCTTTTTTAATATTGTATTTATTTTTAACCAATAAAACCTTAACCTTTTTATTTATTTATTTTTAAGTAACATTAACTATAGAAGATTATCATGAAAATATCATATATATATCAAAGTGATTTACCAAATGCCCGGTCTCACTATTGTTTTCTTTTACTTGTTAATCATAGATGTCTTGTTTTGGGGAACAAAAAAATTCTTTGGCTTGACTTGGGTGATATTTGACTTGTTGTTGACTATGTACAAACAAGGTAACCTGTTGGTTAATAGATGTTTATTATGAGGGGAGGATGTGTAACTCATCTCTTATTTTGATGTGATACTAAGCTTTTCAACAACATGGTAGTACTGATTAGTTTTAGTTGATTTAGGTCGTTGTAATGCTAAATTGGATTGATGATATATACTTCTTCACCCTTAGTTTGAAGGTTTAGATGTTTCACACAGATTTAGAAAAATGAGCGATATTATTTTTCTTTTCCAAATATTTTCCTTTGTAGTATTTCTCAAAATATTTAAATTACCTAGTGTTTCGTTCCTTGTTTCTAGTAGTCTGATTTCAATTTAGGAAAAAAATGAGAAAAATATGATACCTTCATTATTTTTGTACTAAAAATAAATCTTGAATCTTAAACTAAACTGAGATGAGGGAGTAACCGATCGCAGTCTTGTGCATCACTTGTGTAACTAGTAAGAAATAATTAATTGCTCTTGATTCCTGCAGTAAATACGATAATAATAGAGGGCAGCAACAACACAATATATTTGAAATTCGTAATCGACAAAGATGTCTACCATTTATTAAATCAACATCATGAGCTACACTAAATTCATGATTTTATGGGTATGATAAATTTTAATGTGCTTTCGTTCATGTAAATATAAACTGGAAAAAACTGGTAGCTTGGCTTTTGCTTTCAGGAATAATGTTTATTAAGGACACTTGGGTTTGCCTTCCTGTGTTTTCCAATTATTGTAGCAAGGACATTCTTCTTTATGACCATATGTGCCTGATGGAACACAAAGGCATTTGTTGCAGCACTTGTTACAGTAGAGCAGGCATGGCTTCTTGTGTGACGTCGCAGAACACCTCTGTTCACATGCGCTTGCACACTCTGATATTAAAAATAAAATTTTCAGTTGATTTAATATGTATAATTATCGACCAAAAACAAAATAAAAATGTATATTTATTTCTCAAAGGAAAAAACAGACTCGGTGAAAAGTTAAATTACCTTGAGGCCTGAGTGAACCTTCTCCACCATTCTGTTCGTCATTTTAAAAAATTAGAATGATTCACATCTCAAGAAACTATAACTCGAGAATGATATAATATAATTCTTTCAGGAAATAAAAATGAAAATATCATTTTCTAAAAGACACAATATAAAGATTTTGTATGCAGTTTTTTTAGGATGAAGAAATCTATTAAAAAAATAACTCACCCGGGCATGACCATGACTAGTTGAAATAACGCTGCTGGTTACCTCTCCCTGCAAGACATGATAATTAGAAACCTTAATTATAAGAATATGAATAGAAAAAAATCATTCAAAATTCTACAAATCTTAATAAGAAAGAAAAAGAACTGACGAATGAGAGTTGGACAAAGAAGTAAAATGCAATGAACACAAAGACATAAGAGATGAATGGACATGAGAAACGAGCCATGTTGCGTTTTCTCTTTTTTTTCTTTGAATTGATTTTTGGCTTGGGTGTTGAGATGGGAATGAATCTAGTGAGCAACAAAGAGTCCATTTATATAGAGCTGAGGAATAAAGGACGACAATGAATGACTCTGGTACATGCATATGGTGACAAATATATTTCCCTGTTTTTTACCTTTTTAGGAATTATGATTTTTTTAATGGGAAAAAAAATCTTTTGGTTGACTCATAGAAATTGAATTGATTCATTCATATGAAAGTTAATAAATTTCTGCTAACTCATAGAAACAAATACGATTAATTATAGATGATATTGAATCCACTGTCCATTCATATGGGTTCATGCACTAAAAGAAATTTTCACCTACCCTCCCTAATTATTGCACCTACCCTCACAAATTAAGAATGAAATATACATTTGGTAAATGAATAATTGGTGATTCCGGAAAATATTTAGGGTGGTAGCAACATAGTTCCTGCTAGCGAAGGGTTAATGGGAAAAAAAATAGCAAATCATTTTTGTTGAAGAAGCAGAGTGCATTATTATATTTGAAGGGATCAGATTGATGGAAATTAAAGGCATTAGTTATTTCTGCTTATACAACAATGCAAAGAATGTAGTCACTTACATGAAAAATAAATAACACTAAATATGTTGGTCCAGTAGCACTATTTTTTAGATGATTGTTACTTTCTGCTAAACATATTTTCATTTATGGGAATATATATTGTTAATAGGATTTATACCTCTCCAACTGACAAAGCGGCTAAAAACTGAGGAAGAATCATCTAAATGGAGAATGGATGGTGCTGAACCTTCCTTTCTTATATTAATATATAATCTTTTTTTTTCCCGAAATAAATCTTCATTTTTTAGCAAAAACAATTAATATTCATTGATGATGCTAAAAGTATGGAAGAGACTAAAGGCACAAGTAAAGAATCAGTCTTTCAAATAGATAATGAGGACAAGATAACTTCAGGTGAATGGGTAATACGGTGAAGTTAAAACACCTTGAGGGGGTTCCCCACTAAAAAACCTATATCGAACGAGCAAAATTTGGACGTTCTTATGAATTGAGCACCTTAATAGAAGTTACAAACAAAGTTAAAAAAATAAATAAAATGAAATGAACTTTTTTATGTGGAATTATGATGAGAAACAAGAAGTTGAGAACGAAAAAGGAACTCTTTAGGATTAAATAGAATGAGGAGGATAACAATGTTAACTTCGATCGAGGGAAATGAACTCCAACAAAAAAGATTTAATTAGTTGCTATTGTTGGTAATTTTTATTATATGCAGAGGTAAAGGGTTTTTTCCTAATGTTGTTTGCTCTCTCTCATTTGTATTGTATGCTTGGATCCATTTTTTGATTTCTTTTTGTGTGACACTAGTTTGTGCTCGTCTTTTTTAATATTGTATTTATTTTTAACCAATAAAACCTTAACCTTTTTATTTATTTATTTTTAAGTAACATTAACTATAGAAGATTATCATGAAAATATCATATATATATCAAAGTGATTTACCAAATGCCCGGTCTCACTATTGTTTTCTTTTACTTGTTAATCATAGATGTCTTGTTTTGGGGAACAAAAAAATTCTTTGACTTGACTTGGGTGATATTTGACTTGTTGTTGACTATGTACAAACAAGTTAACCTGTTGGTTAATAGATGTTTATTATGAGGGGAGGATGTGTAACTCATCTCTTATTTTGATGTGATACTAAGCTTTTCAACAACATGGTAGTACTGATTAGTTTTAGTTGATTTAGGTCGTTGTAATGCTAAATTGGATTGATGATATATACTTCTTCACCCTTAGTTTGAAGGTTTAGATGTTTCACACAGATTTAGAAAAATGAGCGATATTATTTTTCTTTTCCAAATATTTTCCTTTGTAGTATTTCTCAAAATATTTAAATTACCTAGTGTTTCGTTCCTTGTTTCTAGTAGTCTGATTTCAATTTAGGAAAAAAATGAGAAAAATATGATACCTTCATTATTTTTGTACTAAAAATAAATCTTGAATCTTAAACTAAACTGAGATGAGGGAGTAACCGATCGCAGTCTTGTGCATCACTTGTGTAACTAGTAAGAAATAATTAATTGCTCTTGATTCCTGCAGTAAATACGATAATAATAGAGGGCAGCAACAACACAATATATTTGAAATTCGTAATCGACAAAGATGTCTACCATTTATTAAATCAACATCATGAGCTACACTAAATTCATGATTTTATGGGTATGATAAATTTTAATGTGCTTTCGTTCATGTAAATATAAACTGGAAAAAACTGGTAGCTTGGCTTTTGCTTTCAGGAATAATGTTTATTAAGGACACTTGGGTTTGCCTTCCTGTGTTTTCCAATTATTGTAGCAAGGACATTCTTCTTTATGACCATATGTGCCTGATGGAACACAAAGGCATTTGTTGCAGCACTTGTTACAGTAGAGCAGGCATGGCTTCTTGTGTGACGTCGCAGAACACCTCTGTTCACATGCGCTTGCACACTCTGATATTAAAAATAAAATTTTCAGTTGATTTAATATGTATAATTACCGACCAAAAACAAAATAAAAATGTATATTTATTTCTCAAAAGGAAAAATAGACTCAAGGAAAATTTAAATTACCTTGAGGCCTGAGTGAACCTTCTCCACCATTCTGTTTGTCATCTTAAATAATTAGAATAATTCATATCTCAAGAAACTATAACTCGAAAATGATATGATATAATTCTTTCAGGATATAAAAAGATAAAAATGAAAATATCATTTTCTGAAAGACACGGTATAAAGATTTTTTACGCAATTTGTTTAGGATGAAGAAATATATTAAAAAAATAACTCACCCGGGCATGACCAAGAGTAGTTGAAACAACGCTACTGGTTACCTCTCTCTGCAAGACATGATAATTAAAAATCTTAACTATAAGAATATGAAGAGAAAAAAACCATTCAAAATTCTACAAATCTTAATAAGATAGAAAAAGAACTAACGAATGAGAGTTGGACAAAGAAGCAAAATGCGATGATCACAAAGACATAAGATATGAGAGGAGATGAGAAATGAGACATGTTGTGTATTCTTTTTTCTTCTTTGAATTGATTTTTGGTTTGGGTGTTGAGATGGGAATGAATCGAATGAGCAACAAAGAGTCCATTTATATAGAGTAGAAGAATAAATGTCGGCAGTGAATCACTCTGGTACATGCATATGGTGACAAATTTATATAATTTTTTTTACATTTTAGGAATTATGATTTTTTATGGGAAAAAAATCTTTTGGTTGACTCATAGAAATTGAATTGATTCATTTATAGGAAAGTTAATGAATTTCTGCTAACTCATAGAAACAAATTCGATTATGGATAATATTGAATCCACTGTCCATTCGCAAGGGTTGATGCACTAAAAGAAAATTTCACATACCCTCTCTAATTATTGCACCTACCCTCATTAATTAAGAATGAAATATACCTTTAGTAAATGAGAAAATGGTGATTCCGAAAAATATTTAGGGTAAGGTAACCAAGGGGGGATTTTGTTTTATTAAAGCAATAAAAACTAAATCTAAAGCAATAAATAATTGGAAGTAACCAATAAGAGAAAAATATTGGTCAAGGGATTGTATCATTCTCAACCATGTATTTTTATCAACAATGAGAATTGGTAGTTTAATCTCTCAATTATTAGAAGTCCTAGGATATCTTGATCGCAAGAATATCCCGCTAATTTCCAGATTTCATCACAAACACATTAAAAGATGCACATGTGAATTTTATCTAGATTTCAATTTAAAGTGTAAAAGAACAATTAAGTTTAACTCCATAAGAGCACTAATTTCTATGAAACAGGACTAATCAATGGAAACGAACATGTAAAACAACTAATTTGTTTTAACAAAGGTTATAATTCATATGTGATTATAAATGTTAGAGAATTGCTCGGTCGAACTCGCAAGCGTTTCTATCTCAAGCTTGTTTGTCAAGTTTAGTTGCCAAAACTATAAGTCTTGGTTTCTAGTCTACTTATAGCTAAGTCTCGGATTAGGATAGTAAGTGTAGTTGAGCTTTAAACACCACGGCGTTCATCGAATGAAGACGAAGAAATACTTAAGGGAACTTGTGGAGACTTGAACTTATCTATCACTCAAAAGTCTATCTATTATATCTCCCATTTTGAGACAAAAGTCGTATTGCTATATATACTTAAATTATACACATTTGCTATTTCGAGCCGAGTTTATCTCGCTTATCTATTTCTCGAAATATGTATTGGTAAGCTTTCTCTTTGGCCAAGTTCATATTTACTCGTGACGAAAGTCATGTTGATTATTTCAATAACTTGAAAATCGCTTTGATGAAAATAGTTTGTGGATAACAACTATTTTAACATCCTCTAAGTAAGTTTCAATGATTGAAATGAGAGTTTAGAACAAGCAACCATGTTTGGATATAAACATAGTGTGTTTTCACATTTGTGTAAAAGTCCAAAACCGGGACCTAAAGTATGCGTACCCGTACGCGTACAGGCGGTTGTTGGAAATCCGGCTTGCGAAAGTTTCACGTCTGTGAATTTCTGCTGGAGTTTGGAGTTAAAAACAAACTCAATCCAAGTATGCGTACCCGTTTGCATACTTAAGAAGGTTGCTCTCTAAAATCGGTTTGTTCATGAACTAAAACATTTATATAATAAGGGATGCAATCTTTGCAAAACATGGCTATAATGTTCATGAATTGATTCGAGTGAATCAAAATCGATTTTGCTTCGATTGTGTCTTGTATACTACTATGAGATCTAAGCAATTGAACAACTTTCTAATTATTTCATTTGAGTCATTTGAACTAGTTATGGTGAAGATGAATAACGTTTATATGATAGTGCTCATATGGATAACCATTGGTTAACTATTTTTGAATCTACTAGGTGTATAGTTTAGGTACGGTTACTCAAACCTAAATGAACGTGCATTTCATTTGTGTATAACAAGCTAAGTTCGATCTAACGGTTGAAAGATATTAGCTTGAATTCTTTGTTACCAAGGTAACTTAGATTGCAAACCCTGATTTGAAATCTATATAAAGGAGAACTCTATCAACTGGGAAACCTAATCCCCTCACCTCCTGTGTGATACAAGTTGCATAAGCTAGAGTCGATTCTCCTTTAAACTTTGGTTTTTCACGAAACCTTGTAGGTTAACGACTTGAAGATTTCATTGGGATTGTGAAGCCAGACCCAACTATTTTCTCTGTAGTTGGGTGATCTGATCTTGCTGTTTTCAATCGTGACCAATTTCAATCGTAAGATTGGCTTGAGATTTATATCTCCGATAGGAAAGATAGAAAAGTAGTCACAAATACCTTTGTCTCATCGTTTGTGATTCCACAATATCTTGTTTCGTTAATCGATTAAGATTATTGTGAGGTGATTGATAATACTAGTTTGTTCTTCGGGAATATAAGTCTGGGTTATCAATTGGTTCCTGTTCACCTTGATTTATCAAAAGACGGAACAGAAACTCGTAGGTTTAACTGTGGGAGACAGATTTATCTATTCAATAGACTTTTCTGTGTGATACAGATTTGTTTATCAAGTCTTCGACTTTGGGTGGTAACAAATCTTAGTTGTGGGTGAGATCAGCTAAGGGAATCAAGTGCGTAGTATCCAGCTGGGATCAGAGATGTAAGGAGCACGACTGTACCTTGAATCAGTGTGAGATTGATTAGGGTTCAACTACATTCCAGTCCGAAGTTAATTTGTAGCAGGCTAGTGTCTGTAGCGGCTTAATACAATGTGGTGTTCAAATCTGGACTAGGTCCCTGGGTTTTTCTACATTTTCGGTTTCATCGTTAACAATACTTCTGGTGTCTGTGTCATTTCTTTTTCGCATTTTATTTTGTTATGTAATTGAAATATCACAGGTTGTACGTTGAATCTATCAATTGGTAAATCCAAACTTTGGTTGTTGATTGAAATTGATTGATCCTTGAACTTTGGTCTTTGGTACCATTCAAGTTATTTCTCTTGTATTCAATCAGGCTCGCAAATTTCTATTTGTTTGATTGCGGATTGAATCGAGAAATTGAGATACAACTCTTTGATATATTTTTTTTAAAGATTGAGTTTGACTGTCTAGTTGATTCTCTTGAAAGTATATTGGAGTTAGTACATACAGATTTATAAGAAAAATATTGGGTGAGGTTGTTAGACCCCCGCTTTTTCAATTGGTATCAGAGCAGGCAAACACGTTTAAGACCTCAAAAGTCTCTGTTTGTAGCGATCTGACTCTATGGACAGAAGTTATATTTCTACAAACGTACCACCAGTCTTCGATGGCTCTAATTACTTATGGTAGAAAATTGCGATGCGTGCCTTTCTTCAAGCGCGTGATTTTCAATCATGGGTTTACGTTGTTAATGGATATATTCCTCCGGTTGTTACAATAGGCACTGTAACTGTTCCAAAGGATATTGGTGATTATGATGTTGCCGAGATTCTTGCTGCAAGGAAAAATTCTGACGGGTTGAATGCAATCATCCATGCCATTACCCCAGATCTTCGGAACCATGTGACTACGTGCACTCAGTATAAAGATGTTTGGGATATCTTAGAAACCGTATTTGAAGGGAATACCTGTGAAAAAGAAGCTAGACTTTAAAACCTAAATTCTGATTGGGAAAACCTTCGTATGGAAGATGAAGATTCATTTGATGAGTTTAATCACAAAGTGTCTGAAATTGTTAATGCATCTTTTGCATTGGGTAAGACTATTCCTGAAAAAGACATTGTGATGAAGATTCTCAGATCTCTTCCATCTAGATATGATTCTAAGAAACACGCCATCGTTGAAGAAAATAACCTTGATGTGCTTTCCAAAAATACTCTTGTGAGAAAACTAAAGATTTTTGATCTTGAGATAAAACAAAGAGAAATACGTCACATGTCGTGCAACCCTGTTGGTACATCTGATAAAAAATCTCGACGTCTTAAGTTGATTTATACAAAGGATGAGAATTTCTTTAATTCAACTATTTCACTGATTTTTTTTGATCCAAAGGAATGGATTAAATTAAGTTGGGGAAATTCCCAAGTCTAATAACAACTGACGCTCAACACACTTAGGTGGTTGATTAAACCAAGTCTGAGAGATAGAATTCTTCCTGCTGTATTTAGCTAACTTATCAGCAGTTTTATTACATAATCTAGGAATGAACTTACACATCCAATGATGGATTGTGTTTAACTTATCAAAAGTATCTAGCAAGATATCTTCATTTTCCCAAGCAATCCCTGAAGAGGTTTTGTTGATGTAGCTTTCTATGTTCTTGAGATCAGTCTCAAAAATAACATGCGTAATCTCCAAATCCATTCTCCAACTGACAACATCTGAGAAAGCTAGACACTCAGCGCTTTCAGAGTCATTTACTCCTGCATATCATTCTGATTTTCCTCCGCACTATTTACCTGTAGAATCACGTAAAATAAGAGCAACTTCAGTTAGACCTGTATTAGAGTCAAATGAAGCATCACAATTAATAGTATGAAAAGGACTAGGGGGTGGTTTCCATGCAGGGGTTATATTAGTGCATTGGGAAACTCTATAGCGGTCTACATATTGTCTGTTATTGAGCGTATCAATATAACTGGCAAAACTTAGAGATCTTTTTGCCGTAGCGATGGGATCTGCTTTCTTATGCTGAAAGTTAGTTTCGCATCTTTGATTCCAGATCGTCCAAGCAACAATCATGATACGATTCAAGTTGAACCCCTGTAGCAGCTTGTGAAGCTTGATTCATCCAACCCTCAAAAACCATTGTTATGTCTGCATGAACTATTGCCAGGACTGATGCTCCTCCAGGTATTTGCATCCAAACAACCCTTGAGAATGGGCAAAAGAACAATACGTGCAGGAGAGACTCATCAAATTGCTTTCATAAATGGCACAAGCAATTAATATAACTGCAGTTTTGAGAAAGTCGTACTTTTGTTGGCAGAATATCAGAGAGAACTTTCCACCAAAAATGTTTGACACGAGGCCAAGTTTCTATTTTTCAAAATAGCTTCCAGCTTGTGTTTGAATTACCAATCTTATGAGATATTTGTATATTGCCAAGACTTAAATCATGAAGTTTGTTGTAGGCAGACTTCAGTGTGAACTCCCCATTCCTTGTATGAATCCAAACCAGTTTATCTTCTATAGAATTAGGAATCTTCATATTGATTATTAGATTAACTGTATCCAAATCAAACAGATGATGAAATAATGGCTCATTCCATTGTCTGCTGCCTTGTATGAATAAATCTTGAACCCAGATATAATGCTCACTATTTGAGTTACCTTTTCTTGGGATTGGGGGATGATCTAATCCAAATATCCATACATCAAGCCATATCCTTATTTTCTTTCCATTTCCCAGTCTCCACCTGCTGTGATTCTTTATGAAGGGGATTTGTTTTTGCAATCCTCGCCAGGACCAAGAGAAATTAGTCTTGAGATTTGCATGCAAAATATGAGTGCCAG
The DNA here is from genome assembly GCF_003573695.1 of Papaver somniferum. Taxonomy (NCBI): domain Eukaryota; kingdom Viridiplantae; phylum Streptophyta; class Magnoliopsida; order Ranunculales; family Papaveraceae; genus Papaver; species Papaver somniferum. The sequence continues at coordinate 26,755,305 of NC_039364.1, forward strand.
GATAATATTTAGCTTGCATTGCTTTTACCCACTTCTCTTCAGAATTGATGCACATTCTCCAGACAGCTCTAATGAGTAAAGCTTGATTTAAGAGTTTCAGATCCCTGAAGCCTTGTCCACCAAAATGTTTGTGTAACCCAAGCTTCTTCCATGAAGTAATGCAGATGCCATTATGTTCTTGAAAACCCCACCAAAATTTTCACTGCAGATTATCAATCTGTTTGATAATTTCAGAAGGAATTTGTAAACAACGCATAGTATAGGCTAGTATTGTATTAGTGGCAGTCCTTATCATAAGTGATTTGCTGCATTGTGACATGGATTCACTATTCCAGTTGAAAAGACGATTTTTCACCCTCTCCACTAAACCTGTGAAGCAGTTAACCTTGTTCTTTCCAATGATAAGAGGAATTCCTAGGTATCTCTCATTAGAATTCATCCTAGGAACCTTTAGTCTTCGAGTAAGAATCCTGCAAAACCTCTGTGGTACATTTGCACTATAGTACACACTTGATTTACCAAAATTTACCATCTGACCAGCCGCTGCTCCAAAATCTTCAATTATCTTGAGAAGATTATTCACATTGTGCAAGTCAGCATTAATAAATAGCAGACAATCGTCTGCGAAGAATAAATGAGATATTGGAGGAGCATTAGGTACAATTTTAATACCTTCTATCTGGTTGGATTGTTCAGCCTTAAGGAGTTGTCTTGAGAAGGATTCCATTACAATTATAAAAAGGTAAGGTGACAGAGGGTCACGCTGCCTTACACCTCTTGAGGGAAAATACGGTTTGCATGGAGCGTCGTTCAAAAGTATGGAGATTTTAGTTGTGCTGACATATTGCATAATTAGATGACAAAATTCTTCACAGAATCCTAGCTTCAACATAACATATCTTAAGAAGGACCATTCAAGCATATCAAAGGCTTTAGACATGTCTAGCTTCAAAGCAAGATACTTGTTAACTTCTTTTTTATTCTTCATTGTATGAACAATCTCCTGAGCAAGATGGATGTTATCTGTGATTTGCCTTCCTTGAACATATGCATCTTGAAGTGGAGATATTACTTTTCCCATAATTTTCTTCAGTCTCTTTGATATAATCTTTGAGATGATTTTTTAGGAAGAATTACAAAGAGCTATAGGTCTTAGATCAGATGGGAACTGCTTGTTTGTTTTTTTTGGAATCGGTGAAATATTAGTATCATTCAAACTTTTTAGAAGATAACCAGTTTGAAAGAATTGTTTCACCATATGTACTACATCATTATCCACAATCTCCCAATGATGCTGAAAAAATCCAGGTGGGAATCCATCTGGACCAGGTGCTTTCCAAGGCTTCATGTATTTTAAAGCTCTATGTATTTCAATATTGTCTGGGATTCTCATTAACTCCAGCTTGTCTGCAGAATTAATCAAAGAAGGAATGCAACTTATGATATCATCATTTCTGTCAGGCACAGTGGAAGTATGGAGAGAACTGTAATGACCAATTAATAGATTTTCTAGTTCCTCCCTAAAAGTGCACCAGTTTCCATTTCCATCTTTTAAAGCCACAATATTGTTTCTTGTTCTTCTTTTGTTTGCATTAGCATGATGGTATTTTGTGTTTCTATCCATTTCAAGATAATATTCATCTCTTGCTTTTTGTCCCCAAAATTCATGTTGTATTTGATGCCAGTGCTCAATTTGATTCTCTACATGAATTACTTCATTGTCATTATCTGGGTGCTGACTGTTTTGCTATAAAGCCTCCAACTGCTGATGAAGAAGAAATATGTTACTTTGAATGTCTCCAAACTTCTCCCTATTCCATTTTGAGATGTATTTTCTTTTGATAATAAGCCTTCTTAATAATCTAAAACCATGAGACCCATTAACTTGTACTCCCCAAGCAGTAGTGATCTCATTATTTAAAGTGTCATCTTTCTCATAGCATTGGAAGTATTTCCAATTCTTTTTTCTGTTGCCATGTTGAATAGAAGTATCCAGCATTATAGGACAGTGATCTGACCCCAATTGAGGTAGGTGTAAGAGTTTTGAGTCTGGGAAAGATATGAACCAATCACTGTTAACAATAGCTCTGTCAAGTCTTGATCTCCTAATGCCAGTACCATGAATATTACTTGACCAGGTGAAAGATCTACCAGTATACCCCAAATCTTCCAGACCAACTTCATATATGAGATTAATATAAGCAGAATCCCTAGATGAAGAAGTAACACTATTAGAAGTATGAGAATGATTTGAAGAAGAAGAAAGACTGCCATTAACATGTATTCTCCCTTCATTATTGAAAACCATATTTAGATCCCCAAGAACTACCCATGGTTGTGTGATGCTTTGACTTAAATCTTTGATATAAGTCCACTGCTTCTCCTTATGTTGTGGATAAGAAGATCCATACATACATGTAAGTAGCCATTCTGGTTTTGAGGGATCATCTTCTACTAAGCAATTGATTATCCAGGAATCTTCATTCACAACTTTAAAATGGAAACCATCTTTCCATAATTAGACCACCTGCAAGCCTCCTTGAGGGTATCAACTTAAAATTTGGAAACTTATATTGTTTAATGAGTTTTTTCATTCTACCTCACCTATCTTAGCTTCAGAAATAAAAATGACATCAGGGTCATATCTAATGAGAAGGTCTTTGAGATGGTCTCTGGTTTTTTTGTTAGCAAAATCTTGACAATTCCAAGCTATTCTCATGTTTCTAAAATGTATGCTATAGTTTCCCAAACAATATGTGGTGTAATAATAAACTGAGTAAATAGTAAATTCAGAATGCAGCAAAGTGTAAGTTATACTAAAGCAAGGAAAATTTAAAGGAAATTTTAGATATACCTCAGTTGCATTATCCTCCAGATGAAACATAGGATTTTTCTTTGTGCCTTTGCATTGCATATCATTTTCTCCAGTTTCCACCCCATTTATATTTCCACCACTTGAGTTTGATGGCATATCATTAGTAACACCACCATGGCCAGCTAAAATAGGACCTTGAATAGAGGGATTAGAAAAAATCCTCGCCAGGCCCAAGAGCAATTAGTCTTGAGATTTGCATGCAAAATATGAGTGCCAGGATAATATTTAGCTTGCATTGCTTTTACCCACTTCTCTTTGAAAAAAAAAAGAAAAAAAAGAACTCTTAGACAGAGGAAAAGAAAGTCTCAAATGAAATTGTCTTCGATCAATGTAAAGGATAAAAAATTTCAAAAAGTCTATGATAATAGAACTTGTTCCAAGTTCTATACGTGTGTTCATGTCTCTTCTGATAATCCTGATAGGAAGGTTAGTGATTTAATAAAAGCATGGATGGCTACTCTTGACTATTGTCCTGAGGAAGGTGTCTGCGAAAGTTCTCTCAACTACTTTGCTGATATTCACACTTGTTCTTCTAACATTTCTGATGATTCCATGATAAATGATCCTACTTCTCCAGAAAACATATATCAACTAGAGAAATAATTTTGGATTAAAAAGGATTAAAAATATGGAATGTCAACTGAATAAATTAAAACAGGAAATTGCTACTCTTCGCAATTGTGATTCTAAGAAGAAATATCGAGTATCTTCGATAAAATCTTTTAATCAGCATATTACTCCTGAAAAGATGTAATATCCTTGTAATGAGGATGACATAGTAGAATACAATGACACAACAAATTGTTTATCTGTCTTGTATAAAAAACAGGATGATCCAGAAACCATGTCCACAAAGATTCTTAAAAAATTCTCTTCTGATTTACCTTGTCAAAAGAAGAAAAGAAAATCTCCTAAGAAAGCCTTTTCAAAAGAGATTTTCAGAACAACTTATAGTTTGCAAAAATCGATAAAAAAAGGTGTTCAGAACTATACAGGAAAGGAAGAATTCTACTCTAGTTTTTTCATCCATAAAGAGAAATAGGAAACAAGGAATTACGAAATTTTCATCCTCTCATAATATACCACCCGATCATGTATTGGATGGTGATTGTTACAAATTGTAACAGGTTCTAAGATTGTTTTTGTTTATCCCTTGAGCAAGAACCATGATCTTCAAGAGGGTTGTAAAGAAAAATTTTGGTTGTTTATCTCCTATCTTGTTTCTAGTTCCTCTTCCTGTGTTCTATTTTCGATTTTGTGCTAAGGACCGTTCCTCTACATAAACGGTTTTCCTAACCTTTTGGGATATCCAAAATTCTTTTAGGGTTTTGGTCAAAGGTCGTTTTGGAAATTTATCCCATATCTTCTTCTTTTTAAGTTGAAGATTTCTCTTCTTGGAAAGAGCATTTCATTTGCCTCTGATGTCATGTCCTCATCAAGCCTTTCTAGTAAAGAAGATGATGTTTGGCATATTCTCTTTCCCTCTAGGAAAGTTCGTTTCGATTCTTCCGATAATGAGGTGAGTCATGACAAACGTGATTCCTCCTCTGATGTGACTCCTACTGTCTCTCATTTTGAGAAACTCTCATTAATTATGAATCTTGTCTTGGAACAAGTACGTGCTTTGAAGAGTGAACCCGAATCTTCAACCAAAATACTTGAAGGCAAGATGGATAATCTCGAATCCAGAATTGATTTAATCGAAGATGAGCTTGATGATTATAGGGAGTACGAGAAGAGTCTTCAAAGTAAGTGAAATGATAACTTGCTCTTGATTGAATAATTGTCTAGGAAACTTCTTATGAGAATCTATTCTTGTGTTTTAAGAAGGATAACTAGGATTTGGAATAACAATTATTGTGAGTACACATAGCTATTTCCAATGATTTTAATCTTGCAATGTTTTTATATTTATTTATTTAAATTCTAAAGTTTATTTGGAAGATGATTTTGCAGTACTATTCTTTATGGTTTTATATATTGCAACTTGTTATGGGATATGTGTATTTGCGTCCGTGAACTATGATTGTCCCATATGTGGTCAAAAGTTAAGTCTTTCATATGTCAGTATGCAAGTATTGATATAAGATTGAATGAACTTTTGACAAACAAAAGTTAAGCCTTTTATGTCATTATGCAAATATTTATGGAAGAAAGGATGAACTTTTGTTAACAAAGATTAAGTCTATTGTATGTCATTGTGCAAATAGTGATGAAAAATAGAATGAATCTTTGTTTATTCCACAATATTGATCTTCCATAATCCATATGTTTATGTAAATATTGTGCGGATTCGTAAGTTCTCTTATGTGATCATTTCCGATTAAATTAATCATGGGTTCTCTTGTGGTTAATTTAATTAAGAATTTTGGATACAAATTCATGTTTCATGTGATTTTTTAATGTCCAAAGAAATCCTTCTTTTCTTGTGAAAGTAAGGTCGCTCTTGTTGTTCTTTCGGGAATGACATTTTATGGGGGAGAGTTCTTATTTGAACTTGTGCTTAATTGCCAAATCTTTGTGGGGAGTGTGGCTGTAGAATATTATAGGGGTTATCTCGTATCTATATAAACTCCTTGATGAATGCATTTAGTTTCGGCTATATGATTGCATCTAAAAAGTTGATATGTGCTTTTCTTTTGGTCATGAAGTGTCTCTATGGAAATTTCATTAGGATCCCACTAATTTTCGTACCTTTGCCAATTTTATTGACAAAAAAGGGGGAGAATTAATGTGTAGTTCACAGTACAAATACATGTGGTTTTCATGTGATATGGAGTATTGACTAAGGGGGAGTGATACATATCACCATAGTATTGTTGTCGAAGTTGTGATACAATTGAACTTTGATGCTGTGTAATAATACTATGACATTGTATAACAATGATTGAGAACTATTGTTTTCTCATTGTTATTGCTACGGATCTTCAACAACAATGATGCGGAATTGAACACATTTGGAATCATTGGAGTATTTGGAAGTGACGAAGATTTCGAGTAATGTTGAAGAACCAAGGAGATCAAGCATTCGGATGAGAATCCACAAAGTTTATTTATTTTGTATTCCATATGTATTGATAATTTTGTCACTAAAATTGACAAAGGGGGAGATTGTTAGAGCATTGCTCGGCTGAACTCGCAAGCGTTGCTATCTCAAGCTTGTTTGTCAAGTTTAGTTGCCAAAACTATAAGTCTTGATTTCTAGTCTTCTTATAGCTAACTCTCGGATTAGGATAGTAAGTGCAGTTGAGCTTTAGACTCCACGACGTTCATCGAATGAAGACGAAGAACTACTCAAGGGAACTTGTGGAGACTTGAACTTATCTATCACTCAAAAGTCTATCTATTCTATCTCCTATTTTGAGACAAAAGTTGTATTGCTATATAAACTTCAATTATACACATTTGTTATTTCGAGACGAGTTTATCTCGCTTATCTATTTCTCGAAATATGTGTTGGTAAGCTTTCGCTTTGGCCAAGTTCATCTTTACTCATGACGAAAGTCATGTTGATTATTTCAATAACTTGAAAATCGCTTTGATGAAAATAGTTTGTGGATAACAACTATTTTAACATCCTCTAAGAAAGTTTTGAAATGAGAGTTTAGAACAAGTAACCATGTTTGGATATAAACATAGTGTGTTTTCACATTTGTGTAAAAGTCCAAAACCGGGACCTAAAGTATGCGTACCCGTGCGCGTACCGGGGTTGTTGGAAATCCGGGTGAGTATGCGTACCCGTACGCATACTGGCGGAAGTTTCACGTCCGTGAATTTCTGCTGGAGTTTGGAGTTAAAAACAAACTCAATCCGGTCACTTAAGTATGCGTACCCGTTTGCATACTTAAGAAGGTTGCTGTCTAAAATCGGTTTGTTCATGAACTAAAACATTTATATAATAAGGAATGCAATCTTCGCAGACCGTGGCTATAATGTTCATGAATTGATTCGAGTGAATCAAAATTGATTTTTCTTCGATTGTGTCTTGTATACTACTATGAGATCTAACCAATTGAACAACTCTCTAACTAGTTCATTTGAGTCATTTGAACTAGTTATAGTGAAGATGAATAAGGTTGATATGAGAGTGCTCATATGGCTAACATTGGTTAACTATTGTTGAACCGACTAGGTGTACATATTTAGGTACGGTTACTCAAACCTAAATGAACGTGCATTTCATTTGTGTATAACAAGCTAAGTTCGATCTAACGGTTGAAAGATATTAGCTTGAATCTAATCAGGTTTTCATCTAACGTTGAATATTGAATGCTTTGTTACCAAGGTAACTTAGATTGCAAACCCTGATTTGAAATCCATATAAAGGAGAACTCTAGCAACTGGGAAACCTAATCCCCACACCTCCTATGTCATACTAGTTGCATAAGCTAGAGTCAATTCTCCTTTAACCTTAGTTTTTTCACGAAACCCTGTAGGTTAACGACTTTAAGAATTCATTGGGATTGTGAAGCCAGACCCAACAATTTTCTCTGTAGTTGCGCGATCTGATCTTGTTGTTTTCTATCGCGTGATTGAGTACAATCGTAAGATTGGCTTGAGATTTATATCTATGATAGGCAAGATAGAAAAGTAGTCACAAACACCTTCGTCTCATCGTTTGTGATTCCACAATATCTTGTTTCGTTAATCGATTAAGATTATTGTGAGGTGATTGATAATAATAGGTTGTTCTTCGGGAATATAAGTCTGGGTTATCAATTGGTTCCTGTTCACCTTGATTTATCAAAAGACGGAACAAAAACTCGTAGATTTATCTGTGGGAGATAGATTTATCTATTCAATAGACTTTTCTGTGTGATACAAATTTGTTTATCAAGTCTTCGACTTTAGGTCGTCACAACTCTTAGTTGTGGGTGTGATCAGCTAAGGGAATCAAGTGCGTAGTATCCTGCTGGAATCAGAGACGTAAGGAGCATGACTGTACGTTGAATCAGTGTGAGATTGATTAGGGTTCAACTACATTCCAGTCCGAAGTTAATTTGTAGCAGGATAGTGTCAGTAGCGGCTTAATACAGTGTGGTGTTCAAATCTGGACTAGGTCCCGGGGTTTTTCTGCATTTTCGGTTTCATCGTTAATAAAACTTCTGTGTCTGTGTTATTTCTTTTCCGCATTATATTTTGTTATATAATTGAAATATCATAGGTTGTGCGTTGAATCGATCAGTTGGTAAATCCAACCTTTGGTTGTTGATTGAAATTGATTGATCCTTGCACATTGGTCATTGGTACCGTTCAGGTTATTTCTCTTGTATTCAATCAGGCTCGCAAATTTTTATTTGTTTGATTGCGAATTGAATCGAGAAATTGAGATACTACTCTTTGATATACTTTTTCTTAAGATTGAGTCTGACTGTCTAGTTGATTCTCTTGAAAGTATATTGGAGTTAGTCCATACAAATTTCCAAGCGAAATATTGGGTGAGGTTGTTAGACCCCGCTTTTTCAATTGGTATCAGAGAAGGCAGACACGTTTAAGACCTCAAAAGTCTTTGTTTGTAGCGATCTGACTCTATGGACATGAGATTTTCCTTACAATCTAATCTCTTGAGTTTTCTGGGTTGCATTTGCATTTAGATAGTGTAACTATCCTGTGGGATGTAATGTTTTTACTTTTGATCATCTTTGGTGAGCCTTTATAAAATTAACTTTGCCGAGGAAAAAAAATCATTACGTATCTCAGCTAATCCCAGCAAAGATGGATGTTCATTCTCATAGTTGCAACTTCATCATTCCAGTGTACCTTGATTCATACACATTAATCTAATTCAACTTCACCAGAATAAATCTTAAATCTTAAATCTTAAACTAAACTGAGATGAATGGAGTAACTAAAATTTGGGATCACAAGCTTATGCATCACTTGGGTAACTAGTAAGAATTAATTAATTTCCCTTTATTTACAGTAAATACGATAATAATAGAGGGTAGCAGCAGCACAATACATTTGGAATTTGTAATCGACAAAGATGTCTACCATTTATTGAATCAACATCATGAGGTACATAAATTCATGATTTTATGGGTCTGATGAATTTTAATGTGTCTTCTTTCATGTAAATATAAATTGGAAAAAAGATATGGTAGCTTGGCTTTTGTTTTCGGGAATAATATTAATAATATAATATTAATCAAGGACATTTGGGTTTGCCTTCCTGTGTTTTCCAGTTTTTGTAGCAAGGGAATTCTTCTTTATGACCATATGTGCCTGATGGAACACACATGCATATGTTGCAGCACTGGTTACAATAGAGCAGGCATGGCTTCTTATGTGACGTCGCAGAACACCTATGTTCGCATGCGCTTGCACACTCTGATATTAAAAATAAAATATTAAGTTGATTTAATATGGAACACACATGCATCATTAGATTCTTCTTCGGTCGGCCCTCCCACCGTGGCAACGGTCATACTAGTATATACTTCTTCACCCTTAGTTTGAAGGTTTAGATGTTTCACACAGATTTAAAAAAATGAGAGATATTATTATTTTTTTTCCAAATATTTCCCTTAGTAAAAATTCTAAAAATATTTAAATTATTTGGTGTTTCGTTCCTTGTTTCTAGTAGTCTGATTTCAATCTAGGAAAAAAATGAGGAAAATATGATACCTTAATTATTTTTGTACTAAAAATAAATCTTAAATCTTAAACTAAACTGAGACGATGGAGTAACTAAATTTTGGGATCGCAGTCTTGTGCATCACTTGGGTAACTAGTAAGAAATAATTAATTTCCCTTGATTCCTACAGTAAATACGATAATAATAGAGGGCAGCAACAACACAACATATTTGAAATTCGTAATCGACAAAGATGTCTACTATTTGTTAAATCAACATCATGAGGTACAATAAATTCATGATTTTATGGGCATGATAAATTTTAATGTGCTTTCGTTCATGTAAATATAAACTGGGAAAAATGGTAGATTGGCTTTTGCTTTCAGGAATAATATTTATTAAGGACACTTGGGTTTGCCTTCCTGTGTTTTCCAGTTGTTGTAGCAAGGGCATTCTTCTTTATGACCATATGTGCCTGATGGAACACACATGCATTTGTTGCAGCACTTGTTACAGTAGAGCAGGCATGGATTCTTGTGTGACGTCGCAGAACACCTCTGTTCACATGCGCTTGCACACTCTGATATTAAAAATAAAATTTTCATTTAATTTAATATGTATAAATTACCAACCAAAAACAAAATAAAAATGTATATTTATTTCTCAAAAGGAAAAATAGACCTAAGGAAAAATTAAATTACCTTGAGGCCTGAGTGAACCTTCTCCACCATTCTGTTTGTCATTTTAAATAATTAGAATAATTCATATCTCAAGAAACTATAACTCGAAAATGATATAATATAATTCTTTCAGGATATAAAAAGATAAAAAATGAAAATATCATTTTGTGAAAGACACATTAAAAAGATTTTTTATGCAATTTGTTTAGGATGAAGAAATATATTTAAAAAATAACTCACCCGGGCATGACCAAGACTAGTTGAAACAACGCTACTGGTTACCTCTCCCTGCAAGACATGATAATTACAAATCTTAATTATAAGAATATGAAGAGAAAAAAATCATTCAAAATTCAACAAATCTTAATAAGAAAGAAAAGGAACTAACGAAGGAGAGTTGGACAAAGAAGCAAACTGCGATGATCACAAAGACATAAGAGATGAGAGGAGATGAGAAATGGGCCATGTTGTGTATTCTTTTTTCTTCTTTGAATTGATTTTTGGTTTGGGTGTTGAGATGTGAATGAATCTAATGAGCAACAACGAGTCCATTTATATAGAGTAGAATAATAAAGGACGACAGTGAATCACTCTGGTACATGCATATGGTGACAAATTTATTTAATTGTTTTTACATTTTAGGAATTATGATTTTTTATGAGAAAAAAAAAATCTTTTGGTTGACTCATAGAAATTGAATTGATTCATTTATAGGAAAGTTAATGAATTTCTGCTAACTCATAGAAACAAATACGATTATGGATAATATTGAATCCACTGTCCATTCACGAGGGTTCATGCACTAAAAGAAAATTTCACCTACCCTATCTAATTATTGCACCTACCCTCACTAATTAAGAATGAAATATACATTCAGTAAATAAGAAAATGGCGATTCCGGAAAATATTTAGGGTAAGGTAATCAACGGGGAATTTTGTTTTATTAAAGCAATAAAAACTAAATATAAAGTGTAGATTGTGGATTTTCGACAAAGGGTAGAATTGTAAAACTATACTCCAGATTCGGCAACCGGATGAGTATTGAGGCTCATGTCTCTCATCAAAGCATGAAAGCTCATGCCATAAAATCTCTGACTGAGAAGGCTGTCTCTCAGAGTACATATAAATGTGTAGTCTCTTAGCTGAGGCCACGGCACATCTCATGAATACTGAGCAATTTCAGTAATTACTCCGGATCCGGCAATTGGATGAGTATCGAGACTCATGTCTCTATGCATGAAAGCTCATGCCACCTCTGATGGAGAAAGTCTCTCAGAGAAGATGTAGAGATGTAGTCTCTCAGCCAAGGCCACGACACATCTCATACTGTATAGAATCGAAAGATTGAGCGGCTCCTAGACATCATGTCTGCTAGTATAGAGCGACAACGTCTGATGTAACCAAGTTTTCCCCGACCATGCAATAAGAATATGACACTCCAGCAAGTTCATATTGCTCAACCCTCAGATAATTAATGCTCCTAGACAGGAAGCCTTTCTAATATAGAGCCAGCAATTAATTATCTTAAATCGTCTGAATATCCAGCAATATTCGTCAATCAATCGCCTGAATATCCAGCAATATTCTACGATTCCTCGTTATATTTCGTTACTTTAATCTGTGGTTCTTCCCAGCAGAATTCCACAGGTTAGTAATAAATATTCAACGAAACAGGCATCTGTGCATCGAATAAGCCCTGACAAAAATGGTGCAAGTGTAATTAGCGGATAATGCACAGACCAGCATTTTGAATGCACGAACGAGCATTTCAAAAACGAACGAGGAACCTATGCAAAATAGGAAGGGAAAATAATAATAATAAAATATTAAGCAAAAGCGCCAGGGGACTAGGCTCACCAGCCGGCCAGTCATGCCGTGACTAGTCCCGCGCCCAATTTTATATTTTATCATATTTTCACTATCTTCACGAGCTCATGAAAATCCTCTTGTTCGAGCAAATTTCCTTTATTTCGAAGAAATTATCTAAGTCACATGATTTTATCAAAAATAATAAAATTAGGGAAAGGTGTCGCGGGACCGAGCGCCAGCTGGCCATGTCTTGGCCGTGGCCGGTCCCACACCTCACGTCCCATTATTTTATTATTCCTTCTCAAATTATGAAAATTCCTTGATTTTATGAATTTTCCCTAAAATCATGAAAATTACCTAATTTCATGTATTTTTATCTAAATCACATGATTTTATCAAAAATAATAAAATTAGGGAAAGGTGTCGCGGGACCGCCGGCCGGCCGGTCATGCCTTGGTCGTGACCGGTCCCACACCTCACGTCCCATTATTTTATTATTCCTTCTCAAATTATGAAAATTCCTTGATTTTATGAATTTTCCCAAAAATTACCTAATTTCATGTATTTTCTCTAAAATCATGGAAAATATTAAAAAATTAGAAAAACTTGTGGGACCGGGCTCTAGTCGGTCGGCCATGCCCTAGCCGGTCCCACATGCCCATTATTTTATTATTATTTGGTGTTTTGTTTCCTGATTTTATGTAAACTCCCTGATTTCAACAAAATATCTTGGTTTTCAACAAATCCCTTTGATTTTATGAAAATTATCTAAAATCATCAAAATTACATAAAATTGGGAAGAGTGCCTTGGGACCCGCGCCCATTGGTCGGCCGACCATGTCACGTGTATTGTCGGTCCCACACTCCCATTCCCTATTTTATATTTTAATTTATGTCTCTCATCTCATGGAAGTTCCCTAATTTCGCCAAACTCTCCAGTTTCATGGAATTTCCCTTAAATCAGAGAAAAATACATAAAGTCATATAAAACTGGGAAAAGCATGTGGGACCCCGTTTCAGCCGACGGCCATGTCCTAGCCGTGGCCGGTCCCACACCTTGTGATTCCTTGTTTATTTATTATTTTCATCATCTCATGTATTTTTCCCAGTTTCAGCAAAACCATGGATTTTTCATATTTTCTCCAAGTGTTGCTCAAACGTGCACCGGGAAATATCAAAATTCTCAGGACTGAAGCACGGACATCATGGTGACACGGGCACATCCCCTTGACCGCCAAGGGTGACCCTGACGCTTGCAAACATCTGGTCCCGCATGTTTTAATGATTTTAACCTAATTTGCTCAGTTGCTCATATTAGGTTCGAACTCTTTCCAAACAATTGGAAGTTCACTCAAACGACCATCTACTGGTCCCACGACCACCAAGAGCTGGTCTCATGACCTCTTGGTCGGTCCCTCATATTTTCTATATCAGGTTTTGTGATTTGTCGCTCACACGAGCATTATTTCAGTAAATGATTAAATCAACATTTAATCATTCTTTCACCAACTGGTCCTCAAGAGACTTTGGTATTTTTGCTCATTCGAGCATTTGGGCGTTATATGGTGAACCCGTCATCCCATGTATCCGGTCCTATGTGATTTGCAGTAAATCATCATCTCGGTAAAATTAGGGTTTTGAATCCAGAACTCTGCAGAAACGTGATTCTGAGCAGATTCGAACACTATGATAATTTTATGTTGATTCCATGATTAACATTCGTATTTATTTTGCTCGACTCAGCAGTCAGTAACTTAAATTAATTATTTTATTTGGTCCAGCTACCAATAATTCATCAAAAGAACAATATTTGTTCAAACTAGCAATATTTGCTCGAACTAGCAATATTCGCTCGAACCGGCAATATTTACTCAATTAGCAATATTCGCTCAGACTAGCAATATTTGCTCAAATCAAAGAATATTGGTTCAACTATCAATATTCAACAATTTAGCAACACAGTTTTGCTCGTCTTAGGTTATGATGATACCTCGTCTCAGCAGACACATTAATTTCATGAGTTTCGAAACATTTGCTAATCATGTTCAATTCAGCAATACATGGACTCATCGTCCCATAAAGTCAGCAACTGACTCCATAATCACGAGATTTCAATCGTGTCACATGGGGGGATACTAACTAGGGTTTTGGTCTGGCGGTCTACGGCACGTGTGTTCACCCACGATGAGAATGTGAGCAAGTCGTGCAATCAGTTGGAAGAGTCAGCAAAGTAGTGGGTGGAAAGTTAACCAAGTCTCCGCACGATGAGTAATTGGTTTTAACACGATTTTCCCATTTCCCACTCTCTGATTCCAGCAACTATCACACTTCATGGGATCATGGTGTTTTCAACTACGACATTATAAAATGTCTCTGAATCCTGATTGAAAAGACATAAGTTTTCTAACACTCGAACAACATTCACCAAGACGAGCAATTTCTCAACAAAGTTCATACAAACAGTCTTTCGTCTACGCGAACTCACAGAAATTACTCTCAATTGAGCAAAATTCAATCATTCATAGCATTTTCACGTTGAATTCACAACACACCTACAATCTCAGATCACCATTGATCTCATGCATTTCTCAACTTCCCTCCTACAGATCAACCTATCCTCTCTTGTGACCGAATTGACTCTGGAACGGCCATTGTTCTTGGTTTAGGTCGGGGTCTTACAAATTGATCTCTTGAACTTAAAGCACTCCCTTCTTGCAGTGCATCTGTGTGAGGTTCAATACTTCGCTCGGTTCAAGGAGTCTCCACACGGTCGATTCTTCAATTTCGTAAAAACCAGCAATTCGTTTTTCCGCACTCACATAAAGCAATAAATATTTAGAAATAATCAATAAGAGAAAGATATTGGTCATGGGATTGTATCATTCCGAACCATGTATTTTTATCAACGATTAGAATTGGTAGTTTAATCTCGCAATTATTAGAAGTCCTAGGATATCTTGATCGCAAGAATATCCCGCTAATTTCCAGATTTCATCACAAACACAAAGATGCACATGTAAATTTTATCTAGAAAGCAATTTAAAGTGTAAAAGCACAATTAATTTTAACTCCATAAGAGCAGTAATTTATATGAAACAAGACTAATCAATGGGAACGAACACGTAAAAGAACTAATTCGTTTTAACAAAGGTTATAATTCATATGTTGAAAAGTGGGGGTATAAAAACCACACCCAATATTTCGCTTAGCAATCTGTATGGACAAACTCCAATATACTTTCTAGAGAATCAACCAGACAGTCAGATTCAATCTAGATAAAAAGTATATCAAAGAGTTTATATCTCAATCTCTCGATTTGATATATAGACTCAAGCAAATAGAAATCTGCTAGTCTTTATCAAATACTAGAGAGATAACTTGGATGGTACCAAAGACCAATATCCAAGTGTCAATCAATTTAAACCAACAACCAAAAGGTCGGATATTCTAATTGATTGAACAACGCCCACCCTGTGATATTTCAATTATATAACAAAATATAATGCGGAAAAGAAATAACACAGACACCAGAATTTTGTTAACGAGGAAACCGCAAATGCAGAAAAACCCCGGGACCTAGTCCAGATTGAACAGACACTGTATTAAGCCGCTACAAACACTAGCCTACTCCAAATTAACTTCGGTCTGGACTGTAGTTGAACCCCAATCAATCTCACACTGATCCAAGGTACAGTTATGCTCCTACGTCTCTGATCCCAGCAGGATACTACGTACTTGATTCCCTTAGCTGATCTCACCCACAACTAAGAGTTGCTACGACCCAAAGTCGAAGACTTTAATAAACAAATATGTATCACACAGAAAAGTATACCATAATAGCTAAATCCGTGTCCCACGAATATACCTACGAGTTTTGTTCCGTCTTTTGATAAATCAAGGTGAACATAAACCAATTGATAAACCAGACTTATATTCCCGAAGAACAACCTAGTATTATCAATCACCTCACAATAATCCTAATCGACGCAGTGAAAAAAGATATTGTGGAATCACAAACGATGAGACGAAGTGTTTGTGATTTCTTTTATATCTTGCCTATCGGAGATATCAATCTCAAGCCAATTATTACAATTGTACTCGTACGATAGAAACATCAAGATCAGATCACACAACTACAAGAAAGTAGTATCAGTCTGGCTTCACAATCCCAATGAAGTCTTTAAGTCGTTAACCTGGTTTAGAAGAAGAAACAAAAGGATAAAGGAGAATCGACTCTAGCTTAGCACAACTAGTATCACACACAAGGTGTGGGGATTAGGTTTCCCAGTTTCTAGAGTTCTCCCTTATATAGTCTTTCAAATCAGGGTTTGCAATCAATGTTAGCTTGGTAACAAAGCATTCAATATTCACCGTTAGATGAAAACCTGATTTAATTCAAGCTAATATCTTTCAACCGTTAGATCGAAAACTAGCTTGTTACACACAAATGAAATGCACGTTTCTAGGCTTGTGTAACCGTACCCAAACTTGTACATTTGTTGGTTCAAAAATAGTCAACCAAATGGTTAGCCATATGATCACTTTTATATCAACCATATTCTTCTTCACCATAACTAGTTCAAGTGACTCAAATGAACTAGTTAGAGAGTTGTTCAATTGAAAGGAAATCTTATGTAACTACACAAGACACAATCGAAGCAAAAACGATTTGATTCACTCGAATCAGTTCATGAACTATATAGACACGGTTTGCATTTGCATTCCTTAGTTTATATAAGAATAAGTTCACAAACATCGTTTTTAGATATAACCTACTCAAGTTCGCAGACTTAAGTTCCCGGACGGAGTTCACAAACTCCAGCAGAAATTCTCTGGACAAGAACTTCCGCCAGTTCGCGGACTGAGTTCGCGGACTTGGCTCACGCCACCATGCCGGTACTTTTGATCAACAAAGTTCGCAAACTTCGGTTCAAGGAATAAGAACTTATACATATATGTGTTTCCACAACAATGCTTATATCCTCCAATGGTTATATAATCTAAACTCTCATTTCAATCATTGGAACCTTCTTAGAGGACGTTGATATTCTATAGTTGTTATTCACAGACTATTTTTCGTCAAAGTAAGCAATTTCCAAAGTGATTGAAACTTGTCATGACTTTCGTCACTAGGTAAAGATGAACTTGGTTAAAGCGAAAGCTTACCAACACATAATTCGAGAAATAGATAAGAGAGATAAACTCGGCTCGAAATAGCTAATGTGTATAATCTAAGTCTATATAGCAAAATGATTTTTGTCTCAAGATAGGAGATAAATATACTTTTGAGTGATAAATAAGTTCAAGTCTCCACATACCTTTTAGTCGATGAAGATCCACCGGTTCCTTGAGTAGTCCTTCGTCTTGTATGATAATTGCCATGGAGTTCTTGAGTGATAAGCACGTAAGTGCTACATTTTATACCCATATTTATATTATCCAGAACTCAATATTTTGGTTAACAACACTATTTTAGTGCTTTTGTAGAAAGTACCAACAAATCCGGCCATCCGAAGTAAACATAACTACCAGTTAAACGGCGTTTGCGATAAAATGCAATGGATATCGTTGTACCAAAGAGATGGGATTAATTATTGGCTTACGGTGGTCGCATCAATAGAGCCATGTCACTGCCTAACATTTTGACACAATTGAAAACAAATAATTATATATAAGTGAAGGCACTGGTGGGATTAAGAATAGAAGAGTGTACGTGGCTACTACTGCACCACATTTCTGTGGTGGTGTTCATACCAGAAGTAAAGGGTTCAGGGTATACATCTTTCCGCTGTTATAAGCAGCTGCAGTCAATAAAAAAAAATTGTTGCTGCTGCCATGCAGCGAGACAAAGAGCTGGCAGTTGGTGTTACTTGGAACAAGGACAGGAAGAGAAGATCTAATGCCATAATTTGAGTTGTGCAGTATTTGGGGGTTTTTAGCATCAAACAAGTTTGGGTTTCAATGGGTATTCAAATGGAGGAAGAACTGCAGTCAGTGGTGGTTGTATGGGATGGAGTCTTGTCCTTCCGGTGATGATCTTACACCAACGATGGCAACAGAATTTGGGTTGTTGCTGTGATCGACGTGAGAAATGGATGCAGGTATTGGCAAAGGCGTGAATGGAGATCTTTATGGCTGCAGTACTCGTGACTGTGCTGGATTTATTACACAGCAGACTAGTAATTGTTAGAAGCTTGGCAGGTGAAAAGAAGTTTGTTGTGGCATCGATTGAAAGTGTAGATGGGGAAAAACGATTTGCTGGTTTTTAAGGAATTGAAGAGACGACCGTACGGAGGAGACTCCTCGAATCGAGCGAAATGTTAGATCTCACACAGATGCACCGCTGCAAAAGGGGTGCTTTAGATTCGAGAGATCAATCTGTAGTACTCCGGCCTAAATCAAGACAATGACTGTTCCAGAGTAAATTCGGTCACAAGAGAGGATGGGTTGATCTGTAGGAGGGAAGCTGGGAAATGTGTGGAATCAATGGTAATCAAAGATTGTGGGTGTGTGAATTCTGATTATGATAAGCTCTGAATGATTGAAATTGCTCAATTGAGAGTAGTTGCTCAATTGATGAGTTGATGATCTCGTGTTGTCGATGAGACGTGAGATGATGATACTGTTGATGCTGATCCTTCATCCATGATTCAGAGACTTATTTATATTGTTGAAATTTTAGACACCATAACCCCATGAAGTGTGACAGTTGAAGGAATCTAGGAGTGGGGAAGTGGAGATCGTGTTTGAAACCAGTTGCTCAACGTGTGGAGACTTGGTCGATTTTCCACCCACTATCTCGTGAATTCCTTCAACTGATTGCACGAATTGCTCACATTCCATCGTGTGTTTGAACACACGTGCCGCAGACCACCAGACCAAAACCCTAAGTGATATCCCCCCAAAGTGACACGATTGACGTCTCGTGGTATGTTAGTCAATTGATGACTTCGTGGTTCGATGGGAAGATGAGTCCATGTAGTTGCTGAGTTGAACATGATGTTCTGAAACTCATGAATTGAACATGTCATGAGACAGAGGTATAGTTCTTATGATGAAGTGAGCGAGTATTGCTCATTCGATAGATCGTTGAATATTGATTGTTGAAACAATATTCCTTGGTTTGAGCAAATATTTATCAATTGAGCAAGTGTTGCTCATGTGATGAATTGTTGAATATTTGATCGTCTGAGCATGTGTTGCTCATCTGATGGATTATTTGCAGCGTACCAAAAATATTAATTAGAATACTGGTCGTTGAACCGAGCATAATTAATAAAATTAATGACCATGAGGTTGTCATAAAATTATTAAGGTTGGAATCTGGAATGATGATCCTTGGATTCAGAAACCCTAATTTGATCAATTGATGATCAATTCATGGTTCGTTAGAAGTTTAACCATGGAACGAAGGAGGGAGCGACTACATGGGACCGTGGATCAACCATGTAGTGTCCATATGCTCACGTGATCAAATACAAAGAAATCCTGAAGAGTTGACGATGTGTTGGTGAAAGAATGATTAAATACTGGTTTAATCATTTATTTGAAAATGTTCGTCTGAGCCTTAGGTGAGAAAACCTAATTAATTATTACGGAGTGAGGGACCGACCATGGGGTCATGAAACCGGCCCTGGGTAGTCACGTGACCCCCTGATGATCACTTCATGAAAATCCAAAGTGTTTGGAAGAGTCTTGGACCTAATACGTGCAATTGTGCAAATTAGGTCAAAACTGTGAAACTTGATGGGACCGGCTTCTGTAAGCCAAAGAGCCAATCTTGGTAGGTCAAGATAGCGTGCTCGTGTCCCCAAGGCATCTGCGTCTCAGTCCTGAGAATTTTGATATTTTCTGGCGTGCAATTGAGCATCCATTCGAGAAAATATGCCAAAATTAGGGTTTCGACGAAACTGAGGAAAACACCATGAGATGATGGAAAATAATTATAAAATAAGGAATAAGGAGGCGTGGGACCGCAGAGGCCAAGGCATGGTCGGTCGTGACCACGGTCCCGTGGTGCCATTTTTCTTAATTTTATAATATTTTTGATGATTTTATGAAGAATTCATGAATTTTAAGAAATTTGATGAATTTAGGGAGTTTCCATGAATTGAAGGAGTTTTTATGAGTTCAAGGAAGCAAAAAATATTAAAAGAATAAAAAAACGGGCGTGTGGGACCGTGGGGGTGTGGCTGGCCGGCTAGGGGCCGGTCCCACGAGTTTTCATAATTTTTTATATTTTTTAAGTATTTTTGATGATTTGGGGGAATTTTTCCTAATTTGAGAGAAATACCATGAAATCAAGGAATTTGATGAATTCAGGGAAAAATAAAATAAAATAATAAAACAAGGGGCGTGTGGGACCGGCTAGGGCATGCCCGGCCGACTAGTGGACCGGTCCCACAAGTTTTCAGAATTTTATTTGATGATTTGTGCAAAATACCATGAAATCAAGGAGTTTTTTCATGAAATTAGAGAAATAATAATAATAATAATAATAAAATAATGAGGAACCGTTAGGTGTGGGACCGTCTGGGACCAAGGCACGGCCGGTTGTCCCATGGTCACGCCCCACACTCCTTTCCTTAATTTTATATTATTTTTTATGGATTTATGACAATACCATGAAACCGAGGAGTTTCCTCGAGACGAAGGAGATTTGATCAAATGAAAGAATTTTCATCAAATCATGGAAAATAATGTATTAAAAATATAAAAACTGGCGTAGGACTGACCACGACACGGTCGGTTGGTCGTGTGTTCGTGTTCCCAGCACCTTGGTCAATATTTTTAATTATTTATTATTTTCTTCCCTATTTTGCATAGATTCATCGTTTCGTTGTATTTTCAAATACTCGTTCGTGCGGTGACTGTTAGTGCATCGTCGTTGAACACAGTTTCACCATTTGGATCGGGGATTACTTAGAGGTAGCTCAGACGCCCGGTTGTTGATTATTTATTACTAATTGTGGAATTCGGTGGAGAATAATTCGGTGGAGAATAATTCACAAAACTGAGTAATAAGATGTTTATTATTAATTGTGGAATTCCATGATTCGTTGTTTTGTTGAATCCTGCGCTTTGAATGATGCGCTGAATGTTATGCATCTGTCACAGCCACTTTGCAAGAATGACTGACTCCCATGATGACACTTTCAAAGACGATGTTTCCATGGATGACACCTCCGCGGGTACAACTTCAAGAAATGGTACTTCTGGGACCTCTGAGTGATGGTGAGAGATCCTTCATACTGATTTGTACTCCTGGTTATTTCATCAACTATACCACAGGATGATCGTGTAGTGAGGTTTCATATCAATGTAGACTCCTCGGAAATGGAAGAAAGGGCGGAGCACCCACAAGTAAGGACTGCATGATGTTAGCAAATGACGTGCAGTCCCCAGCCGTTTCTTTGTGAGTTGTTAGCGCTCCTTGTGTCATGACTTTTTCCTGCCCGTGCAATTAGGATAACGAGACCAAGGTTTTGTTGTTTCTTTTCAGACCTTTTCTCCATCGATTGAAGGTCTTCAACTTGTTCCCAGGCGAACATTTCAGGAATCCAGTACTGACGAAGAAGTCGATGCAAATATCTCTTTCGTGCAGGTGATCGCGGCATCTCCTTGAATGAAATAATAATAATTTTTGTTGATGAATCCAGGAAGAAACCATTGTAGATAAGAAGCATGTTGATGAAGCACACTCTTCTTTGGGACATGGGAATATGGAGAATTTCCGAAATCCCGAACCGAATGGAGATAACGGTGTTGTCAAAGGAGATTCTGGCATTGTCGAGCCTTCAAATGATTTAGAGACTCCCTTAGTAAGTATATATACTATAATTTCTTCAAAGAAGTATGATATCTCTGATTAGTGAATGAATGAATGAATGAAAATCCATGTGAATTTATGGATAACTTTGCCGAAATACGTCACCGGAAAATTTCAGACTTCAGATTTTACTAGAAATGTTGTAGAATCCTCGTCCGAAGTCGTATTTTTGCGGTTTGCATATGTATCTTCAAGCCCAGGAAATTTCCAAGCTTTGTTAAAGAAGCTCTTTGAAGTTTGAGCATGTTTAGGGCCTGAAAAAGTCGAAATAGTGAACTTCCAGGAGACCTTCAGAACTTTTCCAGATTGCATGTTGTCAGATGTTCTGGCCACATCTGTTAGCTCGTTCATCTGATTGCTATGAAATTGTGATATGTTGTAGACAACATCCATACAAAGAGAATGGTATATTACCGAACCTTAAATTCCTTACCAATTTCTCCCAGTTCGCCGTTGAATACAGGGAAGTGTAAAATCTCTTCAGCTGAGCTTGTTTGAAAACGTGTTTCATGACTTCTACACTATTTGCGCATGTCTTGGGTGCATAATAAGTAACTTAGATGATGTTACTTCAATTACATTATGAATTTTATGGTTGTGTTTGGTTTCCACGCTTGAATCATTCTAATCCCATGTAATCTTCACATTAGGTGCCAAATGCTGAAGTTGAGAATAATGGATCCAACAATGATGACTTGAGCAACCATGGAGCCGTTGATAATGAGACCTCCACCCTTGTACCTCAAGGTCATGGAACGCTTGTTGTTGATGTCGTGGAGGTGACTGAAATTCCAATTTTGGGTGAGATGGTGGAACCTGAATCGAGAATGGAAGAAGCTGCTCCAACCGAAGTTGTTCCTATGATTGCTGACGTTGCTCGAGTGACTGAGAACCTGATAATAGTGCATGAGTATCCCAACGCAGGGGCTGCTTTTACTCCTCCATTTGGTGAGATACTCCAAGGATCCGGAGCATAGTTATTTCTTGACGAGGAAAGTAGAATCCATCTTGCGTGTTTATAAATGATATCCGCATCGCAGCTGGAAATACTGTCACCCGGGATGTACTCTTTGATTGGGAGTACAACTTGAAGAAATCTGAAGAACTTGGCTTCAATCTGAAGTGGCTTCGTCAAAACATTGATGCTATCAGGAAAGCAGTGGAAGGTGACACTCCTTTCACCACCAGTGATGCCGTGTTGAAGAAGATGAATGAAGTTGTTGAGCTGACCAAGAAGCTGGAGGCGGAGAAAGCTGCTTTGCAAATCTTGGAGGATGCAGAAAAGCAGAAATCTTATTTTGCTGACTTTCTTTAGTTTTCTTTCCATGATATCTTGAACCTTGGACTTCTGAGAGATGTGAGGTTTTATTCTGGTCTTGATTTCTTGATTTCTTGATTGGTTTTGGATTGTGAAATCGATCGTCTTGACCAGTGGACCGTCAGTTCCCAGTATTTTGTCAAGTCTCCCCCTTTCGTTTTCCCTTCTTCTGGTGAGACCTAGATAGAGGACCCAGGTAGAAAATTGATGTAAAGACCTAGGTGGTCGAAGTTGGAGGTACCTTGATGAAGGATTTAGCGGAAGGACCTGGTGGACATTGATTGACTGTAGAGGTTATGAATCCTGTCTAAGAATCGCTGCTTGCATGTTGTATGCTCTAGAAGCTGTAGGAACCTCATACGACGTCGGAATTCGGTGCTTGACCCCAATTTTTAGAATCTAAGAGACTGAGATATCACATGAGCAAAGAATCACTCGATTTAGAGTTGCATAGGTCATCCAACGAAGCGTGCACATTTGTACTTTCTAATCCCGTACAAATTTTTCAGATGTCATAGACCTGACGGTAAAGGCCATATCTTTCAGCTCGTATGTCCGATTGATGCGCCCTTTTGGTATGTTGTAACAGACACATAAACGAACATCTTTTGTTGAGGAAGCATTGTCCCATTCCTCACCCATTGGTACATTTTTGTAAACCCATGGCCTGAAGCATGTTGCATCTCATTTGTAGAGGTGATGAGAACATCTTGTAGAAGCGTTTGGTTTGTGCTCGTCTGTCGTGCAAGCTTTGGATATCATGTTTTAATGTGTATACATCTTGATATGAATCATTATGGCTTGAAGAATTATGATCCATAGAGTAACACTTCAGAGAATGGATAGTTGATGAAGCCGGTGACGTTGCTCCTGAGACCGTTGCTGATGTTGAGACCATGGACGGAGTTGCTCCAGAGACTTAGATGAAGGTGTACTAGGATTTCAACCCAAATCCTCCTGAATATGACTGTACTGTGAAGTGGCTTCGTCATGGAATCGATGTTGTTGCGCGGTAGATAGCAGCATCAGTCTTCATTCCGGATATGACTGGTGAAGAGAGGAAGTTCCCCAGTCGTGCAGGGGATTTTGATGTAGAGAGGTTCCGTTTGACGACTTTTCATGGAATCACATCAGGTTGCAATGACTTGTTATGTGGATAACATTTATTGAAATATATTGGATTAATATTTCCAATAAAATCAAGTCCTCAGTGCATCCCTCATTCACTTAGCAGAGTTGAAGGAGTTTGTAGCATCCATTGATGAATGATGTTGCATTTGCTTCAGAAGTCTTATCATAGGATAGTGAAGGCTTATCGATTGTAATTCAGCTATACTTTGATCGTGTCGGTGTTGAACCAGTGTCTCACGTCGAGATATTGTGATGAAGCCATAGGCGCCAATGATAAAGGTGTACTATTTGATTGGGAGTACAATTTGAAGAATTCTTCGATGCTTGAGCGTTGAAGCGTCGAATTTCTTATGCTTGATCGTCTCGGCTCCGTGTATCTTCTGTCGATTCAACATTCCGCTGTGAGGGATTCAAAACTTGTGCAGACATCAGAGATTTCTGATACTCGTGGACATTCCTACAAGTCTGTGGAGAAATTCCCAAAGTGTTCTTTTCGATGCTTCCGTCATATCTCAGTAGTGAATGTCTCGGTGAGATGCTCGATTCGAAGCGGTGTCAGATTCAACCACTTGGTGAAATACTAATGCGGTGAGGCTACCATTCATGACGTATTGCAGAGTTGCTGACATAATTGAGTCCCATGCTAGGATATCATGTGAGGAAATAAATGACATAGACATGGAAGGAATGAGACTTGCCTGAGTGCGGAACCTCTTGATGAATGTCTATGCATCTTTTGCAGGTTCTTGCTTCAACCTCGCCAAAACTCGAAATTTCTCCAACTGCTCTAATGATGGGATGACAAGTAGATTCTTGTCGAGTGATGGCAGCGGCTCTGAGGGTTTTCAGTGGAACGATGTTGATGACGGTGTCAGCATCGATCAATATTCTTTCGAATTCATTTCCTCTGAGATGGATTGGTAATCAGTCATCAGTCGTGCATCTCCTTGTTTGTTGATGCATGGTTGAGGTTTGTGCATTTCAGGATTGGTTATCCTTTATTTGCACTTCTGAAGATCCAGAGGGATTGGAGAAGTATGCTTTTTTTGTGGTGCTTCGGCATTCCTTCTACTTCCTTCAACAACAATGTTCATGGAAGGTTGGAGGTTGTACTTTTAGTTGATCAGACGCCTTCTACCTCGAGTCTCTCGCGTCTCCTCAACTTCTGTAGTTTTTGCTCTTTCCATTAAAGCGGGTGCAATAGTTTCCGATCTCTTCGCCGCTTCGTGAAGATCTGAGAAGGTCTGGAAACGAAGATTTTCCAATAAAGCTCTGCAGACCGGGATCATGCCGTTGATACACAAGTCTACCAGTTGTTGCTCCGTGATATTTGGATCATCACAGTACAGGTCCTGGACTCTGAATCTTTTCATGTAGTCATCGGGATGTTCATTGCTTCTTTGAAACATTCTTCCAAAATCAGAGAGAGTAATTTGGTATGACACAAAGAAGTACTTTCTGTAGAAGGCGTCAATCATTTCTCCCCAATTGTTGATAGTTCCTGGTGCTATGTTGTTGTACCAGGTGTATGCCCTGACTTTCAAGGACTTTGAAAATTCTTTGAGGCGAACAACATGGTTATGTTCATGTTCGCTTAAGGCTTCCAGGAACCGAGAGACATGCTCTCGAGCATTTCCTTTTCCATCATACAGAGTGAAGGTTGGAGAGGTATAACCTTCTGGAAGAGGAATCCTTTGCGTAGCAGCATGGTATGGAGGCTGGTGACGATGGACATGTGATGTCTTGTTTTCCACGGTTCTCCAAGAGACGTTCCAAATCTTCCCGAGTGATGAAGTTTGATGACTCCTTCGCTGATGGATCGTCTGCAGCTTTACATACTTCATCATGTACTGTATGAATCGGAATTAACTCAGGATCAGCGTCTGAGGATTTTTTCTTCTCTTTTCTTTTTCCTTGGGCTTCCCTGACATTGTATCAGTGAGAGCCTTCAGTTGATTAAATAGCTCTTTCTATGCTGTATCCATATCGGTTTGATTCTTTGCAAGAGTCTCTTGCAATTTGATGAGATCATCAATGGTAGGTGGTGGATTTCCTATGACTTCCTCAGGGTGTCGGCCGAACAAAGGATGACCCTCCGCGTTGACGTGAGGAGGAGTAACATCACCACCGTCGGTGTTAGTGTTCACATGGAATCGTTTCCGGTATATCCTCGTTGTTGTTGTTGTTGCTAGTGCTAGCGCCGTTTGTGTTGGAACCTGTAACTAACCCAGACCTAAGACCAGCCATCTTGTGAAAGTGTGAGATTGCAACCGAGAGATTAATCTCCCACTGTGGTCGCCAATCTGTAGATGGGGAAAAATGATTTGCTGGTTTTTAAGGAATTGAGGAGACGACCGTACGGAGGATACTTCTCGAACCAGGCGAAATTTTAAACCTCACAAAGATGCACCGCTGCAAAGGGGGTGTTTTAGATTCGAGAGATCAATCTGTAGTACTCCGGCCTAAATCAAGACAATGACCGTTCCAGAGTAAATTCGGTCACAAGAGAGGATGGGTTGATCTGTAGGAGGGAAGCTTGGAAATGTGTGGAATCAATGGTAATCAAAGATTGTGGGTATGTGAATTATGAATATAATAAGCTCTAAATGATTGAAATTGCTCAATTGAGAGTAGTTGCTCAATTGATGAGTTGATGATCTCGTGTTGTCGATGAGACATGAGATGATGATACTGTTGATGCTGATCCTTCAACCATAATTCAGAGACTTATTTATATTTCTGGAATTTTAGACACCATGACCCCATGAAGTGTGACAGTTGAAGGAATCAAGGAGTGGGGAAGTGAAGATCGTGTATGAAACCAGTTGCTCAACGTGTGGAGACTTGGTCGATTTTCCACCCACTACCTCGTGAATTCCTTCAACTGATTGCACGACTTGCTCACATTCCATCGTGTGTTTGAACACACGTGCCGTATACCGCCAGACCAAAACCCTAAGTGATATCCCCCCAAAGTGACACGATTGACGTCTCGTGGTATGTTAGTCAATTGATAACTTCGTGGTTTGATGGGATGATGAGTCCATGTAGTTGCTGAGTTGAACATGATGTTCTGAAATTCATGAATTGAACATGTCATGAGACAAAGGTATAGTTGTTATGATGAAGTGAGCGAGTATTGCTCATTTGATGGATCGTTGAATATTGATTGTTGAACCAATATTCCTTGGTTTGAGAAAATATTTATCATCTGAGCAAGTGTTGCTCATGTGATGAATTGTTGAATATTTGATCGTCTGAGCATGTGTTGCTCATCTGATGGATTATTGGCAGCGTACCAAAAATATTAATTAGAATATTGGTCGTTGAACCGAGCATAATTAATAAAATTAATGACCATGAGGTCGTTGTAAAATTATTAAGGTTGAAATCTGGAATGATGATCCTTGGATTCAGAAACCCTAATTTGATCAATTGATGATCAATTCATGGTTCGTCAGAAGTTTAACCATGGGACGAAGGAGGGAGAGACTACATGGGACCGTGGATCAACCATGTAGTGTCCATATGCTCACGTGAGAAAATACAAAGAACTCCTGAAGATTTAACGATTTGTTGGTGAAAGAATAATTAAATGCTGGTTTAATCATTTATTCGAAAATGCTCGTCTGAGCCTTAGGTGAGAAAACCTAATTAATTATGAAGGAGTGAGGGACCGACCATGGGGTCATGAAACCGTCCCTGGGTAGTCACGTGACCACCTGATGATCACTTCATGAAAATCCAAAGTGTTTGGAAGAGTCTTGGACCTAATACGTGCTATTTTGCAAATTAGGTCAAAACTGTGAAACTTGATGGGACCGGCTTCTGTAATCCAAAGAGCCAATCTTGGTCGGTCAAGATAGCGTGCTCGTGTGCCCAAGGCGTCCGCGTCTCAGTCCTGAGAATTTTGATATTTTCTGGCGTGCAATTGAGCATCCATTCGACAAAATATGCCAAAATTAGGGTTTCGACGAAACTGAGGAAAACACCATGAGATGATGGAAAATAATTATAAAATAAGGAATAAGGAGGCGTGGGACCGCCGAGGCCAAGGCATGGTCGTACGGTCGTGACCACGGTCCCGTGGTGCCATTTTCCTTAATTTTATAATATTTTTGATGATTTTATGAAGAATTCATGAATTTTAAGAAATTTGATGAATTTAGGGAGTTTCCATGAATTGAAGGAGTTTTCATGAGTTCAAGGAAGCAAAAAATATTAAAATAATAAAAACACGGGCGTGTGGGACCGTGGGGCATGGTCGGCCGGCTAGGGGCTGGTCCCACGAGTTTTCATAATTTTTTATATTTTTTAAGTATTTTTCATGATTTGAGGAAATTTTTCCTAATTTGAGAGAAATACCATGAAATCAAGGAATTTGATGAATTCAGGGAAAAATAAAATAAAATAATAAAACAAGGGGCGTGTGGGACCGGCTAGGGCATGGCCGGCTGGCTAGTGGCCCGGTCCCACAAGTTTTCATAATTTTATTTGATGATTTGTGCAAAATACCATGAAATCAAGGAGTTTTTTCATGAAATTAGAGAAATAATAATAATAATAATAAAATAATGAGGAACCTTGAGGTGTGGGGACGGCTGGGACCAAGGCACGGCCGGTTGTCCCATGGTCACGCCTCACACTCCTTTCCTTAATTTTATATTATTTTTTATGGATTTATGACAATACCATGAAACCGAGGAGTTTCCTCGAGACGAAGGAGATTTGATCAAATGAGAGAATTTTCATCAAATCATGGAAAATAATGTATTAAAAATATAAAAACTGGCGTAGGACTGACCACGACACGGTCAGTTGATCGTGTGTCCGTGTTCCCAGCACCTTGGTCAATATTTTTAATTATTTATTATTTTCTTCCCTATTTTGCATAGGTTCATCGTTTCGTTGTATTTTCAAATACTCGTTCGTGCGGTGACTGTTAGTGCATCGTCATTGAACACACTTTCACCATTTGGATCGGGGATTACTTAGAGGTAGCTCAGACGCCCGGTTGTTGATTATTTATTACTAATTGTGGAATTCGGTGGAGAATAATTCACAAAACTAAGTAATAAGATGTTTATTATTAATTCATAACATCAGCTGAGGATTCGACTACGAATTCAGAATAATAAAACGATCATTACCATTCCATGGGATCGTAGATTCGACCATAGAATCGGAGTAATTAAGATTTATCTATTACCATTTATGAGACCAATTGTGGGTTGGATCATGAAATCGGAGTAATGAGATAATATAGTTATTGTTATTCTATGAGATCAAGCCGTGGGTTCGATCATAGAATCAGAACAATTGTTCATTGCCATTCCATGGGACCAGTCGTGGATTTGACCATGGAATATGAGCAATTGTTATTGCCATTCCATGGGACCAATCGTGGATTCGACCATGGAATAGGAGCAATAATAGATTATTCTGGGAATTCAGTAGTGAATGTCACGGCAGAATTAATCTTAATTAGGAATAATTAACTTTGTGGCTCTATACTAGCAGAGCAAGCTGTCTAGGAGCATTAATTATCCCGATATGAGCTTGTCGGTAAGTCATATCCTTTATATAGTCAGGTTAAACTCGTTGTTTGTTCCTGAAGACGTTATCGCTCTATACTAGCAGAGCAAGCTGTCTAGGAGCCGTCCATCTCGTGATACTATATAGAAATAATCACTGAAAGTGTTCAGTATTCATGAGATATGCCGTTGTCCAGTCGTGAGACTACATATCTACATGTACTCTGAGAAAAGGACTCTCCGTTGAGAATTCGATGAGCACGTCTGATTGCTGGATCAGAGCTTCGTATAATTATGAGTTTATGATTTTATCCCTTGTCGAAAATCCACCATCTACAGAAAGAAGACGGATTTCTACCAAATTTGGTTCGGACAGCTGATGGTAGTTTTATGCCAAGGAGAAGATGGTGCATCGAGAAGATTGTTGTTGGTTCTCGGTCTCTACAGCAGCTACGAGTTCACATGGAGCTCAAGCTATTCGTCCAAAAATCAGAAGCTGAAGCTACTATTACTGGTTTTTGGTGGCGACGAGATTTGGCAGGTCAAGGAATCTTGACAGAGAACAAGGAGATAACTTGTGTTGGCTGGTTGGGTTCTGCATCGGGTTTGTGTGTTGCCGGAGTTGGTGCTATGCTCGAGTTTGAGAACAAGGTTATTGCAGGTGGTGATGTTTCGATTACCCACAATGAAACTTGTTTGTAAATGATGTTGTTGCAGCTGCCATGGGGGATCTTGTGCCGAGAATTAAATGGGTTGTTGGTTCAAGTCAGTGAACTGCAGTTGTCGGTGATGACTTGAAGTTGGTTACGGTGGCTAAGTTCTTGCGAGAAGTGGTGTTTACATTGAACTGGGTGTTGATGCTACACGGAGTAGATTTGAGATCCATGGAATTTGGTTGCGCTGTTGAACCGATGGAGGAAATGGCTGAGTTGGTCAGAGTTCTAGCTGAGGCCGAGATTGAATAGAAGTTGGGAAAAATACGGTTTAGTCCAAAATCCCATCCAAATATACTAGTTAGTCTCGACCCATTCAACTAGGTACAAATTAGTCCTTTTTCATTAAAAGTACACAAATAACCTTCCTAATTTATAATTTAGTCCGAATGTTTACAGTTTAGCCCAAAGTGACTTATGATGATGTCAGCAATTTTAAATAATATAAAAAAAAATTAAAAACAGTTTATCTTTCAAATCCCACATCCAAAATTCACAAACTTTATATATTTGGAAAGCATTTTTGATATCTACAAAAAGAGTACCCATATCACTATATAATTTTTGTTTTAATTTTTTTTTAATTTACATTGGTGTACATGTATGTACGCGTCTGAAAAAATACAGTATCCATGATATCCAGACTGCCACTCTAGTCTATACAGACTTACAAAAATATCAACCACGCCAAGATCTAGTTGGATAA
This sequence comes from Papaver somniferum, assembly GCF_003573695.1. Lineage (NCBI taxonomy): Eukaryota > Viridiplantae > Streptophyta > Magnoliopsida > Ranunculales > Papaveraceae > Papaver > Papaver somniferum. Next base: position 26,786,477 of record NC_039364.1, read on the forward strand.
TAGCCAGATTTGCAGAGGTTGGTTTAGTAGTCAACCTGTATCGAGGACAAAACGATATAACATAAGAAATCTCGGGTTGAAGTAGTCAACATGTATCTTTTTCCCATGTGCACCAATTTGTACACCCAAGTTACTTATGCAAGAATAAGCTTATGAAGTCATTTTTTCACATGTACACCAGATTGTACACCCTGGTTATAGTTTATGCGAACCTGCTCGCTCTGTACTACATTGTTATTCAAGCATTCCAATCTTCCTATAAAGAATGTACACACTATAAGGATCCAAAGTAGTTGAAGTAATGGATGATATAACTCTTTGGTACTGAACTGTATGAAAGTGAAACATCGTGGCTCCCCTCGCTTTGGACCACGAGTATGCCGTAAAAAATCAAGGTTAGGATCAGATGACAACTCTTGGGGAGACCATTGTGGATATTCATCAGAATTCATTAGCTTGCTTACCCCTGGTTTGGAGTTCCCATCAAGAAACCTAGCAATTGCGAAAAAAAATCAGTCCTTTTAAAAATTAGAGAACAACCCAAAGATGTGAGCCAAACACATGTCTATCTGAAATTCATTAGGTGCAACTATCAAATTCACTTCAGTCCAGACTCGCTATTTTGTTGAAGCTGGATTACAAAATTTATAAAGTATCACACAAAACACTATCCACAAAGTTAAGTCACCAAATGGGAAAGATGATACAACATTGTGCTCATTGTTTTGCCAATTTGAGTAAGATTTCAAACTTAGTGTGGTTCGATCTTTGCAAATACTACCAGAAGAATACAAGGAAAGATTTAAGCATAGTCAGTGCAACAGCTGTAAAGCACATGGGTCACAAAAGGAAAAATGCAAGATTTGGTCTTTCTAAGAAAGACATCACTTATCGAGATGGAAAAGCGCAATACAAAGCTAACAATGTTGAAAAAATGCAGGAATTCTGCTGAACACAGAAAAAAAAATTCGATGTAAAATCTGGCTAGATAATTCCAATCTTATGCACAAAGAAGGCTACTTTTCAAAAAATTATTAAGATTGGGCTGTAAACAAAAAGAGGAGCTACTGCAATGTCATAAACAACTTCAACAAGAATGAGCGATTTTAAAACTCATAAGTTTTGATAAAGTCCAATGCGGCATCAATGTAATGGTTGATACTCGAATTATCTCTAAAGGAGCTAAGAAAAAGACGCAGGAAACTAAAAAATTATTAATGTGTACAAGTATGTACACATTAATAATAAACATGTGTATAATTATGTACACATGAAAACCTTAAGTGAAAGCAGTCCTTAAAGCCTGCGAAACATTTTTTAGTAAAATCTAGGATATGCAGTTGGTCATTAACCAGCAAGCCAAACCAACCTATTGTATTTTCTAAGATCATTTTCACATTTGTCACTTACCCCAAATTTGTAAACTCAATCTTTACAATATCTGATGGATTGTTTTAAAATCTCAATGTTTGTTAAAAGAAATCTCATGTGGTTAAACCAAAACTTCATAACTTAAAAAAAAAATATATTATATAAATAAATAAAAAAATTGGGAGAGTAGTAACGTCATTAAGCAACCGGACATGCTCACCTAAATAAGTTCTTAATTAAGTAATACAAGAAAATATTTTCAAATAAACTTTTAATAAAAGAAGTATCTTAGAATCAAAAAATGTGTACAATCATGTACACGTCAAAAATCTAACATGTGTACATAGTTGTACACCTTTACTTTGAAGAGAATATGCAAACACGCACTACATTTTAAACATCACGCCTACTCAGAGGATGCGACTTGTCCATTATATAAACCCTACATCAGTCATGCAATATAAATCGAGCCTAACATGCTTAAGGACATGTGACCACTACATCAAACATCCACAATGCAAAAACAAACAAGGCAAATTGGGATCAAAATAATAAACTCACCAAGATGTTCTTATTACATCATTAGTACCAGTGTAGGGACACAAGCCAACCTGCATTAACATAACTAGGTCATCAATAGATAATAAAGGGGTAGAAATTTATACGCACACAAAATCAACATGGGTACAACTACGTACACATTAAAAATCAACATGTGTACAACTATGTGCACATTAAAAATCAACCGGTATACAACTATATACACATTAACTATCAACATGTGTATAATTATGTACACATTAACAATCATCATTTCCAGAATGTTATCAGGAAACCGTTTTAAATCAAGGTCTTTCACTTTTCATGGGATATTTTCCAGCCCAGCATTTTGACATGGTATTTCTTAATTATAATTAGCGTGACTTATTTTTCGGACGTGATCTTATATTTTGCTTGATAATTTTAGAAGATATGTCATTCATGCCAGATGCACAACAAAATAAATTCTAACAAAGCATAGATACAAATAGGAACTCCAATTCATACTCGGGATAAATGGTAGGTCGTAGGCACTATCTAAAAAAAAAACATAATTAGTAAAAAAGGACAGTGCAAGAAATACTCATGGTATTAACATCCATTTATTTTAGTATGTATCCCACTAAAGCGCACATCTCTCCTGAGCTGGGTTCTCCTATATTCAGTGTCAGCTTAACAAAGTGTTTGACATTTCACTGAATCATATGAGACATGGAAGACACCAAGGAAGATTTGTGAATGATAGAGTTTTATAGGGAATTATTTCTTCATACTTTTTGCATTTTTTTGGTTTCTTTCTCTAATAGGGAGAAAAAAAATGTGAGTTTGTTTTTACACACTAGATTTAGAAGTAGAAATTGAAGTGACATTACATCCACTTATATTAGTAGTGCAGTTAATAGACGTAAAAGAAAAAGTTTGTTGCAGGGGGTGCTTTAATGGAGGATGGAAACTTTAAAAATAAAAAATGTCATGTGAGCTATAAATATGTGGGCATTTTCTTTTATCTAGGGACATAAGACAAAGTAGTAGTGATGATACATAAAGTCCTCTCATCTTAATAACACTACCACTGTTGCTGTAACTTATCTTGTCACTCTTAAAATGAGTTGCTATCACCCTACCCCTCTTCCTTTTCTTATAGCTGACCTCCCCTTACATTAGATTATGTTAGGATTTTGTGTGAGTTCACCCGCGATGCTCCTTCAAAATTATGAACCAAAAATCAACATCATAAGTTCACTATTCTTTCTTATTTCTTTCTTTCTCTCAGAGTCGACATTTTGTAGCTTCCACGAACTTTTCCATCATTAAAACTTTGGAAAAACAACAACAACACAGAGATGTTCTGTACCGGGGGGAGAAATGAATTTATGGAGATGCCACACTCCAAAATTAACCACAACTGTGTAATCATATATATTTTGTCTTACGGAAGTAACTAACTAAATTGATATCACTGTTTTGAAAATTTTCCCCAGAAATCTCAAACAGTAAAAATCAACAATAAAAAATAACAAATAACAAATCATATAAAGAAAAACAAAATTGGAAAGAATGTAAATCTGACAAATCATATCTATTAAAATGAGGAGTGAAAGATGGAGTAGCAGCAAACCTAATCGGTGATGTAGACGGATAACAAATTAGGATTCTATCAGTAATTGTTGTCCCTAAGCATTTCTGTTGATGCAATCTTAAGATTCACTTGTTGTTGGTGATTTTATCGACCTTTCACGTCAATTTCAAGCTAATTCTTCAAGAACAACTGTCGATGATGTCGGATTCAGGCTTACGGAATCAAGTGCTAATTGGTACTCAAACTTTGGTTTTGATGATGGAGATTGAATTGTTCTTAAACTCAATTTATGAATCGTAGTTCCACTGATCTATCGATGAAACCTAATACATTTTTAGAGAGAATTTGTCTTCAGAGAATCGAGATCGAGAATGACAAGAGATTGAGATTTAGGGTTTCGTAGAAAACTAGATCGAGATAGACAAGAAATTGAGATTGAAATTAAAGAAATTCGAAAGGATAATTGATCTGAAATAGGGTGAACATCTAAAACCTAGAGATCGATTTTAGATGTGAAGCTCTGTAATGGACTATGAAATGTTTTAGAGAAAAAATCTGACGCGATTTTGTATTGAGGATTATTTTTGCCATAATAAAAAAAAAACATTTTTGGACTGAATCGTTCGTAAACGGATTAACTCGTACCAAATTTTGTATATTTGGATCTCCTAGTACTGGGCTTGAGGAGACAGGACTAGAATGTCTAAAGCCCAACTAATATGGGATTAGACGTCAATTTCTACATAGAAGTTGGGGTGAGGTGACGAGTTTTAGAAGTTCAGGGAGTATAAGATGGTATTGTGCTCGACTTTGGGAAAGAATTGGTTTGGAAAATCTGAGTTCGGTGGATATATGGAAATGGGCCTGTTCGTTGAGCCCATGGAGAAATAGTATTGTTTTGCCGGAGTCATAAATCAGTTCCTAGTATAAAAAGGATTGAACAGAAACAAAATGGAGACCGGTTTGGAGGCTACAGAGCCTACGAACATAAACTTGAGAAGGAAAAGGAGGCCGCGGAAGTGTTTTGGATCTGAAGAAAAAAGGGCGACGGAGACGATATTGGTTTAATCGTTTCTCTTTTGCTATTATTGTTGATGGGTTTTAAGAAACCCTTTGATATGTTCTAATCCTTTTGTAGCTAGGGTTTTAAGGAGAAAACTACTTCTAGCATTACGACCATTTGAATCGATTTTGAATAATTTGGTATTACGCTATGTGAATTGAATTTCGAAATCCAATAATTATGATTGATTGATTTTATATAAAGAATATATGTTGTTGCCTCACTGGCTTTGTATGATACAAAAGCCTAAATGCATAAATGTGTTTGGTTTTGCAATTGTATTTGTTAGTATTTGATAATTCATGCTTAGGTTAATTCTTTTGATGGGTTATGCTTAGACGGCGCAAATAGTGATTGTGAACATATAAATTATGTTTTCGATAATTCTCTCGTCATTATAATTCGATAGGTCATGCTTAGAAATTTGATGGTCTATACTTAGGAGATGCGAGTTTATGGTCGGAGATTATATCAATAATAGGTGTTACAATAGATAAAAGTTATCAACACATATTTGGAATCAGAGTTCTTTTTGGTGCATAATTATAAATAGTAGTGGAATCCATAGACCCTGGTTACCGACTCCTTCTCATTGCATTTAACTAATTCTTTTTATTTTCATTCTTTTATTTCTTTAATTCTAAAAATCCAAAAAAAAAATCATTGCTGGTTAATTGATTGAGAATATTGATTATTGGTATTTCCACCGCTCTCTGTGGGATCGACCCGTACTTGCCTCTGTCTACTAGTTAGACACTGTGTGATTGCGGTTATTATAATATAGGCATCTCCGGATCCTATCAATTTTTTGGAGCCGCTGCCGTGGAGCAGTTGTGGAATATTGTAATTAGTATTTTTGATTTTGTAAATAGTTAGGTGTTTATTTATATTTTTGTACAGTATTTTTTTTTATATTAGGATTTTTTTTCCTTTTGACTTGTTTTGTGCTTCAGAATTTTATTTCAGAAGTCTCTTTGAGAACGATGAATGCTTTGCGCGAGACGTCATCTATGACACTTGGTGAATACATGTATGGATCACGGTATAAGGAAGTTCTTGCTTATAATCGTCTCAGGTATGGAACTTGGAATCCACGTAATTTCGCTATGGGTGGTTATTCAGATGAGTATCAACCCCAATACCATGAGGGTGAAAATGAACTTGACACTAGAAGTTATTTTAGGAATTATGATACCGATATAATATCTGAATCTATTGTATCTTACCCAACTCATGATCATTTGACTGATTATATGTCTATTCAAAAGGACGAGAGTTGTGTTAGAGACGCCATTTATTCAGATAATGATGATTTAGAAGAACATATTTATAAAGAAGATACTATTGTTCAGTCTGATGACTTAGAGACCGTAGACGTGCATAATGAGATATTTCTAATCATTCAAGTAATGAGTTTCCTATAAGTCACTTAGTTGCAGATAGCGATGAGGTGATTATTCATGATATCGTTGCTCCATTGTGCTCTTGTTATTCTGATCCATCTAGTGATTTTATGAATGCTGATGTGAATGTTGAACATATTCATATTGGTCAGATAACTTGTGTCGATGATTTTGATCCTTTATTTGTTTGTTTAGCCCACTTTTCTGATTCCGATGACCCTATGATTATTGATATTATCAATGCATTGCGACCTCCAATAGATAATCAAGGTAACTCAACAACGGAAGTTATTTCCGCGGACTTAGAACCGGATTTAGGAGTTGCAGATTTTGATAAACTTGAACCATTAGATACAAGTTTAAACCATTGTGTTGAGTTTGATAATCCGGTACCTTTTTGCATTGTCAATACATTGCTTCCTATGATTTCTAGTGAAGAAAATGTGTCGACCGGATGTATTTTAGCTGATTTAGAACCTGATTTAGAGTGTGCTTCCCAAATATAAACTAATATACATTATATGTTTATTGTCCATGTAAGTGATTTATTTATCTCGACCAAGGACTGTTTTCAATGGGGAATGGATTTACATATCTTTTTGGAGGTTTATAGTGTTTGCAGGTTCATATTCGCAGCTGACCTGATTTGTTGGACTGATCCACAACTTTTCAGACTTTATATATATGTTTTGCTGCTTACTTTGGTGCAACCTCGCCTTATTTGGGGTTCTTTATGTGCGCAAACATGGATACGAAGATTATGCTTTATGGGAGTCAACTCATACGATTTCGCTTCATGGGAGTCAACCCATCAGATTTGTTTTCTTTCCTCTATCTTTTATTTGTTTGCTTGAATTTCCCATCTTAATTTCTACGTTGGATGACTCAATTACATTGAGGAAAATGTAACGTTTAAGTGTGGGGGAGTGGCATTTTCGTTAGGATTTAAAAAAAAAGGAAAAAATAAATAAAAAATTGCATATTATGACCAGCTGTGTAGCGGGTCTAAAAAAATATATTAATTAAAAAAAAGATGATCAGCTGTATAGCGGGTCTTAAAAAAATAAAAATATATTATCATTATGATTTTTAGGATTATGACCAGCTGTGTAGCGGGTCTTTTGTATGGTATTTTAAAATTTCATTTTATGACCAGCTGTGTAGCGGGTCTAACTCTCTCTTATGATATGACCAGCTGTGTAGCGGGTCAATTCTTTGTTTTGCTCGAGGACTAACAAAATATAAGTGTGGAGGTGTTGATAAGCACGTAAGTGTTATATTTTATACCCATATTTATATTAGGTAGGACTCAATATTTTGGTTAACAACACTATTTTAGTGCTTTTGTAGAAAGTACCAACAAATCCGGCCATCCGAAGTAAACATAACTAAATTACCAGTTAAACGGCGTTTGCGACAAAATGCAATGGATATCGCTGTACCAAAGAGATGGGATTAATTATTGGCTTAGGGTGGTCGCATCAATAGAGCCATGCCACTGCCTAACATTTTGACACAATTGAAAACAAAGAATTATATATAAGTGAAGGCACTGGTGGGCTTAAGAATACAAGAGTGGACGTGGCTACTACTGCACCTAGGGCTGCACAACGGGTAGGGTGGGTAGGATATGGCCTATACCCGTCACCCTACCCGTTTACTGGCGGTTAAGGAAATTTTTACCCGCCACCCTACCCGCCAAATAATGGATAGGGTAGGATACGGTTAAAAAACTGACGGGTAGGGTAGGGTTGGCGGGTATGAGTAGGGTATGTGCACCCCTAGGTAGGGTGGGTAGGATATGGCTTATACCCGCCACCCTACCCGTTTACTAGCGGTTAAGAAAATCTTTATCCGCCACCCTACCCGCCAAGTAGTGGATAGGGTAGGATACGGTTAGAAAACTGGCGGGTAGGGTAGGGTTGGCGGGTATGGGTAGGGGTATGTGCACCCCTAACTGCACCACATTTCTGTGGTGGTGTTCATACCAGAAGTAAAGGGTTCAAGGTATACATCTTTACGTTGTTATAAGCAGCTGCAGTCGATGAAAAAAAAGTTGTTGCTGCTGCCATGCAGCGAGACAAAGAGCTGGCAGTTGGTGTTACTTGGAACAAGGACAGGAAGAGAAGAACTAATGCCATAATTTGAGCTGTGCAGTATTTGGGGGTTTTTAGCATCAAACAAGTTTGGGTTTCAATGGGTATTCAAACGGAGGAAGAACTGCAGTCAGTGGTGGTTGTATGGGATGGAGTCTTGTCCTTCCGGTGATGATCTTACAGCAACGATGGCAACAGAATTTGGGTTGTTGCTGTGATCGACGTGAGAAATGGATGCAGGTATTGGCAAAGGCGTGAATGGAGATCTTTATGGCTGCAGTGCTCGTGACTGTGCTGGATTTATTACACAGCAGCCTAGTAGTTGTTAGAAGCTTGGCAGGTGAAAAGAAGTTTGTTGTGGCATCGATTGAAAGAAGACGGGTTTCTACCAAATTTGGTTCGGACAGCTGATGGTAGTCTTATGCCAAGGAGAAGATGGTGCGTCGAGAAGATTGCTGCTGGTTCTCGGTCTCTACAGCAGCTACGAGTTCACATGGAGCTCAAGCTACTCGTCCAAAAATCAGAAGCTGAAGCTACTATTACTGGTTTTTGGTGGCGACGAGATTTGGCAGGTCAAGGAATCTTGACAAAGAACAAAGAGATAACTTGTGTTGGCTGGTTGGGTTCTGCATGGGGTTTGTGTGTTGCCGGAGTTGGTGCTATGCTCGAGTTTGAGAACAAGGTGATTGCAGGTGGTGATGTTTCGATTACCCACAATGAAACTTGTTTGTAAATGATGTTGCTGCAGCTGCCATGGGGGATCTTGTGCCGAGAATTAAATGGGTTTTTGGTTCAAGTCAGTGAACTGCAGTTGCCGGTGATGACTTGAAGTTGGTTACGGTGGCTGAGTTCTTGCGAGCAGTGGTGTTTACATTGAACTGGGTGTTGATGCTGCACGGAGTAGATTTGAGATCCAGGGCATTTGGTTGCGCTGTTGAACCGGTGGAGGAAATGGTTGAGTTGGTCAGAGTGCTAGCTGAGGCCGAGATTGAATAGAAGCTGGGGTGAGGTGACGAGTTTTAGAAGTTCAGGGAGTATAAGATGGTATTGTGCTCGACCTTGGGAAAGAATTGGTTTGGAAAATCTGAGTTCGGTGGATATATGGAAATGGGCCTGTTCGTTGAGCCCATGGAGAAATAGCGTTGTTTTGCCGGAGTCATAAATCAGTTCCTAGTATAAAAAGGATTGAACCGAAACAAAATGGAGACCGGTTTGGAGGCTACAGAGCCGACGAACATAAACTTGAGAAGGAAAAGGAGGCCGCGGAAGTGTTTTGGATCTGAAGAAAAAAAGGCGACGGAGACGATATTGGTTTAATCGTTTCTCTTTTGCTATTATTTTTGATGGGTTTTAAGAAACCCTTTGATATGTTCTAATCCTTTTGTAGCTAGGGTTTTATGGAGAAAACTACTTCTACCATTAAGACCATTTGAATCGATTTTGAATAATTTGGTATTAGGCTATGTGAATTGAATTTCGAAATCCAATAATTATGATTGATTGATTTTATATAAAGAATATATGTTGTTGCCTCACCGGCTTTGTGTGATACAAAAGCCTAAATGCATAAATGTGTTTGGTTTTGCAACTGTATTTGTTAGTATTTGATAATTCATGCTTACGTTAATTCTTTTGATGGGTTATGCTTAGACGACGCAAATAGTGATTGTGAACATATAAATTATGTTTCGATAATTCTCTCGTCATTATAATTCGATAGGCCATGCTTAGAAATTTGATGGGCTATACTTAGGAGATGCGAGTTTATGGTCGGAGATTATATCAATAATAGGTGTTGCAATAGAACAAAGCTATCAACACATATTTGGAATTAGAGTTCTTTTTGGTGCATAATTATAAATAGTAGTGGAACCCATAGACCCTGGTTAACGACTCCTTCTCATTGCATTTAACTAATTCTTTTTTATTTTCATTCTTTTATTTCTTTAATTCTAAAAATAAAAAAAAAATCATTGCTGGTTAATTGATTGAGAATATTGATTATTGGTATTTCCACCGCTCTCTGTGGGATCGACCCGTACTTGCCTCTGTCTACTAGTTAGACACCGTGCGATTGCGGTTATTATAATATAGGCATCTCCGGATCCTATCATTGTGCTCAACTACACTTTCTATCCTAGTCCGAGACCTTAGCTATAGTAGACAAGAAATCAAGACTTATAGTTTTGATCACTAACATTGACAAACATGCTTGAGATAGCAACGCATGCGAGTTCGACCGAGCAATGCTCTAACATATGTGATTATAAAGATACATATCAGGAATTGACAACTTTTACGTATTGAAAACCCTAATCTATCAATAGAGATGAATACAAATCTAATTGATTTCGGACTTAACCAAACAAGCAATCAAATCATGTAACATTATAAACAATGAATCATAAACAATAAATTTGAGAAAAAATTAATTCATTGAAGCAAATATCATGTTGTGAAATCCACTTAACCCTTAACCAATAATATGTGTTTAGCTACTCATAGCTTTGGATTTAATCATAATATAATAAATGAAAATAAAGAAAACCCTATAAGTGTATTGCTCTCTCCAAAATCTCCAAGTAGAATTGAATAGTGATGTCCCAAGTTGTTGAGGACTTCTCTTTTATAGCTCTGCTTATTCCAAAATTAGGTTTAGTCTTCAAAATTCCAATAGATAGAGGTCCATCAAGCCCATATCTGAGAAATACCCATGTAAAAATTATACCCAAAACGTTACCGCGGCAGGTCCAGAAAAGTAGCCGCACATTAGACGGAAGAGTCGCTGGAAACCAACTCAGGTGACCTGTCAAACTAACAGTCAACTGTCAAAAAAAGATAATGTCGACATCTAGAACTTTCCTATTTATCAAACCCTAATTCCAAACTCATATAAAACTGTAAAGTAATATGAGAATATGAAGGATCGGTTTTTCTCTTGAACCCGATTCTACCATGACTCTTAACAAGGCTTAAGATCGGTTCTACCAAGTCACTAAATATAGGCACTGATCGCTTCTATCACTACTTCCAATAATAGATAGGATCGGTTCTAACAAGTATCCCAACACAAGTAAGGATCAGTTCTACCATGATTCCCAACAATAGCTAGGATCGGTAATCGGTTCTACCAAGTATCTGGTAAGGATTGGTTCTACCAAGACTCTTAACATAAATTAAGATCGGTTCTACTGCATATCCTAAATTAGGTAAAGATCGGTTATACAGTAACTCTCAACATAAGTCAAGATAGGTTCTACCAAAGTTATTACCCAGGTTCGAATTGGTCATCCAATAGATCTTCAATGAAAACCAGACCAAAACGCCTATTGATTTCCTTTCGATTACTATATGAACTTCCTTTAAACATATGTAATCAAACATAGTTTTCTAAGATGAAATCGCACCTATATCCAATACACAATCAAGTAACAAGTTACATAGATTATGTCGATGTCACATTTACGAAGTTCAAAATATAAACGTTATACTTCGTAATCAAATATTATTCCTTCATACTTTGATCATAATAAAATGACAAAGTCTAATACTAGAGTCTTCAATATAACCTCGCATATGTTATGTTTTCAATCTTAAATGACTTAAACGCAAGGATAGGAATGGAAAAAGTCAACTCAGTATCACAATACCTCAAGTGAAAAGATGATGTCTTCATTGTAGTCGATATGTCTTCACGGTATTCAGGTCTTCATAGTAATACTTGTATGTCTCAACATTCCTAGACTTTCTAATCTAACCAAAACGAGGTTGACTCTAGTACATTTAATCAAGCGACTCTAATTGAGGTTTGATACTAAAATATGACAACCAACCTTGACATATACCAACTCCTTGTGGGTTCAACCGAGCAATTCTCTAACAAGCTGCAACATTCCAGTTTCACAAACAACCACATACAACACCATCAGCTTTCATTTTCTTTAATTTCAACAACAAAACCTAGATTTCCTAGTTCATCAGAAACCCATGAACATCAATATTCACAGCTTCTTCTTATCTTCAAATTCATCATGTTCTCGATCTTCTTCTTTGCTGATTTCATCAACCTAGGTCCAACTTAACCACCAATATTCTATGAACAAAAATTGAACACATATGATCATGAGTGAACCCAAACTAATAAACCTATGTCTCAAATTACTTCATACTTCAACCCCTTCATGCCTTTCTTCATCTCAGACACCTTATTCTAAACATTCATATATACCTGAAATTTACATTTTTCACTGCTCGAACTCAGATTGAATTTCAAACCCATCTAAATCTCTCTAATGGAGCCGCTACTCAGTTTCAGGTGAATAAGGAAAAATAGAAGACATGATTAGAGAAATGATTTTCTCTCAATTTTAGATTTCCTGTAAGAGATAGAATGGGTACCGAACATCCCCTTATTCTCCACTGAGCTCCTGATAGTGCTTGCAAGCTTTTGTCTTTTTTTGCTCGAAATGGACACTTTCTTCTTCTTTCTATCTAAATGACTCAAAAATACCTTTTATCTCAAGGGCACACATAAAATACATAATCTACAAGAAAACTTAGCAAACAAAGCATAAACAATAGATAAATATCAAGGTATTTACGACACCTATCATATTCAAACTAGATCAAAGTATTGACGGGATTTTCAGAACTGTTTTTAGATATGAAGGAAACTTGTGACCATCCACTGTTAACATACTCTATTCTGTGTGATTGATCATAAACGGAATCAAATTTTTGTGTGCAGGTACAATTGAAGGCAGTTAAAGATTTGAAGACTAAAAGAATTTTCTGATTGGTTTTCGCATCTCGTGATATCTATGCGCACACTTTGATCGTCTGGGATTCGTCTAAGATCTATTTTATCTTTGAGAGATTTGATTAAAAATCGTTCAAAGGAAAGAGCCTTTGTCACAAACTCAACATATCTTTTCTTAAAAGATTATTGAAGTAGTTACCATACAGTTCCTTTACTGTTTGGAAGACGATCAAAAGGAGTAAAGTACTTAAGACTTTACATCAGTAACAACCTCGAGATAGTGATTTCTGTCTTGGGATTCAGGTGGGCTAACCAGATGTTTGTAGGCGCAGGGATACTGAGGGAACTAAGTAACTAGTAGTAGATTACTTGGTATCAACTATATAAAGTTGGAATTGTTCTTTGTATATCGTCTTAATTCTAAGAGTATTCAAAACTGAACTAGATCTCGGGGTTTTTCTGCATTTTCGGTTTCCTTTTAGCAAAAATGTTGTGTTCGTGTGTTTTTAACTTCTCCCGCAGTAAAAGTTATTTAATTGTAAAAGCATCTAAATTACTCGTATACGAAAATTTTGTGGTGTACTTGGGTACCCTCGTTATTTCAAGTAGATGCGTCCATATAATTAAGATTGATTACGAGACTTGTTTCTTATAAAATTCGTATCTTGAAAGATAGATAACACGTTTCATACTTGGAAGAATTTAGATCTGAATATTTGGATATGACTAGATTGATCTTAGATGTTGATTTTTTGGATCGTCCAAGTACTCTTCTTAACAATCAGGCTCGCGGAATTTATCATCTAGACTTTCTGATTCATACAAGACAAAGATATAGACTATATATACAAGGATCATTAAGTTGGACTACTTGCAATTCTATTGAGTTTTTTCCATACAGGTTGTCGAACGAAAAAGTTTGTAGCGTACTTCGTACCCTCTTCTTTTCAACTGGTACAGAGTAGGAAAACACCTTTTGACCTAAGTATGTGTTTGTGGCGATTTAATTTATGGAAAAGAGTGCGGTATCGATTAATGGACCACCAGCCTTTGATGGCACAAATTACTTATGGTGAAAAATAACAATGTGTTCATTCTTACACCTCGTGATTTCAAAACATGGGTTATAGTTTTAAGTAGGTACGATCCTCCAATGGTTGTACAAGGAGCATCCTTTGTCCCCAAAGACATAGCTACTTATAGTGAGGCCAAAATCAATAATGCTAAACATAACTTTGATGGTCTGAATGTTATTATCCATGCCATAATCCAAGATATTCAACATCACATGTTTATGTGCACTACGTCGAAGCAAGCTTGGGATATATTAGAAACTGTATTTGAAGGGAATACCATAGAGAAAAAATTCATGCTTCAAAACCTAACTTCTAACTGGGAAATCCTTCATATGATTGACGAAGATTCGTTTGAGGAATGTAATCACAAGTTGTCTGAAATAGTGAATGTTTGTCATTCATTAGTTAGGATTATTTATGATATGGATATTATGATGAAAATTCTTAGATCGTTACCAACTCGATACGAGTCTAAGAAACATGCCATCACTGAAGGAAACGATCTTACTACACTTTCCAGAATCACCTTTATTGGAAAGTTAAAGATATTTGATCATGAACAACAAACTAAAGCTAGAAAAAATATTTCCTTCACAGCACTTAAAACACTGAAGTAATTATAATAAAAGTGAAAGTGTTGGCATCTCTGAGAAAAATATTGTTAACGAATTATCAGATGAAGTTCTTGAAAATTATGTATCTCTTTTCACAAGACAATTTAGAGATTTTCTCAATAAGAGAAATAAAAGTGACGATGAGGATATGACTTAATGCTTCAAGTTTATAGGTTTTGGTCACTCTGCTAATGAATATCCAAACCACTGAAAACAAGGGTCTCGTTGCAACTCCTAATAAAAATCATGATCACTAATGATTCGGCACAGGAGGATGTGTCAAGTATAGAACTTTTGGCTAAAGTAGCTAATTTGACGAATGTAGCAATACTCACATCAACCTTGATCAGATTTTTGAAGATCCTTTATCAATTACGTCTGAGGATATAATGGATTTTTCACTTTCTAATGAAAACTCTATTACTAAGGTTTCAGGATCATCTCAAGCATGTCTATCTGCAGAAACAGAAGATGCTCCCGAACCTCCTCTCAACCGAAAATGTCCTTATTGTACCTTTGAAGGTAGCAAACCTAAAGAATGTCTTAAGTACAAACAAAAAGTAAGGGATGTTGATAACTGCAAAGTTTAATCGCATCCAGACCTGGGTTTTGTAGTTATAATCCATGAACAGGTGGGTTAAGGTTTCCTGGCCCTCTCCAGAGAGTTTATGTTAGAGCACTGCTCAGTCAAACTCGCAAGCATTGCTATCTCAAGTTTGTTTGTCAAGTTTAGTTTCCAAAACTATAAGTCTTGATTTCTAGTCTCCTTATAGCTATGTCTCGGATTAGGATAGAATGTGTAGTTGAGAATTAGACTTCACGGTGTTCATCGATTGAAGACGAAGAATTACTAAGGGGAGCTTGTGGAACTTCATCAACAAAAGTTATATGGAGAATTGAACTCATCTATCACTCATAAGTCTATTTCTATTCTATCTCCTACTGAGACAAAATTCATATAGTTATATAGACTTTATATTATACACATTTGATATTTCGAGCTGAGTTTAACTCGCTTACATATTTTTCGAAATATGTGTTGGTAAGCTTTCGCTTTAACTAAGTTCATCTTTATTCTTGACGAAAGTCAAAATATGATCATGTGAAAATCGCCTGGTAACATCTTACATGATTTGTGTGAGACAGTCATTTGATGTAGAATCAGAATGTTTCGTATTGATCTATTGATCACTTGAAAATTGCTTTGAAGCTAATAGTTTGTGTGAGACAACTATTTCCGTCTTCTAAGAATGTTTCAATGATTAAAATGGATTTTAGGACAACTAACCATTATTTGGATATAGCACAGTATGCGTACTTGTATGCTAACTATTGCAAGTTATTCAAAGTCCGGGAACTATAATATGCATACCCGTATGCGTATTGGTTTGATAATTGAAGTACGGGAACTTAGTATGCATACCCGTGTGCGTACCGGCTTAACAGTTCAAGTCCGGGAATTCAACTGAGGTTGGTCATGTACGACAATATGCGTACCCGTTCGCATACTGGTGAACCCAGGCCAAGTCCGGAACTCTAAGTATGCGTACCCGTTTGCATACTTGAGTAGTTTAAGTTATAAAATCTTTTTGTTCATGAAAAAATACATTTATATATTAAGGAATGCAATCTTTTGCAAACAGTGGCTATAATGTTTATGAATTCGTTCAAGTTAATCAAAATCGATTTTGCTTCAATTGTGTCTTGTATAATTCTATGAGAATATAAACACTTGAACAACTCCATAACTAGTTTCATTTGAGTCATTTGAACTAGTTGTGATTAAGATGAACAAGGTTGATATGAAAGTGTTCATATGGCTAACTTCGGTTAACTGTTGTTGAGCCAATCATGTGCACACGTTTGGGTACGGTTACTCATACCTAAATGAAGTCACATTTCATTTGTGTATAACAAGCTACGTTCGATCTAACGGTTGAGAGATATTATCTTGACTCTAATCAGGTTTTCATCTAACGGTGAATATTGAATGCTTTGTTACCAAGGTAACATTGATTGTAAACCCTGATTTGAAGACTATATAAGGGAGAACTCTAGCAATTGGGAAACCTAATCCCCACACCTCTTGTGTGATACTAGTTGCATAAGCTAGAGTCGATTCTCCTTTAACCTAGGTTTTTCCTAAAACCATTATAGGTTAACGACTTGAAGACTTCATTGGGATTCTAAAGACATACCCAAATATTTTCTCTGTAGTTGCGTGTTCTGATCTTACTTTGTTCTATCGAATTGAGTACTATCTTCTCTAAGTTTTGCTCGATATTTAATATCCGATAGGTAAGATAAAAAGTAGTCACAAACATCTTCGTATCATCATTTGTGATTCCACAATATCTTGTTTCGCTTCCATACGATTAAGATTATTGTGAGGTGATTGATATTACTAGGTTGTTCTTCGGGAATATAAGATCGGTGTATCAATTGGTTTCTGTTCACCTTGATTTATAAAAAGACAGAATCAAAACTCGTAGGCATTTCTGTGGGAGACAGATTTATCTATTTAATAGACTTTTCTGTGTGAGACAGATTTGTTTATCAAGTCTTCGGCTTTAGGTCGTAGAAACTCTTAGTTGTTGGTGAGATTACCTAAGGGAATCAAGTGCGCATAATATGGCGTGGTTCAAGAGGCGTAAGGAACATGATTATACGTTAATCAGTGTGAGATTGGTTAGGGCTCAATTACATTCTATTCCGAAGTTAATTGGTTGTAGGTAAGAGTCTGTAGCGGCTTAATACAGTGTGATGTTCAAATATGGACTAGGTCCCGGGGTTTTTCTGCATTTGTTGTATCCTCGTTAACAAAATTTCTGGTATCTGTGTTATTTCTTTTCCGCATTATATTTTTATATAATTGAAATATCACAGGTTGTGCGTAGTTCAATCAATTGGTGAATCCAACCTTTGGTTGTTGATTGAAATTGAGTGACGCTTGGATATTGGTCTTTGGTACCATCCAAGTTATTTCTCATATTAATCAGTCTCACAGATTTCTATCTGTTCAATTGCAGTTTGATTTGAGAAATCGAGATATGACTCTTGGATGTATTTTCCTTGATTGAGTCTGACTCTCTAGTTGATTCTCTTGGAAATATATTAGAGCTAGTCCATACAGATTGCCTAAACGAAATATTGGGTGTGGTTGTTAGACCCCTGGTTTTTCAATTGGTATCAGAGCAGGCAAACACGTTTAAGACCTCATAAGTCTATGTTTGTAGCAGTCTGGTTTCTGTGGATAGATTGTCTCATTCTTACACACATAAAAATATCTTCCAAAGTTTTTGATTATGCCAAATATCTTGGGCTTAACTCAAAGGATAACTCCTTAGATGATTCTTCTGAATTCCGAGGTAGAAAGTTTTTGCTATCATATTCTGGTAATATTCGTCCTGATGAGACAATTGACACTATGTCAAAAGCTGAAATGGAACTCACCAGAACTTTAAAAAGATCTACTGAGATTATTGATTTCCAAGATTCTACAATAAAGTATCTTGAATAAAAACATGCTCAACTCATTGATGAACTCGAGAAGTCTCTTGGTCGAGAAGTGAAAAACCTAAGGTTAAAGGAGAATTGAATCTAGCTTATGCAACTAGTATCATACAGGAGGTGTGGGGATTAGGTTTCCCAGTTGCTAGAGTTCTCCATTATATAGATTTCAAATCAAGGTTTGCAATCTAAGTTACCTTGGTAACAAAGCATTCAATATTTGAAAACCTAATTAGATTCAAGCTAATATCTTTCAACCTTTAGATCGAACATAGCTTGTTATGCACAAATGAAATTCACCTTCACTTAAGTTTGAGTAACCGTACCTAAACGTGTACACCTAGTCGGTTCAACAATAGTTAACCAATGGTTATCCATATGCGCACTTTCATATCAACCTTATTCATCTTCACCATAACTAGTTCAAATGACTCAAATGAACTAGTTAGAGAGTTGTTCAATTGCTTAGATCTTATAAAAGTATACAAGACACAATCGAAGAAAAATCGATTTTGATTCACTCGAATCAATTCATGAACATTATAGCCACGGTTTGTAAAGATTTCATTCCTTAATATATAAATGTTTTAGTTTATAAACAAACCGATTTTAGAAAGTAACCTTCTTAAGTATGCAAATGGGTACGCATACTTAAGTGACCGGATTGAGTTTGTTTTTACTTCCAAACTCCAGCATAAATTCACGGACGTGAAACTTCTGCCTGTATGCGTACGGGTACGGATACTTACCCGGATTTCCAACAACCGCCGGTACATGTACGGGTACGCATACTTTAGGTTCCCGGTTTTGGACTTTTACACAAATGTGAGAAAACACTATGTTTAAATCCAAACATGGTTACTCTTTCTAAACTCTCATTTCAATCATTGAAACTGTCTTAGAGGATGTTTAAATATTTGTTATTCACAAACTATTTTCATCAAAGCGATTTTCAAGTTATTGAAATAGTCAACATGACTTTCATCACAAGTAAAGATGAACTTGGCCAAAGCGAAATCTTACCAACATATATTTCGAGAAATAGATAAGCGAGATAAACTCGACTCGAAATAGCAAATGTGTATATTCGAAGTCTATACAGCAATACGACTTTTGTCTCAAAATAGGAGATAGATTAGATAGACTTTGAGTGATAGATAAGTTCAAGTCTCCACATACCTCTTTGTTGATGAAGTTCCACAAGTTCCCTTGAGTAATTCTTCGTCTTCATTTGATGAATGTCGTGGAGTCTAAAGGTCAACTACACTTATTATCTTAATCCGAGACTTAGCTATAAGTAGACTAGAAATCAAGACCTATAGTTTTGGCAACTAAACTTGACAAACAAGCTTGAGATAGCAACGCTTGCGAGTTCAACCGAGCAATGCTCTAACAAGAAGATTCAATTAGAGAAAAACGTTTGATGGAGGCTCATTCATCAGATCTGAACAACATTCGTGCTGAAAAAAAGAAACTGGTCGCATCTCTTCTCCTAGCCCAGAAACAGTGCAATTCCTTTAAATAGGAAAAGTCTGTCTTAATGAGCAAATATTCTTCCGTGTCCTTATCTATTTCTCACAAGGGATTACAGTACATGAAGAAAATTACTCCAAAGGAAACATCTGCTAAGAAATGTATACATAACTTGCAGTATTCCAATAGGGTTTTGAGTTTAGAACAGGATCTTTCCGATGTCCCTCATCCACGATCCTATTATTTCTGCGGGAAAAGAAATCATTATGATTCACATTGTTTTGCTAGAAAGAAACAGATTTATGATCTTCAAAATCTACTTCTTTTTGCTGTTGACAGGGTGAATTTTCTGACAACATCCACAATGGATTTCATTCTTGCAGAAAACCAGAACTCTCATGCACAAGGTTTTCAAAGTCACTTTTCGAGAAATCTTTATAGGAACCGTGTTCCTCTTAATAGTGCTAATAATTACACTACTAATGTTCACATTCCAAATGCAAATGAGAAGAAGTCTAGTAGACCTAAGTCTAGAAGATGGAATTTTCTCAATTCTGACCTTCTGGAACCAATTTCTAGAGGTCCTAGATTTAATCCTCAGAAAAATCCTTCTGATGGATATTCAAAAAGTTTTGACTTATTTCTCTGAAATAAGAAATAACCGAAGGAAGGTAAAGAATACAAAGCTCAATCATTTAGATGGTACAATTCATCTCTCAATGTTCATGATGGGGTTACATCTCACTTTACTACCTAGCTCTACGTAATTTCATCCTTGTATCTAACTTGAGAGTTGCAAGGATGAATTTTGCAAGATGCTCAAGTTTATTGTAGGTTACCATTTGTCTTGTGATTGAGTTTGTTGTTTTCTTCTTTTGTGAAGGTTGAGTCAATTCTTGACTCCTTTTAACTAATGTATCTCTTCCTTTTGCTCTGATTAAACTTTTTAATTATTGATCCATGAAGGTAAGATATATCTGAAAACAGAGAGTATTCCCTTATTCTTGGATCTTTTCTGATCCATTGACCTTTCATCACAGGTCCATGAACGTCCGCGTCTTCTTGGGAGTTTTAAGGTTTCCTTAACAAGGCTGTCCTTCTCTTGTTCATAAACATATATATTTTTTATTTTATTTTTCCTTCCTAATAAAAAAAAGGGAAAACTTCCCAAGACCTCAGGAAGTGGTGAATCTTGAGATGGAAGAAGACATTAAAGGATGCGATTCAGTTCAAGAACTTGTCTTGAAAAATATGATTGAAAGGAAAGAGTACAACTCCTTGATTGGAGAATCTGTCAAGGATTTAATTCCTTTTCAGAATGACTCTAGGGTCGAATTTGCAAATCTTCAACTGCAAATGAATCAGTTTATTGATGGTCAGACCAAAATCCTTGAAAATCAAAAGATCTTGATCAGGAATCAGAAGAAACTCATCGTGGACTGTGTCAAAGCTAGGCAGCTTTCCCGCGTTGTTGATCGAAAAGTTAATGTTCTAACCTATGAACATGGATTTTTTACGGTCAAAAAAATAAAGGATATCAGTGATACCTTTTATGATGGAGCTTTCCAAAGGTATGAAGTTATCAAAGAAACTTGATTTTGTCTAGGAAACTTCTTATGAGAATTTATTCTTGTGTTTTAAGATTTTGTCAAGTTTAGTTTCCAAAACTATAAGTCTTGATTTCTAATCTACTTATAGCTATGTCTCGGATTAGGATAGAATGTGTATGTTAATAGGGAAAAACGATTTACTGTTTTTTTAGGAAGTGGAGAGACGACCGTGCGGACGGGGACTCCTCAACCGAGTAAACTTCCTAACCTCAAACAGATGCACTGCACGAGAGTGCTTTGAGTTCGAGAGATCAATCCGTAGGACTCCGGCCTAAACCAAGAAATTGTCGTTCCAGAGTCAATTCGGTCACAAAGAGAGAAGATGGTTGATCTGTAGGAGGGAAGCTGAGAAGTGTGTGATATCAATGATGATCAAGGATTGTGAATGTGTTGTGTGTTTCTGCAAATGAAGAATAAGTTTGAATTCTGCTCAATTAAGAGAGATTGTTGCTCACACGATGTGTTAGAGCACTGCTCGGTCAAACTCGCATGCGTTGCTATCTCAAGCATGTTTGTCAATGTTAGTGATCAAACTATAAGTCTTGATTTCTAGTCTCTTATAGCTAAGTCTCGGACTAGGATCGTAAGTGTAGTTGAGCTCAAGGACTTCATGGCGATTCATCATACAAGTAGAAGATCTACTCAAGGAACCGGTGGAACTTCTCGACAAAAAGGTATGTGGAGACTTGAACTTATCTGTCACTCAAAAGTCTATCTATTCTATCTCCTACTCTTTGAGATAAAATTCGTACGTTATATACATAGACTAGATCATACACATTTGGTATTTCGAGCCGAGTATACCTCGCCTATCTATATCTCGAAATATGTGTTGCTAAGCTTTTCGCTTCGACCAAGTTTATCTTTACCTAGTGACGAAAGTCATGAATGTTTCAATCACCTTGAAAATTTCTTTGACGAGAAATAGTGTAACAACTATATAACGTCCTCTAAGAATGTTTCAATGATTGGAATGAGAGTTTAGATTACATAACCAATGTATTTCTTGAACCGAAGTTTTCGAACTTTGTTGATCAAGAGAACCAGAAGTATGGAAAGTTCCAAGTCCGCGAACTCAGCCCGCAAACTTCCGAAGTTCTCAAACCTGAGAATTTCTGTTGGAGCTGACAAACTTCTTGCGTGAGCCAAGTCCGCGAACCCAGTCCGCAAACCGGCGTAGTTCTCGAACCCAAGAATTTCTGCTGGAGTTTGTAAACTCTATCCGGTGTCTTAAGTCCGTGAACCTAATCTGCGAACTTGAGAAGGTTATATATCTAAAGATGATCTCTGAACTTAATCTTAAAAGAGTAAGGAATGCTTTTGCAAACCGTGGCTATTAAAGTTCATGAACCGATTCGAGTGAATCAAATCATCTTTGCTTCAATTGTGTCTTGTGTAGTTACATAGGATTTTTTTGCAATTGAACAACTCTCTTAACTAGTTCATTTGAGTCAATTGAACTAGTTATGGTGAAGAAGAACATGGTTGGTATGAAACGCTCATATGGTTAACCTCTTTGGGTAGATTATTGTTGAACCAACAATGTACACGTTTGGGTGCGGTTAACAAACCTAGAAGCGTACAGTTATTTGTGTATGACAAGCTAAGTTTTCGATCTAACGGTTGAGAAATATTAGCTTGAATCTAAATCAGGTTTTCATCTAACTGTGAATATTGATTGTTTTGTAACTAAGGCAAAACCCTGATTTGAAAGGCTATATAAAGGAGACATTTAGCATTGATAAAACTAATTCCCAGACGTCCGTGTGATACTAGTTTCTCTGCTAGAGTCGTTTCTCCTTTAACATTTGGTTTTCTTCTTCTAAAACCAGGTTAACGACTTAAAGACTTCATTGGGATTGTGAAGCCAGACCGATACTACTTTTATCGTAGTTGTGTGATCTGATCTTGCATCTTCTATCGTAACAGTACAATCATATTGATTGGATTGAGATCGTGAGAGTTCTCCGATAGGCAAGATATAAAAAGTAATCACAAACACCTTCGTCTCATTGTTTGTGATTCCACGACATCTGGTTTCGCTATCATAGATTAAGATTGTTGTGAGGTGATTGATTAATCTAGGTTGTTCTTCGAGAATATAATATCGGATTATCAATTGGTTCCTGTTCACCTTGATTATTATTAAAAGATGGAACAAAAACTTTTAGGGTTTTTCTATGGGAGACAGATTGATCCTTTGATAGACTTGTCTGTGTGAGACAGATTTGTTTATTGTCAAAGCCTGCGATTTTGGGTCGTAGCAACTCTTAGTTGCGGGTGAGATCATCTAAGGGAATCAAGTGTGCAGTATCCTGCTGGGATCAGAGGCGTAGGGAGTACAACTGTACCTTGGATCAGTGGGAGATTGATTGGGTGATAAGCACGAAAGTGCTACATTTTATACCCATATTTATATTAGCTAGGACTCAATATTTTGACTAATGACACTATTTTAGTGCTTTTGCAGAAAGTACAAGTGAATTCGATCATCCAGAGAATAAACATCAAAATGTGAGACTTAATGGTGAAGCGAGTCGATGTCAGCACACTAATGCCACCTAAGATTGGTCAAGAGTGACTTTATTATTGTTAGCATAAGAATGGAAGAATATCACCTCCATGACCACGTGCAAATGAAGAAAAAGGAAAGATTAATATATCTTTTCCTTACATAAGTTCTCTTGCTATATTTATATAAAGAATCTGAAAGAATATTTGAAGCCAACTGACGTCATTTTGCAAATACAGTTAAGGTGGGACCCAGCACATGCAAGAAAATATCATGCTTTCTAAATGAAATTCATATACTATGGAAAGTGGAGATTCAGTGATACTTTACAATGTCTCGTCATATTATGACACGCGACACAACATCATTGGGTGAATTTATATTTTCATGACATGTGGCAGACTTCTATTGGGAGGTGATGTGGCGACGAAGAAGAAAAACGTGAATTCATTTGTGAGTTATATTTATGTGTTGTTTCAAAATATACTAGGGGGCGCCCGGCCACAGAGCTGGAAGAGAAACAGGAGAAGGATTTTGGAGTTTTGTTTTCTATTCTTCGTTTATCTTTAGCTAAAGTTTGATTTTAATATGTTTATGGTTTTTGAGAAAGCCATGGCTAGCTAGAGTTATGTTAAGGTTTGGGTAGAAACCAATTTAAATGTGTAAACTCTACATTTATATGCTCAATAATGATTTAAATGACTAGTAGTTTTTCTTCATATAGCTTGGTATTTTATTGTTCATGTGATTTTCTTGATTATTTATGCTTTTGGATTGATATTTCGTGCTTCGGTTAAATCCCTAGACGTGGTATGCAAGGATAGATAGGTAATGCTTTAGAATCACTACCCATGAAGTGAAGAAAACTATAGCGGAGAAACAGTATTTGAAAATGCATGGAATAGATTTTTAAAGATTAGCAGAGTTTGCATAATTAATTGGTGGAAACCAAAAATCCTAACAACCTTCTATCATTCTGTTTTTCGTTAAAATTATTTATTATTTCATTTTTGTCCGAATTTCTAAAACCTCTAAAAAAAATCATCTTTGTTAATTAGTTGATTCTTGATATTAGTTGGTTGAGTATTTCACACTCCCTGTGGGAACGACCTGTACTTGCCATTGTCTACGAGTTAGACGTTGTGCACTTGCAGTATTTTATTGTAGGTTTCCGAACCTACCATTGGGGTTCAACTATAGTCCAGTCCGAAGTTAGCTTGGAGTAGGCTAGTGTCTGTAGCGGCTTAATACATCGTGTAGTCAATCTGGACTAGGTCCCAGGGTTTTTCCTTCATTTGCGGTTTCCTCGTTAACAAAATTATGGTGTCTGTGTTATTTCTATTTCCGCATTATATTTGTTTATATAATTGAAATAATACAGGTTGTGCGTTTGAATCAATCAATTGGAAATCCGACCTTTGGTTGTTGATTGATATTGATTGATCCTTGGACATTGGTCTTTGGTACCGTCCAAGTTATTCCTTGTGTTTGATTATAGACTCGCTGATTTCTATTAGCTTGAGCGAATCAAAACAAGAGAGAGATATTAAATCCTTGAGATACTTTTACCTAGATTGAGTCTGACTGTCTAGTTGATTCTTTAGAAAGTATTTCGGAGTTAATCCACACAGATTGCTAAGCGAAATATTGGGTGGTGTTGTTAGACCCCCGCTTTTTCACGATGATCATTGGTTAGACGATGGACGTTGTCTGTTCGACCAATGTCGTCTTCAATTGTGAATTCAGAGACTTATTTATATTTCAAGAATGTAAACACATTGATCCCCAGTAAGTGTGACGGTTTCTCGAGTGAAAGAGTTGGAAAGTAGAAATCGTGGTTAAGCCAGTTCCAGGTCGTGCAGATACTTGGTTGATTGTCCACCCACTACTTTGATAACTCCCTCAACTGCTTGCACGACTTACTCACATTTCTCATTGTGGATGAACACACATGCCATAGGCCTCCAGACCAAAACCCTAATTAATATCCCCCATGTGACGTGATTGCTGTCTCACGAACATGGAGTCTGCAAGGAAGACGTGTATTTGGTTAGTCAGTCGTTGACTTGATTAAACGATGAGTCTAAGTATGGTTCAGTCGAGCATGATTGTCGAATGCTCTATGATTCATGGATCGAACATGTCTACTGGGACGTATAGTTCTCGAATGAATGATGTTGATAATTGAATCAACGTAATGAATATTGATAGCCTGAGAAAATATTGCTCGTATGATGAATTTTTGAATATTGATAGAATCAATATTCGAGCGCATCTGAGCAAATATTGCCCATTTGATGAATTACTGAATATTGAGAGTTGAATCAATATTCGAGCATCTAAGCAAATATTGCTCATTGATGAATTACTGAATATTGATAGTTGAATCAACATTCGAGCATCTGAGCATGCTCATTCGATGAATTACTAAATATTGATAGTTGAATCAATATTTGAGCATCTGAGTAAATATTGCTCATTCGATGAATTACTGAATATTGATAGTTGAATCAATATTCGAGCATCTGAGCAAATATTGCTCATTCGATGAATTACTGAATATTGATAGTTGAATCAATATTCGAGCATCAGAGCAAATATTGCTCATTTGATGAATTATTGGTAGCATGAACAAATAAAATATTAATTAAAATATTGGTAGCTGGGACGAATGTTATATAATCAATCCAGATGTTGATTGCTGGATCAACATAAAATTATTAGTGTGTGAACTTGCTCAAAATTATAATTTATAGAGCATTCAGTTTGAAACCCTAATTTTGATCGATTGCTTATTAGTGTGGGATGATGGCCGACCATATAGCGCCTAGGTGCTCGAGTGAGCATTCACCAAAGTCCTTTGTTCACCAGTTGGTAAAAGAATGATCAAATACTGGTTTAATCATTTATTAAAATAGTGCTCGTCTGATCGTTAGGTAATAAAACCTAGTTATGGAGAGATGATTGACCGACCCTTGGTGGTCTATTGAGCAAATCCCAAGTTGGTTGGAGAAAGTTTGGACCCAATATGAACTGTTGAGAGCTAATTAGGTCAAAATTGTGAAAGAGTGTGGGACCGGCTCCTTGCAAGCCTAAGGGCCGACCTTGGTCGGTCAAGGTGGCATGCCCGTGTCACAATACTTCACGTGTCTCAATCCTGAGAGTTTTGGTATTTTCTGGTGCGTGTTTGAGCAATATTTTGGATTTTCAGAAGAGTTTGATCTTGACTAAAACTCTCGATTTTGATCGAATGAGCAAGTAGAACTTTGCTCGTGCGAATGACATTTTGAGAATATTAAAATAATAATATTTTAATTTTTGACGTGAGAAGCCTAGTCAGTCATGTGACCATTTGACTTTTGGCTTTTTCATGGTTTGAGCAATATTTGAGAAAATATTGAAAATACTAGGGTTTTCGCTCAAACGATGGAGTTTCATGAGATGAAGGAAATAATAATATGAGAAATAAGGAATTGTAAGGTGTGGGACAGGCCACGGCTAGGGAATGGCCGTCCGGCTAGGTGGCCCGTTCCCGTGACACCTTTCCCTATTTTTTACTATTTTTCATCGTTTAATGGAAAATATAAAGAGACTAAGAGTTTTGCTCAAACGAGGGAGTTTGCTCATATGAAGGAGTATTCATGAGATGAGGGAAAATAACAAAATAATATAAAATAATGAAAAAGAGGTGGGGGACCGGCCGACCGGTGGGCCCGGTCCCCTTAGGCACCTCTTTATTATTTTCCTCCCTATTTTGCACAGGTTTCCTCGTTTGTCCATATTTCCGAATACTCGATCGTGTGTTCGGGTGCTCGTCTGTGCATTATTCACTAAGTACACTCGCACCATTTTCTCGGGGCTTACTCGGCAGTGGCCTAGATGCCCGATCGGTGAATATTTATTACTAATTCATGAAATTCAGCTGAGAATAATTCATGAGACGGAGTAATAAAAATTACTTGAGTATTTATTACTAATTCATGAAATTCAACTGAGAATGATTCATGATACAAAGTAATAAAATGAGTTGAGTATCTATTACTAATCCATGTAATCCAGATGAGGATCAGCCATGAAACAGAGTAATGAGATATGACAGATTATTTTCTAGGAATTCAGTTGATGAATGACACGCTAGAATTAACCTATTTGCAGAATTGAGATATGAGATAATTGAAGCATCATACTCGTTCCGAAGGGGGTGTATAGTCAGGGAACAAAGAGCAGTGTGACGTCCTGAAGGCGTTAAGCTCTCTAACATGCAATATGTCTAAGAGCCGCGCAATCATTAAGAGATTCTATACACGGTCTCTCTACAAAGTTAGGGAACAACGAGCAGCATGATGTCATGAAGGCGTTAGGCTTGATACTAGCATGCAATATGTCTAGGATACGCCCAATCATTTTGATTCTATGTAGAGGTGATGATAAAATGTGTGAATCATCGAAAGCTCAGCTGAGAGGACTTTCGAGAAACATATTCATCATAGCTCTGAGAGGAATGCTCGCTCAGTCAGAGATCGTGAAATGGTTCACGGATCATAAAATATGAATTGTCACATACATTCCTGAAGTCGGGCCAGAAACATGCAGTATCATGATTTTACGATTTTAGCCCTTACCGAAAATCCACCATCAACAGTATAGTTGAGCATTAGACTTCACGACGTTCATCGATTGAAGACGAAGAACTACTAAGGGGATCTTGTGGAACTTGATGGAATTTTTATAGTGATAAGAAAGGTTGTCGTTCACCGGACTTAATGAGATTGTTTTTAAGAATTAATAAACCAAAATAAAAGAAAAATATATATACAAATTTTGTCACAGGATGAAGAGAGACCGGGACTCGGGATTCCACTGCTTTTCATGTTCATGGGGTTCATAAATTAATCCTAAACATTTATAGCTCAAAACAAAAGAAACAATAACTCTATTCTTTGCCAAAGTAGATTTCGTAAAACATCAATTGTAAATTACAAGCATAGTGTATCTAAAGCACCTAAGATTAAGCATACACTATCTAACAAGATGACAATTGATTAATAGAAATCATAAATCATTTAAAATCGGTCCAAAAAGTAAATAAAAAAATTAATCAAATTACCACATTGATGAAATCCAGCTTCCTCCGTCATCCCAATGTTGGGTTTAGCTCATTAGGTTGGAAACACGCTCGAAATATAATTTCATACCTCAAAGTGTTTACAAATAATGAAAATGGGAGAAAATTATTAACGCAATGACTTTATTTTCTCTCCCCAACTCTCCCCCTCAAATGTGCTCTCTAGCTCTCTATTTATACACACAAATACACATTACTCAAATATATTCTTCCATAACTCCAAAATCTTCTTCTTTTTAATTAAAAATATCTTCAGGAATTTTTCCTTCTCTTTATTCTCCATATTTCTTTACTAAACTCATATTTTCTTTAATTCGCAGAATAAAATCCAAGATAAAATCTTCCAAGGATATCTCTCTTGTTTAATACAAGATAACTTCCTTTTTCTTCAAATTCTTCCTGTTTATAAGGCAAGAAGATATTCTTATCTTAAAGATAATAAATCCTTTCCCGGTGGAACCAAATTTCCCGCAAATATTCTTTTTGAATGTTGAAGATGAAGGGTGCCTCTTATCCTTCTGTTAGGGTGCCGATAGTAATTTGGGTGCTGAGAACAAATTTGGGCTGCACATAACCGCGGGTTCCCCTTAGCCAAATTTGAGGTCCGCTTAGCAAATGTCCTCCGGGGGTGCCTTTAGCAGTTTTTCGAGCCGATTCTTCCAAAAACGTTTATTTTCCAAAAATACCTACAAACACACAAAACACTAAAATAAGTACAAAATCGAGTACCAACATAGAGAAAATTGAGGACAATTTAGACACAAAAATGTGTCTATCAGAACTTCATCAACAAAAGGTATGTGGAGACTTGAACTCATCTATCACTTAGAAGTATATTTCTATTTTATCTCCTATCGAGAGAAAAGTCGTATAGCTATATAGACTTTATATTATACACATTTGATATTTCGAGCTGAGTTTAACTCGCTAACATATTTCTCGAAATATGTGTTGGTAAGCTTTCGCATTAACCAAGTTCATCTTTATTCTTGACGAAAGTCAAAACATGATCATGTGAAAATCGCCTGGTAACATCTTAGATGATTTGTGTGAGACAGTCATTTGATGTAGACTCGGAATGTTTCATATTGATCTATTGATCACTTGAAAATTGCTTTGAAGCTAATAGTTTGTGTGAGACAGCTATTCCCGTCTTCTAAGAATATTTCAATGATTATAATGGAGTTTAGGACAATTGACCATTGTTTGGATATATCACAATATGCGTACTTGTATGCTGACTGTTGCAAGTTATTCAAAGTTTGGGAACCATAGTATGCATACCAAGTATACGTACTGGTTTGATAGTTGAAGTACGGGAACTTAGTTTGCATACACGTATGCGTACCGGCTTAACAGTTCAAGTCCGGGAATTCAACTGAGGTTGGTCATGTACGACAGTATGCGTACCCGTTCGCGTACTGGCAAACCCAGACCAAGTCCGAAACTCTAAGTATGTGTATCCGTTTGCATGCTTGAGTAGGTTAAGTTCTAAAATCGGTTTGTTTATGAACAAATATATTAATATATTAAGGAATGCAATATTTTGCAAACCGTGGCTATAATGTTCATGAATTGACTCAAGTGAATCAAAATCGATTTTGCTTCAATTGTGTCTTGTATACTTCTATAAAAATATACACAATTGAACAACTCCATAACTAGTTTCATTTGAGTCATTTGAACTAGTTGTGATTAAGATGAACAAGGTTGATATGAAAGTGTTCATATGGCTAACTTCAGTTAACTATTGTTGATCCAACAATGTGCACACGTTTGGGTACGGTTACTCATACTAAATGAAGTCATATTTCATTTGTGTATAACAAGCTAAGTTCGATCTAACGGTTGAAAGATATTAGCTTGACTCTAATCAGGTTTTCATCTAACGACGAATATTGAATGCTTTGTTACCAAGGTAGTGTTGATTGCAAACCATGATTTGAAGACTATATAAGGGAGACCTCTAGCAACTGGGAAACCTAATCCCCACACCTCTTGTGTGATACTAGTTGCGACTAGAGTCTATTCTCCTTTAACCTAGGTTTTTCCTAAAACCATTATAGGTTAACGACTTGAAGGATTCATTGGGATTCTGAAGCCAGGCCCATCTATTTTCTCTGTAGTTGCGCGTTCTAATCTTACTTTGTTCTATAGTGTTGAGTACTATCTTCTCTAAGATTGGCTCGACAATTTAATCTCCGATAGGCAAGATAAAAATTAGTCACAAACATATCCGGCTCATCGTTTGTGATTCCACAATATCTTGTTTCGCTACCATACGATTAAAATTATTGTGAGGTGATTGATATTACTAGGTTGTTCTTCGTGAATATAAGACCGGTGTATCAATTAGTTCCTGTTCACCTTGATTTATCAAAAGACATAAAAAAAACTCGTAAGTATTTCTGTGGGAGACAGATTTATTTATTCAATAGATTTTTCTATGTGAGACAGATTTGTTTATCAAGTCTCCGACTTTAGGTCGTATCAACTCTTACTTGTGGGTGAGATCAGCTAAGGGGATCGAGTGCGCAGAATCCGGCGTGGTTCAAGAGGTGTAAGGAACGCGACTGTACCTTAATCAGTGTGAGATTGGTTAAGGCTCAACTACATTCCAGTCCGAAGTTAATTGGTAGTATGCTAGAATCTATAGCGGCTCAATACAGTGTGGTGTTCAAATCTGGACTAGGTCCCGGGGTTTTTCTGCATTTGCGGTTTCTTCATTAACAAAATTTTTGGTGTCTGTGTTATTTCTTTTCCGCATAATATTTTTATATAATTGAAATATCACAGGTTGTGTGTAGTTCAATCAATTGGTGAATCCAACCTTTGGTTGTTGATTGAAATTTATTGACGTTTGGATATTGGTCTTTGGTACCATCCAAGTTATTTCTCATATTAATCCGTCTTACAGATTTCTATTTGTTCGATTGTAGATTGATTTGAGAAATTGAGATATAACTCTTAGATGTATTTTTCTTGATCGAGTCTGACTGTCTAGTTGATTCTCTTGGAAATATATTGGAGTTAGTCCTTACAGATTGCCTAAACGAAATATTGGGTGTGGTTGTTAGACCCCGGGTTTTTCAGTTTACTTGTTTTTTCAATTCCTGGAATGATAGCGCTATGCACGTACTGTTTAGTAAGATTGCATGCACAACTTTCAAGATGAAATGTTTTACGTATTCATGTTTCAAATATTCATCCAGTTCGGGTTTATGTTTCCGCTGGAGTTAATGTGGTTGTAAAGCATTTTACAGTAAATATCCCTTTTTCTTTTAAGTTACAATGAGGTGTATCCTTTTTGTTTTTAAAAGATATGTTTATCTTCTCAATCATTTCTATTGTGTCAAAGCATTTTTTTTTTCAGTTCTCCATCTCTCATATGTTGTTGTTCGTATTCAAGTGCTTAACTTTTGTTAATCCTTCAGTCTCAGTAGTATGTCTATGAATTGGTGCATTTGTTACTGGAATCCAAAGATCTCCCCATATGTCAATAAATTATCCATTTTCTAATTCTTAGAAACATCCCTTTTTAATCTGACATGTTCATGTTGATGGACTTTACCATATCCAGTTGTTGTTTCTTTTTGGGGTACTATTTATGGGAAGAATGTCACTATTTGGATAGTATTTCTCTCTGAGAATTGTAGAAGAAAAAGAGTCTTGTTTCTCTTTTATCCGCCATCCCATCTTAGGAATCATTGCCAAGTTGAAGTTTTTTATATATTTTATTCCAAGTTTTCATTCCTCTATAGACTTACAAAAAGATTTTTCAGTTTTTTACGTATTTTTTTTTTCCATTTTTGTTTAAGTGTTTTTCGTTTTTTCCTACCGATAATCTTTTTATATCTCTGTAATACTATTGCATATTTTCACTGGGATTTTAAAACAGTTCATTTGCTAAGAATATAATGATATAGTGACATTATTAATTATGATTATTTTGCCAGCCGTATTAAGGTTTAATTTTTTTCATCTAAGCATTCTACTCCTCATCTTTTCAACTAGTGGCTCAATACAAACAATCTTTGATCTGTTGGTAAATAATGGTGACACTAAATACTTATAATTTAGGGGTATCGCTTTAACACCCCGAGTTTGTTTTACTCTATGTCGTTTGTTTGTATCAGTTTTTGGGCTGAATAAAATAACTGATTTGCTTAGATTGATTAGTTACCCTGAAGCTACTCTAAAATTAGTGAATAGTTTAACAAGGTTGTGGCAAGTGTTTTATTTACTTTGTAGAACAACAAGCAATAGTTTGCAAAGAGTAAATAGTTGATGGCCGGGGCCTGGTGAACTATTTTAATTCTGAAAAAGCGGAGGTCTAACAACCACACCCAATATTTCGCTTAGCAATCTGTATGGACTAACTCCAATATACTTTCAAGAGAATCAACTAGACAGTCAGACTCAATCTTAAGAAAATTATATCAAAGAGTTATATCTCAATTTCTCTATTCAATCTGCAATCAAAAAAATAAGAATTTGCGAGCCCGATTGAATATAAGAAATAACTTGGACGGTATCAAAAGCCAATATCAAAGTGTCAATCAATTTAATCAACAACCAAAGGTTGGATTCATAATTGATTGAACTTACGCGCAACCTGTGATATTTCAATTATATAAACAAATATAATGTGAAAAAGAAATAACACAGACACCATAAGTTTTGTTAACGAGGAAACTGAAAATGCAGAAAAACCCCGGGACCTAGTCCATATTTGAACACCACACTGTATTAAGTCGTTACAGACTCTAGCCAAATCCAAGTTAACTTCGGACTGGAATGTAGTTGAGCTCTAACTAATCTCACACTGATCAAGGTACAATTGCGCTCCTTACGTTCTGAATCCTAGCATGACTCTACGCACTTGATTCCCTTAGATGATTACACCCACAACTAAGAGTTTCTACAACCCAAATTCGAAGACTTGATAAACCAATCTGTCTCACACAGAAAAGTCTATTGACTAGATAAATATGTCTCCCACAGATAAACCTATGAGTTTTGTTTCGTATTTTGATAAATAAAGGTGAACTGGAACCAATTGATATATCGGACTTATATTCCCGAAGAACAACCTAGAAATATCAATCACCTCACAATAATCTTAATCGTATGGTAGGGAAACAAGATATTGTGGAATTAAAAACGATGAGACGAAGATGTTTGTGACTACTTTTTATCTTGCCTATCAGAGATTAAATCTCGAGCAAATCTTAGAGAAGATAGTACTCAATCACGATAGAAAACAACAAGATCAGAACACGCAGCTACAGAGAAAATAGTTGGATCTGGATTCACAATCCCAATGAAGTCTTCAAGTCGTTAACCTACAAGGTTTTGGAAAAACATAAGGTTAAAGGAGAATCGACTCTAGTCGCAACTAGTATCACACAGGAGGTGTGGGGATTAGGTTTCCCAGTTTTTAGAGTTCTCCTTTATATAGTCTTCAAATCAGGGTTTTCAATCAAATGTTACCTTGGTAACAAACCATTCAACATTCATCGTTAGATGAAAACCTGATTAGACTCAAGATAATATCTTTCAACCGTTAGATCGAACTTAGCTTGTTACACACAAATGAAAAGTGACTTAATTTAGATATGAGTAACCGTACCTAAACGTGTACACCTTTGTTAGATCAACAATAGTTAACCGAAGTTAGCTATATGAACACTTTCATATCAACCATATTCATCTTAACCATAACTAGTTCAAATGACTTAAATGAAACTAGTTCTAGAGTAGTTCAATTGTTTAAATTCTCATAGAAATATACAAGACACAATTGAAGCAAAATCGATTTTGATTCACTTGAATCAAGTCATGAACATTATAGCCACGGTTTGCAAAAGATTGTATTCCTTATTATATAAATATATTAGTTCATGAACAAACCGATTTTAGAACATAAACCACCCAAGTATGCAAACGGGTACGCATACCTTAGTGGCCGGACTAAGCTTGGGTTCGCCAGTATGCGAACGGGTACGCATACCACTAAACTCAGTAAAGTCATGAAACTTGAACCTCACGCAAGTACGCGTACCGGTATGCGTACTTAGTTCCCGGACCTCTGCTCAACCAAACAATACACATATGGGTATGCATACCATGGTTCCCGGACTTGGATTTCACATATGCAAGTACGCATACTG
This sequence comes from Papaver somniferum, assembly GCF_003573695.1. Taxonomy (NCBI): domain Eukaryota; kingdom Viridiplantae; phylum Streptophyta; class Magnoliopsida; order Ranunculales; family Papaveraceae; genus Papaver; species Papaver somniferum. The sequence continues at coordinate 26,821,381 of NC_039364.1, forward strand.
TGCTTATATACAATTGGTCTAAACTCTCATTTCAACCATTAAAACATTCTCGGAAGACGACAATAGCTGTCTCACACAACTATTAGCTTCAAAGCAATTTTCAAGTGATCGAATGATCAATAAGAAATATTCCGAGTCTGCATCAAATGACCGTCTCACACAAATCATGTAATATGTTACCAGGCGATTTTCACATGATCATCTTTTGACTTTCGTCAAGAATATAAGATGAACTTGGTTAAAGCAAAAGCTTACCAACACATATTTCGAGAAATATGTAAGCGAGTTAAACTCAACTCGAAATATCAAATGTGCATAATTGAAGTCTATATAGCTACACGACTTTTGTCTCAAATAGGAGATAGAGTATATAGACTTTTGAGTGATAGATGAGTTCAAGTCTCCACATACCTTTTGTTGATGAAGTTCCACAAGCTCCCTTAGTAGTTCTTCGTCTTCAATGGATGAACTACTGCTCAACTACACTTTCTATCCTAATCCGAGACTTAGCTATAAGTAGACTTGAAATCAAGACTTATAGTTTTGGAAACTAAACTTGACAAACAATCTTGAGATATATAGAAACGCGCGCTTGCGAGTTCGACCGAGCAGTGCTCTAATAATATCCCCCTTTGTCAATTTTAATGACAAAACTATCAATACATATGGAATACAAAATAAATAAACTTTGTAGCTCTCTATCCAAATGCTTGATTTTCCTGGTTCTTCAACATTACTCGAAATCTTCATCACTTCCAAGTACTCCAGTGATTCTAAATGTGTTCAACTCAACATCATAGTTGTTGAAGATCCATATCTATAACAATGAGAAAAAAGTAGCTCTCAATCATTGTTATACAGTGTTATAGTACTATTACACATCATCAAAGTCCAATTGTATCACAACTTTGACAACAATACTATGGTGATATGTATCACTCTCCCTTAGTCAATACTTCATCTCACATGAAAACCACTCCCCCTTACATAATGATCCGTAAACCATATGTATTTGTATTGTGAACTACACATTAATTCTCCCCCTTTTTGTCAATATAAATTGGCAAAGGTACGAAAACTAGTGGGATCCTAATGAAATTTCCATAGAGATACTTCATGACCAAAAAAAAAGAACATATCAACTTTGTTTCGATGATTTCACATAGCCGAAACTAGTGTATTCATCAAGGAGTTTATAAAGATACAAGAAAACTCCTACAATATTCTACAGCCGCACTCCCCAAAAATATTTGGCAATTAAACATAAGTTTAATTAAGAACTCTCCCTCATAAAATGTCATTCCTGAAAGAACAACAAGAGCGACCTTACTTTCACAAGAAAAGAAGGATTTCTTTGGACATTAACAAATCACATGAAACATGAATTTGTATCCAAAATACTTAATTAAATAAACCACAAGATAACCCATGATTAATTTAATCGAAAAATGCTCACATAAGAGAACTTATGGAGCCGCACAATACTTACACAAAGATGTGGATCAGGGAAAGACCAATACTGCGGAATATTCAAAGATTCATTATATTTTTCATCAATATTTGCATAGAGACATGTAAATAGACTTAATATTTGTAAACAAAAGTTCATCCTATCTTCCATCAATATTTGCATAATGACATAATAGGCTTAACTTTTATTGTCAAAAGTTCATTCTATCTTTTATCAATATTTGCATAAAGACATATGATAGACTTAACTTTTGAGCCAATATGGGGAAATCATAGTTCACGGACGCAAACACACATATCCCATAACAAGTTGCAATATACAAAACCATACAGATTAATACTGCAAAATCATCTTCCAAATAAACTTTAGAATTTAAATAAATAAATCTAAAACCATTGCAAGATGAAAATCGTTGGAAATAGCTATGTGTACTCACAATAATGGCTATTCCAAACCCTAGTTATCCTTATTAAAACACAAGAATAAATTCTCATAACAAGTTTCCTAGACATAAAAAAAATCAAGTGTCTTTGATAACATCATACCTCTGAAAGGGTCTGTCATAAAAGGTATCACTGATATCCTTGATTCTTTTGACCATAGAGACTCCATGTTCATGAGTTAGAACATTAACTTTCCGATAAACAATGCGGGCAAGATGCCTAGCTTTGACACATTCCATAATGAGTTTCTTCTGATTCCTGATCAAGATCTTTTGATTAATAAGGATTTTGGTCTGACCATCAATAAGCTGATTTATTTGCATTTGAAGATTTGCAAATTCGACCCTAGAGTCATTCTGAAAAAGAATTAAATCCTTGAGAGATTTTCCAATCCAAGAGTTATACTCTTTCCTTTCAATCATCTTTTTCAAGACAAGTTCTTGAACAGAATCGCCTACTTTAAAGTCTTCTTCCATCTCAAGATTCACCACTTCTTGAGGTCTTGAGGAGTTCTCTATTCCCCCTTTTTCTATATATCATTAGGGAAGGCAAAACAATATATAAATATGTGTACAAATAAGAGAAGGACACCCTTGTTGTGAAAACCCTAAAACTCCCAAGAAAGACACGGACGTTCGTGGATTAAATGAGAAAGGTAAGTGGATCAGAAAAGATCCAAGAAAAAATGAAATACTCTTTGGTTTAAAATATCTCTCACCATCATGGCTAAATAAATACTTAATCAGATCATAAGGAAGAGATATACTAGTTACAAGAAGTCAAGAAATGACCCAACCTTCACATAACAGGAAAACAACAAAATCAAACACAAGACAAATGGTAATCAATAGTTAGACACAAGGATGAAATTACCTAGATCTAGGTAGAAAAGTTAGATGTAATCCCACCATGAGTATTGAGAGATGAGTTGTGAATACCATCTGAGAGTTTGAACCTAGTATTTCTTACCTTCCTTCGGCTATTTCTTATTCCATAAGAATTCGACATAACCTTTTTAGAAAATCCATCAGAGGGATTTTTCTTAGGATTAAGTCTAGGACCTCTAGAAGTTGGTTCCATATGATTATAAGAGAGCGGTCTCCACCTTCTAGACTTAGATCTACCAGACTTGTTCTCATAAACACTGGGAATGTATATTTTAGTGGTGTAAGAATTTGCACCATGAGGAGAAACACGATCCATGTAGAGATTTCGAGATGAGTGACCACTGAAATCCCTTTTATGAGAGTTCTGGGTTTTTGTAGGAATGAAATCCATTGTAGAGGTCGTCAGACAATTTACTCTGTCGACTGTAAAAAGAAGTAGATTTTGAAGATCAGAAATCTGTTTCTTTCTAGCAAAATAATGTTGAACATAGTGATTATTTTTCCCACAGAAAGAACAGGTTTGTGGAAGAGAAACATTGGACTGAACCTGTTTTAAATTCATATCCCTATTAGAAGACTGCAAGTTATGTAAACACTTCCTAGCAGGAACTTCCTTTGGAGAACTTTTCTTCATGCATGTATTGTAATTCTCTCTGAGAATTAGTGATAGACACAAAAGATTTTCTCATTAAAACAGAGTTTTCCTCATTCAAGGTTTTGCACTGTTTTTGGACTAGAAGAAGGGAAGTAACCAATTTCTCTTTTTCAACACGAAGGTTGTCCAGATCTGATGAATGAGTCTTGATCAAACGTTTTTCTATAAGTGAATCTTTTTTAATAATATCCTCAAGAGTACTAATCTTTTCACGTTGTAGAGTAGTTTCTTGAACAAGTTTTTCGATATTGTTAGAGAAGGACTCAATGATGCTATAGATTTCATGTTCTCAAGTTCATCAATAAGCTGATCATGTTTTTCTTCAAGAAATTTTATCTTAGCATCTTGAAAAATAATAGACTCAGCTGTAATTTTTTGATTTTTGGTGAGTTCCATTTCAGTTTTAGACATGGAGCTAAATGTCTCATCTGAGGAAATGTTATCATAATCTGATAGCAAAAAATTCCCACCCCGGGATTCAGAAGAATCAGCAAAGGAGTTATCCTTGGAGGTAAGCCAAAGACATTTGGCATAATTAAAACTTTTAGGACTCATTTCTATGCGTGCGAGTTTGAGATACACAACTATCCACACAAATCAGATTGCCACAAACACAGACTTATAAGGTCTTAAACTGTTTGCCTGCTCTGATACCAATTGAAAAAGCGGGGGTCTAACAACCACACCCAATATTTCGCTTAGCAAGATGTATGGACTAACTCCAATATACTTTCGAGAATCAACTAGACAGTCAGACTCAATCTTAAGAAAAATATATCAAAGAGTTATATCTCAATTTCTCAATTCAATCTGCAATCAAACAAATAGGAATTTGCGAGTCGGATTGAATATAAGAAATAACTTGGACGGTATCAAAAACCAATATCCAAGTGTCAATCAATTTAATCAATAACCAAAGGTTAGATTCACAATTGATTGAACTTATACACAACCCGTGATATTTCAATTATATAAACAAATAAAATGCGGAAAAGGAATAACACAAACACCAGAAGTTTTGTTAACGAGGAAACCGCAAATGAAGAAAAACCCCGGGACCTAGTCCAGATTTGAACACCACACTGTATTAAGCCGCCACAGACACTAGCCTACTCCAGGTTAACTTCAGATTGGAATGTAGTTGAGCCCTAACCAATCTCACACTGATCAAGGTACAATTGCGCTCCTTACATCTCTGAATCCCAGCAGGACTCTACGCACTTGATTCCCTTAGCTGATCTCACCCACAACTAAGAGTTGCTACGACCCAAAGTCGAAGACTTGATAAACCAATCTGTCTTACACAGAAAAGTCTATTGAAAAGATAAATTTGTCTCCCACAGATAAACCGATGAGTTTTGTTCTGTATTTTGATAAATCAAGGTGAACAGGAACCGATTGATATACCAGACTTATATTCCCGAAGAACAGCCTAGAAATATCAATCACCTCACAATAATTTTAATCGTATGGTAGCGAAACAAGATATTGTGGAATCACAAACGATGAGACGGAGATGTTTGTGACTACTTTTTATCTTTCCTATCGGAGATTAAATGTCGAGCAAATCTTAGAGAAGATAGTACTCAATCACGATAGCAAACAACAAGATTAGAACACGCAACTACAGAGAAAATAGTTGTGTCTGGCTTCACAATCCCAATGAAGTCTTCAAGTCGTTAACCTACAGGGTTTTGGAAAAACCTAAGGTTAAAGGAAATCGACTCTAGTCGCAATTAGTATCACACAAGAGGTGTGGGTATTAGGTTTTTTGCTAGAGTTCTCCTTTATATAGTCTTCAAATCAGGGTTTGCAATCAATGTTACCTTGGTAACAAAGCATTCAATATTCACTGATATTTGAAAACCTGATTAGACTCAAGCTAATATCTTTCAACCGTTAGATCGAACTTAGCTTGTTACACACAAATGAAAAGTGACTTCATTTAGATATGAGTAACCGTATCTAAACGTGTACACCTTTGTTGGCTCAACAATAGTTAAACGAAGTTAGCCATATGAACACTTTCATATCAACCATATTCATCTTAACCATAACTAGTTCAAATGAAACTAGTTGTAGAGTTGTTCAATTGTTTATATTCTCATAGAAGTATATAAGACACAATTGAAGCAAAATCGATTTTGATTCACTCGAATCAAGTCATGAACATTATAGCCACGGTTTGTAAAAGATTGCATTCCTTATTATACTAGTACAACTGTTGCCACGGTGGGAGGGCCGACCGACAAACTTGACGAAACGACACCACTACCCCCGTTTCTGAAAAAAAATGATATCTTCGCTTCGTTCCAGAAAAAATGATATTTTCGCTCCGTTCCAGAAAAAATGATACTTTCATTCCGTTTCAAAAAAAATGATAATTTCGCGCCGTTTGAAACGGAGCGAAAGTATCACTTTTCATGAAACAGCGCGAAAGTATCACTTTTCCGAAACAGCGTGAAAATATAACTTTGCTGAAACGGTGCAAAAATATCACTTTTTCCGAAACGGAATATTAGTCGATCAATAAACCAAAATATGGTTGCCCGAGTACAAATTAGTCGATCCATAAGAGAAATATCCATGTAAACTTTACCGATTAAAAAAGATTGCATAAAAAACACCGAAAGAAGTCCAAAAAATTGAACGGGATTCGGACGGTAATTTGCCGGGAAACAGTTCAGGTAACCGGTAAGGTTAACCAGTCGCCGGTCAAACGAGTCACCTCGGCATGTCAACTAAAATCGGTCAAACTCAGACCGATCTGGTGGGTTCAACTCAGTGAGTCAGGGTCTAACTCAGAATGTGAGGCAGCTTCAGTTAACTGACTCGTCTGAATGGTCAGAGCTTGAGCTGTTGCAGGCCATTGCTTCTTGCACAGGCCACAACTGTGTTGCTTTATGTTGCACCATTGTGGCGCTTCACTGCTTCAATTCCAGCTATGCTGGCGCTCATTTCTACCATCTGCAGCTTCAGGACATTGCTTCTTGCATACCCTCGACTCAATCCACCATCACCTACTATGATTTCCTTGAGCACCAGTTCATTCACCACTGCAACAACCAACTCAACACCAACACAGTCACTTCCTAACTAGACATTGCACAACATCTCTGCTAAATCCATTTCCTTCATCAATTCGAGTAAAGCATCACCAACTGCAGCTGCAATTCCTGCTTCATTCTGGCCAAGACAGACACTAGCAGATCTCATCTCCATTGTGCTTTCTCCCTTGCAACCATGTCCAGCATCACCAACAGTATCAGCTCCATAATTCCAACAGCTGCAACATGAATCTGTTCCATTCAGTTCATCTCAAATTCCAAACACCCACGAAACCACACATCAATTCCATTCATTCTTCATTAATTTCTCGTTCTCAAAACCAAATCCAGCCAAAACCCTTATGTATCTTCTCGTTCTTCAACTCAACAGCAAATATCAAACCCCATGAATTCCATTCAAAAACCCTAGCTTCAATCATTCTCGATCTGAATCAGACCAATCACTCAAATCCACTAACCTGTTAATTCTTCTCAAACATCGAACATCTTACTGCAATTTCAGACTTGAGTTAAACCCTATTTCCTCCATTATTCATCACCGATTCTTCCATTAGCAGCAAACAATCATCAATCACCCAACACAGAGATTCAATTTCTTCTTTAAACTCCCCCAATTCTTCAATCTTCACGTACAAATTTGAACTCAAAATCCCTAATTTTCCTGTGAACGGAATAGAAATCCCGGGATCGAAAACCAATAATGGTGACGAAGAGTGGTGGTGATTGAATCTGCTGATGAAGGAGGTGGAGGAGAGCAGTGGTGTTTCAGAAATCTGCTGATGGAGAATTGTCGAATAATTCAGTTTCGAAGAGGTGGGATCGGAGGAGGAAGAGAAAGAGAGAAAAAGAGAGAAAAATAAACAGAATCAAAGAGGTGGTCGGGATTTGACGCATTAACCTCTACCTTGATGTTGACAAAAATGCCCCTCAATTAAAACATTTCCAACCTCCGTGTCCTTTTTTCTCCCCACGAAGTTGACGTGATTACCCTTCAGTTTGTGTTGTATTTACGTTAGTTTTAATAAGAAATGGAAACATAGAGGGGCTCTTTAGTCCTTTCATTGTTGATTGAATTCTATTTGGGACACCAAAATCCAATCTTTTTATGTCAATTGATTACTTACTATTTACAAAAAAGTGGTCATATAAAGGTCCTCCCTCGCTTTGCTCGGTCGGCCCAACAAATGTATTAGTCCATGAACAAACCGATTTTAGAACATAACCCACTCAAGTGCGCAAACTGATACGCATACCTTAGTGGACGAACTAAGTTTGGGTTCGCCAGTATGCGAACGGGTACGCGTACCACCAAACTCAATAAAGTCCCGGAACTTGAACCTCACGCCAGTACGCGTACCGGTATGCGTACTTAGTTCCCGGACCTCTACTAAACCAAATAGTACGCATACGTGTATGCATACCATGGTTCCCGGACTTGGATTACACATATGCAAGTACGCATACTGTGCTTATATCCAATTGTTCAAAACTCTCATTTCAACCATTGAAATATTCTCGGAAGACGACAATAACTGTCTCACACAAACTATTAGCTTCAAAGCAATTTTCAAGTGATCGAATGATCAATACGAAACATTCCGAGTCTACATCAAATGGCTGTCTCACACAAATCATGTAAGATGTTACCAGGCGATTTTCACATGATCATCTTTTGACTTTCGTCAAGAATATATGATGAACTTGGTTATGCGAAAGCTTACCAACACATATTTCGAGAAATATGTAAGCGAGTTAAATTCAGCTCGAAGTATCAAATGTGCATAATTTAAGTCTATATAGCTATACGACTTTTGTCTCAGAGATAGAGTAGATAGACTTTTGAGTGATATATGAGTTCAAGTCTGCACATACCTTTTGATGATGAAGTTCCACAAGCTCCCATTCGTAGTTCTTCGTCTTCAATCGATGAACGCCGTGAAGTCTACTGCTCAACTACACTTTCTATCCTAATCCGAGACTTAGCTATAAGTAGACTAGAAATCAAAACTTATAGTTTTGGCAACTAAACTTGACAAACAAGCTTGAGATAGCAACGCTTGCGAGTTCGACCGAGCAGTGCTCTAACAAATTCCTTTCATTGAGCTTGAATTTTCGGCATGTGTTATTTTTTAGAATAATGTTTCCATACAAAACAAGAGTAAGTAAGGAAGATCGGATCTCCTTGTCGCAAACCTCTAGAAGGTTCAAAGAACTCTGTCAAAAAGCATTTAGGAGGGCAAAAAGCATCATTGTAAGGATACAATGATGTACTAATGCACCATATATTGTTAAAGCCCGTTTTATTCATTATTTGAATTGTAACCGTTATAACGTCATATATATCTACATGCTAGTAGATGTCTTTGACTTGCATGAAATAAAAAAGCTAAGACGCACATAAATTATGTTCCAGACACAGTTAGAACCCAAAATCAGTCACCTTAAATATCTTTTTTGGGTTCATTTTTATATTTGTAAGGTATCCTATATATTAGTCAGATACCGATAATTTTTAACTAGGCGGAAGCTCAATTCCCGGTTTTATATAATAAGCAAGCAGTATGATAGTAGTTCTTTTTCACCCCACTCTTAGCTAAATCACATTTAGGATCTGTTTGGCATGGTGTAATTGGAGGATATACTGCAGTCAAAAGGAGTAGTCAAAGGATGCTACACGACATTACAACCACATGTAGTTCCTACTACTCCCAAAGGGCTACATTAAATATATGTAAAGCTTTTGAGGTGTGCATTGAATACAATATTGTATTACCCGCTCAAACTGCACAGACGACAAATATTGATCGTTTATTTTATATGTGTAATCAGATATTTATTTTATTTTATTATATTTAAAAATCAATTTTTGACTATTAAATTTGATTTTATTATCCTCCGTCCTAAATTATTAGTCTGCTTTGACTAAGTCAAGATATTAAGGAGACCGGAAAAATGTACAAAACTACCCCTATTAAATGCTATGTTATTACCAAAATTAAAAGGAGTATATGAATTATAGAGTATGTAAGAAAAATACATATTTGGTAATTTTATTACTTATAGAAATGTTTTAATAGAAGATAAAAATAAAAATCTTTATAGATTAATTTAGTAGGTTTGTTTCCTATCGAGGAATATATCATTTAAGATTTAGATTGTAAAAACAACTTTATAATTATAAAAGACTGAAGGGTATATTTGAGAGTTTGACTAAAAAATATGACTATAAACAGAAGCTGACCAGTATTTTAGGACAGACGAAAATAGAATAGAGGACATAAATTTTAGGACAGAGGAAGTATTATTTTTTGAATAATAATAAAAAAAAACTGTTTTCAATTTTATTTTTTTTTATAAATAATTTTTCTAAAAGGGTTAAATATCTTGATGTATGTAGAACAAATGGATATAGTTTTGGTACCTTGGCATTTACTACCTTAGGTGAGCTTAGTGTTGAAAATATAGAGTTTTGTTAAGGTTGAAAAATTATATAGTTAGACATGATGCTAATATTAAAATTCGCAATTTTCTTTTCATTAGATTAGGTTTAGCTATCCAAAAAGGGGTTGGAGCGCAACTTGTTGCACAACTACCAACTAATTTCTTGTAAATTTTGATTTTTTTTTATTAGAAAAAGTTTTCTTAGAAAAAATATTAGTTTTGTAGTATAATCATAGGGAAAAGCAAAGAGGCAGGGAAGAGAAGGATTTATATTGATAATAGTTCTTAGGTTACATGGATATAATACATTTATATACATGGAGATGGGAAAACCAAAAGACATCTGTTTTGGGCCGCACACCCATGGGTTGTAACCCCTACAACACTCCCCCTTGTGCGGTCCAATAGAACTCTGTATGCAGTGCTTCATATAAAGTGCTTCGAATATAGTTCTTCAAATGTCGTCCTCTTCTTGGTGACTTGCGCCGAAATCAATTGCCTCATTTAAACTTTGAAAAGGAAAAACCCAGTGGGACAAAACCTTGGTACCGCTCTTCATATGTAGTACTTCACATGTTATCTCGTACTTTACATGTAGTTCATCACATGCAATACGATCATCAAATTTTGGAGGGTCTAAGTTAATTGCCTCGTCAAAACTTCGTCAGGAAAACCAGAGGGACAAAACCTTAACTGAAGAAAAAGAGTACAATATTAAGCAAACTTAGAACATAGTTGGACTGAAATATGTTGCCTCAAAACCTTGACAAGGAAAACCCAGTGGGACAAAACCTTGACGGAAGGAAAAGAGTACAACGTGACGGATGCAAGTAAAGGTGATTCGTTGCAGATGATCACTTTGCTCCGTTGAAGTTGACTAGTTGCTTCACAACTCTTGAGGCAGAAAATCCTCGTGGGAAAGACAATAGCCTTAGTTGGAAAATTTCATTTCCCGTGTTTGTTGTTGTCTCATTAAAAACCTTGCCGAGCAACCAAACCCTACGATAAAAAGTAACCTCGCTGAAGGAAAAGAGTTCAACACACCATTAGATTCTCCCCCTGATGTCAGAAAATTTTCATTAGTTTACTGAAGTCAAAAGGAGTTTATCACACATTACTTTGGTGACTCGAATGTTTATAAGACCATGTTGTTGATTCTGGAAGTTACGTTGCTTAACAAACTATCGTCATTCATTTCTTTGATTCAGATATTTTCAATAATATCAACGCGATCTTTATGTCTTCAACGTTCAACATACTTGATGTTTTTCAGTTTTGTCTCGCTAAAAACCTTGTCGAGTAACAAAACCCTTTGGGAAAAACTATTCTCGATCGAAGGGAAAAAGAGTACAACACAACTTCAATTTCGAAGTAAAAACATGTCGACATCATATCATTGGATCCCCCCTGATTACTTTCAGAGTTGTTCCAGACAGTTCCTTTAGTCATGTTTTTTTTTTCGAAATTGAATATTGGTAATGACTTAGAAAATAATCTACCATATCTCCCTCTGATTACTTTCTTTGGAGAAGAGGTTATTGTTCCTTCATAATCAACAACTTTTGGATTGCACTTTCATTAACATTCCTTTTAACGTCTTTGTAGGGATAAAACAAATTTATGTCAATGGTTACTTTTAGGTACATGATTACATTCATTATACCATTCCAATGGCGTTGCGTTAGCGCTGAGCTATATCTAGCTAACAAGTTCACCGTGGATGTAACATTTGGTCGAGTACATTATGTTAAGTACAATAACGCGTCTATTATACTTATATAAGTAAAGTTCATCTCCCGACCCAACTTCGTCATCTTCCTTTAGACGAATTGGTCATTTAAGTACATTTGAAACTCGACTAATCATGGGAGTGCTAGAAGAATGCACGTCCTTGATAAATTGCCTGAAAACTTTAGACATATGCAAACTGGTGGAATAATATACCACAAGCTTAGTATGCGATCGAGCTTTCCCTAGATTTTTCATCTCAAATTCGGATTTTAAATAGCTTTTAAGGTCTCTTATTACATCAAGAGTACACATCATGTCCGTACCATCAACATAAATAGCTACAATTCCAAATCAGGAACTTTCTTATGAATACGCAAGGAAAAATAACTTACTTGTTTATCCCCTCCAAATCAAATAGCCACTTAGACGGGTATACCACATCCGCCTGATTGCTTGAATCTATAAGTGAGCGCTCTATATAACTGTAAACGCACTCTGTGGTTTAGAGTCGTTTGATTTGGGCAACAAAAGTCTATCAATTACTTTTGTAAATATATTTTATCTCTTGATTCTTTCAGAGATACGTAACAACCACATACACATGCTGCGTTTCAAGTCCTTTTGAAATTACCAAGCTAACTAAGTAGCGAAACTCTATAACGTTCATTACAAAAGAACAATTCCAGGGGTTTTTGAGAAATCTCGCGCCACAAGGAGAGTCTTTGTACTTTAAGACTACTTTCTTCTCATTATGCTTTATGACAAATTAATTATGTATGTCCAATAGACTTTACACTTGGTTGGTTAGCACTACCACACCAAATACCCGTATATTTGCCAAAGAACTAAGTTCTACCTGGATTGTGTAGGCCAAATATGCAATTTATTTGGAATTAATCAAATTAAAGCATGGTTCGATCTCATTGTGCTCTACTTCTGGAGCAACTATTTATGGATTATATCATCACTGTGCACGCATGATCCTTCCATTGACTCATGTGCATTCTCATGATCCGTACAGGATTTCATTGTTATCCAGAATCATTAAAACTTCGGAGCGTCGTCCATTATTGATTCATAGACATAGTCAGAGACAATCAAATGAGATGATTTCATTAATAATACAAATTAGGTTGTGCCGTACTCATCTACTTCTTTTCTAGGTGAGCATTGATCGAACCTGGTGGTCTCTCCATCTTCCTTTATGGAGCCACGGCCTTAACTACACTTCCACCAAGTGTAGTTGCAACACCTTAGTCTATGGTGTACCCCATACTGAGGATTTCTAACCTTGCAGGAATATTTGCAGCTAGTATGTGTGATCTTGTCACTTTAGCGACATCAGTGTACATTCTGAAAATTGATTATTCTTTGTCACTTCATATTTACATTTGTGGAGTACAATAATCAATATGAGACACAGTGGGAACACACCACGAAAATTCATGTCGTTCCTTTAGAAAATACTTTTTCTTATCTCCGCCTAACGACGGGAAGACTGCTCATTAAAGTGATAACCTGCAAATCTAGCAGTAAGAGACCTCCTGCCAAAGGTTTTAAAATGCAGTTAATTGTTGAGAGTAAATATCCAACAAAGTTACTTAATCATTTTCGTGACCCATCATAGTATGATGTGGACTCGTAATGGCACATATATAGTGCAACCAAAAATGAGTAATAACACAAATGTCAGGCTTAAATTCAGTTACCAACTGGTACGCAAAAAAGGTTGACTAATATTGGGTTATAAAACGAATTAAGTAAAGATGCGCGTAATATTGCATATCCCCAAAGCAATAAAAGGTATGTCGGTACGCATAACCTATTCCTTAGACACCATCTGTAACCTTTGATGGTGGCCTCTGCGAGACCATTGGGTATAAGATGCTCTATATTGATCCTATTGAATATGCAATATTCGTCAAGTCCTTTTGATGTAATTCTATAGCATTAAAAAGGGTGGTTATCCTTTGCACTTCGCATTGTGTAATATGTGCTAGGAGTTTTCAAACACAAATTTCTTGGGAACTATAACTAGTCCAAAATGTCAAAACATTCACCAGATCCATCTGTCACTTTAATGGTCCGCATTCTGCATGAATTTTTTCTAAATTTCACCTTGTTTTCTTTGTAATATGGAAATTTTACCATTTGCATCTTAGGATGGTCTCGATCCTGTTTTATTGAAGACTTTGTAAAAATGAGTGATATGCTTTCTTACCTAAAAGCATAATGGGAAGGGGGTTGTGTATCTAGTAATTTAGAAAACACTTATTGAGAGATATGTCGTCACTTTGCATTCTGTCAATCTTTTTCCCATTTTCGTTCACTCAAATAAAGTGATATTTGTATGAGTTCTTTGAAAACAATCATCATGTCACAACCAAAGTTTCTTTATGGTTATACCCAAAGCCTGTATGAGTCAATTTCCAACATTTCATCGTCAGAGTCAATATGGATTCAATAATCCAAATATTATAGTGAATTATATTGCACTAGATTGACTCATTAGTTTCTCTAAAATATATTTCCTTCCAAATATATTAGAGACTATAAAAGATGCAATCAGTTACATTCTCATCATTTTGATGTTCCACATGATATCCCTTTGCACGGGTTACTTGGAAATTTAACAAGGTGTTATTATCTCTTGGTACATTTAGAGATTTTGCGACGTATTTGTTCTATCTTGAATAAATAAATGAGTAGTGTTGCGCTCGATAAGATAGGGAATTAGCCAGGAAAAGTTCTTGTAGCCATTAAAGTTGATGTGAAAATTGGTTGTTACTATGATACACATACACATTACATTGTATATACCAACACCTATGCCCAGGTGCACTTCCAACTCTTTTATTATGATGTGATCTAGAATTACATCTTAGTTGATCCCATGTTCAATGTTCAATTGATACCTATACTTTGGTGTCATTACTGCTGGGAAAATATATATATATTTTTGTCTCATGATATATATGTCCCTTTTCACATGCTTTATATGAGTCGGTACGTCTAACCCTCATTACTTCGGGGCTCTTTCCATTTTCAATTTCTCTACATTTAGCTTAATTTCAGAATATTCATTATCTCAAAAAGCCAAGAGAATCTCACTACACATGTACTGGTTCGTTAGTATCATGGATGAAGTAGAGAAATGGAAACTTTCTGACTCATTTCACCTTTTGTGAGTTCTTCCACAAAATTTGGAATACATGTTATTTTATTTGCAACGTATCTTTTGAAAATACCGACTCTTAATAATCGAGCCAGTGGATTGCATCCTACGGAACATTTCAAATTTGGGAAGAAAATATCAAGTACACAATAATGGTGCACAAGTACTTCTAAACCCCAGAAAAATACATTGGAATTGAGTTGGTACAACCAATTAAATAAAATACACCATTCAACTATAGTCAATATCATGTTCAAGAGAACAAGTAACATTAAGACCAAATTTCTTAATGATTTAGATCAATAAAAATAATCTAAATTGACCGTTTATATGCTTTTGACTTATTTTAAGACAAAAATAAATAAAACTAGGCATGTTTAAATAAACAAATAAATAGGCCTAGTAAGTACTCAACACACATTATAGTTACATACCTTAGATTTTGGTTCCCGCTGTATATAGCCTGAACCGGAACAATCTTGGTCGTGCACGGCCTAAAACTGGAACTGGGACTGGAACGCCAGAACCGGACTGCAGTGGAACTAGAACGGGAACTGGAACGGGACTGGAATCAGGACCAAGCTGGAATGGGACAGGAATCGGGACCAGCTGGAACGGGAGCGCCTCCAATTCACTCTTATCAATTAATCTTTTAGATCTGACTTTACCCAGAGCATCATGAAACACGAATGTTTCTGGTGCTTCTCCACCCGTCTGTACTTCCGTCATTAAAAAATCAACCAGAATCAATGTTTCTGGTGCTTCTCCACCCGTCTGTACTTCCGTCATTAAAAAATCAACCAGAATCAGGAAAAAAAAAAAAAAAATCTTCTGACGACTTAAGATTCCAATTTCATGTTTCCCATAATTAGTCTAAAAAAAATAAGAAAAACAAAAATCGATCATAGCTAGCTAGAGTTGAGCTCGTGCATGATAACGTTTTGTATAATCATACGAGAAAGCAAAGAGGCAGGAAATAAAAGGATTTCTATTGATAATAGTTCTTAGGTTACATGGATATAAATTTTAGGGCTGTCAATGGGTACCCGGAACCGGACCCGAGCGAATAGGGTCCGGTTCCGGGTCCCAAAATTGGACCCATTAACAAGTTAGGACCCGACGGGTAATTACCCGATTGGACCCGAATCTAAACGGATCCGAACGGGTAATACCCGATGGGTACCCGCGGGTAACGGGTACCCGGTTATTCATTCTTTTATCCCTCTTTTTAGCAAAATTACAAGTATTTTGCTAGTTTGGTTTTGATTTTTTTTTCTCATTTTTCATTTCTTCTTACATTTAATCTTTATTTAGTACATTAATAAAGAAATAATACCAAGTTTTTATAGAAATAAGTTTGATTCAAGCAAAAAAAAAGGGAAAGACATCAAAATTTTGAACTTTTATGTGTGTTTTCTTAATACCCAACGGGTACCCGGAACCGATGGGTACCCGGAGTTTTAAACGGGTCCGGTTCTGGGTCCACTAATTTAGGAACCGGACCCGGAACCGCTAGTAACCGGACCCGACTTTTATAAATAGGATCCGGGTCCGGATCCATTGATACCCGGGAGGACCCAGACCCGTTGACAGCCCTAGATATAATACATGTATATACATGGTGATGGGAAAGTGAAAACTACAGGGAAACCCATTCTCCCAGATCTTTCCACTGTGAAACCCACACTCCCAAAACTAAAGGCGCGCACCCATTTTCTGGAAGAAAATTATTCTCAGACCCACAATTTATAAAATTCGGTTGTCGTTCATTTTTCTTCTTCATCATCTTCAATTCTTTTTAACTCAGATAAGGAAATCGAAGAATTTAGACAACGAAGATTCGAGGGAGAGTTTGCTACTATGATTTTGGTTGAATCAAAGAAGAAACAGAGATTGGGGTTTTTTCAATCAGATGGAAGGTTGTTGTTCAAGAAGAGGAAAGGGGATCTGTGAGATTTTGAAATCAAAGCAGATGAGAAGAAATTGCTGATTTTGAATTGCGAAAAATGGGTTGTAGTTTGTGTGTTGATTGGAAAGGAAGAGGAATTCGAAGGTGGGTCTGTGATGTTGAGAATATTTAAGAACTTGGGTTTGTCTTTGATTCCAAGATGACAACAGATGGTCTCGAAATTGTGATGTGAGTTCAACACAGGAAGATGCAGAAATTGGTTGGTCGATTCAGAAGTTTGACAGTGGTTCCGTCGTCGTATGTGAAGGTATCAATAGAAGGTTTAAGAGATGGAAGTTTTGGCCGATGGAGATAAGGAAGAAAACGAGTTGCTGCCATCGATTTGGGTGAGTAATGGAGGAGGTTAAGACAAGGAATGTGAAGCGGAGAAGAAAATGAAGATGTGTTTTTATCGAATTTGGCTTCACAACAAGGATTGATAATGAACAGTTTCAGAAGTTATATCAGCCAGGGAAGAGATCCAAGTTGTTGTTGTTGTTAACTTCAGTGAATAAAGTGCATTTTGATGAATGTCTGAGGTTTATGTGAATGTTTAGGACAATGGGTTCGTCTCTAATCCACATTTTCTGGTAAGAAATTGATTCTGGTAGTTTCCAAGATGCATCCATTACACAATCCGTCACCAACTCAAAACTTCACACAAGATGCTTGGCTAAATGGCTGAATTATCGGCCAGTTCTTGTTGCCAGCTTTTAACTATAGAGTGGTGAGTCTTGGCACAGGTTTTGGAGAGGATTTAAAGTGGTGTCTGAGTCCGTTTAGAAGATTACCAGTTGAGCTGGATTCAAGAACAAGTTGCTTATGAATACATGAGTATTTGGCTATGGTATTTGACGAGAAAACAAGGAAGAAAGGTGGGTCAGTGTGCCATATTTTCTTGACCCTGTAACAAAGGTTTGCTTCCGGTTTCAATGGGTTCATTGGTTGTTTTTCAAGGGGCAGTGGAAAATAGTTGTTGTGGATGCTTTTGTTTTGTTGTTTTTTTCGGAATTATTATGGTACTTTATAGTTTTAGTCGTTTTTGAGAGGTGTTGGTGTTGTTGGTTGGGAAGCCACATATGTATTTGGTCATATTGGTGTTGATGTTTGGTCATAATGGTTGAATAATTTGTTATGCAGCTATGACAATGGTTGCATAACCTGTCATGCATCTACAAAAGTTGTTGCATAACTTGTTATGCAGTCCAGAAAACGGTTGCATAACACGTTATGCAGCTACTTTTTTCTTAGTATTGAAACCAACAAAAAATAAGGTTGCATAACTTGTCATGCACCTACAATAATATCTACATAACATGTTACGCAGTCGTGAAAATAGATGCATAACCTGTTATGCATCCGAAAATATGACTACATAATGCATTATGCATCGATAAAATTGTTGCGCAATCTTTTATGCATCGAGAAAATAAATGCATAATCTTATATGCATCCATAAATATGGATGCATACTGCATTATGCACCAATTTGTTATGTACGCACTAAAATCAACCAAAACAATGCATAACTTTGTTATCCAAATGCATAATTTGTTATGCAGTGGAGAAAATGGTTGCATAATTCGTTATGCATCTGCAGAATGTGTTATGCATCTTTTTTGGTGGCTGTGTAATGTATTGTGAATACATGAAAGAAGATGATGGTGTAAATACATGATTTTGACCAAGAGCCCCCGAATAACTGAAAGATAATGGTTTGCGTGGGAGTTAATGAAACATGAAAGAAGATGATGATGTGGTTATGACTGCATAACATGTCATTCAGTCGAGAAACTGTCTGCATAACATGTTATGCATTCGTGAAAATGGATGCATAACCTGTTATGCATCTACAAAATTTGTTGCATAACTTGTTATGCAGTCCAGAAAACCTGCATAACCTGTTATGCGTCCGAAAATATGGCTACATAATGCATTATGCATCGAGAAAATAGATGCATAACCTGATATGCATCCGTAAATATGGATGCATACTGCATTATGCATCAATTTTTTATATGTACGGCTAAAATCAACCAAAAAATGGTAATATAACTCATCATAGATGCATAATTTTGTTGTCCAAATGCATAATTTGTTATGCAATGGAGAAAATGGTTGCATAATTCGTTATGCGTCTGCAGAATGTGTTATGCATCGTTTTTGGTGACTGCATAATTGTTAAGTATCAAGTTTTCAAAAAAATTCCCTAAAATGAGGATCACCTCCGATTTTTTCGTTAAAAACAAAAATTTGATATTCTTGTTTGTACTCGTTGCGTAGCTCTTTTAAAAAGATTTCCAACGATATAAAGTTTGTAAAATTCTAAGGCGCGGATTTTTAGATATGTTATGTCCAAGTTGCACTGCCAATTATACCCCTGAAAAATTAGGTTGTGTAACGAGTTATGCCTGAAAAGATAGTATGCATAACCAGTTATGTATTGATTCATATAATAATTTCATATAATTATGGGTGTCATGGTATACAAAATTAATTGTGGGTCTGAGAATGAGAATATTATTTTTTTTGGGTCTCCCCCTAATTTTCCCGATGGGAAAACCAAAAGACATCTATTTTGGGCCGCACACCCATGGGCTGTAAGCCCTATAACAATTAGTCACATTTAGTTTATTATTATTATTATTATTATTTTTAAATGATTATTACATGAAACTAGTTGGAAGCCTAATAAGCTAAGCTCCAACGACATACTACTACATTTTGAACAGGTTGATGTGCTAGCTTACCAGCGAGCCTAATGGGTAACCTAGCCAAAGGAGCAGAAGAGAATGGGGGGCTGAGATTGTGTCACAAGGGGGGCAAACTAACTCTACCCCCATGTTAATTTCTGCAATATTACGCCATTGGGGGCTCGAACCTGGGACCTCCTGGAACGCATGAAACTTTAAAAATTATTATTTTATTATTATTATTTTTAAAAATAATTTTTATTTTATTTTTAAAAAATTTATATCTTTTTATAACTAAATTTTATAGTTAGAATTCGACATATAACGACTTATTTTATTCACGTAATCAGATAATTTTCATTTTATTCTTTTTGAAAGTAATTTTTTAATCATTGAATTTTCAATTTTAATTCCTTTTGCTCTTTCTTTTAATCATTTTTCAATATATTGTTATTATTTTGTTTTTTCTTTTCTAATATAATTTTATGCTTTTTATTATTATTTAAGAATTTATTTTCCACATATTTATAATAAATAATTTTTTTTTCAACTTTTTTTTCTTCATCTTATTTATTTATAACTTGTATTTTTTTGACAATTAAATTTTAAAATTAAAATTTCACATTCTTATTACATCCATTTTGTTTTCATGACAAACACTTAATTTATACCACATAGTTCAAATCAATGTAGTCAATCTCGGCCGAGATCTCGCCGGAAATTCCGATTTCGGCTCTCAAGGTAGCGTAATGCTTAATTTCGCAGAGATGGAATTTGGCCGAAATCGTCCGGAATTTTGGGTTGAATCTCGGGTGGTTCGGCCGGAAATGGACGGAATTAGCCGGAAACTTGGTTGAAGTTTTTGAAATTTGTATGGATATACGGTTTTCTATTATTTGGATGAAGATTTGTTTTTACTTTAATAAATTAATTGGTGGCACAGACAAACAATTATGTGTGAAAACATTTGAATAATGCTTGATAAAATTTGAAACAAATTTTGGGTAGTTTATGAGATTTCACCGAGAACCTCACCGAAAAATTTCCCGGGATAAAATTGTCCTAATATCTCGGTCCCGACTGAGACGAAGCGGTTGCCGAAACTAACTACCTTAGTTCATTTGATCATTTCACTCATGATTGTGGCGCCGGAATTGCGCTCTTGTCTTGTGTAGTTGAAGTCAAAGGATTTAAAAGATCCTATGCAGCTGGAGTAATGGAACCAGAAGAAGGGGAATGCATGACCATTTTGGAAGCTTTGAGCTGGGTTAAAGCTTCAGGACATATCAAGATTAAGATAATGGTGAATGCAGAGAATGTAGTAAACTCAGTCAATCCTGATCGTCTTTATGGTCGTTGGGAAAATAAGAAAATAATAAGAGATATTAAGTTACTCATAAGGTCTTTCAGGTTTTAGAGCGTTAAACATGTAAACAGAGAGATTAATAATTTAGCTGATAGTATATGTCCGGAGGAACTTCATAACCTTCTTAGCTGTTTAGAAACTCTTCTCGACAGGCATGTCATGCCTGTTTAAATAAAAACTTGTCTATTATCTACAAAAATAAAAAACACTTGATTTAGTGATGATGCAGTTGAAGAATAGAGAGCAACAGAATTCTTACCTCTATTCCTCGTTCGGGAGAGGGTAGGAGGAAAGAACGAGGAAATCATTATCATGCCAAAAATTGAAAACCAGAACAAGAAGAGGAAGATAATCAGAGGCAGTAGTACTGATTTATCAGTTATTCTGGGTGATGATATATTATATGAAATACTGCAGATTGAGGGTGAAAGATAATTTTATTTTCCTTGGCATTATAAAAGACATTTTCCAAATCTTGAACTTAAAATACACCTTGTAATACAAAAACAAAAAAAAACCTAAAATGAACACTACACTGAAAGGCACATTTCTTGGCTCTTCCCTTCACCAACTCAATCGCATCTCCGACTCTCAATTTGCTTTCGAGACTAAAAAAAATGTTCCTGCCAGTTACATTTCTGAGCTTGGCACCTGAACATCAGTCACATTCCCACCTTTCTCAATTTGTTTCTGCGATTTATAACAGTCACCATCCCTGGTTGCATTTTCAGAGCTTGGCACCTGAACATCAACCGCATTCTCACCTTTCTCAATTTGCTTTTGTGATTTAAAACCGTCGCCACCCTCGGTTACTTTCTCGGAGCCTGGCATCTGAGCATCAACCTCGTCCCCAAATTTATCAACTTGTTTTTGCGACTCAAGAGAATGGGCCCCTTCAGTTGCATTTTCAGATTTAGGCACCTGATCGTCAACAGCATTCCCAACTTTCTCAACTTGAATTTGAGATTTAAAACTGTCACCTCCCTCAGTTATATTTGTGGAGCTTGGCACCTGAATTTCTGGCGCATCCCCAACTTTCTCAATTTGATTTTGCAATTTAATACTGTTACCACCCTCAGTTACGTTTGCGGAGCTGGACACCTGAACTTCTGGCGCATCTCCAACTTTCTCAACTTGATTTTGCAAATTTAAACTGTCACCATCCTCTGTCACATTTTCGGAGCTTGGCAGCTGAACTGCTAGCGCACCCCCAACTTTCTCAACTTGTTTTTGCAACCCAAAACCATCACTGCCCACAGTTTCCGAATTTGTCACCTGAACATCAACCGCATCCTCAACTTTCACAATTGGCGCTTCTATTAACTGAACTGCATTTTCTGAGCTTAGCACCTTAACATCAACTGCATCCCCAACTTTGTCACTAACAGCAGTTTTGTTTTCCAAACTAGGTACATGAACATAAACTGCATCCTCAATTTTCTCAATTTGCTTTTGCGGCTCAAAACCGTCAGCAGCCACATTAACTGGCTTAGGAGCTACATATGCACTAGTTAAAGCATCCTTTTCTGGTTCTTTGTCTACTTCCATTTCCTGCATTTCTAATTCACTTTCACTAGTAGTGCTATCATGTTCTTGACTTTGAACCGAATCGCCTTCTTCAAAGTCCATTTTTGGATCTGCATCTTCCATTTCTATGTCTAGCCCAGTACCCAGCTGTTGCTGAATAGGTACAGCGGCAGTGTTAATAAGTTGGCCTTTCAGCTTTTCCCTGTATTCTTCCATCTCATTTTTATACCTTTCTTTATCCCTCAAACCTTTTTCCTGGTAAACCTTCAAAAATGCAGAACAAAACAGAAGTATATTGTCATCGTTCCACCGATATAAGCATATGATTCAAATAAGCATAATCAAAGAGAAGTGGGATTTTTTTCATGTTTCGAAAAACTTACAGATTTCTCAGGTTCGCCTAATTTATTCCAAAGCTCACCTATCATCCTACTTATCTCCCTATCCTTCCCTGGATAAAGTGGCTTCAGCCTAGCATGTTGTTCTTGGAAGAAGAAATTATACCCACTTCGGTTAGGCTTTGGATGGTCAGGATCTCTCTTTTTCATCTCACATTTTTTGCGACGTCGACGGCGACGAACTGTTGTGGGTGTGGTGGTGTCTTTACTAATGCAAGTACTGTTTTGGACATGATTAATAGTTTGTTCAGGAATATGGTAAAGGACACCTTTTAGCGTATCGGAGCCTAGCGTGACAGTGACCAGATAACCATGTTCAAATTTCGCATCAATGACTCCAACCACATGACGGCCTAATGAAGGTGATGCTGCATCCAAAGCAAATATATCAAATATTAGAAAACTCAACTGTGGAACATTCTACTCCAGTAATTTTGAGAAGTGTCCAGACATAAACACCACATGCGCTTCTAGCTGTGTAAAAGATAAACCTTCATTTGAGGCCTCTTCTGTGTCCCTGCTTCTTTTTTGACCTGAGTACGCTGCTGCTGCAAATTCGGAGGACTGAGTCATTGTTGGTTCATGTGGATTTGGACATGGAATTGGTATTGGTAATGAAGAGAGACTCAGCATATGATCTGCAAAAAATTAATCTTAAATTTGAAAGTTAAGAAAACAGAAGGGTTGAATTTTTTGTTTTGGATCAATGTTTAAGTGATAAATATTATGGCTTGTGGTTGTGCCAGTGTCTGTACCTGGAGAAGCAGTGCTACATCCTTTTGCCTTAAAGTAGTATATTTGCTCATAGTGATGAATCAAGGAAACATAGTATTTCCGCAAAACAAAAGATGCATTAGTCGCTGTAGAGGGAAAACTAAATGCTGCAGTTACCTCTTTCCATCTTCTTTCTCTTATGACCTGTGTATATATCATATATATGTAAATGTCTTGTATGCAATATGAAGTGGCAGTGTGCACATAATCAAACTGAACAATGGAGTAAGCATTGTGTGAACTGATTACCTTTTCAATTCCACCTCGAGAAGTAACCTCCACAAAGAGTCGATGCAAATCTAGCTCCTTGCCTCCTATGATGGGGATCCTAAAATAGAACATCTAAGTTAATATGAAATCAGCATGAGTGCATGATGGCGGATAAAAACAGATAGGTTCCCTCAAGAATGATAGTAGAAAAAGTTTGCACATAATGCAACTTAAGCATACATAAAAGCGAACATAGATAAATCAACTTTCTCTACTGTCCTTCTGCAATACTCTCTCTATAAATCCAATTTTCTTGCAGACCTAAAATGGATTGTAGATAAGATCTCTCCCACATCTAAACAATGCCATTAGAAGTTGACGCTACATCTTGTAAATGCATCGAATTCATTCAAAAACCTCAGATAGACTATCACAAGAACAAACTTTTCTGGATAATGGTTAGAAAAGAAAGCCAAGTTGTAATATGATAAATTGTACTATGTTTGCATCAATAAAATTACCAAGGTGATAAAACTAGCTTACATGAACTTGGTTCTCATTGTGGCATGCAGCTTCCCAAGAGTATCCATAAAGAGTTTTGCATTAACTACAACATCTTCGTATTTTGCCAAGGGTTGAGGGTAAAAGTAGTAGCTTGATTTGGGGGCTGTCTTTCTCGTAGGCATTGAATTTCCATCACAAGCAATAGGAGAAGAAGATGTTGAGGCATATAAAATCCCCTTCCCATTCCCTTTAACACTTGCTTCTTCACTCCTTCCGCTTAGCTCCACCATGATATAGCTAGTGTTATTACACTATACAAAAACTACTGGGGATGCTGTGGGACAGCAATGCACAACACGAAAGAAACAATTGTAAGTTAGAGAAAACAAACACACAAACACATGATGCATTGACAAGTCAGAACTCAGAACTGAAGGATCAAAATGTAACTCGCAACCGCAGGCACACATGTATAATTCCAACATTTCCCTATCTGAAACAAAGATGAGGATGAAACATAGCACATATAAATGCATCAAGGGAGCAGCCAATATTGAAGTCCCATGGTATGTACCCCCCAAAGACAATATCCTAACTGCTTTTCTGAAATTGGTCTATAAACACTAGCCTTAAGTGTCTCACCTTGTAGTTGTGTACAGAGTCAAACAGTTGGCGGGTGTTCTACATTGCACTGAAACTTTACCCCAGAAATGCAGCGAGGGAAATTCAAGAGATCATAGTCTTCATGGGATGTATTTCAAATTTCTCATGTAAGATGGATAGACCGACACTAAATTATCATTTTTTTAGGAGTGCATAAATGATCGCGTTCATATGCATGTCAGATTCTTCTTCTGATCATATATAATAATATGCACATACATAGAGACAAAAATTGAAGAAAAAAAAACATAAACATGCAATCACTGGCAAAACAATATGCTTACCTCGCTCAGAAACAAACGTACATCTGGAGGCTTGAATAGGAGGAGGAGAATTGATGCAGAAAACATATATGGCATAAAATATACAACCCCAGTGGCCTCTAATTAGGGAAGAAAGCCTAAGAGGATCGGAATAACAATAATAATATTTGTTTTTGCTATGGATTTTTCTTCTTCCCAAAATATAATTAAATCAATTCGGATTTTATTTTTTTCTTTGTCTAATTAACTTCCTGAAGAGATTATGTTTTGAATCTGAATTTTATGGGATAATTCTTGTATTTGGCTGCCACGTGACAGCATGTATTTCGAGATATATTGTATTTAATTAGTGATATACGGTTAAGTATTTGAATTGGTCTTAAGTTAATCAAATACCTCTTAATTGATGCATATGAATTTTATTTTAGGCTGGTCTATATTTTTCTGTTTTTAAGAATTTTAGATTCACTGAAAAAAAATGTAAATTCTACGATAGTATTTTCATTTGGTAATCTAGTACTGAAAAAAATGTAATTCTGTTGTACCATTCAATGTTGAAAAAAAGAAGGTTTTTATGTTACTGAGAGCAACCACAGTCATGACCAAATTTGGGGACTATACCCAAATTTGGTCCCAAATTCAGCCGCAGTGGTACTGACTAAAACCATATTTTAGTCTAGTTAATTAGACTAAAATGATTATAGTGGGACGGAAGTATAGTGGGCGTATGATTTCAGACGGAAGTATAGTGGACGCTCCACATCGGGCGTACTTATAAATAACGTATGATAATGGGGCGGATGTATATAGAGCGTTTGAGTTAGGCGTTATTATAAACACCGCCGGGCCATACGTAGATAAAACCTACGCCCCATAGCAGACGCAGTTATTAAAAACGCCTGGTTTGGACGCAGTTACTACAAGCGCCTGCTCCGGGCGCATGTATT
Source organism: Papaver somniferum (assembly GCF_003573695.1). Taxonomy (NCBI): domain Eukaryota; kingdom Viridiplantae; phylum Streptophyta; class Magnoliopsida; order Ranunculales; family Papaveraceae; genus Papaver; species Papaver somniferum. Next base: position 26,847,545 of record NC_039364.1, read on the forward strand.
ATGACCGTATGCAGGAGACGGACGTATTATTAACGTCTGTGTGAGACGCATGTTTTATGGGCGTATGAGTGAGACGCATGTTTTATGGGCGTATGAGTGAGGCGCATATATTACGACCGTATGGAGTGGGCGCATGTTTTAGAAGCGTCTGGGATGGGCGCATATATTAGGACCGTCTGGAGTGGGCGCATGTTATACGAGCGTCTGGGACGGACGCTCGTATTATGAGCGTTTGTTCGGAGCGCATGTATTACGAGCGTCCGTTACCAGGCGCATGTATTACGTGCGCCAACGGTTATATTTTGGAATTCTGATTTTGGTTTTCTGATTTTCCGACCGTTTGATAGATTGCAACGGCTCTTTCGTATATCTATATATAGCATTTGACAAACTTATTTCTGCATAATCTTATCATTTATAATTTCTATTTCAAGAAATATAGAAATATGGCACCACGAGGTCCCAATTTTACAATAGAAGAAGATACAATGATATGTAGAATCCATTTAGCCATATCTCAAGATTCTGCTACCGGAACCGATCAACCAGAAAGAGTATTATGGAGTCGGATCAAAGATAAGTTGGAAGAAGCCCTGCCTTGTAAACCAAAACGTACTTGGACTTCTATCCAGAGTCGATTTCAGGGAATCAGTAGACAGGTTTCACTTTATTCTGCAAAAGTGTTGGAAGTTGATGGTGAATATCATAGCGGATGGAATGAAGTCTCGAGGGTAAGTAATCGTCAATTTTTGCACCCTTAATAATTATATACATGTAATTGGAACTGATGAGTATTGAAAATAATAACAGGTTGAAGAGATAAGAAAGCGATTCAAAGAAAGTAATGGTAACAAAAAATTTAAGCACGAAGAGTGCTACGAAATTCTAAAAGATAGTATCAAATATTCAGGACGGTCGACGTTTGTGTTTGATTCAGGCCAAGAAATGGAAGATTCTCAGAGTGGTGAGGAAAACGCTGATATTGAGGAAACAATTCCAGGCGAGTCCAGTGATGATCTAGATATTGGAGATATAGAGAACACACGTAAGCGTCAGTTGGGGAAGAAAGCATCGAAACAACTAAAGAAAACAGGGAGAGCAAAATCCAATGCCCAGGAGGAAATGCTAGAGGATATAATTAAGGAGCAGCAAAGTTTCAATGAACATTACAAAGCACAATCACTAATGAAGATGGGACAGAGAAAAGCTGAGTTTGAAGCAATACAAGCTAAGTCTGCGGCAAAGTTTGCGGCGATACAAGCTAAGTCTGCGGCAAAGTTTGCGGCGAAACAGCTAGGCAAGAAAAACTCGATTTAAAGAAAGAAGCGGACGATGACTTGGCCATAATGTTGAAGGATGTCTCTACATTGGACACTGTAACAAGAGAGTACTTCGAACTTCGAAAGATGGAAATACTACAACGCAAAAGAAACCAATCTTAAAGCATGACCGAATTAGTTGAACCTTAATATTTATCATTAATAAAAAAATTAGTGAGTTTTAGTCAATTTTAGTGAATTTTAATTTTTATATGATAAATAGTACATTAGTAAGCAACGTTACAACATATTTTCCGATGAAGAAATACGATACAACATATTTCCATCCCAACTTAATAATTATCTCCAAAATTTGACCATATGTGTTCGATTAAATCTTGACGCAAGCGAAAATGTGTTTCTTTATTGTGTATAGCATGACGCCGATGTGCAGCTCTCATTCTGGAAAGTTCCTCAGTACCTACCCTCGATATATTCACCGGTGCCGACCTGCTACGTGAGTCATATTCATGTGGCCAATCACCGGGAAGACGCTCATCCTCCACTATCATATTATGTAAAATAATAACCGTTTTCATTATATAGGCAAGCACATCCGGGTTCCACATTCGTGCAGGTTGTTTGACAATGGCAAATTGTTGTTGCAGTACACCAAATCCACGCTCTACATCTTTCCGTGCTCCCTCTTGCATCGATGAAAATTTATATTTTTTCGGTGTATCTGGTTGTTTAATGGCCATCACAATAGTAGCAATCTGTGGATAAATGCCATCACCGAGATAATTGTTGTGGTGGTGGAATAGGTACATGCTGAGCAGGTCGTTGAATAAGGTGTTTAACACGGTCACCATCAACCCCGTGTAATTCAACTACCCAATCGACTTTGGTCACGAATTGATGGAAGTTAGTTACATGTCGCCAATATCGCAGATACATATTATATGAAACAGCTTTCACAAACATATTTGCATCTACCCATCCAGCTTCTTTCACATGTTTTGCTCTCATGACTGACCTCGCCAATTTTAAATGGTGGATTTCTAGGAATTCCAAAAGTAGGATGATTTTGCCTCCAAGATCGTTCTCCTAGGTACCACATATTCTGTCAAATTACCAGTAATCAGAGAAAATAAGTTCTTCAACTGAGGATAAAATGATAACTTTGAAGTAATAATGTTCATATAAAAACAAAGTACTAACTGACCTTGCCAATCCAAGTAAATATAACCCTTTTGTTTGAAAGCTCCACAGCCCTGCGACCAACATCAGAGTCAAGCACACCAATGGCGGATTCCACGGTCTCCATGTCACGATGTCTGCAGTCAACTGATTAAGCGCATTCCTACAGTGAACAATATCGATAGTCTTTTTTCGCTTTCCACCGGGAAGTTCTTGGCCATTTTTCTTCACTAGTTGGGTCGCACGGTCTACATATGCCCAGATATCATATCCCCAAAACTACTCCATCATAACCAACCAAATAAATCAACTGCCAAAAAATATACATTTAAATGAAATAAAAATAATAATAATTTACCTCTAATATTTGGAACGGCCCAGATAATGACTTCTGTCCCCTACCAGATGCTGTTGAGTGCCACATACAATTTGCAAAAGCAGGACCACCCCAGTCATACATATCAACTGCATTTAGATCCTCAAAAGCAGCTAACCAAGCCGCATCAATGTAGTTCTTTGCATTGGAAAAGAAAAAATTTCCCAAAACATACATAAAAAAGGCCCTCGCCACTTTTTCTGCTAGTTTGTCATCCAAATTAGCTGCAACCAAGATATCTTCTTTGAAATACGTAGTCAAAAATTTAATTGTGATTGCATCTGAAATCCACTGTGCCGGGGGGCGTTTTTTTCCAGAGATTGGGGGATCTTCATAATCTAAGGGTTCTTCTATTTCTGGAAAAACATGCTCACGGACATAATCAAATTTGTACTTGACTGGGTTATACGGAACATCATCCCCAATTCCAATACTCAATCCTGTCAACACTACCCAATCAAGCGGCGTGAATCCCATTTCACCAAAAGGGAAGTGAAAAGTATGCGTTGTATCCCACCAACGTTCAACAAGATAATCAATCACTGGGTGTGATGCTTCTCCTATTTCCATGGCTAATAAACGTCCCCATCCTGCCTTGTCGATAATGTATTTAATTTTTGGACTATGTTTTGTTATCTCCTTATAATAAACAATGACCGAAAAGAGTGAACCACGATGTTGGTACCTGAATTTTGGATCGCTTGAATATGTAATATCTGTAGAAGCGTGTTTGTCACTATCTTCCAGGAAATTGTAGTTATCTAGGGATACCACGGACGGTGTTGTTTCATCTTCGCTATCTTCATCGAACCCGGTATCTGGAACTTCCAAATCTCCAACATTAGGGTCTATTTCAGGCTCCATTGGACCTTTACCTTTGCGTTTCTTATTATTCATCTTTTTTCCTTGTGCAAATCTCGACGTTATTCTGCTCAACATCTGAGCACGATATAAATACAAGTTAGTAATTGTTTTTTCTGAGTTTACAGCATCCATAAAAAGTTCTATTCTATATTATAGAAGATCAAAATTTACAGTATAGAAAATCCAAAAAATTTACAGTAAATAAACCCCAAGATTATATTTTATTTACTTACAGTATAGAAGATCAAAAAAATTTACAGAAAAAATCTAGACACCGTCTTTATAATACAACTGTTTAACATTTTGTATCTCCCCTTTGTGAGCAACACAGTGAACTTAGTCTATCAGTAAAATTATTCTATCAGTGAAGATCAACAACAACATTTTGTATCTCCCCTTTGTATTCTATCAGTAAAATTATTCATACATAATCAAACAAACAAATTATTCATATTCTATCACTCAAATCATTCTATACATAATCAAACATAATCAAACAAAGAACAGTAACAGTAACCTCATGTTATATGGTTAATGAAATCAAACAAACACGGTTATGCTTAATGAAATCAACATGCAATCCACTCATTCCACCCAAAAACAGCCTAATTAATCATACCTTTAATCTTCAATCCAACCAAAAACAAATTACCCAAAAACAAATCATACCTTTAATCTTCAATCAAATTTCCCCGCACCCAATTAACGAATAAGATTACTCGTTTCTTTCGCAAGAACTCGTTTCCCCGCACCCAATCAAATTTCCGTCACATTCGATTTAGGTTTTGCCCTAGATTTTTCGTCTGTTTTCGTCTTTTTTTTTTCTTCTGTAAACTGTTTATGTAAAAGGAGGAGGAGAAGAAGAGATAATGACGTCTATATCCAGACGGATTTTCCGTGCACGCCTCACTCAGACGCACGTATTACAATCGCTTGATTCAGACGCATGTATTACAGACGTCCCACTCAGACGCTCGTATTACAACCGTCCCTCTCACACGAACGTATTACAAACGTCCCACATAGACGCAGGTATTACAAACGTTCCACTCAGACGCTTCTTCTATAAACGTCTCACCCAGACGCATAATCCATTAACGCCCGAAACATACGCATAATCCATTAACGCCCGAAACATACGCACTTTATATCTCCGTACGAGTGATACGCACTTTTCATCTCCGTCCCAGTAGACGCACTTTCCATCGCCGTCCCATATCCGGCGTTAGTTATACTTGCGCCTCAATCAAGCGGGCATTATACCTCCGTTTCATTCAAACGCATAATAAAAATCCGCTTCATCAACAGACGTGAGTATAAGTTACGTCTGGCATCGGGCGTTAGTGTAAGTTACGCTTCACCAAATTTGGTGTTATCCCACTGCGCTTGGGTCACCCAAAATACCAAAAATTTTTGGTTTTTAGTCTGGCTTTTGGTATTTGGTCCGTTTCATGACTGTGGTTGCTCTGAGAGCAACCGCAGTGGACGACCAAACCCATAAATATAGTCTAGCAACGAGACACAACGGGACGGACTAAAGAGTAAAAGCCGGACCAAAACTAAATTCCAGACTATATTTGGTCTGGGATCAAGACCAAAACCAAATTTAGTCGAGCGAACGTATAATATTCGTTTGTCAATAGGCGAACTATAATGTACGTTTGATGTGAAGCGGTTGTATAGTCCCCGTTCCATGCTGAGGCGAAGTTATAAAATACGCTTCAATAGAGCGCAGGTAAAATGTACGCCCGATCGGGCGTAAGTTAAATGCACGCCTCATGCCAGGCGTTGGTATTATGTTCGTCCCAGTCAGGCGTTTGTATACCACACTAGCAATCTTACTTAAATTTTTTGCATTCTGTAAACATTCCTAAGTTCATCCATACATGCATAAATTTCATTTCTAGAACATCTTGTTCAATGAAGATTTTCCATGGACGAATCAAAATAATCTATTTGATTAATTTGATATAGTATCTGACCATAATTCCATGGCAGTAACTCTATCTTAATCCGAATTGAATTCAAAGATGAACATCAGTTCTTCATGAGATCTATTCTAAAAACCCCTTTTAGCTTTCATGCTTGTTCTATCATTTCCTTCACTTGGTGGAAAGGTAATCTACTGCCCAAAAAATACCCAATTAAAAATTTATAGCAAACACTAAGTTCATCGACTAAATCAGAGGGGGAATGACTAATTTCAACTTACCATTAATTGAATGTTGTTTGTGAAAGGAAAATCTGCAGGTTGATAGATCCACATTGCTACCTTTGTCAACTCCAAAAAGAGATCTCCATTTTGGAGCCGTAGGGATTTCTAAAACTCCCATTCAATCATCTTTATCAGTAGAATCATCAATGTTATTTCCACTAAATCTCCTCTTAGTGGGATCACATAATATGTTCGCCTGATGTCAGGCTTTTGTATATCCTCCGCGCCACCAGGCGTAAATTATATAACCGCCTGTTAAATGGACGTGAGTTATATGCTCGTCCCACATCAAACGTTCATTTAATCTACGCCCCACGACAGGCGTTGGTTATATGTACGCATGTTCCAAACGAACTTTATATTCACGCTCCACAGCAAACGAACATTGTAGCCACGCTCGACCAAATATACTCGGCTACCGTAGCATAGCACCGCTGACTAAACTCAAATTTGGTCGTTTTTTTTTATCTTTGGTTTTTGGTTTTGATCGCACCATTGCAGTTGCTCCGAGAAAGGAAGAAAGGAAAAAAGAGAGAACAAGAGAAAATGCATCATCTCATGTACTACAAAGGGAGAAGGCCCAATAGCCAACGCAACCACCCAAGTTCAATCTAAAGGGGCTTGCAAAACAAAAGAAACAAAAGGCAGCAGCCTAAACAACACAACAAGAGCTTAACATTTCCTGACAGGGGTTCTTTTCGATCCTCGTTTAATTGGGGCCCCTAAAAACAATTAGGGGCCCTGCACTACATGACAAAAAGGGTCATGAAGTAGTAAATATGGGTTATTTCTTATCCCATTTTTTTTGAAATGGCTAAACTACCCCTAAATGATTAGTGTTAATGATTAGTTAAGTTAAGTTAATTAGTTTGTTTAAGTTAAAATCAGATTTAAGAGTTAAAATTCGGTGGTGGGGGGGGGGAGGTAGTGTTTTTGCGTGTTGAGAAGAAGAAGAGGAGTTATTGTGGGAAAAGTTGGGGTTTTTAGAAATGAGTGATTCTAGTGGAGGAAATGATGTTGGTGAACCTTCAAATAACAACCATGATTGTGTTGATAAAGACTGACGACTCTTTTAGTTAGGTCAGAAAGGGTCGTTTTTTTTTTTACAGACAAACGACTCTAAAACCAAAACTCTCAGTAAATAAAACACTTAGAGTCGTCGTATATTTATTCATAGAAGATGACGACCCTAGCCAGCCATTTCAAATTTTATGTAGAGTCGTTCGGTTTCTTAGTTGATATGCTAACGACCCTTGCACTGGATTATCATAATTTTTGATTCCATAGGATCATTTCATTGAATCGTAAAATGCATACATCTTGCATAGCGTTGCATTGAAGGAAATGAAATACAGTAGATAATAACGGTGCACTGATACACTTAACCATAAATGGAATAATTATACATAGTGCCTTCCAAGATAAAGTAGCAATCGTCGAACTCAAACTTTTTCCCACGAAGCACCTCATATTGCGCATTAGCCTTCCCCAACTGAAAACACAAAACAAAAACTTAGTTAGTATTGTTCAAAGGTTTTGATAAGTTTTACCTCTTGTTTAAATACTTACTCTTATAACACCCAACAAATTGGGCATGGCTTCCCTTACGACCTTCATTTCTCTTTTGAAAGCATCACATTCCAATTTTATCTCCTCGAACCGTTCCTTGACGAGTTTCAAAGACCTTGAGTTGCGATTTCCGTCCAACGCCACAAAAACGATGAATACGCGGTTCCACCAAGCATCTGATGTTTGATCAATGTCTTTGTCTTGATCTTCGAAGTGGTTTGTGACTGTTTTCCAAGCTCTCACAATGGCACAATTCTCCTCAACAGTGTAGGGAATACTCATGGTGTTTCCTCTTGGATGATAAATAAATGAGAATGAATGTAAAGTTTGAGAATTATGGTTTGGGTGAGGTGAGATATGGGTATTTATTTATAGAAATTTACGACCCAACATTCACTTTTTTGAATTTTTAACCGTTGCCCGACTCAACCACATTTGGTGAATTCAAAATTCACATTAACTGCTATATGGGTCGTTACAGGATATATTAACAGTGTGACGACTCTTGCAGGTGACCAGAGTTGTCTTTTTATATGTTTATTGGCTGACGACTCTAGTATCAAAAAGTCTCTGTGTTCAGTGACTTTTAGAGTCGTTAATATTAGTTTGTCCAAAAATGATGACTCATACATAATATTTCAAATAACTTTAAAGTCGTCATTTGTTTATTTATAACCCATGACGACCCTTGTTTGGAATATTTACTGAAAAGATATTTGAACTCGTTTTATTCAATTGAAAAAAAACATACATGTACTATGAAATAAAAATATAAAGGAAAAGACATAAAATAGTTCAATACATTGCGCTTGAAAACCTATACGAGATTAATTATATTGGGAGATTTTCCATTCAACTTCCTCCAAGAGAGTGTAGCAGTCCTCGTGCAAAAACTCATGGTCGTACTTTAATTCGTATTGGCTCCGACCCAAAGTATACTAGAAAAATAATTATTTTAATAAGTTAGCGTTGTTGAATAATCATAACCAAATAAATAATTTTTGATGAACGGCCTATTGATTCACAAACTTACTCTATCCATTCGAGGTTCGTTGGGAAGAGCGTCAGCCCGAGCTTTCAATTCGTCTCTCACCAATACGCATTCATTGTACAAATAAGCGTACCTTTCCCTTATCTTCTGGAGCGTCCTCCTATAACGATTTCCGTTTAGTGCTTTAAAAACATTAAACACACGTTTCCACCAAGCATTGGATGTTTGATCCATGTTAAGGTGCGGCACTATGGTTGGGTCTTGGTTAGCGGCCGCCCATTGCGCTTCCTCAAAGTCGTGCTTCGTGAGAGTGGTGTGTGCTCTAGAAATATCAACATCTTCTTGATTATTGAACGTAGTTGGAGCCATTTTTAGTGTAGGAAAGTGATGGGTGACTGATTTAGGAAGATTAAAAGTGATGGGTGAATAAGTTTGGAAGCGATAAGTCTCTATTTATAGCAAAAATGTACCCAACGGCTAGTTTTTTTTTGAATAAAACCGTTTCTTTATTCCAAAAAAACACAATAACTGTTGCTAGAAATCAAACGTAAATTTGATTTTCAAATTCTGCAATAACTGCATGTAGAGTCGTCATTGGTGATATTTATAACCTAACGACTCTTTGAGAAAACTGAACAGAATTGTGTGCCTTTGTATGTAAAGAGTCGTTATCATACTGTTAGGATCGTCATTATTAGCAGATGAGTCGTTCGCGTGCAATAACAACCGTGACGACCCTATCCCTGGTATACATACCGGATTTGGTCGTCAACCTGCAAAAAAATTAAGTGACGACTCTGGTAAATTTAAGAATGACCAGAATTTCTACGCAAATGAGTCGTCATTCTGCAAATTCCATAAGTGACGACTCTATGGTTGCTAAGGTTAATTAAGTTTTAAACAGTGACGACTCTATAATCAATGTTTTGTGTATTGTTGTAGTTGGTGGTGCAACCAAGCTCTCAACCAGAACCAGTCTCTACGATGGGTCTGGATACCTCCCAATACTATATTACTGATTTAATATGTTTCCCTTAACCGTTTAGTTATAGTTAATTTTAAATTGTTTAATTAGTGATCTCATGCATGTGTAATTTCTTTGGTGAATGTAGACATGGAAAGACAAGGCTGAGGCCAAGGAATGGCTTATCTCAAAGGCAAAAGAGAAGATGTGCGTGGTTGTTCAAAGCAGACACGTTGATTGTAAGAAGATGGAGATGGTATGAGAGAGAGCGGGGAAAAAGGGAGAAAGTCACAAAGGTAAGAATTACAAATATGAGAAGAAGACGACTAGGGTCTACAAAACATCGTCGAAGAAGTGTGGATGCCCGTTCAGGATTTATTTCAAAAGGCATCACGAAACTGCTCGATGGAGATTGGATAGTATTCCGGACGGTCGTCACAACCATCCTCCACCTACAAGTTTGTATGGACACCCTGCATATGCCCGGTTGAAACCGCATCAAATGGAGAAGGTTCGGCAGATGAAGGGTTTTAGGCCTCTTAAGATCCTAAATTTCATAAGGGCGGAAGATAAAGATAACTTGTCTACCATTTCCACAATCTATGCTGCCAAAGCAACGATCAAGAGAACCGAATGGGACAGTAGATTAATTATGCAACAATCTGAGTAGTTAGCAGAAAAGGTAAGTCAATGCATAGGAAACTATGGGGTTTAATTCCTTTTGCTATACGGTGGAATATCTGCACAAAAAGAAATAATAGATTTTATGGAGGCTGGAAGAGAAATTACAGTCAGCTTGTCATTGTAGTGAAGTGTACCTAGTCCAGAAATTCTAAGATTTTTGATAACATTCCTTTGAGCACTCTTATATGTAACTGGAATGCAGTATTGGCTTGAGCTACTTGTAGCCATGTTTTTTTTTTGTACCTTGTTGCATCCATGCTTTATGACTGTCTCATTTTTTTCAATATAATTTGTCCTTTCGTCTAAAAAAAATTCACATGATTTATATATTTCCATTGCTCCTGGTTGTCCTCATGAAATTTGGTAACTCTTTTGTAGTAATCTTACCATCTTCAAAGTTGTTTAGCATCGGGAGAATTTTGGGTATTTACAAAATTCAAAATACTACTCCCTCCGTTTTTTTTTAATAGGCTGGTTTTGATTTTAGAGAAAATTAAGGAAATTAAGAGAATTAATCATTGAAAGTGGTCCTCATGACACTTGTCAATAAAAGAAGTGAAGTGAAATGGTCCCCATGACACTTGTCACCAAAAGAAGTAAAGTGAAATGGTTCATAAACAATTGTCATTAAAAGAAGTTAAGAGAAAAGTGGTCTCAGAAAACTAAAGTAACATTTGACTTTCCCAATTAGAAAACCAACCTATTTTTTTCAAACATTTATTTATAGAAACCAGTCTATTATTTAAGAACGGAGGGAGTAGTTCTTTTGATTTTTTGTGGGTTGCATTGGTGAAAACTTTGAATAGTGAAATGAGAGAAAAGTGTGGCGAGAAATGAAAACCCTTTATTTCATGAGAAGATGGACAACCAAACTTGCATCACAAACGAATCCAGCAGTTCTTAATGCTGAATTATTTATTGCTTGCTTTATTATAATCCCATCCTATAAGTTTTTAATCAATGAAGAAGTGATCTCAACTTCTTCACCGAATTTATTACTAGTCTTTTTATCATCCCATCTTGTAACTTGTAAGTTCTCAATCAAGTGGAAAGACTGTACAAAGCTTGTATTCCTTGAATATCATTTTCATGCAAATCCCTCTTCTCCGTTCCTGGTGGGATATAAGGATACATGATTGCATTGGGCTCATATGAATGCCCTAACCCTAACACATGTCCCATCTCATGTATAGTTGCTGTTTCTAGGTCGAATTCTCGTGGACCTGGATTAGTACTCCAGTTCTCGTCTGCATCAAAATGACACCATCCTATGGAAGGTGCAAAAGCATGAGCAAGTACACCACCTTTGCCATCAAAGGGGGCACCATCACCATGCTCATATCTGTGCACTCCCAATACTACATCGCTATCAGTACTAGAGGCTTCCTCGAAACTGAAGCCGCTCACAGCTGCCCATTTCGCTAAAGCACTTTCAACGACATCTGTGAAGGTTCCTGCGTCAATGTCTGAGGCAGAAGAACTATACCCGTAAGTGAGTTCAGTTTTTGACCATCTCGGTGCCCCGGGAAAGAAGGTAAAATCTGACACATTGAGGTCTATTCTGCTTCTTTGTCCTCCATCAGTACTATGTTTCCCATTCCATGATCTCGCGGGAATTGCACCTCTTATAGTGTCTTTGCATCCGCAGCGAGGCGTCATCATTTGTCTGACTGTTTGAGCATCTAACGTCCCAGTGGGATCTAAGTGATAATTGAGCTGGTAAGTTCTGATTTGGGACTCTAAGACTTCATCAAAGTCATCATCGCGTGCATGTTCAGAGAGATCATCCTGAGCAGTTCCGTATCCAAATTTCTTCAGATATGTTTTAACTTCATGCAATCCTGCTACAGTCTGACCTTTGTGGCATCCTTGCAGGTGTTGAAGAAAATCAAATCCTTGCGTAATCTCGCCCTCACATAAAGTTGAGAGTGGAGAAATGGCTAACAAGAAGACCAGAAAAAAGGGTACATGTTGAATAGAAACAACAGGTTTGGCATTATTCATTATGATTTCAGAAATAAGAAAACCTGAGATCTGCTTAACAGAATGACAGCTATTTATAACGATTTACACGAGTACTGCGCAAGGCTTGGGAGAATTGAGCCGTGAATAGCTACATTGTATTGTTGATGCATTCAGCTCACCAAGGTGCAAGAAAATTAGACAAACCCGAATTCTGACGAAAAAAAATCTTAATCAGAGTGCGTATTGACATGTAACCAACCGGGAGAAAACTCCAAATCTGCCTAAAAATATCAAGTGCAGCCATATCCAACAGTTAATGAGTGCTGCCCGCTGGGCCTTTCCCCTTGAAATGGACGACAAGGGCTCACACAACCACTAATTAAATTCAGTTCATCCTGTTAGATATCGTTTTCTAATTTCTTCCTTTGATAATATTGTCAAATACGAGTCATTTAAACTTCACTCACTTTTGCTTTTCCCAGCTTTCAAACAAAATAAATGACTACTTTTATTTTTAAGGTTTTGAGATGACGCACGGTAGTTGCTTTTCCTTCATTACTATAGTCAGATGACATAGGGATAATGATGCGGTGTAGGATAAGAAATAGTGGTGTAGATTAAGTGCTTTACATTTTCATAATCTTTGTGATTAAATTGTGTGTACGTCTACGTCACATATTCATTCAGTTCTCAAACTTTATCTGCTCGGCGTCAGTATCCACATCTGCACCATTATCGGTGCTTCTGTATATCCACACAATATGTTTGGTCGACAACAACATTCCCATTAATCCCAAATTGCCATCTTCATGTGTGGTGTTGCCTTTTTGCCTTTCCGGAACTCAATTAAGAATCATTTTATATCGAAAGTGCATTGATTTGTTGGTGGTCTAGCTACCATATGACATTACAATATCGAAAATTTAACACCAAATGATCTTTAGTAAATGCTATTATGAGAGTTTGATCAATCTCTCTTTTCCAATTAACTTAACACGAGAAAATTCCTACCACAAACAAAAGACCCCTAAAGCTTACATATGTGCGCATCCTTTTCCTGCCCAGACAGTATCATAACCACAATACGAGTCCACCTGTATACTGCAATGCTGAAACCGAAACCGATATATGGCTAGCTATTCCATGGCGTACATTGTAGTCCATTCTCTGGCAATCTTGTCATACTGGTCTCTGTTGGTCCTATACATTGCAGAGATTGGATTTGAATCGTGATCTCGTGTATCTGGATCAGTAAGTGTAGAACAAATTGACAGCAACGTCTTGATGATAGTGAGTCCACATCCGTTTCTTCCGTAATATGTCGAGCTGAATCTTACCGGACTTGTCAATGTTTGGATGAAACACCTGCCAGCATTCAATTCATACATAATAATTTACTTAGCTGCTACAGAATTATTGAATTTGGTGTTGATTGCATATAAATAAATTGCAATAAATGATAGGTAAGTTCGTACCTTAGTTATGAATCTGATAGTCGGTGGCTTAAATGGATAGTCCTTTGGCAAGACTATAGAGAGGAAAAAAAATGCCGCCTTCAAATGGGCAATTCGACGGCCCCATGATCACACCATTCCATCTGAATAAGTCGTCGGAATAATTAACCGGCCCTCCACTGCAGTGAGTCGGTGGGTCTCGCTCTCTAAGAATATCTCTATACTCATTTTTGATTCGTCGAGAAGCCGAAGGACGAGAATGAAAAACAAAATGAAAATTTCGTCTTTTTCTTCTCCTTGGTTTTGATTTTATCAGCTGCTTCCAGAGAATGAACCTTAAACCCCATAGCTTGTATGATTTGAGAAACAGTGATCCACAATATAGCTAGAGTAGTACTATATTGCAGATGAAATCAAGAGGAATGGCCTGAAATTATCTATATAGTACGTTTTGATTTTGATTCTTGAAGCTCTTAATTAGTGGTTCTTCAGTGGATGCATCGTCTGAATCCACATAAAACTGTGTTTGATTCTTTAATTTTTCTTGCCGTACAGGCTAATAATTAAAAATCTTTTTTTTTTTTTTTTTGCCTGTTAAAAGAGTTTGGGTAGCGTTAGACAGGGGAAAGTACACAACACGCAACAGCTGCAAGCTCAAAATGGGAAGGTATAAGTTGGCAATTTAACAAGTTGCATTTTTATCCCAGAATTAGTATCCTCGTCTGGTGTGGTAGTTCAAAAAAGGCAACACTGGCAGAACACACACACGCAATGTTTTCGTATAGTGTTTTGGCAGGTTAACCAATGCGTACTCATATCACACAAAAATCTGAACAATCAGTCGAGCAATCGCTTGCCTTTGTTGATTAGAAAGATGTCATTTATTGTATTACTTTTTTGTGAGTCTTGGACAAGCATTATAGAAAAAAATGTGATTCTACCATGCTAGACCGATGGCAGTGGTCATTATGGTGGACGAGAGGGGGTGGTGGTGCTGACGTCGCTCACGTTGACGTTTCTCTTTTGGTTCAAGCACTGGAGAAACTGAAGCAGTGGAAGAAAATTGAAGTCGATATGAAAAGCGGATATCACTTAGCTATGTCGAGTAATGTTTGACTAATTCTTCAATTGACTGGTCAACTGCACGGTACAACGACCTAAAACCATCGGCAGATGAATGTGCGCCCAAATACTGGTTGGTTTTTTTTTTTACACCAAAACTAATTGATAATCCTTTTTTTTTGTTTGATGAGAAGGATTAATATTATTAATCATGTAATATAGTAGTATAAAAAATTTGCGACGACATCTTTATCAAAAACATTAACATTAGAATCTACCGTAAAACTTCGATAAATTAATAGTTTTGGGACTGCTATTATCGATAAATTAACATTATAATCTAAATTCTATCAATTTATCGATAAATTAATAAGTTATTGTTATATCGAAACATGTTAAATTTAATTTTAAATTTCTAAAATAAAGTGTGTGGTATCAAATATCTGGAGACTTTATTTTCAATTCAAATTATTTTCTAATTATTTTATGGCATATTTGTGTTTAAACGTATATACTTTAATGTTATAATTTTTTTTTTTAAGAATACACATGATAAAAGCATTTTGTACAAAAAATTAATCAAATAACCGTAGATGCATATTTTAATAAGCACCATATCATAATGTTATCCTACTAATTATTAATTTATATATTAGTTGGGCCCTATTGGAAACTTAAAATTTTTATTATCTTATAAATTTAGCGAGGTTATTAATTTAGCACACTGGCCCAAGTCGGGGCTGGCAAAAAATATTATCTTAGCGAAGTTATTAATTTATAGTGGATTAATTTAACGAAGTTCTACTGTATACTTTCATTTACTAATTTTTTTCCCCTGATGTGTAAAAATAAATGTTGAAGACTCCTGATTCTAGCTTCTTTAGCTATAGTATCCTCCGCTCAGTTGTATTTCCTGCTAATGTATTTAACCTTGGCTTGCGAAAGTATACCCGTCTCGACTTCTTAATAGTGTTTTCCGCTTCCCAAGAAATTTCCTTGCATTTCTTGTTAATGAAGTCTGCAATACTTTTGCAATCTGTGACAATTGAAACACTAGAAAGGACATTATCTCTTAACCAAGAATAACTTTTAGCATTGCCTTTGCTTCTGCATGGGCTGTTGTCATTGCTTTATCCGAGCCCTCTTTGATATGCATAAATTCCTGTTGGTCTACAGAAAATAAGATAAACGTGAATCCCGTTGAAAAGTCTTCTTTCTTGAAAGCCGCATCTATGAAAATTATCCAATCCGGTGTTTAAGGATACCCACTTTGGAGTTGGTAGAACTTCATTTTTAGAAATAGAATTCCTCGAGGAAATAATTGAAGTAGCTGAGAATAGGAATTTATTTATTTATTTCTATCAGCATTGTTGCGTTTGGATCCTTTTTTTCGAACACGAGTAAACACCTGTGTTTCCAAATAAACCATAGAACGATAGCAATTTTTTCTGCTACTTGAGCATAATTCGGATCATCTATCCAATTGTTGACCCAGTTACTTATTGAGTCTATGGAAAATGGATTATTAATATGGCTTAAAGATAAACCAAACCAAATTGCTCTTGCAAATGGGGAGAATCTGAAGAGATGTTGTTCATTTTCTTGCATTTGAGAGTTACACATCTAACAGTCTGCAGAGATATCGGTCATATGTGCTGCTAGTCTACTTGACGTTGGTAAAACATTTTGAACTAATATCCATATGAATAACTTAATTCTTGGAATTGTTTTAATTTTCCATAATTTCTTCCAAGGAATATTATCCATGATGTCATTTTCTGGTTCCTGATTGATAAGAAAATTATAAATATTTTTTACCGAAAAAGCTCATGAAGAATGATGCCTCCACTTTATCTTATCTTTATCTCCTCTTTGAGTCGAGATTGCAAGGATTTTTTCTTTAATGGCCGGAGTGAAATAGTCATCTAGTTTCTCAATATCCCAAGAATTTTCTGATGTAATTAGTTCCTTTACCAGATTAGGAATTTGGTCTACTCTATCTGATGGTTTTTGGATTATATCTTCATTGGGAATCCACCTGTCTTCCTAAATTTTTGATGACTCTCCATTTTTAATTTTCCACACGAAGTTACCTTGTATAAGATTCAACCCTTTTTGGATACTAGTCCAAGTCCAAGAAAGGTTAGAATATCTAGAACATTCTAAAAGATCAGAGTTTGGGAAATATTTTGCTTTTGGAAGCCTGACCCATAATTGATCTAGTTCAGATATTAGTCTACTGGATAGTTTGGTGAGAAGAGCTAAATTGAACTGGCGTGGGTTTTTAATTCCTAGCCTCCCTTGATATATAGGTTTGCAGATACCAGACCAAGCTTTTATAAACCCACCCTGTCTTTTAGTTCCCTCTTTTTTCCACCAAAAAAATCTTTGAATTCTGTCAAATTGATCCAGTGTCACTTTTGGTAGTGCCAGCACTTGCATTTGATAAGTAGGGTAAGCTTGAAGAACCGATTTTATTAGCACCGTCCGCCCTGCCTGAGATAGAAGATTTGATTTCCAACCTTGAAGCGTCGAATAATACCTTTGTAGCAAAGGCTCAAAATTCTCCTTTCTATTCTTATCAAGAAATAGCGGAGTCCCCAGATACCTTCATTTTTATTCATCAGTTGGACTTTTAAGATTCTAGCAATTATTTCTCCATCTCTCGGATGAATGCGGCGGCTAAAATATATTCCCGATTTTTGAAGATTAATCGTTTGCACGGTTTTATCTCCACAAGTTGATATAATGTATAATAGATATTTCGCTTCTCCTAAATCCGCTCTTGTGAATAGAAAACAGTCATCTGCGAAGAACATATGAGATGTATTCGGAGCGACTTTATTGATAATAAGACCAGAAAGCTTTTTTTCCCCTGCTGATTTTTCCAGAAGTCTTGAAAGAATTTTCATACATATTAAGAATAGGTAAGGGAAGAGTGGATATCCTTGTCTTAAACCTCTGGTATTTTTGAAAGTTGGTCCTGGGGAACCATTAAGGAGGATTGAAAAAGTTGTTTGAAATACATTGTATGATTTGATTTACCCACGAAGACTTGAAACCAAACGATAAATGCGCCGTGTTAATGAAACCCCACTCCACTCTATAAAAAGCTTTAGAGAGATCAATCTTGAGGGATAGAAAACCCTTTTTGGCTTTGGAGATTCACATTGAGTGAAGAAGTTCGTGGGCTATGATAATGTTATCTGTAATTTGTCTACCCGGAAGAAAAGCTGATTGATTGGCGGATATGATCTTGTTTAGGATAGGTGTTAGACAGTTAGCTAAAATCTTTGAAATTATCTTATAAATAGTATTGTTTAAGCTTATGGGCCTAAAATCCTCCGGTGTTTGAGGAGTGGTAATTTTCGGGATTAGCGTAATAAAAGAATGATTGAACTCTGGTTTTAAAATCCTAGTTTTAAAGAAGTCTTGAATTGCGGAGACAATATCATTGTCCAAAATGTCCCAGTTAGCTTTTTAAGAAAATGGGTTGAAAACCGTCTGGACTGGGAGCCCCCCATTGATTCATATTAGAATATCCCAATTTCTTCCATCGATGGAGTTTCGTCGAGGGAGGAATTTACTTCTTTGGAAATGCAAGGATCGGTTATGTTTGAGAGATCAAGTTCATAATTGCTGATTTGAGAGGTGTTAATCTGAGTTAAATGATTTACCAAAAGAGAATAGATTTGGTCCCTATCAGATAACCATAGCCCCGATGGCTCCCTAAGATAATTAATTGAATTGATCTTTTTTCTATTTGATGCCGAAGCATGGAAGTATTCAGTGTTTTGATCATATTCACGTACTTATCCCTATATATCTGGTGATAATAATTATTTTTTATTTCGTACCATTTTTCTAGTTCAGCTTGAAGCTTTTTAAAATTTTCTAGGTTTGAAGAAAGGTTACTAGATCTGTAAATACTCTCTATTCTATTGTTTAGGATTTTTATGTTTTTGTGAATATTTCCAGAAACTTCAGCATTCCAATGAGCTAAATCCGAAGAAAGGAGTTTAAGGTTCGATTGGAGATCATTATTGGAATGGCTATCCGAGTGGAATCTCCAAGAAGCCGAAACTACCGATTTTAACATTGGGTGGGTTAACCAAGATCTAATACACCTGAATGGTTTTTACGATCTCCTTTTTTCATGATTAGAATCTAAAAAAATAAGAGTATGATTTGAACTCACTCTGGGTAAGTGAAATACCTTTGTATCTGGAAAGTTCTGAATCCATTGGTACGAGAACAATGATGTGTATATTCTTTCACAAATATTTGTTTTTCCTTGTCTGTTGTTCGACCATGTAAAAAGAGCACCTTCGTAACCCGCATCTTGCAAACCCATGTAATCAATTGTTTGAATAATAAAAGATTTGCTACTCGATGACGCTTTATTTCCTTCTTATTTTTCTTTCGGATCAAAAATAACGTTTAGATCCCAAATTAATACCCAAGGGTTATTTACCTGTAAAGCAAATTCTGCAATATATGTTCATTGTTCGATTCTCTCATCAACATTTATTGGTCTGTAAACACAAGTAATTAAAATCTTTTTATCCCCTAGGGTCAATTCGAAATGGCACACATTAAATTTTGACTCAATTAATATCATGTCTACGTTGTTGTACCAAGCAATGGCTAATCCTTTTGATATTTCCACAGATGGAACAGTAAATCAGTCACGAAAATGAGATTGTTTTAAAAACATTTCCATGCAAAACAATGGCGTTTTTATCTCGGCAAAGAAAACTATGTCAGGTTTGTAAAACTGACATAGATAGTTGAGATGATCCCTAGTTAATGGAGTCCCTGTACCTTGAATGTTCCAAGAGAGTATTCTCATAATGGAGAAAAAACAGGAACTACAGATATTAAAAGGATTAAAAATCCTCTGTTGGAAGACTTAAATACTGTAAACTGACTAAAGCGGCGCTGTAAAAAGACAGAGTGCGCAAAGATAATAAAGGGGGGAAGATAAAAGATTTATGCTGGAATGAAGGAACAAGAAAAAGGATAACACCACAGAAGTTATCTAGGACTAAAGACTTTACAACAAAGGTAGCCTGAAAATAAAATTAAGAAAAGTCAATTTTTGCTTCACTTAGGTACAAATAAAGGTATGAATAGGAGACTTAAGGATAAAAACTAAACAAGAGGAGGTTACATTAATAAACAGACACAAATGTTAAGCCTAGACAGAAGAAAATAAAAGAAAAAAGTGAAACACGAGCCCAGAATATTGTAACAAGATAAACCGATAGGAGGAACACCGATATATAAATCAACTGAACAGGACTTACCGAACCAGTAAACATCATAAGCAAACCATTAATCAGTGTAGTATTTGTAAAGAGAAAGGCGAGAGATAATAAAAGGAGTTGGCCAAATAGAGTAGATGTTGGGGACTAATAGTAGGGAAATATACCAATCAAAAAATTTTCGGGGATAATCAACGATATTGATATGATCAGGACGGTTAAATTCTCCAAAGAGGAACACCAGAAAAGGATCATAAGGGTAAACCTTTATCTGATTTGAAAAAAAAGTTTTTAAAGTTACTGCAAAGAAAGGCAAATACAGAAAAACAATTTCAAAGGAAAGATGCGGGGGGATTTTACATTTTCGACGGAACTAAACAAAAAGAAGTGCAAACAAAATCAAAGAGGGGGATTTTACTTATGAGAAATACAGAATGAAATAAAACATGGAACTTAATGAGAAAAATGCAAAGGAGGGAAAACTTGGCTAAGGATGATTGATAGGAGCTGCTGGCAAATGTTAAAAGAACCACTGTAAGTAAACTATTCCACAAAAGAAAAATAAAACCGGAAAAGAAATGTCTGACAAAACTCCCAAAAAATTTACTAACCAGATGCAAAAACTACGACAAATCGACGCACGTACATCAAACCCCTGAGTGATAACTATTCCACCAAAAAAGAAAACACAACACCAGACCAGAAATGTCTGACATAAGTAACAAAATAGTTATTGAACAGAAGTAAATGTACGATAAGACGACGCAATGACACCATTGGGCGTGAACTATTTTACATGGAAAAAAAACAGACTTGAATCCATCTGACAGAACCTCAAAATAGAAAAACCACAGTGAAGAAGCTTAAGCAAATTGACAGCAAAACTTTAATGCCAGCAACACCAAATCAGATCATTTAAACATTGATGAAAACACTTTAAGCCTCTCTTGTCTTCTCTCTTCTCTTTTCCGAGCTTTTAAATCTTTAGGTCTAATGACTTATCAACTAAATCGATTTCCTACCAAAAATGAAGTTCAGCCAATGAATTACTTTCCGCTTTTTAATCGTCTTGAATATCCAAGATAGGGTTTACATCCGACCACATATACACGTTAATACTTTATGAAGGAGGACCAAGTAAACACATATTAGCAAATACAAATATTTCACCTCTTCCAACTCCAAGTATTGCTAACAAATACTTATACATGTTTGGAGAAGATGGGCGCGACCTTTTAATGTACAAAGAATTCTGGACAGCAACTCCACAACTCCAAGATAGCTACAAAGTTAAATGGGAGTCGGTTTCATATGACCGGAAATTATGGAGTACACTCAACTATGATGCATCTTGGAGAACCGTACCAGGAACCCGAATACCCACCAGGGTAGCCATTGCTTTTACATATCATAATTATCAAGGGGTATACCAAAGCAAAACCCACGTAGAAAAGATAAAAAAACTAGAGGATTTCTTCTTTTTTCAAGTTTCATGGCTTCCTCCAACATCAAAAAAACATGTGTTTCAACAGCGTGATGAAGGACATGTTGTTGTTTCACAAAAACCACCATCACAGAAAAACTCTGACCATCATGAATGCCACGACTACCATAGATAAAGAGAAGTAGAAGATGAGAATAAATCTCAAAAAATAAGTAGAGAGCGAGACAAACAAGTTGATAAGGAGAAAGATAAATATCTTGATGCGATCAGAGAACAATACTTGGTACGTACGACTAATGCGAGTCATTAAACCTAACAATAACAACAAGTTTTGGCTCAATTTTTCTCTGGGTTGCGCTGAAGATACTTCAAAATATGTGAATCCACTATACTGAAACCCCCATCAAGCTCAACTTGTTAGAAACTGATGGTAGATTTTATTCTTCTTCTTAGTTTTATGTGTATTATGATATTGTTAATCATGTAGAAATGCTTAAAGTTACTTGTTTCGAAAGTTCTTTATAATAATTTGTTTTAGTACTTGTCATCTCAAGTTTTTTTATCATGCTATGTATATTTCCTTCAAGATCGTTCCTGAGATTTTTTTGCCCTGAAGTGAGTTTTTTTTTTTTTTTTCGCTTACGTAATTTTTTTTCTTGCATATACTGACGATAGAAGATAATATTGAATGAAAGAATACTTATTAATAATGATTTACTAAGCATAACTTGAATAGCTAAACCTTTGATATCAACTAATTATGTTAAGGTAACTTCTACTAATATGCATTCTGCAATAACTATAAACAAGAATAAATGGAAATTGATTTAATTGTTTAACCGGTTAACAAGACTACACATCAAAGAATTTGAAATTTCCAACTAAATTTGGTGAGCTATTAATTAGGAAAGGTTTCGTCTAATTACCACCCACGTTTTTTCTATTTTTCACCTCCCTTAAAATATTACAAGTAATTCTACTTTTCAATTCTTCTTTTTTCTATTTGCCACTTACTTATTTGCCACTTACAAAAGTCAAATTAAATTTGATTAAAAGTACTATGATATGGCTAAATTTGACAATATCTAACACGGTATTCTAGTCGTTGGATCAGACCAAAACAATGGATTAGATTATATTGAAATAATCAATTTCATCTAGGTATTTTACTTGACTCGTGTCCTAGAATTTCTCTTCAAACTTCTTTTCTCTCTCTTTACTTCACACATTGGGAATGAAACAGATGAGATGCGATTCAAAAGTTATAATTTCCAATTTGAAATTAAGGATTATCACCAAAATCTAGCTTGAGTGAATGGAATAAGACCAAATCCATCAAAGATATTATACGTAAGATTAGAATTTTGCGTATGCTAGAACCACATAATCCAATCAAGAATATTGTTATTTTTAGAGAAATATTTATCTCTTCCATCTTAATCCATCTAACACCAGTTTGGTAACCAAAACTCACCAGACTTGTAGATTGAAAGTCTATAGCTAAGATCATCAAGACCCTCCGTAGAAATTAAAGCAAGTCTTTTATACATCTTTTACCAAAAAAATGTTGGTATAAGATCTGTAATAAGAGTTTGGTAATCATGTTTTAGATTAATTCTCTCTGTTTGGATATCATGATATTCTCTTTTCTTGATTTGATTGTACTCAAATCAGGGATTTAAGGATCTAAAGTACTGTGGAGTAATAGGTCAGTGGTTAATTTCAGAAACTAGATTTCTTTAGGTTTTTTAAGGGTTTGGTTCGTTAAGAAGTAGATAACATGACGGCATTGGTCAGGGAAATGAATAAGGGAACCGTTATTATTGTTTATGAGCACGCACGACCAAGATTTGTATGTAGTTTCTGACAGTAGACTTACATACGAGGATATTGATCCTATAACGGGAAAGGAAAATTACAAGATCTTGTATAATCCCAGCACTTCTTCAAGTCTGCCTCTTCGAATCGTACGGGACAACGAGAAAATTTTTACATTCAAATTGTTTTGTTGATATCCACCAAAATGAAAAGATGTTTTTTGGTAAGTCCAAAATAATATTAATAAATTGTAATATGTACATAGCAGATACAAAAAAAAGAGATCAAGAGACCCCAAAAACAACTCATAAACTACTTGAATTTAAAATAAGAGACATTTGGAAATTCTATAGAAGTAAGAACAAAAAGTCTTTCATTGTAACTAAGACCTTCCCCATTCCTTAGCAAACAACCTCTCTTATCCATGAAAAGATGAAAAGATGAAAGTGGTCGGTGGGGGAGATGGAGGAGAAGAAGGTGGTCGATGGGTGGATAGAAATAATTAATAACTTGGGTTTGTTCTTTTTTCTTAGTTCTTGGGGTTGTTTAAGTTTTGGGTGTAAACAAAATGTCAAAGGAAGTAGTATGTAGGATATTTTAGAATTTATATGGGTGGCAATTATGATAAGTGGGGGTGGTAATTTTGGTGAGCGGCGAGTAGGAAAAGTGTAGGTGGAAAATAGGGAAAACCTAAGGAAATGCATATTTAACCTTTTTTTCCCATATTTATCACAAAACACATTTAACTTTTTCTAAGTCCAAATTTGTGCAACCCTCTAAAACCGGGGTGCACGTTCCGGCCTATATTATTGGTTGAGAAAACTCCAACTGATTTTGTATTTTCGGTATTCTTTTTATTGTTAAACTCTAAAATGCATCGAAAATAGGCGAGTTAAAATATCCGTGCACGATATTTTAGGCTTTCATTAAACTCGTCTTATTCTTCCTCTCTTTCTTCTATTTTATAAAAAAAAAAAATCTTCTGTAGAAATTGGTTTTATGGTCACAATACATCCATTGATTTAGATACTTTTAATATTTGGAGTTCCCGTTACTCTTTGTGGTTAATCTCAATAAACTCATTTATCGCAAGATCAATATAACCGACGTGACACCATTACTTTGCTGTATAATCTTGGATTGTTGGGAATCCAACATTGCAGAATAAAATTGATAGATGCATATACATACATGGTTGTGAAAATTTATTTCATTTAAAATATGAAACTTTTATGATGATGTTGAAATTGTTGATCACGTATATGTTAGTTTTTCAGATTGCGAAATTCAACAAAACTTGTTTTAATGTATCCCATCTTTATCCGGATTTACATGTTCAAGTTCACTAAGATGTTTAGATTGTGAACTTCCAAAAATAAGTTTTGGATAGCATTGTCAACAAGCTCTCCATGAAATACGATTTATAAGAACGAAAACACACAGTATTACTGATGTTGAAGGATTTTAGAAGAATAAGAGGGAGAGATAATTTTGCCTCGTTTTACAGAGTAAAAAAGTGGTAGTTAGGGCACCGAGAAAAGTATCAAAAATATGAAGTTTTCAACTCACAAAACCCTCCAGTAAGAAGGGACGGAATGTACACCCCAGTATTAAAGGGGCATACAAATTTTGACTCTAGCTTTCTGATACTCATCAAAAATATATATTTGAGTCTAAGATTCTATTCAATTTATTTACCGTTTTCTTGAAGATTACATCTCTAATGATTAAAGACCCCAGAGAAGGCGTATGGACTCTTTTTGCATTAAATTAGATGAATTTTTTGTTTGATGTATAGCCTCACCAAATACAACATTTTGCTGAAGTTTACCAAGCAACCTTCGTTACTTGTAAGGAGTCGAGACCTTTTTTACGATAAGATATCAAGTAATCAGCATATTAACACTAACAATTCCTATATTGGGTACTTAATATGTTTGCAAAAGACCAAATAACTTAAAAGACACAAATGAGTTCCTTAAAAGAGTACCGTGTACTTTCATCATTCTCTTTTTATTCAAGAGTTAAATTGCTAAAATCAATTTAGGTGTCCAAAACTAAAGGATAATCTTCTGATTTGAATATTGAACCTCTAAATGTAATTCCTGCAGCATAGTAAAACAACTTTTTGGTATATTGGACTGAAAGCTATGACCTGTGTTTGTTTAATCGAAGATATTACGGTCCGTGTAAATCTTAATCGAAAACCAATTTCGGGTGAGATATCACGAAAATCAATATCGTTCTCCGGCACTTCCCAATTTTATCCCTCCTCGAGCACCCAAACTACATCGATGATATCAGTTATGTTGTTGTGAAAGTTATAATCTATTTGTCTTTTTTTCCCTTCAATCCAGAATAGCACACCAAGGCCGCCCCTCGCACCAAACAGGCAATGCCTTGCATTGGGCCACAAAAATTTAGGGGCTACATTTTCAACTTATACACTAAGCCTAACAGTGTTATTGAAGCTGAAAATCTAATGGGGTTCTTCTCCAAATTAACACTTTGTATTTGAAAATGCTACTTATTTTATTAATTGGTCACGTATTAATAAAATAATTCTTATAAAGCAGAAAACTGAATCTAAATAATTTCTTATTATTAGACAGATTTCTATTTTTGTCGGCCTACAAATGTACTTATTTAGTATGTTTAGTGTATGTAAAATGGAAAATGATATATTGACCGTGATATATTCCCGAAATATATTACGCAAGAGACAAAACAATGGGACCCATTTTACCCTTATCAATCCCAATGCTAGCACCGCTCATCGACTGCCGTTGATTTTCTCTTCAGGATATATCACATATATATTTCGGTAAGTGTAGCCTCATTGATGTAAAATAATTTTTTCCAGATGGAAAAATATTGCTATTGATAAATCCAAAAATATTAAATACATGTAGAAATTATTTTTTATTGAGCAAGAAAAACTTTCAAAATCTCGATTGGTCGGTGATTTAACGTGTATCGGAATTAAAATTAGGCAAATCTAAACATATTTTTGTCTACTTGTGGGGTGGTCACAACTTTGGGTCTGCATGGGCCACCATAATCTCAGGACCCGACTTAAAGAACATCCTCTTGTTAACAGAACCACTACGTAGTGGGAGACACCATGCGACATTTTAAAGGCATTGTAGTGGTATAAAACCACACACTACAATGGTATAGAAGCTGAATTAAAACTAAGTAAAGATGCACAACAAACATAGACACAAAGATATACGTGGTTAGGTATGATTACCTACTTCCACGGGGTGAAAAGATGAATGTTATTATTTCTTTTCTTTGATTACAAGGTGTTCTCTCCTTCTCAAATGGTGTAACTCTCAAACTCTCAAACTCTCAAATGTAGTGTCTTATTTCTCTCTCTTTTAACCTGCCTCACTCTCTCGACCAGCCCTTGTATTTATAGTCCAAGGTCGACATAAAACAGAATTACAATGTTGGTCACATTACATCAATTTTAGTTGTTCCCTATCGGACCTGCACTGCTCGCTCGACTTTCTGGTTTGATCGATAGAGTCTTGGTTTTTGATAGTTCTTCACCAGAGGCCGAGTCTTGATCGTCTGGTTAACACGATGTCACCCTTCTTTCTTCTTGTTCCTTTGTTTGACCATCTTCCTTCGTCTGACCGAGTGCTTTCTGATCATTCGCGCGACCTGTCAGGAGATAAAGGTCACGTCACATCCGACAACTGTTGGGCCATCACGTCCGACCCACGTGATACCTCGCTTTTTGCGTCATTCGGTTCTATCATGTGCTTCTCCGCTCTTTTTTCTTTGGTGTATCATAGCTTAGGATCTTGCCACCTAGCCCTGTGGATTATCTACACCTACATTTATGCCCCTTCTTTCGCTCGTGTGCTTGGCACGAGGGAAAGAAAATCGTTCCACCTTCCCACGTCCTCGAGCATGTGAATTCCGTCATGCAGTCTCCCACTAATTCTCCCTTTATGACTTGTAACCGTTGCTGTCGGTCGAGGCGCTGCATCCTATAAATATCTCCCTTTATGTCCTCTTTCTTTCGTTCGCCATTTTCAGAGAAACCAAGCGTTGTTCTTCCTTCTTCTTTTCCTTCCTTCTTTGCCGACACCATTAATTCCGGTGACCCTTTTATCTTCTCAGCCTTCCTCTTTGTTGTTTCTATTGGTGAGGTTTGCGACAGTCGTGGTTGGTTCTTCTTTTTATTTATCTCTCCATCAAAGTTCATATCTCTCCTTTCGCTTTCTGCCATGGCTACTTCTTCTCCGTCAATGACTGAAAAATGTGTGTGAGTGATACCTTCTCCGAGGGTGATGTTGTTTCTCTTGATTTCTTGTTTTGTCTTGAGAGTCCTTCCCATCAAGATTATCGTGCTATAAATTCCCTTTTCCCTGATGATTCTCCTTCTTTTTCATGTAGGGCTGATAAGAGGATCTCCAAAGACTTGTCTGACGATGAGTTCATTGAACAGTTGAAGGAAGAATTTGGTCTTCAAAACTATGAAGTGACCCTAGTCTCGGGCCAAACGGGTGTGTTGAAAAAGTCCGATGTCGATAGGTATGAGCAGTCATCCGAGGCAGTCATCGTTACTCGTGGGCAATTAGAACTTGGTCTTCGCTTTCCTTTATACAACCCTGCTAGCCCTTTCTACTACGAGGTGTTGTCACAACTTCGTCCGCTTCGGGCCTTGACCCAGTGGAATGGCAACACTTTCCGCCTGATGAATGAGTGGAGGGATCGAGGCGAGGGTCATGGATCTACGGCTGATTGGTCGACCTATAAGCCTGAAGATGCTCCTAATTATACTTTTGCCAATTTCTTCGTGAACTATCGGAGCGGGACAACTACCAAAGGCGACCTTGCTGGTTTTGCTGCTATCCCTCATCGTCTGAAGTCTATGCCTGAGGGTGTAGAACGATTGATGCTATATGTTGATCCCCTTGGTAAAGGCTCCAACAAGCGTGCTCGCCACACCAATGACCCGTATTGGGACCGAGTTCCACTACTTGTTCGCGGCCAAATTTTGCATGGTAGCTTCCCTCCTCCTTAATTTCCTACGGAGCCTTATCCATTCTGGGTGATTAACGATGATAGGGTATGTTGCTTTCTTTCCACTTTATTTGATTCCTATTGTATCGGCTTGGGGTACTGATTACTCTCTTGTCGTAGGTTAAGCCTCAGGGAAAGTCTACCAAATCGGCTTCTATTTCCAAGAAGAGGAGTGATGGCACAAGGGTCGAGGAGGATTATAGGAAGGTAACAAACATATAGCTTTTATTCTAAGTACATGTACTTGCCCATGTTTTTTTCCATCACGTGTTCTGACGCTGAACCTTGTGCAGAAATTCCCTAGGCGCGAGGATGAAGATGTTGGAGGGTCTGATACTCGTGGTAGTGAAAGTTTGGTTCCAAGGTGTAATCCTCCTCAGGGGAAGGTGGCGGCAAAGGGCGTGGTGTTGAAAAGCTCGGAGGTTGTGATCGATATCCCCGATCAAGACGATGAGGACGATATATTCGGGGATGATCATCTGTTTGATGAGGATGCTGGTGGCCAGAAGGAAGCAGAGGTTTATGTGGAGACTGCTGTTGTGACTCCTGTCGTGCAGTGTGGTGATCAGGGGCCGACCCAAATATCACTCCAAAAGTTTCCCCAGAAGGATGTTGGGTCTCCCTCGGGTGTTCAGACGTCCTTTACCATATCGGGCCCTATTTGTCATTCACTTGGCGCGTTGCACTCTGAGGAGTTCGGCTCCTATACTGATGAGCAGATGATTGCTGTCGTGCCCCTGTATCGTGATATCGCGCCGGTCTTTGATAATTTGGTAAGTGATTTGTTTGCACTTTTCCTTTGGATGTTATCGGGCCCCACTAATCTCGTCTTGGGATGGAAGTTGTAGGCGTTGAATCGGTCGAGGTTGGAGGCTGCTCTCCGTCGATAGGAGATTAGGAAGTTGGATGCTTCTCTTCAGCAGGAGAAGGAACGATCTCGTGATTTGGAGATCAAACTCTCTGATGCGCAAGGTATATTGTTTGCAATAGTTTTGTTGATTGAGTTCTTCGTACCAATGTCCAGAGTCAATTATTATTCTTCTAGACGAAATATCTAGTATAGATCTAGACGCTTCTTCGGAGTATAGGCTTATGAAGAGAAAGTGGGATATCGAGAAAGATCTTGTGGAGAATCTTCGACAACGAATTTTCAATAAGGATGGGAAGATAGACCGACAAGAGTCCGAGATCCAGCAACTTCAAGAGGAATTGGACAGCGATCGCCTGTTTGAGTGTGTCCCCGAAGAGATAGATAACTTACGGGCCCGCTTGGGCATCTTTCAAAGACTTGCTGGTGATAAAACGTTACTAGCCGATAATCTGGAGAGTCAAAATCGTTCCCTTAGACTTCAAAATCGAGATCTTCATGAAGATCAGCGACGAATTTTGAGGGAAAAAGTTGTGGCCGAGCAGTCCAACCGATATCTTCTTGAAAGGACCAAGGGTTTCGATAAGCTGTCCAGTGACCTAGAGTGGACCCAAGCCCGGTTATCGATGCTACAAGTGTCCTATAACCGTCAGAGGGCCGAGTGGAGTGATCAAAAAAAATATTGTCCTTCGAATGAGTTCAATGAACAATACTATAATGAGTTAACCTTGAAGCTTTCTAAGGCCGAGGACGAGTTGGCCAAGTCCGTGGAGTCGTTAGAATCTGTATTGCCAATTCTGTCAGGTCTCTGGAGTGCATGTTGGGGCGACCTTAAGACCTAGTTAGTTTGTTGTTTTTACTTCGTATTCTGCTATGTTCCGTGTTTAATATGCTTATAATGTTTTGTTGCAGCCGAGCAAGGTCGTGTCAAGGATCTGGAGAGAGATGTGCAAAATCTCGGGCAGGAGGTGGAGCAGTGGAAGAAGGATGAAGGTGAGGTGAAGGTTAAGCTTCATGCCGCCGAGGCGAGGTCCGAGCAGCTTTCTCAGCAGATTGTGGACGAGAGAAATGCTCATCAGAGCGAGCTTGTTGAGGCGATCAAGGCCGGTGTGAACGAGTACATCGCGCAAAAGCGCCGCGAGGTTCCTCAGAGAAAGGGGGGAGCCGGTGCTGTTCCACCCAGGAGTTGATCATGTCTTTTGTAGTGTTGCGCCACTAATTTTCCCTTTGTCGCGGGTTGTAATTCGTTTGAACACTTGACCCATGCTTCTTTGAACAACTTCTTTGAATGGCGTGCTGCGTCGCCAAGCTTGTTTCTATTTTTTCTTTTCCTTGACAATTTCCTCCTTTATCATTGTGTTGACGTTGTTTAATTTTATGGTTGCTATCTTGTTTTTTGTGCTCCGTATCTGCATTTGATGTCACATGAATTAGTATTAGTGCCTTTTCTGTCGAACACACTCAAAAAGGAGGGTCATCGGGCGCGATGCCATGTCCCAGCCGAGGTATCTCATCACTATCTTTTAGATTCAGTGGAAGGATTTTAGTCGTCCTAGTTCTAGGCCCGATAATCCCGAGTGGTTATCGACCAACCAACTCGGGCAAGTGGTCACGACCACCTGCGATGGGGGTAACCTTTCAGATGTAAGTAGGTTACCTAGCTGGGAAGAAATTTTATCTTAACAACCTTTGGTATCTGGCTTCCAACCACCAGTACCCTTAGGCTAGCTCGGCACTTGCACACTGCCACTGCCCAGAGTATCGAATAGCCAGTCGACTGTAAGTCACCTTGGCACTTCGACGCTGGCTTTGCCCCGAGTACGAATGACCATTCGAGTGTAAGTCACCTCGGCACTTCCTCACTGGGTTTTCCCCGAGTACGAATGACCATTCGAGTGTAAGTCACCTCGGCACTTCCTCACTGGCTTTTCCCCGAGTACGAATGACCATTAGAGTGTAAGTTACCTCGACACTTCCTCACTGGCTTTGCCCCGAGTACGAATGACCATTGGTCGCTCATGTCATATTTCCTACCCCTCGCGGTTTTAAAGAAATGAATGACAAGTATGTTTACCTGTTTCCCTCGAACCCCTCATGGGTAATAGAGTTTCATATGTTGAGTGTTCCACGGTTTTAACTCGGACTTTCCGTCTGGTTTGATTAATTGAAAATCTCCCTCGCCAGCTTTAGACACGATTGTGTATGGTCCTCCCCACCTTGCCGCTAGTTTACCTCCCTTTTTGTCACGTTCCCAATCGGCTAGATATTTCAACACTAACTGCCCCGGTTGAAACTCTCTTGGTCGAACTCGTTTGTTGTATTCTCGTTGTAGTCTCCTTTGGTAATTCTCCATTTTTTGCAACGCCATCTCCCTTGTTTCCTCCAAGTCATCGAGCTTGGCCAATATTAGATCTGTCGATATGTTTCGCCTCCAGGCTTCAGTTCTTGTGGTGGGTATCATTGCTTCAATTGGTAGTATCGCTTCGGTTCCATAGGTCAGCATGAAAGGTGATAGCCCTGTTGCTTCCCTTCGAGTGGTTCGATAGGCCCATAAAACATTGTAGAGTTCTTCGCACCAATCACCGTATTCTCCATCTAATTTTTTCTTCATATTGTCGGCGATAGTTTTGTTTGTGATCTCGGCCTGCCCATTACTTTGAGGGTATATGGGGGAGCCTTACTTTTTCTGATGTTGTAGGTGTTAAATAGTAGGTCGATATTTTCTCCCTGGAGTTGTTTTTCATTATCCGATACGATGGCTGTCGGTACTCCAAAACGACATATGATGTGCTCCTAAATGAACCTGAAGACGTCCTTATCACGGATATGTCTCAGTGTTGCCGCCTCCACCCATTTAGTAAAGTAATCCGTCGCTACTATTAAATATTTTCTATGCCCCGATCCCACATAATGGTCCCACGATATCGATCCCCCACTTTGCGAAGGGCCAGGAGCTTACTACCGAGTCTAGAGTTACTGACGGTGCATGTATCTTCTTACCAAACCGCTGACATTCTTCGCAAGCTTGCGCCATTTGTTTTGCATCATCGTTCATATGCGGCCAGAAGTATCCCATCGTTTTCGCTCTCGCTGACAGACTTCGTCCCGAGCTGTGATTTCCGGCTGCTCCATAGTATAGTTCATTCAAGATTGTCTGGCCTTCTTCCTTACTTAAGCATCTTAAGAGTGGTCCCAGGTATGATTTCCTGTATAGGATTCCGTCTCTTAGCTCGTAAGCGGCCGATTTGCTTTTCACTTTGTTGATCTCGGGTCGCCCCTTGGGTAACTCGCCCGTCTCCAAGTATGAATGAATCGTCTTTCTCCAATCTTCGTCCGGATATCTGTCGGCCGTGTTGATAGCCACGTCGACGTGCACCTTGGGTGTCTCTGGTATAGATGGGGCGAGGAGTCTCATGACACGAATACCCTCCACACTTGGGTCTGTGAGTTGGGATGCAATATATTCCAATGCGTACGAGTGTCGATTATCTTTTCTGCATATGTGGCGAAATTTGATGCTGGGGATCTGGTCGATATAAAATTGGGCGATCTCCCAGTACTTCTGCAAAATCGGGTCGTGGATGGCGTATTTTCCTGTGATTTGACGGATCACCAACTGCGAGTCGTTAGTTAGTCTTACATCTTGTATGCCCATCTCGACGATTAATCTCAGGGCGTGAATCGCAGCTTCGTACTCGGTGACGTTGTTTGTCGCCTTAAATTCCAATCTAAACGAATGGACCATTTTTCGTCCCTTTGGTGTGGTAAAGACTATCCCAAGTCCCGATCCATCTTTGTTCGACGCTCCATCGACAAATACTTCCCAACGTGATGGGATACTTGCTTCGAGTAAGTCGGCCGGGTCTTCTTGATCCTCTTCCATTCCGGGTATGTCCTCGACCTCATCTTCGTCGCTTAGTGGAAAATCTTCCAAGAAATCTGCCACTACTTGTGCCTTCACTGTTGTCCTCATTTCGTAGAAAACATTAAACTGTTTAATTTGCGCCCCCCATTTGGAGATCCTTCCAGATCGGTCTGTATTGTCCAGTACCGCCTCAATAGGTGATTTTGTGAGCACTCGGATCCGATGGGCTTGGAAATACGTCCTTAGCTTCAGGGTGGCGAAAGATAGCGCTAGAATCATCTGTTCCATCCTTGTATACTTTTTCTCGGCCGGACTTAATGTTTTGCTGATGAAGTAAATAGGATTTTCCTCGCTCCCTTCATTTCGAACTAAGACTACACTGATAGCATATGAAGTTGCTCAGAGGTATAATGTGAGGACCTCCGATGGCTCGGGTCTTTGTAATACTGGAAGACTTGCAAGATGTAGCTTAATATTCTGAAACGCCTCCTCACAGGCGTCCGTCCATTTGAATTTATCTCCCTTTTTAAGAGTGCTAAAGAAATCCTTGCATTTGTCGGACGACCGAGATATGAATCGCCCCAATGCTGCTACACTTCCGTTCAACTTTTGTACGTCTTTTATTGTGGCTAGTGACGGCATCTCGAGAATGGCTCTGAATTTCTCGGGATCTGCTTCTATCCCCTTTGGAGTGATGATATATCCCAAAAATTTGCCCGATGTGACCCAAAAATCGCATTTGGTCGGGTTAACTTTCATTTTATATTCTCTCATCGTCCGGAAAATTTCCCGCAGGTCTCGGATGTGATTCTTGGCTAGGCGACTTTTTACTAGCATATCGTCGACATAGACCTCGATGGTGTTGTGGATATGGTCTTCAAACATGTCGCCCACCAACCTTTGATATGTGGCGCCTGCATTCTTCACCCCAAACGGCATCTTGGTGTAGCAGTATAGGCCCCTTGGTGTGAAGAAAGAGGTGTGTTCTTAATCCTCGGGAGCCAGCGGGATCTGGTTATACCCCTCGTATCCGTCCATAAACGTTAGTGCCTCGTACCCCACTATAGATTCCACCAGTTGATCGATACTTGGGAGAGGGAAACTGTCCTTCGGACATGCTTTGTTCAGGTCGCTGAAGTCGATGCAGATTCTGACTCCTCCCTTTCTCTTTGGTACCAAGACCATGTTATATATCCACTGTGGGTAGTGCGATTTCCTAATTATTCCCGATTCTTGTAACTTCTTTAGCTCCTTCTCGACGGCTGTCTGTAATTCTGGCGCGACTTTCCTCATCTTTTGTCGGACCGGTTTGAAGCTTGGGTCGATTTTTAAATGGTGACATCATACCTCCGGGTCTATGCCCTCCATATCGTGCACGCTCCATGCGAACGCGTCCATGTTCTCCTTTAGCACCGCCACGAGCTGGTTTATTTGCTCGTTTGATAGTAACGACCCGATCCTCACTATCTTTGGTTCTTCTACAGTTCCCAAATTAATCTCCCGAGTAGGTTCTACGGCCGAGAAGTTTGGTTTTGGTTCCTTCATCGGTGTCGTCTCCTTTAATTTCTATGAAAGTTCACTTCCTTGTGTTTCGTATGCCATGACCGCCTGCGAAATAACTTTTTCCAAGTCCTCTGCCGCTTTGGCTTCTTTAGCCTTGTTCTTCTCTCTCATTTGTCGTGCTCGCCACTCCTCATTTATTTGGTCATCGACCTTCATGCACTATCGGGCTGCCTGTGAATCGCCTACGACCTCGGCTATTCCCTTGTACGTTGGAAATCGCAGCCTTTGATGATAGGCTGAGGCCACTCCTTTGATTCCAGCGATCCACGGTCTCCCGATAATAGCTTCATAGGGCGAGGCGACATCGACCACACAGAATGTAGTCAATGTGTCTAGGTAACCACCTCTGTACGATACCTTTAGGGTTACTTCTCCCTTTGGGATGGTTACGGTCCCATTAAAGTCGTAGATACGATATGTTGATGGGACGAGTATATCATCTGATAGCTCCACCCTCTTGAACGTATCGTAGAAGAGTACAACGACTGAGCTCCCACTATCTACCAGTATCCTTCTTACCCCTCATTCCTCAATCAGCAGAGTGATGACCAAGGGATCACTGTGAGCTTGGCCGTTCATCGGGACATCCTGAGCCGAGAAAAAGATGGGTCGCAGCATCCAGGGTTCCATCGGCAAAGCTTTTTCTACACTGAAAATTTCCTTCTCATTATGATCCCTCTTGTGGATTCTAGACATGATTCCAGGATTCAGATTGTACGCTTGAGTGGCTGAATGCGAAATCGTGTTGACAAACTGCATGGATCTGTCGATTCTGACCTGGTGGACGGGTGTATCGGGCGCTGCGGTCGTCTGGGCTGGGTTTCAGACAAACTGTCTCAGGTAACCGTCTCGAATAAGATGTTGCACGATGTCTTTTACTTCTCGGCAGTTATTTGTAGAGTGGCCTCGATATTGATGATAATGGCAATACTCTGGGTGATCCTTGGTCTCCTCGAACTGTGTCCCTCTTGAAGCTGGGTATATGATGTCACTCCTTTTCTCGACCTCTTTGAAGATTTCTTCTAGTGGAGAATTCAAAGGGGTGTATGTTCTCGCCTCGTGCCTCGGCCTCTTTCCTTTAGCTACCCATTCCTTCTTCCCATTTCCTCGTGTAGGTGGGCTCGGGCCGACGTTGAACATCGTCCGATGTCAACTCGGGAGACGCACTAGCCTCTTGCACTCCCCTATCCCTTGATTCTTCCTGAATTTCTTCTAGGGCGATGAAATGTTCTTGCATTTTTCTCATTTCCTTCAATGTCTGTGGTTTTTCAGTAAACGTGGCTATCCAGATGGGGTCCGACCTCCCTAATGCGTTTTCGAACCCGAATAGCTGCTGGTCGACTGGTACCTTCCCAATTTATGTGCACAAATTTCTCCATCGATCGGTCAACGACCTGAGTGGTTCTCTAAACCGTCGGTCCAAGGTGAATAACATGTTGACCCTGGGACGAGGTCTGCTGTTGTGCATGTAAGTTTCGAGGAAGGCTTCGACTAGAGTCTCATAACTGTCGATTGTTCCTGGTGGGAGATTGTAGAACCACTTCCTTGCCTCGCCCTTCAGGCTTGCCGGGAAGAATTTACACATTACCACCTCATGGTTCTTCCATTGGATTAGGGACATAGTGTACATCTTCAAATGCTCAACTGTGTCTCCCGTTCCGTCGAACCTAGATGGAAATGTGGGGAGCGTGCACTTAGGTGGGAAGGCCCTTAGTTCTAGATCTTTGGTGAAAGGGGTCCTCTCCGCCTCGCTTATGACCTCGGCTAGCTTATCTTCTTCGCCGCTTCCTAACAGCTTCCTTATATTTTCTTCTAACTCCCTTAGCTTGGCTTAGGTTGCATTGTCGGCCCTTGTGTCTCTCTGTTGATGATTTCTCTCGCGCCCTTCGTCTGTTGTTGATGAATCCTCAGGTGGACCGTACCCTCGGATAGGTGGTGTCGGGGGTTATCCTGATCGGGCGGAATTTCTCGGTCCTGTCGTTGGTGGTACTCGCCCGGCTCGGCCTTGGTGACCCGATGTCCCTCGGTTGGAAGACCCTCTCGACCTCGACCTCAATTTGCGTAGATGATAGTTCTCAAACTCTAAAGCTATGTTCCTCTGCTGAAGATCCCTTAAAGCCGCCTCTTGCCTTCTTTGACTTTCTAGAATTGCGAGTAGCATTGGATCCGTACTCTCATGCTATTGTTTGGGTTCTTTCGCCGGCGACTGATAATCTCCCCGTGCTATTGTTTTGGAATTTTCACAAGCCAACATGGAACCTCAAGCAACTTCAACCACACATCGAAGATGTTATTTGGGAGTTTTAGAGGTATTCCGTTGTTGAACTCGTATGACGAAAACTAAGATTGAAATACGGAGATAAGTGTGAAAACTAATACGAAAACGAAGATTGAAACATGTAAACAGACTCGCCTCCGAGCATGGCTAGTCGATCTGTTATCAGGATCCTTCCCTGGCCTCGACCAAATACTAACAACGTTATTTGGGAGCTCTTGAAGGATTCCCTATCAACTCGACTGCTCGGAGTTGACCCAACTGAAAATACTTGCTAACGACATGACTTCAACAATGAAAACTCAACCATATCAACAAACTTCAAAACTAAACAAACATAAATAGACCTCACCAAACAGAGTTCATCCCATAACATCAACTAACACACAAGGTGTTCTTAGGAGCTTTTGGATCGTCTCTATTGGCACACGCAGCCAAGGTATCCGGAGAACTTAGACGTCCCCTTAGTCGGCGCCAGAATGTAGTGGCATAAAACCACACACTACATCAAATGGTATAGAAGATGAATTAAAACTAAGTAAAGATGCACAACAAACATAGACACAAACATATATGTGGTTCGGTATGATTACCTACGTCCACGGGGTGAAAGGATGAATGTTATTATTTCTTTTCTTTGATTACAAGGTGTTCTCTCCTTCTCAAATGGTGTAATTCTCAAACTCTCAAATGTAGTGTCTTATTTCTCTCTCTTTTAACCTGTCTCTCTCTCTCTCGACCAGCCCTTGTATTTATAGGCAAAGGTCGACATACAACAGAATTACAATGTTGGT
Source organism: Papaver somniferum (assembly GCF_003573695.1). Taxonomy (NCBI): domain Eukaryota; kingdom Viridiplantae; phylum Streptophyta; class Magnoliopsida; order Ranunculales; family Papaveraceae; genus Papaver; species Papaver somniferum. The sequence goes on from NC_039364.1 coordinate 26,885,085, forward strand.
CACATTACATCAATTTTAGTTGTTCCATATCGGACCTGCACTGCTCTCCCTACTTTCTAGTTTGACCAATAGAGTCTTGGTTTTTGATAGTTCTTCACCCGAGGCCGAGTCTTGATCGTCTGGTTAAAACGATGTCGCCCTTCTTTCTTCTTGTTCCTTTGTTTGACCATCTTCCTTCGTCTGACCGAGTGCTTTCTGATCATTCGCCCGACCTGTCAGGAGATAAAGGTCACGTCACATCCGACAACTGTTGGGCCATCACGTCCGACCAACGTGATACCTCGATCTTTGCGCCTTTCGGTTCTATCCTGTGCTTCGCCGCTCTTTTTTCTTTGGTGTATCATAGCTTAGGATCTTGCCACCTAGCCCTGTGGATTATCTACACCTACAGGAAGGAAACTTCTAAAATTTTCCAATGACCAAAATTAGAAGAAAACATATGAATGCTAAATTTCTTGGTCAAAGGAGATTTAGACAACTTGAAGAAATTTGGGATGGTAGATACTCACGTAAGAAACCAATAACACAATATAAGTTGAGAATGTAAATTTTTCCGGTTAAACTTGGAGGCTTGAAATAGCCGACTTCTAAAAATAAGTCAGTTTTAGGCCAAATCGAAAAAGCTACGTCTTTTTGTTAGGAACGCATGGCATATATTCTAATAGTCCATTAAGACTAGGAGCATTTTTCTGATTCCAAGACAGAGTTCACATATATCAGGGACGGGCCTAGCAAGAGGCTAATCCGGGATGTAGCCCGTCCCTAGATTTGAAAAACATAATTGTAAGTATACATATTAATCCTTGAACCATTTTTTAGGGACCATGGTCTTATTAGGCCAACCTCCCTATACTTATAAGGGGTGTCCTAAAGTTAGGTAAATACATATTTATCCTTTACTTTAATTTAAATTACAACTAACTTAATAACTATATAAATCTAATCATATACATCTAATCTAAATGAATTTATTAACCAATATCAAACTCAAAAAGAAAAACAGGAGGGGAATCGAAATCTTTTAGTTTTGAAAAAAAAAAATATTCTCTTCTTCTTCTCTCTTTCCTTGACGTTCCTCGTTCGATTGAAAAACCCATCAATATTTTTAATTCGTTCTTTGATTGGGAAAATTGAGTAGAAATCATCAAAATATGGTTTAAATGGAAGTTAAAGTGGCATGTTCAGTTAGGAACAGTTTTAAAAAAAACTAGTTTTGTAACCGAACATTCTGAAACCAAGAACACGAAGAACACTTCGGTTATCACGAATTTAATTTTTCATAACCGAACTTTGAGTTCGGTTGGTTCGCAAAAAATAGTTTTAACCGAACTCCTCATTGAAAACCAATATATTGTGTTCGGTTGGTCCCCAAAAAATTCTAAAACTAGTTAGTAACCGAACTCTACCCATAATACCAAAAAAAAAAAAACAATGTAACTGAACTATTTTATTTTTCCCACTATGTTGAGTTATGATTTAACCGAACTTTGCCTACTCTGTTCGGTTGGTTCGCAAAAATTTCTAAAACTATCTAGTAACCGAACTCTACCTATATTACAAAAACAAAAAAAAATCCAATGTAACCGAACTGTGTTATTTTGCCTACTATGTTGAGTTTCAATTTAACCGAACTTGTCCCACTATGTTCGGTTTGTTCGCAAAAAATCTTAACAAACCGAACTCTTCACTAATTGCATACATGTGGAGTTCGGTTAGATATGTTGTTGGGTTAGAGTTTGCGAACCAACCGAACATTACTCTGTAAATCCTATAAACAAAATTCGGTAACATGTCTGTTAACCGAACGACTAAAAACCTCCATTAAAGATCGAGTTCGGTAACCTGCGTGTTTGGAAAAAGTAACCGAACTACACTTTCAGATGAGTTCGGTAACCTGTTCTTCACGTAAGGTAACCAAACAAGCTCAAATCTACTCTAAAAATTTACAGTTTTTTAAATAATTGGAGCAATTCAACCAACATTATCTAAGTTTGAAGCATACCTGGGTACCCAAATACTCTTCCTCCGATTGTGGTTGGTAAAATCCATCATTTTTCATGTTTTCCTTCTTCATCTTCTCTAACTTTACTCTCTCAATAATTCTATTTCTTTAAAAAAAACCATCTGATTTTTTAATTTCACTAATTATCTTTAACTTAATCATTACACTAATATTATTAACACTAACTAATCATTACCCAAAATTAATCAGGAGGGTAATTTAGATATTAATATGAATATCTAGATAAGGGGTAACCTAGATTTGCTTCTAATGTCTTACCCAAAATAAAATCATGGTCCCCACAAAAAAACCATGGTCCCAAAAAAAGCCTCGCGTTTTTAGGGGCCACTCAATAGGATTTAGGGGCCATCAATTTATACCCATCCAAAGACTCTAGTTAAGGGGTACCCTATATGATATTGAAGTTACATAAATGCCCTTCTGGTAAAACCGTATAAAAACAAAATCAAAAAAAATTCTACTCATTTCAACTATTCTTCTTCCAGTTTCATATCTTCCGATTGTGGAAGAAAAAAACTTTCCTCGTTCAACCGAAACATCGCCGCGAATCGTAAAATCAAAATATCGACGATTCGTTTATAAAACAATGGATAAGGGAAATGAAACCCACAGACCTAGAACCAAAAATGTTGCTCGGGGTATCGATCCAAAGATTGGGATTTTAGCAAGAAATAAAGAAATTCTTGCTGCAAATGAAGAAGAACGCGAAGAACAAGTACCCGGAAATGTAGTCGGTGGTGGCGATTCCGATAGTCAAACACTTCATCAACTTCAAATGGCCCCAATTAGGTAAGAATCTATCATTTTTGGTGTTTATTTCGCTTTAATTCGTCGAATCGAGAAAAAAAATTTCTAGGGTTTTCAGTTATTTATCCAGATTCGGACGATATTCATGCTCATTTACTTCCGAATGTAGTCGTGTTCTTCATTTCTCAAGAACATCGACAGTATTCGGGAGAAAGATTTGATGATTATCTGCCGAATATTGGTGGCCATATCTTCCTGGATACAAACTGCTAATAATCGGTAGTTTAATGAATTTTTTGGCTACCGAATATATTTAAGTAGACACAGAGTATTCGGAAGAACCCTCACTACCGAATGTATATATTGAAAAAATCTCAAAATTTCTGATATAGGAAAAATCCCATTTTGGGGCCAGTATTTATTCGGAAGACAATATAATGTTTTATACCTCCGATTGTGTAGGATAAAATTTTAGAGTTTCTGAACTCCAGTTGATGAATATTCGGTTGTAAACATGTTTAGTTATATTCCGATTGTTTTTCATTCGGAAAAAATATGTGTCTTCTTACTTCCGAATTTTTACATTCGGGTTATAGATGTGCACTTTGTCTTCCGATTGTGTAGGATGAAAAATTTACAGCTTCTGAACTCCAATTGATGCATATTCGGTTGTAAACATGTTTAGTTATATTTCGATTGTTTTGTATTCGGGAACAGTATGTGTCTTTTTACTTCCGAATGTGTTCATTCGGGTTATATTTCCATACTTTGTCTTCCGATTGTGTAGTTTGTAAATATTGTTCCTTTCTTTATTGTTTAGACAAAGTCGAGAAAGGAGGAAGAAAGTGACAGCTAGTGCTAGGAGGGAAAGGAGCGCCAAAGGTAATTCAAGTGCTCAACAAAGCTTACAAGAACAAAGCAGTCAACAAGGAGTGCAACCAAGTGCTGAACAAAGTGTAGAACAACAAGGCAGTGAACAAGGGGTGCAACCAAGTGTTGAACAAGCCGCTCAACAAAGTGCAGAACCAACTGCTCCACAAGTTACACCCCACCATGAAATTGAACCAGTTGATCCAGTGCCAAGAGTAGAAGAAGAAGGACAACCAAGTGGTACCCAAAAAGCCAAAAAAGGAAAAAAATGGTGTAAAGAAGGATATTGCTAAGAAAGCATCACATCTTGTCCCTCAGCACTTGAAGAAGAAGGGTATTATAGCAGGCACAATTCTTGGGCTACCGGCGGATGGAGGAAAATTGTTATTTGGATACAAAGACTCATGGGCCAGAGAAATATACGAAACCGAGGTAATAAAATTACTATTTTTTATTAATGTATTGTCTATGTGTTATATCGTAATATTTGTATTAAGGATTTTTTTATGTACTTTAATAGGATCATCAAGATGCGGTCCGTCTACTCAAACCTACCGCCGCACCAACAAAAATGCTTGCGTGGCCTTTATCCGGTGAATGTGAAAGGTTCAAGTCAATTGTTGCCAACTCGGGGTTAGCTAATGCCGCCGAGAATTCATTGTTGGAACATGATCGTGTGGCCATATCGGCGTTCGTGGAGAGAATGTATCCTGAGACCGATACTTTCCATATGCCGTTTGGGGAGATGACGATTACTCCGGATGATGTTGTGCAGATTCTTAACCTTCCCGACCAAGGCACAGCTGTGAAGTTTAACTACACAAAGCAGTTAAGTTGGGCACAACTTTATGCTCTAACTAAAAAGTGCTTAGGTTGGGATGAAGAGACAACAACAGCAGAGTTTAGGAGGCATGCAAGTTACAGAACAAGACATATCAACATTACAGCTTTGATGAATATGTTTCGAGGCACCTTAAAGAAGGAAAAGAACCCGGGGTGGTGCAAGGTACTCCTAGAGGAACAAAGTATATATTTGAAGACAACCGTTCTAGGAAAAAAGAGCAGCAGTTGATTCACACAGGCCCACCTACTGTTCTTGATAACTGGGATAAGAGGAATGACTTCATTATCGACACTGGTAGACGAACCACCCGAGGTGATGAAAATTCTCCAGACTATATGAGTTGGTATAACAAGGTATCACATCCTTTGGTTATCCGTGAAATCAAATCCAACACTACTGCGGCGGGTTCAAGTTATAATTGCATCATCAAAGACAAACCATCTGGTTATGATAGACTGGTGCGTGTTCTTATATTTTTGTTCATTTTATATTATTCCTATAAATCTTAGGTAATTACCGTTTGATGTTATGTCATTACGTATAAAAAACAGGTGAATAGGTTCAAGCGTGTTTCCAAAATGTTAACTGCATGCCTGAAGAGCGGAGATCCCATGCCAGCTGAGAAGATCAAAGAGGCTAGAGATCTAGTTGATAATATGGATAACGAAGATTATGCTTCCCAGTTTGGGGAGAAAGTCACGAAGAGGCATCAGCCCAAGGTGGCAGTATCAAAGACGGGTAAAAGAACTCGAGCTTCATCGAGCGCTGAAGCTGCTCCAACTGAAGGTGCTCAAACCCGTGGTCGTGCAGGATGGGAGGTAGTCACGGTCGTAAAGTAAAGAAGAGCAGATAAATGACAATGATTTTTGTTGTACATTCGGAAATTTGTTTGGGTAACTAAGTTAGACAAGTTCAAATGACAATGATTTGTGTGGTATATTCGGAAGTTTTGGTAACTAATTTAACTTCCGATTATTTCAAAGACAAAATTTGAAAAGTATAAGTTTTTCCAAATTCTGATTTTTGGGCCATCGTACATTCGAAACTTTACAAAAAACCTATCCTCCGAATATTACAAGTTCAAAACAAACCACGCCATGGCTCCAGGTGGTTCCAAGGGCCAATATTGAAGGTTAGACAGCCCATATTCGGAAGTTTTGGTAACTAATTTAACTTCCGATTATTTCAAAGACAAAATTTGAAAAGTATAAGTTTTTCCAAATTCTGATTTTTGGGCCATCGTACATTCGGAACTTTACAAAAAACCTATCCTCCGAATATTACAAGTTCAAAACAAACCACGCCATGGCTCCAGGTGGTTCCAAGGGCCAATATTGAAGGTTAGACAGCCCATATTCGGAAGTTTTGGTAACTAATTTAACTTCCGATTATTTCAAAGACAAAATTTGAAAAGTATAAGTTTTTCCAAATTCTGATTTTTGGGCCATCGTACATTCGGAACTTTACAAAAAACCTATCCTCCGAATATTACAAGTTCAAAACAATCCACGCCATGGCTCCAGGTGGTTCCAAGGGCCAATATTGAAGGTTAGACAGCCCATATTCGGAAGTTTTGGTAACTAATTTAACTTCCGATTATTTCAAAGACAAAATTTGAAAAGTATAAGTTTTTCCAAATTCTGATTTTTGGGCCATCGTACATTCGGAACTTTACAAAAACCTATCCTCCGAATATTACAAGTTCAAAACAAACCACGTCATGGCTCCAGGTGGTTCCAAGGGCCAATATTGAAGGTTAGACAGCCCATATTCGGAAGTTTTGGTAACTAATTTAACTTCCGATTATTTCAAAGACAAAATTTGAAAAGTATAAGTTTTTCCAAATTCTGATTTTTGGGCCATCATACATTCGGAACTTTACAAAAAAATTATCCTCCGAATATTACAAGTTCAAAACAAACCACGCCATGGCTCCAGGTGGTTCCAAGGGCCAATATTGAAGGTTAGACAGCCCATATTCGGAAGTTTTGGTAACTAATTTAACTTCCGATTATTTCAAAGACAAAATTTGAAAAGTATAAGTTTTTCCAAATTCTGATTTTTGGGCCATCGTACATTCGGAACTTTACAAAAAAATTATCCTCCGAATATTACAAGTTCAAAACAAACCACGCCATGGCTCCAGGTGATTCCAAGGGCCAATATTGAAGGTTAGACAACCCATATTCGGAAGTTTTGGTAACTAATTTAACTTCCGATTATTTCAAAGACAAAATTTGAAAAGTATAAGTTTTTCCAAATTCTGATTTTTGGGCCATCGTACATTCGGAACTTTACAAAAAACCTATCCTCCGAATATTACAAGTTCAAAACAAACCACGCCATGGCTCCAGGTGGTTCCAAGGGCCAATATTGAAGGTTAGACATCCCATATTCGGAAGTTTTGGTAACTATTTAACTTCCGATTATTTCAAAGAAAAAATTTGAAAAGTATAAGTTTTTCCAAATTCTGATTTTTGGGCCATCGTACATTCGAAACTTTACAAAAAAATTATCCTCCGAATATTACAAGTACAAAAAAAAACTGTTTCCTGGAACCAAACAACACCAAAATCGGAAAGAAAGTTGACTCATAACATAAACGAATATTACAATCGGTAGGTTGTTTAACAAAATAATCTACCGATTTCGTATAATCGGCTAGTTTTTATATTAATAATACTCCGATTACATCCATTACATAAAGTTCAAACGGCCTTAACCTTACAATTTCGTCAAAAGCACCTAAATCCATACTCCTAATTGACCATAAAATTATTAAAACAGATCATAACTTCCAGTGACCATAGAAATTGTCCATCTTGATTTTGTAGCATCCTTCATGTTCAAATCGTTTCCCGTAGAGGTACACATACCGGCGATCCGCAAGATTTCTCTGAAATTACGAATGAGTAACAAGTTAGTACTAACTTTTGTTAATGTGAGTTGGAGTTACAGAGATACTTACTCGTTTTTCATACGTCCACCAAGGAAAAGCGTTCCTAACAAACCGTTCCTCATCTTCAAGATTGTCAATCTCCTTATCGAGCGCATTCTTTCTCATATTAATGTCATTGGATGATCTTCGAATCCGATTACCATCTAAGGCCTCAAATACCATTAAGATACGGTTCCATATCTGCTCTTCGGATTCCGATTTGTGGAGCTTGTGAACACGATCATGAGCAGTTACCACAACCCACGCTCTATAAATAGCACAATCTTCTTCTTCGGCAAAAGCAATATCCATGTTTTTTGTTATGAAAATTAAAACTGAAGAGAGGAAAGAGTTTGGTGCAACTGGGGTGATAGATATGAGTTTCTTCATATAGGTTTAGGGTCCAACGGCTCTTTTTGTTTTTCGCAAAAACTCCAACGGCTAATTTGACGAAAGTTGAATGTGGAGAAACCAATAATCGATAGGTATTGTATTTAGCATATCTACCGATTATGGTAGCTTTCAAAATTTGAATTTGGGGCAACTTATAATCGGTAGGTTTTGTAATATATTTAACTCCCGATTAACGCTGCATCCAAAACACGAACCAAGTGGTTATGGCTGGCTGTGTACACTCCCGATTAATGAACACAAATCATTCTAATACTGCACCGACTACAATCGGAAGTCTGGGAAATATTTTGGCTTCCGATTGCAATCGGAGGATAACAATGTTATCATATTCTCCGAATATATAAGGGTAATTTCGCCATTACGAATTACGCGAGATAAGGGCTGGCTACATTTTCCCTTTGGGTGACCTTTTTTGTTTTATTGTTGGCCCCTAAATCCTTTCGAGTGGCCCCTAAGAACGCGAGTAAAAAAAGGGTTCTAATCTTTTTTAGGATTTAGCTATCAAAAATTTGATACGCGTGAGAAATAAGTTTCCCACAGAGGTCCACCACTAGTCGAAGACATTACAAGTCTGAGAAGATTTTTCTTTTTGCTTGGTCGAAGAGTTGGAAAGAGAACTTACTCCGTCGTACTCAATTTCAAGTCTGTTCAATTTGATTTTGACAACATCGGTAATCAATTTGAAGTTTGAAGAAGAGATTGCAGTGATGCTCAAATAAAATTTCAAGGTATTTGAAATGCCGCTACCCTAGTGTTCCTTCTTTTCTGAGAGGTAAGGAGTTAGAAGAAGCCAAGTCAAAGGTGATTATTGCGACAAAAGATGAGTTGAAGAAAGCGTGGCACCGGGATAAAGGATAAGCTGAAGATGAGTTGAACAAAGGTGATCATAGTCATACTGCTGGTGTTGAAGTCGATGGTAGTACAGTACTTTATGAGATTAGTGGGATTTCCCATTAGACAATGCTAGCTCGAGTAACTAGCTAGGATCCCAATTCCACAAACAAAATTTAATCCAACTTATTATATTTAATGGAAGACTATATATATATTATTAATACTAGATGGTTTCCTTTTTTCTAGACTCTAGCCTAGTTAGTAAGTTAGCGAATGATTCGCGAATCATTCGCGAATTTTTACGTATCACGAATTTTACCGTCTTATTTGCGTACGTTTGCAACTCCGAACCCAAGTCGCGTATTATGTGGCATTTCCGGATTATTCGCGAATCGTTCACGAATTTTACGTATCCCGAATGATACGTCCGCTTAATTCGCCATAAATTCTTTAGCTTTTACTTTTCAAAGACTCCACTTTTTGGGCTTTACTGCCTCCCGAGCATACACGACCGAATATTAGACGTGTTGTAATTTTTATGAAACAAAAACGACTGAAGAGATTTGAAGGTGAAGGTGAGAGAGATCTCAAACTCACTAACCAAGCATCTAAACCATCATACGACGTCCTCTTAGATAACTAATGTTGTATATATTATTAATATCATCATATTAAATTTATTTTTACTTTAAGTAACTCACACATATGCATAAAAATTGGTCTATGATCTTATAAATACAAATTATTTGTTATATATAGATACCGAATTTTCAGAGCCGAACTCACATTTATAAATCGAATTATACACGTACTATGCCGTTCCGAATTACTGACGAATCACGTCCCGTTGACCGAATTTTGGACCGAATCTGGATTTTACAAAACCGTATAATACTCGTACGTTTACCGTTCCGTACGTTTGACGAATCCCGAATTGCTAACTAGGGACTCTAGTGCTTTGTTTCCTAGTTTATAAGATTTTCTTCTCTTGGCAGTCTCGGTGTTGCTTTAGGAATGCTTTTTTGAAGCCTATATAAACAACAAGGTCTAGCACTGTACAATTTATTTATTTTTACCTAAGCTTAGCCCTACCCGACAGGCCGACACTGATTCCTGTGTCCGTCCCTGACATATATATATATATAGAAAGCCCTTCCTATCTCGACGTCTATAAATAGGTCAGCAAGCTAAAGCAAGGAAAATAAAAAAACTAGCAACAGTTCTTCTTTCCATGGCTTCCTCCTGCATCCAAAAACCAGTTTTTCTAACTAGGGCACAGCGCCAGCAACAAGCAGCATCCGTTCAACGGCGTGATGAGCATGTTGCATCTGCACAAAAACGTCTTGAAGACAAAGAACGAGATTTGGAGAGAAGAAAAAGAGAAAGAGAATTAGAAGATGAGAAAAGAAGAAGTCGTAAAAGAATTAGAGAGGAGGAACAAGTAGAGAAGGAGAAAGAAAAAGATCTTGAAGCCATCAGAGAACAATACTTGGGTACTGCTAAAAAACCTAAGATGCGAGTCATTAAACCTAGCGAAAAATTTCGCTTCACTTTCGATTGGGATGCCACTGAAGACACTTCAAGAGATTTGAATTCTTTGTATCAAAACCCTCATGAAGCCAAGCTTTTATTCGGCAGAGGGTTTCGTGCCGGTATGGATCGTAGAGAACAGAAAAAGAAAGATGCGCCGGCAGTTAAGAAACAAGCAGTAGCTGATCGTCTTTACGATACGTCTGACATGAAAATCCATAGGCACTGGTCTGACAAGAAACTGGAGGATATGACTGAACGAGATTGGAGAATATTCAGAGAGGATTTCAATATTTCATACAAGGGTTTAAAAGTGCCAAACCCTATGAGGAATTGGCGTGAGAGCAAGCTGCTCAGTACTGAGTTGTTGAAAGCTGTGGAGAGAATTGGGTATAAGACTCCAACGCCGATTCAAATGGCTGCGATTCCATTAGGTTTGCAGCAACGGGATGTTATTGGAATTGCTCAGACAGGCTCAGGTAAGACTGCTGCTTTTGTACTTCCTATGCTAGCATATATATCTAGACTTCCTCCCATGACCGACGCCAATGCGGAGCAAGGGCCTTATGCTGTTGTTTTGGCACCTACTAGAGAACTTGCACAACAGATTGAAAACGAAACTGTCAAATTTGCTCATTACTTGGGCATCAGAGTTGTTTCTATAGTGGGTAAAAAATCTATTTTGGAACAAGCGGAAGAGGTTAGAAAAGGTTGTGAAATTATAATTGCAACTCCTGGACGCTTGGGTGATTGTTTGGAGAACCGTTATGTCGCTTTGCAGCAGTGTAACTATGTTGTTCTTGATGAGGCTGATCGTATGATTGACATGAATTTTGAATCGCAGGCCATGAAAATTTTAGATGCGATGCCTTCCAGTAATTTGAAGCCGGATAATGAAGATGAAGAACTTGATGCGAAACGTACTTATAGGACAACTTACATGTTTAGTGCTACAATGTCGTCTGCCGTGGAGCGATTGGCTAAGAAATACTTGAGGAATCCTGTGGTGGTTACTATTGGAACTGCTGGTGAGGCAAATGAACTGATAACACAGAATGTCACGATGATGCAAGAACCGGAGAAATTTCCCAAGTTACAGAAATTGCTCAATGAGCTAGGTGAGAAGACTGCTATTGTATTTACCAACGAAAAGAAATCAGCCGATTCTGTTTCCAGGAATTTGGATAAGAATGGTTATCGTGTGACAGTTCTTCATGGAGATATGTCACAGGATCAGAGGGAAAAGAGTCTGGCGGGATTTAAGAACAAAAGGTTCAATGTTCTTGTAGCGACAAATGTGGCAGCGCGTGGACTTGATATACCTGATGTTGCTCATGTAATTAACTATGACATGCCAGAGAAAATTGACATGTACACCCACCGTATTGGAAGAACAGGTCGTGCTGGGAATACAGGTGTTGCCACAACATTTTTGACTTTGCAAGACTCGGGTGTCTTTGATGAACTTAGACAGGCTCTTATTCAGAGCAACAGCCGTGTGCCTCCTGAGCTCGCAAGGCATAAGGAAGCTTCAAAATTCAAGCCGGGATCATATTCTGACAGATCTGCTAGCCGAAATGACAAGGGTTATCGATGATTACTGTTCGAATTTTTGGATGGAAAGACGTGCATTTAGAATTGGTATTTGTGTTCTATTATTCTTGATCATGTGAAAACATTTAGAGGTAATTGTTTAAAAATTTCTTAATAACTTTTTTTTTTTGCTGCCAAATTTCTTAATAACTTGTTTTAGTTCTTGTCACCTCCCATTAATATATTTTTTACTCCATAATTATTTTATTTTTCTGATAGAGTTTACTCCATAATTTGGTTGCTCATACTTGCAGGCAAAACTTGGAAAAAACAGCTGAATTGTGTACTAATCTTGAAAAATGCAAGTACAACAAGTATCAAGTTCTCAGAAGTATGTAGATTGCAAAACTAGTTTACAGCGAAAGTTACAAGCCCTGTAGATTGTATTGAATTCTAAAGAAAAACGAAAATTGATCCATGACCATGACCAAAAAATTTATAAGCCATCACTATTGCTTTATTAAAAGATATATGTGATCCATTTGTTATTGAATACAACTGGTATTATTATGAGTTAAACTGTGCTATTTACAAAAAATTGAACGGAGGACTATAAATGATGCACAACAGCCTTGGAGAACTATAAAATTATACTCAAGGAAAAGCATGTGAATCCTTCAAAGGACTACATTTTTTTTCCTTTCTGTGATGTCAGCTTGTGGGTAGCAAACCAATATCGGAACCTGACGAGAGAATAAAAATGAGGGGGCTCGATCAAGTGTCCAAAGGGATTCCCTAACTGATTGCATGAGAGCCAGCCTTAAGCGAATCTATCTAGTGATACATGAATCAATCGGTCAGAGACTTCTGTTTGTAGTTGTAAAGCCAGAGTTATAGTTGCAGCGAAAAATACATCTTCCTCCAGATTCAGTTTTTACCTCATGCTTCTGAAGAATAAGATCCTCCACAGTTTCTGTACCAACAGGAGTTCCTTTTCTGCATTTCGAGGTCCATTATGAGGAAAAATAAGGCAACTGAGAAAGAAAGGAACATAACAGAAAACCAAAAAGAAAAAAAAAAGGAAAAAGGAAAATCAAAAGAGACAAATTTATAAAAGAATCGATAACTGTAGACTACATTTCACAAGCACTCTCATACGCAGGTTTATCACTCACTATATTTCATCTTCCGAAGAAACAAATACTCAAACCAATGTTGCAGAACAAGTAGAACTGTAGTGATTGATGTTATGCTAACTTTTAAAACTCCACGAAGATGAAGTGTTCATATAGAAGATGAATAATTTTGATGCCATATGGTTTACTAAAAGATTACTGTATATTTTATAACTGTCTATGATTTGGATATGTAACGTATTCATGCTATTGCTTTCTTAATTTTGTTTTTGATTTTTTGATAAATAAATCAATTTGTAAGTTTACTCAAACAAGACAATCAAACTTACTCTGATTCCAGGTTCTTTTAAATTCTCCAAGGACTGTGCAAGCTCCACGTGTTTAGACGATGTTGCATGCAACGCCTAAAGAAAGTAGATGTGTAAGTGAAGAAGAAAAACGGCTACGTCTATAGAAGTTGTAAAATGCAAATTATATAAATATCGTAATGGATGAAAAGATTAACAATAAGAACGACAACTTGAGAAAATCCCTTACTCTTTTTGTTTTCTGCAGGTCAAACTCGATGCCTTTAATACGATTCAATGACTCCAGAAGTATGTCTTCTTTCTCCAGAGGAATTTTCACAGGTTTATTTGAAATTTCTGTAACTAATTCTTCTAGTCTCTGTAGCCTCTGCATGTATGGACGAACAGTTTCAACTTCCACGGGTATTGATGCAACTTGGTCTTGAGCAACAGGATTGATTAAATCAGTATGGCGTTGATTTTCTTCCGACCGCTTCACCATGTTACCCCTTTCCCACATTTTTCTTAACATGTATAGTACAAGGTGTAACACTGCTAATAGTTTGAGTACAAAAGTCACCCCTAATCTTTTTAAATGAGATATAAGATCCGTAGGCTGCGTCGCCAGGACGGAGCTGATATTACCATCTGTCATCAATGACAAATTTTAATTAAGAGAAAACTAGTAATCTGGTATTCATTATATACTAGTAATTTCTCAAGAACGTCAATACATACTCAGGAATTACTAAATACTCTTTAATAATCCCTTTTGTTTGATCTTTGAAGTTTGAAGTAGTAAAACAAGAAAAAGAACACAAAAAGAAGAAAGATGAAAAGAAGTAAGACTCAAGGATGGTGATAACTTGTTGTTGGTGTCGTGTTGTATGACTATCTCTAACTAACCACGTTGTTTAGTGAATCATTTTGATTCTTGCTCAAGTTCAACACTAGCCAAACTGTCGTGAATAGGAGATCAGGTTAAGGCACCTGCTTATTTTGAATCAACAAATAAACTTCTTTTATCCCTACACACCTAATTTCTCCTATTACTTAGGCCGCTATTCATATAAGGGAAGCACCATGTAGTTGGGGATTTCAACTAGGTCCCAGACTCCCAGAGCTTAAAGTCTAATTAGGTATCAGTATCTAACAAAACGCTAACCCCGTGATCAGTAACATTCGAATGAAATGATTATGGGCATAGATTTTATAGAATGAGAACATACATACTCAATACTTGATTTTAGAACCATAATCAATTAGCCTAATTGTTGCTTATTGAAATGGAATAGGGACCCTGCATACAAGACATGCATGAAAGCAATTTAATCAATAAGACATGCATGCTTATCTAGGGAGTCTGAGTAATTTAACAAGGCTCACGCTTTCAGACGCAAAAACAAATGTTAAAGACCACATATTATGGAGTATTTGTGGATTGGACCACATCAAGGCTGATTTTGGAGGGAATTTTTGACTCGTCTTGTAGACCCATCCTTGCAAAAAATCAGCATTCTAAAAAAAAATTAACCACATCAATCTTATGACTTGATCACTTCTAGTCATCAAATAAGCAACGAACTGATGATGGAGTTGCAATTTTATGAATTAGCTAGTTTTCTATGAGAATGAACTACATGAAAGAAAAAAAACATCCTTACAAAACCATGAGTAGATTCACTACAAGGAGGCCTAAGTTTTTCACAAAAAAGTCAGCTATGTCGTCTGCAGGAGAAATGACAGTCCTTTAGCAATTACCTTATCATTATGGTGTGGCACCAATACCGGGGACTACCAAAGTTACAAAACTAATATATATGTAGGAAAGTTTGTGTTTGGCAGTTGCCTTCCTTAAATTGGCTAGTAGGTAATCATTCTAGTCGGATCTTACAAACTAATGATAGAACAAACCGAGTTGATAGTTTAGCGGGAAAAAATAAATATTACATGGTGATATCAAGTCATCATTATGACGTGTGGTAGCAGCGTAGAGTAGTGATTTGAAGTCAGACAACAACCTCATAACATGACAAAAAGATAAGCATGGTGTTTAATAGGTGGTACATACCTCCTGAAGCAACATTTCCAGCTCTAACAGAGGCACCAACTGGCTCATCCAATTTATGAACCGCCGCAGGATCAGCCATCCTTACCTGAGGAAGTCATATGCGCAAGTGTAAATGAAATGTAAACCATTTTCAGACAATTACTTATGCAAATTTCCGTGCACGTAAGATTCAACTACTGCTGCTTTCATAAGACACATGTTAAAATAAAAGCATAATCCAGCAGCTTGATTCACTGAATAGTCGGCAAATAACATCAAAAAATTGTTTCAATGTTCGAAAAACTTTTGACATGGGAAGTATGTTATGGATGATGATTCTAATTATGAGAAACATAGTAACCACTAATCAATTTCACACATTTTTGTAATCTTTTCCATCAATGTGGTCACAACTGAAGAACCCCGTCACTTGATTCATTGTAGAAACTTTTACAATCACAACTTGGTTGTGTACGCTGGACAAAATACTTTAGCAATTTAGGTGTAATATGGTAGAATGAAAATGACCAGTGAAACCCAACCTCTTCACCATTCTAATAAAGTTTGATGATCTGGATGTAAGAGAAACTTTACTTCGCCTTGCTAGAGGTACTTAGATTTCGGGCCTAAATGGTCTGAATAACTTCAAACTCTAGGCCTTATCAACTTAATACAGAACTTATATACTTTGATGAGATCTCTCAGTCTCATGTATTATATTTCGATAGTAAGCATAACTTTAAGCCTTCGCTTAATTCCCAAATCAAAGTGAAATGCTCCAGTTTCAATGTTGCAAATGAGAGACGCCTAACGACCATTTATAGAGAAAATTGAAATTTTAAAGATTTCACAATATGTTCCACCAAATTTTCAAAATTAGCACAACTACGGATAACTATATCAGAAAACTCACGTGTTCACCAAGTTGAACTGATTGGATCAAAGCTGAAGTCCTTAAGCCCGTTGAGGACCGTAAGTCTTCAAAGTCAGATCCTGACTCCGCAGAACATATTTCATTATTTACAGACTGTAAATAAAGTAAGAGCATTTTAGTCCACGAGGAATATAATATCAAACTGACCAGTTAAGAAATATAAGCAACTCCATGCATCTGATCTAGTATCACCTTGAAAACAGGCAATGTGACTGGCAAGTGTTTGTTGCCATCTCCATCATCAGAAGTACTGGATTCCCTCATATTATGTACTACCTGCACAAAAAGGGTCAGAAGAAGTGATGGATTAGCTTTCACTTTTAGACAAAAAAGTTACAAAAGGTCCAGGCAACTTGTTTTAACTTTTTAACTATTTAAGGTATTATATAAGTTCTTAACCCTGTTAACCATACGGGTACAAAAATCAACTAGGTTTATTACCTTAGTGCTAAACGGTACCTTATCTTAAAACTTCACTCAAGTACTGTTTTTTGTTGAAAATACCACAAACATACCACTTAATATATTCCCAGGTTTTGTTGTCTTAGTCACCTAGTTCATTATATATATAAAGGTCATTATGCAGGGCAACTGATTTAAGAAGACATACCTTCATTACTTCGGGATCATTCCATGGTCCCTTACCAGATCTAAGACACCCACCTAAAGTTGAACATGTGCAAGAGCCACCAAGAAAATCCGGCAATTGGCTTTTGAAAAGGAGAAGAATATCAAAATTTTAGAACAATCGTTATAACACACCTCCAAAACACTAAAACAAAGAGCAAGAGAAGATCAAACCTTGAATCTATAAGTTGCAGCAGCTTATTCTGGTATTTGTTTCCTAAAACCTGTGAATTAAGCCAAAAGTTAAACACTGTTACTTTGTGTAATACATGTCAATGGCCCACAAAAAAGTGAAGTACCTTACATTTATCTTTGCAGTAGTCCTTGGGTCAAGAAAACCTTTTACAGTGTTCCACAGTAACTTAAACCCATTGCCCGCATTAACAATGTACATCTGATGTAAAGTCTGCAAAACAGAAGCTGGTACAAGTAAAACATCTGTGATTATTTCTTAAGAACTAGATTCATGTTCTAAGTTTTTTGTACTGAACACACACCTCTGGATAATTATTACCATCAATCTTTTGTATGCGCATAAGAAGATCATTTGCAACCTTTCCAAAACTCATCCAGTTCTGCATAACAACTGCGTCAGGAGAAACGTAGACTACCAAACAGGAAAAATAACAAATGGAGGACTATCTTTAGGCTCAAAGCTTACCACCCCATTGACATCCAATATTGTTGTTGTCGTATCAATATGTCTCTTGGCTGCAATTGAACATGCTGGAAACTTCTCAAGGAAGGTCTTCTCAAACCCCTGAACATGGTACTTCAGAAACCGGTCCACTGTGGTCACATTCATTAGCTTACCTGGTTCAACTTTACCAACTCTTTCTATATATACAGGTCTCCCCTCTTTGTCTACCCCATGGTAACCATGAGGATAATGACGTTGAACTTCGTCAAATTCTTCAAAATTGAAATCCTGAATAAAAGTTCATTAATTTTTAAATCCTTAGAATGCTGAGAATGATTCTAAAGGTAGTGGAACATCGACAACAGGGTTAGATTTCTTAGAATATTAGTGTGAGTCACTAGTGAAGTCAGGATTTATTAGTTCTGTGACTTATTAAAGCTGACTATTGTAGTAAGAAGTTCATGTCAGTCAACATACTAAC
This sequence comes from Papaver somniferum, assembly GCF_003573695.1. Lineage (NCBI taxonomy): Eukaryota > Viridiplantae > Streptophyta > Magnoliopsida > Ranunculales > Papaveraceae > Papaver > Papaver somniferum. Next base: position 26,902,973 of record NC_039364.1, read on the forward strand.
TGTTACAGACTTAAAGAAGGAGATTCGTTAATGAACTTAATATCCGAAATTAAGGACCTAATCTCCACAACAAATTGAAGAAGTTTAAGTTTTTGGCAGCATTGTTTCAACTAGTATGTGAGACTAAAGACCTAACTTCAAATTACAAAATGAATGAAAACTCCATCACTTCTGTTCTGTAGCACTTGCAGATACATCTCACTAGAATCTTATAGTGCGATATAATGTCAACTGTCTACGAAAGTTGGATTCTCAAAGAAGGTGTGAACTCCAAGTCATCAACTAGCATTCAACTATATATAAAAAAACGGGTGTGGACAAGCCACATAGGAACTCAAACATCAGAAGCAACTCAAGAATAATCCTATCCTAAAGATCGATATTCACCCTCTCTTGTTAACTCTAGTATCATGGCACACTGATCACTTTAGCAGGTCCTTGGTCCCTGTAGCATGTGCCAGGCATCTGAAGGTGTAGTTTCTATTGAAGTTATGTATTTCAGGTCCTATGGACATGGTGTTACAATAGATTATCTAAGTACCACTGCACAATGTTAGCTCTCAAGACCCAACTAATAACTCGATCTTTCATAAAAAGAACTCCCGGTGGACACCCATCCTAAAAAGTTGTGTCAGTTATAGTTTACATACTGGCTTTCAGATAACAATCTAAGGTAATGCTGATTAAAACTATTCAGAGGTGTGACAGGTGTCGCAATAAGCATTTTGAAAGAATATGATGAAGCATTGTAGATGGCATAACACTAACACTATTCAATAAAGAAACTGGTACTGATAACACATCTTATAGGTACCTGTAAAATAGAATCCACACCGAACTCTTTTCTCCATTGGAGCATTTCTTCCCACATGTGAAGTGCCTTTTCAATATCAAATTTCCTTGCTTTCAAAAATCTGCAGCAAACCATATTCTCAATACCAAATGAAAATTATGCTGATTCCACACTGATTAAGCAATGAATTATTTAGTTTTGTACCTCCTCATTGTATGGTAATCATCATGTTGAGCTGGAAGTAGATCCTTGGAAATTAAGACCTTCCTAAACGCCTCAACTGATTCTACCTCCTCTGCATCTCTATAATCCTCAATCGGAAACCTACAATCACTTACTCTTCCCCTTCGCCGTTTAATACTATGACTCAATTTAGTAGAAGCATGCATAGCTTTCTTTTTGAGAGATCCGATCCTAGCTCTTCTAATTCTCTCATCATCAAATATTATATCAGGATCCGATTTCCTTGAAATTTCTTCTTCTTGAACTAATAATCCTTCACCAACTACTACAATCAAAAAATAAAACAAGAATTATCCACCGGATCCGGAAAAACAAATCTCAAAAAAGAAAAAAAAATGAAATACAATTTACCTGTCATTCTTTTCGATTGCAATTCAATTAGACGGATTCTGATTTCATCTACATTAAACAACAACAACAAATTTACACACTCAATTCCCAAATCTGATATCAAACAAAATCAAAAGAAAACTTAAAAATTACAAACCTGAGCTCCTCGGCAACAAAGATCCAGTTGTTGTGAATTCAGAATGACTAAACAAATTGGAAATCAAATAAAAACAAAAATTCAAATAACAAATTCCCAAATACAAGGAAAAAAAAATGAATTATCAAAAGAAATCTCTCTATCAAACAATAGATTAAAGGTATTAGTTGTTGGACAATTCAGACTCTAAAAAGCCACACTTTCTCTCTCTTACTCTTCCAATAAAAACACACACTATGGAAGTGGGAGGAGGAGGAGTATATTTTATTATTACAGAATTTAATACTATTTTTTTTCCATATATATATATATATATATATATATATGAAAGCTTGGGGGAAATACAAACGAACAAGCAAACCAAAGCAACGCAAAGCAGCTCGTTATATTAGTTGGGTTTCTTTCTGCGAAGACGAAGAAGAAGTAAGAAAGAAAAGTGTTGGCGTTTTTTTGGTATTTAACGCCCCCACGTTACGTTGTTGTTGTTTTTTACTGCGAAGTTGAAATTGGAATAGAATTTTTATTTGGAATTATTCGAAAAGAACATTTAATATTGATTACTTTTTCTACTGATTCTGCAATACAGTATACAGTACAACGGGTTAAGGGAGAATAGGATGGCCAGGTGGGGTTTTAGTACTATGCAGCAAACAAAAAATATCTAGTTTTGGGTTGGAGGGTTGTTTGGTACTGGTCCTCTCTTGCACACATCAATAGCACCACCGCTGACAACCTGAACCCACTCTTGTAAAGTCCACCGTTATTATATTGCCAAGTAGTATAATTTTGAAGGTCCACTGATATTCCTCCTAAATTTTGGTTGAGAAACTTTACGTGGTAGTAGTTTTATTCTGGATTTGGAATTTAGATTCATCAAATCCATTACTCAGCGATAATTACCTGCCACAAAAGGCAACTGATAACACTTTACCAGAAGTGGGATCGTAACTTCCAGTCTTCCATACTATTCCTCCTAATTGGCAGTATTTGTGGATTCCAATTCTATGCACTGTAGTTTTTGTGTTTGTGACGTCACAATTTCTTCATCTGATTTAATTTAATACTATGAGGGAGGATCCATGGACATGATTTATGTCATTTCTTTTTCCAAAATCCAAACGACAATGGATTTAAGTCTATATTTTGATATAGGACTCTACATTCTTATAGAAAATGAGCACAATTCGAGATACCAAACCTCACCATCTACCGATCTTAATTTCAACCGTTAACTTTTAACGGCTAATATTCAAAGGGGTAGATGGTGGTGTTATAGGTCTCAGAGTTGTGCTCATTTTTGGTAGGAATGTAGAGAAACATATCATCAAAATATTAAATTTAAATTCAGTGTCATTTGATTTTTGCGAAGAAAATCATGTATGATAGTGTACGTCTAAAAGTGTCCCTATGTTTGGTATGCTTTGTAGCTAAGAGGCAGAGATTGCTTGGGAAAAAAATTAGCCAGCAGTGGGAAGCATTTGACCTTTTGTACAAATACACATGGTTATGCCGACTAGGAAACTACACATCATGTGGTGGTACCATATCCAACATCACAATCACTTTACTCATTAATGCAAACTCCTAATTCGAGATGCCACCTGATAATATGAACATATTCAGTATGTCTGAAAGAAAAGAAATCTTTTCCACAAAAGAAAGAAAAATTACACTGAAGGCATCCGATGATGGCATTCACATGGGCGGTACTTTCCAACCTAGATTAAAACAAGTTGTACAGTGTACACAAAGATGTCAAGGTGAAAAGTTTTTAAGGCTAAATTATTTAAAAATTGGTTATCGGCTTCATTTAATCAACAGAAATTTCACTGGCTCAGCCATTAATTTTACAGTATTATCATAAGTTTGTCGGGACTTCGAGGGTCAGTACTTCTTAAGCTTTTTGAATGCCACCAAGAAGTCCTGGAATAGTATGACTATTAAGTACTAACAACTATATTTGGAGGGAAAATAAAGGTGTCTCCCGCCTAACCCTCATAGATGGTGCCATAGTGCCCTTCCGGGGCCCAACAAGCAAGGGATACAATGACAATTAGTCAAGAAAAATATCAGTACTTGCAGTTATCAAAGAACTAACTGTGACCCTGACTAGTCATCCTCCCATATTCATATTCTGTGGATCATATTTCGGGTATTTATGTGATACCACAATTAGTCTACCGAAATGTATCTGAGACTTGTAGGGCTAGATAGCAACCCGCAAAATTTGTTAATACAACATGGTTCTTGCGGCAAATTTCGTGGTATGTGAGCATAACACTAAGACAAACAGTGTCCTACCAGTGTGTATACATATTACATTTAAGAGTACCTGTTATCTCCTCTTGACCACTTCTTGATTTAGCTTCACACAGATTCTAGACAACATCATGTTCTCAGCTTTGATTCATTTAGAAGTAGCATTTCCGCATGAAGCTCTACCAAAGTTGGTGTTACTGTCAACCAAAACACAACAGTTTTGAGAACCAAGTACCAGAAAATATGAATGCACAATAGGATGCTAAATACTGATAGTCAACTACCTCATTCAAATGTAAAATACGGTAGAGTTGCTCACAAGTATTCAGGAATATGTCGTTTTCAGCAAACAAACTGGTACCTGGCTCAGCTACTCCCATGGATACCCCAATGTGCACCACTTCGACAGCGTCTCTTCTTCGAGCCAACCTGCAAAGTAGAGTTTATATGATCCACACTGGCTGGTTATTCCTGAAAAGCTATTTAGAAGATAAATGAAGAGGAAATGAAGTTCGCTGCTGAACAAAAATGCACGGGTAGCACAGCCTTTAAGTTCTCCATTGCTTCCAATACTTCTTTCTTCATTTTCTTTTCTCCCGATTTTTCAAAGGGGTGAAACTCTTGAAAGCATCAAAGTGAGAAAACTATTCATGTTTCGCATACAAGAAATACCGATTGGATATCAAGTTATCAACGCATCTCCCATATATGCAACAATTTCCTGACAGTTACATGTTTCCAAAGCGAATCAATCAAGGTTTCCAGTCCTATTCAAACTTCAGAAAGACAGGGAAGGCATAAGCAATGGTAAAAAAAAATTGTACCAGTCCTATTCGAACATCATAAAAAAAATTGTACCAGCAATATACACTACTAATACATGGTAAAAAAGGCTGAAACATAGATTGTAGCATCAAATTCATATGATTCTTCGGTCCACATGGTTGGACCTCGTTGAATTCGATGATGATTATAAAACTTTCAACAATAATTATATCGGAATGGTTTTTTTTTTTGAAGCAATATATCGGAATGGTATCTATAGCTAAGAAGGTTAAAAACTGTAGCATTTAGAATGCAGGGGAAGTTCAAAACTACAAAACTGGGCAGTGAAAAAATTAAACCAAACTGCAGTTCAGAGTTGGTTTACCAGTGCTAGGCAAATAAATGAAACACTCAAAATTAGACATCAGCATGTTCTATGTTTGCTTTTAGCTGAAAACCTAATTATGTTCCATAAAGTAAACAAGAATAATTTAAACAGATCAGGATATTAAAGGTCAATATACAAGACACTGACAAGTGCCAGTAGTATCACATGCATTAATCATCAATAGATCATCTTTAATATCTAATCCTTCTAATATTGAATAATCCATAAGCAATGAAACAACAAAAGTAATCTGTCTGCTCCTTCATTAAACTATTACTCCTAAATTCTATTTAAGGAAGACTTCCCCATCACAATTCCAAGTTCCTGATTATGAAAAGCAATCAATACCAGTCAAACTAACAGAAGGTACTGATTTTAGACAGAGAAGAACAGAATTGCCTAATGAAGAGCTGTTCAGCTGAATTTTCTCTGGTATGCATGGAAGACATTGTAGTTGGACAATTAATTGCTGATGGACATATGGTTGCAGATGGTCTGCAGAATAGTTCATGAATCTACCGAGATTGGCAACATATTCTATTGGATGGATGAGGCATGATGGTACATTTCTAAATGGTATATGATTACTGTGACGGAGTCCTGGGGTTTACAGATCTCTATGCTGAATACACAATTCCTATCACCAGGGAATAACATCATTTCTAACAATCTTACAGTTGCAACACCTTTAGATGGAACTGAAGCATGCACATCTTAATCAGCAGTTATTTCTGGCAACACTATTAAAATGGAGAAAAAAACACACATCAAAGTCGACATTGTCCAAGCATTTAGCACGCCCGAATAAAAATTCAAGTTTACCATTGCTTCATGGAATCATGGCATAAAAGATTTCAACTTTCCTACAGTGATCAAATTGGACTTTGGCTTTGTGTGTAATTGGAGACTAAAGAGTAAGGTTCATACCCTATTATATATAAGCATTAAAGAGCTGATAAACTCGCAGCCCTCCAGTAAGCTCACTGGGAGCATACAAGGGGCACTGCAGGGAGTTGTACATTCTTCAATCTGGATAGGAGATTCACAAGGGAAGAAACAAAAGAACTTGCGGAATACAAGCTCTAAAAAAATTCAGATAAACAACATTTCATTGATGATAATGTAGATCTGTGTTGATGATATTCAAAGAACCCTGGATGAAACTAAAATTGCCGCAAACAAAATTATATGTTATATAACATCTTAAGTCATGACATACCAGTACTTAGCCTGAAAATTGTAAGTTTTATTTATAACACACTACCTCAATAGACCTTCCGAATTACTTTACTTTACTTCACTAAGCAACTTAAGTGTTACATCTTCAAGGCATACTTGAATGTGCTGAATCATCCCATAGGATAATGAGTAATGACTTGTGTTATACAGCTGTTTTCTTATATTACACATTACAACTATTAAGCTAAATTGTCAGACATATCAAACACCAACACGCTCAGTTAATTATTATTATTATTATTATTATTATATACAGCTTAGTATTTACAAGAAACTTCCAGCAACAGAAGTATGAGATATTATGACCACACTAACTAAAAGCAAGAGTATACGAATAACACTAATTTCATTTTTCATAGACCTGTGTATGGAGGTGGATGGAATTCTTATTAAGTACCTTAGCAGATGGAGGAGGTAAAGAAGCTTGCCGTGCAGCCTTTCCAGGTTCGTTTAACTGCCGGATCTCCCGAAGCTGACTGGCTATGTCCTCCAATAGTTGCAATTGGATTTGTTCTCTTTCTCGGGGTTCAACAGAAATATGAAGCTTCTCTCTTCCTTCTTGAACAACCCTTAGCCTTTCTCTGAGTCGCTCAACCTCAGTTTCAAGTTTCATCCTTTCACTATCAACCCCAGATGTGGAACTCCTCTTTAGTAAGTCAAAATGTATGTCTTTGCCCACTGATTTATCTACTGGTAGCAACACATTTGTGATGTCAGAATAGCTTCTGTGGATGTCAGGATGGGCTTCAGCACTGCTTGCACTAGGGCGATCATGACTCCTGAAACCAGAAGTATGAAGCGGAAAAGATGATGTACTAAATTCCTGGTTATTAGTCTTCGAATCATCATCAATGACATGGACATCGTAAACACTTTCAAAAGATAGATCCCTGACCCCGTGATCAGTATCTTTCCCTTGCTTCTTCAGATCCGTAACATCAAATGGAAAACTAATTTCAGTATCACTACGCATTTGGCCTGTCTCGGAAGCAACCCCTTGGAATAGGCTACAGTTATCCTTACGCTTTTCATCTTCATCCAGTAAAATAATTGTTTTTTCATGCAAATCAGGTCCATGTACCTCCTCGAACGATTTTTCAGACCTACAGCCTGCCTCTAGTGCCAACCCCGGATGTTGCGGAGCAGATGGTTGTTTGTCAGATGATACTATCCTTTTCTCCAGCAACTTCTGCTCAAGTTCATCCATGCACTCAGATACAACTCGATGCTGTTTTTCAGCGTCTAAGGCTCTCTGAATATTCACTCGTCTTAGAGAATCACCATCTTCAAGACTGTCTGATGAAGGTAATCTCTCCCCAACAGCGAACACAGGATCCTGTTTCTTAACATCAAACTCAACTGATTTGTCCACATTGTCTACTGTCTCCTTGTTGCTCATGGACTCACTAAGCTTTAGCAGCATAAGCATCGGGTCTTCGCTCGAATTGAAGGAAGCATGGCCTTCCCCAATCATGTCCTCCATTGAAAGAAGGTCACCTTCTGAGTGCTCATTCCTAAGACCCATGTTCTTCCTATAAGCTTCAACTTCCTTCTCCAAAAAGTGTTTCTCCCTTTCTCTTCTCACAAGGATCTCCTTAAGAATGGTCATCTCTTCAGCATCGTAAGCATGTTTTTCTTCTATCATTCTCTGATATTGCCGTGCTTCCATTTCTATAGATGCTTTCTCCTCCTGCAGACGCAATATCATTGCCATAGCCTCATCGGCTGCTGATGCAGCAGCACTTCTCTCCTCCTCCAACTCCCTGTAAAGAGCAATTCGAGCAGCATGCTCTTCTTCAAGTGCATTTTCCAAGATTCTAACTGAATGTGCATCGTTTCCATCTAATCCTAGCTCTCGCTTAACATCATACACAGATTCCCCAGCAGAAGATGCACCCTTCTCTGTATTCTTATCTTCATCCAGCGACTCCGTCATCTGAAAACCACTCTGGACTCCTTGATTTGAGTTGATGTCGGCTGGTACTTCCTTTACCTCTAAAATGCCATAATATATAAAAGGTCAGGACTCAGAAGTGAGGATCAATGAAAGCTTATCATTTTCACAAAGCTGCAAAAGTTTAAATGAAGTCACCCTACAACAAACTCACTTCAGATAAAAGAACAACAAAAATTTAAGAGCAAGTTTTACTTGCTTCCCCAACCAATGCTCGAAGCCTATACATCACATGCTTCTGAACCTCAAACTGTGAGCAATACTCACATAATTCGTTTAATCATCTCGGAAGGTAAAATAATCTAAAGGATCTATGCAGCAAAACAGTCCAGTATCTAAATTTTGTCCGACACTCGGTGACGAATACTTTTAAATGTTGAGGGTATTATGTGTGTAGCTGCACAAAATTGTACTTCAAACATGATCTTCAGATCTGAATTAATGTCTTGCATGTTATCCTGTACAGCAGTTTCCAATCCAACAAACCAATTAAACTAAGCACATAATAAATGTGACAATAGCTATGCAGATGCCAGTGTCATTGTGTCAGTCTTTTCTAGCTCTCCCTGTCGAACACCACATACCAATACTGTTCAACACCAAGACACGTACCCATTTTAACGTTGCATATAGGTATGCTCTATTAAGAGGATTAAAATAAAACCTAAATCATTCTCTGGACAATTGAATATGAAAAGCTAAAATTCAATTTTAAGCGGAACCTACACAATTAAATAAATAAGCAAAATAAAACAAAAGGTTAAGGCATTCATTTAAGGATAGCAAACCAATTACCTTGGCTTGCATTTATTGCTGGATTCACAGCCACCTGATTCTCCTCTTCTATATCATCATCATCAGAAAACACTCTCCTCCTTGTTTGATCACCACCATAATTCGAAGGCGAAACATCTCGCTTACTCGACTGTTGAAGATTATCAGAAACAGATGAGAATTGGCTATGTTCAACAGCAGAAGCTCTTTTCCGTCTTCGAATAACCCTAGTTTTCTGATTCAAAACAGTCTTACCCTTAACCAATCCATTTTCACTAGAATTAAGTAATCCAACAACTTCACTTCTAATTGGTGCCCTAGCATCAGAAACAGAACTACAAGAACCATCACCATATTCTCCTCCTCCACCACCGCTATCCAATTCCACAAACCCACTACCATCAAACCGATCTCTATTATGATCTCTAACTAATTTCAAATTCAACTGTCTACCTTGTTGATCTTTCATCAAAATCGAATCAAACGGAAATTTACTAATAACAGACATATGAACAGAAGAGATCTTACCAGAAGGAGCATCCGTTAAGAATCTATTAACACATTTAGTTCGATCATTAAAGAAAAATCCATTACAAGGACATGGTAAATATAAACCAAATATTGATAAGAATTTACAAGTGATGAAAACTAGAGTTGATCCACATAAGAGGAGATAAGCTAATGAAAGATCTAGAAAAGCTCCTACTAGTGAAGAAAATGTCCATGAATGAATCGGATGTGATGCCATAGAGATTTTTTAAGAAGAGAAGTAGAAATGAAGATGAAAATGAAAAATTGAAACCCTAATTTTGATTTTTCAAAGAAGGAAGGAGTAATAAGTATCGTGGGTGGGAGTTTTAAGTTGAAAAGAAATGATTAATTTGAGAGTTTGAAGTTGACGAAGACAGAGAACTGCTACATGTTTATTATGTGATGGAAAGTACCGAATCTTAGGTGGGATGTCTGAGCAGGAGGTGCAGGACCAGGAGAGCCAGATAGAGTAGTCAGCTCGGGTGTTTCGGCCCCGAGGGAGACGCTGTCTTGTCTTTTTTTTTCTTTCTAATATTATGATTTTTTAATTAAAGTTTCGGTAAAGTTTTTTCTGTTTTTGTCTGGTTTATATTTTTGGAACCTACAAACAAAGTTAGCTGGACGTAGTGACAGAATAGAAATGAACACCATCTAGGCATTTAGGTCTTATCCATGTTCGATTAAGTGCCTGGTTCACTCCTTGGCGGTTGATGTTCAAAGACTTTCAGCTTAATAAAGTTTAGTTGCGATTACGATTACTTCAAAATTGGTTACCTTTACAAATTTGACACTAAAAGTTACACTTTTTATCGTCTTTGAAATTCTTTAGCATATTTTAACGGGTGGAGCGACTTTAAAGTGCAGCTAAATTTTCAGCACAAATTTCTTTTTTTTTAATAAACAATCAAACTTTTTATTAATGTAAATTCGAATTAAAATTGAAAATAAGAGAATTCAAGGTAACAAGAACATACCGTAAATGTACAATACCGAGATATCCGACAAGAGAAAGAGAAAGAATACTGGAGTAAGATAAATACAAATATGAATAAGATCTGATTAAATTAGAGGAAGAATAGTTTTTAAATTCCAATGATTTCGTTTGTTTTTCTTCTTTAGAAAGATGTCCTCTCAAAATATGAGTGATTTGCTCAAATCTCTTTTAACTAGTGATAAAGCTTCCGCCGAAAAAGAAATCACTAATAAAGATTTCGTCGGAGACAACAAAGATGAAGATTTCGTCGTTGGAGAGCATCATTATTGATCTTAAAGCCCAACCCAATAACTAAGAACTGTCACTAAAGCGAAGATAAACCTCAAAACAGTAGACAGAACCACCGTAATGGTGTAGATAAGTAAAAAAACATAATAAAAACTAAGTCAAAACTACTAACTAACTTAGAAATCAAGAAATACTTAAGAAATCTGCTCAGATCCGGTCCAAAATGGACTAGATCTGAGCAGAGAATTGTTGTTGTTGATGGTTTTGTTGTTGAAGAAGGAGTGAGAGAGAAAAGATAGAAAATTGATTCTTTTTTCAGCACAAGTTATTTGTCCATAAAGTGGTACTTAAAAGATAATGAGTTGTTTAATTGTAGAGAAGTTCTAAACAGGTCGACATAGTTGGCCTCGACCAAAAAGGACTCCAGCAAATTTGATTGATGGGTCTCGTCCCCTTCCCCCAAACTAGTGGGACCACTTTAGTGTGTATGTCGGTCTTTATCGAATTCATCTTCTCGATTCATAATTAGTGCATTTTGGTTCTTCATCATGTAAATGAACATTTCTTTCAAGTTAGTTTATGTTCAAAACATCACATGCGAAGTATAGTTTGTTTATTTGTCTCTTGAATTGATGACTTGGTCATTCGATGATCCATGCGTCAAGGAAAGATATACTATTTGCATTATACGACGTTGGTATATTGGGTTACGAAGTATAGTTTGGCTATTTTGAGTTCGTATAATCGACATGACTGTAATCGGTAACTTATTTAGTGTGTTGAACCTTCAGTTGAATCCATACCTTGGAATTATGTTGAACTGCATAGATTAAGGAAGTAAATTTGTGAAACTTGTTTTGTAGTTCAAATAGGTAGGATCTTTAGTAGGACCAGTCCCTTAACATGGATCTCTTGTAGGACCGATCTTATATAACAAATAAAGCATTTTCAGTGTGTGTACAACTTTATAGTTTATGTAGATAATGAAAATGTGGTTTCATTAAAATGGAAAGTTCATAAGATGTCGACATATATAGTATTTGAACATGTGATAAATTCTCATTACTAATGTTCAAGTATTTTCCTTAATACTCATGGTGAGATCCCGAACCGAAATATTGTGATAGCTTTTAGATATTCAGAGTTAAATGTTTTTCATATTCTAGAGGATTGCATATCTCTTGTTGTTGTATTAGTAAAGTATATATTGTATGATAGCTAATTGATCGCTGTCGTATGCGTCAAAAATAATATTACATTCTCACAACTTAAAATATATAATATAGCAAGGGTAAGAAAGGATCGTTCCCACATAGAGGATCTAGGTTGTCAAGTTGTTTCGGTTTCCTATATAAACAAGGGGGATTTCTGATTTTTATGTAAAGGAAAATAAACTAAAAGCAAATAATGAAATAAACAAGCAAATCAATAAGATGAAGATATTGGTCAAGGATTAGTTTTCATTCACAAACATGAATTTGTAACAATAACTAGAATTGATATTTTAATCTCAACTTTTATCAAAAGCCCTAGGATACCTTGATCGCGAGAATATCCCGCTAATTTCCTCTTATCATCAACAAACACATTAAAAGATGCGAAAGTGAATTCTTCCTAGAAAGCAACCTAAAGTGTAAAAGCACAATTAAGTTTAACTCCCTAAGAGCACTAAGTTCTATGAAATAAGACTAATCAATGCAAACGAACGTGTAAAAGCACTAATCCGTTTTAACAAAGGTTATGATCCACATGTGACTACTAGGATGTATCACTACAAGCAATAATCACAATTATGCTACGTGTATTCAAGGTGTATCACGTTTACGTATAATAAACCCTAAACTAGCAATAAATATGATTACGAGTTCTACCAATTTGCAACTTGACAAAACTAACAATCAATCATACATGGCGATATTTCTAGCGAATCATAATCGACAAAACATGGAGACAAAACTAATTTATTAAATGAAAACCCATATTTGGAAATCCAACTTATTCCTTAACCAATAATAAAATCTAGGTACTCATGGTATAGGATCACAAGAAGAAAAAGAAAACTCATCATGTTGTAAGCCCTAGGCAAAGGTAGAAGAAAATCCCTCCTGGAGATATATTAGGTTTAGAGAAAGAGTTTTTCTATTTATATGCTTCTCCCCTTCCAAAAGGATACTCTTTTCAATATTAGGTCTTCTCCGAAACCCATCTCCAAGTGGTCCACCAAGCCCATGTGTGAGAAATATGTCTCTGGAATTTTGGGTCCAAAACTGGTCGCCGGATTGCTGACGTCATCGCCGGAACCCGTTCACCGTCGCCGGTTTCCGGTCATCGGAAAAACTACTCATGCCACCTGAGATATCTAAAACTGTCACCAGGCAATTGTATTGTTCCAGCAACTCATCCCTCCTCCTCTATAGTTCATACATACACAATTCAGAGGCATACATCCTAAGTGAACCATCCTTGCGAAAATGCGCCCAAAAGCGCAACTCCTGGCTCATACTTCCTGCGGCAAACTCTTGCATCCAACTCGTACCCCGTTCATGATTGACTGAAGCTTTACAATCCCCACTCTTGGTTCAGAAATCCAGCAACTAGAACTAGTAACGCCAGCTGACCATTCTCTATGTTTGCATTGTTTCTGCGGAATTTCAAACTGGCACAGGCATTCATTATTTAACACCAAGCTAACAATGAACCACCAATTCCGGTTCCTGCAGTTCATGTAGTCCAGCACACAGACCAGCAACCCTTGTATTCTTCATCTGCAAGAACACCAACACAGCCCTAGCCACTGCCACAATTCATCTCATCTAAACCAAGTAAATCATTCAACATTCCTCGCAGCTCATCCAACTGCATTCAGCCTCACTCCCTTGAGCCCACACCCAGCAGCATAACTGCAACTACATTTTTTTTGCCTGAATTCCATCAAAACCACTGGCAGCACCAACAGTCTCAATCTCTGATACCTCAAGCCATTACCTGCACCAGCTCGAGATCCATATCTTCATCACTCTGACACAACCAGAAAACACCATGGCAACAACATCACTTGCACTACAGTATTACCATCTCCAATATCAGCTCCAGAATTCCTCCAAATTCGAATACCCATTCTTTATGAGCTTCCCTGCAACTTCTTACAACTGCACTTCCTTCACCTGCAATCATTTTATCTCAGGCTCTGAAGAAACTCATTCAATCTCTGCAGACCTTCTCTTGCATTGCAGCAGCGCCAACTCCTCTAGCCGTAACTGCAATTATGTGGCTTCAGACCACCATAGCAAAGTACCAGTTCCAACTGTATCAGTTGCATCTCCACAACCTCAGCACCATTTGTAGCTCATTGTCCTGCTGGCACCTGTAACACCAACTTCAACTCAACTATCAGCTGCTTCTAGACATTTCTCAGTCAAGCTCATTTTCTGTGACATTAACTCACACCTTCCAATTCTTCCCTGTGAATCTCGATCTCACAAACCTCTTCTCAGCTAACTTAAATTCCTCTCTAACTGACAGTAGAAACAACTCCAGTTACCAGCACCAATTTCAATTCTCAATGGCAGCATCACCAGTTGCAACTGCAACCAACTACCATAACCAGACTCATCTCCTCATTCCATTTGAGCTCCAGTTTCACAACCTCATTGCAGCAGCTTCTCATACTCCATTCCATTCTCAGCACCAAGAACAACCTAACTCTCTACAAGATTCATAATCATTCTTCTCCTTCCCATCTCAGTGCCACCATCAAATCCATTAACACAACAATCACTCAAACTTCTCTGCAGCTTCAAATATCATCAAAACCCATGGCAATCCACAGCAACAATAGTGCAGTCGACTGCAGCTTCATCCAGGCCTTTTTACGAGCACTTCTAGTGCAATTTGCTGGTGATGAACATTTGGCAGTTGTTGTTGATTTTAAGCTCTTTCAATCTCCTTCCCTACAGTCATGCACACAAACCATATTCTCAATGCAACTGAAACACACAAATAGGCCTGAATCTCCATTAATACTTCAATCAATCGACTGCAAACTTGTTTCTTCTCTGATTTCTTGGCTTGAACAACGGCTTAAATAGATGAAACTCGATCATCTGCTCATTATTCTTCTCACCCTTGAACCCATGGTCTCAGCTATCAGACCCATGGAGCACAAACCCATTAATCCTCCTTTTCCGGCCACAGAGCTCATCGGCAATACCCAATGGACCCAAATCTCTAGCCGGCAACGTTATTGGTGCAGCTAAGTTTCTGCTCGAAGAGAGGAAGATGAACTTGTGAAATAAAACTAGGGTTGTTCATGGTCGGTTTTGGTTCGGTTTCTAGCCAAACCAAAACCGAAACCAATATTATTGGTTTCTAAAAATCTAAAACCAAACCAATCCATTAACCATTGGTTCGGTTTCCAAATGGTTCCAGTTGGTTTCGGTTTGTCCCAGTGGTTTTTGGTTAACCAATAATTATGTCAAACCAAAAAAAAATACACAAATTTACAGATAAAAAAATCGTAGTTGCCGATAGTATTGGTTTACACAAATATACAGACAAAAAAAAATAATCAAGAATAGTTAAAGCTTACTCTAATTCTAGAGATCAAATGAAGATATATAATATATCTTAATTTAGATATTGACAAATAAAAAAGAAGGAAGACGGGAAGAAAAAAGTCGAGTAGCAGCAGCTGTAGTTGGGGGTGGAGAAGGGAGGCGGCTGAGAGAAGGAGAAAGAGAAAGAGGGAGCGTATCATAATGAAATATTAGATTTAGGGTTTCTATTTATCCTCTAAATTAATGGGTAGAATCTAATACTTTTAAATCGACGGTAGAAATTAAGTTTAACAATTAATCGGTTCCCCAATGGTTTTTGGTTCGGTTTTCAGGTCAAACCAAAACCAAACCAGTAATGTCGGTTTTTCAACATTTTTTACCAAACCAATCCAAATCTAAATGGTTTGGTTCGGTTTCTTGTTTATTGGTCTGGTTCGGTCGGTTTCCAACGGTTAACCGACACCATGTTCAACCCTAAATAAAACCCTCGACCTAGCTCTTAGTTATAAAGGAGTGGGTGCCCCTTAACGAACTGTAGCCTGCAATTCTGTCAGCAGGTTACCCCTTATCCTCGGCGGGCTCCAAATATCAGTCGCATGCGAAGTGACGACTTTGCTCCTTTTAGCTCTAATTGAATGATTTTTCCTTCTTTCGAGTTCTTCCACCAACATCATCCGTCTCTTATTTCTCAGATTCACTTATTCTCTTCAATATCTCTTCATCACCAAAGTTGTCATACTTTTCAGACAAATGAATATGCATCACTAAAGCTGACATACTTTTCAGACAGAGATGAAGAAATAAAAGCAAAGAATGAGAAATAATCTGCCTCCAACAGTATTTGCACCTTTTCACCTTTTAAGCGACGTTTCCTCTTCTTTTGTTCCAAATGACTCCAAAGTACCTAAATACTCAAAAACAAACATAAGATACATAATTTACAAGAAAACTTAGCAAAGAAAGCATAATCAATAGATAATAATCTAGGTGTTTATGACACCTATCACTAATATTAGTTGTCATCCAAGAGAGACTTAGGCACATGAGTTGGATTACAGTTGGAAATTTTGACAAAACCGAAAATATCTTATTATTAAATATTTTTATGATTTTCGAATTTGGAAATTCATTGTTGTCCAAATAAACATTGGTGTTGTATTCATACAAACCCATCTTGTGACATACTGCCTAACCGTTTGTGTGGGAAGCCTAATCGTAGTATTTTACATACTCGCTGATAGAGTAGAATATCTCAATTAGGCGAAATCTCTTGCATGACCTTCATTTAAAGTCTTCTTTGCGATCAAGAAGTTTTTAGTAGTACCGTTGGTGGGAAACTAAATTGTATTTTTATTTTAGTTTTTCGATTATTTATTTGATTGAATAACGGCAAAGTTGAACCTTAAAATATCTAGTTGTTTATTATGTGATCCTTCTCTTATGATGTATAAGGTCACTCAGACTAGTTCAAGGATTTACGATTTCAGATCTACTTTATTGATTCACGATCTGAAGATAAGACCAGTGATCATCTATTGTTAACAGACTTCATGTTGTGTACGATCGATCATTGGTGGGAATCAATTTGTTTGTGCAGGTACTTTGAAGATTCAAGACTAGAAGACCTTCTTTTTGCCATTGATACTTCTTGCATATTTGATTGACTGGGATCCAAATAAGTTGTTTATTTCGATAGACATTATACTTATTGTATAGATCGACAATTTATCTAGTTTTTTATATTTAGATAATTGCTTTGATAGTTTGTAAACTAAGATTGGTTATTTCGGCAATCTTTGTCTTAATTGATCTTTGACCAAAAGGAGTTTATATTGATTAAATGGAAGATCCTTTTTCTTCAACAATATCTTTGATTTAATTCTTGAGGTTGATGGAGTGGTTAGTGAAACATGTTAGTCCTTTAATATTTCGGATTATTATCCAAAGGAGTTGAGTTACCGAAGTCTTCACAGTAAGTGAAACGACCTGAGATAGCGGACTCTATCTTAGGATTCACGTGCGTAGACCAGATTGGTTATAGGGGCAGGGATACTGAAGCAGCTGAGTAACAAAGCATTGTTACTTGGTCTCAACTATACAAAATTTTGATAGTCAATTCGTTTTTTGTTTTTTTTTTTTATACAAAGAAGAAATTATATTGATTAATGAATGGTTACAACATTCTTGTCAGCTTCTAGAGCTGGAATAATAAAGACTGGTGGATTATCAATCCATATTTCTAGAGCTTTATATGTTCTAGCATGTTTTGCTAGTTCGTCTGCTGGTTTATTAAAACATCTCTTAAGAAATTTGCAACTCCATAATGGATGGTTGCTAAACAAGCTAATTATATCTAGGATAATAGATTGGTTCTCCCAACTGACTTGCTGGAAATCTCCATTTGTTGCCTTGACTACCTTCTGTGCATCCAACTCGAAACAAACTTGTTGTAATCCAAGATCTTCTGCCCACTGTGTAGCTTCTAGCAGTCCCATAACCTCTGCATGTTCTGCAGTCAGGTTTCCATCTGAGTAGCTGCTCCTTCCTCGCACAAATTGTCCTGCAGAATCACGCAATATTAGTCCAATTCATGTGTGTTTGACAGTTAAGATTTCTTTAAAAGAAGCATCACAGCATATAGAGAAAGAGTTTAAAGGAGGTGGTATCCAATTTGTGAGGGAAACACTGGATGTGTTAGCAGACACAATGCGTCTATGAGATTTTGCCTGTCATACTATTGAGGTGTTGTAGATTTCTAATGACTTTTACTGGATTTGGTTTGAGGTCATCAAAAAAACATTCACATCTTGTTTTCCATATTTTCCAGCATGTATTTTCCATTCTTTCGATCCAATCATCTCCTAGAATAGACAGATCCATCGAAAACCATCTTGTAATCCAATCTTTTATGAATGTTTGTGTTGATATCATACTTTGTCTTGCACCTGGAACTACATCCAAACAGCTCTTACGAAATAGCGCTCCCAAAGTAAATGCTTAGTTGTTTCTGCCACCTGGTTACAGACTTTGCATATATCCCCTCCATAGTTCTGAATTCTCGCCATTCTTTCATACGAAGGTACTGCATCATTCACACACTTCCAAAAAAATAATTTTACCCTTGCAGAGTATTCAGATTCCATAACTTCTTCCAGAAACATTCCGTTGTTATATCTCTAGGTTGGTTGTTGTGCTTAGTCTCAACTAGCTTATAATAAGCAGATTTGACACTGAAGCTTCCATTCCTTGTCAGCTTCCAGATTAGTCTGTCTGTGCAGGAATAAGGTATTCTCATGGATAGAATTTTGTGTGCATCCTCCTCCGAGAAAAGCTGGTGGATAATATTATGCTTCCAAGAACGAGTATCTGTATCAATTAGGTCAGAAACTGTGCAGTAATTAACAGCAACTTCAAAAGAGGCTATTGAGGTTGGTGGAGATTCTCTTCCTTGTACCCAATTATCCTTCCAAGTGAGGATATTTTTACCATTTCCTATAATCCAGAAACTATGAGTTCTGATGAAGGACATCATACCATAAATACTCTGCCAAGCCCATGTTTAATTTTTCTTTTTCTCTGTATGTAAGACTGGTGTATCTGGGAAGTATCTTCCTATCAGTGCTTGTGCCCACATCTGGTGCTAATTATTGCATAACCTCCAAGCTTCCCTTGCCAGTAAATCCATGTTGAAACATTCCAAATCTCGAAAACCCAAACCTCCGAGAGTTATGTGACATTCTATTCTTGGCCATGATATTAAGTAAAGACCTCTCCCTTGCTTCTTTTTCCACCAAAATCTTCTTTCAACTTTTTCCATCTCTTTTATTGTTGCTTTTGGTATTTTGAATACTGACATCTGATGAGAAGGCATGGCATTCAAGACATGCTTAACCATTACAGTTCTGCCGGATTGATTCATGTATTTCCCATCCCACTTAACAAGTCTTTTTGTCATGTTGTCAACAAGGCTAGAAAAAGACGTTGATCTTCGCATGTTGAGAAACAAGGGGATTCCAAGGTATCTTTCATCTAACTCCATGCGCTTCATCTTTAATCTTCTCAATAGGATCCTGCAGTGTCTTGAATGTATATGTTTAGAGAAGAAAACGACAAATTTTTGGAAGTTAATCTATTGGTCTGAAGCTTCACTGAAATTGTTAATAACTTGCAGTAAGTTGTTAACATTATGTAGGTATGCTTTAGCGGAAAGAAGGAAGTCATCAGCGAATAGTAGATGAGTTACTTGTGGATCTTTATACCTTGTATTTTCCCATCATGTTCAGCTTGAGCTAATGCTCTTGTAAAAACTTCCATAGTAAGAAGAAAAATGTAAGGAGAAATTGGATCTCCTTGCCTTATTCCCCTTGTTGGTTTGAAGGGATTGCAGGGAAATCCATTAGAAAAACTTGGATCTCAGAAGTACTAATACATTCATGTATCAAAGAGCAGAATTTTTCCCAGAAACCAAATCTCTTCATAATTGCCTCTAGGAAAGTCCATTCAACTCGATCGAACGCCTTTGACATGTCTAGCTTTAAGGCCATATATACCTTCTTTGTTTTCTTCCTTTTCATACAGTGAATTAACTCATGTGCAAGAGTTATATTATCTGTAATATGTCTTCCCGGGACGTATGCAGCTTGCATGGGTGATATCAGCTTCTCCATCATTGGCTCGAGTCTTAAGGAGATGATTTTTGTTATCAACTTGTATGTTGAATTGCACAAAGCAATGGGCCTGTAATCCCCTGGTGCTTGAGGTAATCGAGTTTTTGGAATTAAACAAAGATTTGTTTTATTCATTTTCTTCAATATTCTTTCTGAGATGAAAAAGCTTTGAACCATCTTGATGACGTCTTCCTTTACTGTCCCCCATTGTGTCTGAAAGAATCCAGGTGGAAAGTCGTCCGGACCTGGAGCTTTCCATGGTTGCATGTTGTGTAATGATGTATATATTTCAGTTTCAGACGGTATCCTGGTGAGTGCCATGTTGTCAGCTTTTGTGATGCAAACTGGTATTAGGTTCAATAACTCGTCATTCAGTTGTGGCTGAGAATAGCTCATGATATTCAAAAAATGAGAAGTAAGTAGTTGCTCCAAATCATCTTTGCCTGTACACCAGCTTCAAATTTGGTCTTAGAAGAGATTCTATTTTATTTCTGGATCTTCTTTTATTGGCTTGGACATGGAAATGCTTTGTGTTTTGATCTACTTCATGGAACATGATTTCTCTTGATTTTTGTCTGTAGAAGACTTCTTCCCTTGCATGCCATTCACTTATTTCTTGTTCCACTTTGACAACTTCAGCTATAATATCTTCATTGGTAGAACTGTTTGCTTGCTGCATAATTGTTAGTTTTTGCTGAAGAGACTTAAGATTATCATGTATATCTCCAAAATTGGTTTTGTTCCATTTGGACAAATCTCTCCTAGTGGTTTCAAGTTTTTTATCTAAACTAAAACCTGCAGAGCCATTAAAATGAGTAGACCATGAGTTTTTGATTTGGTCATTACAAGTGGAGTCTCTTAACCAGCAACTCAAAGAATTTCCAGTTCCTAGAGCTTTTAAACTCATTTGGGAAGAAGTCTAAAAAGATAGGACAATGGTCAGAACCTAAGAAAGGTAAATGTTTCAAGCATGAATCTGGAAATTGTATTAACCAGTCAGGATTTGTGAGGGCTCTATCCAATCTAGATTTAATAGGGCCAGTTCCATGTTTGTTACTAGTCCAAGTGTATTGAGTGTCATGCAAACCTAAATCACTTAAGCCAGTATTGCATATTAGCTTAACTATTTTTGAGGTTTTAAAAGAGCTGCCAGAAGAGCTAGCTCTTTCATTAGCATGTATGGTTATGTTTAAGTCTCCTATTAAGACCCATGGGGCATTAATATCATAGTTTTCACAGACATTGCTGATGAAACTTCGTTGAGTTTTCCTTTCTTGTGGGCATGGGCTACCATAAACACAGGACAACAGCCAATGTGGCTTAGCAAGATCACTTTTAACTAAGCAGTGTATCATATTTCTATCATGATAAATGATATCTAAGCTAAAACCGTAATTCCAGAGGAGACAAATACCCCTAGTCCTACCAATGGAGGGGACATAAAAGGTGTTTGGGAAGTTCAATGGTCTAGTAAGGAATAAGATCTTATCAGAATATATTTTAGTTTCTTGCAAGAAGACTATATCAGGGTGCAGCCTCTTGTTTATGTTACCTATATAGTTTCTAGTATATTTTGAAGCGTAACCATTATAGTTCCAGGCAATTATTCTCATGTTGGAGAGATTATTGAGAATTTTAAAGAAAATAGAGTAATGGAGCAGAATAAAATAATTTAAAAAAGTGCAGAAATGGTATACCTGTGCAGTTTCACCATGAGAATCTTTTGTGGCCTCAGATTGCATTGCGATAGGATTATTGTATACCGTTCCTTGAACTGCAATGTTATCAACACTAGTAGACATGGTCATCTCAATTGTATCGGGTGGATTGACATGGATATTATGCGGTTCATGGATGGTTCCTGGTTAAGGGCAG
The DNA here is from genome assembly GCF_003573695.1 of Papaver somniferum. Taxonomy (NCBI): domain Eukaryota; kingdom Viridiplantae; phylum Streptophyta; class Magnoliopsida; order Ranunculales; family Papaveraceae; genus Papaver; species Papaver somniferum. The sequence goes on from NC_039364.1 coordinate 26,924,726, forward strand.
AATTCTGTATCCTCTTTGACCGTCTTTCAGCATCATTATTAGGATCCTCCAATGGAATCTCCATATTAGGATCATAAGTTCCTCTTTCATCATTTCCTTCGTAAACATCACCTTCCTCTCGGAGCAGTGTCTCGTATTCAGCTGTTGTTAAGCTACCCAAATAAAGCAGATATGTTGTTTCAGCACACTTATCATCTTGATGATCTATGACAAAATATTTATCACAGATTTTTTTGGGCTGTAGCTCCCAGTGGTAACGGATCCAAACATCCTCTCCTTCAATAGTTTTCCACCAACCTCCACGATGTAATGGTTTTTTAAGCTCAATCTCAATCCTGGTTTTGATCGTGTTTCCTCGCCTTGGCCTGCAATTCTCTGGTGTGGTGGAGATCTTCCTTCCTATGAAACTGATTGCCTCATCAATAACCTTAACATTTAGATATTCAAGTTTAAGATATTTGAATTGAAGGTTAAACTCTTGAAGTGAAAAAACATAATATGTTGCTCTAGTTCCAGCAACAAATTTTTGGACTGCAAATAGAGCTTCATCAATAATCCAGGGACCATTTTTCATAACTTCATCTCTCTCATCTTCATTATTTAATATCACAAGCATGAGGTTGTGACCCATTACCCGAATCTTCTTGTTCTTGTATTTTTTCCACAACGAGTTGATTTCTTCTTTGATGATACTCAGTTTAATTTTTTCCTTAAACATGAGTTTTCCTAGGATGGCGAAAGTCCATGAATCAGTAGCTTCGATGTTGTTGGAACTAGAACCAATAACTCTTCTTCTTTCAGCTGGAATCTCTAAGGAAGCATTCCTCAGTTTCCTAGAGAGTAAATTGATTCCATTAGCACGATTATTCGAACTGCTAGCCATGTTTTGGGTGTTTCTGGTGTAAGGGAAAAGGATGTGTTTAGGAAAATGGATCTCAATGGAATGTTTGTCAAAGCTTTGGGTATAAATATTCTTCCACAGAATCTTTTGAAATGAAGAATCATCTTCTAAACACAGTGTGAAAATATTTTGAAGATGTTGAGGATATTGGATGTGCTTTTTTTGGTAATGGTCATTGATATGGAAATGATCCGTAATCAATGCTTGATATAAACTTATTCTTTTGACAATATTTTCCCGGGTGTGTGATTTTTTATTTTTGGAAGTATTTATGCATGGGAATATTTTGTCAATAAAGTAATTATTGTCCCCAAATTGTGGACGGTTACTGAAGTTTCGGCAATTACTAGGCATGATTTTAGGAGGGAGATTGGATGTTTGAATTTTCCTGAAAGGAAATCTAACTTATTGAATGTGTTGATGATCATGATTATCATCGGAACCAGATCTACTGAAGCTTGTATGGGTAAGATATGACTCTAGTCTACTAGTAAGTATCATCACGGCCAGGATGATGATTTGCACAACTGCTTTCCACACCACTGTTACTATTTCAGAAGAATGCATTTTCTGAAACTCCACTACAGTGTACCACAAAATATTTTTTGGAGGAAACTGCACACAGAGAGATTACCACTTCATAGCAAAAGATTAGAAAAACAAAATAAAGGATGAGAAAAGAGGATAAAATTAGAACAAATAAAAAACTTTAGATCAAAAAAGCTATTAACTAGAAAGAAGATAACCGATTCACAAGATGATTCCACAATATCTAATGAAGTCAATAGAAGATTAAATATAAATGACTGGTTCATATAGATTTATTCCACAATATCTGATGAAGTCAATCAAAGCAAGATTAATAGAAAGGATTGATTCATAAAGATTTATTCCATAATATCTAATGAAGTCAACCAAATAAGATTTAAAAACAAATATTGGTTCATATAGATTTTACAGAATCTAAAGAAGTCAATCAAACAGGATTAAAAACAAAAAACTGATTCATAAAGATTAAAAAAACGAGGTTTGATTCATAAAGATCGATTCCACAATATCCAATGAAATCAAACAAAACTTACTTGAGCATTTTTTTGATACTTATGGATATGAAGATGACTTCGGCTCAACAGTTCACCTTCTCTCAAAAAAAATATCCAAGTCAATGAAATCAAGTCAATTCGTATAACGTCTTAATTTTGAGAATATTCAAAACTGTACTAGGTCATGTGGATTTTTTGCCTAACAGTTTTCCTTGTTAGAAAAATCTTGTGTGTGCCTTTATTTTACTTTCCGCTTTATAATACTATTATAATTGAAATTAAAGTAATAATATTGTATGTTAGTCAAACACTTGGTGTGATCCCATAGATTGGTTCAGTTACGAACTCAAGCCATTTACCGAGTATACATCTTATTGAAATAATATTTTGACATTTACTGCATCTACAAGATTATACAAGGTGTGTCTATAGTAGGTTGATACGAAAATATTGTTGTGTACTTTATTCTCTCACCATTATAAGTGTTCTGAATCCGTGCGGCTTTCTATACTTGTCTATTGCAAACATATTTTCAAACCTTGATTGAAACAACTCTTAGGCTGTAAAGGTCGTCAGCTAAGGGAATCAAGTACGTAGAACCACATTGGGTTCAGAGACGTAAATGAGCACGACTGGAGTTGAATTGCTTGAAGGGTGAATTCGATCTCAACTATAGTCAAGTCCGAGCTCTGATAGTTGGATAGTGTCTGTAGCGGTTTAATATAGCACGGTGTTCAAACTAGTCGAGGTCCCTGATTTTTCCTTCCAATGAAGTTTTCCTCGTTAATAAAATTCTGATGTCTTGTGTTATTTTCTTTTCTGAAACATATTTTTTATCATTATAATAGGAATATCACAAGTAATACGTAATCAATCTAGACAATCTAAGCCCTCATTGATTAAGATCATCCAACACTCGTTCTTGTTGAATTCATATCTTGAAAGATAGATAACAAGTCTCATACTTGTTAGAATTCAGATCTTGTATAATTAGGGTACATACTTGGTTCATCTTGGATATTGATTTTTGAGATCGTCCAGGAACTATTTTACATAATCAGATACACAGATCTTCATATACAATCTTATTCAAAGGATATATATATATTGATTATGAAAAGAAAGAGAGAAAATCTTTATACGATCTTATTCAAGGGTCTTTCTATTGACCTACTTGGTACCCTTTCCTTTTTCAATTGGTATCAGAGCAGGCAAACACCGTTAGATCTAACAAGTATGTGTTTGTGGCGATCTGAATATATATACAAGATTTCTATATATCTCGATTAACATACCACCAGCTTTCGATAGCACAAATTACTTATGGTGAAAAATGGTTATGTGTTGCTTCTTGGAAGCCTGTGATTTCGGTACATGGGTGAGAGTTGTCAAAGGTTATACTCGTCCAATAGTTCCTGCAGTCGGTGTAACTTCTGGCAAGGATATAATATAATATAGCACAAATGAAATCAGTGATGCAAAGCATGATTCTGATGGATTGAATATTATTTTCCGAACCACATGACAAGATCTTCAACATCATGTGTCTACATGTGAAACGTCGAAGGAAGCTTGGGATATCTTAGAGACTGTATTTGTAGAGAATATCTCAGTGAAAGAAGCAATACTTCAAAATCTAACTTCTAACTGGGAAAACCTTTGTATGGCTAACGAGGATTGTTTAAGCAATCTAATCACAAGTTTCGGAAATAGTGAATGCCTCACATGCGTTAGGTAAGACTATTTTTCAAAGGGATATTGTGATAAAAAATTTGAGATCTTTGCCAGATCTATATGAGTCTAAGAAACATGCATCACAAAAGGAAATGATATTTCAACTCTTTCTAGAAGCATCCTCGTTGGAAAGCTAATGATGTTTTATCATGAACAACGTACGTCGAAAGAGAAAGATTTCGTTCTCGAAGTCGTTACCAAACCGAGTCTCCATCCTAAGGTTGGCTCATCTTGAGATAACGAGTGTTGTGATGATCATGATGAATTAGACAACAACATATTTATGATCACACAATAAGTCAGAGAACTTCACAAGAAGCAAAGAGAATGATGCTATGAAATGAAGTTCTATTATAAACCTCAATACTAGGATGAAAGAAATGCTTCTCAAGCTGGGAATATCCTTCAGTGCTTCAAATACCTTGGCTTCGTACACATGCAAAAAGAATGTCCTAGTGAGGAATTTTATCAAGAAAATAATGGTCCTTATTGTTTCTCTTGATGACATGCCTGATGATCACACATTTGAAGACTGCACAGAAAATTCAGCTTTCACAGAAACAGCTGTGGGTTCCAATCTTGATCCAAAAGATGAGTCAGATCAGTATGATTATTAAATTCTTGAGCAAAAGTGAAGAACTTCACCAAGAAAACTTTTAACTTACAAAATTAATAGGACTACTGCCACTGGGAGCTCTATCGTCGACCAATCAGGTTGGGATAGAGTCCATTTTGTGATTTTACATAGAAAAGGGAAGTGACTGAAAAAACTGTTTTTGAGTGATGTGCAGTAAACGAAACTTTATTTAGAAGAAGAAGAAAGATTCAGACGAGATATAAAACATGCAAATTTTAGTACTAAAACTAATGGTTGTTGTAGTGGTAAGAAAGGCCATGGTTATGCAACTCCAATTATGTCTACTCCTAAAAAATCATTGATTTATGTTACATGTTTTACTCAGGTATCAATTATTTTAATTTTCTCTGTTTTTTCTTTTAAGTTTGATTAGTTACAGAGTTCTTCATTGTTATGGTTTTGTGGATAAGAATAAAATCGTGAATTTTGATTTCTAGTTGGGGATTTTGGTACAAAATTAATTTATCCAAGATTCAAAATTGTTTAGATTGATATTGTTTTACTAATGTAATTTTTGTTTTTTTCTTGCTTCCTCCATGGTCTACACCGTGTAGATGTTGTAACTCTTATATAAGGGACGGACGGTCTGCATCGCCCGACTGTAAGGATTATATGGGGACTGCATTGGACTTTGTCCGTCACACTTTCATGGTCACATTGTTTTCATTTTTCTTCATATCAATTTCTTCAAATTCTTCAAATCTCAATCGATTTTCTTCATTTTTTTTTCCAGATTCTTCTAAATTAGCAACAACTTTATTCCAATTTGACTTCGGATTCTACTGATTTCATCGAAGTACATCAATGTGTACTTTTATTTTGTTCGAAATAAACAAAATTGTGTTCTTAATTGTTTGCTAAATCGATCGAATTGATTCGATTAAAACAATTTACACTTCAATATGATACATAAAAAATTGTCATCCGCGTCCAATTCAATATCCAACGGATGCACAAATTGATGGACTCAATGAGAATGACCCAATGGATTTCTTTTAAATGGAAACTTTAAATTGGAGAAAAAACTAATAAAAACGACTTGAATAATGACCAATCAAGAAAAACTAAAAAATAAATGACTTGAATTTGCCTCTGCCTTAAGCCATAAAAGTTTGATCGAAGAAAATGATGAGGAGATTAGTTTACTGTACAATGGACTATTAAGCTTTACTTAGAAGGGGACTGCTTTAATGTAATAATTGTTATAAATGGTAGCATAGGATCTGTCAGTTGGACTACCAACAGTTTAGTGATTGTCGCAATTTACTAGTTATTTTGGTAGTTTGGTTTGCAAGTATGTTCCTAGAGAAACTAATGGAGCAACTGATCTTTTAGCAAAGGATGCTAGGGACAACCGGAATATTGTAATTTGGTCGCAAGGTCTACCTGATTGGGTTCAATTTCTAGTTAGAGATAAACTTTATATAACTCCATAGTTTTATCAATCCATTTACCTTTCCTATTAAAATAACCATATTTTTTGAAAAATGTCTTATATACTCATAATCTAATGGGTAGGGATGTTCAACGGATTTTTTAGACTATAACCACACCCATTTAAAAATACGTCGGATCTCAAATATAGCATTTGCATTCAGTCCATGAGTAAAAAGGTTTGGACCCTTTCTGCGGATGGATCGGATCCGCGAATTTCGGGAAAAATACTCACCCCTTCTCCTATGAACCATGTTTTAGGGCATACAAGAAAATTTCAAGGCACACTGAATAAAGACAAAAACGGGTTGGAAATAGTAAATCCAATATCCCCTTAACCAAACATTTTTGGTAATGTCAAATTTACCCTTTCTGTACTAGTGTTAATAATAATGAATAATTTTGATTAGTGTTTAATGTAAATGATTAGTGATTAAGATAATTAAGTTATAAAAGTTTGTGTTGATGATAATTTTTGGGGAAGAAAAAAATGTTAGGTTTTTTGGAGAAGAAGAAGAAGGGGAAGAGAGGAAAAACTCGTATTTTTATGAGCCAAATCCAGAAGATGAATACAATGATGAGAAACCCAATGTTAACAATACATACTTCCAGATTATGTTTAGTTTCATTTATGTAGGTTGAAATCATCAAGAAATTGATATTTACACAAGTTCGGCGAACCACAGATAGGCTCGGCTTGAAATTATCAACCGAACCTAACTTGTATATTACAGAAGATGAACAGTTCGGCTTACTAGAAATACAATAGTTATTGGCGGAATTTATAGTTTGTAACTTTCGGCCTAGTTATTAGTTAAATGTTCGGCTAATAAGAAATTTTCATTACAAGCCGAAACTTCCCCTGAGAGTTAGGTTCGGTTTTCACTCTAAATATCGTATCAGCCGAACCATATATTTTTCCAAGTTCCGCTCGTATTCAAAAAATCATATCAGCTGAACATGTCACTGATTTTCCATAAAAAACTTAAATTCATCCACATTTAGGGGTTAGGATTTTTATTACATATGTTTTTTATTGTGCAACCTTTTCATAGGATGAATCAAACAAAAAAAGTGGAAATTACTAAAAGTGGTACGAAAGTGAAGTCTAATGATGGAGAATACCAAAGTCCAAATTAAACTCATTAAAATTAAGGAGATCTTATCTTCAAATTCAAGAGAATGAAAAGACAAACACATGGCAAAAAGAATGAGGTTATTCCGACATCGGACGAAAAAGTTATGGCCAAAACAAGATCGAAAGACTTAAGTCTGCAGAGGGAAGGTTCGACTGATAACTCATCAGCACGAGCTAGCCGAACATAAAGCCTGCAAATCAATATTTTCGAAGTGTTTACAGAGAGATATTCGGCTTGAAAGTGATCTAATCGATTCAGCCGAACCTGACAACCACCCGGGGTAAATTTCACTTCTCATGTTCGGCCGGGAAAGGCTAGCGAGGTATTAGCCGAACCTGACACTGTTTTGGGACATATTTGGTACCAAATTGACTTTTATCTCAAGAAAATACGATCCCGGAAGGATTATAAAGCCTAAATTTGAGAGCTTTACATAAGAAGACATCCAAATCCCTAAGAAGAGATCTTTCAATCTTTATCATCTCTCTACACCACATTCTATCATTTATATTATCTTCCGCATCATAAAGAAGACATCCAAAGCCTAAAACGACAAACATCAATTTTGAGAAGAAAAATCAAGTTAGAGGTTCGACCTATAAACCAAATAAAGAATTAACTGAACCAATTTAAATTACAAGTTCGGCTTATAAACAAACTATCGAATCAGCCGTACCTATCTTATTAATAGAACCTGGAGAAATGGTGTCAGGTTCAGCTGATAATTGATATGAACTTATAAGCCGAACCTATCTTCAGTCGGTTCAATTTCGGTTTCTGCACCTTCATCTTTTATTTGTTCTTCAATTGATGGATTAGAAGAGGATTCAGAACGCACACTTCCTACTATTTGCATTATGCGAGTTGAATTTAATCGATGATCATTTTTTACCAATCGACGACTAATTGTGGAGATGAAAAAAACATTGTCAGACGGTTCGCGAGGGTTGGGCGGAAGGAAGAAGAAGAGATATTTAGGATAGAAACTGATTTTGATTTTAGATTTTAAGTTTTTTATATTAAGGTAAGAATGAATTAGTAATTTAATTATTTAAGGGTATATTAGGTAATTTCACTACCATTTAAACCCCCCTTATAAAGTCACCATAGATGGGAAAACAATTATGTATGCTCGGAAATTTTCATGTATGCCCTAAAACCGGGTTCTCTCCTACATATGAGAATGAGATTGGAAAAGACTCGAACCCTTCCCCTTGTGTTGGGCTGGAGGGGAAGGCCCATTAGAGCCATGTTCAGATGTTCTAAATGCATGTAGGGGTTGGACCCGCGCCTACTCAGAGCATCAACAATGCTAGGGGTGGAGGTGATCCTATGTGGAGGTCTAAATATCACATTTTCTATGAAGGTCATTCACATATGGACAAAACAAATAAAGTTAACACCTTTCAACCCAAAAAATCATCTCAAATCCTCAAGGTTTTATTTAACAATTTTCAAATTAACATAGAGATGAATTGATGATGTGGACTTTGACCCAAGGTCATTGAGAAGGTCTTATTTAGACTTTCTCTTCCATCCCACATAATGATGTCACAATTCCCAAGAACCTTAACCCTTGCATTGGAGATGGAATTTTGGTAGAAAAAAGTCTTAAATCTTGGGTGACACGGTTTTTTATGACCTCCACCCCTTGCATTGGAGATGCTCTCGGACAGATCATGCTACGAGCAATCGAATTATCAAAAGACACGTGTGTGACAAGCTGTAGTAAAATACACCTAGGGTCCTAGACCAATCTTGTTGGGAATTGGGATAGAGTCCATTCTTGTGTGAGATCGTAGAAAAAAGTAAGTGATAGAAAACACTATTTTGAGTATTTTGCAGTAAACTGAACTTCGTTAGAAGAAGAAGAAGAAAGATTGAGATGAGATGGATACTGTTATAGTAGAACACGCAGAAATGAGTACTAAGAGTAATAGTTGTTGCAGTAAGAAAGGTCCTGGTTATGCAACTCCAATTGAAGCTATGTCTGGTCCTAAAGAATCAGTGATTTATGTTACCTGTGTTTACTCAGGTACCCATTATTTTAATTTACTATGTTTTTGAAGTTTGATTAGTTACAGAGTCATCTTCTCTGCATTATGGTTTTGTGGGTTTTTGTTGATTAGTTATAGAACCCTGAAATTTGGTTCCTATTCTGGGGTTTTGGTGATTTTTGCACATAATTGATTAACACAAAATTAGAAATTGTTCAGATTGCTATCATTTTACTTGTACAAATTTAAAGGCTTTTGTAAGACTTAAATTCATGAAGCTGAACAAGTTTTATCTGATTTTCAGGAGTAAATTGTGCAAATAGCAGTGCTCATAGTGTGCTACAGTGTTATCTTTGCAGGAACAGGAATAGAGAATCCTGATTACTTGGCTACAATAGATGTTGATCCAAGCTCACCAACCTATTCAAAAGTTATCCATATGATGCATGTTCCTTATTTGGGTGATGATTTGCATCATTCTGGGTGGAATTCATGTAGCTCTTGCCATGGGGATCAATCCGCCAACCGTCGCTTCCTCATTTTGCCATCATTTGTGTAAGATTCACGATCTTATATTGCAGTACAGCAGCTCATTCTTGGAATACCAATATTCTTTTTGTCTCTTCTTTCTTGCGCTAACACGACACTTGAGTTTTGTTTGTGCAACTAACGACAATTTTAGGCATAAGTATATCAAATGAATATCAAAATTCATCTAACTTGAATAAGTATGACAAAAGCATCACATTTTCCTTCCCTTGACCATGCTCTTGGTTAGATAGTTTATAATCGAATTCCAGCAGAAGATCATGATATAGGCGTAGATAGGTCACATTGACAATTCAGTAACTATTTTTTTCTTCTATTAGGTCTGGTCGTATATATGTGGTTGACACAAAAGATCCGAAGGCTCCTCGTTTGCACAAGGTTGTTCAGTCAGAAGAAATTGTCCAAAAGACTGGATTAGCATATCCACATACTTCCCACTGCCTTGCATCTGGTGACATCATGATATCATGCATTGGGGATAAAGATGGAAATGCTGAGGGAAATGGGTTTCTTCTTCTTGATTCAGAATTCAATGTTAAGGGAAGGTCAGTGTTCTTCTTGGAAATGGAGAAGCTGAACCACATTAGAGCCAAATGGGTTCTCATTCTGCACTCATATTATGTTTGTATTTGTGTCCCGATATCTGTATTTTGTTCAAGTTCTTCACGTTTTTCGACTTATGGCCTTTTAACTTCAGTCCGGCTTTCTAATTCTGCTCAGGTGGGAAAAACCAGGACACAGTCCACTTTTTGGTTATGACTACTGGTATCAACCACGACATAACACCATGATCAGTACATCTTTGGGAGCTCCATTCACATTTATAAAGGGATTCAACCCTCAACACGTATCTGATGGTCTGTATGGAAGACAAATATATGTCTACAGCTGGCCTAGAGGTGAACTTAAACAAACACTTGATCTCGGCAATACGGGGATGGTTCCCTTAGAGGTACACTTTGGAGAATCCAATCTTGTTGACCCACTAATTAATTAGTTCAACAAAACCGCACCATCCAACCATCGTATAGATTCAAATGTTAAGGTTGACTATTGTCGATCATTTGAATTCTCCCACCAATTTTTTTTTTGGGTTTCATATACCCACTTGCTAAAACTTCTTTCCTTCTGTTATTTCTTTATATTTGGTATCATCTTGCCATGAAGGTGCCTGAAATAAACGTGTGCGCATGACAGATTAGGTTCCTTCATGAACCTTTAGGAGATATAGGGTATGTTGGGTGTGCACTCTCCAGCACCATGGTGAGGTTTTTTAAGAATCCCGATGATTCATGGAGCCATGAGGTGCGTATATAGTCTCATCTTTGCGCAGAAAATTTCAGTGATATCCCTGATGTGACTACTCGTTTTCTCGTAGTCTAGGTAATGTATACAACTTAGAGGATCTGATACTAAGTAGTATTGATACCTCCGTTGAACCGATATTGCCAAGTAATAAATGATATCTAAGATCACAATAACAACGAAGAACACAAGTATAATGTAAAAGCTTCTAAGTTATCATGAGACACAAGAGATTTACGTGGTTCGACATTTGTCTACATCCACAGGGTAATGAGTGCTTGTTTTTGTATTAAGTTGTGGTGGTTACAAAGATCTTAAATGCTTCCCAAAGCAATAGAGATAACTCAAGTGGAAGTAAATACTTAAGTTCTAAACATTAAAGAGGTATAAGCTTAAGACTAGATCTTCTCTCCTAGATATTGAATGTCCTTAGTTTGTTGGTGAAGCTTGATATTAGTAGCCCCTCTTGCTCCAGGTATATCTTTGCTGCCTCTGGGTCCATCATCTGCTGATGTACCTTTCGTACCAATAGTACCTTCGTCCACCGCGTACTTTCTCCAGTTATATTTCGCCACCTCAGCTGGCCCACGTTCCTTCGGGAACTACCCAACCTTAGTACAGGTTGTACCTTCGTTCACCGCCAGCTTCCGCCAATCGGGTTCTGCCACGCTTTCTCTCTCCACGTGCCTAGATTCATGCGTGTAGATAAGAGATTTGAGCATTTAATGCTGATTGGATGCGTCATCTACCTCTGTCCCCTCCCCAGCTGACTCTATATAGACTAGGATTTTTCCTTCCTTATCTTGACCGTTCACGTCTTCTTTCTTGGGATGAGATAAAGTAGATCTGCGGAGGTATCCCTTGTTACTCAGGCTTCTCCGTTTAGCGAAGGCTACACAGTTAGGTATATATGCGGCCACTAAGATCGTGACACGTGCTCCACAGAATATTGGTATTCACAGTTTGCCCCTTTTCTTTCATCTTCTACCGTTTGGTAGAAGTGGAAGAAAACTTCCGTTACGCCGCCAATTTTGCACGTACCGATTGGGTGGTCCCTACATGTCCTTTAATGCAATAACTTCCCCTTGAATTCCGGGACATCCAAATTTTTTGGATTTTCCAGCCGCCTATAAGAGGGGAACAAAGAGAAGGGAATTTTATTAACTCCCTTTCCTCTTCTTCTTCGAACTGTCGCTCTCTATCCCTTTTATTGAGATACTCTTTTGCTGCTAACTGCTCCCCTTTTTCCTTCGATTCTCCGCGTGCTTTGGCTCCACTATGTCGATCATACAAGTAAATGATACCCGTATTTGGTCTTGATTTTCTCCATGCTTGCCCCTGTTGTATCGTTTTCGGACTATGAGATTTATTGATGTTGCTTATTATGCTTGCATGTGAGAATTCCTGCTTTCTTTTGCTTGTTTACGCTGTATGGGAACTTGGGTTTTGTTCCATTTTGATTTTTGATGATGGTTTCGGTATGATAGTTCTTCGCCTGCAACTTTGATCATGTGATCAAAGGTTTTTGATTTTCCCCCATGATATGTTTAGACTGTCCCCTTTGGTTGGTTAAGTGAAACCCATGCCCAAAGTTCGTCGGTTTTTTGCCCCCAATTCACTTTTGAATGAATTGCAATCTTCTTCTGCCATTGTTGATGGAGATGTTCTTCCTGCTGGTGTTAGGCATCATGAGGCTTTCAAAGAAACCTATGCGTAAGGGTCCAAAGATATCTGCGTCGACTGATCCTCCTCCGCGATCATCCTGATGCTACGCCATCTCCTCCTCCTGAGGATTCTGAGGTGGCTACGGTCGCTAAGGAGGAATTTGTTGTCGAGGATCTTCCACCTCCTCCTCCTCGCTATGAGCTTCAGAGGCTCCAACTGCGTGACAAGGACAACTTTGCTCATTTGTCTATTGATGGGATTACCAAGTCTTTTCGCCTTCATAAATTCGAGATTTTCTTCGTTAATGGCCCTGATGTTCTCACTGAGTCTCACATTCGGGATTTCCCTTATGATGAGAATAATCTTTTGATTAGCGTTGGCCAATTGGCCGCAGGTATGCTTCTTACTCTGTATAGTAGAATGGATCCTTTCTATTATGACGTCTTGTCCACCAGGGATGACCCGGCAAACAAGACCCAGGTCCGAGGAATTTACCAGTATACTGGTAATTACTGGCGTGCCCTTCGCGAAAGCTGGTATCGTATCAAGGGAAAGACTACTCTGAATTCTTATGACCCCTTTGCTGAAGGGAGACCTAAGCATGAGGACTATACCCCTGCCAACTTCAATGCTACGTATGCTGATGCTATTCAAAAAAGCAACCTTCTTCCTTGGAGTGTTGGTCCTCGTCGTATTCATGTTACTGCTAGGCAGATTAGGGAGGGTAATAACCTTCGCTTGCTGGAGGAGATTGATAAGACTGGTTTGACTACCTTATTCTGCTAGGCTGCCTTTGCCAAAGTATGACCGCATTCGTCTTGATCATGATGATCGTTGGGATCGTACTCCTCTTCGTGTGGTTGGTCCTTGGGATTATGGTTTCACCACTGCGGACCCCTCAGTCCCTCGTTCAGCTCGTTTTTTGCCTGAGAAGTATGATGGGTATCAGCCTTGGATTTTTAATCCTGCTGCTTCTCACGAGGTACCTTTGTTGTTAATATCTTCGTCTGCTTAGATATCTTTATCTGCTTTGATATCTTTGTTCTGATGGTCTTCTTTTGCAGTCTGTCCCTGCTTCTTCTGCTGGGACTGCTCCAGGCTCTGCTGGTAATTCTGTGGCCACAAGGATTAGGAAGAGAAAGGCTTTGGTTGAAACGCCTGCGGAGGTAAGGATCATTATCATACCTTTTTGCTTGTAAGTTCCTTAGTACCTTGCCCCCGATTCTTAGCTGACGCATGTGTTTCTTTACAGTCTTCCCAGGGAAGGGTAAGTTGAATACCGTGATTGATCTTGATGCTTTTTATGATGATCCCAAGGCTGCTGGCGAGGGACCCGGTGAAGAAAACATGGAGGATATCGAGGATACTGGCCTTAGTCCTTATTTGGATGATATTGAGGAGGATTTTGCCAAAGATATCCCTAGCCCCGTCCGAGCTGCTTCAGTTGAGGGTGAGAACCTTCTTGTTGGTACTGGTGCTCATCTAGTAGAGCTTGTTAGCGTTCAAGCCCCTGCACCTACGTTATCCTTGAAGATGCCTTCGTTGTCTGCTCCTAGCAAAGCTTTGCCCGCTATTCTTGTTGCTGTTGTGGCTTCTAAGAGTCTCCCTTCGTATCCTGCTACCTCCATTCAATCAAGTGGTTCGTTTTCTAAGGTTGTTACCCCCACGGTGAGGGATGGTAGCTCAGATTCTCAGCAGAAGAAGAAGGTTGTGATTTCACTAGACAACTTCTCCTTCAATGATGTTCCTGCTTCACTAGGGAGTACTCAGTCTGTTTCTACTGCCCCCGCTAGCAAAGCTGTTGGACCCCCACCTTCGTCACCAGATTGGACCGGACTGGGTAATCTTCCTTCTGCCGGTGACATGGATTTGGGCGGCTCTCAAGCTCCTCTTTCTGTTCCTAGCTCTTCCACCATGCCATCTTTTCGTCGTGGTGAGGGTTCAGCAGTCGTGCCCCTTGTTCGTGTTCAAACAAACGAGGGAATTGTCGCTGAATCTATCCAAGGTAGGTTGCCGGAGAGCTTGAGCTTGGGTAGTTCCGATGACGCTATTCTTGAGGCCATCCTGCGGGATTCCAAGGGTCCCTTTTCTGTTGGAGTTGATCATCATCATCTTGGTAGTTCTTTCGAGATAGCTTCACAGCTGGACGTGTTACCTTCCCAGTATCGTGCCGCCAAAGATTTGTTCTTTGACCCTGATTGTCTCTGCTCCAGTCAGAGGTTTGGTGAGATCCGTAAGGGTAGCATCCAAGAGATGGAGGCTTTCATGGATACCTACGCTAACTTCCTCCCCCGTCTTTCAGCGTTCTCAGTAAGTGATTCTTACCTTATCATTTTTCTTCTTAATCTGATCCTTCTTCCATCCTTATACTCCTTTGTTTGCATCTTTGCAAGCATATCGATGTTGGTTATACCTTATTCAAGGTTTATAGGGCTAAATGCACTCATTTGAGTGCCCTGCTGGAACATGCTCGTCAAGAGTATGCTCTTGCCGTTGCTCAGCAGCCTTCGTCGAGTGATGCTACTTCTGCTGCTAAGATATCTTCGTTGGAGGATGATCTGAGGAAAAACCACAGATCTCTAGAAGCTTGTTTATTGGCTCTTGAGAGAGCTAATAATGTTGCTAAGGTTGTCGAGGATGGTCGCAAATCTGTTGATGTTGTCTTAGCTGCCGAGTCTTTTAAAGCCATAGGTTTGTTTCTTCTTCTCCTTAGCTTTTTTATTTACTTTCTGGTTGCATAGTCCTAAGACAACCTTCGTCTGCCAGCCGACAGCTCTAGTGAACTTAGATGTCTTCGAGATCAAGTGGCCAAGTTAACCTCCGATGTTTGGTATTATCAAAAGAAGTCTGATAGGCTAATGAACGTAACTGTTCATTATGAGGCCCAACTTTCCCTTGAGCCTGCTCATAATGCAGACTTAGTGAAGCAGATGGCTTCGCTTCGTGAGGAGTGTGACGAACCCTTTGCTGGAAGGAGAGTCTCATTTTAAAGCAAAAGGAGGATATTGCCTTAGTCGAGAAGCGTCTCTCTGCCCAAGAAATTATTCGCAAGAAATATCATGCCGATTTTGAAGCTGCTTGTGCTTCTTTAGCTAAGGTTACTGCAGAGCGTAATGTTTTAACTTCTGAGGTCTGTTCTCTTAAGAACAAACTTATTGATGCCAGCTCCGTGCCTTCTTCCATGTCTCATGCATCCTTAATAAAGAGGTTTGAAGAGTTAGAGAATGTGTACCAAGTTTTATCCTCTGAGAATGCTTCGCTCCGGATAGATGTTGATGATCTTCGGACGGAGAGGGATACCCTTGTGGAAGACCTTGATGCGGCTGAGGCAGACCTTGCTGAGGCTCAACATAGTTTAGAAGAGTCACTTAGTCATGCCGAAGGTAGCTTAGGACAATTATTTTTTCCGTAGCATCCTTTGTATCTTTAGCTCCTTCTTCTTGTTGATGATACCCTTTGTGTTTGCAGGCCTCCAAGAGCAGTTGGTGGGTGCTAACGCCAAGATTAACCGCCTTGAGGGCCAGATATCTCAGCTGGAGATATCTCGCCAGTTTGATGATGCTGCTAAGTTTAAAGCTGAGGCGCTCAACAAGTTAATGATCAGCTTAGCGCTCAGATTAGGGAGCTTCGTCAGAAATCGGGTTCGGACCTAGCGGCGCAAGCTTCCCAAATGGAGGCGCAGTTCAAGCGTTCTTCCATTGACTATATTAACAATGCTTTTGCGGAGGCTGAGCTCCAAGCTGAGGGTGTTGTCTTCCCTCGCCTTCCTTACCCTTGATTGTGCTATGCTGACCTTGTTTTCAACCGAACTCCTTTGATGTATTGTGCCCCAGCTGAGGGGGCTTTGTTGTCTCCTTTCCTTGAAACAATGCTTCGTTATTTTCTGAACCTTCGTCATCTGTAACTTTGAGATGTGTTAGTTTTATTTTGGTAGTACTTATTTTAGTACTTTTATTATATATATATAAACATATTATGTCTAATTGTTTGCACATTCGAGTCATCACAAGGTGCTAAGGTGTTTTTAACCTTTGGTGGAACATTCATCATCCTACCCAAGTATCCTTTGGCTAGAAGGTACCGTGGTGGCGAGGGCTCTTACGTGGGTAATAATTTTCCTGTAACCCTACGCGTTCAGCGTGATTGCTGCTTTACTTCGACAAGGTATCTCTCTTTGTGGGATATATTGCTTATTATTTGCCTTTCAGTGGGATTCATTTTCCCTTAGGATCCGAGATTGACATATGCGCAGTTATGTCGCGCCTTGCCTCATCGTCAATTCTGACGGAGGGTGTCTTTTCTAACCCAATTTGTATTTAATAAACATGCACTCTTTCTTAGCAAAAAGTTTATTTCATTGATTAATTTGGTTTGTAATACCTTTGATCATGGATAGAACATGGCGGGCTATTACCCCTTCCCTTCTTCTCCTGAGTGATAACCATTCTCTTACGGGTAATACTTCTTTAGGTACATTGCATTCCAAGGGTATTGCAATACTTCCCCTTTGAGATTTCTTAAGTAGTATGAACCCTTTCCCGCAATATCGTGTATAATGTAGGGTCCATACCATGTCGGAGCTAGCTTCCCGCACTCTTTCTTCCTTTGATATGGTGGTATTTGACGTAGTACGTATTCTTCGACCACAAAGTTTCTAGGAATTACCCGTTTGTTGTATTCACGAGCCAGACTTCGTTGGTAGTTTACCATCCTTTGCAGAGCTACTTCCCGCCTTTCTTCAAGGTCATCAAGCTTTTCCAGCATAAGATCTGTTGTCAGATTCTTTTCCCATGCCTCTGTCTTCGTTGTTGGCAGTATTATCTCCGTTGGGATGACTGCTTCGGCTCCGTAGGTTAGTAAGAACGGAGTTTCTCCCGTGGCTGCCCTTCTAGTAGTACGGTAGGCCCAAAGGACATTGTGCAGCTGCTCGCACCATCTTTTCTTGTATGCCCCCAGCTTCTTTTTTAAGTTCATTGCTATCGTCTTATTAGTGGCCTCCGCTTGTCCATTGCTCTTAGGATATATCAGAGTAGACTTGTTTTTCTGAATATTGAAGGTGTTGAAGAGCATGTCTATGTTCTTTCCTTCCAACTGTTTGCCATTGTCAGAGACTATGGCGGCTGGTATCCCGAACCTGCAGATGATTTGCTCGAACAAGAATTTAAAGACATCTGTGTCCCTAATCCTTGCCAAAGCCCTTGCTTCCACCCATTTGGTGAAATAATCCGTAGCTACGATAAGGTATCTTCTTTTTGATGTCCCCTCTATCAAGGGTCCAACAATGTCAACTCCCCATTTGGCGAATGGCCACGGGCTGATGACCGAGTTAAGCTCCGTCGCTGGCGCTTTAATCTTCCTAGCATAGCGTTGGCATCTTTCACAACGCCTTGCTACATTCTTCGCATCTTCGTCCATGCTTAGCCAATAGTATCCTTGCATTTTGGCTTTGATTGCCAAAGACCTTCTTCCGCTATGATTGCCAGCTTCTCCGCTGTGTATATCATGCAGTATCCTTTTACCTTCGGTTTGTGAGAGACATCGCATCAAAGGTCCAAGAAATGACCTTCTATACAGTATCCCGTCTCGTAGTGTTTACTTGCCTTTGATTCGAGTTTTCGAGCTTCTTTGACGTCTGCGGGTAAGGTACCTTTATCAAGGTACTGGTGAATTGGGATTCTCCAATCGTCCTCAGCTTCGTCTTCGTTGCTTTCATCTGACGTGGGTTGATCTTTATCAGACTCACCAGCTTCGTTATCTGGCTCTCCCATCGCTTCATCTTCTTTTTCTTTTCTGCTTCCCTCATGGCCCTTGTTTGGACGGCTAAGGTTTCTTCAGTGTCGGAGGTTAGTCCTTCTATCGAAGGTTCATAAATTCTCCCAATTTGGACTGAGGTAGTGTTTCTGTCTCTCAGCATTGATGATATAAATGCCAAGGCATCTGCGTGTCTGTTATCTTTTCGGCAGACATGTCTGAATGTGACCTTGTTGATCTTTGACGCATGCTCCTGTAGCTTTAGATACGAAGATAGTATCGGATCCAGAGTTTGGTATTTGAGCTCTATTTGTAATGACCAATTGCGAATCACTAGTCAAACGGACATCTGATAAGCCCAGCTCCTGTGCTAAGCGTAGGCCGTGTATGACTGCCTCATACTCCGTGATGTTGTTAGTGTATTGTTCGAATTCTAACCTGAATGCATAGATGAGTCGGTCTCCAGTAGGGGTTGTTATCACGATCCCTATACCTGCGCCTTCTCCGTTGGAGGAGCCATCTACGAATATCTCCCACCTTCGTGAGTTCCGTGGTTCCAAGAGATCCTCTGGTTCCGGCTTGTCTTCCTCCATTCCTGGGATGTCGTCTATCTCAGCTTCGTCATTCAGAGGTAGGTCTGCCAAGAAGTCTGCTAAGATTTGTGATTTCTCCGCTTTCCTGGTTTCGAAGATTATGTGAAATTGTTTGATCATGGCATTCCATTTTGCCACTCTTCCAATCTTCTCCGTGTTCGAGGATTTGACTTATTTGAGCCTTCGTGAAAACTCGGATGGTGTGTGCATCGAAATATATTCTTAGCTTTTGTGTTGCCACTACTAAGGCATATATGAGTTGTTCCACCTTGGTGTAGTTACGCTCCGCTGCACTGAGTGTCTTGCTGATGTAGTATACGGGCTTTTCTCTTGCCCTTGGTCTCGTACCAACACTGCGCTCACAGCGTAGCTTGTTGCTGCTAGGTATAGTGTGAGTATTTCTCCTGGCTCCGGTTTCTGCAAGATGGGTACTGATACTAAGTACTCTTTGATCTTGCGAAAAGCTTGTTCGCACTCTTCGGTCCATGTGAACCTGCTTCCTTTCCTTAGTGTGTCAAAAAATGCTTTGCATTTATCTGATGATCTTGATATGAATCTTCCCATGGAAGCTAAAATTCCATTTAGCTTTTGCACTCCTTTTAGGGTTTGCGGAGATGGCATCTCCATTATTGCTCTGACCCTTTCAGGGTCTACTTCGATTCCTCGCTTGGTGACCAAGTAACCCAAGAATTTTCCTGAGGTAACTCCGAACGTACATTTGTCCGGGTTCACCTTCATGTGGTAGCTCCTCATGGCTTCAAATATCTCCCTTAGGTCCGAGAGATGGTTTTTTTGCTTCTTTGCTCACGAGCATGTCGTCTACGTAGACCTCCAGTATTTTTCTATCCATGGCTTGAAGATTTTGTCTACTAATCGTTGGTATGTTGCCCCCGCGTTTTTTAGTCCAAAAGGCATCCTTGTATAGCAATACAGGCCTCGTGGGGTAAAGAACGCAGTATGCTCCTGATCTTCTTCCGCAAGGGCTATTTGGTTATAGCCTGAGTATCCATCCATGAAGGATAGCCTTTGGTGGCCTTCGGTTGCATTGACCAGCTGGTCAATATTTGGCAGTGGGTAGCTGTCCTTGGGGCACGCCTTGTTGAGATTGCTAAAGTCGATGCAAATGCGTACACCTCCGTTCTTCTTAGGAACAATGACCATGTTTGATATCCAAGTGGGATATTTGACTTCTCGTATGAATCCAGCTGCAAGTAACTTTTGCAACTCTTTTTCCACCCCTTCGTGGTAGATGTCTGCCACTTTACGTATGCGTTGTTTGAACGGTGGTATCTCCGGTCTGAGCCGAAGGTGGTGTGAGACCAAATTCGGATCGATTCCCGGCATGTCTTCCATTGACCATGCGAAGACATCTGGTATTCTTTTAGTAGCCTTTGTAGTTGCATCTCCTCTTCTTCATCAAGCAAAGTTCCGATGTTGAGCATCTTTGGTTCTGCCTCCGTCCCGATGTTGATTTTCTTTGTTGGTTCTACCGGTGAGCAGATTTGAGGAGTGCTTTTCTTGTAATTGTCATTTGGCGGAGACATCTGCGCCTGGAGTGGCGGAGGTGCTTGTCTCCGGGTCTGAGACGGCTTTGGGTACTGAGGAGGCTGCGTCCTGTACTTCCTTGGTATTTGCCTTACTTCTTTCATGTTGTTGAGTAGCAGTTCTGTTAGCAGTTCTTTCTTCGTTGAGTCTGATTTCCGCTAGATTGCATAGCCTTGCGTCTTGCTGGTCGCCTTTGATTTCCATTTCACCCATAGGTGTAGGAAAGCGTAGGTACTGGTGATAAAGTTTTCCTCGCAGTCGATGGACCCATAGTCTGCCCATGATTACGTTGTAGGGCGAAGGTGCGTCCACCACAGAAGCGTGTACTGGTTACTAAGGGTCCTGCGTGTACCTGCAAGACGATTTCTCCCTTCGGTCTTGAGACTGCTCCATTAAAACCATATATTGTGCAAGTGGAAGAATCCATTTGTTTGATGTCAAACCCATGCGTAGGTAGGGTTCGTAAAATACACATTTAACGAACTGCCCCCATCCACAAGGACCTTCGTAACGTTCCATCCATGTATTGGAAGAGTGATCACTAGTGGATCGTTGTGCATTTCAACCTCCTGGTTGACGTCCTTTGTTGAAAAGGTTAATGGCGTGGCCATCCAGTCCTCCCAAGTGCTAGTGGGTGGTCCACTTAGCTTGAACACTTCATGGGATTCAATCTTCTTTCTGTTTCGAGCTAACTCGAGGATATCTTCGAGCATTTCTTCTTGACCTCCGCTGGAGAAGGTGATCATGTTGATCCATCCTGAGGTAGTTCTACCCTTTTCTTTGGGATCTCCTCAGTCTCCGCTGGCTGCAGTTGTACGTACTCCATGAATTTGCCTTCGTCGATGAATCTTTGGATCACGTTGCGCAGGTGGTAGCATGTATCAGTAGTATGTCCGTAGTATTGGTGGTACACAGTACTCCTTAGACTCCTTTGTCTTTTCTGGATGCTTTCCCCTAGTATTAGGGTAAGGAAAGCCTGGCTTTGCTCCCTCCTTGCTTAGGATGTGAGAGAAAGTTGTGTTTAACTTGTGTAGACCTTATCCATAAATTCTTTCTTCTTCCTGCCTCGTTTTCCATCTCCGTGCTTGGATCGCTTGTCTCGAGAATTGGTTCTCCCCCGGCTTCGTTTTGTCGCTTAGATACCTCCGGAATTGGTTCCAGAGAGTTAGTTCGTTGCGGAGCCGTTGTTGCCTTTGCTTGTGCCCTGGGGTTGTCCTTCTGGATTTCTTCGAGTCTGATGTAACGGTCCTGGACAACCCTGAGCTCGCCTTCGGAATCGAGGGCTCTGTTGTGAAGCTCCACGAAGATGGCTGAGGTTCTATCAAGTCCGTACTTATAGCAATTTATGCTAATTTCTGGATTGACTTTTCCAATTGCTTGGCATGTCTTTTTCCACCTGTCTGTGTACTGCATCAGTGTCTCCCGGGACCGATAGCTAAAGCAAATAGCCTATCTAACCCCGCCTTTGTTGATTTGTTGTACATGTATGTCTCCAAAAACACCGTAGATAATTGCTCGAAGGAGTCAATTGAGTTTGCTGGTAAGTTGTCATACCAGGCCAGTGCTGATCCCGTCAAGCTTGCTGGGAAGTACCTACAAAGTACCACCTCGTTTCTTTCCCAATGGGCAAGGACACGAGTGTAATACCGTAGGTGGTGCGGGATCTGAGGTACCGTTGTATGCTTGGAACGTAGGTACCGGGCATTTCGGAGGGATGGTTTCCCTCAAAATGCGAAAGGATAGTGGTGACGTGGTTGCCTCCTGTAGTACTTCTTCTAGTCTTGCGCCTGCGTGGCCAGTTTTTAGGCCTTGGATCTCCTTCCGCATTTTCTCCATTTGCTCCATGACCATGTTCACATTGTGAGCATCTTTGGAAAATGCTTCGTCGTAGTAGGTTTGAGAGGGCTTGTATGTTGAATCCGTTTCATCTGGATCATGGTGCGCTCCCTTGCTCCTTAGGCTGATTCGCCTTTGGTGGGTTGAGATCCACCCTTCGTCTTCCTGAGATAGCCCCATTTTCACGCCTCGGTTGTGGAGGGTGAGTTTGGGAACCTTCGACTTGTATGTCTAACATACCTTTGAGGTTCTGGTTCTCTTGGGCCATCTCGTGCATTGCATCTTCGTTTTTCTTGTTACGGAGTAACAAAGCTGCTATTTGTGCCGCCATTTGGTCTTCGTTGTGGGTTCCACCCCCTGAGGAGTGTGTCTGCTGGATCTTCAGAGTTTTCCACTCCTTCCTCTATAATTGGCGCGTCTGGATCTATCTGAATTGGAGTTAGGTTTCCCAACCCTCGCCCCGTAGGAGCTAAGGTTCTGGGTAACCCTGCGTTGGCCGCAGGTGGCTTCGTAGCTGTAGCATGCTCCGGTAATGGCATGTCGTAGATTGGTTGAGCTCCTGATGTTTGCCCCATCCCTTCAGCAGGAATAGGCGATTTGTTAGCAACTGTTCTTCTTGCTATTTCGCTTTGTCCGTCCTCCGCTTCATTCCTTTGGTTTGCTTGAGACGGCTTTTGGGATCTCCCTCTTGTGATAGCTGGTCGTGAGCTTGTTGGTACATCAGTTGGTTTCTGCATGCCTTCGGCTTTGGTTATCCTGCGGTTACAGAAAAATCGAAGAAGTCTGCTACTTGGGTACCTTCGTTAAAAGTAGCTATTAATGCTCTGACACAGAAGACTGTTAAGCAGCTTTTTCAGAAAAAGGACTGAAATAATGTTTTTGACAGACGGGTATTAAATGCTTATGACATCCTTGGAAAATGCAACCTTAAAATGTCGAAAACCAATGAAAAGGGGGGTGTCAGATCTTGCGAAAAACAAGGCTATTAAATGCGTTGGAAGATCTTTTATCCTTAAAATTTTACTGAGATTCCTCTGTCAGTCAAAGGTTCTCAGATCTAAGATGCGCTTTGTTTAAGAAAGGTTGTTTTAGTATAAAACAAACAATTTTGCGTTTTGTGAGTATGTTTTTTGAAAGATTTGTTGTGGATTTGTAATAAGGCACGTTTTTAGAGACTATGAACTCAAAAACATACACAAATAATGGATGAACGAATCACTAAAGAGTGAGATTTATCGGTGAAACACAAATCCCTTCGTTTCAGAAGATGTATAAGTAAAATGTAAAACTGTGTCTAAACTCAGGTTCGTGAGCAAAACACGGTGGGCGCCAAACTGTGACTACTTGTTTTCCCGTAGTCTACATAATATATAAAGCTCAGAGGATCTGATACTAAGTAGTATTGATACCTCTGTTGAACCGATATTGCCAAGTAATAAATGATATCTAAGATCACAATAACAACGAAGAACACAAGTATAATGTAAAAGCTTCTAAGTTATCATGAGACACAAGAGATTTACGTGGTTCGACATTTGTCTACATCCAAGGGGTAATGAGTGCTTGTTTTTGTATTAAGTTGTGGTGGTTACAAAGATCTTAAATGCTTCCCAAAGTAATAGAGAGAACTCAAGTGGAAGTAAATACTTAAGTTCTAAACATTAAAGAGGTATAAGCTTAAGACTAGATCTTCTCTCCTAGATATTGAATGCCCTTAGTTTGTTGGTGAAGCTTGATATTTATAGCCCCTCTTGCTCCAGGTATATCTTTGCTGCCTCTGGGTCCATCATCTGCCGATATACCTTTCGTACCAATGGTACCTTCGTCCACCGCGTACTTTCTCCAGTTATATTTCGCCACCTCAGCTGGCCCACGTTCCTCCGGGAACTACCCAACCTTAGTACAGGTTGTACCTTCGTTCACTGCCAGCTTCCGCCAATCGGGTTCTGCCACGCTTTCTCTTTCCACGTGCCTAGATTCATGCGTGTAGATAAGAGATTTGAGCATTTAATGCTGATTGGATGCGTCATCTACCTCTGTCCCCTCCCCAGCTGACTCTATATAGACTAGGATTTTTCCTTCCTTATCTTGACCGTTCACGTCTTCTTTCTTGGGATGAGATAAAGTAGATCTGCGGAGGTATCCCTTGTTACTCAGGACTCTCTGTTTCGCGAAGGCTACACAGTTAGGTATATATGCGGCCACTAAGATCGTGACACGTGCTCCACTGAATATTGGTATTCACAACTGACTTGGACCTTTATTATGTATGCAGGTTGCCATCTCAGTGAAACCATTGAAGGTCAAAAACTAGATTCCTCCTGAAATGGCAGGATTTATCACTGATTTACTTATCTCTGTTGATTATCGTTACCTGTACTTTGTTAATTGGTTTCATGGAGATGTTAGACAATATAACATAGAGGACCCCAAGAATCCTGTTTTGAAGGGGCAAATTTGGGTTGGTACACTGCTCAAAAAGGGAAGCCCTGTTGTGGCAGAAGATGAGAATGGGAACGACTGGCAGTGTGATGTTCCAGAGGTCCAGGTATGTCTATAACAGTAAAGCCTTTCTCTTTACATGTATCTACATAGACTCTGATTTGCTGCAAATAAGCCAAGTGTCTATGTAAGGAATCAATCAGCGTTTCGCACATGACACATACATAATCGTGTCCATCGTTTTCTTCACAATGATTTGTTATGCTCCATAATACCGTACATGTTCGGTGCCTAATGGTGCACTAATTTTTCAAGGTAAGCAACTGAGGGGAGGCCCTCAAATGCTCCAGTTAAGTTTAGATGGAAAAACGATGTATGTGACAAATTCTCTCTTCAGCAGCTGGGACAAACAATTTTATCCGGAGCTCGTGCAGAAAGGTTCTCACATGATACAAATTGATGTCGACATTGAGAAAGGAGGTTTGGCGATAAACCCAAACTTCTTTGTGGATTTTGAATCTGAACCTGATGGTCCTTCATTGGCTCATGAAATGCGACATCCTGGTGGTGACTGCACTTCGGATATCTGGGTCTAAACTAATGAACTTCTCATAATGAAAAATAAAGGACTGAGATCAACTTAGTCAATGGTCAGTAAAAGCATCTGTACAAGATCAATTTGTTAACATTATTAAGATCTGTAGCTCTGTATATATACTGTTCTGCTGGCAAGTGGAATATTGTATCTTGGAAAGCTGTTCTGGATAAATCTAATCTGGAACACTGCTTTAGAAAACAAGTGGCGAACTGCAAATATTCATCAAGTTCCAAGGGATAGATAGGACTGCATTAACCTAATAATATTTACTTACTTCTAAGCAAATGTATAGAAATGGCATTTACCAGTACTGGAAAAATTATTGATGAAACAACCTTTTTTTTGTAACTAAACCACCTTTTACAAAGCAGTTTATGATCCTGGGTAAACCCCCTTAATTTGGAAAGGCCTTTGAGAGAAAACACCATTCAATGCAACAAAGGAGGCCTAACAACCAATACGAGCACCCAAAACCAGCCTAGACTTCAAACAAACCACAAAAGCAACCAAGCAACCAAGGTAGTTAATCTCGGTTGTACATGCCGATATTAACGGATTTTATAGGATATCGGAAAAAATCTGTACGATACATTAAATATCGGCGATACGAAGGAGGAACGATAAAAACATGTGTATCATCCTGTACAGCCCGATATACCAGTTTCACTTGTACACCTATAATATAGGGGGAGGGTATTTACGTAATTCAATTGCCAAGTCTTAAATACCCTAATCTCATAGTGTTTTATTCCCATCTCTTGCACAGCCATGTTTCTCTCTCTGCAGCCGAGAAGCTGCGAAATACCTTCCTAAATCGGTACAATCTAGTTCAACTGATATATTCGTCATATTTTATTGTCATTCAAATTGATTCTGTGATATTAGAACTATACTCAACTGGTAATTTTACTATATTAGTTATATTTCTGTGATTTTTGACTTAAATATTGGATTTAACCAATCTTTCCTAAATCTGTATCATAACTCATGTATCAGTCATAATTCTATGAACCCAATTCGTATTAGTTATCTTTCATCTTGATTTTTGACTGCATACTCACTCAAATAACATCCAGTTAGTTTAGGCAAAATCACTTATTGCTGAACTGAAATGACAATTGTAAACGTTGAGTTCCTTTCACTTATTGCTGTTAAGTTCAGGTTTGAGTTCCTTTCACTTCTTCTAAAATAATTTCTAATTGGAGTGTGTGGTTTTCAATTTCAGGATAAATATGGAAAGTGATCCATTACCACTGGATATTGCTTCTCAATCTCAGACTGCCACTGAAGCTCAGACTTCCGCTCAAGATCCAAAGAAAGATATTGCTTGGGAATGAGCTGAAAGCACTTCTAAAAAAACACCCTTATTTGTAAGTTATGTAAGAAAATAATATCTGGGGGAATCACTAGGTTCAAGTTGCATATATTGAGTAAGAGAGGGGAAGTTACAGGATGTCCTAATGCAACTAGAGAAGTTATTGCCAAGATTAGAGATGTTGATATAGTAAAGAAGAAAGAAAAGGTTCACAGGGGTCAGATTGATCTGATGTATGCAGCTGCTGATTTTGATGGAGAATCTGGAGGCGACGAAGATATTGAGGTACATGAGGTTGAAGCTGATGTCATTGTTCCATCTAAAAGAAAATTTAAAGGCATAAGTAATGTAAGAGGTCCTATTGAAAAATTCATGAAAACTAATTTCTCAAAAGTGAAGCAAACAACACTCGAGAGACAAAGTGTAGATAGGGAAAAACGATTTGCTGGTTTTTAAGGAATTGAGGAGACGACCGTACGGAGGATACTCTTCGAACCGAGCAAAATGTTAAACCTCACATAGATGCACCGCTGCAAAGGGGGTGCTTTATATTCGAGAGGTCAATCTGTAGTACTCCGGCCTAAATCAAGACAATGACCGTTCCAGAGTAAATTCGGTCACAAGAGAGGATGGGTTGATCTGTAGGAGGGAAGCTGGGAAATGTGTGGAATCAATGATAATCAAAGATTGTGGGTGTGTGAATTCTGAATATGATAAGCTCTCAATGATTGAAATTGCTCAATTGAGAGTAGTTGCTCAATTGATGAGTTGATGATCTCGTGTTGTCGATGAGACGTGAGATTGATGATACCGTTGATGCTGATCCCTCAATCATGATTTAGAGACTTATTTATATTGCTGGAATTTCAGACACCATGACCCCATGAAGTGTGACAGTTGATGGAATCAAGGAATGGGGAAGTGGAGATCGTGTTTGAAACCAGTTGCTCGACGTGTGGAGACTTGGTCGATTTTCCACCCACTACCTCGTGAATTCCTTCAACTGATTGCATGACTTGCTCACATTCCATCGTGTGTTTGAACACATGTGTCGTAGACCGCCAGACCAAAACCTTAAGTGATACTCCCCCCCCCCCCCCCCCCCCCCAAAGTGAAACGATTGATGTCTCGTGGTATGTTCGTCAATTGATTACTTCGTGGTTTGATGGGACGATGAGTCCATGTAGTTGCTGAGTTGAACATGATGTTCTAAAACTCATGAATTGAACATGTCATGAGACAGAGGTATAGTTCTTACGACGAAGTGAGCAAGTATTGCTCATTCGATGGATCGTTGAATATTGATTGTTGAACCAATATTCCTTGGTTTGAGCAAATGTTTATCATCTGAGCAAGTGTTGCTCATGTGATGAATTCTAGAATATTTGATCGTCTGAGCATGTGTTGCTCATCTGATGGATTATTGGCAGCGTACCAAAAATATTAATTAGAATACTGATCGTTGAACCGAGCATAATTAATAAAATTAATGACCATGAGGTCGTCGTAAAATTATTAAGGTTGGAATCTGGAATGATGATCATTGGATTCAAAAACCCTAATTTGATCAATTGATGACCAATTCATGGTTCGTCAGAAGTTTAACCATGGGATGAAGGAGGGAGCGAATACATGGGATTGTGGATCAACCATGTAATGCCCATATGCTCACGTGAGCAAATACAAAGAACTCATGAAGAGTTGACGATTTGTTGGTGAAAGAATGATTAAATGCTGGTTTAATCATTTATTCGAAAATGCTCGTCTGAGCCTTAGGTGAGAAAACCTAATTAATTATGACGGAGTGAGGGACCGACCATGGGGTCATGAAACCTTCCCTGGGTAGTCACGTGACCGCCTGATGATCACTTCATGAAAATCCAAAGTGTTTGGAAGAGACTTGGACCTAATACGTGCAATTGTGCAAATTAGGTCAAAACTGTGAAACTTGATGGGAACGGCTTCTGTAAGCCAAAGAGCCAATCTTGGTCGGTCAAGATAACATGCTCGTGTCCCCAAGGCGTCCGCGTCTCAGTCCTGAGAATTTTGATATTTTCTGCGTGCAATTGAGCATCCATTCGAGAAAATATGCCAAAATTAGGGTTTCCGACGAAACTGAGGAAAACACCATGAGATGATGGAAAATAATTATAAATAAGGAATAAGGAGGCGTGGGGACCGCCGAAGCCAGGCATATGGTCGCCCGTCGTGACCACGGTCCCCCGTGGTGCCATTTTCCTTAATTTTATAATATTTTTGATGATTTTATGAAGAATTCATAAATTTGATGAATTTAGGGAGTTTCCATGAATTGAAGGAGTTTTCATGAGTTCAAGGAAGCAAAAAAATATAAAATAATAAAAACAGGGCGTGGGGACCGTGGGGGGTGGGGGGCTAGGGGGTGCCACGAGTTTTCATAATTTTTTATATTTTTAAGTATTTTTCATGATTTGAGGGAATTTTTCCTAATTTGAGAGAAATACCATGAAATCAAGGAATTTGATGAATTCAAGGAAAAATAAAATAAAATAATAAAACAAGGGGCGTGTGGGACGGCTAGGGCATGGCCGGCCGGCTAGTGGCCCGGTCCCACAAGTTTTCATAATTTTATTTATTATTTGATGATTTGTGCAAAATACCATGAAATCAAGGAGTTTTTTCATGAAATTAGAGAAATAATAATAATAAATAATGAGGAACCGTGAGGTGTGGGGCCGGCTGGGACCAAGGCATGGCCGGTTGGCCAACGGTCACCCCCACACTTCTTTCCTTAATTTTATATTATTTTTTACGAATTTATGAAAATACCATGAAACCGAGGAGTTTCCTCGAGACGAAGGAGATTTGATAAAATGAGAGAATTTTCATCAAATCATGGAAAATAATAAAAATGCATTAAAAATATAAAACTGGCGTGGGATTGACCACGACACGGTCGGTCGGTCGTGTGTCCGTGCTCCCAGCACCCTGGTCAATATTTTTAATTATTTATTATTTTCTTCCCTATTTTGCATAGGTTCATCGTTTCGTTGTATTTTGAAATACTCGTTCGTGCGGTGACTGTTAGTGTATCGTCGTTGAATACACCTTCACCATTTGAATCGGGGCTTACTTAGAGGTAGCTCAGACGCCCGGTTGTTGATTATTTATTACTAATTGTGGAATTCGGTGGAGAATAATTCACAAAACTGAGTAATAAGATGTTTATTATTAATTCATAAGATCAGCTGAGGATTCGACTACGAATTCAGAATAATAAAGTGAGCATTACCATTCCATGGGATCGTAGATTCGACCATAGAATCAGAGTAATTAAGATTTATCTATTACCATTTATGAGACCAGTTGTGGATTCGATCATGAAATCGGAGTAAGAGATGATAATATAGTTATTGCTATTCTATGAGATCAAGCCGTGGATTCGATCATAGAATCAGAACAATTGTTTATTGCCATTCCATGGGACCAGTCGTGGATTCGACCATGGAATAGGAGCAATTGTTATTGCCATTCCATGGGACCAGTCGTGGATTCGACCATGGAATAGGAGCAATAATAGATTATTCTGGGAATTCAGTAGTGAATGTCACGGCAGAATTAATCTTAATTAGGAATAATTAACTTTGTGGCTCTATACTAGCAGAGCAAGCTGTCTAGGAGCATTAATTATCCCGATATGAGCTTGTCGGTAAGTCATATCCTTTATATAGTCAGGGTAAACTCGTTGTTTGTTCCTGAAGACGTTATCGCTCTATACTAGCAGAGCAAGCTGTCTAGGAGCCGTCCATCTCGTGATACTATATAAATAATCACTGAAAGTGTTCAGTATTCATGAGATATGCCGTTGTCCAGTCGTGAGACTACATATCTACATGTACTCTGAGAGAAAGTACTCTCCGTTGAGAATTCGATGAGAGACCCGTGTCTCAATACTCACGTCTGATTGCTGGATCAGAGCTTCGTATAATTATGAGTTTACGATTTTAGCCCTTGTCGAAAATCCACCATCTACATTAAGTCCCCTGCTTACTGAGGAAAGCTGTGTTCCTCAGTCAGCATTAAATGGTGATTTTCCGGCCATAAATAATAATACCAGTAATTGAACTTAGTCGTAAGTTGAGACGTTACCGGATTTAGAGAGCATGAGCAAACCACGACTTGATGAAGGCTTCAATGTCATGATTGGAGCATCGTTTGATGAGCATAAAGTGGTAGCACCGCTGATTTGGTGATGGAACCTTGGTCGTTTAGGATTCGCGGGCCGGGCCCAAGAAAGGAATCCGTTTTAGCACGGACGCTCGTTCGTTCGTTAGTTTAAGAAACAACAAAATAGACCTGAGTCTAATGATAAAAATTTTGTCTATGAGCTTTCACGAAAAACAAAATTTTATTTTTAAATATGTGAGATTTCACAAAGTGGAATAAACTCTCGTTTCAAAGGTGGATGCTCGTACGAGAGAAAAGTTTTTTTTTTTAAATAGACGTGCGTCTGTTAGTAATAAAATTTTGTTTATGAGCTTTCATGAAATTTTTTATCTCGAGCTTTCAGAAATCTTTGAGAATATACTCTCGCTTCAGAGACAGATGCTCGTGCGAGGGAGCAAAAATATATAGATATATTTTCCAAATTTACGTGAGTTTCACGTTAAATATTTATATAGTTTGTAAAATCATGTTTTGATTTTGAACAACTGTTGAATGTAGACCATTATACATGGTAAAATAATGTCTATATGTGAGTTTTCACAATCGTAGAATGGACGTCTGTCCAGATTTTGAGAAACCAGTGAATGTTCACATTGTAAAATTTACGTGGGTTGTTCACGGTTTTATGAAAATCATGTCAGAATTTTGCTCGTCTTAGCAGGTTTGAAGGAACGAGCAAGATTTGAAGTATTAACTCATGTACTGTTAGTGGAATCGTAAACAGGTAAGAGTTGAAAGTTACCATTTTTGCAGACGCTGATGTGAGCATCTTTATTCCATGATTCGTTGTTTTGTTGAATCTGCGCTTTGAATGATGCGCTGAATGTTATGCATCTGTCACAGCCACTTTGCAAGAATGACTGACTCCCATGATGACACTTTCAAAGACGATGTTTCCAGGGATGACATCTCCGCGGGTGCAACTTCAAGAAATGGTACTTCTGGGACCTCTGAGTGATGGTGAGAGATCCTTCATACTGAGTTGTACTCCTGGTTATTTCATCAACTATACCACAGGATGATCGTTTGTTTGTCGTTTGTTTTTTTGTTTGTTTTTGACTCCTCGGAAATGGAAGAAAGTCTTCGGGGCGGAGCACCCAGAAGTAAGGACTACAGGATGTTAGCAAATGACGTGCAGTCCCCAGCCGTTTCTTTGGTGAGTTGTTAGCGCTCCTTGTGTCATGACTTTTTCCTGCCCGTGCAATTAGGATCACGAGACCAAGGTTTTGTTATTTCTTTTCAGACCTTTTCTCCATCGATTGACGGTCTTCAACTTGTTCCCAGGCGAACAATTCAGGAATCCAGTACTGATGAAGAAGTCGATGTAAATATCTCTTTCGTGCAGGTGATCACGGCATCTCCTTGAATGAAATAATAATAATTTTTTTGATGAATCCAGGAAGAAACCATTGTAGATAAGAAGCATGTTGATGAAGCGCACTCTTCTTTGGGACATGGGAATATGGAGAATTCCCGAAATCCCGAATCGAATGGAGATAGTGGTGTTGTCAACGGAGATTCTGGCATTGTCGAGGCTTCAAATGATTTAGAGACTCCCTTAGTAAGTATATCTCCTGTAATTTCTTCAAAGATATGATATCGCTGATTCGTGAATGAATGAATGAAAATCCATGTGAATTTATGGATAACTTTGCCGAAATACGTCACCAGAAAATTTCAGACTTCAGATTTTACTAGAAACGCTGTAGAATCCTCGTCCGAAGTCAGATTTTCTCGGTTTGCATATGTATCTTCAAGCCCAGGAAATTTCCAAGCTTTAAAGAAGCTCTTTGAAGTTTGAGCATGTTTAGGGCCTGAAAAAGGCGAAATAGTGAACTTCCAGGAGACCTTCAGAACTTTTCCAGATTGCATGTTGTCCGATGTTTTGGCCACATCTGTTAGCTCGTTCATCCGATTGCTATGAAATTTTGATATGTTGTAGTCAACATCCATACGAAGATAATGGTATATGACCCAACCTTAAATTTTATCAATTTTGCTCCCAGTTTCCGTTGAATACATGGCATGTAAAATCTCTTCAGCTGAGCTTGTTTGAAAACGTGTTTCATGACTTCTACACTATTTGCGCATGTCTTGGGTGCATAATAAGGAACTTAGATGATGTTAGTTCACTTACATTCTGAATTTTATGGTTGTGTTGGGTTTCCACGCTTGAATCATTCTAATCCCATGTAATCTTCACATTAGGTGCCAAATGCTGAAGTTGGGAATAATGGATCCAACAATGATGACTTGAGCAACTATGGAGCCGTTGATAATGAGACCTCCATCCCTGTACCTCAAGGTCATGGAAAGCTTGTTGTTGATGCCGTGGAGGTGACTGAAACTCCAATTTTGCGTGGGATGGTGGAACCCGAATCGAGAATGGAAGAAGCTGCTTCAACCGAAGTTGTTCCTATGATTGCTGACGCTGCTCCAGCGACTGAGAACCGGATAATAGTGCATGAGTATCCCGCAGGGACTGCTTTTACTCCTTCATTTGGTGAGATACTCCCATATCGCAGGTTTGTTGGTGGATTTAGCGTTCCCATTAGATATGCTGCTATGTACAAGAAACCGTGGAAGACGTATGGGCACATCGTCGTTACCAAGGATCCGGAGCATAGTTATTTCTTGACGAGGCAAGTAGAAGCCATCTTGCGTGTTATAAATGATATCCGCATCACAGCTGGAAATACTGTCACCCGGGATGTACTCTTTGATTGGGAGTACAACTTGAAGAAAGCTGAAGAACTTGGCTTCAATCTGAAATGGCTTCGTCAAAAGATTGATGCTATCAGGAAAGCAGTGGAAGGTGACACTCCTTTCACCACCAGTGATGCCGTGTTGAAGAAGATGGATGAAGTTTCTCCAAAGACCGAAAAGGCTAGAACCATGATTATAGATATAATCTTTGCTACTTCATCCAGTGAGCCTTTTACATTCACGAACTAGTTGATGAGTTGAGCGTCCGTAAGATGAAGGTGTACTGAGAGTTCAACCTGAATGCTCCTGAAAGCATAACTTTACCACGAACTGGCTTTGTCAGTGAGTCGACATTGTTGCGGTAGATGGCATCAAGAGTTTTCATACTGGATGTGATTGGTGAAGAGAGAAAGTTCCTCAATCATGCAGGGGCTTGTGACATAGCGAAAACCCGTTGATGAAGTTTCACGGAATCACCTCAGGTTGCCCCCGGTGTATATTGAAGGAGTTAGCGCCATCCATGATGTTGCATATGCTTCAGAAGTCTTATCATGGGATAATGAAGACTTATCGTTTAGTTACACTTTGATCGTGCTGGTGTTGAATCAATGTGTCATCGTCGAGATATTTGTGCTGAAGCTGTACTCTTTGATTGGGAGTACAATTTGATGGCTTTTTTAGATGCTTGAGCGTTGAAACGTATATTCCTTAAGCATCGAATGTCTTAGGGGTTTGATCGTCTCGGCCCTGGAGTATCTTCTGTTGATTCAGCATCCCTTTCGTTGCAGTAGTGGGATTCGACACTTGTGCAGACATCAGAGCTTTCTGATTTTGTGGAACACATGGACTTGCAGGAGAAACGCCCAAAGTGTTCTTTGCCATGTTTGGACGTCAATAATGAATATTTCAGTGCTTGATTCGGAGAAACGTCAGATTCAACCACTTGGTAAAATACTAATGCGGTGAAGCTACCATTCATAACGTCTTGTAGAGTTGCTAGCATAATTAAGTCCCCATGCTAGGATAGCATGTGGGGAAATAAATGACATAGACATGGAATGAGACTTGCCTGAGCGCGGAACCTCTTGATGAATGTCTATGCATATTTTGCAGGTTCTTGCTTCAACCTCGTCGAAATTACTCAAAGTACTCTGATGAAGGAATGTCCGTCAAATCTTCTGGATTAGAACTTTCTTCGTTGGAGAGATGTGTAACCAAAGGCGCTTTGTAAGTACTCATCTTTTCAGCATGGATCCACGCTCGTCTGAAGGATATGTCATATCCTGGATCTTCTTGATTGATTATGTGAAACTTGGTTTCTGTCCAGGTTGAACTTATGTTCACTTTGAGAATGATGTAGCCATAAGTATTTCCGAGCGCTCCTTCCAGGTCTCTGATTGAGATGGAGCATGAGTATCTTCTTGTCGAGTGATGCATGTGGATCCGATGGTTTTCAGTGGAATTTTGTTGATGGAGGTGTC
Organism: Papaver somniferum; assembly: GCF_003573695.1. NCBI lineage: Eukaryota > Viridiplantae > Streptophyta > Magnoliopsida > Ranunculales > Papaveraceae > Papaver > Papaver somniferum. The sequence goes on from NC_039364.1 coordinate 26,959,603, forward strand.
AGCATCGATCAACGTTCTTCCAAATCCGTTTCTTCTGAGATTGACTGTGGTAAGCAGTCCCCAGTAGTGCATATCTTGGTCTGTGGTTGGAGGCTCAAGAAGTATTTTCGGAATGGACTTCTTGACACGATGTGGTTCAGTACTGTGAACATGTCTCTCCTTTGTGCATTTGACAGATAACGCAATTCATGTTCGACCAAGGATTGAACTGCCTCTTTGATAGGTTGTTCAGAGAGTGTAAGGTTTTGACTGGGAGAGGATTCATGTGTACTCCTTCAGTCCCCAGTTGAAGCTATTGTGGATCAACCTTCTCTTTGAAAATGTGCTTCAAAACTCCGCAATCGCTTGTGGGATGATTGACGAACCTGTGGAAGCGGCAGTAACGAGGACTTTCCATGTCTTCTTCATGGTTCTTTCTTGACATATCGCAACTTGATTGCACCATCTTGGACCCAGACATCCAGGAGTTCGATCACCTCTTTAATGGAAAAAGGAAAGTTAGGTGCTTCTTGATCAGGAACTCTTGTGCGTTGGTCAGAGGCTTGTGCATCTTGCTTATCCTTCCTTTGTGCTTTTGAAGGAGCTGAGGTATGCTTGCGCGGCGGTTTGGATTTCCGTTTTCTCCCTTATGCAACAGTGTTTATGGAAGGCTGGAGGTTTTACTGCTTCTTGATCAGACGTCTGCTACCTCGAGTGTCTCGCGGTTCTTCAGCCTTTGTAGCTTTTGTTCTTTCCAGTAAAGCGGGTGCAGTAGTTGCCGATCTCTTCGCCGCTTCATGAAGCTCTGAGAAGGACTGGAAACGGATATTTTCCAATAAATCTCTGTAGACTGGGATCATGCCGTTGATACACAAGTATACCAGTTGCTGCTCCATGACGTCTGGATCATGGCAATCCAACGCTTGAACTCTGAACCTTTTCACATAATCGTTAGGATGTTCGTTGTTCCTTTGAAACATCCTTCCGAGATCAGAGAGGGTAATTTGCTCTGAAACGAAGAAATACTTCCTATAGAAAGCATTAACCATTTCTCCCCAACCGTTGATAGTTCCTGGTGCGATGTTGTTGTACCAGGTGTATGCTCTCCCTTTCAAGGATTTTGAAAATTCTTTGAGGCGAACAACATGGTTATGCTCATGTTCACCCAAAGCTTTCAGGAACCGAGAAACATGTTCCCAAGCATTGTCGGTTCCGTCGTACAAAGTAAAGGTTGGAGAGATATAACCTTTTGGAAGAGGAATCCTCTGCATAGCAACAGGGTATGGAGGCTGGTGACGATGGACATGTGGGGTCTTGTCCTTTCCACGGTTCTCCAGAAGGCGTTCCAAATCCTCCCGAGTGATGAAGTTTGATGACTCCTTAGCCGATGGATCGTCTGCAGTTTTGCGGACTTCATCATCATCTACTGTATGAATCGAAATTACCTCAGGATCAACGTCTGAGGATTTTTCCTTCTCTTTTCCTTTTCCTTGGGTCTTCCCTGACATTGTATCAGTGAGAGCCTTCAGTTGATTAAATATCTTCTTTTGTGATGTAGCCATAGCGGTTTGATTCTTTGCAAGAGTCTCTTGCAATTTGATGAGATCAGCAATCGTAGGTGGGTTTTCTCTGATTTCCTCAGGGGAACGACCGAACAGGGGATGAGCTCCAGTCTGATGAGGAGTGACGCCACCGCCATTGTTGGAAGCAGAAATGGTTTCTGGAATATCATCATTAGTGTCATTGATAGTGTTAGCATCATTTACGTTAGGATCTTCGATCGTGTGTGACCTAAGATCAACCATCTTGTGAAAGCTTGAGATTGCAACCGAGAGATTAATCTCCCACTGTGGTCTCCAATATGTAGATGAGGAAAAACGATTTGCTGGTTTTTAAGGAATTGAGGAGACGACCATACAGAGGAGACTCCTCGAACCGAGTGAAATGTTAAACCTCACACAGATGCACCGCTGCAAAGGGGGTGCTTTAGATTCGAGAGATCAATCTGTAGTACTCCGGCCTAAATCAATAAAATGATCGTTCCAGAGTAAATTCGGTCACAAGAGAGGATGGGTTGATCTGTAGGAGGGAAGCTGGGAAATGTGTGGAATCAATGGTAATCAATGATTGTGGGTGTGTGAATTCTGAATATGATAAGCTCTGAATGATTGAAATTGCTCAATTTAGAGTAGTTGCTCAATTGATGAGTTGATGATCTCGTGTTGTCGATGAGACGTGAGATTGATGATACTTTTGATGCTGATCCCTCAATCATGATTCAGAGACTTATTTATCTTGCTGGAATTTTAGACACAATGACCCCATGAAGTGTGACAGTTGATGGAATCAAGGAGTGGGGAAGTGGAGATCGTGTTTGAAACCAGTTGCTCAACGTGTGGAGACTTGGTCGATTTTCCACCCACTACCTCGTGAATTCCTTCAATTGATTGCACGACTTGCTCACATTTCATCGTGTGTTTGAACACACGTGCCGTAGACCGCCAGACCAAAACCCTAAGTGATATCCCCCCAAAGTGACACGATTGACGTCTCGTGGTATGTTAGTCAATTGATGACTTCGTGGTTTGATGGGACGATGAGTCCATGTAGTTGCTGAGTTGAACATGATGTTCTGAAACTCATGAATTGAACATGTCATGAGACAGAGGTATAGTTCTTACGATAAAGTGAGCAAGTATTGCTCATTCGATGGATCGTTGAATATTGATTGTTGAACCAATATTCCTTGGTTTGAGAAAATGTTTATCATCTGAGAAAGTGTTGCTCATGTGATGAATTGTTGAATATTTGATCGTCTGAGCATGTGTTGCTCATCTGATGGATTATTGGCAGCGTACCAAAAATATTAATTAGAATACTGATCGTTGAACCGAGCATAATTAATAAAATTAATAACCATGAGGTCGTCGTAAAATTATTAAGGTTGGAATCTGGAATGATGATCCTTGGATTCAAAAACCCTAATTTGATCAATTGATGATCAATTCATGGTTCGTCAGAAGTTTAACCATGGGACGAAGGAGGGAGCGACTACATGGGACCGTGAATCAACCATGTAGTGTCCATATAATCACGTGAGCAAATACAAATAACTCCTGAAGAGTTGACGATTTTTTGGTGAAAGAATGATTAAATGATGGTTTAATCATTTATTCGAAAATGCTCGTCTGAGCCTTAGGTGAGAAAACCTAATTAATTATGACGGAGTGAGGGACCGACCATGGGGTCATGAAACCGGTCCTGGGTAGTCACGTTACCGCCTGATGATCACTTCATGAAAATCCAAAGTGTTTGGAAGAGTCTTGGACCTAATACGTGCAATTGTGGAAATTAGGTCAAAATTGTGAAACTTGATGGGACCGGCTTCTGTAAGCCAAAGAGCCAATCTTGGTCGGTCAAGATAGCGTGCTTGTGTCCCCAAGGCGTCCGCGTCTCAGTCCTGAGAATTTTGATATTTTCTAGCGTGCAATTGAGCATCCATTCGAGAAAATATGCCAAAATTAGGGTTTCGACGAAACTGAGGAAAACACCATGAGATGATGGAAAATAATTATAAAATAAGGAATAAGGAGGTGTGGGACTGCCGAGGCCAAGGCATGGTCGGCCGATCGTGACCACGGTCTCGTGGTGCCATTTTCCTTAATTTTGTAATATTTTTGATGATTTTATGAAGAATTCATGAATTTTAAGAAATTTGATGAATTTAGGGAGTTTCCATGAATTGAAGGAATTTTCATGAGTTCAAGGAAGCAAAAAATATTAAAATAATAAAAACACGGGCATGTGGGACCGTGGGGGCGTGGCCGGCCGGCTAGGGCCCGGTCCCACGAGTTTTCATAATTTTTTATATTTTTTAAGTATTTTTCATGATTTGAGGGAATTTTTCCTAATTTGAGAGAAATACCATGAAATCAAGGAATTTGATGAATTCAAGGAAAAATAAAATAAAATAATAAAAAAAGGGGTGTGTGGGACCGGCTAGGGAATGGCCGGCCGGATAGTGGCCCGGTCCCACAAGTTTTCATAATTTTATTTATTATTTGATGATTTGTGCAAAATACCATGAAATCAAGGAGTTTTTTCATGAAATTAGAGAAATAATAATAATAATAAAATAATGAGGAATCGTGACGTGTGGGGACGGCTGGGACCAAGGCATGGCCGGTTGGCCTACGGTCACGCTCCACACTTCTTTCCTTAATTTTATATTATTTTTTACGAATTTATGAAAATACCATGAAACCGAGGAGTTTCCTCGAGACGAAGGAGATTTGATAAAATGAGAGAATTTTCATCAAATCATGGAAAATAATAAAAATGCATTAAAAATATAAAACTGGCATGGGATTGACCACGACATGGTCGGTCGGTCGTGTGTTCGCGCTCCCAGCACCCTGGTCAATATTTTTAATTATTCATTATTTTCTTCCCTATTTTGCATAGGTTCATCGTTTCGTTGTATTTTCAAATACTCGTTCGTGCAGTGACTGTTAGTGTATCGTCGTTGAATACACCTTCACCATTTTAATCGGGGCTTACTTAGAGGTAGCTCAGACGCCCGGTTGTTGATTATTTATTACTAATTATGGAATTCGGTGGAGAATAATTCACAAAACTGAGTAATAAGATGTCTATTATTAATTCATAAGATCATCTGAGGATTCGACTACGAATTCAGAATAATAAAGTGAGCATTACCATTCCATGGGATCGTAGATTCGACCATAGAATCGGAGTAATTAAGATTTATCTATTACCATTTATGAGACCAGTTGTGGATTCGATCATGAAATCGGAGTAATGAGATAATATAGTTATTGCTATTATACGAGATCAAGCCGTGGATTCGATCATAGGATCAGAACAATTGTTTATTGCCATTCCATGGGACCAGTCGTGGATTTGACCATGTAATAGGAGCAATTTTTACTGCCATTCCATAGGACCAGTCGTGGATTCGACCATGGAATAGGAGCAATAATAGATTATTCTGGGAATTCAGTAGTGAATGTCACGACATAATTAATCTTAATTAGGAATAATTAACTTTGTGGCTCTATACTAGCAGAGCAAGCTGTCTAGGAGCATTAATTATCCCGATATGAGCTTGTCGGTAAGTCATATCCTTTATATAGTCAGGGTAAACTCGTTGTTTGTTCCTGAAGACGTTATCGCTCTATACTATCAGAGCAAGCTGTCTAGGAGCCGTCCATCTCGTGATACTATATAGAAATAATCACTGAAAATGTTCAGTATTCATGAGATATGTCGTTGTCCAATCGTGAGACTACATATCTACATGTACTCTGAGAGAAAGTACTCTTCGTTGAGAATTCGATGAGAGACCCGTGTCTCCATACTCACGTCTGATTGTTGTATCAGAGCTTCGTATAATTATGAGTTTACGATTTTAGCCCTTGTCGAAAATCCACCATCTACACAAAGTTATACCAAAAAGAAGCTGAAGGATATAGCCCGGGATAGTATATCGGCTTGGATGACCGAAAATGCTATACCTTTTAATAATGTACGTTCCCCTAGTTTCCAAGTGATGATCAATTTTATTGGAGATTATGGAAAAGGTATGTCATATAATGCCAATGTTATCTTTTTCAATTTCGTTTTTGTATTTTTGTTTTGTCTCAATGCCAATATTTTTATGAAATGTTAAATGTTAACATCTCTGCTGGTATTCATGTAATGAAATGTTGTATTTTCATGGGAAACATCTAAATGAAACTACTGAATACTCGAACAATTAGTACTCAGTTCATCTCTGCTAATATTTCCATGAACTGTTAAATGTTAAGAATTTCAAAACAATTTCTTAACTCTTATATCCTCCTTCCAAGTTCATTCAGGATATGTGTTTTGTTTTCGAGTATAGTCAGAGACTACAAGTGTTCATCATTGTTGTATGTTTATTCTTAATAAGATGTAGTACTACAAGCGAGGTGTTAGGATCTTAAATGGTGCTTACGTTATGTTTATCACTGTTGTATGTTTCAATATACTTAACTGTATGCATCTGCTATGTATATTGTCTTACACTGATGGCATCCATTTTCTGTATCTTTGTTGTTAGCTCTGCCGACGCCATTTTACTATCATATCCGTTCAACTCTCTTCAATATGCAACTTGAAGAAATGAAGAAGTTTGTTGAGACGTTTAGACCACATTGGAAGAGATTTGGTTGTTCTATTATGTCTGATGGTTGGACAAATGGAAAGGGGCGTCATCTTATTAACTTCGTGGTAAATTGTCCAAAAGGATCAGTCTTCTTGAAGTCGGTGGATGCATCATCACGAACGAATGATCAATTTTACATAGCTGAACTTGTTAATGAGTTGATTGAAGATGTTGGGATTGGTAATATTGTACATTTATTAGTGATAATGGTTCTAATTTTAAGGCTACTGGGAAGCTTTTAGTGATTGATCACCGATAACAAGAGATGTCACTCTAGGTAAGAGATTTGTTACATACAATTATGCTCATTTCCAAGTGTTAGATTTGATTAGAGAAATGACAGGGAAGAAAGAGTTGCATCGGTCTGCAAAGACTAGATTTGGAACCCAATATTATACACTTGATAGCCTTCTTGAGCATAAAAATGCATTGCAAATGATGTTTGTCAATGAGAAGTGGACGCAGTCTAGTGTAGCTAAAGAAGTTGTGGGGAAAATGATTGTTAAGATTGTTGCTAGCGGTGCATTTTGGGCACATTGTGATTTCTCTTGTAAGGTGTTAAAACCTTTAGTAGATGTTGTAAGAATGGTGGATATCGAGCTGAAGCCAACCATAGGTGTTATATATGAAGTAATGAGATTGGCAAGGGAAAAGCTACAGATAAAATTTAGAGAAGATAAAGGGACTTTGGACAAGATAATGGCTATTATTAATGAAAGATGGGAGGACCAGTTAGATCACCCTCTCCATGCAGCAACTTGGTACTTGAACCCTTTTATATTTTACAAGATTTCGCAAGAAGAAATGGACAATATCTCAAAGTATGCGAAGCTAAAGAGGGGACTTTTAAATGCAATGGAAAATCTCAAAACTGACAACAACGAACATGATAAGGCTATAAAGCAGTTGAGATTGTACAGTGATGCATATGGAGCGTTAGGAACGCGAGCTGAAGTCAGAAGCAGGGATACTACAACACCTTGTAAGCTTTTTCTTATTTAAAACATAGATAATAAAAAACTACAATTAATGTATTATAGTTCAGGGATACTACAGCTTGTAAGCTTTTCCTTATTTGCTTGGTATTTATTACAGATGATTGGTGGATCACTTACGGCGGGATGGATGTTCCAGAACTCCAAAAATTTGCGATAAAGGTCTTGAGCCAAACTTGTAGTGCTTCATCGTGTGAGCGAAATTGGAGCACATTCGGCAATGTAAGTACTCAATCCTTTATAATTGTTCATATATGAGAATTAGGCAATGAAATTATTAGACTTGAATGTCGATAGACAAAGAGTGGTAGACTAGTAGTAACAAGATAAGTAAAGCAATATGTTTTCATGTCAAACAAACAAAAACATTCTTATTCTCTTCTTAGATAACTATTAGACTTTTCAATTGACAGTAGTACTGTTCTATTTGTAACTTCTTCTTATGTGCATTGATGTATCGTTTTTCTCCCATCAGATGCATACAAAGAGGCGCAATCGTTTCTTACAACAGAAGTTGAATGACTGTGTTTATATTCAATACAACAAGAAATTGCAGCGCAAATATGAAGAAATACAAAGACATAATTCTGGGGGCCCTGGAATCCCTATTTTTTTGGATGCACTTGATGAAGAAGATAACTGGTTGGACCCTGAGAACTTGAGTGATTTGCTTCATTAAGATGATGAGTTTACAGGTGCTCAAGCAAACCATGTTATGGGTATCATTTCATGACCAGTTACAAGAAGTAGCCGACGAGTTCCTAGGGTCCACTCTCCAATTGATGCCGTGGACGATGAATTTTATTTTGATTTTAACTGTGAAGCTCGAGTACCTGCCAGCGAGGGGTTATATGGTGTTGGACGTCCTTTGGCTGATCCTGCAAACGCTATTATGGATGATCTACTTTAGAAATCTAACTAATTGTAGTATGACACCCATGTTTTTTTCCTCTGACTCTGATTTCCAAAAATGTAACTAATGTCAGACTTGGTATATCACTAATGTTTTTTGTCTTTTGGTATGATTTCTTGAACTGTTAATTCAAGAAAGTAACTCCACTAATTTTGGTAACTTCGGTATATGATTATGGTGGATGTAATTACTATAAATGTGATGTTAATGGCCTAATAGACATTTCTGCCAGTGCTTGGTTTTGTTGTTAACAGTATAAGCCTCTAATCACCTCTTATTGTGTAAGATTGAAGTAAGTTTACAACAATTATTATTTTCTATGATGGTTATATTATCTTCTACTATAGTTATATCAATATATTTTTTTGTTTGATAAATAATAAATATTAAAAAAATATATATTAATGGTGTATCGCCTGTAAAAACAGATATTATCTTTTGTATAGGTGTATAGGACCCGACCTGTACGATACCGATACACGATATTGACTACCTTGCAAGCAACAAATCAAGAGCTAAACAAAGTACACTAGACAAAGAGGCCTAAGGCTAACCCCTATGGGCTAGATTGAACTGCTAGATTGGCCAAAAAGTGTTGCAAATCAAGAAAAAAGTGTGGGAAAAAAGTTAACACTACTTCTGGATACTTCTCTCTCCTAGCAGTTGCTCGCAGTCCAACTATCAGCGGGATTGAAACGCTAAACAATCCAGCGCTCAAAAAGTTGTCCCAACGCTGAACCATTCAGCGCTTGATGTTTTCATTTCTGTTAGTTATGAATTTCTGATGGAGAGAGAGAGAGAATGTGATGGAGAGAGAGAGATGTGATGGAGAGAGTTTTTCTTTTTTTGCTGAATGTTTATATATTTGGAATTGAAAGGAAAAGAGAAAGCACGTGGAAGAGAGTATGGTGGAGAGAGAGAGTGACGTGGTAGGGTGTGATAGGATATGGGGGAGAGAGAGAAGATGGAAATGAAAATAATGAAATTCGTTAACGCTGTTTGGTTCAGTGTTTGTGTTTTGTGCGTTACCGTTCAGCGCTCAACGCTGTTTCATTCAGTGTTTTGCTGCTAGATTCGCCATCCCATAGGACTTAGGAGGTTGCCCATGTTGACGTGGATGGACAATCTAGCAGCTAGATATCTAGCCCATAGGACTTAGCCAAAGTAGCAACGTAAGAAATTAGCAGCATTTGCTGACAGGGTTCTTTTCCCTCTACCTAATTTTTCATTCACATCATCACCATGCCATTTTAGTCTAGAGAGCTACTTCTCAGCTGCAAAGCACTGAATTTCATAAGTTTTTCTTGGCCTGCTAGTCATGTGTTTCAGCTTCAAGGCCGTCGAGTTGATACCCTATGGATGAGCGATGTTGTATTATCCTTCCCCAATCAAAGGGGTCAAGGATGAGCGAAATTTTTTGTTTGTAAGTTGGAATCCATTAGGATAATGATTCCTCCGACTTCTGATTATAATAGGAAATCTAACGATCTGATTGTATGAAGAGGAGATCTGTCCCTGTAAGAGCTTCAATAGAATAAGTGTGGGATTAATTCGGCGGTTTAAAGTTTGACCTTTTGTCAAACTTTGTCTTAAGCAAAGCTTTTTCCTAAAGTTTAGAAGCTTAGGGGCCAAATTAGGAAAACTTGTTGCCAAGTTTGTGTTCTCTATATAAAGGATTAGAATTAGAGGTGTAGTAACAATCCAACCTAGAAGAGTGGTAAATCCTTGTACTTAGGATTTTGGTCTCTTTGTTGGGAGGATCGTGTCCTACCGTGAAGGTCAATATCGGTGTGAGAGAAAAACTTGTAGAGAAAGGATTTTGGTGTTCTAGTGTTTAGGGTTTGGGGCTTTGCCCTAAACCAAGTTTCTAGTGTTTCCATGTTGTTAGAGCATAGCTCGGTCGACCTCGCATGCGTTGCTATATCAAGCATGTTTGTCAATGTTAGTGATCAAAACTATGAGTCTTGATTTCTAATCTACATAGCTAATTCTCGGACTAGGATAGAAAAGTGTAGTTGAGCTCAAGGACTTCATGGCGATTCATCATACATCGACGAAGATCTACTAAAGGAACCGTGTAACTTCATCAACAAAAAGGTATGTGGAGACTTGAACTTATCAATCACTCAAAAGTCTATCCATTTTATCTCCTACTTCTTATGAGACAAAAAGTCATATGCTATATAGACTGGATCATACACATTTGACATTTCGAGCTGAGTATTCACTACTTATCTTTTTCTCGAAATCGTGTGTTGGTAAAGCGTTTCACTTTGATCAAGTTTATCTTCACCTAGTGACGAAAGTTATGAAAAGTTTCAATTACTTTGAGAATTGCTCTGACGTGAAACGGTCTGTGAATAACGACTATATAACGTCCTCTGAGAATGTCTCAATTATTGGAATGAGAATTTAGATTACATAACCATGTATTCCTTAATCCGAAGTTTTCGAACTTTGTTGATTGAGAGAAACCGGAGGAATTTCCTTTGCCAAGTCCGCGAACCCAGTCCGCGAACTGACGGAAGTTCTCTTGCCGAGAATTTCTGCTGGGATTTTCCAAAAACTCGTTTGCGTGTTTAGTCCGCGAACTGGCGGAAGTCTCTTTGCCGAGATTTTCTGCTGAGTTTGGAAAACTCTGCCGGTTGCCTTAAGTCCGCGAACTTGTTTGTGAGCTTAAGTGGTTGTGATCTAAAGATGTGCTCTGAACATGAAACTTAAATTACTAAGGAATTCTTTATGCAAACCGTGGCTATAAAGTTCATGAGCTGATTCATCGAATCGAATCATCTTTGTTTCAATTGTGTTTTGTGTAGTTACATAAGATCTAATAGCAATTGAACAACTCTCTAACTAGTTCATTTGAGTCAATTCAACTAGTTATGGTGAAGAAGAACTAGGTTAATATGAAATGCTCATATGGTTAACCTTTTGGGTTACTATGTTGAACCAACATACACGTACATGTTTGGGCATGGTTTTCACAAACCCAGTAAACGTCTACCCAAGTGTGTGTGACAAGCTAAGTTTTCGATCTAACAGTTGAGAAATATTAGCTTGAATCTAAATCAGGTTTTCATCTAACGGTGAATATGGATTGCTTTGTAACTAAGGCAAAACCCTGATTTGAAGGCTATATAAAGGACACATTTAGCATTGTGCAAAACTAATCCCCACACGTCTGTGTGATACTAGTGCGCTCGCTAGAGGCGATTCTCCTTTAACCTTTGGTTTTCTTCTCTAAAACCAGGTTAACGACTTAAAAACTTCATTGGGATTATGAACCCAGACCGATACTACTTTTATCGTAGTTGTGTGATCTGATCTTGCATCTTCTATCGTACGAGTACAATCTTTGATTGGCTTGAGATCGTGAGAGTTCTCCGATAGGAAAGATAAAGAAGTCACAAACATCTTCGTCTCACTGTTTGTGATTCCTCGAAAAACCGCTTGTGTAGTCAAGAGGGATTGTTGAGAGGTGATTGATTAATCTAGGCTGTTCTTCGGGAATATAAGACCGGATTATCAATTGGTTCCTGTCCACCTTGATTTTATATCTTAAGACGTAACAAAACCTAGGGTTTTTCTGTGGGAGACAGATTTATCCTTTGATAGACTTTTCTATGTGAGACAGATTTGTCTATTATCAAGTCTGCGATTTTGGGTTGCAGCAACTCTTAGTTGTGGGTGAGATCAGCTAAGGGAATCAAGTGCGCAGTGTCCTGCTGGGATCAGAGGCGTAGGAGTACAACTGTACCTTGGATCGATGGGAGACTGATTGGGGTTCAACTATAGTCCAGTCTGAAGTTAGCCTGTAGTAGGCTAGTGTCTGTAGAGGCTTAATACAGTGTGTATTCAATCTGGACTAGGTCCCGGGGTTTTTCTGCATTTGCGGTTTCCTCGTTAACAAAAATTCTGGTGTCTATGTTATTTTTTTTCCGCATTATATTTTATATAATTGAAATAATACAGGTTGTGCGTTGGAAATCCAACCTTTGGTTGTTGATTGATCCTTGGATATTGGTCTTTGGTACCGTCCAAGTTATTCCTTGTGTTTGATTAAAGACTCGCTATTGTTTTAGCTTGAGTAAATCAAAACAAGTGAGAGATATTGACTTCTTGAGATACTTTAATCTAGATTGAGTCTGACTATCTAGTTGATTCTCTAGCAAAGTATTTCGGAGTTAGTCCATACAAATTGTTAAGCGAAATATTGGGTGGTGTTGTTAGACCTCCGTTTTTTCACATGTTTCTCCTCTGTTAGTAGCAGCTATGAAGACGGTGTAGAAGAGAAGACACAAGGTTGGTTTGAGGAATGGTTAGAGAATTGATTTCTATGGTTTCTTCGATGGCGTTCTCGGGTATGTCTTGTTAACTCTTTGGGTCTTGTTTTGGGTTGCGGAAAGAACATGTAATGGTCTTTGCTTTAATGGAAGTTTTTTTGGTGGTGTTGGCCGTGGACATAGCCTGTTAAAGGTGAACCACGTATATCTTGTGTTGTGGTTGTGTATGCTTCTTTATCTTCTGTCTCTCTTATTATTTCTCCCATATTTGGTCTAAATCACCAATTTCCCTTTGTGATCTTGTGATTCCGTTGCGCTCGGGGTGCCAATTTTCCCAATAATAAGTTGGCATACATAAGAGGAAGGTATCGAGACCTTCTCTTCCGTCCATTTGATCTTTGCCACCTTTAGATAAACTATGACATATCCATAAAGAAGAAGTTTCCTCATCATCCGCACTCTTCAGTATAACTACTTCCCCATCGACTTCAATTAGCATCGACCGAATCGGTCGTGGATAACCCATGAATTTTTTGAATGGGAAATTCAGGAATTGGAATTAATTTGAAGTCTTCACGTTCAACATGAAACACAAGTATATATTCATTTTTTCTCGAATAACTGAACTGCCAATGTATCTGACCATCCAGATAACACAGGACCATTTACAAACGAAAACATCTCTCCCTCCTTGGAGGCTGATGGAACTCCATCACCCTCCAGTCTTCTCCATTCAAATATACCAGCATCCAATACATTCCATGTCTTATCCCGAACAGTGAAGACCTCCGCTACCAGAAACTCATTTCCTTCGGTTTCAGGAGCAGACCTTTTCTTCTTCACATTACTTGATACTCCTCTTTCAGGTGAAGCAGTTGAAAATTCAAAAATTCCTTCTTCTCCTTCCCCTGATCTATGGTGGAGGTGGCTTGCATAAGCAGTTTTATGAGGTTCTAGTAACTTGATAGATAATAGTAATCTTTTATGACAAGTTTCCAGTCCTGCAACACGTAATATATCTCTCAAGTGTGTCCATCCCCTTTGTAGGAATCTCTGGTGCTCTTCTTCGATCTTTTCATTCCAACACCCGTTTATGATTTCTAAATAAAGGATCAATTTATCAGTTGAGTCACTCAACTTATCCTCTTTTTCACCATTTTTGCAAAAAATTTGGAGCAGGTCGAGACCAATTTCCTTAATCTCTTCAAGTTTTTGTAACTTCCACGCATTATCAGAAAGTACTGCAACTTGTTCCTTGTTAACATCTTCTTCGACCGTATCTTTAGTTGTTTTAGTTTCATAAGTTTCTTCTCACTATCTTTAGTTGTGTTGGTTTCAGCAGTTGTTGTATCTATTCCAAGGGGTGCAAAAACACAAAACTTCGACGATGCTAGATGATTCATAAAAAACTTTTTCACCATTGCTCTTGCCGCCATCTCTTTTTCTCTCAATCAGCAGCTAATACAAGAACCCCAACCCCCGATCTCTCTCTATAGCTAAAAAAGAAAAAGAAAAAGAAAACCTACGACTATTCACCAATACGACCCACAGAAAAACAAGTCAGAGTTTGGTTTTTGAAAATATATATCCATTAATATCCTCGCGAAATTGTAGCTGCTGTAAGAGTGATAAATGGCGCATAAGGGCAAAGACTTCTCATTTGCCCACAGTGGGATTGGAAAATAGGTGGGTAAAGCCCAATTTAGGAGTTAGCCCATCCCGTCTTAGATTGAGCCAAGCTTTTAATGTGAGACGACCGAGTCAAATTGAACGCTTGGCCTCGGTATGGCTGAGTATTGGCTCGTTTTGAGATGCAACTCATCTTAAACTGAGACGCTCGAGCCTCATTGAACCGATACTAGGTTCATCTAAGAATATAATCTCATCTTCTATAAATTCAACAATTCTCAAATCTAAAATCACACCTTCTACATTATGGATGATTTCACTCTAATCAATACCAATGCCTACCAGAATCCGTCCTCGTAGGTATGTTTAAGAAGAGGATTTAGCTCTTTGTAGAGCTTATGTTGTTAAAATAAGAGAAAGTGTTATCAAAATATGTCGGTTCATAGTGTGTGGTGTAATGGTGTACAACACGAAGAAGAAACAGGCAATCCGATGGGTGTGATGCTTAATCCTTGTCGGCTCGTTTTCAAGTACTAAGCCAAGGTGTTAATTAGTTCCTAGGATTGGTAATGCACCACAACCAGTGAAAATGAAGTTGAACTGATACAAGGAACTTTAGCGACATGACAGCTATTTAACGAAAAGCCTTTCGCTTACGAAGCTTGTTTTAACATTCTTAGGCTAAGTCCTATGGTCTTCTAATCTAGCAGCTAGATTAGCAGTCCACGTCAGCTAGGGAAACCTCCTAAGTCCTATGGGAGTTCTAATATAGCAGCTAGATTAGCAGTCCACGTCAGCTGGGACCACCGCCCAGCGTTGTTTGGTTCAGCGCTTTAAGTTTCAGACGTCAGATCAAATTTTGTGATTTTTGTGATCCGTGTGATTTTTGTGATAAGGTCATTGTTTCAACGCTGAACCATTCAACGCTTCAATCTCGCTGCTAGTTGAACTGCAAGCACATGCTAGGAGAGAGAACTAGTGTTAACTTTTAGGCCATACTTTTTTCCGAATTGCAACACTTAACTGCCAATCTAGAAACTCAATCTAGCCCATAGGACTTAGCCTTATTAGAGAGCTCCACATGTTTAACCCTTCTGCTTCCTAGATGCTCCACCACCAAGCTGTAGAATGAGGACGTTAATGAACGTGTTTTATAATTTAATTATAACTGAATGATATATTAGTTTTAATCCTCCAAACCTAAACCCACTAACTCGTGGGTATGGAAAGGTATTCTATGTGGAATTGAAAATATTCAAAAAATAGGAAATGGGAGGTTGGAAATGGTGATAAAATTCATATCTAGTCTGACAATTGGATAAACAACCAGACCATTACCCTAGTAAACCCTCCACAATGCCCTGAAAACATCCAAAGAGTTTGTGATCTAATAGTAAATCACACTCATTGGAATGAAGATCTAATATCAGAGATCTTCATTACTTTTACTGCATACCAAATAAAAAATACTGAAATCCATAGGGACCAGGAAGATAGAGTCATTTGGCCACTACCCAACGATGGTAACTTCTCTTTCAAAACCTTATACAAGGATATCACAACAAGCAGAAGCATTCAACCAGGAGGAAACAAAAATTGGAAGGTTATATGGAGATTGAATACAAGTCCTTCAATTAAACTTTTCCTCTGGAAGGCTGCACACAACATCCTACCAACTGGAGAAAAGATAGGGGGTATTCTGAATTATATTGAAGACATCTGAAAAATCTGCAATTATCAAAGGGAGTCTTTAACCGACTTGTTTATGCATTGTCCTCTTGTCATTCAGGTTTGGTTAGAGTTAAAAATTGACCCAATAACTGTCTATGGAAGATATGTAGACTTTCATGTTTGGCTATCTAACCTGCTAGATGAAAAAAGAAACAAACATCACAACAAAGAATGGGTTGAACTATGTATAACAGTTCTCTGACATGTTTGGAAAGAAAGGTGTAATGTAAACTTTAACAAAGCTAAAGCCTCTGCCCACAACACATCAAAATCTGTTAGCCACTTCATGAACATTAGGCAAGCTACTGAAGCCAAAAACAAGAAAAACTTCATGCATGTTGGATATACTAAACAAGATGCTGAAACTAAAAAAATTGAGTTTAGAATGCATTGGCTGACACCCCCTATATTTACTGTGAAAATCGATTTGAAGTTCATTTTAATATATCCCTAAATTGCTATGGAATTGGACTAACATTATTTGACTTTACAGTGCATAGGGGTCAGAGGCATCTGGCATCTCTAAAGGATCATTCTAGAGGCATAACAAAGATCTGCTCAGAAATATTTCAATTGGGAAGAAGAGCTGGAGAGCAGGATATAAATTGAATCAAACTCTTGCAATCTAATAAAGCTGACCAGGAAAATACATGTTGAGCAGATAAAAATGAGATATCAACTGAAGGAATAAACAGTTAATTATTTTGAGATAACAACTTGGAGCACTACAAACTTCACACAAAACTATCTAGCTTTAAATTTAGCAAACTTAATTTCTAGTTGTAAAATTAATAGACAATGGCGGGATCAGAGATCCAAAACTTACTACAACAAATCACGGGGGAAGTTGAAGTAAGGGAAGGGGAATTAACTACTAGGACGGAAGGTCATCAATATAACATGTATGAGAACCAAAGTCACACCATGTTACAGTTGAAGTTTTGACTAGCTTCCGTTTTTCTTATTAAAAAAAAAGACTTGTGGTGTGAAAATGCTTTAAAAATTTTGATCCCACTTGATAGGTCTATTTTAGTAATAATTTGTAACGTCGCATTTTTTAAGAAGCGATATGCTCAAAATACCCATTACAACAGAAATAATTTCCGGTTTCTGTTGTATTACTAATCGGTCGGGAGAGAAAATTGCAGTTTTTTTTATTGTGAGAAACCAAAAAATTGAGAGAAGATTATCAACTCTATAAACGAAGAACTAGTGAAGTTTTAATGAGTGGTTTATCTTCTTCATTTATGTATTGATTTCATTTTCTATTATTCCTTCTGTCTTATAATGGTATCGATTCATTTTCCATTTGCTTTTGATATGTCTATTGAATTTTTGTTTTGATTTGATCAATAAAGAATAGATTAGATTCATGAGCATTGTGCTTGGTTTTTCCAAAATTTTATCGTTCGTATCTGAGTTTTTTTCTTTGAATCATTTATGATATTTCATGATTGGTATTGTTATTTGAAAAAGCGGGGGTCTAACAACACCACCCAATAATTCGATTAGCAATCTGTATGGACAAACTCTGAAATACTTTGCTAGAGAATCGACTAGATAGTTAGACTCAATCTAGATTAAAGTATCTCAAGGAGTCAATATCTCTCACTTGTTTTGATTTACTCAAGCTAAAACAATAGCGAGTCTTTAATCAAACACAAGGAATAACTTGGACGGTACCAAAGACCAATATCCAAGGATCAATCAATATCAATCAACAACCAAAGGTTGGATTTCCAATTGATGATCTTAACACACAACATGTATTATTTCAATTATATAAAATATAATGTGAAAAAGAAATAACACAGACACCAGAAGTTTTGTTAACGAGGAAACCGCAAATGCATAAAAACCCCAGGACCTAGTCCAGATTGAATACACACTGTATTAAGCCGGTACAGACACTAGCCTACTACAAGCTAATTTCGGACTGGACTATAGTTGAACCCCAATCAGTCTCCCACCTATTCAAGGTACAGTTGTACTCCTACGCCTCTGATCCCAGTAGGAAACTGCGGACTTGATTCCCTTAGATGATCTCACCCACAACTAAGAGTTGCTGCAACCCAAAATCGCAGACTTGATAATAAACAAATCTATCTCACACAGAAATGTCTATCAAAGAATAAATTTGTCTCTCACAGAAAAACCCTAGGTTTTGTTCCGTCTTAAGATATAAAATTAAGGTGAACATGAACCAATTGATAATCCGGTCTTATATTCCCGAAGAACAACCTAGATTAATAAATCACCTCTCAACAATCCTTCTTGACTACACAAGCGGTTTGTCGAGGAGTCACAAACAGTGAGACGAAGATGTTTGTGACTTCTTTATCTTGGCTATCGGAGAACTCTCACGATCTCAAGCCAATCAATAGATTGTACTCGTATGATAAAAGATGCAAGATCAGATCACACAACTACGATAAAATTAGTATCGGTCTGGCTTCACAATCCCAATGAAGTTTTTAAGTCATTAACCTGGTTTTAGAGAAGAAAACCAAAGGTTAAAGGAAAATTGACTCTAGCGAGCGCACTAGTATCACACAGACGTGTGGGGATTAGTTTTGCACAATGCTAAATGTCTCCTTTATATAGCCTTCAAATCAGGGTTTTGCCTTAGTTACAAAGCAATCCATATTCACCGTTAGATGAAAACCTGATTTAGATTCAAGCTAATATTTCTCAACTGTTAGATCGAAAACTTAGCTTGTCACACACACTTGGGTAGACGTTTACTGGGTTGGTGAAAACCATGACCAAATGTGTACGTGTATGTTGGTTCAACATAGTAACCTAAAAGGTTAACCATATGAACAATTCATATTAACCTAGTTCTTCTTCACCATAACTAGTTCAATTGACTCAAATGAACTAGTTAGAAAGTTGTTCAATTGCCATGAGATATTATGTAACTATACAAGACACAATTGAAACAAAGATGATTCGATTCGATTGAATCGGCTCGTGAACTTTATAGCCACGGTTTGCATAAAGCATTCCTTAGTAATTTAAGTTTCATGTTCAGAGCACATCTTTAGATCATAACCACTTAAGCTCACTAACAAGTTCGCGGACTTAAGGCAACCGGCAGAGTTTTCCAAACTCAGCAGAAAATCTCGGCAAAGAGACTTCCGCCAGTTCGCGGACTAAACACGCAAACGAGCTTTGGAAAATCCCAGCAGAAATTCTCGGTACAAGATCTTCCGTCAGTTCGCGGACTGAGTTTGCAAACTGAGTTCGCGGACTTGGCAAAGCCAATTCCTCCGGTTTCTCTTAATCAACAAAGTTCGAAAACTTCGGATTAAGGAATACATGGTTATGTAATCTAAACTCTCATTCCAATGATTGAGACATTCTCATAGGACGTTATATAGCCGTTATTCACAGACCGTTTCACGTCAGATAAATTCTTCAAAGTAATTGAAACTTTTCATGACTTTCGTCACTAGGTGAAAATAAACTTGATCAAAGCGAAACGCTTTACCAACAGACGATTTCGAGAAAAAGATAAGTAGTGAATACCCAGCTCGAAATGTCAAATGTGTATGATCCAGTCTATATAGCATACGCCTTTTTGTCTCATAAGAAGTAGGAGATAGAATAGATAGACTTTTGAGTGATAGATAAGTTCAAGTCTCCATATACCTTTTTGTTGATAAAGTTCCACGGTTCCTTGAGTAGATTTTCGTCGTTGTATGATGAATCTCCATGAAATCCTTGAGCTCAACTACACTTTTATATCCTAGTCCGAGACTTAGCTATAATAGACTAGAAATCAAGACTCATAGTTTTGATCACTAACATTGACAAACATGCTTGATATAGCAACGCATGCGAGGTCGACCGATCTATGCTCTAACATTATTGATCACATATAATTTAATCATTTTTATCTTTTTGTTTTGCTTTTCATTTTTAATATACTCATTTTCAATTTCAAATGCATGTTTTTATTTTTTGTGAAGCGATTTCGAGTTGTGTCATAGAGTTGTCTTAAATGATCTTTTTAGTTGAATTTAACATTTAAAACATGTTTTTGTGTGCAGTATTATACTCATGGATCATGTTTAATTTTTTGGTTTTTTTCCAACCTTTTCTTTGCAAGCAAAATGCACTGATTTAAATTTTTCTGTTGTCTGTAGTCTAGTTTTTTCTTTCTCTATAAGTTTTTATTTTTATTTTTGTTTTGTTTAAATTTTTCTTTTTGGGTTTCTAGGGAATATGTGTATTAATTCTATAATAATTGTTCATTTGGAAATTTCAAAATTCTCGCATATTGTCACGTCATCATCTTCAGCTGATAAGTCAAAGTTGATAGCCATTTCCCGTTCGACTGCTCCTCATAATGCATTTTTTTAATGTTTGTGAGGGAAGAAAAATGTATATGAAGATTGATTTTCAGCTCCAATAAATGAAGTGTTGTTATATTGTGAATTATGTTAACACTTTTTGAAAATGAGAGGTGTTGATGGTGGTTTTTAGCTTAGGGTTGAAATCGTAAAACCTTGCATCTGATGTGACGTCACTATGTAAGAAAACGGTGCCGTGAGTGCTAACCTCTCCACCGCATATTTATTGAGCCGTTCAATATACTTACATGAAATTTATCCAGACTGGCGAATGTAGCAACCATCCCAGATGTTCTGTAAATTTCGGCGCCTCTCCTATATTCACTTAATATAAGTTCCTTTGAATGCCTTCTATGCTGTGTTCTCCGGTTGAACCCTTAATGTTTATATGACATGACAATTTGTGTTCACTCGCAGCAGAGTAGCACGAATTTCCAAATATCAAGGATAGGGTCTTTGCATAAGATATTCAATCATAAAAAGCATGTTGCTCTCGAGCAATGGACTTAAAAGAAATCTGTGTAAACACATAGAATTCAATCAATTGCCTGACTAACTTGCAAAAGTTAGGGTTTTGCGCCTCGCGCAGTATATCAGACCTTGCTCGTCGAAATTAAACCTATGCAAACTAGGTAAGTAATCCGCCATGGATTAGCAGGTGCAAAACCTTGCTCAGAATCAGAAAACAGGGAGCTGCAGCAACAAAGGAGGTGTGGCCATGCCTTGGGCCAATTGGTGCCACTTTCCATTGGCCAAGCCCCTTCCTAAACCGGCCTTATTTCTCCCGACCAATCGTGTCGCCTCAAATTAGCCACGCGCACATAAGTTGTGGTTGGGCCCATACTTGCCGACCCCACTTCCCATCGACCAATCAGGTCTCTCTAAAGCCGCCACACTCTCACCAGAAGTGTAGCCACACCCATGCTTGGACGGACCTCTTTTAATCGACCAATCAGGTCGCTCTAAAGCCGCCACACTTTCACCAGAAGTGTAGCCGCACCTTATGTTTGGCCGGCCCCTTTCCTTGGCCAATCAAGTCACTCTGAACTTGCCGCCATACATTAAAGGCCAAACGCACCCTTTCGCGCCACCATACTGGAAAGCCAAACGTGCCTTGGCACAACAATATATTGATCGGCATGCCAACATGCCACTCTGCCGCGGTAGCATGCCACTTTAGCCTTGGCCACGCCGCCAAACCCTAATTCTTACCATGGCGCCAAATCCTAGCCTTGGCCACGCCGCCAAGCCCTAATTCTTACCACGGCGCCAAATCCTAGCCTTGGCCACGCCGCCAAGCCCTAATTCTTACCACGACGCCAAATCCTAGCCTTGGCCACGCCGCCAAGCCCTAATTCTTACCACGACGCCAAATCCTATCCTTGGCCACGCCGCCAAGCCCTAATTTTACCACGGCGCCGAATTCTAGCCTTGGCCACGCCGCCAAGCCTTAATTTTGGCCACAGAGCCAAATCTTAGCTTTGGCCATGTTACAACGCCACAGGCGTGGCCATGCCACAACGCCACTGGCATGCCGCCATGCCACGACTACTAGTAT
Source organism: Papaver somniferum (assembly GCF_003573695.1). Taxonomy (NCBI): domain Eukaryota; kingdom Viridiplantae; phylum Streptophyta; class Magnoliopsida; order Ranunculales; family Papaveraceae; genus Papaver; species Papaver somniferum. The sequence continues at coordinate 26,981,260 of NC_039364.1, forward strand.
GCCGCTATGCCACGTCTACTAGCATGTCGTTATGCCACGACTACTAGCATGCCGCTATGTCGCGGCTACGCCATTGGCATGCCACTATGCTATGGCTACCCCACTGGCATGCCACTAGCATGCTGCTATGCCATGGCTCCACCAGGCGCTACTATGCCAATAGCGTCACTTCGCCATACAACAAGATGCGTCCATAATCAATGGCCACTCTTCCTCTTGAGGTGCAATCTCAGTCATCCAAGTTCGCCACTGAACTGACGGACTTGCGGCAAGCCCCAGGCAACCTGCTACGCCAGGCACCACTATGCTAATGGCGCCACTTTGCTACACAACAAAGATGTGGCCATAATCAACGACTACCCTTCCTCATGAGATGTAATCTCATCCATTCAAGTTCGCCACCAAACTGACGAACTTGTGGCAAGTTTTAGGCGGCCGACCAAGGCAAGCCTAATAGCATCACATGCTATTTTCCTATGGAAAAGTCTCTTGACTTTGACTTGCCACACATAGCAACCTGCTACACGTTTTCCACGAAAACACTCGAGACATCAAACATGTCACAAACTGGGGGATACTCATCAGGGTATTGGTCTGGCAGTTTACAACGTGCGGCGTGCAATGTGCCCGTTACAAGAAAGTGTCATGAAGTAGGACAATTAGTGGTGGTGAAAAGTAACGGTGTAAGCAATTCATTACCTTCATCATGGAAGCTTAATGACAGACGGTTACACGTTACTCTATTCTTCCACCACTCAATCGTTTCAACTTCCTACGAGACCAGGGTACGTTTCAATATGACTTGTATAAATAGGCTTCACCTATTTTCACCAAATAACAAGTTTTGGTCGGCAACAATACAGTATCTAGAAATCACCTGGTAGCTTTCCATTCTGCTAGCCAGTTTTACTCTCAGATACAAGTCTTAAACAACCACACCTTCAGAATCAACGATTCTGGTCTCAACACTCTCTTCGCTTCCCTCCCTAAGACCAACCCTTCTCCTTTCCTTTGTGACCGAAGCAAGCCTGGAACAACCATTTCTTCGTTTAGGCCAGGATTGTACAGATTGATCTCTCGAATCAAAAGTACTCACGTGCAGTGCATTGTTTAGGGTTTAGATTCGTTTCTCACCCACAAACAAGAGGGTACAACAAGGTTTTCGTTCGACAACCTGTATGGACAATCTCAAAATCCAATATCCAAGATCAATCTAGTCGCATCCAAATAATTGAATCTGAATTCTGCCAAGTATGAAACTTGTTATCTATCTTTCAAGATACGAATTTTACAAGAACGAGTCTCGTAATCGATCACAATTAATATGGACTTATCTACTAGAATTGATTACGTACTACTTGTGATATTTCTATTATAAATATAAAATAATATAATACAGAAAAGGTGAAATGACAAGGTTACCAAGTACACCACAACCTTTTCGATATCAACCTATAAGTCTGATACCTTGCGTGATCTAATATAGAGAGGAACTGTCAAGAAGATAGCAATCACAAGGTATACACTTGGTATATATTATAAGTCTGAAAACGAACCTTAAACTATAGGGATCAACCTAAGTGTTCGGGATCAACGTACAATGTATTTATTTTTAATTATAACTAAAACAATAATTGTAATTATGAAAATTAAAAGTAAAGACACAAAAGATTTTGCTAAAGAGGAAACCGCAAATGCAGAAAAATACTGGGACCTAGTCCAGTTTTGGATACTCTCATAATTAAGACGCTATACAAAAACCACTACTAACTTCGTATAGTTGTGACCCAGTAAACTACCCCTAGTTACCTAGTTTCCTCAGTATCCATGCATCTACAACCAATCTGGTCAATCCACGTGAATCTTAAGATAGAGTCCACTATCTCAAGTTGCTTCAGTCTCTCTGGAGACTTTAAGCACTCAACCCTTTAGATCGTCTTCCAAACAGTAAAGGACTAATCTGTTTGGTAACCAATCTTATTATCTCAAGAAGTTAATCAGAGATATTATAGTTGAGCTTAACAAAGGCTTTTCAGTTTATAATAAATTAAACTCCTTTGTTGGGTTAGATTTTCCAAGATCTGGATTAACAAGTTAACCATATCAAGTCAAACAAAACTACCAGATTCATCTACTGAAGAGTACCACAAAATGATAGCTTGTCGATATAAATACGATTATTCAATCAATTTCCTATCATAGATAAATGAGGTCTAGTCGGATCCTGTCCGATTAGGTTTGTGCACGAAACAAATCACAAAGATATGAAACCAATAAGAAAATCTTTTTGTCTTTAAATCTTCAATAGTCTTCCGTATCTGCATAATGACAAACTTGATTCCAACTTATGATTGATCACACACAGAACTGAGTCTATTAACAATGGATGATCACAAGTAAATGTCAGATCTAAAATAAGATATGAACTATCTCTAATCTCTTGATCTAGTTTGGGTGACCTTATGTCAGAATAGAAGGCTCTCAAAAATAATCAAACTAGGTGCAATCAAGAATTAACAACCGTTAGCCAATCAAATCACAAATCGAAAACTAAATAACAATGTAGATTCTAGTTTCCCACCAACGGTACTAGTAGACACTTGTTGATCCCAAAGAAATCTTTAAACTAGCATACATAAGAAATTTCGCCTAACTAGGTTACTCTCCTTTCCAAGATAGTATTACAAGTAATACTATTAGTCAGCGATAGCAGTGACTACGAAACGAAGTGCCTGCATCAGGATAAGTTTGTAAGAAGAACAAACTTCGTTATTTATAAAACAAGGTAATTTGGATACCAAGGAATTTCCATAACCGAAAAAATTCTTTAGATATGGAATAAAGCACCTAAATTCGGTTTTGTCTAATCGTAACCAATATCCAACTCTATAACTGAAATCCTTGTTGGACAGCTCAACATTGTCTAGCACTTAACTAATATATCTTTCGAGACATATGTTTTGTTTTCTAGTAAAAAAAACATATATAGTCAAAAATCTCAAAAGATTATCAAACATTTCGGTTTGGGATCTCACCTTGAGTATCAAGGAATATCTTTTAAAAATAAAATATAAGATTTGTGCTCATGTTTAACTTACTCATTATGTCGACATCTTTAACTTTCCCAATTTCCAAATTTCACAAACCCTAAAGTGTAAGTGACTAAGGAAATCAGTTTTGTCTATTTGAACCGATATTACCTCAACTCCCAACATAGGTTAGGATCGGTTCTACCTTGACTCCAAATATATGTATGGATTTGTTGTACCTTGACTCTCAACGTAAGTTAGGATCGGTTTTACCTTGATTTCCTATATAGGTTAGGATCGGTCTAACCTTAGATTTTCAATGAAAAGTGGACATTCAATCCTAATGATTTATTTCAACTACGAAACAAGTTCGTAAGTCCACTTCCTTAAACTCGCATGTAATTAAATATAATTTTCTAGGCATGGAATCAGACCTATGTTTACCACACAATCTAGTAACGAGTTACAAAGATTATATTGATAACGCAATTACGAAAATCGAAAGATAAGCATTATACTTGGTAATATAATATACCAATATAAAGCATTCACAACTATTGATATATTCTTCATTGACACTTTAATCATAATAAGATGATCAAGTCTCTAATACTAGAGTTTCATGTATATACTTCACAAGTTATGTTTTCAATCAGAAACAACTTGAAAGCTTACAATATATAAATAGTAACAAGTCAAATCATGTATTACTAACCTCAAGTAGAAGGATGATGTCTTCGTTGATGTTGATACGTCTGCAGATTCTTCAGGTCTTCAGAGTAATACTTGTATGTCATAACATTTTTAGACTTCCTAATCTAACTTAACGAAGTGGACTTTAGTAACCCAATCAAGCGACTTATGATTTTCAATACTAAAATATGATAATAAACCTTTACATACCAAAGGTTAGCGGGATCAATCGAGCAGTGCTCTAACAAAAGGAAAACACAGAAGTTTTGTTAGCAAGGAAAACTGCACTTGCAGCAAAAACCTCGGTGTTAGAGCATAGCTCGGTTGAACTCATCAAGCGTTGGTATGTCAAGTTTGGTTGTCAGATTTTAGTGTGTCAAAACTCATCTAAAGTCTCTTGATTAAATACTAGAGTCAACTTCGTTTAGGTTAGACTAGAAATTCTAGGAATGTTAAGACATACAAGTATTACTCCGAAGACCTGAAGAATGTGAAGAAGTAACGAACTACAACGACGACATCATCATTTCACTTGAGATTAGTAGTATTGACTTGAACCGTTTCATTCCTAACGTATCTTTCAAGTCGTGCTATATTGAAAACATAACTGCAAAGCTGTATATGCTGTACATATTGTATAATACTCTAGTGATGTGACATGGTCATAATTGTATGATCATAGTGTTAGGGAATTAGACTACGAAGTATAAATCTTATCTTTTGAACTCCGTAGATATGACATCAACATAATCTTGTATATACTATTATAATTATGTGAACGTGTAATGGTGAAGATTTCAGCCTAGGAAACAATGGTTTACATTCGTTTAAAGGAAGTACATTCATGAACTTGTTTCGTGAATCAAAAGGGAAATCATTAGGCTTATTGGTCCGACTATTCATTGCAAATCTTTGGATGACCAATATGTGTGAGATGGTAGAACCAATCTTAACCTTGGTTATGTATCTTGGTATAACTAATCACAATGCTTGACTTATGATTAAGTATGACTGGTTTTTATTAATTGGTGTAACCGATCATAAGTAATCACCATGTGATGGTATGATCTATCATTGTAGTTGGTGTGACCGATCCTAGTAATTGGTGTGACCGGTCACAAGTGTTGTGTAATCGATCCTTGTAATTGGTAATCGGTCCTGGTAAATGGTGTAACCGGTCCTGGTAACTGACGTGACGGATCACAAGCAATACCATGGGAATATGAAACCGATCCTTGTAACTGGTGTAACCGATCCTAGTGATTGGTGTGACCGATCACAAGTATATTCACAATAATGCAATAACTTCATTACCAATCATTCCAAAACCCCCGCACAATGCCAGCCCAACCTGGAAGCATTTAGCTAACCTCTCTCCTTTTTTTTGCAGGAATATTGTAGCCACTTAATTGGTGATGGCCAAACACACCCTTATCATCCAACTGGATCCCTCACAACCCCAACCATATCACACCTAACATCCTCCAAGATTCAAAGGTATCCACACTAACCCATCCCCATACCAACTCGTGGAATCATGAACTCATATTTAATACCTTTCCTCGACAACTGGCACAAACAAATCACCATCATCCACCTACCCACTCATCCAATTCCAGATGCAAACATTTGGCCTTTTACAAAAAATGGGCAATACAATGCAAAAACAGGAAACCAAAAGCTAATTTCAGCCCAAAATTTCACGAAAACTCCACCAAGCAACCCTCAACAACCAAATCCAATCAACTACAACCACATATGGAATCTCAATACCCCCTCCCAAAAATCCGTCTTTTCTTGTGGAAAGTCGCCATGAAAGGACTATCAACACTCAAATTCCTCCACATGTTCAACATCAGCAACACGAAAATATCCCCAAGATGCACAACTCATCCGGAAACAACGACCCACACCTTGTTTGAATGCACCCACTCAATACATGTTTGGCATCTAATCTTTTATCATCTTGCAAGGAGCCCTAACTCCAGAGTAAAACAACGTCAACATCTACAACAACAACTACTACCGAGGCAACCACAACCACAACAACACCATTATCCCCCTCATCAACCACAACAACATCAAACGTCAATACCCAACAAAACCAACTACACCACCTCCACCCCCAACCACCTAAAGATATCAATGAGGTAATAAACATGAAACTACCAAATTAGTACTTCCAAATCTCTACTCACATTCACTATTTGACACATTTAGTTAGCTACAAACATGAAGGTCTATAAAAACACCACTCAAACTCCAAACCAAACCACACAAATAACAATCCTAATGTGCAAAGAATACCAGTGGGGATAGTCCCACTGATACCCAACACCCCACTGATACCTAAACACCCTACACCCACATCTCACAACACCATTTTGGTTTATAGGCAACCACCACAAGATTGGCTCAAAATCAACACGGATGCGACAATAAAAGGATATCCGGGCCCGACAGGAGCAGGAATAATTTGTCGCAATCACATGCGACAAATCATACAGGCTATAGCAGCTCCGATAGGAATCACAACAACAATCCATGCAGAAACATGTGGTCTCCTCCTGGCAGCCAGACTCGCAACTATGGCCAAAAGTATGGTTTGAGATTGACTCTCAGGCAGGCACTGACTATACTACTACAACACCGGCAAACATCGCCTTGGTACGAAAGGGGAATGCTACAATAAATCCACCAACTACTCTAGCAAACCCCCCATAACAAAATTACGCATGCATACAAATAAGCTAACAAAGCAGCAGACCAATTAGCAAATGAGGCGGTATGGAAAATGATAAAAACCCGACAACAGCTACAACTCACATCTGGGACCACGCTTGTCCAACTTTCCTTACTAGAATTGTTTCAAATGACCAAAATGTTGTCCCAACTGTAAAATGTAATGTCCTCCATTAAATAAAGAAGGCTATTATTGGGGCGTCACATTTCATTAGAGGGGCGTCACCTAATAGGACAAAAACGGGTCACCCAGAAGTAATATCAAAAACCCCTTATCTCAAATAATTTTGTAATGACCGAACAACCCTTTAGTTAATTTTAATTTAATTCAATTTTATTAGATAATAATTAATTTCTACGGTTGGAATCAATCCAAACCTGGACGTAAAACCAATTTCTACGGTTGGAATCAACCCAAACCTGGACGTAAAATCAATTTCTACGGTTGGAATTAAAAGGAACCTGAACGTAAAATTGAAATTTACGGCTAGGTTGACGAAAGGAAAATTCAGTAAACTAAACTAGACGTAAAATTGAAAATTACGGTTGGAATTCAACTAAACCTAGACATAATACAACATGCAAATCAAAGTTTACGGTTGAATTGAACTAAACCTAAACGTAAGTTCTTCAAAAACTAAATTACGGTTGAAAAATCTAGTAACGTACCCAGACGTAACACTAGCAAAAAGTAACTAAAACCCTAATTTTACTTCGATTTCATTCAATCTAACCTATTTTAAGCACAAAAACAAGTAAACAAGGATGGGTATGTTCGATTATTACCTTACATACACCATGAGTTTGTTCGATGAAATGAATTCAAATGGATTTACAATGAAAAGGATGAAGAGAAAGAGGAGAGGAAGAAGAAGATCAATTGAAATGTGAAGAATGAAGAATAGAAATTATGTTTTGTTTATGTTTTTAAGTTTTAATTTTAATTGAAGGGTAGTTTGGACAGTCGCTATTGAATCAAAAGTACCCCATAACCAGATTTTTGGTCACTAAATATTCAAGTAAAGCCCCTGTATTGGATGGTGACGCCTCAATAATAGTCTTCTAAATAAAATTCCCCATTTCCAAAAAAAAAAAAAAAAAAAAAAAAAAAAAAAAAAAAAAGATTGCATTTGGTCCCTCCATCGGTTCGCACTTGGTGTTTTAGCCAGTCGGATGATCCTGCCTTTAGGTTGTCATCTTCAGAGGCTCAAGTCGTACCCTATTTTGTCTGGTCTTCTCATTTTCCCGCTCTTATTTCATTTCCCCCCTCCCTAAAAACCCTAACTCCGAAATTAGCAGAAGGGTAAAATCTCAGTCATGGATGATATTCCTCTTCCAGAAGAACTCGAATGGCTCGAATCCAACAGTCTACTCCCAGAAGAAGAAGAAGAAATATACGAAGAATACGAGGAAGAATTAGAAGTTGTGGTTCCTCATCAAAATCCATCGTCTTCATCTCGAGAAACTGGTAGTACATCTTCATCGCAGAACCAGATCAGCAACAATAACGAGAATAATAAGAAGAGGTCATGGTCAAATTTGAAGGAAAACCCTAATAATACTGATAATAATGTTGATTCTTTGGATGCGAAGCGGAATAAAGTTATCCCTCCTCCTCCACCACCCAGTAGAGAAGAGGGAAAGGTTGGAGGAGATGTTGATATGGATGAGCATGTGGAGGAGGAGGAGGATTGGCTTCGTTATTCACCACCTCCGCAGCCACCATCACCAATTAAAGCGGCAGTACAGGAGAAATTTGTTTATCGATTTGCCTCAGAGATTGATGGGAATTGCATTCCAGTTACTGGACCTAGTGGGGATCGAGTTTATACTAAGATTATTTCGTACCAACAGAATGAAATGCTCAACAATGATCTCAAAAAATTAACTACTAGTACCAAAGGTAAACTTCTAGGGATTTCTCATTTATTTAGAATTTGTTCATAGTTATTCTCTGTTGATGGCTAATCTCTTTCAGATATGCAATATTATAGTTGTGGACTGTTCATTGACATCAGTATTTGAAATTTTTGTACCACAGGTTTAATTTCAGTCCCTGTCACTGTTCTTATGGAAAGATTGGAACAAGATGCTCTAGCAAAGGTATACATCTTCCTTACTTCTGGAAATTGTTTGCGTGATTGGAAACCTTGTGTGGTTTTTGTGAATTTCTTCTTAGTATTGAAGAAGGCATTATTTTTTTTTACACTCCTGAAGTTATCTTGACATTGCATTTTTCGAGATGGTTTTGAGAAATGGTATGCAAACATTTCCTGAGTAAATATGATCTTGGGGTAAGTTACTGTCCAGGCATTTGTATAGGAACATGTCCTATTGGTGAAGGTTCGACAATTCTTAGTGAGCTTCTACTTAGTGAGCTTCTACTTAGTGGTTATCTTCTATCTCGTTGTTGTTCCAGTTATATGTCATTCATGGGATTTTATTTCTTCCTCCTCAATTTCCAATGCTGGAATATGGATGGGTGCATCAACAGCTGAGTTTTGTTGAGGTTGGATCTGGGAGGCTGAGACTTTTGGTCATATAAGATGTGCTGTTAGTAGAGTAGTTTTGTTAAGACAGGAAAATGCAGTAGGTAACTGTGTGTGACAGTGTACTCATAATGAGAGAAGAATTTTTTTTTAATAAATGCTGAGCTTAGGTCTTACTGCGAGGCTAATGATGCATGCATTTCCTCTGAAGCCATTAATTCTGTCTCTAGTGAGTCCACTCCAATTGTAGATTCAGGTCTGTTTATCTCATTTATACTCGAGCTAGCTTCTTTGAAACCAATTTACTTTTTTTTTTGCACCAAGTCATGTTGCCTTTCATGTGAAATGAAGCTATATTAACATGCTCCTTGTTATATGAAAAGATTTAATTGTTAGTACTTCCTGAAGAGCTGTCTATTATCTTAGATGCTTATAATATTGAGGCCTGAGAATTTTTCTTCTACTAATCACCCATGGTTGGTGGCTTTGTTGCATTGAAGGCTTTGCAGGACTCATCTGGATCATCCACTAATTTGATCGATACCCCAAGTTCAGTGGTCACTGAACAGCTTTGGGTGAATAAATACGCTCCAAATTCATTTACAGATCTTTTGAGCGATGAACATACAAATCGTGAGGTAGGAAAGTAATTAAATATTGCAAATGTTTAGCACAGACTCCTGATTTTTTCATTTACTTTTCTTTTTTCTGTACTTTCTTATCTTGGGACATTTATTATAGTTATTACTTGTTGCTTCTGTTTCAGGCTTAATTAACTTCAATAACTGATGCTAACTTCAGCTGGTTTCAGGTCCTCTTATGGTTGAAACAGTGGGATTCTTGCGTATTTGGATCTGAAATTAGGAGTACAACAGATGATGTTTTGACTGCTTTGAGACGGCATTCATCACTTGCTCACCACCAAAAGCTCTCTGGTACCAATCCAAATGGAAAGAACAGAACACCATATTCGACGAACAAATCTTACAAACGTCCAGACAGTTCGTACGGAGAAGAACAAAACATAAAAAGCATCCAAGAGTCATGGAACAATAGGTTAACAGTTACCAGTCCGCCAGATCATAAGGTGAGTTGTATTTATGTTTCTACTTTTTTTTATGGTTAATGAGATTTATATGTGTAACAACACGATACTCTACAGCTAGTATCTGTTAACTCGTAAGTTGTAAGTTAAAGCATGTGATATTTCATTCAAATTCTTGTACTGTCATAGAATATCATACTTTCGGTGATGATCTTGATAGTTCAGAGCAGTTCTCTTTCTGTTGTGATTCTTGAGCTTCACAAGTCCCCGTGATTGTATTTTGTATACTTATTGTAGTTAAGCCCCTAACAATTCGACTTCGTAGGTTTTGTTGCTCTGTGGTCCACCAGGGCTTGGAAAGACGACTCTTGCACATGTAGCTGCTAAGCATTGTGGTTACCGCGTTGTGGAGGTTTGTGCATTCATTTTATGTTTTCAATTATGTTTTCTCTCTTCTTTTTTTGCCTACTTTGCTGGTCTCAGCATGCTCAAAAGTACTTAATGCGCTTGATATTATATCCCTTTGCAGATAAATGCCAGTGATGATAGGTCATCATCATCGATTGAAGCGAAAATTCTTGATGTTGTGCAAATGAATTCCGTCATGGCTGATGCAAAGCCTAAGTGCCTGGTTTGTATTCTTTGAAAATGCTACCTAAAATATGTGTACACGCACACACACTGACACAGTGAATTTTGGGGCCGATTAGGAAATGTCACTTGAAATATTGCCCCACCCCTTTACCACTTTTCCTTGGGGCAATGTGGGAAAAATTTAAATGTAGCGCAATTGTGGCAGTGCCACAACCAACCATTGTTGTGATAATACATGCAAAATGAAAAAGCTGTGTTACAACGATACACCTAAAAATAATAATCAGCCGTATCGATACATATTTACACGGATACGCGTACTAATACTCCCAATACTTCAAGATACAACTCAGTTAGAAAACTTTGACTAAATATTAGAAAATTTAGATATTTTACTAGATTCTATGAGAAGTTTGAACTATAGTGACAAAATATTAGTTCCGAATCTGTCCACAGATCTTGCTCTAGACTTTCTTCCTTCTTATCCAGACTTTTTTTCTCTTCAGTGAGGTTAATCATAAAGATTATATTTTAATCATGCAAACACATGTATGTATTTTGTTAAGTTTCTATCTTATATATAATATTTTTATGTTAAACTACTGATCAATATTGAGTATGCCGTATCGCCATATTTTAGTTTTTCAAGTTGGTGTATCATAGTAGTGTATTGGTATCTTGTATCCGATACAGTATCCGTATCGTTGCAACACAGTGAAAAAGTACTGAGAAAATTAGATTAGTCAGATGACATTCATATTTGCTAGATGGTCGTCGACTATGTTATGTCGTTGATGATGTACCAGTGCTACATCTAAATCTTTCCAGCAGTGTGCTGCCACTTGGAGATTAATCATTTTTTTTAAAAAATTAGCTCTTTTATAACTGCTAGTCCCATAAATAGCTCATTCATCCATGATAAAGGAAGGATACATCATTCTTTTAAAGTTTTATAAGCTTATTGTAGAGGGTGTTAATATTTTTTGGAAAATGCCGAGTTTGGATATTATGATTATCTACATGGCAAGGAGAACATCTGCACCAAAATTTAGCTTTATCTTCGTAGACTATAGAAAGTGGTGCAACTGTGGCGAAATAAGAAAGATCTTCAATAGGGCGTACACTGGAATGGTTCCGGGGTTGGTTGGAAGAGGTTGATCTCATCAAGAAATCGCAATAACAAGTTTGATTTGGGATGGGTAGGGCCCCATGGAAGTCGAAAACAGACCGTGATTAACCTGTGTAACTGTTGATGAGGATGATCTGCTTTATGAGTAACACATTCTCACCGAGATCAGCCTTTGAGTTTCCATGTGGCTCCACCCAAGCCACTGTAATTTATTGAACAAGCAGATTCTTTGCATGTAGACAAAGAAGTTTCATAATTATGTAATTTATTTACTGTAAGCCACTGTAATTTTTCTTATGTTTGCATCATTAACAGATAATTGACGAGATTGATGGAGCTCTTGGTGAAGGAAAGGGTGCTGTGGAGGTGATTATGAAAATGGTAAGCAACACATATCTTTTGCAAGTCATACAAGGATAAATTCCTTCCTTTTGTACATTTACTCGTTCCACTTTCCATGAACTACTACTTTTGTAACGGTAGAAACCTATGCTTACATCTTTATAGAACTGGATATTATATTCAGAACAATTATGCGATCGATCTTTTGAGTAGACAGTCCAAAAAATTAAAATAAACTCTTTTGAGTAGACCTAAATCTTGAGCAGACTTCGCCAGAGCACCATGGTATCAACAGAAAGAAATCAGCATTGTCTCCGGAGAACAGCTTTTGCTATCATCTCAATGATTTCCAAGATAGGTTTCTCCCAACTTAATCCCCACAATACTGCTGCCTTTGAAATTAAGCTCTGCTTCGTGTACATATCTGTAGCGTTTATACTGAGATTGTGCTCCATGATTGTAGAACCTATACAGGGATTGTGATCCATAATAAAACTTGCATAATCAGCAGGTATTTTGAATTTCATATTTTGATCTAGAGGGTGAGATGAAACTCAGACAGAATTTGCCAAAATGAGCTTTGAACTGACCAGGAATTGTGATCTGAACATATGAGTTACCCGGGGGAACTTTGTCTTTCGAAGCATTGGTATTCACATTCGTTTGATTAACTGAGTCCTGGATTATTCCTGTTGGATCTGTGAGTTTTTGCGAACAGCCGTTTGAACCTGTATTATAAATGGCCCATATGATTGTAGTTTACCAGTTTAGCTGTTTTCCTCGTTAAATCAAGAAATAAACTGATCCTGAATTGAATTTCTGTTGAATGAGGCAATTAGCAAATAACAACCAACAGAAGCCTGCTTATGTACACTCATTCATAAATCTTGCACCAGAATGGTGCTTGCTGTGCGACACGATCAAATTTCTTATCTTTTGCTCGACAAAGTCAACCAATCACTTTTCAGATGGACCTGATGAAGAGATGTTCATGTGTATATGCTTTTAATGAATGCTGCACTAGCACATAATACTGTAGAGGTTAACGTCAAATCAGGACCATTATAGTGAAGTAGTTATGTTCTATAATGTTTAACTGCAGACTAAACTGTGAAAGCCCTTACTTAACTCACCAGCTAACAATTATCACTTGATGTGAATGCAGATTGCAGCTGAAAAAAAGTACGAAGCTGGAAAGGAAAATGTTGCTCAAAAGGAGCAACATGGGAAGGTTTCATCAAAAAGAGGAAAAAAATCTGCAACATTATCAAGGCCTGTAAGACTTAGTATTGGGCAGACTTTTTTTTGTGTATTTGTAAGTGTTTATCTATTTTGTTTCAGGTTATTTGGTTGTGATTTAACAAGTATGATTGTTTCAAATGAAGGTTATCTGCATATGTAACGATCTTTTTGCGCCAGCACTGCGACCACTGCGACAAGTGGCAAAGTAAGCCTCTGTTTGTACGTTACTTGGGGTTTTACCATTCCGTGAATTGCTTTCATGCTCTCTGTTTTATATGAAGTGATTACACAGGAGGGTTTTCTGAATCTTGTGATTAAAACTGCAATTATTTGTTTATGTATTGTAGGGTGCATATGTTTGTTAAGCCAACAGTCAATCGTGTGGTGAGCAGGTAAATTATGAGCTACATAGTGAACTTCTTTATTAGTTTCGAATGCAATTTGTTAGTGTACAACCTATTGTTATTCATGTATTCTGCCTGTTTAAAATGCTCAACGCTGTGCTAAATGGGATTCTACTTCATCCGAATATGAATATGTGTTAGGCTAAAGTATATCTGCAATATGGAAGGATTCAGGACAAGTTCCACCGCACTTACTGCACTTGCTGCGCATACTGGTAAGTGAAAATTTCACATTTGGCGTGGCTAGTTCAGTTACTGATTGAAAGCAGGCTTGAAAAGCTGAACTCAGTCCATGATAAAAACACTTACAGAGATGCAAAGATGATTGTTACGGAAACTTGAAGCAGAACCACATACCAATAAGTAACTACCATAGACCTAAGCATGAGAGTTTATTAACTGAAGCAGATAAGATATCCTCCCGTAGGTGTAACACTAGACATCTAAATGCTTGAAGCAGGGAAACTATGATAGACTTTTGCCTCAAAACGTCTCCCTTAGACAAGGACCTGCTGTTCTCATGTGGAAACACAAAAAGAGAAGAAAAAGAAAAATGTCTGTTGTTATAATTATATCACTCAAAAACCATTTTATGTGCGCGCTCCAGTTGCTAAAATCTTGACATGATTTTCTGGCTTCTGATCCATTTTCTCAATCGTCTTGCATCTTACTCTTTGACTGTTTCTTTTTTCATCTAGAATGTGACATACGATCATGCCTGAATACGCTTCAATTTCTTAACAAGAAGAGAGAAACCCTTAATGCGGTAAGCTGCTGAAGATATTTCCTATTTTGAAAGAATTTTTCTCTCTTAAAAGATTAATTTTTCTCTGCATCTTCTGGTATTTATTCAGGCAGATATCAGCTCTCAAGTTGGTCACAAGGACATGTCAAAAAGCGTGTTTGATGTTTGGAAAGAGGTAATGCTATGGTGATGCTATAGCGATGTTCTTTATTAACTATAACCTATTTTAATCACTTTCTTGACATTTCTGTTTGTGAAGGTCTTCCATAAGAGAAAACCAAAAGGAGAACTGAATCCCATGGCCAGTGCTGTGTCTAGTGATTTTGACTTTCTACACTCCCTCATAACTAACTGGTAAGAGAAGAGAAAGCCAAAACTTGTTCTGTGCCAAAGTTTCTGGTGATATGTCTTATGCTTATCCTCCCATATTCAATTTTTTTTTACAGTGGCGACTATGACTTGACAATGGATGGTATTCATGAGAACATTTTGCAGCTCCACTATCATGATCCCATGATGCAAAAAACAGTAAGTCTTTATCGCATTTCTCTCTCTTACAACTGTTGACTTACTGTTTTTACCTTGATTATTTGCTTACATTTGATCCAACATTTTTATCATGATAGTGTTAAATTGAAACATGTGCTGATTTGCTAAAATCATTTTTACTTGGAGGTCAAATGCATAAACACGCTTGGAGTTTCTGATCATTTGCATCAGTATATCATGCGAACTCAACAGATGTCACTTCTTGGTACATTCACACTTTCTATCCCATCTTTTGCTAAAGGGTTAAAATAGTGCTGTTTCTGATGCCTCTTTATTTGCATCTTATCAGCTTATCAGCCTTCTTCCGCGATATCTATTGGCCGTGTAATAGCCCAGATACAAAAGCCAAATATTGAATGGCCAAAGTCTTCACAAAGGTCTCTTTTCTGACTAATGTGAACAATGCTTTTCTCAATTGCTGAATATCATACCATTGTTAATTAAGTAAACACATGAATATTGATGTCAATTCACTTGTCAGATATCGTTTGCTCGTAGAAAAGAAAGACCTTTTAAAGTGCTGGTGCAGCAAAATACCGCCATCGATTTCAAGGCATCTGTCAACTGAATCTTTTGTGGGAGATGCTGTGTCTCTGTTATTGTATATACTATCCCCACCTACTTTACGACCTGTAAGTAATAGATCACACAGCATTTTTGCTCCTGTGTATGCTTTCAGCTTAGCTATTATCTTCGCTTGCTTCCTATCAGGATTTGCACTTTATCAATCTGACGAGATACTACAGTTAGGATTTTCAAATGAGATGAGAGAAAACATAAGTAGATGACCCTGTATCCAACCTTATACTTTGCTGGTTTATATATCGTGGTTCCTTCCAGTGTTTTTTTATATTAATAAGTCTTACTTGATTCGGGTTTTCCCAAGTACTAGTGTCTTGCAAAAAACAAAAACAAAACGTGTTTTTAAGAATTTATTCGGAAGCTTCCAGAATGGACAAAAGAATAATAAATTGGAGGTGTTTCTCCAACCAGTTGTTTCATCCTTTAAGCAAACTTGAGGACCTAATAAGAAGATTAATAGGCATACTATTGGTCCCCTTGGTGCTTAGCCACTATACCTATCAGTTCTATTAAACCTAGAAGTGATACACTGGAGGCTTCCAATGTTAATATCAATAGGTTGATTGTTTCTCTCCACTATCCTCCAAGAGGGTAAAAAGATTTCTGAGAGTTGTTTCTTGGACCGGAATGAGAGTACCTGGGTTCTCTTAAAAGTGTAGCATGCCCAGCTCTCACTGTGGTTCGCTGTGGTGGAAAAACCTGGCTGGGGAAAGGTGGAAATCTAGTTGTAGTATATCTTAGGAAACTGTAGGTGGGACTAAGATTAAAGATTTCAAATGATTTTTACATTGCGTATCTATGATTGGTGATGAAACTCACATGGTTTGGAGAAAATGGAACACTGAGTTTGGATCTGTTAGCTTTTTGAGATCTTTTGCATTATATGAAATTAACCTATCCTTACTGCAGTTATGTTTAAAACATTTTCAGCTTTTCAGTTTTTTATGTTTTTTCACATGCTAGTATGCTGACACATATCTCAGGTTCAGTTTGTATGATTGTAGTGTAATTTGCTTGAAATTTGATGAAATATTTGGTGTTCACTGGTGTATTTGTACTCTCAGGTTGCATTGCACTTGCTATCTGAAAGAGAGAAGAACGATATGTCTCAGTTAGTCAATACTATGGTGTCATTTTCCATATCGTATAAGAATATGAATCCACAAACACCAGCAAATACGTCGAGATATGGAGCAGCTTTAGATGCACCAACACTTTCATTGGATCCCCCAATTGGAAACTTTATTAACTTCAAGGTTGGGATTTCTGTTTTGTTTCTCCTTAATTTTGCCACCATATATTATAGAATTTTATCGTTTAGTTTCATATCCTAAGAACAACAAATCTGTTTGTGATGTTTAATCAGGACTATGTATCTGACCATTTCGGACTCTCTTTAGCTGTGAAGCAGCTTTTGGTGCACGAGGTGGGTGATGTCTCTCATTTAAATATATTTTGCTCTTATTGGCTATATCGTACATCCTTTATGCAGGAGTTGGTTATAGGTCCAGCACAAAGCCAGATATTAGTTAGGTCACTTCCAGGTGGATTCCTCATGATCGCATGCATGCCAACATTAATCTCTCGAAGTTTACAGTACTGATGTATGTTGACAAAGAAAGCAGTTTCCGCAGTGGATATATATCTGTGATCTATTGATGTGTGTTTGTAAGAATGGTTATGTGAATGGTTTTCCCTTCGCTAAATACAGCAATCTCATCATGCTTTTGTCAGCATGTGACAGTCAATGTTCAGTTGAGGTTTGATGTATGTTTGCTTCTTTTTAATGCTGTATGTTCGGTGTCCAGTTTTGTCCCCCCTGCTTAAAATGTTTCGTCGCTTACTCTGCCATGTTTTGGAGTCAGATTATTGTGGCTGATATTTACCCGCTTTTGGTGCTCAGTTGTTTGTTAAAAATATTTATAATAAAATAAAGAATGTTAAGTACGTTATGGATTTTGGCCTGTTTACACGTCTTCCTTCTGATTAACAGAAGTTATTGCTATAAACTTAAATCATATTTGGTCTCTCTGCGGTTAGATATAACTAGATATATTTATCACTTTATTGCAACATGAAGCACTGCTGTTAGTTTATCTATATTTCTGATAAACATCATAAAGATGCCAGTGCTTTTGGCTTGTTGGCTACATGTCTTCTAAAGCTGCTTCCTTGAATACAAGCTAAAAGACACAATGATTTTTAAATATAGTTTACTCTTTTGCAGGTTGAAAAGCAAAAGATTCTATCTGGAAGTATCAACTCTAGATCTAATCATTCAAATGATGGGGAAAGTAACACCATAGAAGGTGATGGCAATGCCTTCTCCACTAAAGTAAAAAACAAGACTTCAAATGGGGTGCAGAGCGCAGAAGTTCCAAAAGGCCAGTTGATTCCAGGGCATCAATGTGATGAAGAGAATATTAACATCGCTAGAAACATGACACCATCAACATCAGGTTCCAATACAAGCGTAGCAGCTGGGAACATTGAAGTTAAGGCCTCTCAGAGTGTTGCGAAAAAGAAGCATTGTGGTGCCTCTAACTTCTTTGACAGGTTAGATCTTGTTCTTATGACTCACATTTTTTTTTTCCTTACAGAGTCTGCTATTTTCCTATTCTCTTCCTTCAGAGAGTCGGTATCATTTTTACGCCGCATTGTTCCAGTTCCATATCTATATCCTCTCTCTCCCTCTCTCATTTTACTATCTTTCACGAATCAGGTTCAGAAAAGGTGGTGGCAAAAATTCTGCAAATGCTGGGAATGCCTTGCAGAAGTCAGCTACCATAGAGAGGGATTCCCGCCCTTTAATATTCAAGTTCAATGAGGTATGCCCTTAGTTTTTTGATAACCGGTATATATTGAGCCGCATACGTAAGCACACCCTTGCTTCTGTTTTGGGTTGTTTTGTTTCTGAAATATGCTGCATGGTTTGCGTTGTTTGCATTACTACCTCTAATAGAGCTGCATACACACTATGGTCATGAAAAAGATCTATGATAGTGACATAAATCTTTTGAATGCTCTCGCCATGTTGAAGGTTTGAAGAATGCTGTTTATCAAGATTGTTATTTTCGTCAAAATGCTTTATTCTACATCAAGACAGAAGGCTTAATTAGTTCCTGAAAGTGGCTTGGTTTATGGAATTTAAACATAGGACAAAATATTGCAGTCGTTTTTCTGCTCCTTTTTTTGTGTAGATGAAGCCGTTACTGCAATAGAATTAGTATAGATTATAGAATCATTGTCTTATCAATTACACAAAATTCTTAAATACAATATAATGAAGCCCCAAAACCTTGTACTTAATGATATTTTGGTCAAATCTTTTTGGTATATTTTGTAAACATATGCTTCCAAAATGACATTGTAGCTCTATAGATCTTATGAAACCTGCATGGAAATCAAAATGTTTCGTAGTGTACTTCCATACTTCCATAGACTAACATAAAGTTGCTTTTGCTGTGACAGGGATTTACAAATGCAGTAAAAAGGCCTGTAAGAATTTCCGAATTGCTTTGAGATTACAAAACACAAGTAAATTTCTGTTTCCTTTGTCACTAGCTGGCGGACATGCACGGTGCATAACTGGCGCCTGTGGATGTACAAGTTTCATTCTGTTTCGATGTAATTTTGTCCCGGTAATCGAAGTATTGTATTGATGGCTGTTAAAAGGGGACCAAAATTTCATATAGTAAAATGACTAAAATATCCTTAGATTCCATTAGATTTAGTAAAATTGCTGAAATATTTTGTGGGTGGCAACAGCTCATGCACAATAAGCAGCTGGTAAAGAACAGCCAACAATAATGAGTGTTCAAATAGGGTGGTCTGTCTGTTTAAATCAATTAGGATGTTAATGCAACAAAAATAAGGAGAAGAATTTGGTATGTATCACGCATTCACGCCAAACTAAAATCATTCATATGCATAAATGCAGTCACCATACTGGTGCAAGTACGAGTCAATGATTTTTTCTTGAGAACTTCAATATCACCGTCAAAACCTAGAACATAGTACTATTGAGATGATGAGAGAAGACCAAAAATTGGACAACATCCCATGCTCTCCACGCTTACCAGACATCCCATGTCCGTGTGATAGCCGGTGAATAGAGGTGTATGAGCTCAACTATATTTATCCAAACAGGAAAATTCGCGGTTTCGTTCGAGTCTGGTTTTGTGGCTTTGAAAATTAGTAGTGGTTCCATCCGTTAAAAGCAAGCAATATGGTAGGATTCTCTGGGTTATATCTCCACATTGTAGCCAAAGTAATTAGTATTCCTCTCAAATGTGCAGCGTCAGTTAGCCAAGCCATGATAATGTCACCACAATCAACCAATATTCATAGCAGCCAAGAGGTTTTACACTGGTAATGCAGCTGAACCAGACAGACATTGTTTGCAGCCCTTAGATACAACAACATTACATCCATGAGTAGTAACTAACTGGAATAATGCAATTTGTATTACATCTATCTGTGGTACACTGCTGGTATGATTTGTACAAATTAAACTTTGCAGCTCTTGAATGGACAACAACCGTTAAAACGGTGGTTTTGACCAGTAGTTACAGAAATACCAGAAGCTGTTAGTTACAGAACTAAGAAGTCTTACATTGGCCTCCAAGAAGAAACTGCAAACATAATTTTCCCCTTCCATCCTAGAAGCAACCACCGGCTATCTTCATCTATAACAAAATCCTTATGGTAGTCTGTTATTGCTTGCTCTTTTGCCTTCTTCATGATGTGCGTATTCAGTGGGAGTTGCATGAATCCAGCCTTTATATTCCTTGACTGCCACTGCTTATAAGTCTCTGGCCTCTCAATCCTCTCTGATCCCTCGCATGCTATGATGTTGAAAGCCTCCTTCCCAAACAAATATCTTTCAATGTTTATCCTCTCTGAACTTTCACGGGGGACAACTGTTTCAAGCACATCAAAGATGGAAGAAAAGTGAAAGAGAGCATCCCGGAACCGAGAAATAAAGAATGGGGAATTATAGGTACCATTCACAACCCCGTGGATGAAAATATTAGGATTCATCTTCCTTATCAGCTTCAGAACAGAATCCCTTGCACTGTCCATTATCACACTCTCATCAGGTAAGTTCTTACCTTGATTGATACAGTTGGCAATAAGAAGCTCACCTTTATTAATCTTGAGATCCTCCAGTTGAATGGTTTCCCATTTCTGAGCAATGCCATGGTACTCGAATGGGACATTGAGTTCTTTGGCATAATCTCTTAAACGACGACCTGTTTCTTCAACCCTTTCAGCTGGACGGAGACCAGGTAAGGGTAATTCTATCCCTGTAATCCTGAGTTTAGGAGGACCACCCTTTCTCTTCGAAAGGCATCGGATAAGGCAAGGCCATTGGAATCCATAAAGTATGCCGAAATCTATAATGTGGAGAGAAGCAACACTTTCAGCCAGATAACCAATTGTTTGGTTAGCAAAGAAATTCGATATCGTCAGGAAGGGGAGTGCAACCATAAAGAGCTGATAAGCTTTCAGCATTTCAGGAACTGATGGCATCTCGTGCTGGAGAGTTGAGTAAATCTGGCTCCCGGATCCAGCCAAACGTGCCTCAAGACCATCAGCAAAGTAATGAGCTAACCTCTGTGAAGCATCTCCATAAGGGGAAGAATGTTGTCTAAGCTGATTCAAATGTTCGCTGGCAGTCCTATGATTACCAGCAGCAACAGCTTCGGCACATTGGATAAGTAAGGTATCCAGGTCCCTTTTGCCGGACTGTTTCTTCCCACGGGACACTCTTCCATCATTTCGGTGCAAGTTCTTGCGTCTTTGAATTTTCAATGATTCACGGAGAATTGAATCCGCCTTCTCCGCATTTTCATCATTACTAATCAACACCATATCAAACATTGCTTTCTGTACTGCAGCCAATTGCTTATTGCTCTTCCCTTCTAAATCTACATCTTCCCTGTGCACATTTTTCTTTTCTCTTGACCGGTATGGTGAATTCTGTAGCACATCCTTCTCCAAGTGAACTACAGAATCCCTGGCTTCACTAGCTTCTTTATTTCTTCTACCATAAGAGAATCTGTTGCGCTCTAGGTTAATAATCAGGTTATTATCATCTGGAAGAAATTTATTTGCTTCTTCAACACCTTTTCTGAACTGCCAAATGGGTTCACTCTCTGAATGCACATCTGGAACCTGAACCTTACCCACCCCCGACTCCCCTAATCCTTCTACAACAGAAATGAAATTGTTTGGTGGGTTGTTGTAAGACAATCGAGGAGTCGCCTCTCCCCGAATAGTAAAATGACTAGGAACATTTTCGGTGTTGAACAAAGATTCATAGGCATTCAGACCACCTATCCAACTAGTTTCAACTGCATTTTCACTACCATTGTAATGAGTGAAGTTCTCAATTTGATCTACAGGATTACAATCAATGGGATACTTCTGACCGAGGATATCATAGAATGGTTTTTCTGCAGATTGAAGAGCTAAGTAGTCTTTCTGGGACATGAAAATTTTGTCTTCATTGTTCTCTTCCATAAGCATCTGGCTTATGTAGTTGAGAACCGCATCAGAAAAATCAAATTCCTCCTCTTGGCTTACATTTGAAGATGATGATGTATCAGTACTACTACTACCACTACTATTACCACTGGTATTAAATCTATGATGGGTTTGATCCATTAGCTTCCTTAACACTCAATCAAAACAGACATCAAATTCTAAATCAAACAAACTTATACTCATAGATTCATGAAAGACGCAACATAAGAATTACTTAACCGATCAATAGTTACAGTAGGTGGTAATGAAATTTGAATGAAGATAATTAAGGAAAGAAAAGCGTACCTCCAGACTAAAAGAGAAAGCCTGAATAAGTTATTGTCCTTCAGAAGTTTTGACTTATTTCAGAATATTTTGGGAAGGAAGGAGAATCAAGCAAACGGTGGGGTTTCAAGTTTCATAATAATATACTAAGAATTAACGTTAGTGTCACCAAGCCCGCACCACTATAATAAATAAATAACCAAAGGGAAGGAATATAAAACAATCAGTAACAATGACCTGCTACACAGCCTTTATAGATCTGGAGATTAGTGATGATACTCAAAAGATTCTCTAAACTTTGCTTCTCTTTAAACTTTAGAGAACACAAAACTTATCTTACGGACCATGAGATCATCTAGATGAGACATGCCGAGCAGTCACAAATCATTTTTGGCATTTCATTCCTCCATGATGATATTTTCTTGGTGGAGTTGGAGTTGACTACGAAGAAAATGTCTTCATGTCGTAAGTAATTCTGGTCAAAGTCATTCTTGGCGTACTGGGAACCATGTTGAGGTCGTTGACAGGCTTCTCTGATAATGTCACCACAATAAGTACCAATATTCAAAACAGCGAAAGAGTTAATAGGATGGTGAAGTCAAGTCAAATAAGTTTGACTTGACTTAGATCAGTTGAGTCAGTCTTGTTATCTGAGTCAGTTGTTCCGTTTTCAGACAACTTAAATGTTCTGTAATAAATATGTCTGAATACTGTCTGTTTTGGGACACATTGTTTTCTCTGCAATAAAATTCTTCTTTCTTGTCTTGTGTTCATCTTTGATTACTTTCAGTTCATCTTGATTATCATGAGAACATAAGAATTCTCGTGGTATCAGACTAGTTTTTCGATCCTCTTTCAAACCTTAATAATTTTTCTCAACAATTTTTGGGTTATTCGATCAATTCAGGGTAACATCAGTACAACAATTTTTTCCACAAATCATTTTTTTTAGGGTTCTTACAAAATTTATATGGTAACAACTCGAAGATCTAAATACACAAACGTCAACAACAACAGAAGCAGTAACATCAACAACAACAATACAAACAATTTCTTGTCTTCAGATCTGGAAATTCTTCAATCAAGTCAAAATTCTAATACAATGGCTTCTGCTGGTAATTCTTGTACTCTACCTTTTACAAATATTTCAAACTTTGTTTCAATGAAGCTTGACTCGACCAATTTTCTGCTTTGGCGAGATCAATTTGTGGGAGTTTTGTTCTCCTGTGATCTTTATGGATATGTTAATGGTGATATCATTGAACCACCACAAAAAGTTATAGTAGATGGTGTTGAAACAGTTAATCCTGAGTGGGTTTCTTGGAGAAGATTGGATAGATTTGTGTCAACTTGTTTAAAAGCAACCTTTACTCCAACAGTTAGTGGTGATGTTCTTGGATTGTCTACTGCTAAAGAAATTAGGGATTTTCTTGAACAAAGTTTTAAAACACAATTTATTGCTAGAAAAAGCATGTTAAGATCTCAATTGAATAGTCTTAAGAAGGGGAACATGTCTATTGTTCAATATCTACAAAAGATCAAGTCTATAACAGATTATTTTGCAGCTATTGGTGAGAAAGTTAGTGATGAAGATCTTATGATGTTTGTGTTGAATGGGTTAGGAAGTGAATATGATGTCTTTTTTATTTCATCACAAAACAGAGAGAAACCTTATTCCTTTGGAGAAGTCAAGGCTAGTTTACTTTCTCATGAGCAATTTCTTGCTGAGAGACATCAGAATAACTCCAATGTTTATGATGATCAAAATTCAGCATTTTATGCCAGAAATGGACAATCTACTTATAATAATAACAATAGAAGAAATGGTGGAAATAACAAAAATAGAACTGGTGGACCTTATAAGAACAACCAATATCAACATGGGTCTAGCTCAGGTTCTTCAAATACTTCATATCAAAATGGAACTACTTCAAATGGAAATGGTGATATAAGACCTTACATGGATTTCTCAAAGGTATTCTGTCATATATGTAAGAAGAATGGTCATATGACATCTAGGTGTTTCTTTAGTCACAAGCTCATTATGCAGCTTCAGATGTTCAGCAAAATTATCAGCAACCATTAACATCTTCTTCTGGTACTCATCAAGCCTTTACAAGTTTGAATGTTAATAGCTCTGCAGTTAATGATGATCCTTCTTCAAGTACTGTGTGGATTACTGATAGTGGAGCTTCTTCAGCACATATGACTGGTGATAGATCCATTCTTACTAATACTTCCAACTTCAAAGGAAATGCGCATGTGGTTATTGGAAATGGTAAGATTCTATCCATCTCACTTACTGGCAGTTCAAACATTCAGACACCAACAACTAGTTTTGTGTTAGATAAAGTTTTACATGTGCCTGATATGCAACATAACTTACTGTCAGTAGCTAAGTTTACTAAGGATAATATTTGTTATATCACATTTGATCCTTTTGGCTATGAGATAAGAGGCTTGTATAATCATGTGTTGTTAGCTAAGGGACAGATGGTCAACAATTTATATCCAATATCTACACTTAAAATGCAGTATGCCTTTTCATCTCTAGTTGCATCTTCTGATTTATGTCATAGTAGGTTAGGCCATCCTTCATCAAAAATAGTTCGTCAACTGCATACTGATAAACTGATTGTGTTAATTTCTGCTCAAAAAGATACTCTTTGCCATTCTTGTCAACTAGCTAAAAGTAAAAGACTTCCATTTCATGCTTCTACTTCACATACAACTTCTCCACTTGCTTTAATTCATTGTGATGAATGGGATCCTGCTCTTGTGTCTTCTTTATCTGGACATAGACATTATGTTTTGTTTGTTATTGATTTTAGTAGATTTCATTCGATTTATCCAATGCAAGCTAAATCAGAAGCCTTACAATGTTTTCAGCATTTCAAAACTCTTACTGAAAAATTATTTAATGCCAAAATTCTTTACTTTCAAACTGATGGTGCTAGTGAGTTGGTTAAAGGTTACTTTTAAGCTGTTTTTGGAGTCTTGTGGTATTAAATTGAGAATTTCTTGTCCTACAACACCAGAGCAAAATGGTATGGCTGAAAGAAAACATAGACATATTACAGAAATGGGTAACACCCTTCTTTTTAATGCTTCTTGTCCAAAAGAATATTGATATGATGTTTTTTTAACAGTTACTTTTCTTATAAACAGAACTCCAACTCCGGTTCTTAATAATAGGTATCCTTTTCAAGTACTGTACAATGAGCATCCTGATTATTCTTTACTAAGAATTTTTGGCTGCATTTGTTACCCTTTTTGGGTCATTCAAGACCTGACAAGTTATCACCCAAATCTGTCAAATATGTTTTCGTAGGTTATAATTCTTTACATAAAGGCTATAAATGCTAAAGTCCAATTTTAAAGAAAACTTATATTTCAAGACATGTTATTTTCTCAGAAAAGGAATTTTATTTTTCAGCTTCTTCTTGTCCCGAATTATCTACTATCACTGAAGTTCCTTCTGTTACTGAACAATCTTCAGTTCCTTCTTCTACTATAGTCACTAGATCAAAAACTGGTGTTACAAAACCAAAAGTTTTTCATGATCATCTTTTACATCACTATGTTAAACATCCTATTTCATCTGCTTTTTCTTATTTGTTGTCAATTCCTACTAAGCCAAAATCTTCTAAAACTGCTATGCAAAATCCTGACTGGAAAATGTCTATGGGAGATGAAAATACTGCATTACTTAGGAATGATACATGGATTTAGTTGACCCTGAACCGCATACGAACATTTAGTCCTGAACTGTGGATAGACTCAAGTCAAGATTGGTTGCTCTAGGATACAATCAACAAGATGGAATAGATTATGGAGAAACTTTTAGTCCTGTTGTCAAAGAAACTACAGTTAGAGTGGTTTTGACTATAACTGTTACTAGAGGTTGGATCATAAAGCAATTGGATGTTCCCAATGCTTTTTTGCATGGAGATTTAGTTGGGGATGTTTATATGAAACAACCACCTGGATTTGAGAGTGTTGAATTTCCACACAAAGTTTTCAAATTGAAAAAGAGTCTTTATGGATTAAAACAAGATCCAAGGGCTTGGTTTGAAAAGTTTAGTGCTTCCTTGCTCTATTATGGATTTGTGAGAACTGTCTCTGACTACTCTATGTTTGTTTATAGTGCTGGTTCAGAAATGATGATTCTACTTCTTTATGTTGATGATATTATACTTACTGGTTCTTTTGAAGCATTACTTGCTCATTTGATTAAACATCTTAGTGCTTCTTTTGAAATGAAGGAATTAGGGGATTTACATTTTTTCTTGGGCATAAAAGCTACTAGACACTCTAACAGTATTTTACTTACACAAAAAAGTATACTTTGGAATTGTTGGAAAAAGAAAAAATGCTAGAATGTAATCCTTGTAGCACACCAGTTTCTAAGGGTCCTAGAGTTTCTATTTCTGATGGTGTTTTATTATCTAATGCATCTGAATATAGAACTATAGTTGGTATGCTTCAATATTTGTGTTTGACAAGACCTCAAATATGTTTTGGGGTTAATTATGTGAGTCAGTACATGCATGCTCCTACAGATGTTCACATGCTACTAGTTAAAAGAATATTGAGATATCTGAAGGGTTCTACTGGTGTTGGTATAACAATGAGAAAAGGTGATGTTAGTTCATTGACAGCATACACAGATTCAGATTGGGGTAACTGCTCTGAAACAACAAGATCTACTTGTGGTTATGCTATTTTTCTGGGTTCTTGTTTGGTTTCTTGGTCTAGCAAAAAGCAACCAACTGTTTCTAGGTTTATAGCTGAGGCAGAGTATAAATGTCTGTCAGTTACTACTGCAGAGTTGGAATGGCTTTCATCAGTTCTTTCTGAATTACATATTCCATTATCTCAACCAATTACTTTGTATTGTGACAATACAGGTACTATTTATTTATCAGCTAACCCTGTATCTCATTCCAGGGCCAAACATATAAAGATACATTACCATGTTGTCAGCGAATTGATCACTAGTGGTTTCTTATCAGTCCAACACATTGCTTCAGAAAACCAGTTAGCTGATCTTTTTACTAAGGGACTTTGTGCACCAGTTTTCAGTTCTCTGTTGCAACAACAATTAGGTACAACTGCTTCATCAACTACTGCCTACTTCTGCTACTGATGAAGACTTTATTGCTGCTATATCTACTACTCTACTCCTTCTTTGGACTGTGCTCCATATCATACAAGACATGTTTCTATTTGACTGCTTTGCTGCTGTTAGATGTTTTTGAATTCTTATTCATTGTTCAAACTGTATAGAGTTAGCTCCTATCAGTTTGACGGGGATAATAGGATAGTCAAGTCAAATAAGTTTGACTTGACTTAGATTAGTTGAGTCAGTCTTGTTATCTAAGTTAGTTGTTCTGTTTTCAGACAACTTAAATGTTTTGTAATAAATATGTCTGAATGCTGTCTGTTTTGGGACACATTGTTTTCATGCAATACAATTCTTCTTCCTTGTCTTGTGTTCATCTTTGATTACTTTCAATTCATCTTGAATATCATGAGAACATAAGAATTCTCAAGAGTTTTGTTTTTGGTATTTCAGTTGGATCTGTGGAAAGGAGTGTTGGAAAACGATTAATTAATTTGATTTTTTAAAAGTTTTTAATAAGACTTATAATTAATAGTTTCTTTTGTGAATGAAAAAACTTATTAGTCCCACATTGTGGAGTTTCCACTCTTTAACTGTTTTAAGAGACTATATAAATTTTTAGTCCCACATCGGGGAGTTGCTCTTCTTAAGTTGTATTATTCCATTATATAAACAAACTCTTTACTTTTATAAAATTAATGGGAAAGGGGTTTCTCTATAATTTATAGAGACCCCCAAGGGAAAAATATTTTATATTGTTTTCATTAGCGTTCACAATTTTCCTTAAGGATTTTTTGGAGTTGCCAAGCTCAAGTTGAGCATCTACTACATATGCTAGTAGTAGGTGTAGTAGGGTGTTTTATCCTAGAGATATCTGTCCTGTGAGGGATATAGAATCACTCTTGAGTGTAGCCGGGCGTTAATGTCTTAAGGAAAGCGTGCTGAACAGGTGACTCACTCTGTTTTTCCATCGACATCTTCAACATCAAATGTCATTGGTGCGTTCATCCATTGTTCACGTTCATCAACTTCGACTCCATCGATCTTGTACAGCTCGCAGTAGTCCTCAAATTGTTTTCTCAATCTTTTTCCTATCTAGGCAGTTAGTCAGGGACCGTTGGGTTCCGAACATGAAATAATATTGAGCGTTCGATTTCCCTCAGGCAGTTGGACTTGCTTGCTTCGTTTGGCCCTATCATCGGTTTCCGCCTTCTGAATATATTGCTTGAGGTCACCCGCATCAATCGATTTCTGGATCATTATCTTGAGATTCTTACACTTCTCTGTCTGGTGTCCATTGAAGCAATGGTACTCGCAGTAATCCATGAATTTCTATGTTCTTGGTGGTTGCTTTCCCTTGGACCATGGCCACTCGAGGTTAGTTCGATATTTGATTTCTCTCAGGATGCGAGCGTAGATGGTGTTAAGCTTCGTGTAGACTTGATCTTCGAACTTCTTATCACTACGTCGATGATCATCTCTTCGTCCTCTTTTATCTTCGTTGAAATGTTCGGTCGAATTGGTCCGCTGGCTTGCTCTACCGAATTGGCTCGATGAGACTTTTGCACTTGTGCCCTGGGGTTGTCACGCTATATCTCCACCAACCTGGCGTTCTTTTCGATGATTACTCGTAGATCTCCTTCAGATGTGGGGATACTTCCGTGAATCTCAACGAACAATGGGCTCATCCTGTCCAACCCCCACTTGTAGCACCTGATGCTAACCACCAGATCTACATTTCCTATTGCTTGACAGATCTTGTGCCACTTATCAATATACTCCCTGATCGTTTCCTTATAGGCGATTGCTAGCGAGAAGAGTTTTTCCATCCCTATATTGACGGTCTAGTTGCACATGTACGTTCTCAAGAATTTCTCAGTGAGCTGGCTGTAGGAGTCGATGGAGTTAGGGGGTAAGTTGTCGAACCATGACATCGCCGATCCTTTCAGGCTTGAAGGGAAATATCTGCAGAGGACGATCCCATAGGGACAAAGTTCGGTTGTAGTACCGAAAGTGGGCTGTGGGGTCGCTAGATTAGTCGTAGCACTCGAATGTTGGGATGGGGCACTTTTGGGGGATGAGAGCTCTGGCCAGATGTTCCGTCAGCGGTGTGGTAGTGGCTTCTCTCATGACTTCCTCTAATCTTCCTCCTCCTTGCCTTGTCTTCAGTTGCTTGATTTCATCCATCATCTCAGCACGAAGATTCTCCGGCCATTGCGAGATAATGATCTTCTTTGATTGTGGATCGTCCTGATCTTCGGCTCTCACTATCGAAATAGTCTGAATCTTCAGGAACATAATCTGGGTCGGATGGCCTGTTTCCTCTGGTCATTCTTCGGTTCAATGGTTCGGGGTTGTGAACGTTGACCACTATCATCCTTCGGTCTTGATTCGACAGCGGTGCCTTGGAATTGGCTTCTTCGTGCTGGTTCTCTACTTCGGCACTGTGGGAGATCCTATCCTTGAGTTCTCGGTTTTCTTGTGCAAGTAATGCTACAACATCTGCGTATATCTTTTGATTTCTTTTCAATTCTTCAAACTCCGCTATCAGTTGGATGGTACGATTCGACCCATGATTCGGAGTTACCTCTTGTGCTTGTCCACCGATGGCTACAGTATGATCTTAACAGTATGTATTAAGGGGATCAGTGGATCGACGGGAGGGACTTGAAGCTCTATAGGTTGTTGTGCTGGTTGGTTTTCCATCAGAAGAGGTTGATTGGTTAGTAGCGGTTAATTATGCTCGTTGGTGAGCGGCATCCCATAAAGGGGTTGTTGCATTGTTGACTCAGTCCCTTCTCGTTGTTCGTTTGCTCGAGTTATCACTGCTACTTTGGAGGCACCTGCTTTGGCTGCTGCGGCTTTTCAAAGATGCTGCTGCTATTGCGCTGGCATCCAGTGACGTCGTGTTTTCCGCTCCATCCTGCTTCTTGTTGGCTGTTTTAAGATTTTCACCTTCTTGTTTGCTGCGTGTCATAACTGGTGTAGTCCTCGGTGTTTCTTTCGACGATGCCTTGGTTTTTCCTGCATACTTTGTTTTGTCCATCTTCGATTCTCTGCAAAAACAAGACGTTGTCGAAGAAAAATATCCACACGGGTTTTATTAGTGAAGTCAATACAGAAAAGGCATGGTTGTAAATCCAAAGATTTTCAAGGGAAAAGATGGATCCGAACACAGATCCAAAAACTTTTTCAAGAGAACGCAAATCCAAAAATCGTAAACATAAATCCACCCATGGGTATAAAAACTCTTCACGAAAGAAGGCAGATCCAAGGGTTTTTATACATGAAAACATAGATTCGATGATAGATCCGAAGTTTTTTGTAAACAAAGACACGGATGCAAGGATTTTTGTATCGATCTTGATACCATTATTATAAGAAGATGCTACCATTGGTGATCCTCATCCCTCATGCCTCATCTGGTTATTGTTCGGATCTCCTTCAAGAGAATCCACCATGAACCATGGTTGGATTTGCAAGGCTTGATTCTGTGGCTGCTTCTGCTATCCTTATTTCTTGATCACCAACACCATCAATAATAGCACCACCACCTTGATCATGATGGTTCACGACTCCACCATACATAGCACCGTCAGTCACGGTACCACCATTTATACCAGATGGTCCATGTCCGTTCTCAAGTGCTCCAACATTAACATTAGCATTAGTAGGATAACTTGGATGATGTTGAGATTATTAGTCCCACATGGTTGGGTTATTTAAGATCCCGCAGTTTATAATTTATTAGGGTCTTTCCACTCATTGCCAATTGGTTTTGAGTTGGATGCCCGCAGACTTTGATATCACTTATTGCCAATTGGTTTTGAGTTGGATGCCCGCAGACTTTAATAGATGAGGAATAGCAGTAATATTAGCATCATCACTAGCATCGGATATTGTTTGTACTACTGGTATTGAAGCTTTCTGGAGATCTGGCAATTTACGCTGAGCTTCTTTGTCCTTTCTTTCTAGCAACCAAGAAAAATCAGTTAAAGCACTGGAATGAAAATCATGTATGGAAATGGAACACTTACCATCCAAGGCCAAACTTAACTCACTGTTATACATCCGATTAATTTCCAGATAATGATTTTCTTGCTGATATCTCTTACACTGTTCGCTAATCTTCCCAATCTGGTATTTAGCGAAACTTTCTGGATTGAATTGTTTCCTGTCATTTCTTAATTCTATCTCGGGCACGCTCTTGAACCACATCAGCACACGGTGTGCTTCCGATTGTTCATCAGGCCATACTTCTGGTTGAGGATCATATGGTCCATTCACAATTGCACAAGCACTAACCCCACATAAAGTGCTCAATTCTCTGACTATCTTCAGCAAGCCCTTTCTTCGTTTATTGAATGTTGCTTTCCTTGCATTTGCACTAGCAATATAAGCAAGCGTCACCTTCTTCCTTGCCATGAATATATATTGATCAAGGAAACCAAGGAAAAACTCAAAAACAGAAGGAGATAATAACACACAATTAGAGTAGGTAACAACAGATGTTTTTTTTTTTTTGTCAGAAACACAATGGTATTGGTGGGTATATATAGAATTCTTAGAAAGGATAGATAGTGCGAATGAATGAATATTGTGTCAAGGATATTTTCTTTAATTCGACAACTCACAAAATAGTCAATGAAAATCTTGTAATAATCTACTATTATTCTCCCAAAAATAGGGTATTGTATTATCAGTACTAGTATGAACACTGTGACTTAAATGAGCCTATTTTCGGATTGGAGTCATAAATGTGCAAATTCGGATTGGAGTCATAAACGTGCAAATTTCATGCAACACTGTGGCTAGGATTTCATGCTATATACACCTATACTTGAAAGAAAAATAACCAAAGTATCAACAAGATTACCTCTGCCCAATTATATACATGACGACAACCACCGCATGTAAGAATGTATAACTAATGAGGGTTCACACTCAAACAAACGGGGGTTAGCCCAGTTTGCAAGGGTCCTGACTCCCATACTTGAGGTCAACAAGGTTATAATTCAAACGAAAGTTTGTTGGTATGCGTAGAAACCACAACATACATTGATGATATTTTTCATTAAATTCCCTTTAAAATGAAAATGCATGAATATTTATGAAAATTATCTATTTTAACCAAAGATTTTGTGATCTTAAAGCTAACAAAATGCTAGTAATACTGTTCTACCTGTTTTTTGTGGGCAAATTCATGAATTAAAATTGTAATTAACAACATGAACATAAATAGAAAATTTTAATTAAATTCTCTATATCATCAATATTATTATAACGTTTTTATGAGTAACCAAGTAAAGAAAAATAGAGAATGCAACATAAAATACGGAAATTTTCAAACGTATGTAACCAGATGCAAGTACATTGTATGTTAGTGAATTGGTATATTTTTAGTTCTCAACATCTCTCCTTTCTTCCAAGGGTTCTTTAATGGTTTTGTTTTTACTATAAAGGTTAAAATCTTATTTAAAAAATGAAAAAAGAAGTACAAGAAGAGAGCGCACACGTGCATTAGAATGACTTCAGAAGTTAGAAGCCAAAGCAAGCAAGCCAACACAAGGCAGCCAAAGAAAACCAATAAGCAACTAAGAGACCAAATATCTCTTCTTAGATGGGATTCTTTCCTCACGAACTAATTAAGTTTGCATTGCTAGGTTTCTCATTCCAATTAAGCCTTGCAAGTTCCTTTTCACGTTTAGGCTTTTTGTATCTCTTTACAATGCCACCAAATTAAGATCGATGTTCATCTCACACTCTCCATGCCACCATTTTAATGGCTGTGACTATGCAAAACTACGATTCATAAATATTTCTACAATTTTTCCAACGAAATTAAGTAAAGAACAACAAAGAATGACGGATATAAAATCTATGTAGATATATGCAAGAAAAAATTATTTAAATGAAAATGAAGCGCATAAATATAAGATCTTTTAGATACTAAATACCACACGTCTATTATGTGTGCGAAGCAGTGGTTCGATAAACGGGCGAAGACTATCGCGTACGGTATAATTAAGATAACTCATCAGATGACGTCAGAAGAATCACGAGTAAAGTGTGATGATCGTGCGAAGTTATAGAGTACGTGCGAGAAGAGTCAAAGTAAGCGTGCGTTAATGACGCACGCCAGATCCGAAAATGGACAAAATTAGCTGTCATCCACTATGTAAAATCCCTATATAAGGGGACCGAGCGACCATGTAAAGAGAGAGATCTTTTTGAGAGCTTAGACTTAGAATTTAGGAGAGAGAAAGATTATTTGTTCTCCAAGTTAGAGTTCATCTCAAATCTTGTAACCATATTGAAGATTCTATGAATGAATATATGAATTTTAAGATGATTACTTGAGTTGTTATTAAGATTTCATTAAGGGGTGTTAGTTGTGGGATTTCCTGCAACTACATTTTGGCGCAAGAAAACAACTTGGAGTGATATACTGTGGTGGTGAAAGTTTAGAAGTTCAAACCTAAAAGTTCAGTAGGATAACCTCAGAAATTTCATCTTCATTGTTCAAATTTTTAGTTCTTTACAGAGAAGTTCTTCTTTTAATTGAAACAAGAAAACAAAAATGATAAGATTCATCGAGGCAAAAGAGGGCAATAGGAAATTACAATGCAACTTAATAACCATAACTACTATCGATGACTTCCATGCAAGAATTACAGGAAAAATACACAAGCGTGATTTCGAGGGAAAGAAAATTATGACGGTAGAAACACTTTCTCCACTGAAAGATTAGGAAAAACAGAGTACAACATTCACGGCGGAAGAAATACCAAAAGAGAATTTAAGGCGGATAGATCCTTTGGTGGTTACAGTGGCTGTAGAACACAAAGAAAAACATGCTAGAGCGAAAGAACAAGATGGATGGGAGATGGATAGAACCTTAGTAGATACAGGGAGTTCGGTGGACATCTTATTTTATCGCACGTTCAAAGGAATTGAATATAAGGATACGGATATGGATCACTCTAGTTACAATATTCATGGTTTTATTAAAGCAACAACAAAGCTAAAAGGAGAAATAACAGTGCGAATAATGTTGGGAGAAATAGAAACACAAGTGACATTGTGCGTGGTTGATGTGGAATCACCGTATAATATGATCTTGGGACGACCATGGATACATGCAATAAAATCCGTAGCATCAACTCTTCACCAATGCATTCGATTCCCAATACCAAGTGAAATAGGAGAAATCAAAGGAGATATTGAGAGTGCGAAGATCTTCAATCAGATAGATGTAAAAAATTATGAAGGTCGCCCAAAGAAGCGAAAATATCGCTGGCAAGAGCAAGAGAATTAAGGAAAGAAGAAGAGTCCAGAATATACATGATAAGAGCACAAGAAGGAAGAGGGATACCAAGCGAAGTGCCAGAAAAAGAAGGCGAACCAATGCATGTAATAAAAGAGCCAACACCACTAGGAGAACCAAAAACGAATTTTATCGCAGTAGAGACGATAAAAGAAATAAATGTTGGAACAACAGAGGAACCAAAGATATTAAAAATTGGAACTAAGATGGAAAAAGAAGAGGAAGAAAAACAATAAACCTCTTACGAGAATATAAAGACATCTTCGCATGGAGCATGGAAGAAATGCCAGGAATAGATCCTTTCGTTGCATGTCATAAGTTGGATATTAACAAGAATGCAAGACCATTCAAGCAAAGGATAAGGAAGATAGCAACAACGTACCATCCTCAGATAGAAGAAGAATTACAGAAGATGCTTGAAGCAGGAATCATAAGACCAGCGAAATATCCAGAATGGATAGCAGACATGGTGGTGGTGCCAAAGAAGAATAAGGGAATAAGGATTTGCATTGACTTCAGTGATTTAAAAAAAGCATGCCCGAAGGACAGATATCCATTGCATGACATACCACAAATGGTTGAGTCGGCAAAAGGGAATGACCGAGTATCATTGATGGATGGATACAAAGGTTACAATCAAATTCCGTTAGCTGAAGAATACCAAGAGCATACTGCTTTTTTCGCGCCTAGAGGATTATATTATTATACAAAAATGCCTTTCAGTTTGAAAAACGCAGGTGCGACATATCAAAGAATGGTGGAGAAGGTGTTCGCACAGTGGATACATACCACATTAGAAGTCTATGTTGATGATATGTTGGTGAAAAGTAAGAAAGATGAAGATCATGTACACAACTTAAGGGAAATCTTTGAGCAGATGCGAAAATTCAATATTAAGGTAAATTCTAAAAAATGCATTTTCGGGGTAGCATCGGGAAAGTTTTTAGGCTATATTGTATCAAAGAAGGGAATAGAGGTTGATCCAGAGAAGGTACAAGCGATTCGAGAAATGCCATCACCCGCGACTGTAAAAGATGTCCAAAAACTAAATGGATTGCTAGCTTCACTGGGGGCGATTTATTTCGTGATCATCAGACATGTGCAAAAATTTCTTTAATATTCTGAAAAATGGAACTAAGTTCAAGTGGACAGATGAATGCGATAAAGCACTGCAAAATATAAAGAACCATCTAATGAATTTGTCCATCATGCAAAAGGTGGAAAAAAGAGAGAAGTTACTGATATATTTAGCATCATCACCGCACGCATTAAGTGATGTACTGTTACGTCTGGATGAAAGAGTGGAAAAACCGATATATTACATAAGCAAAACTTACAATGCTGCAGAGAAGAATTATTCAAAGATAGAAAAGCTAATAATCGCACTGGTATATGCAACACAAACTCTTCGTATATATTTTCAAGCTCACAAAATCAAAGTGTTAACAAAAATACCAATTGAGTCAGTAATGAAAAATTCAAAAAGATCAGGAAGGATCGAGAGGTGGAATGCACAAATAGGGATTATCTTCCCCGAAGTCGCAAGTAATCGCAGATTTCTTGGCAAAATTCCCTTTAGAAGACGATGAAAGTGTGGAGGAAATGATGGATATAGATGAAGAACGTGGGAACCCTAAAGACTTGTTGGTAGATAACACTAGATGAGAGATATTGGTGGATGGATCATCAAATGGAGATGGTAATGGAATTGGAATAGTTTTCATCACACAAGCAGGAACAAGAATGGCATATTCATTCAGATTGGAATTCGCATCCACCAAACTGAGTATGAAGCAGTTGTGCATGCATTATGTCTGGCCATTGAAAGGAAAATAGAAGATGCGCGAATAACTAGTGACTCACAGTTGGTTATTCGCCAAATAGAAGGGGTATATAGCACAAATGAGCCATCCTTGCAAAAATACAAGAAGCTTGTATGAGAGTTATCAACAAAAATTCCAAAAATAAATTGGAGGCACATTTCGAGGAAAGATAATCGGTTAGCATACACACTTTCTTTTATTCCATCTATGATGGTATATCCGACTGCGAGGGACATAAAGATACAAACACTCTTTTTTACCCTTTATTAATAATGAAGAATGCAAAGATGTAGATGTAATGCTAGTATACAATGAATAAGAAGAGTAGGCGAACAAAGCCGCATATTAGAGAACCCAGCTCCATTCGTATTTAGAAAAAGGATAAGTCCTGAGAAACAGGTTGGAGGCACACAAGTTAAAGAGAAGAGAAACAAATTATGAGTTGAGAGATGGTGTACTTTACCGAAGATCATTCCTTGGACCATCGCTTAGATGTTTAACAAGAAAAGAAGGAATGTAAATCTTGAAAGCGTTACATTATGGAAATGCGGGAAATCATAGTGGAGGAAGGTCATTAGCGTATAGAGCGAAAATACAAGGTTATTATTGGCCATACATGCATGAAGACGCGAAAGAGGTGTCAAGACGGTGCGAAGAGTGTCAGCATCATGGAAAGAAAATACACGCACCCGGGGCGATGCTCAACTCATCAACAAGTGAATGACCATTTGGAAAATGGGGGATATACATTGTGGGCCCATTCATACCAGGAACAGGAAAGAAAATATATTTAATAGTAGCGATAAGCTACTTTATAAAATGGGAAGAAGTAAAAGCGGTGCAGCACATTCGAGATAAAGATATTTTCACATTCATATTTGAGAATATCATTTGCAGATTTGGAATCCCAGGACAACTGGTTTATGATAATGGAAAACAATTTGAAGGAGATAATATAGAAATGTTACTTAATGCGTTCAAAATCCAAAGCGGGAAGTCCACTCCATTGTATCCACAAAGCAATGGTCAAGTTGAAGCAACCAATAAGACAATTGCAGATATACTGAAAAAGAAACTGGAAGGATATAATAAAGGATGGTGCGAACAAGTACATAATGCAGTATGAGAATACAGAACAACTAGAAGGGAGGCTACAGGAATATCACCTTTTTGCCTGACATATGGAGTTGAAGCTGTATTGCCAACTGAGGTTATAATTCCTACAACTAAGCGAGAAGCATGGGAAAAGAATTTAAGTGCGGATTTAATCCTAACAAAACTGGATGATCTAGAAGAGAGAAGAGAAGTTTCTTTGCGACATATGGAAAATTATCATCAGAGGATAGCTCGAGAATATAACAAGCGCGTAAAAATAAGAGACTTTCAGCCAGGAGAATTAGTGCTGCGAGAAATACCGCCTTATCAGAGAGGAAGTGATGGAAAGATGGAGAAAAGATGGGATGGACCCTACATAATTAAGAGAATAATTGTAAATGGAGCTTATGAATTGATGGATCCTGAGGGAAAGAACACAGGTCAAAAATTGGAACGTCCATGGAATAGATTATATCTGAAGAAATATTATCCATAGATCATGCGATGATGGTCGTATACATATAAGAGTCAGAAACATGTATGTGAAAGTGAAGAGAGCGAAAATGAAGATGCGAATTTCTAAATATTCAATAAAGATGTACTATTCAAATGAATGAATTTGAAGATTTCTTTATAATGATATTATACAAGAAAAAGGCAAAACTAAGACCTTATAATAAGACCTTCATAGAAAGCATCAGAAATAAAGACTCCAATTAAGGAGCCTAACTATCTGATTGTGGCGTGCACCCTAGTTCGCATACATCAAAAGGAAATAATAAAACCTAACGCGCGTCACAATTCGGAAGTTAGTTAGCATGGCTCAAGTGAAAGCTACACCGACCCTGGAGCTTGAGTCATGGAGATTCGGGGTGAAATAAAAGTCCATCCAGGAGAGGCGCCTATATCGAAAGATTAAGGTGACAAGGTCTATCCTAAGGAGTGCAGAAACTCGATCAAGGCGCCGAGGTACACGGTTGAGTCAAGAGTGCCTGGGGCCTCTGAAGCGTACCTGGACGCTCTTGACAAGTCTTGACTATGACGCACTCGGTCCGAAGAAACCCCACTTAGGGTGCGGTCTTGTAACCATAAGCTATATCGGTGGAGGGATAAGAGGCCGCGAAAACAACTGATTGTTGTATTACTGGATGGGAGGAGCCCACCCTAACCCGTTAGGGGTACGCCTCCTTGAAGGGGAAGTCAGGGGGAATATAAGGACGGCACCCTCCATTAGGGAGCTGAATTGTGTCAAAAGACGCAAATATGATGAGACTTTTTACTCACGGGAGCATTAAGACTTATCATATTTGGGAAACAATAAAACTTGAAGAGGCAATAATACAAGAAGATGATAAGGCGAGATCAATGGATCATTGCACGAAAGCGTAAAGACGTCCTGCGATTTCGTTGCATAACAAAAAATATAATATACTAGGCAAAATAAGACCTTTACTTAGAAAGGCATGATAAGACCTCATGAGACAACACAAATTCACGTTGACATTATTTTGCAGGTTGCATAAGAGATATCTAAAATTACTTCAACTTTATTTCCAAGAAAATAATAAGAGGCAAGTATGGAGATTGAAAGAAAAGGCATATTATCTTCCTTATCAAGAAACGAGTATGTAAAGTAAGCGAATGTTTGAAGTACCCCAAAATGCTTTTGCGAATAAACAAGAAACTAAGAAAATAAAAAGGCAAAGCATTATTAGAAGGCGAATCTTGAACACCTGCAGAAGCTTCGATGTTGACTTCACTCTCAGGATATTTGAATAGATCTTCACCAGATTTGTCTTGCCCAAGTTGATTCTCTTGATGTGGAATGTTAATATCTTCTTCCTCATCACTTACATGATCATAGTCACTATCAGGCTCAGGGAGTCTTTCATCATCGCTTATCTCAAGAGGAGGAACAATAACCGGAGGAAGTGATTTGCTCAGGAGAATCTTATTGACAAGAGTCCAAGTTTTAGTGTGATCTTGGCGAGCGATACCCTTCTCAGCATTTCTTTTATCAACCTCCATGAAATCTTGAAGAAACGAAAACCTCCTTTCAGCTCGGTCACAAGAAGAACTGAGTACAACTAAAAGATCTTTGGATATTTTTGTTTGTTTCGCACGCTCTTTGCGAACCTTGGCTAGATCAGATCTTAGCTGGGAGATGGTAGACTGGTGCGATTTTTCTGAATCTGCATGAAGAAATTCAGAGTTATAAAAGAGGAGAAGTTCTCGCAACGACAAAATTTAAGTAATAGCTAAAAAAAGAAGAAGAGTAAATTAAGGCAGTCAGCTCCATGTGACTACCTTCCCTTTGAGAAATGAGATATTGAGATAAACCAAGACCAATATTCTCCACACTCTCCATAGCCTTATCAAAATCATCACCAACCAGACCTTTAAGACGAGATCCAATTCTTTTTTCATCTAAAGAAAGGGAAGTCTTCTCTTTCATAAGAGCATCATGAGATTCTTTCAATTGAGTATACTCTTCTCGAAGTTGATTCATCTTCACCGTCAAATTTATCTTACTCTGAATAATCTTTTCATTCTGAGTGGTTAATTTCTCTGAAGATTCATCATATTGTTTCTGTAATAAGCAAAGAGATTCTTCTTTGTCTGCACAAACTTTTTGAAGAATAAGATATTGACGCGAATACACCGCTTTCTTCTTCAGAAAAGAACGTTTATCTTGGGAAAGACCCTGATTTTCATCTGATAAGGTTTGATGCCTCAAGTCAGTAATACCCAACAAATAAGATAAATGAGAAAGTTGGGAATCCAATGTTTCGCATTGTTGAGACAAACATACATTCTCATTTGTTATATTTTCAATCTGGTCAAGCGAATACGAGTGTTCATTGTTTAGTTGAATTATCTGATTCTGTAACTTCTCATTGTCAGAGCGAGCATCTTCAGCAGCAAATTGAAACTCATACAACTCCATAACGCGTTTCTGATTTAAATCTTAACGTGCATGCGAAGAAATTCAAAAAACATAGATAGGAAAAGCAGATTACACTAAGAGAAAGGTATAAAGGTAAAAAGAAGGGAACCACTTAGGTCTTGATTTCTCCTACGAAGATCATCAGATTCAAGAATTGCGGTATGGATCTCTCCTTTCAATTTGTTAATTTCATTTCTTAGGATGGTATTCTGATGAGAGAGTTCCATTGTGGAATTACGAGATTCGAAATAGCCTTCAGCTAAAATCATGCGAAGACGAGCTTCCTAAAAAGGGGAATAAAAAATAAGAGCAAGTATAAAGTAGTACAATGAGAATAAAAAAATGTGCGAAAAAGTGTTTACCAGGACATCCAGAACGATATGCACGCTTGGATCGATTTCAGAGAAGATTTCGCTCCTGGTTGGTTTGTTTGGTAGAGAATCGCACACCAATTTCTTCAGAGCGCTACAGATGCGAAGCTTAAAAGGTTCATCAGAGGATGAGAGAGCAGAGTCTATAAGCTCAGATAAAACTTGAGAAGTGGAACTCATCCCTTCTAAAATCTCCTTATTAATAGAAAGGGACTCTAAATAAAGGGGAGTAAATATAGAAGAAAGGGAAGAAGATTTCGTTAATGCAGAGGCAGGAGCAGTAACATTCTCAGGAGAAGTAATCTTCGCAGAGGTGGGAGCAGTAACATTCTCCATCGATGCGGGAATATCCATAGAAGCAGAAGTAATGACATTTTCCACAGGTGCGGGGATATTTGCGAACAAAAGAACATTGACGAAGGTAGAAACAATGTGGACCACGGTTGGTGCGGTTACGGACGGAGAAAAGGGAATGTTCTTCGCTACTTCATCAGTAGGAGCATTCTCCTTAGGAGCGATAAACTCATTTGGAGAAGTAGTTGGATCCAAAGAAATAGAAGCAATCAAGTCTGGTGCAGGAGCGTTA
Source organism: Papaver somniferum (assembly GCF_003573695.1). Classification (NCBI taxonomy): domain Eukaryota; kingdom Viridiplantae; phylum Streptophyta; class Magnoliopsida; order Ranunculales; family Papaveraceae; genus Papaver; species Papaver somniferum. The sequence goes on from NC_039364.1 coordinate 27,022,935, forward strand.
GTATTGACGCGAGAAGTAGCATCAACTTCCTGGAAATCGAAGTCAGGAATTATGAGGCTCTTGTTGAGTGGAGGAGATTTGCGAATTCTTCTCGCCTTAGGTTTCTTACCACCATCAATCTCGCATTCGGACTCCTGCGAATAACAAAGCAGATAAGAAATAGAGGCAACAATATTGTTTATACAAAAGAAAATATTTCTTACTCCTTTGTTATGCGATGATTTCCTCTTGAGAGATTCTTTGTCTTTCAAACTTGAAGAAGGATTAGGGTTAGGAATTGTGAATTTGGTACTCCTAGAAGAAGAATTTTTGCTGAAACAGAACAAGTATGAAGAATAATATGACGACAAATCGGTAACATAAAGAAAGATCAGATCAGGAAACGTCAGATCAGTTCCAGCAAAAGATACAAACCTTTGATCAGGATCCATAGGAACAACAACAAAATTTAAAGATAAAACCTTGAAAGAATGTCTGAAGAAGATAAAGATTTACATAGAATTCACAAAGACAAAAAGGGATGATGAAATAGAGAAGAAAAGATTATCTCTCCTTAAATTTGGTTAATAAATAGAGCAAAAAAGTGACCGGTTAAATTCGAACGTGCCGGTAAAAAGGGAGAAAATCCGTACGTGTAGACGGTTACACTCAAATAATGGAAACTTGTCGGCTGATAAGAATATGAAGAGGTGAATGAGTGCGACATTGTAAATTGGAGTTTCTCATATCGCTCCCTTTATAAAGAAACGACATGAGAAGAGGCAGAATGTAGATACTAAATACCGCGCGTCTATTATGTGTGCGAAGTAATGGTTCGATGAATGGGCGAAGGCTATCGCGTACGGTATATTTAAGATGATGCATCAGATGACGTCAGAAGAATCACGAGTAAAGTGTGATGATCGTGCGAAGTTATAGAGTACGTGCGAGAAGAGTCAAAGTAAACATGCGTTAATGACGCACGCCAGAAAGGGCTTTATTAGCTGTCATCCACTATGTAAAATCCCTATATAAGGGGACCGAGCGACCATGTAAAGAGAGAGATCTTTTTGAGAGCTTAGACTTGGAATTTAGGAGAGAGAAAGATTGTTTGTTCTCCAAGTTAGAGTTCATCTCAAATCTTGTAACCATATTGAAGATTCTATGAATGAATGTATGAATTTTAAGATGATTACTTGAGTTGTTATTAAGATTTCATTAAGAGGTGTTAGTTTTGGGATTTTCTGTAACTACATATCTCGTTCATACAATTTGTTGATAGATCGAGAGAGGGTATTACATGAGACCTAAATTTATCATTTGAAAAGTCACACCACACAAACATGAAAAGAAAACCCTAACGACACACGCAACGAAAAGATGCTCTTTCGTGAACAAGACCACACAAATAAACGGAAGGAAAACAAATTAACACTCGCAGTATAAAACTGCCCAGGGATGGAACTAATCATCTAAACTCATATTATTCATGGTTGTATCGGTATTGTTGATGGGAACATCTCCAAGGGTACCATCATTATAAGAAGGTGCTACCATTGGTGATGGAACTCCTCATCCCTGCATCATCTGGTTATTGTTCAGATATCCTTCAAGATAATCCACCATTTGGTCATCAGATTGTGAAACAGAAGGTAGGTTATTTGCATCCATGAACAATGGTTGGATTTGTAAGGCTTCCATGGCTGCTGCTGCCATCCTTATTTCTTGATCACCAATACCATCAATCATAACACGACCACCTTGATCATGATGGTTCACGACTCCCCCATACATAGCACCGTCAGCCACGGTACCACCATTTATACCAGACACATGATTTTCATCAAGCACACCAACATTAACGTTAGTATCAACAGAATAACTAGGGTTAGGGATAGCAATAGTATTAGCCTCACTGGCGCTGGTTGCATTAGCTTTCTGGAGATTTAACAATTTTTGCTGAACTTCTTTGTGCTTTTCATCAAGCAACCAGGCAAAATCAATCAAATCAACAGGATGAATATCAGGTTCAGGTATAGAACTCTCACCATCCAAGGCACGATTAAACATCCGACAGAGTTCCACATAATGATTTTCTAGTTGCTGATTTATGGAATTTTCCGTTGTCATCCCCATCTGGTTTTCTGCGGAACTCTCTTGATCATTCTCTAACTGATCTCCCTCTGGCAGGCTCTTGAATCTCATGAGCACACGATGTGCTTCAGGTCTTGCTGGCCAAACTTTTGGTTGGGGATTGTCTGGTTCATACACAATTGCGCAAGCATCAACATCGCATAAATTACTTATTTCACTGACTTTCTTCAACAAGTCCATTCTTCGTTTTCTGAAAGTTGCTCTCCTTGCAGCACTATTAGGAATATAAGCAACCTTCTTCATCCTTGCCATGAATATATACTGATCAAGGAAACGAATGAAAAAACTTAAAGAGAAGGAGATGAAAAACACAACAATTGGAAACAAGAGATGTTTATTTTGTCAGAAACACAATGGGTTTATATAGAATTTGTAGAGAATGAATGAATATTGGTAGAGCCGCGTGCTAAGGCTTGAAACAATCGTGTCTCTTGGATATTTCTTTAATTCGACAACTCACAAAATAATTAATGAAATCATTATCATTAGAATCTTGTAATGCTCCCCCGAAAATAGGGTCTAGTATCGTGATATCGGTCCGAGTGGTGTAAAATGCATCTAGTTTCGGATTGGAGTCATAAATGTGCAAAGCCTGACTCTCATACTAGTCACCAAGATTATCCTACTTATAATTCAAATTAAATTTTGTTGGTATACACTGGTAATATTTTTCATTAAATTTCCTTTAAACGCATGAATATTTATGAAAATTATCTATTTTAAAACAAAGATTTTTGTGATCTTAAACCTAAAGAAATGCTAGTTGTTCTACCTGTTTTTTGTGGACCAATACATGAATTATAATTGTAATTAACAACGTGAGCATAATTAGAAAATTTTAATTAAATTCTTTCTATCATCAAAAATGTAACGTTATCATTATGAGTAACCAAATAAAGAAAAATAGAAAATGCAACATAAATTACGGGAAAATTCAAACGTACGCAACCAGTTGCAACTTCAAAGCACGTTGATATAATGAAATTGATATATTTATCAGATACAAAACCTAAAAGAAATACCAAGAAAAATGTGTGGGTGAAAATAGATGAATTGTGCATAGACTATAACTAAACTCCAACCCCGGCCAGTAAACTGCAACTATTTGATTTATATGTCGCGTCTACAAACTCACTAAGTATAATAATACGATGCAAAACTCTTCCTTCAAACCTACGATGGGATGATGAATTATATAGGGACCAGTTGGTGGCAGATGTTAGCAGCTCTTCAGCTTTTGATTCCGAACGGTACAAACGCGAACAATACTAAGGCATGTAGGAAGCATTACATTCTAATACTAACATCAACTTGCAAAATATAGAAATCCCCCTACTAGGCCACTATTTTCTGGTCGAAAGAAGTCCCCCAAAGGCCCTAATGTCTCCTTGAGAGCTTCCAAGAATAATTGGGTCTTCTTTATTTCTTTTCAAGACAAATTTCTAGCATGTGATGGCGTATGAGCAAGCTATGATAACAGGTAAACCTTATGCACGTTCATTTGCTCTCGTTGTTCTTTAAGCTGTTTTGGCTTTACAAGTAAAATGGCTCAACTCACATGTTTCGGAGTTAAAACCAGTAGTTACAGAGTTACAAAACTAAAAAGTCTTAAATTGGCTTCCAAGAAGAAACGGCAAAGAGGATTCTTCCCTTCCATCCTAGCAGCAACCACCGGCCATCTTCATCTACAACAAAATCCTTATGGTAGTCTGATGTTGCTTGTTTTTTCGCCTTCTTGATGATATGCGTGTTCAGTGGGAGTTGCATAAACCCAGCCTTTGTATTCCTTAACTGCCATTTCTTACAAGTCTCTGGCCTCTCAACCCTCTCAGATCCCTCGCATGCTATAATGTTCAAAACCTCCTTCGCCAAAAAATTTCTTTCAATGAATATCCTCTCAGGATTATCACGGGGGACAATTGTGTCAAGCACATCAAACATAGAATAAAAGTGAAAGAGAGCATCCCGGAACCGTGGAACAAAGAATGGAGAATTATAGGTACCATTCAGAATCCCGTGGACGAAAACATTAGGATTCATCTTCCTTATCAGATTCAGAACAGCGTCCCTTGGACTATCCAATATCACACTCTCATCAAGCAAGTTCTTACCTTGATACATACAGTTGGCAACAAGAAGTTCATCTTTATTGATCTTGAGATCCTCCAGTTGAATGGTTTCCCATTTCTGAGCAATGCCATGGTACTCGAATGGGACATTGAGTCCTTCAGCATAATCTCTTAAGCGACGACCAGTTTCTTCAACTCTTTCAGCTGGACGGAAACCAGGTTCGGGTAATCCTATCCCCGTAATCCTGAGTTTAGGAGGACCACCCTTTCTTTTCGAAAGGCGTTGGATAAGGCAAGGCCATTGGAAACCATAAAGGATGCCGAAATCTATAATGTGGAGAGTAGTAGCATTTTCAGCCAGATAACCGATTGTTTGGTTAGCAAAGAAATTTGATATCTTCAGGAACGGGAGTGCGACCATAAAGAGCTGATAAGCTTTCAGAAAATCAGCAGCTGATGCTGTCTTGCGCGGGAGAGTTGAGCAAATCTGGCTCCCGGATCCAGCCAAACGTGCCTCGAGACCATCAGCAAAGTAATGAGCCACCCTTTGTGAACAATCTCCGTAAGGGGAAGAATGTTGCCTAAGCTGCTTCAATAGTTCGCTAGCAGTCCTACTATCACCAGCAGCAACAGCTTGTGCAGAATGAATGAGTAGGGTCTGCAAATCCACCACCAGGTCCTTTTTGCCCGTCTGCTTCTTACCATGGGACCTTCTTCCACCATTTTGGTGCAAGTTCTTTCTTGTTTCAATGTTCAAGGATTCGCGGAGAACTGAATCCGCCTTCTCCCCCTTTTCTCCATCACAAATCAATACCATATCAAACATTGCTGTCTGCACTGCTGCCAATTGCTTATTACTCTTCCCTTCTAAATCGATACCTTCCCTGTGCACATTTTTCTTTCCTCTCGACATGTATGCTGAAATCTGTTGCACATCCTTGTCCAACGGAACGACATCATCAGCGGCTTCACTTGCTTCTTTCTCTTTTTCTCCGTAAACAAATCCATTACGCTTTAGGTTATTATCACCCGGAAGAAATTTATTTGCTTCCTGGACACCCTTTCTGGAATGCCAAACGGGTTCAGCCTCTGAACGCACATCAATCTTACCCACCCCTGACTCCACTTGTCCTTCTACAATAGAATTTAAACTGTTTGAAGGGTTGTAAGACAATTGAGGAGTCTGAGCCTCCGCCTGAAAAGTATAATCACTAGGAACACTTTCGGCATTTAACAAAGTTGCATACACACCAAGTTCATCAATCCAACTAGTTTCAACTGCACTCTGACTACTATTGTTATGGGTGAAGTTCTCATCAATTTGAACTTCAGGGCTGCAATCAGTGGGGTACTTCTCGCCGAGGATATCATAAAAGGGTTTTTCTGCAGATTGAAGAGCTAAGTAGTCTTTTTGGAAGATGAGATTGTTCTCTTCATTGTTCTCTTCCATGAGTATCTGGTTTATGTAGTTGAGAACCACATCGGAAAAATCAAACTCCTCCTCTTGGCTTACATTTGAAGATGATGATGTATCACTACTACTACCACCACTATTACTATTACTACTAAAAGTATTATGATTTTGATCCATGAACTTGACTTCCTTAAAACTCAATCAGAACGCACATCAAATCCTTGAACAAACTTATTCTCATAGATTCAAACAAAATACTAAGAAATAAATTTCACACATACTGTATTTGCATACAACACAAAAAATACTAAACTAAGTATAAGCAATCTCAGGTCAAAGCTTGTCAAAACAAAAAAACTTACAAACAGTGGTAGCAGTCTTGTAGCTAGTATTGAAATTTGAAGATGATTTAAGGAGAAAAGGCGTACTTCCAGACTGAAGAGAAACCTTAAAAAGGACTGAAAGAGAAACCTTAAAAAGCTTAATGTGATTCAGAACTCAGAAGCTTAACTTCTCTCAGGAAAGGAAGGAAAGCAACCATGTGGTGGTGGGGTTTTGAGTCACTACTCAACGGGAGTAGTTAAAATAATCACAAAAGTTAGATTTGTACAGGCTATAATATCTGTAGATAGTGATATTAAAAGTTCAGAGATTCCTCATAAATTATGGTTTGTAATTGTATACTAGGAACCAGTAACCACTAACCAGGTGCTCTCTAAATTATTAAGTATTTTTTATGGTTGCGACGGGTCCACAGGCAGCTCAAAAAATAGAAACAGAATTATATTATACACGTCCTGAGTGCGAAGGCAAAATTATTCCACCGCAGCAGTTTCGAAGGTATTTAGGGTAATTCTGGTCAAAGTCAATTTTGGCGTGCTTTCAAGGATCAATGATCGGACAGTGCATGATTTTACACGAAATCGGTCAATTAACCCAATAAAGTTTGATACTGTTTAAATGGACGAGAACGTAAGATTGTCAGGATGAAAACAGTTTCATCCAACCCATTTTCAAATACTTTTTCTTATGTTTAATTCACATCAGGATGCATCCAGTTTCATCCTCGCTATTTTTTAAGTTTAAGCCAGGATGAATCCAGTTTCATCCTTGCTATTTTTTTGGTGTCCATTTCACCCATACTAATTTTTACTCGTCCATTAAAACCATGTTTTAAAAATATTTGGCCAAATGACCAATTTTCCGATGATTTTAACTGTGTGTACAATGTTCCTGGTGTTATGTATGTCTATATACTCCTAGGCCCTAGGCCGCCGACTAGCAGGGTCTAGTGAATTATGCTGATGATGAAAATGAGGAGAATTTGTTTGGTGGTTGGCGCTACTATTACATTCACAGCTTTGACTTCAGTCAAGGAAAAGCGTTGCTCAACTACATTCACAGCAGCAAAAAGGTTTGGAATTTGGTAATTCTGTCGAGCATTGCATGAAAGGATGAAACTATATTCCGTGGTGGAATTAGAAATTGAGAGTGAGCTAGATGCCCTTCACATTTTTATTTGTATTGGGCTTAATTAAGCCTAAACTTTAAACATAATTCGCAAAACTAACTAAAAATAGGTTATACAAAATAAAATATTTTGAGTATTACTGGTATCATTTTTATCTCATGTGAATAATTCCGGATAAGGTGTTTTAAACCAGTATTTTAACGCATTTAGTTTAATGTCAGGTAATTACGACATATCCATGTTGGTACTTGAGGATAAAGCGTATTCAACAAGTCTTTTCACAGTTGGTTTATAATTAAGTAATTAGGACAAGTCTTTTCACATTTGGTTTATTATTAAGTAATTACGACATAATTTTATCATGGTACTGTGTAAGGATAAGGAGTTTTCTTGGTATCTTTTTAATATGGTCGGTTTATTGCCGTGTAGTTACGAAATTTTCACATTCCGATATTTGCGGATGATGAGTTTTCAACATGTCTAATTAAAACACACTACACCAAAACGGCCATTTTGTGGTGTTTATAAACGTTGCGCATGATTTGTGCAACGGAAACAACTGTTGGCAAAACAGCGTTGCGCATTGGTGCGCAACGGATATAATCCGTTGTACAAATTAATTTGTACAACGTTTATAAACGTTATACAATTGATCGTGCAACGGTTTTTTTCCTTATTTGTGCAACGTACAACTTAATTTGTGCAACGGTTATTTTTATAGAATAACATTTTTGTGGATCCCATTGTGATTTTCTGTCGACGTTTTATTTGTTTGGTAGCAGTTACATCCGTTGTTCATTCCAGGTGATGTGTGCAACGGATAAATTTTCTCACGTTTATATCCGTTGCAAAATAATTTTCAGGTAAATTTTTTTTACGGTAGGCACAAATTCCGGCAGATTTCTGCTCCTGAATCCATCAAGAACAATTATTGATCATCACAATCGATCAAGAACAATTATTGATCATCAAAATCCATCAAGAACGATTAATACATCAACAGAGTAACTAGATGAACCACCCATACAATATAAACATAAGTTTCTGAAGCAAATATTGGTATGTTTAACAAATCTATAAGAGCTCAGAATCTCAATTGGATGCCAATCAAATTTCTAAATTGGTATAAAGGAAGGTATCAGGAAGTAGGTAAAGAGATCTTACACAAGTAAGCAAGATGGAATGCTTGAAGAAAGTATTGAGATGAGCCTCCTCTTCAAGACTCTTAATCTTCTGGAAATGTGAATGATATATGCGGGCATACACACGGAACAGGCCCTTGAATATCGTCTTTACAACGTCTCTATAATTCCGAAGGAGAAGATATTCCTAAAAAATCAAGAGTGAGCAAGCCAATATGAGACCCCAAACAAAATTGAAAAAGTGGGGGTACAACAACCACACCCAATATTTCGCTTAGCAATCTGTATGGACAAACTCCAATATACTTTCAAGAGAATCAAAGAGTTATATCTCTCTTTCTCGATTCAATTCTTACTCAAGCAAATAGTAATCTGCGAGTCTAATTGAATACAAGAGAAATCACTTGAACGGTACCAAAGACCAATGTTCAAGTATAAATCAATTTCAATCAACAACCAAAGGTCGGATTTCCAATTGATTGATTCTAACGCACAACCTGTGATATTTCAATTATATAACAAAGTATAATGCAGAATAGAAATAACACAGACAGCAGAATTTTGTTAAAGAGAAAACCGCAAATGCAGAAAAATCCCGGGACCTAGTCCAGATTGAACATACACTGTATTAAACCGCTACAAACACTAGCCCACTACAAAACTAATTTCGGTCTGGACTGTAATTGAACCCCAATAAATCTCACACTGGTCCAAGGTAGAATTATGCTCCTACGTCTCTGATCCCAGCAGGATACTACGCACTTGATTCCTTTAGCTGATCTTACCCACAACTAAGAGTTGATACAACCCAAAATCGAAGACTTTAATAAACAAATCTGTATCACACAGAAAAGTATACAGGAATAGATAAATCTGTCTCCCACAGAAATACCTACAAGTTTTTGTTCCGTCTTTTGATAAATCAAGGTGAACAGGAACCAATTGATAAACCAGACTTATATTCCCGAAGAACAGCCTAGTATTATCAATCACCTCACAATAATCTTAATCGACGTGGAGAAAGAAGATATTGTGGAATCACAAACGATGAGACGAAGATGTTTGTGATTACTTTTGTATCTTGCCTATCGGAGATATAAATCTCAAGCCAATCGTTACGATTGTACTCAAAATGATAGAAGATGCAAGACCAGATCACACAACTACGAGAAAGTAGTATCGTCTGGCTTCACAATCCCAATGAAGTCTTTAAGTCGTTAACCTGGTTTACAAGAAGAAATCTAAGGTTAAAGGAGAATCGAATCTAGCTAATACAACTAGTATCACACAGGAGGTCAGGTTTCCCAGTTGCTAGAGTTCTCCCTTATATAGTCTTTCAAATCAGGGTTTGCAATCAATGTTAGCTTGGTAACAAAGCATTCAATATTCACCATTAGATGGAAACCTGATTTAGATTTAAGCTAATATCTTTCAACCGTTGGATCGAAAACTTAGCTTGTTACACACAAATGAAATGCACGATTTTAGGTTTGTGTAACCGTACCCAAACATGTACATTTGGTGGTTCAACAATAGTTAACCAAATGGTTAGCCATATGAGCACTTTCATATCAACCATATTTTTCTTCACCATAAGTAGTTCAAATGACTCAAATGAACTAGTTAGAGAGTTGTTCAATTGCAAGGAAATCTTATGTAACTACACAAGACATAATCGAAGCAAAAACGATTTGATTCACTCGAATCGGTTCATGAACTTTATAGCCACAGTTTGCATTTAGCATTCCTTAGTTAATATAAATAAATTCACAAACAATCGTCTTTAGATATAACCAACTTAAGTTCGCAGACTTAGTTCGCGGACTTAAGTTACCGGAAGGAGTTCTCAAACTCCAGCAGATATTCTCGGGTCGAGAACTTCCGTCAGTTCGCGGACTGGGTTCGCGGACTGAGTCCACGGCTCTTTTTCCGGTTCTCTTGATCAACAAAGTTCGCAAACTTCGGTTCAAGGAAAAAAAGGACTTATACATATATGTGTTGCCACACAATGCTTATATCCAACATTGGTTATATAATCTAAACTCTCATTTCAATCATTGAAACATTCTTAGAGGACGTTATACAGTTGTTATTCACAAACCATTTTTCGCCAAAGCAATTTTCAAAGTGATTGAAACATATCATGACTTTCTTCACTAGGTAAAGATGAACTTGGCTAAAGCGAAACCTTACCAACACATATTTCAAGAAATAGATAGGCGAGATAAACTCGGCTCGAAATAGAAAATGTGTATAATCAAAGTCTATGTAGCAAAACGACTTTTGTCTCAAGATAGGAGATAAAGTAGATAGACTTTTGAGTGACAAATAAGTTCAAGTATCCACATACCTTTTAGTCGATGAAGTTCCACCAGTTCCTTGAGTAGTCATTCGTCTTGTATGATGATTGCCATGGAGTTCTTGAGCTCAACTACACTTTTTATCATAGTCCGAGACTTAGCTATAGTAGACTAGAAATCAAGACTTATAGTTTTGATCACTAACATTGATAAACATGCTTGAGATAGCAACGCATGCGAGTTCGACCGAGCAATGCTCTAACAATCTCCCCCTTTAGTGACAAAACTATCAATATATATGGAATACAAAAAATAAATGAATTGACTTTTGTAGCTCCTATTCCACATGCCTAATCTTCAACATTGCTCGAAATCTTCGTCACTTCCAAGTAATCCAATGATCCTAAAGGTTGTAAGTTCAGCATCATCTTTGTTGAAAATCCGTAGCTATAACAACGAGAAAACAAGAGTTCCCAGTCATTGTTATACAGTGTCATAGTATCAAAGTTCAATTGTATCACAACTTTGACAACAATATTATGGTGATATTATCACTCCCCCTTAGTCAATACTCCATCTCACATGGAAACCACTCCCCCTTACATAACGATCCGAAAACCATATATATTTGTAGTGTGAACTACATATTAATTTCCCCCCTTTTTGTCAATAAAATTGGCAAAGGTACGAAAACGGGATCCTAATGAAATTTCCAAAAGACACATTTCATGACCAAAAGAAAGCATATATCAACTTGTTTAGATGCAATCATAAAGCCGAAGCTAAATGCATTCATCAAGGAGTTTATAAATACACAAGATAATCCCTATAATATTCCACAACCGCACTCCCCACAAAGATTTGGCAATTAAGAACAAGTTCAATTAAGAAATCTCCCCCATAATATGTCATTCCAGAAAGAACAACAAGAGCGACCTTAATTTCAAAAGAAAAGAAGGATTTCTTTGGACATAACACACTAAAATAGAACCTGACAGAAAATCAACCTACGGAAACAAATGCAGAATTGAAGTAAACACTCACTGAAGTTCCAAACTCAATTGCCTAAAAGATCGAGATAAGCACATGGGCAAGAGTTATGGAAGCAACTAATGAACCAAAACAACACCAATAGACTGTCGTAAATGTTGAAATGTAGCAGTGTCTAATGGTTTTGTGAGAATGTCAGCCAACTGTTGTTCGGAAGGCACAAATTCCATATTGATGATACCATTTTCATAGAGATCTCGAACAAAATGGTACCTTATATCAATGTTCTTTGTTCTTGAGTGCTCAATAGGATTCTCAGTGATTCGAATCTCGCTAAAGTTATCACAAAAGATCTTCATTATTCCACTATCAAGTCCATAATCAGCCAGCATTTGTTTCATCCATAGAAGTTGAATACAACATGACCCAACAACAATATACTCTGCTTCGCATGTAGACAGGGATTGTGAATTTTGTTTTTTCTATGCCAAGCCACAAGATTCAGTCCTACATAGAAGAATCCCCCTGATGTACTTTTTCTGTCTTCTACACATCCTACCCAATCAGCATCTGAATAAGCAGAAAGGTCAGTGTTAGTATCAAAAGTGTAGGATAGACCATACCCGACTGTGTGATTGACATATCGTATGATCCTTTTTGCAGCTGCAAGATGAGATTCCTTTGGATTAGCATGAAATCTAGCACAACAACCAACACTAAAAGAAATATCAGGTCTAGTGGTTGTAAAATATAAAAGGATACCAATAATAGATCGATATAACTTTTGATCCACTTTTAATCCTTTCTCATCTCTGTGCAGTTTACCATTAGTGGGCATAGGTGTCAGTTTTAGAGTTAACTTATCCAGACCGAATCTTGAAACAAGATCCTTCGCATATTTTTCTTGAGATAAGTAAATTCCATCCTTATGTTGTTGAATTTGTAATCCTAAAAAGAACTTCAATTCACCAACATTGCTCATTTGAAATTCTTTAGCAAGTGAAACTTTGAAATCTTTTGCAAGTTTCTCAGAAGTTGAACCATATATGATATCATCTACATAGACTTGAGCAATGACAACATCTTTCCCACTCCACTTGGTAAACAAAGTTTTATCAGCTCTGCCTCTTGAAAAACCTTTCCTAATAAGAGAAGTGGTAAGTTTTTCAAACCAGGCTCTAGGTGCTTGCTTTAACCCATATAATGCCTTTTTGAGATTAAGAACATGATCTGGGAAATCAAGGTTTTCAAATCCTTTAGGTTGAGCAACATCGACTTCCTCCTTTAAAATTCCGTTTAGGAATGCAGATTTTATATCCATTTGGAAAAGCTTAACCTTGAGAAAACAAGCATGAGCTAATAAAAGTCTAATGAACTCAATGCGTGCCACAGGAGCAAAGATTTCGTCAAAGTCATTCAATTTTTGAATATCCTTGAGCGACAAGTCTGTCTTTATTTCTGACAATTGTGCCAAATTCATCAAACTTGTTCTTGAATATCCATTTTGTACCAACAATATTAAAATTGGAGGGACAAGGTACAAGTTCCCATACGTCTTGTCTTTGAAATTGATTTAACTCTTCATGCATTGCATTCACCCAAAAGGGATCGCTAAGAGCTTCATCAATATTTCTTGGTTCTACTTGTGACAGATAACAACCAAAATTGCAAATATTTTGAAGTTGTCCTCTAGTCTTAGCTGTAGAATCTCTTCTCCCAATAATACTGTTGTGATCATGATTCCTTTGAACCCAGAGGTGTCATGGAGGGACATGTTCGTGTTTGTCAGGAGTAGCCTGATCAGTGCTCTTCTCCTCGTCACTAGAAATATCAGGATCAACGACAGTTGGGATGACTTCAACTGATTCTGGTATTTCTTTGACTTTCTCAATTGTCTTAGCTGGAGGCAATTCAGCAGGAGGATTATCATGATGAAAATCACAAATATCATCAATGATAACATTTGCAGATTCCATCATGACCTGGGTTCTGAGATTAAACACTCGAAAACCACGACTATCAGAAGCATAGCCAAGGAAGATGAATTCATCACTTTTGGTATCAAATTTCCCTCTCTGTTATCGATATTTTAAGATGTAGCAAACACTCTCAGATAGTGCAAGTTGGGTTTTCTACCGTACCACAACTCATAAGGAGTGTTTAGGGTTTTAGACCGTAGGTAGACAAGCTTGATCAAATAACATGTTGTAAAGACAACTTCTCCCCAAAACCTTAAAGGTAAGTTTTTGTTATGGAGCATTACCCTGGCCATTTCCTGAATGTTTCTGTTTTTTCTTTCTGCAACTCCATTAGCTTGAGGAGTAATAGGTGGAGAATATTGTTGAATGACTCCCAGTTCGTCACAAAATTCAAACACTTTAGTGTCCTTGAATTCAGTTCCACGGTCGCTTCTAATTTTTTTTAGTTTGCGACCTTGTTCGTTCTGGATTCTTTTAACAATAATCTTGAATTCATCAAGGGTTTCATTCTTATGAGATAGGAACGCAACCCAAGTGAATCTGGTGTAACCATCTACCATAACAAAGCATACTTCTTACCAGCAATAGTAGGTTGTTGCATTGGTCCGAAGAGATCCATATGAGTTAAATCAAGTGGAGCTTTAGTGAGAATATCTCGAGATGATGTATAGTGAACTTTAGTTTGTTTACCCTTTTGACAGGCACCACATACACCTTCAATCTTTGCATTGACTTTGGGAACGCCTATAACAAGTTCTTCGTTAATGATCTTAGTTAGAAGACGATAGTTGATGTGACCAAAATGCTCATGCCAAAGATGTGTAGATTCCACCTTAGTCAAATTGCAACAATTGCTGAACTGAGTATCCAGAAGATAACAGTTGTTTTTACCACGAGTTCCCTGAAAAATTACTTTCCCAGTTTTGTCTACAATGTCACATCCATTTGCATTGAAGACCACTTGATGGCCTTTGTCACAGATTTGACTAATAGAAAGAAGATTTGCAGTCATACCTTTTATGTATATTACATCATGGATTTCAGGTACGCCGGGTAGTTTGATCATCCCCTTCTTGCTTATGTAGCAACAACTCCCATCTCCAAATGTTACTGGTCCTCCTTCATAGTCGTTTGAAGAAACAAACCAAGTGAGATCACCTGTCATATGTCTGCTACATCTACTGTCAAGAAACCATTGAAAGGGTGATGTTGATTTTAAAGTAAAAGCTCCCATACTATTAGTACTTTCCTGTTTAGGATTTCCTGATAGTTTTGTACGTCCTTTTAGAGAAGCACTAAGTTGTTTAGTTTTCATGTGAAGATTACTTGTAACTTTCAGGCTTTTTTTGGAAGGACATACAAGTATGTTGTAACTGATTGAAGGAATCACAAAACAAACATGGGCCAACACTTTAAAATTCGTCAGAGAAGTTCTGAGTCATATCAGTTTTCACAACACTTGAACGTTGTTTATTATCCGACTTACGAATGTTCTTCCGAGAGGAACAACTGGAGTTATTCAGATCCACCAAAGGAATTCTGATGGATTTCAAATCCTTAAGCATTGCAATTTCTGCTATGAGATCAGAGTTGATTCAGATTTGTTCATCCAATTTTTTCTGGAGAATAACCAGTTTATTAGAACTTTTTCTACGATTGGTTTTAATCCTGGTGAAGCGTTTCTAGAGACTTTACTGTCCATAGAGTCAGATCGCTACAGACACAGACTTGTAAGGTCTTGAACGTGTTTGGATGATCTGATACCAATTGAAAAAGTGGGGGTACAACAACCACACCCAATATTTCTCTTAACAATCTGTATGGACAAACTCCAATATACTTTCAAGAGAATTAACTAGACTCAATCTTAATAAAGTATATCAAAGAGTTATATATCTCTTTCTCGATTCAATTCTTACTCAAGCAAATGGTAATCTGCGAGTCTAATTGAATACAAGAGAAATCACTTGAACGGTACCAAAGACCAATGTTCAAGTATCAATCAATTTCAATCAACAACCAAAGGTCGGATTTCCAATTGATTGATTCTAACGCATAACCTGTGATATTTCAATTATGTAACAAAAAATAATGCGGAATAGAAATAACACAGGCACCAGAATTTTGTTAACGAAGAAACCGCAAATGCAGAAAAACCCCGGGAGCTAGTCCAGATTGAACACACACTGTATTAAGTCGCTACAGACACTAGCCTACTACAAACTAACTTCGGTCTGGATTGTAGTCGAACCCCAATCAATCTCACACTGATCCAAGGTACAATTATGCTCCTACGTCTCTGATCCCAGCAGGATACTACGCACTTGATTCCCTTAGATGATCTCACCCACAACTAAGAGTTTCTACGACCAAAAGTCGAAGACTTTAATAAACAAATTTGTATCACACAGAAAAATCTACAAGAATAGATAAATCTGTCTCCCACAGAAATCCCTACAAGTTTTTGCTCCGTCTTTTGATAAATAAAGGTGAACATGAACCAATTGATAAACTGGACTTATATTCCCGAAGAACATCCTAGTATTTTCAATCACCTCACAATAATCTTAATCGACGCGGCGAAAGAAGATATTGTGGAATCACAAACGATGAGACGAAGATGTTTGTCATTACTTTTATATAATGCCTATCGGAGATATAAATCTCAAGCCAATCGTTACGATTGTACTCAAAACGATAGAAAATGCAAGATCAGATCACACAACTACAAGAAAGTAGTATCGGTCTTGCTTCACAATCCCAATGAAGTATTTAAGTCGTTAACCTTGTTTACAAGAAGAAACCTAAGGTTAAAGGAGAATCGACTCTAGATAATACACCTAGTATCACATAGGAGGTGTGGGGATTAGGTTTCCCAGTTGCTAGAGTTCTCCCTTATATAGTATTTCAAATCAGGGTTTGCAATCAATGTTAGCTTGGTAAAAAAGCATTCAATATTCACCGTTAGATGAAAACCTGATTTAGATTCAAGCTAATATCTTTCAACCGTTGGATCGAAAACTTAGCTTGTTACACACAAATGAAATGCACGATTTTAGGTTTGTGAAACCGTACCCAAACATGTACATTTGTTGGTTCAACAATAGTTAACCAAATGGTTAGCCATATGAGCACTTTCATATCAACCATATTTTTCTTCACCATAACTAGTTCAAATGACTCAAATGAACTAGTTAGAGAGTTGTTCAATTGCAAGGAAATCTTATGTAACTACACAAGAGACAATCGAAGAAAAAACGATTTGGTTCACTCGAATCGGTTCATGAACTTTATAGCCACGGTTTGCATTTAACATTCCTTAGTTAATATAAATAAGTTCACAAACAATTGTCTTTAGATATAACCAAATTAAGTTCGCAGACTTAGTTCGCGGACTTAAGTTCCCGGAAGGAGTTCTCAAACTCCAGCAGATATTCTCGGGTCGAGAACTTCCGTCAGTTCTCGGACTGAGTTCGTAGACCGAGTTCACGGCTCTTGTTCCGGTTCTCTTGATCAAAAAAGTTCGCAAACTTCGGTTCAAGGAAAAAAAAGACTTTTACATATATGTGTTGCCACACAATGCTTATATCCAACATTGGTTATATAATATAAACTCTCATTTAAATCATTGAAACATTCTTAGAGGATGTTATATAGTTGTTATTCACAAACCATTTTTCGTCAAAGTAATTTTCAAAGTGATTGAAATATATCATGACTTTCGTCACTAGGTAAATATTAACTTGGACAAAGCGAAAGCTTAGCAACACATATTTCGAGAAATAGATAGGCGAGATAAACTCGGCTCGAAGTAGCAATTGTGTATAATGGAAGTCTATATAGCAAAACGACTTTTGTCTCAAGATAGGAGATAAAGTAGATAGAATTTTGAGTGACAGATAAGTTCAAGTCTCCACATACCTTTTAATCGATGAAGTTCCACCAGTTCCTTAAGTAGTCATTCGTCTTGTATGATGATTTCCATGGAGTTCTTGAGCTCAACAACAATTTCTATCCTAATCCGAGATTTAGCTATGGTAGACTAGAAATCAAGACTTATAGTTTTGATCACTAACATTGATAAACATGCTTGAGATAGCAACGCATGCGAGTTCGACCGAGCAATGCTCCAACAAAAATGATCAGTAGGCTAAAGATATATCACACTGAGTCTTCGGTAGGATTCTGTTAGTTCAAAAAAAATGGATGTGGTAATTCTTTTGAACTGAAACTAAACGTACCAAGCTTTTGAAATGAAATGAAATATAAAGCAGAGGGAAAACATAAAATGGGCTATATAGCCAAAAGGGAACCTTTTCTGGGCCATATGGACAGGTAGGAATTAGGCATGGATCAAATGACCAGAAGAATCTTTTAATGTGGAGGGACCTTACTACCCTTTTGTAACCGTTCGTCCAACACGTTCTCCTTCTCTTCATCAAAACCATCGCACTCTTTAACAAAAACCAGAACAACCAACTTTCATCTTCATCTTCTCAAAAAACTCTGTGAGTTTCTAAACACAAAACTCTGTGAGTTTTCAAACCACCGACGTTCATCTTCATCGTCACCAGAAAATACCAAATCTATTTCCTCCACCGTCTACTAACAAATCATCACTAACAGAAATCAATTTCATCAACCGGTTCAGCACCATCAACTCTACCAGAAATTGGTTTCATCCACCGTCTGTTAAACACCATCAACACTACAAGAGGGGTTTCTGAGAATTAGGGTTTCAAGCATTTCAGTGTATTGGAAGAGTTAGGGTTTCAATCGATCCACAGAATGTCTCCTAGAACTCGTAAGTTTTCAAACCCTAACTCTGTTTTGTTCTTAATTTCAGAATTGCATGATTAAATTGTTGAATTGGTTGTTATTATTTTCATTTCAGTAGATTAATGTGTTGAATTGCTTGTTTTATTTTCATTTCAATTAGTATCTTTTGGCTATGAAACTGGTTTGCATCTGGTTATTTAAGTATTTCCACTGTGAAATTGGTTGAAGTGAAATTGGTCATCTGGTTATCCAAATTGTTTCAGCAGGTTTAACCAGGATGGAACTGGTTTCATCCAGTGTTAATCTGCAGTGTATATTTTTTCAGCAAATTAAAACTGGATGAAACCAGTTTAGTTCAGGTTTGAAGATACATCCTATATTGAATATAAGACTATTAGCATGATAGTATTGTATGTTGTGAATTTTGGTAATAAATTATATCATGATTTAATTTGGTTGTTGTATGAAAATCTATGTTATGGATTGAATCTGGTTATGTTTTGGATGGATTGCATGAAATTGGGTTTGCATTTGGTTACGAAGTGATGATCAGCATGTGTTTGAATGGTTTTCATTAAACTTTAAGTTAGGATGTAACTGATCTGTTGGTGGTATTAAATTTAATGATTATGGGACTAATAACATCATACTGTAATGGTGTATTTAGGATGTAGACTAATGTCGGATGATGGATTAAATCTGTATAGTTAGGATGTAGACAATATAAGTTGATTCATTTTGGAAAAACTAAACTAAACATCTCAGTTTAAGTTAGGATGTAACTGGGGTAAACACGATGAAACTGAACTAATCGTTGGTCTTAATTTGGTGTTAGGAAGTGTTTGATGGTTTGCATATTTTGGTGGTCTTAATTTGGTGTGATTATGGGACTAATAACAGCGTAAACTCCTTTTCTTTTCCTTCTTCAGACCATGTTAACATGTATAATATATAGGATGTAAGTGGGTTTCATCTGATACCTACAAAAACTTGATTTCATCTAACTATTATATATAGGATGTAACTGGGTTTCATCTGATACCTGCAGAAAATGATTTTCATTTAGCATTAAAGATGGGATGTAATTGAGTTTCATCCACAGATTTAAAATATGACTTAACTGGTTTCATCCAAATTGTTGCAGGAAGCAGTAGCAAGGAGAGTAAGAAGAGTGCCGGTGCTGAAAGAAAATCCAAGAAAAAGCATGATGTGAGCGTGAGTGGTGAGTCTAGCAAAGGGAATGTGGATGATGTGGGTGCCGAAATGGATGAAGACAAGCCAGAGAAAAAGGAAGGAAATAAGACGTTCCGATCAAACATGAAATCGACAGTGGAAGTGCTGGAATCACTGGTATTTACTAAAAGACAAGAGGCTGTGTTAAGGAAGACTAAATTCTGGAACTTTATTGAGGCGATCAAATAAGGAAAAGTGGGCAAGGACGAATGTAGCAATAGTGCGGATAACGTTGATGTCGTCGTGAAATCAGATTGTCCACAACAGTACGAAAATAGGTCGTTAACTCTTTGAATTGAAATTATAACATACAAACTGAAACGAAGTTTGAACCGACATTACATTGTTTTTCTAGATCTGTAAACTGACATTACATATTCATTTGTCTTGCAGTCCTGATTCGTTGATGTATGTTATCTACTTCATTGAATGGGCAATGGCAAACGGTTACTCCTTTGAAGGCAAAGATACTCTTGGAGAGGAGATGGGCACAAGACGAATAAATCTCGCATATGAAATCCTAACTGATGAGAATAGCTGCTGGAAAGTTTGATGTGTTTATGATGGTTTTTCAAATAGTGATTGTAGTAGTAGTGGTAAAAAGGGGTCTTTTCAGACTTGTGAAGGTAACAAAATTTCTAGATTTAAATTAACAGGCAACTAAATAAAATAATTCAAAGTTTTGGAGAAAAACACCAAGACTAGGATTCCACCAATGACCATTTTAATAGTAAACTCTAAATAGTTCTTATGCAATTTTATCTTTAAAATCAATTCTAATATTTGCCTCAAATAAGTTTTTGAAGTAATAATTGTAATTAAAAAGTATAAAACATCAAAAGTTACTAAAACCCAGCATGCTTCATCAAGTCAATTCACAATTACTCAATAAAAACTATTAATTCAATTTTAATTCGTGCAAATAATCAAATAATAATATTGCAAATAAATATAAAAATTAGAATTATACCAATAAATTTTGTACCAATGGCTTCCTCCGTCGTCTCGGCTAATGGGTTTAGCTCCTCATCCCAAAAACACACTCACAAGATAAATTCATGGCTAAAATAGGTGTTTTTATTGATGATTATATGATGAAATAGGAATTAGCAACGCTGTAAAAGTGTTACAGCGTCACTGTTACAAAGGGGTAAGTGCTGAAAATTAAACGATACTTTTCTGTTGCTGTAAAACAACGACACAGTTTCTGGTTTTAAGACTGATGAGGAACGACTGCCTTAGCAGGTCTGTTCTTCGTCTTCTTCTTCCTCCTCGAACAGCAGCAGCAGCAGCAACAATAACTCTCTGTAATCGCTTCTCCTCGGCTCTCCTGGACTCTAAACTCTCTCCTCAGGGTTTCTAAACTTTTCTATGACTTGAAACCACTCTTATATAGCCCTCAAATCCCAAATAACTCGTATAAATTCCGACTTTTTCTTCTCTGCGCTGTTGAGAGAATAATCCCTTCTGTTGAGCTTTTTCACGTGTTGTTAGCTATAAAATAGCTACCAAACTCTTCCCTAGACTTGAATAATACCATGTACATGTTAATCCATCGTCAAATTCCTCCAGAAATCTCTCAAAAATCTTTGAAAGTGCACAACAGGACACGTCTCTCTGTTTTAACTTTGATTGCTTCTCCCGGATATTCTAGCCCAATTAAGCCCATGAAATCATCCATACTAGAATTTTATATCCATATCACGTCCAGCCCAATCAATTTCCGGTGTTTAATCTCCCTAAAACAGCTCCAACAATCGGATCAAAAATCAACAGCGAAATGCATGGCCTTTCCCGCCAAAACCAGTATTTGAAATTTGAAGAAGACCTCCCCCTATCCAGTTCTGGTGTCCCTTTAGCAGCTGCCTGGAAATGGGTCACCCCTTAGTAATTAGGTTACCCCTTATCCAAAATCAAGGATCCGTATAGCAAGTGTCCTCTGGGGCATTTTCCGCACTTTTTTCGGGGTTCCTCCGGGGTATTTCTGGGATAATTCCGGTACACTTCTGAGGCGCTTCCGGTACGTTATCAACGGAGGTCCAAATGCCACATTTTTAGCCAAATTCGCCGCAAGTGATTATTTTCCAAAAAACACCTACAAATACATAAAATAATCAAATAAGTACAATATCGAGTACTAACAATATATACAAATGAGCTATATTAGACACATAAATGCGTCTATCAAATGCCCCCAAACTTATTATTTGCTAGTCCCGAGCAAATCAAAACTACAAAATAAAATCCTAACTCACTGTCGCAGGCATCGTCGATTGCATTTAGCGTATGCAATAAGCCTTTAAACCCCTAGGTGGCCCTAGTGGTCGAGTTATAGTCTCGGGTGGGCTTACAAGAGGTATACCCACAAAACCTGTACTCCAGACCTTAGCTATCTACGCAGAACCTTGGAAGGCACTAAAGAATCTCCTTGGTTGGCATACTTATTGACTACAGGAAGAAGTACCCTGATGCGAAATTCCAATTGCTGTACACGAGTTTGCACTCAAGCATACTAAAATTCATATAAAGTGACAGAGCTCTACTCAGATAGTTGCACTATGGACATCATATTCGGAGTCTAAACTAATCACATGGATAGATCAAGAAGATGGATATAGAAAACATAGATGGTTTTGATGTTTACTAAGTGAACGACGTTTCCCATATCTGTCTGAAGGCCTCCGCCAAAATGAACCTATCCTAATGGATTGAGATACTAGTCTGACTAATATCAACACATTGGCATATACAAGGGTACCAGTGGTCGATAACCTAACTCTAGGTCAACACAACTGGCATATACAAGGGTACCAGTGGTCGACTTTATTGAATTTATTCCTTTTGGTCAAATGGTCTGGTCTCAATTTCTTTCTTCTTTCAACTTTCTTTTTTCAACTTTTTTTTTTTTTTGTTTTTGAAGGTATCTCAATCACTCTAATTCACCCTAGCATTGGTAACAACTTGAATCGTGGGCCCCACCTATTACTTAGAGAAACATAGTTTAAAACAAAATAAAATAAAAATAGAAGTGAAAAGGACTCAACGAGATATGGTGATGAAACTATCATGTTATTTCTAACACCTGAGCTCTGTGCTTTTATGAATAGACTCTTTAGATGTTTCCATCTAATCAGATTGGTTCCTCAAACTCCTACAATCAAAATGCTTCCATCCACTTAGATTAGTTAGTGCAATCCTCAATAGGCATAAATTTCTAGGCTCTGGAGTTTATTTATTGCAACTAAAAGCTAACAAAAGTGTTCTTCCCCACCCCCAACTTAAATCTTACATTGTCCTCAATGTTCTAAGGATGAAAATAAAAGCATGAACAAGGAGAAACTATTACCACTGGAGGGAAAAGAAATAAGGAAGGATATTACCGTATCACATGAACGCGGGAGCCTCCCAGTAAATGCTAAATTTATAGTCATTAGCTAGACATCAAATACCTCAAAAAGAATTTTCACCTTCCAAAGTCGTATACCAATAGTCGAATAATTGTGGGTCCATAAGACCAAATAGAACTGCCACAAATAGAAGACAAATGCTCAAGATCAGAAAAATGAGCAGATAGAACACAACCTGATCTAAAGTTTCTCGCAAGACAACTGGATTTATCTGAGGTGCCCACTTGGGCTTCATATGAGTGTCTCGGCAAACAGATTCATCCGAAAAACGGGTCTCTAACATTTGGATTTTCTCCTGGACATTATCAGGCGGATCAGGTTGTGGAGTCTGAATACACTCAAGCGATACCTCAGATGCACTAGGCTTGAGTCCCAAGTTAGGGACTTCTATTGGGGATAATTGACAATCTCTACCCCCAAACTTATAATTTTGGGTGCCTCTACAATGACTAGTCACAATGTTCCTAATTTCTAGACCATCGGGTTCTTGAAAAGGTCAATTGCTTTCTCTAAGTCATAATCAGGTGGTTCATCCTCAGCTTGCTTCATATCTTCTATGGTCCACTCTAAGGCTTCCTTATTTTCTTGAAGCACGGTCTCTGGACTACTTTCCTGATCACTATCCAAATCGGAGGCTATATCACAGGGAAGACTCGGGTGGGCCTAAAAATGTATAATTAGACTCCAACTCAGGAGGCTCTTTTAAATAAGGTATTAAGATAGACTCAGAAGCTAGTAATGGTTCGAACCTATCTTTCCATATATCAATATCTAACATAGGAACAGAATCCAACAGAGCATTTACTTGTTCAATGTATAATCGTCGAAATCCAGGCTAAAATGGGATAAACAACTCTCCAATGTATTTTCCGGTACGATGTTTGGTAATGACTCCTGAACTAAGGTTCCTATCATGTTCACCTCTTCAATACATGTGCTATCTAGCTCAGAATGTAGCTTGTTTACATTAAAAATATTCAGCTCAATAGTCATATTACCAAAAGATAGATTCATAATACCATTTCGACAGTTTATGATCGCATTAGACGTAGCTAAGAATGGGCGACCTAAAATCACAGGTATTTGGTTCTCTGGGTCGGGGACAGGTTGGGTATCTAGGACCACGAAATCCACTGGATAAATAAACTTGTCGACCTCAATAAGAACATCCTCGATCACACCACGAGGGATTTTAACGGACCTATCAGCTAACTGGAGTGTTATCTGGGTAGGTTTCATCTCACCAAGTCCTAGCTTAAGGTACACATGATATGGCAGTAAGTTCACACTGGCTCCTAAGTCAAGCAACGCTTTCTCAACACGGTACTTACCTATTGTACAAGAATGGTAGGGGACCCTGGGTCTTTATACTTAGGAGTAGTGGTATTCTGAATAATAGAACTCACATGACTAGCTATGAAGGCTTTCTTCTGGACACTGAGCTTACGCTTTCGCGTACACAAGTCCTTAAGGAACTTGGCATAAGAGGGAATCTGCCTAATTGCATCTAATAATGGAAGGTTGATATTAACCTGCTTAAAAACCTCCAATATATCATTAAAGTTGGACTCCCTCTTAGTCGGAACTAGCAGCTGGGGAAACGGGGCTCTGGGAACAAAGTGAGGCTCAACAGGACCCTCATTGGTCTCTTTGGAGACTCTATCAGTCTCCTCATTTTCTGGCTCAGCAGGGTGAACTACAGCATGTTCACTATCAGGCATGGCGACCTTGTTGTCAACTTTCTTTCCACTTCTTAGGGTTGTGACAGCATTCACCTGATTGTACGATTTCTCTCCTCTAGGGTTAGGATCAGTATGACTAGGGAACCTTCCATTTCTCTCTCACTTAAAACTTAGCTATTTGTCCTACTTGAAGTTCTAATTTGGCAAGACTCTGGGAATTATTCTTCAACTCTTGCCTAGTTTCTTGTTGAAAGCTAAGGTGGTTCTTTGATAGCATTTCATGGTTATTTGCTAACATAGTGAGAGTTTCTTCTAAGGTAGAGATCTTTTTCTCAGAAGTGTTCTGAAATGGGTTTGACTTGAAGAATTCTTAAACCAAAACCTGGGGAGGCTGAGAGTTGCTAGACTGGCCTTGACTCTGGCCCTTAGACCAAGAGAAATTAGGATGGTTCTCCAACCAGGGTTGTAGGTTTCTGAGTATGGGTCAAACTTCTGACTGTTCTCAAACCTAGAGTTGTTATAGACAGCATGGGCTTGCTTCACTAACCTGACCTTCCCAAAACGAATTATCGGGCTCTATTCCACTAGAGACTTGAGAGGCTCTATTAGGTTCAACAAGGGACCTATTTTTAGACTGGACCATTTCCAAAGCTTCTAACCTTCTGGACAAAGCAGCAAACTTAGCATCTGACGCCAAACTCGTATCTACCATATTGGTGCTACTTCTATTGACCAAGAGTCTTTTAGGGGGTTCAACACAAGATTCCCACTGTTGGGATTTTTCAGCGATAGCTCCTAAGAAGGTAAAAGCATCATCAGCATTTTTACTAGTGAACTCACCAGCGCACATAGACTCAACCATGGCTTTGGTCGAATAGTCTAAACCATCATAAATAATCTGTACAAGTTTCATATTATCAAATCCATGGTGAGGACACTGAGATAGGAGATCATTGAATCGCTCTAAAAACCTATAAAGAGACTCTCCCTCTTGTTGCACACTAGCACTAATTTTCTGCCTAACAGCTGCAGTTTTATGCTTAGGGTAGAATTTCATATAGAAGGCAGCGATAAGTTCCTGCCATGTTTCTATGGATTCAGACGGTAGGTTGTTAAGCCAGGTCTTGGCTTTGTCTCTCAAAGAAAAGGGAAACATCTTAAGTTTCAAGACTTCATCGGTAAGGTCCTTTATCCTAATTGTCCCACAGATTTCCTCAAAGTCCCTAATATGAAAATAAGGGTTCTCATCATCTTTTCCTAAGAATATAGGGATCATTGAAGAATACTAGGTTTTATCTCAAATTAGCCGTAGTGGCTGGCAATTTAATGCATGAAGCTCGGTTGGTCCTAGTTGGGAACATGTAATCTTTCAAAGTTGCCATCGTGGCACAACTGAGTACTAGGGGTACTTTTGTCACTCAGAGATAAATTCTCAAAACTGAAGTTTCCAAAAACAGGGCTCTCCAAAGAAGAGTCTTCGAGCTCCCTGCTTAAATCAGAAGAACTACTAGGTTTTTCGCTAATCAATCGACCTAGAGTATCTCTTTTCCAAGCCCTATTAACAAAATCGGGCATACACTAAAAAGAATTCAAAAAGAAATAAAAATCCTAACAGGAAGGTTCTAGCAATCACACAGCAGGCTGACTCGACTTTACCACAGCAAACCTAAAGATTTCTAGCAAACAACAAGCATGATGGCTCCACTTAGATTGTTTCTAGACCAGCTTCTAATCCTTCGAAAGGGAATTCGTTACAATTTGAGCAAACCCCTCTGGAATCAATCCGAGTTAACAAGTTGAATCGAGGCGAGGGAAGCTCAGTGGAGCTTTGATACCCAAAACCTCACCGATCCAATGCGGCGCAGTCACGCATTCAACTCGCAGAAACCGTCAAGAACTTCAGGTGTGCTTAAAAGAGTAACCAATATTTTTCGAATGATTGTCCTGTTAAGCTCGATACCCTATAGGTCTCTTTCTAGTCCAAATTTTAGGCTTAGGTTCGCTTTAGGTTTCGTTTTCCTAAGGCGGGCAAGAAGGGAGCGGTGATGAAATCCGAACCCTTATCTTATATGGTCCAGTCCTTGCCCTTTACTAGGAATTTAAAAACAGTCCATATTCAAGTCCTCAACATTCACCTTAAGGAGTCCAGTAACCCGCTTGCAGGAGATTCGCGGGTGTTTAGAATTTTACCTCCCGTACCAGACGGGCGAAGAACCGCTGAAGTCGACTCGGGCCACGACTCCTATGCCGTGTGCGAACCCGAGGGGCCGAGACGATATCGTAATCGTCGTCCTTCCCTGCAAACAGTTTATATTTAAGGGTACCCTTCCGTAGGGTTTAAAAATAAAATAAAATGTCCCAAAATTAATGTCCAAAGTCCATAAAAAAAATACAAAAGAAAAGAAAGTCTAAAAAAAAAAATTACAAAAAAAAATGTCTCTCTTTTTTTTTTCTCTCTTTTTATCAAAATAAATAAAAAATTCTTCTTCTTTCGCTCCTTTAGCTTTGCTTTTCGCTCCCAAACTTTAAGTAAATCACCACAAGCTTTGGCAAAATTGTCTTTCGCTCCAATCTTCAAAAATCTGCAAGGAAACAAAAAAAAACCAAAAACGTAAAGAAGAACAAAATAATAAAAAAAAAATCTAAAAAAAAATGCTAACTAAACACAGGTCCGCGTCGGCGGCGCCAAAAATTTGATGGTTTTTCAAATAGTGATTGTAGTAGTGGTAAAAAGGGTCTTTTCAGACTTGTGAAGAAAACAATTTTTAGATTTAAATTAAACAGGCAACTAAATAAAATAATTCAAAGTTTTGAGAAAAACACCAAGACTAGGATTCCACCAATGACCATTTTAATAGTAAACTCTAAATAGTTCTTATGCAATTTATCTTTAAAATCAATTCTAATATTTGCCTCAAATAAGTTTTTGAAGTAATAATTGTAATTAAAAAGTATAAAACATCAAAAGTTACTAAAACCCAGCATGCTTCATCAAGTCAATTCACAATTACTCAATAAAAACTATTAATTCAATTTTAATTCGTGCAAATAATCAAATAATAATATTGCAAATAAATATAAAAATTAGAATTATACCAATAAATTGGACCAATGGCTTCCTCCGTCGTCTCGGCTAATGGGTTTAGCTCCTCATCCCAAAACACACTCACAAGATAAATTCATGGCTAAAATAGGTGTTTTTATTGATGATTATATGAAATAGGAATTAGCAACGCTGTAAAAGTGTTACAGCGTCACTGTTACAAAGGGGTAAGTGCTGAAAATTAAACGATACTTTTCTGTTGCTGTAAAACAACGACACAGTTTCTGGTTTTAAGACTGATGAAGAACGACTGCCTTAGCAGGTCTGTTCTTCGTCTTCTTCTTCCTCCTCGAACAGCAGCAGCAGCAGCAATAACTCTCTGTAATCGCTTCTCCTCGGCTCTCCTGGACTCTAAACTCTCTCTCCTCGGTTTCTAAACTTTTCTATGACTTGAAACCACTCTTATATAGCCCTCAAATCCCCAATAACTCGTATAAATTCCGACTTTTTCTTCTCTGCGCCGTTGAGAGAATAATCCCTTCTGTTGAGCTTTTTCACGTGTTGTTAGCTATAAAATAGCTACCAAACTCTTCCCTAGACTTGAATAAGACCATGTACATGTTAATCCATCGTCAAATTCCTCCAGAAATCTCTCAAAAATCTTTGAAAGTGCACAACAGGACACGTCTCTCTGTTTTAACTTTGATTGCTTCTCCCGGATATTCTAGCCCAATTAAGCCCATGAAATCATCCATACTAGAATTTTATATCCATATCACGTCCAGCCCAATCAATTTCCGGTGTTTAATCTCCCTAAAACAGCTCCAACAATCGGATCAAAAATCAACAGCGAAATGCATGGCCTTTCCCGCCAAAACCAGTATTTGAAATTTGAAGAAGACCTCCCCCTATCCAGTTCTGGTGTCCCTTTAGCAGCTGCCTGGAAATGGGTCACCCCTTAGTAATTAGGTTACCCCTTATCCAAAATCAAGGATCCGTATAGCAAGTGTCCTCTGGGGCATTTTCCGCACTTTTTTCGGGGTTCCTCCGGGGTATTTCTGGGATACTTCCGGTACACTTCTGAGGCGCTTCCGGTACGTTATCAACGGAGGTCCAAATGCCACATTTTTAGCCAAATTCGCCGCAAGTGATTATTTTCCAAAAAACACCTACAAATACATAAAATAATCAAATAAGTACAATATCGAGTACTAACAATATATACAAATGAGCTATATTAGACACATAAATGCGTCTATCAAATGCCCCCAAACTTATTATTTGCTAGTCCCGAGCAAATCAAAACTACAAAAAAATCCTAACTCACTGTCGCAGGCATCGTCGATTGCATTTAGCGTATGCAATAAGCCTTTAAACCCCTAGGTGGCCCTAGTGGTCGAGTTATAGTCTCGGGTGGGCTTACAAGAGGTATACCCACAAAACCTGTACTCCAGACCTTAGCTATCTACGCAGAACCTTGGAAGGCACTAAAGAATCTCCTTGGTTGGCATACTTATTGACTACAGGAAGTACCCTGATGCGAAATTCCAATTGCTGTACACGAGTTTGCACTCAAGCATACTAAAATTCATATAAAGTGACAGAGCTCTACTCAGATAGTTGCACTATGGACATCATATTCGGAGTCTAAACTAATCACATGGATAGATCAAGAAGATGGATATAGAAAACATAGATGGTTTTGATGTTTACTAAGTGAACGACGTTTCCCATATCTGTCTGAAGGCCTCCGCCAAAATGAACCTATCCTAATGGATTGAGATACTAGTCTGACTAATATCAACACATTGGCATATACAAGGGTACCAGTGGTCGATAACCTAACTCTAGGTCAACACAACTGGCATATACAAGGGTACCAGTGGTCGACTTTATTGAATTTATTCCTTTTGGTCAAATGGTCTGGTCTCAATTTCTTTCTTCTTTCAACTTTCTTTTTTCAACTTTTTTTTTTTTTTTGTTTTGAAGGTATCTCAATCACTCTAATTCACCCTAGCATTGGTAACAACTTGAATCGTGGGCCCCACCTATTACTTAGAGAAACATAGTTTAAAACAAATAAAATAAAAATAGAAGTGAAAAGGACTCAACGAGATATGGTGAAACTATCATGTTATTTCTAACACCTGAGCTCTGTCTTTTATGAATAGACTCTTAGATGTTTCCATCTAATCAGATTGGTTCCTCAAACTCCTACTCAAAATGCTTCCATCCACTTAGATTAGTTAGTGCAATCCTCAATAGGCATAAATTTCTAGGCTCTGGAGTTTATTTATTGCAACTAAAAGCTAACAAAAAGTGTTTCTTCCCCACCCCCAAACTTAAATCTTACATTGTCCTCAATGTTCTAAGGATGAAAATAAAAGCATGAACAAGGAGAAACTATTACCACTGGAGGGAAAAGAAATAAGGAAGGATATTACCGTATCACATGAACGCGGGAGCCTCCCAGTAAATGCTAAATTTATAGTCATTAGCTAGACATCAAATACCTCAAAAAGAATTTTCACCTTCCAAAGTCGTATACCAATAGTCGAAATAATTGTGGGTCCATAAGACCAAATAGAACTGCCACAAATAGAAGACAAATGCTCAAGATCAGAAAAATGAGCAGATAGATAGAACACAACCTGATCTAAAGTTTCTCGCAAGACAACTGGATTTATCTGAGGTGCCCACTTGGGCTTCATATGAGTGTCTCGGCAAACAGATTCATCCGAAAAACGGGTCTCTAACATTTGGATTTTCTCCTGGACATTATCAGGCGGATCAGGTTGTGGAGTCTGAATACACTCAAGCGATACCTCAGATGCACTAGGCTTGAGTCCCAAGTTAGGGACTTCTATTGGGGATAATTGACAATCTCTACCCCCAAACTTATAATTTTGGGTGCCTCTACAATGACTAGTCACAATGTTCCTAATTTCTAGACCATCGGGTTCTTGAAAAAGGTCAATTGCTTTCTCTAAGTCATAATCAGGTGGTTCATCCTCAGCTTGCTTCATATCTTCTATGGTCCACTCTAAGGCTTCCTTATTTTCTTGAAGCACGGTCTCTGGACTACTTTCCTGATCACTATCCAAATCGGAGGCTATAATCACAGGGAAAGACTCGGGTGGGCCTAAAAATGTATAATTAGACTCCAACTCAGGAGGCTCTTTTAAATAAGGTATTAAGATAGACTCAGAAGCTAGTAATGGTTCGAACCTATCTTTCCATATATCAATATCTAACATAGGAACAGAATCCAACAGAGCATTTACTTGTTCAATGTTACTATCATCGTCGAAATCCAGGCTAAAATGGGATAAACAACTCTCCAATGTATTTTCCGGTACGATGTTTGGTAATGACTCCTGAACTAAGGTTCCTATCATGTTCACCTCTTCAATACATGTGCTATCTAGCTCAGAATGTAGCTTGTTTACATTAAAAATATTCAACTCAATAGTCATATTACCAAAAGATAGATTCATAATACCATTTCGACAGTTTATGATCGCATTAGATGTAGCTAAGAATGGGCGACCTAAAATCACAGGTATTTGGTTCTCTGGGTCGGGGACAGGTTGGGTATCTAGGACCACGAAATCCACTGGATAAATAAACTTGTCGACCTCAATAAGAACATCCTCGATCACACCACGAGGGATTTTAACGGACCTATCAGCTAACTGGAGTGTTATCTGGGTAGGTTTCATCTCACCAAGTCCTAGCTTAAGGTACACATGATATGGAAGTAATTTACACTGGATCCTAAGTCAAGCAAAGCTTTCTCAACACGGTACTTACCTATTGTACAAGCAATGGTAGGGGACCCTGGGTCTTTATACTTAGGAGTAGTGGTATTCTGAATAATAGAACTCACATGACTAGCTATGAAGGCTTTCTTCTGCACACTGAGCTTATGCTTTCGCGTACACAAGTCCTTAAGGAACTTGGCATAAGAGGGAATCTGCCTAATTGCATCTAATAATGGAAGGTTGATATTAACTGCTTAAAAACCTCCAATATATCATTAAAGTTGGACTCCCTCTTAGTCGGAACTAGCAGCTGGGGAAACGGGGCTCTGGGAACAAAGTGAGGCTCAACAGGACCCTCATTGGTCTCTTTGGA
The DNA here is from genome assembly GCF_003573695.1 of Papaver somniferum. Taxonomy (NCBI): domain Eukaryota; kingdom Viridiplantae; phylum Streptophyta; class Magnoliopsida; order Ranunculales; family Papaveraceae; genus Papaver; species Papaver somniferum. The sequence continues at coordinate 27,054,714 of NC_039364.1, forward strand.
GACTCTATCAGTCTCCTCATTTTCTGGCTCAGCAGGGTGAACTACAGCATGTTCACTATCAGGCATGGCGACCTTGTTGTCAACTTTCTTTCCACTTCTTAGGGTTGTGACAGCATTCACTGATTGTACGATTTCTCTCCTCTAGGGTTAGGATCAGTATGACTAGGGAACCTTCCATTTTCTCTCTCACTTATAAACTTAGCTATTTGTCCTACTTGAAGTTCTAATTTGGCAAGACTCTGGGAATTATTCTTCAACTCTTGCCTAGTTTCTTGTTGAAAGCTAAGGTGGTTCTTTGATAGCATTTCATGGTTATTTGCTAACATAGTGAGAGTTTCTTCTAAGGTAGAGATCTTTTTCTCAGAAGTGTTCTGAAACTGGGTTTGACCTGAAGAATTCTTAAAACCAAAACCTGGGGGAGGCTGAGAGTTGCTAGACTGGCCTTGACTCTGGCCCTTAGACCAAGAGAAATTAGGATGGTTTCTCCAACCAGGGTTGTAGGTTTCTGAGTATGGGTCAAACTTCTGACTGTTCTCAAACCTAGAGTTGTTATAGACAGCATGGGCTTGCTCTTCACTAACCTGACCTTCCCAAAACGAATTATCGGGCTCTATTCCACAACTAGAGACTTGAGAGGCTCTATTAGGTTCAACAAGGGACCTATTTTTAGACTGGACCATTTCCAAAGCTTCTAACCTTCTGGACAAAGCAGCAAACTTAGCATCTGACGCAAAACTCGTATCTACCATATTGGTGCTACTTCTATTGACCAAGAGTCTTTTAGGGGGTTCAACACAAGATTCCCACTGTTGGGATTTTTCAGCGATAGCTCCTAAGAAGGCAAAAGCATCATCAGCATTTTTACTAGTGAACTCACCAGCGCACATAGACTCAACCATGGATTTGGTTGAATAGTCTAAACCATCATAAATAATCTGTACAAGTTTCATATTATCAAATCCATGGTGAGGACACTGAGATAGGAGATCATTGAATCGCTCTAAAAACCTATAAAGAGACTCTCCCTCTTGTTGCACACTAGCACTAATTTTCTGCCTAACAGCTGCAGTTTTATGCTTAGGGTAGAATTTCATATAGAAGGCAGCGATAAGTTCCTGCCATGTTTCTATGGATTCAGACGGTAGGTTGTTAAGCCAGGTCTTGGCTTTGTCTCTCAAAGAAAAGGGAAACATCTTAAGTTTCAAGACTTCATCGGTAAGGTCCTTTATCCTAATTGTCCCACAGATTTCCTCAAAGTCCCTAATATGAAAATAAGGGTTCTCATCATCTTTTCCTAAGAATATAGGGATCATCTGAAGAATACTAGGTTTTATCTCAAAATTAGCCGTAGTGGCTGGCAATTTAATGCATGAAGCTCGGTTGGTCCTAGTTGGGAGTACTAGGGGTACTTTTGTCACTCAGAGATAAATTCTCAAAACTGAAGTTTCCAAAAACAGGGCTCTCCAAAGAAGAGTCTTCGAGCTCCCTGCTTAAATCAGAAGAACTACTAGGTTTTTCGCTAATCAATCGACCTAGAGTATCTCTTTTCCAAGCCCTATTAACAAAATCGGGCATACACTAAAAAGAATTCAAAAAGAAATAAAAATCCTAACAGGAAGGTTCTAGCAATCACATAACAGGCTGACTCGACTTTACCACAGCAAACCTAAAGATTTCTAGCAAACAACAAGCATGATGGCTCCACTTAGATTGTCTCTAGACCAGCTTCTAATCCTTCGAAAGGGAATTCGTTACAATTTAAGCAAACCCCTCTGGAATCAATCCGAGTTAAAGCAAGTTGAATCGAGGCGAGGGAAGCTCAGTGGAGCTTTGATACCCAAAACCTCACCGATCCAATGCGGCGCAGTCACGCATTCAACTCGCAGTAACCGTCAAGAACTTCAAGGTGTGCTTAAAAGAGTAACCAATATTTTTCGAATGATTGTCCTGTTAAGCTCGATACCCTATAGGTCTCTTTCTAGTCCAAATTTTAGGCTTAGGTTCGCTTTAGGTTTCGTTTTCCTAAGACGGGAAAGAAGGGAGCGGTGATGAAATCCGAACCCCTATCTTATATGGTCCAGTCCTTGCCCTTTACTAGGAATTTAAAAACAGTCCATATTCAAGTCCTCAGCATATATTCACCTTAAGGAGTCCAGTAACCCGCTTGCAGGAGATTCGCGGGTGTTTAGAATTTTACCTCCCGTACCAGACGGGCGAAGAACCGCTGAAGTCGACTCGGGCCACGACTCCTATGCCGTGTGCGAACCCGAGGGGCCGAGACGATATTGTAATCGTCGTCCTTCCCTGCAAACAGTTTATATTTAAGGGTACCCTTCCGTAGGGTATAAAAAATAAAAATAAAATGTCCCAAAATTAATGTCCAAAGTCCATACAAAAAAAAAATACAAAAGAAAAGAAAGTCTAATAAAAAAAAATTACAAAAAAAATGTCTCTCTTTTTTTTTTCTCTCTTTTTATCAAAATAAATAAATAAAATTCTTCTTCTTTCGCTCCTTTAGCTTTGCTTTTCGCTCCCAAACTTTAAGTAAATCACCACAAGCTTTGGCAAAATTGTCTTTCGCTCCAACTTTCAAAAATCTGCAAGGAAACAAAAAAAAAACAAAAACGTAAAGAAGAACAAAAATAATAAAAATAATAAAAATCTAAAAAAAAATGCTAACTAAACACAGGTCCGCGTCGGCGGCGCCAAAAATTTGATGGTTTTCAACTAGTGATTGTAGTAGTGGTAAAAAACAGGTCTTTTCAGACTTGTGAAGAAAGCAATTTTTAGATTTAAATTAAACTAGATAATTAAATAAAGTTGTTCAAATTTATAGAGAAAAACACCAAGACTAGGATTCCACCAATGACCATTTTAATAGTAAACTCTAAATAGTTCTTATGCAATTTTATCTTTAAAATCAATTCTAATATTTGCCTCAAATAAGTTTTTGAAGTAATAATTGTAATTAAAAAGTATAAAACATCAAAAGTTACTAAAACCCAGCATGCTTCATCAAGTCAATTCACAATTACTCAATAAAAACTATTAATTCAATTTTAATTCGTGCAAATAATCAAATAATAATATTGCAAATAAATATAAAAATTAGAATTATACCAATAAATTTTGTACCAATGGCTTCCTCCGTCGTCTCGGCTAATGGGTTTAGCTCCTCATCCCAAAAACACACTCACAAGATAAATTCATGGCTAAAATAGGTGTTTTTATTGATGATTATATGATGAAATAGGAATTAGCAACGCTGTAAAAGTGTTACAGCGTCACTGTTACAAAGGGGTAAGTGCTGAAAATTAAACGATACTTTTCTGTTGCTGTAAAACAACGACACAGTTTCTGGTTTTAAGACTGATGAAGAACGACTGCCTTAGCAGGTCTGTTCTTCGTCTTCTTCTTCCTCCTCGAACAGCAGCAGCAGCAGCAACAATAACTCTCTGTAATCGCTTCTCCTCGGCTCTCCTGGACTCTAAAATCTCTCCTCCCGGTTTCTAAACTTTTCTATGACTTGAAACCACTCTTATATAGCCCTCAAATCCCCAATAACTCGTATAAATTCCGACTTTTTCTTCTCTGCGCTGTTGAGAGAATAATCCCTTCTGTTGAGCTTTTTCACGTGTTGTTAGCTATAAAATAGCTACCAAACTCTTCCCTAGACTTGAATAAGACCATGTACATGTTAATCCATCGTCAAATTCCTCCAGAAATCTCTCAAAAATCTTTGAAAGTGCACAACAGGACACGTCTCTCTGTTTTAACTTTGATTGCTTCTCCCGGATATTCTAGCCCAATTAAGCCCATGAAATCATCCATACTAGAATTTTATATCCATATCACGTCCAGCCCAATCAATTTCCGGTGTTTAATCTCCCTAAAACAGCTCCAACAATCGGATCAAAAATCAACAGCGAAATGCATGGCCTTTCCCGCCAAAACCAGTATTTGAAATTTGAAGAAGACCTCCCCCTATCCAGTTCTGGTGTCCCTTTAGCAGCTGCCTGGAAATGGGTCACCCCTTAGTAATTAGGTTACCCCTTATCCAAAATCAAGGATCCGTATAGCAAGTGTCCTCTGGGGCATTTTCCGCACTTTTTTCGGGGTTCCTCCGGGGTATTTCTGGGATACTTCCGGTACACTTCTGAGGCGCTTCCGGTACGTTATCAACGGAGGTCCAAATGCCACATTTTTAGCCAAATTCGCCGCAAGTGATTATTTTCCAAAAAACACCTACAAATACATAAAATAATCAAATAAGTACAATATCGAGTACTAACAATATATACAAATGAGCTATATTAGACACATAAATGCGTCTATCAGTTTAGGTTGTTTAGAAAAAATTTATTAATGTAGTTCATACGGAAGTACTTTTTTTTGTTGGACTATGTCTTCGCATAAACTTGTGATCCGTGGATTCGTCTTAATTAAAATATGAACTTTTTTACTGAAAAATGCATATACTTCAATTTTATGATAGTTGTGTTTGAATATGTTAGCCATAAATGATTAAATTTGCAGATTGAAAAAAGATTTTTTTGTCAGAATGTAACCAGGCTTGGATGAAACTGGTTACATCCTAGCCTGTATAAAACTGCAATTTTTTGTCAGAATGTAACCAGGCTTGGATGAAACTGGTTACATCCTAGCCTGTATAAAACTGCAATTTTTTTTTCAGAATGTAACCAGGCTTGGATGAAACTGGTTACATCCAAGCCTGTATAAAACTGTTTTCAGAGTGTGCAGGTTAGAAAAAATAGTATTTCTGTCAGAATGTGAAGGATGAAACCAGTTACATCCTGGCCAAAAATCTCATTTTTTCCAGAATAGGCAGGATGAAACTGGTTACATCCTGTACATTTAAATTTGAATCTTCGCAAACATTCAAAATTTACAGTGAAAACTGAAGGAAATGTACAATTAAACTAAATCAACATAAGACTATAATATATATACTATAAAACTGAAGAGAAATACTTGAAAAAATAATACCATAAGATATGTTTTTATGAACAAAAGAAACAATCCAAGGTAAATACTAGTTGCGAAAATATAATTCCAGGTAAAATGAATCTTAAATGTGCAACAAGAGGCTACAGAAAAGAATAAACTAATAAAGATATCATGGTAAAAAGCTGCAGAGAATGAAGGCTGGAGATGTTCTTGAGAAGGTACTGCTGCTCGGAAGATGAACCAACTGATCTCTGCTAGGTTCTGGTGCTAAACGAAACTCGCTCATTGTACTGCTGCTCGGAAGATGAACCAACTGATCTCTGCTAGGGTCTAGTGCTAAACGAAACTCGCTCATAGTAGGTTCACGAACAAAATCAGGAGCACGAAGAGGAACACGTTGAAATAAACGAATCTCCAAGAAAGACAACTCCTTACCAATACACAATGCAAAGAAAGACCTGAGCTTCACATCACTGTCAACAACATTGCTTCTTCCCTCATAGTCAAATACAAACTGAATTGAGTCCGGTGAAATGTTATTCCAATAAGAACAAACATGCGACTTCAACTCATCAACTGTTGACTTCACATTAACATGGTATGGACATGCATTCGTCCCCCGGATAACCACACAAAGAAAACGACGATCCATCTACAATAAATATATAAAACAAATCTTATGAATCTGAATGTATAACTGAAGCTCCTCTAAATGGCAGACAGACTACCTTATCACCATGTTCTGCAACAACTCTATAACTGAAGTGTAGGATGAATCCATACAATGTAAGGCCTAGCTTTCACTTTGACATACTACTATTCACCATTTTTTTTTGTATATACCACTATGTATTTAAATGTATACGCATATCTTTTTCAGTAACCACATCTGAATGACTAGTTGAAAAAGACACCAAAAGTAAAAAAAACATCTCCAAAAGTCCAGTTTTAGATGAAACCAGATGATGGATGAAATTGAGTTCCAAATAGATTAATATTTTAGAAAACAAATTGCAGACCTAAGTTCATCCATCATCTTGTTTCATCTCTCAGTTCACATCAAAAAAATGAAATTTGGTTATCAATCAGTTCATCCATGATATAGCAATCTCTCAGTTCACATCAAAACAATGAAATTTGGTTATCACTCAGTTCATCCATCATATAGCCATCTCTCAGTTCACATCAAAACACCGAAATTTGGTTATCTCTCAGTTCATCCATCATCTAGTTTCATATCTCAGTTAACATCTAGTTTCATCCATCATCTAGCCCATTTTCTGTTATCACTTTAATCAATTTGGTTTGAATCTGTGTATATTTTTTCAGCAGGTTTAAACAATCAATCGATTGGATATAAACAAATAATCACGTTTACATGCACCAACTAAAACCAAAAGATAATTGGTTATTAGTAGAACCCTAGATAGTCAAAATCAACAACTAAAACCAAAAGATAGTCAAAAATCCCATAATAATTGATAAAGAAACTTCAAAATCGACATATCCAGATATGCATTACAAAGAATTAGACAAAAACGAAATCAAAATTGCATTAATTGAAACTTACTGATTTGTGTTACTGGTTGTTGATGATATTAGATGACTTGAAAGTGGAGTAATCTAATCTTCGATTCAAGAATCGTTAATCACCATGATTGATCAACCAGATATGAAAAAAAGAATACACGAGCTCTGAATTTTCGATCGAATTCTGCAGGTGAGGAATTCTCAGGAGCTCAGGGACGAGGAGTTATGAAAAGAGAAAGAAATTCTCTTTGAAAAGAAGAGTTTAAAAAGTTCGGGGGTATTTTAGGTAACACATATTTTTTTTGTTTTAATTTTCCTGGGTGAAATATCCAAATTGGCTATATAAACAGTATATTTCTGACTTTTGGCTATATGAACAGTATCAAAAGCTAAGAACCTATTTCACCCAGGATTTTTTATTTTTGGTCTTTTTGACCAATTTTGGGGAGGGAAAAAGTAATGAACCAAAGAAATTTATTTTTTGTCAATTCGGACTTACCTGAAAGGATGATTCGTCTTCAGAAATCTTTGGAAATTTCTGTTGCGGGAGTGAGGTAACCAGTTACTTTCTGTCTCATCTGCACAACCAGGACACGCTTTGTAACCATGAACTACGCACCTAGAAATATTTCCATAAGCTGGTGAATCATGAATACCCCACATCAGAATTGCTATCAACTTGAATGTCTCTTTTGAACGTATATCGAAAGCATCAACACCCTCCCAAAGTTCTGTTAGGTCCTATATCAATACTTGAAGAAAAACACAAATGTATCGACCTGGCGCCTTTGGTCCTGGTATTAGTAGCGATAAGATCTGAAACTCTGCCTTCATACATAGCGATGGTGGCAAATTGTAAGGAACCAATATAACTGGCCAACAACTGTAATCGGTAGATTGGATGCCGCGAGGATTAAAACCATCTGTCGAGATTTCAAGCCACACATTTCGCGCTCCACTTGCGAAATCAGGAAACCTTGTCTTCATGTTCTGCCACTGCAAGGAGTCTATTGGATTGGCGCATATAGTCATAAGAAGCTTCAGCTCGATCATGCCACGTCATATGTTCAGAGATCCAACGTATGGTATAAAATTTCTTAAGTCTTTCTGGTAGTGGAAAATGTCTCAATACTTTCTCGGGCTCTTTTGTTACCTTTAATATTCCATCTTTCCCCTGAGCCAACAAATAAGAAAAGTAAGAAATTGAACAATTCGATACAAAAGAAACAAAAATCATACAACATTTTGAATGCGACTAAGACAAGTAGAAACAATATATTCAAATTTATATAGTCAACAAACCTCTATCTATGATGGATAACCAACAATCTCAATACGTCAACAACCCTGCATCAATACACAAACACCATACTTTAGAAATAAAGCTTAATCATACTTTAGAAATAAATCTTTAAAGCTTAATCATTTTTCACTTAACCAAATTCATTTGGAACTTGATTAGGTAAAAATTTAACACAACTAGTCTAAAGCAAGCAGTAAGAAAACCATATGACAGAGTACAACTAGTCTAAAGCAAGCAATAAGCAAACTAGTCTGAAGCAAGCATAAGCAGACTATGATAGAGTACAAATGGTCAAACCACGACAAATTTGGTACTAATAAAACAGGGATAAGTCACATGAAAATGCACATCAGGATGGCATGCTTCTCACTTAGACACAATACAATAATGCAGGCAGGCAGAACAAGTTACAGAAATTCCCGAAAACAAATTGATAAGTGAACGCAATAATGTAACACTGTAGTAGACAATTCATGATAAGTTACAACATAGATTTCACAGTAGTATGGATTTACATAACCTCTACCAAATGAAGTAAAATCAACAATAATCACATACACCCAATATTAATTGCTAAGAATCTTAAGCTTAATCATTTTGCCAAATGCTAGCATCAAAAGGAAATAATAACTTAGAATCAGCTGGAAGTCGATTGTTAAGCTAAGAAATTACTCAAGCATCTGAAATCTACCTCAAATCATTTTGAGCTGCTGCAATATCTAAAATAAAAAAACATAAAGGATAACTCTCAGAATTAAAAAGTGGGTTCTTCAGAGGAGAGTAAAACAGAAGCATAGAACAAGTAATACAAATCATCTTTTGCTTGACCTTGGAAAGCATCAGATGACTACAGACTCTACACAAAAACTAAAATCTATACACAACTGAGTCATGCATTCAAAGTAGGGTTGTCAATGGGTCCGGGTCCTCCCGGGTATCACTAGGCCCAGACCCGGATCCTATTTATAAAGGTGGGGTCTGGTTACTAACGGTTCCGGATCCGGTTCCTAAATTGTTGGACCCAGAACCGGACCCGTTTAAAATACCGGGTATCCATCGGTTCTGGGTACCCATTAGGTATTAAGAAAATTATAAAAAAAATCTTAAAAACATAATTTTTTTCTCTTTTTAGCTTGAATTTAAATTATTTTTATAAAAATTTAATATTATTTTTTATTAATGTACTAAAAATAATCATAAGTAAGAAAAAAAATGAGAAATGAAAACAATCAAAGCCGAAACTAGCAAAATACTTGTAATTTTGCTAAAAATATGGATAAAAGAATAAATAACCGGGTATCCAACGGGTATTACCCGTTTAGATTCGGGTCCAATCGGATAATTACCCGCCGGGTCCTAAGTTGTTAATGGGTCCAACCTTAAGACCCAGAACCGGACCCGAATACACCGAGTCCGGTTCCGGATTGACATCCCTAATTCAAAGAAACTTCATCTTCAACTGAATCAAATAATACCAATACTTCAAATCTACATACTACAAAAAAGCGAACACCAAAATCAAAACCGTAACTATTTCAGATACTGGTTAGGTCAAAATCAAAAACCCTAACTATTTAAGATACTAGTTAGGTCAAAGTCAAAAATCCTAACTATTTCTGATTCTGGTTAGGTCAAAATTACAAGCCCTAACTCTATCAAAAGATTTCAGAGTGAAAAAAATTAACCACAAAAACCCTAACTCTATTTATACCTGATGATTTACAGATTTCAGGAAACAATTTTGCAAATCGAGATATTTTGATAATGGGTTTCAATAAGATATGTTGAAACCTAAAATCTATTGAAGATGGGGTTTGATTTGCAGATGATGAAACCTAAAATCTATCGAAGAAGAAGAAGAGAAGAGAACTTTTCTCTTCGCTCTGGTGATCTTCGATGAAAATAAGAAAGAGAGAGAGAAACTTGGTGAAATAAATGTGGTGAGATATATAAGATATATTTAATATTTTTGAAAAAAAAATGAAAAAAGGTTACTAAATGTGTCTGATTTTTTTTACACTCCCACCAAATGTGATTACATGATGAAATTAGAGGGGAAAAATGGTGGAATATTTTTTTTTAAAATTTTAAGTTTGGGAGGGGAGATTAAATTGGGTGAAAATTTGAGAGGGAAAAAGATGGGGAACTAATTTTAATCATTTTTAAAAAATTTAAGAAAAATAAAATCAGAAAAATAAAAAATAAAATATGAACTACTAAAAGCCATGAGAAAAAACTTATATTACAAAAAAAAAACTTAAGAATGGACAACGGATGCATGTGTCTACATACGTTGCACCCCTACTTTGTTTAATAAATAAAATAAAAATGATTTGTGCAACGGATAAACCAGTGCGCAACGGATATTAACGTTGTTTACTGCGCAACGTTAATAACCGTTGCGCACCTCCGAAAATGAAATGTTGCTAAAACCAGGATATGGTGTAGTGACGGTTGGCGTAATTTCTTATGAGTCTTAACATACTGATTACTCATATGTACATCTGTATATGTTTTTGACGATGATACTGCACATATATAAATGTTTGTCGGCGGAAGCATTCTTTAATCATTAATGATATGTATGCACCTTTGTTATAGTTGTAGTTCACTATGAAACATTGTCGTGGTCATCACCCGTAAAAATTTCTAATATATCTAGGCTCCTTGGTAAACGATTATTTACGAGAAATATAGCTTGTTACTCAAAGTAAGGATGGGCATGCATGTTAGCTAGTTGTTGACCCATTATATTGTTGTTTTTGGAAGGATTTTTTTTTTCAATTTTATTATAAAAGAAAGAGAAATAAAGGAGAAGTACAAGAATATAAAAAAAAAACTCAAGTATAAAAGGGAAACCGCCTAAGAAAATTCTTATTTGTTTCTTGAAGACCCTACAAAAATGGATATCGGTGAAGGCTTATATTAAAAATCGGAATACAAAACAGACAATGATGACATAGATGTTTCAAGAAAGATTAAAGCTCTTAGAAAAATACCTTGCAGAAAACCCTTGACATGTGAGTAAAATGTTGACAGAATTCTGCAGCCTGCAGGTGAGTGTATTAGTAGGGGTGAACAAGGGAGGTAAAAAAACACTGTGAAGAATTAATATCTCCAATGTGATTGTCGAAAGCAGAAAAATCCAAAACATAGAAGGAGTTGGATTGATTCAAGTAGAATAGAGACTCAAGCAGTCACAATCATTCTCTTGATAGAGAAAATATGAATCTTGCAATGAGATAATAGGTCTTTGAGATTTGTTTTGCTACTTGGTTTTTAGCTGTGTATTTAGTTTTTGCATTGTTCGGCTGGTTAGCCTATGTGACACAGAAATATATATAGAGACAAGTGGATGTCTAGATCAACTTGTTTTTGAATTTTAGTTTAAACCTACAAGGATTTCTAAAAATTCATGATTTTGTGGGAACAATTTTGGATGATAATATTGAAATTTTAGTTCTGTGTAGGGTTAGAAAAGCGCATGTTTTAAAAAAGATTTGGTTTAACCCTACCAAAGATTCAAAGAATAACCTTGGCTCTATCACTGAGTTTGTTTTTTCGCTTTGTTGCACTTGTTTGTGATCCTTTTGCATTTTTTGCATTATGTTTTGGCAAGGTAGACAATATCTGTTATTCTTGACAAGTCTTTTAACACATTTGATTTATAACTATGTAATTACGACATGAATTTTCAATGTTGGTGTTTGCGGATAAATCGTTTCCATAAGTCTTGTAACACGGTTGGTTTATTATTATGTAATTATGACATAATTTTCTCATGTTGGTTTTTGCATATGAGGAGCTTATAACATGTCTAATTAAAACCGCTGGTTTAATTTCTTATGACTATTACGTCTTAACATGCTTATTATTCGACACTGTTCTTAATTATTGTGCATCACTTATGGTACTATATCAATGCTTGTCAGCGGAAGTATTCTCTAATCAAGCCTTTTTAATTATTTTAGTTGACCAGCTATGAAAAAATATCTAACTCATGACCCATCAAATTTTCAATATAGCTAAGCTCATGAGTAATCGATTATTAATGAGAAATATCTTTTCTTGCTCAAAGTAAGGATGACATATATACGGGATAGTTGGTGATTCATTTTATTATTGATGTTTTGAAGAAAAAAAGTTTTATTAGAAAACAAGGAGAAAAAAGAAGAAGTACAAAAAGATCAAAAACGCTAGTAGAAAATGGAAACTTCCTAAGAAATTAGTTATATTTTTTTTATTGAACTCATTTAGTATCCTGGAATCATAACTTGATGGTGGAAATGTTGCATCTATATACCTGCCCGAATTTCAGAAGATAATAGTAAATAGGAAATTAGTAACGCTCAAGATCAGGATATTGGAGACCTGCAACAGTGCATATCGGTAAAGGCACATATTAAAATTCTGAATACGGGACAACCAATGATGACATTAATGTTTTAAAGAAGATTAAATATCTTGAAAACATACCTAGTAGAAAACCCTTGACTTGTGAGCTAAATTTTGATAGAATCCTACAGGTGGGTGCATTACAAGGGGAGGGAGAGAAAACATAGTGAAGAATATATTCGGTATGATTGCCGAAAAGCAGAAAAATCTGATACATAGAAGGTGTTGGAAAGGTTTAGGTGGAATGGAGACTCGAATAATCACAATCAGCCTCTTGGCAGAGGAAAAAGTGACTACATATGTCTTTGAGTTTCATTTTGCTGCTTGGTTTTTAGTTGTGTATTTAGTTGTTGCTTTGTTTGGATGGTTATAACCCGTATGACGGAGCCATATAGAGACAACTAGATGCGCTAAAGCCACTTGTTTTTGATTTTTAGTGTAAATCTACTAGGGTTTAAAAAAAAATATCATGTTTTTGTAGGGACAATTTTGGATGATAATATTAGGTTTGAATAGTGCATTCTTTAAAAGAGAATTAGTTAAACCAACCTTGGCTTATCACCAAGTTTGTTTTCCCCTTTGTTGCACTTATTTGTGCTCCTCTTGCATTTTACTTTTTGTTGGCAAGGTAGACGATATATGAAAGTATTTTAACGCACTAGAATTGTAGTTATGTAATTACAACATAATTTTTCCACATTGATATTTGGGATAAAACGTTTTCAATAAGTATTTTAACGCAGTTGGTTTATTAATTATTATGTGATTACAACTTAAGTTTTTTCGTGCTGGTATATGCGGATGAGGTGTTCTCTTGGTGTCTTTTTAACACAATTTATTTATTACAATGTAGTTATGATATAATTTTTTCGTGCCGGTATTTACGAATGAGGAGTTTTCAAAATTTCAACTTAAAACCGTAGGTTTAATTTCTTATGACTTTTAAAATACTTAGTATTCATATACAATCTGTAGATTTTTTTGACGACACTATTATACTTAATGATTGTATATCGTTAATGAAACTATATCAATGATTGAGTGGAAGTATTCTCTAATTACTAATGATATGTACACACATTTGTAGTTATTATAGTTAACTATGAAATACCGGCGCTGTCATCACCCTCAAAATTTTCAATATAGCTTGGCTCATTGGGTGAGCGATTATTCATGAGAAATATCATTTCTTGTTCAAAGTTGTTGTTTTGAAGGGAATAAGTTAAAATTTTATTAGAAAACAAGGATAAAAAAGAAGAAGTACAAGAAGATAAAAAAACTCAAGTAGAAAAGAAAAACTGCCTAATAAAGTTCTTATTTGTTTCTTGAGCCTGTTTAGTATTCTGGAATCAGTGATGGTGGAAATGTTGCATCTATACCTACCCGAAAATTTGGAACATGATAGGAAATAGGAAATTGGTAATGCTCAAGATCAGGATACTAAAGACGACCGTACAATAGTAGATACCGGTGGAGGCGCTTATATTAAAAGTTGGAATATGAAACAGACAATGATGACATATATGTCCCAAAGAAGATTAAGGCTCTTGAAAAAAAAATACCTAGGAGATCCATGACTACTTGTGATCAAAATGTTGACAGAATTCTGCATGTGAGTGCATTAATATGGGTGAACAAAGGAGAGAAATAAAACTTTATAAAGAATATCTTTAGTGTAATTGTCGAAAAGCATAAAAATCCAAAATAGAAGATGTTTGATGGAATCAAGTGGAATAGAGACTCAAGGTGTCGGAATCATTCTCTTGGTAGAGGAAAAATTACCCTTGCAACGAAAATATAGGTCTTTGAGTTTCTTTTGGATGTTTGATTTTTTAGCTATGTGTTTAATTAGTTCTTGTTTTGTTTGGATGATTATAGCCTTTGTCATATATCCATATGGAGACAGGTGGATGCGCCATACCTTCTCACTTGTTTTTGAATTTTAATGTAAATTTATTAGGGTTTCTTAAAAACTCACGTTATTGTGGGGATAATTTTGGATGATAATATTAAAAATTTACTTCCCTGTGGGGTTAGAAAAGTGCATGTGAAAAAGATTTGGTTTAACCTCGCCAAATATTCAAAGAATAACCTTGGCTCTATCATCAAGTTTGTTTTCTCTTTTGCTGCACTTGTTTGATCCCCTCTTGAATTTTACGTTTTGTTTTGGCAAGGTAAACAATATCTGTTAATTTTGACAAGTCTATTAACGCATTTGATTTATTATTTTGTAATTACGATATAATTTTTACATGTTGGTGTTTGAGGATAAAGCGTTTTCCACAAGTCTTTTAACGCAGTTGGTTTATTATTATGTAATTACGACATACATCCCATGTTGGTGTTTGCAGATGAGGAGTCTTCTTGGTGTCTTTTTAACAATTTGCTTATTGCCATGTACTTATGACATAGTTTTCTCATGCCGGTATTTGCGGATGAGGAGTTTTCAAAATTTCTAAATGTTCCTCTTAGTTACCATGGTGAAGATATTAGACTCACATGATTTAGCGATGCCAAATGGAGCAATGATAAAGATGAGTTTATATCCACTTCATGATATGGAGGTGGTACAGTCACTTGGTGTAGTTAGAAATTAAAGTGTATTGATTTTTCTACAATGGAAGCAGAGTATGTTGCACTTACATAAGCTGTCCAAGAAGCTGTATGGTTGAGGAGATTTCTTAAGAAACTCTGTGTCTCATAACATGCAAAGAAGTGGTGTTGCTTCACAGTGATAGCACATCATCTCTAGCATATGCGAAAGATCCCAAATACCATGGAAAAATCAAACACATTGGTAAGAGATTCCACTTTATACGCGATATGGTTGCACGAAGAAAGGTTGTTCTTAGACATATCTCTACAAATAGAATATTGGCTGACCCTTTAATTAAGCTCATTCCGAGAATTAGTTTTCAATCTCACATAGTGAGCATGGGATTGAACATGATTTGATATGTAGAACATGTGATGATGACATTACTATATAATGAATAAGTATTTAATGCTTTCTTAAATAAATATGTTTTTATAGAATTCATATAAACTTTTGATGTGTACACGGATGCTAAAGTTGTCAGCAGGCAAGAATCGACCTACTCACACAGGTGATTTTCCTTGGCGCTTAGTATAGCGAGCAAGATGAGACAAAAGAAGAGACAATTTTCGGAAGATATGTTTTTCGATAACAACGTGCTTTTATAGTAGACTTTTCTATACAATTATAAGTCGCCTTAATATGTTTAAGATGAGATCTCATAAAAAGATCGATCATTAAATGTGACCACCATTTAATGAAGCTTATTATAAAGCCACATGTGATTTTCTGAACAGTCACAATGTGAATGATTGTTGGATCAGAAATTCAAGTTAGGCGCTTAAATATCGACTTGACTAAGATCTATATGTCGTATGTTTTTTATGCTGGACATGCCCATTTTAGTGGGTGAAACTCCATAGCATACACTTTGTGGTGTATGTGCAAAGGCGATTGTATTTGAGAGTGATGAATGATATCCTGCTTCATTTCTGTGTGAGCCACTGGATTAGCATCCAATTTTTTTACCCTTTGACTTGGGTTCATGTCACGAATATGATACTTGATGAGGGTACTTTAGCATGTTTTCTGATACGATGATAATTTTCGTATGATGAAGCATGTCTAGGAAAGCTGTTAAGTTGAATAGAAATGATATGAATTTCTTGGAAGAAAATTCGATGATACACCATCAATTGTGACTCATAGCGGGCCATCATTTTTTGTCTGTCGAAAATCATGAGTACAATTGATCAAATGTACATGGGTGGAATCCTTGTATCAGGTGTAGTCAAATTATCTGAGGTAATGAGATACGAACATTCTCTGTGAAGGGTTGATGTCTCCATGCTGACTCATAACGAGGTTATAGTATGGAGCTCCCAAAATGAAAGTATCTCCGCGGCCGCACAAACTATTTACTGATATGGACATTTTTTTCTTGGGATTTTGATTGGGAAGCATGTTGGCGCAATACACACTATGTGTGAGTGGGAGATGTTAGAAATTGGGCACCTATTGTGTGTCTGCATGCCCAAAGTTAATCTTGGGTGGATAAGTAAAGTCATGTGCTTGACTTTGTCAAAGGAAAAATCCTTCTCCAACTAAGTAAGCCTTGGTGAAACAAGTGTCTTGTTTCATGCCTCTATGTGTTTGCTAGATGCTAACAAGTGTTTGATCACTTACTCCATGTGTCTACTCAAATCTAACAAGTGTTAGATCTTTGGTCCCAAATGCTTGACACTACTTGCCAAGAGTACATGCTTGAAGTTCAAGTATAAATAGACTCAAAATTCTCATATGTTGAGAAGTAAGGAAAACAAGCAATAAGTTTAGCAAGGGATAAGCTAAGTATGGAGAGTAAGCAAACTAGCTAGAGAGTACGCAAGTGAGTATTCAAAGTAGTTAGCAAAGTCTTCAACTATTCAACATTAGTCTTTAGTGTCCTTTAAAGAGAAAGTTGAAGTTCTATACGATACTTAGTGGAAATGTAGTTTGTGCTCATTTTTGTGGCACCTACTCACCGCCGAGTTTGGAGGTTCAAGAACGTGAAACGCAAGTGATCCACCGGTTCCAATTTATTCTTATTTGGAGCGATTGTAAGGTATGAATTAATAACCCGTTTCCACATCTGATTTGTTCAACTTACCTATATATTCGTTATATGTGTCTAACACAGAAGTATTATTCGGTGAGAAGAGCACAGATTATAAGAGTTACAAAACTAAGAAATCTTACATTGGCCTCCAAGAAGAAATGGCAAAGAGGATTTTTCCCTTCCATCCTAGCAGCAACCACCGGCTATCTTCATCTACAACAAAATCCTTATGGTAGTCTGATATTGCTTGCTTTTTCGCCTTCTTCATGATATCCGTGTTCAGTGGGAGTTGCATGAACCCAGCCTTCATATTCCTCGACTGCCATTGCTTATAAGTCTCTGGCCTTTCAATCCTCTCTGATCCCTCGCATGCTATGATGTTGAAAGCCTCCTTCGAAAAGAAATCTCTTTCAATGATTATCCTCTCAGGATTTTCACGGGGGACAATTGTGTCAAGCACATCAAACAAAGAAGAAAAGTGAAAGAGAGCATCCCGGAACCGTGAAACAAAGAATGGGGAATTATAGGTACCATTCAAAATTGCTTGGACGAAAACATTAGGATTCATCTTCCTTATCAGTTCCAGAACAGCATCCCTTGGACTGTCCAATATCACACTCTCATCAAGTAAGTTCTTGCCATGATACATACAGTTGGCAACAAGGAGTTCATCTTTATTGATCTTGAGATCCTCCAGTTGAATGGTTTCCCATTTCTGAGCAATGCCATGGTACTCGAATGGGACATTGAGTTCTCTGGCATAATCTCTTAAACGACGACCTGTTTCTTCAACTCTTTCAGCTGGACGGAAACCAGGTTCGGGTAATCCTATCCCCGTAATCCTGAGTTTAGGAGGACCACCCTTTCTTTTCGAAAGGCGTTGGATAAGGCAAGGCCATTGGAAACCATATATGATGCCGAAATCTATAATGTGGAGAGTAGTAGCATTTTCAGCCAGAGAACCGATTGTTTGGTTAGCAAAGAAATATGATATCTTCAGGAACGGGAATGTGACCATAAAGAGCTGATAAGCTTTCAGCAGATCAGAAGCTGATGGTGGCTTGCGCGGGAGAGTTGAGTAAATCTGGCTCCCGGATCCAGCCAAACGTGCCTCGAGACCATCAGCAAAGTAATGAGCCACCCTTTGTGAACCATCTCCGTAAGGGGAAGAATGTTGCCTAAGCTGCTTCAATAGTTCGCTAGCAGTCCTACTATCACCAGCAGCTACAGCTTGTGCAGAATGAATGAGTAGGGTCTGCAAATCCACCACCAGGTCCTTTTTCCCCGTCTGCTTCTTACCATGGGACCTTCTTCCACCATTTTGGTGCAAGTTCTTTCTTGTTTCAATTTTTAGGGATTCGCGGAGAATTGAATCCGCCTTCTTCCCTTTCTCATCATCACTGATCAACACCATATCAAACATTGCTGTCTGTACTGCCGCCAACTGCTTATTACTCTTCCCTTCTAAATCTATATCATCCCTGTGCACATTTTTCTTTCCTCTCGACCTGTATGGTGAAATCTGCTGCGCATCCTTGTCCAACGGAACGACAACATCAGCGGCTTCACAGGCTTCTTTCTTTCTTTGGACGTAAATAAATCCATTGTGCTCTTCATTAATAATCAGGTTATTATCATCCGAAAGAAATTTATTTGCTTCCACACCTTTTCTGAACTGCCAAATGGGTTCAGACTCTGAATGCACATCAGGAACCTGAACCTTACCCACCCCTGACTCCACCAGTCCTTCTACAATTGAAGGGTTGTAAGTCAATTGAGAACCGGACGCCGTCTGAAAAGTATAATCACTAGGAACACTTCCGATATCGAACAAAGATTCATACACACCAAGTTCATCAATCCAATTAGTTTCAACTGCTTTCTTACTGCTATTGTAATGAGTGAAGTTATCAATTTGAACTTCAGGGTTGCAATCAGTGGGGTACTTCTGGCCGAGGATTTCATAGAAGGGTTTTTCTGCAGATTGAAGAGCTAAATAGTCTTCTTGGAATATGAGATTTTTCTCATCATTGTTCTCTTCCATAAGCATCTGGTTTATGTAGTTGAGAACCACATCCGAAAAATCGAACTCTTCTTCTTGGCTTACATTTGAAGATGATGATGTATCACTACTACCACTATTACTACTACTACTGCTACTAAAAGTATGATGATTTTGATCCATGAATTTGGCTTCCCTAAAACTCAATACTGAGAAAATACTGATAAGATCAATTCCTAGAACAAACTTACACTCGTAGATTCAAACAAAATACCGAGAAACAAAAACCACTCGTTCATATACAACAGAACAAAAAAAATACTCTGAGGTCAAAGGAGGTTGTGATGATAGGGGAAAGAAAAGCTTACCTCCACTCCGGAGTCCAGATTGAAAGAGAAAACATACAACCTTATTGTGATTCAATATCTCTCAGAATATTTGGGAAGGAAAGCAAAACAATCTGTGGTGGGGTTTCTATAATGTAAGAATCAATAGGAGGTATAATAACAGTTGTTTAAATAATTTAAACTTTGATTTGCACAGATGTTGTTAAATGAGTTTAAACTTTGATTTGCACAGCCATTAAGATCTAGAGAATAGTGATTGATTCTTAAATTGTAAAAAGTTAAAACCCCACCACAGATTGTTGCCTTTAGAGTTGTTAAATTGATTCAAAGGTTCCCTTTAAATTAAGGTTTATGCTAACCAGGTGCTGTCCAATGATCTTTTAAGGTTTTATTAAACAAAGAAGAAGAAACATATACTCTCTCTTCAAAATAAACCATCCGTACGTATTATTTATGGTTATGACGGGTCCACTACTCCACTGTTAGTTTATTATTACGTACGTTCCCAGTGGGGAGGCAGAGAAGAGGAGTTATTACTTCGAAGCTGTTTTCTTGGTGCCTACTGTCTAGTGCCTACATAGAAAAAGAAAGGGCAGTGCTATCCCGCAGGACAGTGCGGGAAAGCAATATGAGCTAGCAAACGGTCACCGTAGTGTAGTTATTTATTTTACAGCTGTCAAAAGAAGTTAAAATTATAAACTCATCATCTACTTATATATATATTTAGTATTTGGTACTAATTGCGATTTACTTTACAAAATCATGATCTTTGATTACCGATTTTTCTCTTGTGCTATCAGAAACTGCAATTCACATCATGAATTTTTCTGATTACTTTGTCAAATCGCGAACCTAACTCATAAATCATCTTCTATTTAGTAAATCCAATCCATCATTTGATTGTTCTTCTACAATTTTTTTTGTCTAAATCTCTCCTGATCCATTATAATAACTAGTACAACCGTTGCCACGGTGGGAGGGCCGACCGAAGAACTTGATGAAACGACACCGCTACGTGACTACTCCTTCACTGTAATTTATGACTCGTTTTTTTTCTTCCATTTTCCACAAACTAACGGTCTTTCAGAGTCGCCGTCATTTTTAACGGTCGTAATGACGATGTCGTTATTTGGTCAGCTCACTTGAATCGCTGGCCAATATAGAAATCCGGCCGAGTTCCCTTGTTACTGGCTGTTTCTGGCCATAATTGCAGGCCATTTACTTCTGCTCCGTCACTGCAATCCTAGCATACATCTATACATTCATTTTATTGCTTCATCTGCTCTCATTCAATCATTAGCAGCACCTTGTGGTTCTTTATTGCAATTACCAGCTTCTCCTAGACAACCAGTATCAATCACTGCATATTGCAGCTTACATATTTATCCATTTACTCATATGGAATCAACTCTACCACTGCATCTCAACACACATAACTCCTTCACCTAGCAATCTGTAGTTCCTTTACTTTCTTCCTTCCTGCAACTTCTCAGCATCACAATCTTCTTGATTTCCTTAGCCACCAACTGTTTCACAACTCCAATTGCAGCAGCAGCAGCCATGCCACTCTTTCTTCCATTGTGATATCATTACTAAATACTACCAAATCAAGCCCATCTGCTCAACACAAACAAAACCATTCCCATCATAAAATCACTGGAACCCATTTGTTCTTCATCTGCAGCTCTACAACCAACTCAGCAAAAAATCTTTCGAAACCCTTGGAAATCATCATCACAAATCCACCAGATTTAACCAGTCACTACCAGCACCTTCATTACCAAATTCGGAACTAATTTAACCCCACTCCACAAAAAATCTGTCAAGACCCTTCTTCTCAAATATTAATCCCTTGAAATTCATCTCAATCACCAGCTCAAACTCTCAATTTATGTTTCCATATTTGCTTCAATTCCTTCTTTCATCCCCATCTCAGACTCATGTCACAGCACCAACAGTTCAATTGGTCAGTTCATCTCAGCTCACAGCCAACAAACACACACATCTCTCCAACCCTGATTCTTGTTTTGACAGACATTGCAACACCATCACATTCTCTGCTGCAGCTATTTGAAACTCTGCTCAAATTGATATCTTCCATCTGCTACATGAGCTCTTCTGTGAGACCCTAATTTCATCTCAACTTCGGTCACAAAATCAGTCCACCTTGAACTCGAACTTTATGGAAACTCAAGTCCAAATAAACCCATCTGAAATCTAACCAATCAACAACAAAACCTTATAATTCTCAATTCAAACTGATATCTTCTTGATCTGGTTCTCAATCAAATCTCATGACAAAAACTTCATAGCCAATTCATTTCCTCTCAATCAAATTTCATGGCAAAAACTTCATAGTCAATTCATTTCGATAAAAAAAATGGATATAATTAGACCCAAGTGTCAACAAACAATAAATGAAATTTTCTGAAATGATGTTGCTTATTCCAATCAAACAAATTTGCTTTATATGAAATCTACAATTCATGGTAGCTTCTAAGATTACAGTATACCTAATCTCAATTCCAAATAAAAATTCTATTCATATCATGTTTCAGTTTCAAGCAGTGTTGAAATCAAATCCTAAGGAAACCCTAGCTTCTTCATACTTGATTCGACAATAAAATTGATAGCAGTTGAGTGGTTGAATCATTGAAGAAGATATAATGAACGTTCAATAGATCGGAGCAGGAAGAAATAAGATTGAAATCGTACCTTCAATCTCAAAACAACAACACCCAAAATCCCTTTTTTGGTTATTCTCAAATCCAACTGGAATTGACCAGCTCAAGGGTTCATAACCAACACCTTTCTTTCTATGAGCTAGAATCGGAAATTTAGATTAGGATTCATGATTTCGAAACCCATATTCTGATTCTTCTATTTTGACACAAACCCTAACTTCTCTGCTCAATTTCTTTCTTCATCTCGATCTCCTCTCTCGGTTTCATGGCCGAAGAAGAAAGAAGAACGAATAAGGGAAAAGAAAAGAAGGAAAAGAAAAGAAGGAGTTCGATCCTGCAACCTTTAGGTCAGTTTACCTTTGTTTTACTAAACTGCCCCTCAATAATTAAAACGTTTCCAACCTCCGTGTCCTTTTTTCTGCCCATGAAATTTACTCGATTACCCTTATTTTGTGTTCTATTTACGCTAGTTTTAGTGAGAAATGAAAACATGGAGGGGCTCTTTAGTTCTTTCATTGTTGATTGAAAAAAGTTTGGGACACCAAATCTAATCTTTTTGTAAATTGATGATGACTTAGGATTTACAAAAAAAATGGACATATAAAGGTCCTCCCTCGCTTCGCTCGGTCGGCCCAATTACTGATGAGACATGTATCAAACTAACATGGATTTCCTCCTGAAAAAATTCCAGAACTAGGTCTGCCCAAAATCCATTTGTGAAATATTTGGTGAAACTTGATAATGAGATTCCGCTCTTGATTAAATCATCTTCTTATTGATAAACTTTAAAATGAAGAGAAGGAAAAGTAGATTGAACCAGTTGTGTTAATTGGTGTAATTAGCATCATTCTGCAAACCAACTGGATTTCCTCCAGTTGTGAACCTTGCAAACTTACGGGTTAAGAAGAAGAAAAAAACTTCCAAGAAGAGAAGGAGCAGCAAAAGAAGAGAAGGATTTGAATTAAATAATGTAAACTGTAAGGACCTATCTACAATTAAATTCTCTAAAAACTGTATCCTTATTATAGAGATGCGAGATCTACAGATCTAATAACTATCAAACGGTCAGAAGCTTGCTAGCTCATACTGCTTTCGTACGTACTGGTCAAATTATTATAGAGATGTGAGATCTACAGATCTAATAACTATCAAACGGTCAGAAGCTTGCTAGCTCATATTGCTTTCGTACGTACTGGTCAAAGTCATTTTTTGCGTGCTCTCAAAGGCCAAGGATGGAGTGTCATCTTTCTGTGTGTCAAATGAATTGGTGATATGAAAACAATAACAGATTTGCTCGACCAATATTCATATTCATAGCAGCAAAAAGGTTTTGCTTTTGGTGTTTCAGACTTTCAGTTGGGAATCTTTGGATCCATGCAAAGAAGAAATTGAACATTATTCTAATTAACTCTGATAGATATTAAGTGCTGAACCATTGCCTGAGGGAGTGCGGCATGCAAGCCAATCTGTAGGCGCTAAAGCTTTGCCTAACATTCTACAATGAAGTCGTTGCAAATGGGTCCCCAACGAACAACTTCTATACGGCCTGCTGCATCCATATGACTAGCCCCAGATTATTTCCTCAAGAGAAAATAAAAAAGTGACTTTAAGATCGCCTGTAAGTAAAAACCATGGTACGTACCTAAACAGTCATACTCATTTCCTGCATGTAAAACCATTATTTCACTTTGAAGCATATTTATGTCGTACGATGGTACCATTGGTGGCGTTGTGATATCTTGAGGCCGGTATTTAATTGATAGTAATAGTAAGTAGAATAATTTCTTTTTTATTATTTTCATGCCATTGTTTGCGGATGAGGTGTTTTCAACATGTCTTGTCAGCGCAGTTCAGGACCGGTCCTGAGATTTTGCTGCCCCGAAGCGGCAATAAAATTGTTGCCCCATTTTGCGGCTCTTAAATCATGACCAGCTTCATCTTGTCTTTGTTTGTTTTTACATTTTTTAGAAGGAAGGTTACATTAATGATAAAACGATAACAACAACAAAAAGAGCTATGTTAACGGTCTCCCGAATAACATAAAATGTACGCTTATAGCTTAAACTTCTCCGTATCAGACAGCCAAAAAACAATGGTATGTTTGATCAAAACCATCTGTTCCTCTCCGTTTTGTGTATAGCACCAAATGCGCGACCATTCCTTTCCTTCCACAATGCCAGATAATAGCATCATACATCTTCTTCCAACTTCCTTACACCTCCCTGTGAGTTCAGTAAAACTATACTTCAAAAACTTCTAACAAAGTTTTAGGTGTAACACAAGCTATCCCAAAAACCAAAA
Source organism: Papaver somniferum (assembly GCF_003573695.1). Classification (NCBI taxonomy): domain Eukaryota; kingdom Viridiplantae; phylum Streptophyta; class Magnoliopsida; order Ranunculales; family Papaveraceae; genus Papaver; species Papaver somniferum. Next base: position 27,078,878 of record NC_039364.1, read on the forward strand.
CAACAGGGGGAATAGAGACATGAAAAGATAATCAACCCAAGTTCATCACTAACACCTAATTGCTTGCCATATTAGCAGTTAAAATTTCAATCAATTCAAAATGCAAGAAAACAACCAGGGAATGAAGGGATTATCACACCACTAGCGTGATCATATCCGGATGCTGCGAAGAACCTAAGTACAATCATGGACTCCCTTCCACAAATACTTAAGCTGCATCCAAGTTAAATATTACATGTTTTAGCAGTCGAACAAATTACAGATTGGAAAGTTAATGAAAGAAATGTAACAAGACAAGTGAACAAAGTTAAAGAGCTAAACCAAATTGACAGGGCATTTACTACAACTTGATTGCTAATTAGACTTGCTGATGCTATGATTAAAATTCTATGGTGCCAGTACTCCAAACTTCAATAAAGAACACAACAAATTAGCCTATTTTCTACCATTCAATAATTGTAGTTGGGTAGGAAAACAGGTTGGAGATGGATCGACGGAGTTTTCGACAGAGAGATGTTTAAGAAAAAGTTTTGTTTGTTCTTGAAACACATTTGTGCTTGTTAGGTATTTAGCACTAACCCCTCTGATAAATCCCCTTATATCTATGCCCCTTATATCAAACCCTTATAATAACTCTAATTTTATATTACGCCCTTCTTTTATGTCCTTATATTTTTATTTAGTCACGATTTAGACCATCAAAGTATTTCTTTGACACAAAACATCTCTTAAGAAGAAAGTTTTTTGTTGCCCCCGACCGTGCTGCCCCAAAGTCAAATTTTGCTGACTTTGCCTCATGGCCGGCCCTGGCGCAGTTGGTTTACGATACAATTTTCCCATGGCAGTGTTTGCAATTCTTTTTTTTTGACATGTTTATTTAAAACCTTTGGTTGGTTTGCTTACGACACTTGAACATACTTGATTCTCAATTGTACAATCTCTAGATTTTTCTTGACAATACTGTATGTACTTATAGTGTATCGTTTATGGCATTATAGCAGTGCTTGTTGGCGGATGTATTCTTTGATTTTTAATGATAAGTATGTACCTTCGTTATTGTAACTTCACTATGGAACAACGTCGTGGTCATCACCTATCAGATTTTTCTATATGAAGAATATTTCACCATTACATGACTTTTTCATTTTACCAATAATAGGCTCAAAGTAAGCATGGCATACTAGCTAGCTGTTGATGCATTTTACTATTGCATGTTCTAGCAAGGTAGACGGTAGATCTGTTAGTTCTTATTATCATCTCCCATTTCTACTAGGGTACAACATTATGGCCAGGGGATCTTTAGTGGGTTGTTTTTTTTCCGAACACAAAAAAGCTGAACTTCATTGCAAAAAGAAAAAGAGAAGTACAAGAAAGAAAGGTGCCAAAGCGCAAATAAGGAAACCTATTTTGAGGCATACTCATCCATTATATTATTTAGGGTGGGTTTATAAGGGGTGTCTAAAGATAGTGTAATTACCTATATATCCCTAAATAATTTCAATTTGTCATAGTTCCCTTATCCTCAAAAACCTAAAATTAAAAATCAAAATAAACTTTAAACTTAAACATGTAGGACTCCAATTCAATAAAGAGATTAATCAAACAAAGGAAATACGAATCGAAGTGAGCGTTGTTGGAATGTGAAATCCAAATCTCAATTGCTCTTAGATGTATTTTAGAATGTATGCGTAACAAACCCATCTTGTTTTTGATTGATTTTATTTTGTTTGATCGGTAGAATATGATTTCAAAGATGAAATTTGGGTTTTCAGAAGATCAGTTCGGCTGATCTTGCAGTATCAATTTTGAGCCGAACTTAGTGTATGATTTAGAGAAACACTATGTTCGGCTAATGCGAGTTTACAATATTTTCAGCCGAACCTCAATTTTCCAGCCGAACCTCAATTTTCTAGCCGAACCTCAATTTTTCAAGTTGAACCTAGTGGATGATTCAGTTTCTGAGTGAAGTTCGGCTGATAACTTTTGAGCCGAACCTCTGTTTTTTTGAAATTATACCTAGGTTCGACTGACAACTTGTCAGCCGAACCTAGGTATAATTTCAAAAAAACAGAGGTTCGGTTTAAAAGTTATCAGCCGAACTGTTCATCTGGTCAGCAGATCTGGGTTTTAAAAATTCAATTTTTTGGAAGATTCAACTTATAAAAGGAAATTAAACCTCGATAGAAGTTTACCTCTGATTTGAATCACACATTTTGGTCACTTCTAATCACTAAAATCTCAAAAGTCAAAACCCAAGTTTTTTTTCTTCACTTCTTCTTCTTCCTCTCAAAAATCCCAACTCTCTCACATAAATTTGATTTTTCTACTAATTCACCACTAATAATTTAATGTTAAATCAATCCTTAAAATTCATAATTAATCAATTCTAATCATAATCATTTACACTAATTATATAAGGGTAGTTATGCCATTATCAAAAATGGTGGATGAGGGGTGATGTGTTTTTTATTTAGTGACCCTATTTTGACATTATCTAGTATGCCTCAAAAAGGGAGTAGACAAAAGTAAACACCCAAACATAAAACAACACAACCTGAAGAACTAGAACCAAGCCTAAACCGAACGTAGTCCAGCAACAAACAACAAAGAAAAGAGGCCTTTTATTTCTTCTTGGCTAGGGTTCTCTTCACTCTGCCAAGTTTTTCATTACAAGATACCCCTGGCCAAAATATTTTAGCTTGTTCCCTCTCAGATTTAGGAGTGTTGTAGTAATCCTTAATAATGCCATTTAAGATGTTCTTAACCTCTATAGGTTTGCCCCTACTCACCTAACAGAGCACTACATTCATGATAATATTTTTACAACATTTCGAAATGCAGGAAAAAATAATCTGAATGGAAATGAAACGTATACACAATTTCGAAAGATGAATATAAGATCTCATGTGTGTTAAAGTCAATTCGTTCATATATCAGAGGTTAATGAACATGACCACACAAACAGACTAAAGGAAAGGAAAACAAACATATTCAAAAACAACTCTCAGTATAAAACTGCTCATTGATGAAATTAATCATCTAAAAATTGTTCAAGGTTGAATGGATATTGTTCATAGGGATATATAGAGTTATTGGCAGCAGACATCATCATCTGATTGTTGGAGGCGAGAACGATGTCTTCAAGCCCACCGTTGTAGGATGGTCTTGGAACTCCTCCGAGCTGCATCATTTGAGTATTATTTTCAACATAAGAGTTGTTGGAAGACATCATCATCTGATTATTGGTCGCGAGAACGATGTCTTCGTGCCCACCATTATAAGATGGTCTTGGAACTCCTCCCAGCTGCATCATCATTTGATTATTATTTTGAACACTAGAGTTATTGGTAGGCATCATCATCTGACTATTGGCGGCGAGTTCTTCCAGGGTACCATCATTGTAAGATGGTATTGAAACTCCTCCCAGCTGCATCAGCATCTGATCATTGTTTGGATAGCCTTCAAGATAATTCACCATTAATTGGTCACCAGATTGAACAACAGAAGGTGGGCTCGTTACATCCATGAAAAATGGTTGGCTTTTTAAGGCTCCCATGGCCGCATCTGATGACAACATTTCTTGTCCACCAGTACCATTAATAATAACACCACCACCTTGATTATGATGGTTCACGACTCCAACATACATATCCCCTCCAGTAACAGTACCACCATTTATACCAGATCCATTAATCTCAAGTACATCAACATCAACATTAGTATTAATAAAATTATTGCTAGGGTTACTGGGAATCGCAGTGGTATCAGCATTTCTACCATCGGCTGTAGTTTGTACTACTGGTGGTGGAGCGTTATTGAGATTTGCCAATTTATGTTGAACTTCTTTTTGTTTTTCTCCGAGAAACCATGCGAAATCAACTACATCAGGATAAGCATCAGGCATAGAACACTCACCGGCCAGAACATGATTGTAAATCCAGTTGATTTCAATATAACGATTTTCTCGTTGATGTTTTTTGCACTGTTCGTTAATCTTGTCTATCCGGTTTCTCGCGTAACTTTCTGGATTTAATTGTTTCTCGGCATTCCTGAACTGTCCCATCTCTCGCACGCTCTTGAACCTCTTGAGCACATGATATGCTTCTGGCTGCGATGGCCATACTTCTCGTTGTGGATCATATGGTCCATTCATGATCGCACAAGCATTGACATTGCATAAGGTGCTCAGTTCATTGACTTTCTTCAACAAGCCCTTTCTTCGTTTTCTGAATGTTGCTTTCCTTCTTGCATCAGCAATATAAGCAAGCTTTACCTTCTTCCATATATATATATATTGATCAAGGAAACAAAGGAAAAGAATAACGGAAAATGGGTCATTTGTCCAAATATTTTTAAATCACGGTTCAAATGGACGAGTAAAAAATAGTTTGGATGAAAGGGCCAAAAAAAAAAATAATAAGGATGAAACTAGTTTCATCCTAGTTTAAATTTAAAAAATAGTAATGATGAAACTTGATACATCCTGTGTAAAATAAAAATAAGGAAAAATATTTGAAAATGGGCACGATGAAACTGATTACATCCTGCCTATTTTTACATTTTTGTCCATTTAAACAGTATCAAAATCTAACTGTCCATTTCACCCAGGAATTATTGATTTTGGTCTTTTTAACCAATTTTGTGAAAAAGTAATAACAAAAACAAAAGGAGATAAGAAACAGACAACGATAGGAAAGAAGAGATGTTTTTGTCAGAAACACAATGGTTGGTGAGAATATATAGAATCTGTAGAGAGAAAGAATCAATGGTAGATCCGTTGAGGCTTGAAAGATTTTCCTTGTTGTATTTGTGTAATATCTTCTTTATTATTTGACAACTCAGTAAAATAATCAATGCGATGATAATAATTAAAAATCTTGTAATAATCTAGTATTATGCCCCGGTAAATACTACTAAATTTTTTAATATTGTCACTCCTTATACACTGCACTTGATAGATATCACTAGTACTTGTAATGTCTTAAATCCAATTGCCTATTTGAGTATTTTCGGATTGGAGACATGATTGTATAACAACGTGGGTTGGATTTCATACTATGTACACCTACACTTAAAAGAAAAAAATAACTAAAGCATCAACAAGATTTCTTCTCAATTATTTTATTTGGAATTTTGGGCAAGTTTATGTTATGGATCACTTTTTTGACGTGAGTAATGATACACACCGAAATTGTGTACCACGATCTGCACCACAAAGAAATCCAAGGACCATTAGGGTAGCCCTGCTGGAGATCTGCAGGAGGGATGGGGCCAAAAGTGGGGTCCATTTTCTTTTTCTCTCTCAAACGGTGCAGCCGCGGGATTTTCTCTACGGTGCACCAATCATTTTCGTGTAGTTTCTATCAGGATTTGACACCTAGGGAATTCACCGCAGATTCCCTAGCTAGTTCTAGAGTTTACCGTATTATAGTATGAATTAGAAGAATGGTACGAGTTTTGTACAATTTATTTGAGTAACAATTAGGTAAAACCAAGAGAAAGAGAAAGAGTAAAAGAGGCAGAGATGTATTACATAGGTATAATGTTCTTTATATACATAACAATGGGAAAATCCTAGTCATCTAATGGACCGCACATCCATAGGTCGTAGGCCCTATAACACTCCCCCTTGTGCGAACTTCAAATGTGTTGCCTCATTAAAATCTTGACAAGGAAAATCTAATGGGACAAAACTTTGACAAAGGGAAAAGAGTACAACATGATGAGTCCTAGTAAAGTTGCTCCATAAAGTTGACCACTTCTCTTGTCGCTTCTGAAATTCCTAAAATAGAAAAACCCAGTGGGATAAGAAAAACCTCAACTGAGAAATTGTAATCTTAGTGTCGTCTCATTAAAAACCTTGCCGAGTAACAAAACCCAGTGGGAAAAAGTAATCTCGGTTAAGGGAAAAAGAGTTCAGCACACCAAACTAGATGTCGACATCATATCATCAGATACTCCCCCTGATGTTTTCATCTCCCCCTGATTGTACTCAGGGGAGTTCGGACAAATTCCTTAGTCCGATATTCTTTACATGCTTTTCAAATAAGGACTTAGGAAGTTACTTAGTAAATAAGTCTGCCACATTCTCATCAGACGATACATTGCTGACTTGAATGTTTAAGAGACATTGCTGTTGCTGATTGTAAAAGAACTTTGGTGAAATAAGTTTTGTATTATCAACCTTGATATACCCTTACTTAATTTGTTCGATACAAGCTGCATTATCTTCATAAATGCATGTCGGCTCTTCAGTGGTAGAATTCAAACCACTTGTCCCTCGAATATGTGTAATGATAGACTTTAACCATATACACTCACGAACTGCCTCATGTAGGGCAATGATCTCAGAGTGGTTCGTGGATGTAGCCACAAGAGTTTGCTTGGTCGATCACCAGGATATCGCTGTGTTCCCTATGGTAAATACATAACCAGTTTGAGATCGAGCTTTATGTGGGTCTAATAGGTACCCAACAGCAGCAAAACCAACCTAAACATTATTTGGGGTTTCAGTGTAGGGGGTTGTCTTAGCATTCCTTCTTTTTTCCTCATAGGGATAAAATAAACCCATGTCAGTGGTTCCTTTAAGGTATCTAAATACATTCTTTATACCATTCCAATGACGCTGAGTTGGCGCGGAGCTATATCTAGCTAACAAGTTCGCTGAGAATGAAATGTATGGTCGATTACATTGTGCTAAGTACAATAATGCGCCTATTGCACTTAGGTAAGGAGTTTCAGATCTTAATAATTCTTCGTCATCTTGCTTAGGACGAAATGGATCCTCATTTACATCTAAGCTTCGACCGATCATGGGAGTGCTAGCGGAGTGCACTTTGTTCATATTAAATTGCCTGAGTATCTTATGGACATATGCAGACTGATGGATTATTATTCCAGAGGCTCGGTGTTCTAGTTCAAGTCCTAAACAAAACCGAGTTTTCCCAAGATCTTTCATCTCAAATTCAGATTTCAGATAGCTTGCGGTTTCTCTTATTTCATCAAGAGTACTTATTATCTTCATATCATCAACATAAACAACTATAATTGCAAATCCGGAACTCGTTTTATTTATAAATACACAGGGGCATAACTCATTATTTATATATCCCTTCCCAATAAAATAATCACTTAAACGGGTATACCACATCCGACCGGATTGTTCCGTAAAGGGAGCGTTTCAACTTAATTGAAAACGCACTCCGTGGTTTAGAGTTATTTGATTCGGGCAATGGAAAGCCATCAGGCACTTTCATGTATATGTATGAATCAAGATCCCCATAGAGATATGTTGTAACTACATCCATGAGCTGCTTTTCAAGTCATTCTGAAACTACCAAACTAACTAGGTAACGGAATGTTATGACGTCCATTACATGAGAATATGTTTCTTCATAATCAATTCCAGGGCGTTGTGAGAAACCTTGCGCCACAAGGCGAGCCTTATATCTTACGACTTCATTCTTATCATTACGCTTTCTGACAAATACCCATTTATGTCCTACAGGTTTTACACCTAGTGGGGTTAGCACTACCGCACCAAATACCCGTATCTTTGCCAGTGAATCTAGTTCTTCCTCGATTGCAACTTCCCATTTAGGCCAATCTGCTCTTCTTTGGCATTCTGCTATAGAGCGTGGTTCGATATCATCGTGCTCTATGATTTCTCGAGCAACAATATATGCAAATATATCATCAATGTTCGTGGAGGATCTCTCCATCAACACGTACGCACTCTCATAATCCATAGAGATTTCTTTGTTCTATAGAATCATTTCAAACATCGGAGCGTCCTCCAGTATTGATTCATGGACATAACTATAATCAGAGACAACTTCATGAGAAGGATTATCTGCATTGATGATAAATGGATCGGATTGTGCCTTACTCACTCTCTTCTTCCTTGGGTGAGTATCGATGAACTAGGTGGCCTCCCCCTTTTCCTTTGGGGGGCCACGGCCTCAGCTAAACTTCCACCAAGTTTAAGCTTAACATCCCTATCTAGAGTGCTCTGTCCCGTAGTATGGATTTCTAACCTTGCAGGCACGTTTGCAGCTGGTATATGTGATCTCGTCACTTTGGCGATATCGGTAAATGCATCAGGCATTGAATCGTCTATATTTTGAAGATCGGTGATTCGTTTTACTTCACTCTCACATTTTGGAGTACGGGTATCAAGGTTAGACAACATGGGAACACACCACGACAATATTCTTGTCGTTCCCCTAAAAAGTCCTTTTTCTTATCTCCCCCTAACGATGGGAAGGTTGTCTCATCAAAGTGACAATCCGCAAATCTAGCAGTAAAAAGATCGCTTGTCAAAGGTTCTAAATAGTGGATAATAGTTAGTGATTCATATCCAACATAAATACCTAATCGTCTTTATGGACCCATTTTAGTATGCTGTGGGGGCGTAATAGGCACATATACGGCACAACCAAATATGTGTAAGTGTGAAATATCAGGTTCATATCCAGTTACCAACTGGTACGCAGAAAATGGTTGGCTAGCAGTGGGTCGAAAACGAATAAGTAGAGCTGCATGCAATATAGCGTATCCCCAGGCAGTAATAGGCAGGTTGGTACGCATAACCAGTGCCCTAACTATCATTTGTAACCTTTTGATAGTAGCTTCTGCAAGACCATTTTGAGTGTGAATATGGGGTACGGATGCTCTACGTCTATTCCATTAGACATACAATAATCATCAAATCCTTTTGATGTGAATTCTCCAGCATTATCAAGTCTGATAGACTTGATAGGGTAATCAGGGTGCTGAGCCCTCAAACGAATAATTTGTGCTAGGAGCTTTGCAAATGTAGCATTTCTTGTGGACAATAATGCAACGTGTGACCAACGAGTCGAAACATCTACCAGAACCATAAAATACCTGAATGGTCCGCATTCTGGATGTATAGGTCCACAAATATTACCTTGTATCCTATGAAAAAATGGGATATTTTTCTTGGTATCTTTAGCATAGGATGGTCTCGATCCTGTTTTTGCTAAAGAATAGGCTTTGCAAAATAAATGATGTGCTTTTGACATAGTCAATGAAGCAGAATGGGAAATATGTTGCACATCAGCTTCTTGAGAAGGCAACTGTCGTGTTGGAGTAACACTCTGACCAGTTAGTAGTTGGTTGCTTTGTATTGTAATAGTCTGTTGTCCCATTTTATTTTTTCCTAGAAAATAAGGATCTCCATGTGAGTTCTTTAAAACACGGATCATCATGTCACGACCAGGGTGCCCTAATCGGTCATGCCAAAGCCTGTATGAGTCACTATTCAACAACTCATCATTGGTAACAACATGAGATTCAATGACCCGAATAGGAGTGAGGTATAATCCACTAGATTGACTAATTAGTTTCTCTAAAATGCGTTTTCTTCCACATTCATTAGAGGTAACATCTATGTATTCAATTCCATTTTCACTGTGAGTTTCCAAATGATAACGGTTTGCACGAATATCTTTGAAACTTAACAAGGTGCGGTTAGCTCTTGGTGCATATAGAGCTTCTGTGACTTTAATCACTGTGCCATTTGGCAATATGAATTGAGCATTACCTCTCCCAATTATCACTTGTGATGATCCAATCATCGTAATCACAGATGTATTATAAGGGGTCAAGTTAACAAACAATTGTCTATTTCTTAAGATAGTATGGGTGGTTCCACTATCAACCATACATTCAATCTCTCCTTGAGACATTCCTACAAGTAGATAATGTGGTATCGTTACAAAATCCGAATAATTTATCTCATGTACTTTGGAGAATTTGAGTCTTACTAGAATGATACATTTTTCATTCTAATATGCATGCTAAACAACAGATTTATCAAAGTAAAAAAATCTATTAAACTATCACCAAAATATGATTAATATAATAAATACTCATAGATAATCCATTCATAAGTTTAATCATGACAACATATAAAGTAGTCCAAGCCATCAAGAAAAAATTATTTAAATCAAAGTCTACTAAGACGTAAAACATTAAAATAAACGTCTGAGATCAAAGGTAACTAAAAAAACATTTTCAATCGAAATCTGGGGTATCCAATATGGCATGAATCTTGTTGCCTTGGAAATCTGATATAGTGAGGTTAACGTCAGGGGCATTCTCATCTTCTTCCAGATAGTGAGCTTCTTGTTCCACAAACTCTCGATACTTCTTGTACATGTATGCAACTTTGTTACTAGCCTTGCATTGCTGGTACCAATGTGCAGTGGATCCACACCTCTAACAAGGCCCGTTTCCAACTTCGTCCATTTTGATAGGGGGATTTCTTGGAGCTTTCTCGACCTTGGAGCTGCCACCACTGGGGCCAGAAGGTACATCTATGTTCCAAACATTTGAGTTACCACCACGCCCGTGACCTCTGTTGGGTCCCTTGTGTCCTCTTCCACATGTGTATGGAGTATGGGAATGTGAATCATGGGAATGTGAATGATCAACATGTCCGCCCCTCTTACTTTAAAGGTTCTTTCCTCTGTTAACTTTGCCATAATTTGCTTCAGAAACTTTCTTTTTGTCCACAGCTCTGGCATTGTTGTTGACAAGGATTTCGTTATGCCTTTCGGCGACTTGAAGTAAGTTAATCAACTTACTAAAAGTGGTTATCCTTTTGTTATTCACCTCCAATCGATATTGGTTCGCTAGTATCATTGAAGATGTTGGGAAAGTTAACAATGTCTTTAAGATCATTTCAACATCAGTCAATTTGGTATCATTTCACAAAAGTCCAGACGTGCTTATAGCTGTAGCATGCCTTTTTGAAATCATTCACTTTGACATAATCCAGGAAGCAGATTTCATTCCACTGGACTTGCAGTTGTGGAAGTAAAGAGTTGTGAATATTCCCGAAACGAATTTCGAGAGCATCCCATAATTCCTTTGGTGTTTTCAAATGGTGGTATCCCTATGGTAAGTTAGGGTCAATATGCCTCTTTAGAAACATGAGGGTGTTGGCCTTTTCTTTTTCAGTCGCTGGAACAACATTTGCAGCGGTTGAAGGTTTGATGGTAGCGGTGTAGTCTTTCGCCACGAAAGTAGTCTCCACATCAGCTACCCAACGATGTTACTCAAGTCCAGCTGAGTCCAAAAGCTCAAATTCAGGTCAAATTGGGTCCATCTACAAAAGATAAGAGTAATGGACATTAGTATGACTAATTCCAGTCCCATATTTTTATAAACCAAATTTCTTGATGGTTCTAAAAAAAATGAATAAGTGGATCATAACCCCATAAATGACCGACAATACTTAGTCAATCTTCAATAATATCATACTCATAAAAGTACAGACATTACAAAAGTTTTGCAAAATAATACAAAACATGCAGACTTAACCACACCAAACAAACAAAAACGAAAATCCAATAAAGTAAATAATAATTAAAAGGAAACAGTACAAGACAGGAATCAAGAATGAGTAGGAAAATGGATGGCAATCGGTAATAGTAGAGGTGTAAATTGGGCTGTTCCAGCACGAGCACAGCCCAGCACAACACGCTAAAATCTGAGCCCAGCCCAGCACAACACGTGATTCAGCCCAACACGGCCCATCACATTAGTTTCATGGGTTGTGTTGGGTTAGCCTAATTGGCACAGTAGCACGGCACAGCACGCGGCACGGATAAGCACGTGGCCCAGCCCAGCACAACACGTTAAGAAAGCACGTCATAGCATGCACAAGTATACCATATCACAAGGCATAATAATCACATTTTGTGTATATTTCACAAAAGAGTCATTATTCTAGCTAGTTTTTGACATTTTATGTTGGCTTATTTTTATAACAACACATATAATACCTAAATATTTGGAAAATATATTCCAATATCGTTGTTATAATGTCGTTACCTATATTTTACTAGAACATTAATTTACATGACAATGTTCCAATTTTATATTTAATTGGCTATTTCTTTTTATTGAATAAACTTGTTAATTTTACTTGAAATAATTTCAAATGATATGTTGTCTATTTATATTCTCGTGATAATGTCTGACATAATGTATACATTAAGTGATTTCAAATTATTTGTAACACGTGTGCCAGCACGGCACAATACGACACAACACGTTTATTCGTGTGTTGTGCCTGTGGGATGTGTTGTACTTAGATTTTGACTAGTAAAGCACAACACAGAACAACACGTTTAAATCGTTGGCACAGCACATCACGACACATGGCACGTGAAGCACGCGACTTCGTGTGCCGGGCCGGCACGTTTTACACCTCTAGGTAATAGGGACGCAGAAAAATGTACACGATCAAAAACACGTAAACATCTTTATCAAAACAGACAAGTATATCACTAAATCTTCCACTCAAAAATTCTAGGATATGCACATACAATAGGACAAAATACTACATACAAGCATGGATCAAAAATTTAGCATGTATACTGTCACCCTAATACTAATCAGAGAAAAATCATATTTGAACAGTATTGTTAGATGGGTTATATGCTTAAAGACAAATGACATGATGAGTTGTATGGGTCAACACCCTGACGGAATAGTTGATGCAATCATTTTTTTTTTAAATATCTTGCCATGTTGATTAAAAATTTTTCGTGGTTGTAGTAATGAGGTTCAAACTCTCGGACTTGTGAAGGATAATTTTTTTAGAAAATAAAAATATATACAAAATTTTTGTCACAGGATCAAGAGACACTAGGACTCAGGATTCCACCATTAATCATTCACACAATTCATATATTTATTCGATACAATTATAGCTCAAATCATAAGGACTCTCATTCTTGCCAAGGTAGATTTTTAGAATATTTATTGTATATCACTAGCATGACGCATAAAAAGCACTACGACCAAGCATACATCATCATACGATATCACAATCAATTAAGAAAAATCATAAATCGATCGATAAAAAGTGCAAGTAGTCAAAAACGAATTAATATAATTATCATATGTGTAAAGAACGGCTTCCTCCTTCATCCCAATGTTGGGGTTTAGCTACTCATATTAATCATGTTTTCAAAATACATTTTTATAGCTCAAAAAGTTGATTAAAAGATAAAGAAGAACTAAAACAGTGAATCTGCGACCCACATAAGGCGCCCAGAGAACAACGATACTTTAGCACTGCTGTAACAGAAACAACGATACTTATCTTCCACTGTCGCTGTCGCTGCGGTTTTAAGACTGCTGGAAAACGACGGTTCTGGTAAGTGTGTTCTTCGTGTTCTTCAGGCGTGTTAATAGCAGCAGCAGCAGCAGGTAACTTCTCTGCAACTCCTCCTGCGCCTCTCTGCTCGCCTCCAAACCTCCCCAAAACTCTTCATCCCCCACTAAGACTCGAATAGAACCCTTTTATACGTAACAGATCCTCCAAATCTTCACGAAATATCTCATTTAATCTCCATAGCACTTCGTATCTTTTCAAATATTTTTTTTCTGTTTTATGAAAATCTTCCCTTTTCTTGTACGCGGCTTATTAATCTCTGTCAAAACTTTCCTGACTTGGATATATTCAAATCCTAGGAGAATATCTTCTCTAATTGAGCAAATCTTCTCCAACAGAATCCGAATCTCTGCGTCTCTGTTTCCCTCTCTCTCAACTTATGCAGCCAATTCTGGTCGCTCCAATTACCCTTGTTAGCGTTCTATAAGTCCCAATAGCAAGCCCAAACAATTCCAGCCCTTTAGTTTCTCTAAAACTACCCAAATCACTCGAGCTGAAATTTCTCCAGCGAACTGTGCATGGAATACTAATTTTCCCGCCATTTTTTTTTTTGAACGTGAAGAAGGCGACCTCCCCCTATCCAACAGTGGAGTCCCTTAAGCAATTGGGGTGCCCCTTATCCAAATTAGGGGTGGAAATAGTAATTTTTCTGGGTTCCTCCGGGACATTTCTGGGGTACTTCCGGTACACCGTCGACGGAGCTCCAAACGCCGCATTTTTAACCAATTTCGCCGCAAAACCTTATTTTTCCAAAAACACCTATAAATAAATAAAACACCATAATAAGTACAAAAACGGGCACTAACAGTATATACAAATGAGAAAGATTAGACACATAAATGCGTCTATCAAATACCCCCAAACTTATTATTTGCTAATCCTCGAGCAAAATTTATTCTTGAAAAGTGACCGAGTTAATCTCGGGTGGGTTTATCAGAGGTGTACCCACAAAAACCAATACTCCAGACCCTAGCTATCTACGAAAAATCTTGGAAAGCACTAAAGAACCTCCTTGGTTGGCATACAATTATTGACTCTAAGAGGAAGAACCCTGATGCGAAATTCCAATTGCTGTACACGAGTTTGCACTCAAGCATACTAAAATTCATATAAGTGACAGAGCTCTACAAAGATAGTTTCACGATGGACATCATACTCGGAGTCAGACTAATCACATGAAAAGATTAAGAAGATGGAAAGAAAAATGTAGATGGTTGAAAAGAGAACGGTGTTTCCCATATCTGTCTGAAGGCCTCTTCCAAGATGAACCTAACCTAAATGACTGAGATACCGGTCTGACTAATATTAACACACTGGCATATACAAGGGAACCAGCAGTTGATTACACATAACAATAACCATCTTTTTTTTTTTTTTTTTAACTTAACGGCATGAATAAATCTTTTTGATCCAAGCGCATGCTTCTTGTCAGCATATTACACGATAGTTCCCACGGGTCCTGCATTCCACGCTTGCTTAGGCGACGGAAACAGGGAGAACACACACATATTGCTGTCCAAGTGTTAATACTTATTCCGATTGGTCTAACTGGTGCGGTCTAATAAATTTTTTTTTTTTTTTTTTGAAAAGGTAACTCAGTCACTCTATTTCACCCTAGCAAAGGTAACAACTTGAATTGTGTGCCCCACCAAATCACTTGAAATAAAAGAAAACTAAAAAAAAAAAGTGAAAAGGACTCTACGAGATATGGCGAAACTATCATGTTATTTCTAACACCTGAGCTCTGTGTTTTTATGAATAGACTCTATAGATGTTTCCATCTAGTCAGATTGGTTCCTCAACTCCTAAAACAAAAATGTTTCCATCCACTTAGATTGGTTAGTGCTATCATTAATAGGCGTAAATTTCTAGGCTCTGGAGTTTATTTATTGCAACTAAAAAGTTTCTCCCATACCCCCAAACTTAAATCTAACATTGTCCTCAATGTTCTAAAGATGAAACTAAAAGCATGAACACGGAGAAACTGTTACCATTTGAAGCGAAAGAGTTAAGGGAAGATATTACCATGTTGCATGAGATTGGGTTACCTCCCAAGAAGTGCTAAGTTTAAAGTCTTCAGCCAGACTTAGGAAAGGATTAGTCAACTCGAACCATAAAGTAACAGTCGAAATAACTGTGGGTCTTCAAAACGAAAAAGAGCTGACCAAAGGAAATTGCAGTGAACCAAGAAAATGAACAAGACTAGCGTGCTCTTACCTAGTTTCCTGATTAAGATATCTAATTGTGGTTCAGGTTCAGGTTCTATGAAAGGGTCTAAATAAAATATTTTCCTTGGATGCATTTCTTCATAGGTTCGATCCAAATTATTAGGTCCTAGAGTCTGGAAAAACTCAAATAAGAACTTGGAATCACAAAGTAATAACCTAAATAATTGCGGATCCTCTAAGTCAATCAGATATGACTTATAAAATTGACCACAGTGAAAATAGTGGTCATTCTTAAGCAAATGTATCGATTCTAATTTCCTAAGGCATTTAGGTTTAGTCTCACAACTTAATATTCGACACATTTGGAATATAAACGTTCCCACAGTTGGAAGAAAACTATTTGGTGGGAAAATAAAGTCAATCTGGGGATCATAGCCTGGGCAAACCACATCAACCAGAGGATGGGTTTCTAACGACTGAACTTCTTCCTGGACATCATTAGGTTCGGGAAAACGAGTATGAAGGTAATCTTGTAAAATGGTTGAGGCACATATGTCAAGTCCCAAGTGAGGGACCTTTCTAAGAGTTAAAGGTAAGGCACTAGGAGGGTGATAATCACCCCCAAACTTAGAGTTTTCAATGTCTCTAGCTAGACTAGTCACAATCTCCCTAATTTCTGGATCATTAGATTCTTGAAAATGGTCAATTGATTCTTCTAAGTTATTATCAGGTGGTGCATCTTTACTCATATTTAAAATCTCTACGAGTTCATGTTCTTCGTCAAAGACTAATGTTTCTAAATCGCTAGACTCTAAAACAATATTCTCAGAATAAACTCGTTCCTCTAGACCATTATCGGCTTCGTAATCCTCGTCTAAAACTGTGGTATCTCTAGTCAAATCCTCGTCCTTTTGAATAGGTGAATAATTATTAAAATTATTTGGATTTGAACTAGAAATAAAATTATCATTATAAGGCTCAATTGGAGAAACAAATTCCTGATTACTCTGCCTACATATTTCAGATTCTTCATCATCACTATCCTCATCATCATGATACAATTTTTGAAATTGAAGAATTCTCAATCTTTGTTCCAAACTACATGGTCTATGTTTATAATATTTCTCATAGATCGTTAGAGATGATTCCTCAATAAAAGTTGGAGTATCCATATATCGCTGCCCACGCATATATTCACCAAGAGTCATTTCCGAAGACGTCTCTTGATAACGAGAATTTCTAGACATATATTCTCGCAACGTCATCGCAGGTGGCGTCTCCTCAAAAGGATTCATCACCGAAGAAATATAAACTATAGAGGGATTCTATACAATCACAAACAAGGCCGACTCGACTCCACCAAAGCAAACCTAAAGATTTCTAGCAAACAAAAAGCATGATGGCTCCACTTAGATTGTTTCTAGACCAGCTTCTATCTTTCAAAAGGGAATTCGTTGCAATTTGAGCAAACCCCTCTGGAATCAATCCGAGTCAAAGTAAGTTGAATTGAGGCGAGGGAAGCTCAGTGGAGCTTTGATACCCAAGGCCTCACCGCTATCACAAGGCGGCGCAGTCACGCATTCAACTCACAGAAACCATCATGAACTTTGGAGTGTGCTCAAAGAGCAACCAATATTTTTCGAACGAGTTTCCTATTAAGCTCGTTACCCTATCGGTCTCGTTCTATTCCAAATTTTAAGATTGGGTTCGCGTTAGGTTTTGTTTTCCTAAGGCGGGCAAGAAGGGAGCGGTGATGAAATCCGAACCCTTATCTTGTTTAGGCCAGGCCTTGCCCTTTACTAGGAAAATAAAGACAATCCGGTTCGTCCTCAAACAATTATCACCTTAAGGCAGACAGTAACCCGCTTGCAGGAGATTCGCGGGTGTTTCGATTAGACTTACCTCCCGTACCAGACGGGCGATGAACCGTTGTCGTCGACTCGGGCCACGACTCCTATGGCGTGTGCGAACCCGAGGGGCCGAGACGATATAGTAATCGTCGTCCTTCCCTGCACACAGTTTATACAATATTTTTTTTTATAATTTATAACCCTTCCGTAGGGTTTTAAAAAAAATAAAGTCCAATTGTTTAAAGTCCAAAGTCCAAAATAAATAAAAAAAAAAAAAAAAAAAAAAAAAAGTACAGTTTTCCTCACACACTCTAAAAAAATTAAAAATTAAAAATTAAATCCTAAAATTGTCCTTTTTTTCTTCTCTTTTCGCTTTAAGCTTTAAGCTTTTTCCTCTCCAAGTCCTTAGTTTTCACTTTGAACCTGCAAAATAAAGACAAAAAGAAACGTAAAAAGGAACAAACAATTCTAAAAAAATAAAATAATAAACCTAAAAAAATAATTCTACCTAAGCACAAATCCGCGTCGGCGGCGCCAAAATGATTAAAAAAATTTCGTGGTTGTAGTAATGAGGTTCAAACTCTCGGACTTGTGAAGGATAATTTTTTTAGAAAATAAAAATATATACAAAATTTTTGTCACAGGATCAAGAGACACTAGGACTCAGGATTCCACCATTAATCATTCACACAATTCATATATTTATTCGAAACAATTATAGCTCAAATCATAAGGACTCTCATTCTTGCCAAGGTAGATTTTTAGAATATTTATTGTATATCACTAGCATGACGCATAAAAAGCACTACGACCAAGCATACATCATCATACGATATCACAATCAATTAAGAAAAATCATAAATCGATCAATAAAAAGTGCAAATAGTCAAAAACGAATTAATATAATTATCATATGTGTAAAGAACGGCTTCCTCCTTCATCCCAATGTTGGGGTTTATCTACTCATATTAATCATGTTTTCAAAATACATTTTTATAGCTCAAAAAGTTGATTAAAAGATAAAGAAGAACTAAAACAGTGAATCTGCGACCCACATAAGGCGTCCAGAGAACAACGATACTTTAGCACTGCTGTAACAGAAACAACGATACTTATCTTCCACTGTCGCTGTCGCTGCGGTTTTAAGACTGCTGGAAAACGACGGTTCTGGTAAGTGTGTTCTTCGTGTTCTTCAGGCGTGTTAATGGCAGCAGCAGCACCATGTAACTTCTCTGCAACTCCTCCTGCGCCTCTCTGCTCGCCTCCAAACCTCCCCAAAACTCTTCATCCCCCACTAAGACTCGAATAGAACCCTTTTATACGTAACAGATCCTCCAAATCTTCACGAAATATCTCATTTAATCTCCACAGCACTTCGTATCTTTTCAAATATTTTTTTTCTGTTTTATGAAAATCTTCCCTTTTCTTGTACGCGGCTTATTAAGCTCTGTCAAAACTTTCCTGACTTGGATATATTCAAATCCTAGGAGAATATCTTCTCTAATTGAGCAAATCTTCTCCAACAGAATCCGATATCTCTGCGTCTCTGTTTCCCTCGCTCTCAACTTATGCAGCCAATTCTGGTCGCTCCAATTACCCTTGTTAGAGTTCTATAAGTCCCAATAGCAAGCCCAAACAATTCCAGCCCTTTAGTTTCCCTAAAACTACCCAAATCACTCGAGCTGAAATTTCTCCAGCGAACTGTGCATGGAATACTAATTTTCCCGCCATTTTTTTTTTGAACGTGAAGAAGGCGACCTCCCCCTCTCCAACAGTGGAGTCCCTTAAGCAACTGGGGTGCCCCTTATCCAAATTAGGGGTGGAAATAGTAATTTTTCTGGGTTCCTCTGGGACATTTCTGGGGTACTTCCGGTACTCCGTCGACGGAGCTCCAAACGCCGCATTTTTAACCAATTTCGCCGCAAAACCTTATTTTTCCAAAAACACCTATAAATAAATAAAACACCATAATAAGTACAAAAACGGGCACTAACAGTATATACAAATGAGAAAGATTAGACACATAAATGCGTCTATCACATGTGAACATACATGAGGTAAAACTAGTATAGCACATCAACGGTATAATAGATTACATGTATACATATATAGTTATATTCATCATGTGTCACAAGCAATCATAGATTAGAAAAACAAAATTAATAAAAAAAATGGATTGAGAATCTCATACACAAAACAGTGAAGCAAATTTTCATAATTTATATTTAGAGTTATTTTGTAAAAGGGCCGTATGTTTTGTGCCTAATTAGGGTATGGGTCGTGAAACAAGCAGGTGGTGTGTTAGGGTCGTAGACTAACTTGGATCGTCTGATTTTTTATTATAATTCCCTTATCAAATAGTTAAATGGCATTATATGCTAACCCCAGTTAAATGCTAACCACATTATTCAACGACATTTTATCGAACATGTTAACTACATTTCTCGTGAGCACAACATTCGTCCCAGATTGCTTCTCCTTCTCTCCAGTTTTACCAGAATCACCTAACATTGCCATCAAAAGTTCATCAATTTATATTCATTACCATCACTATATCCAAGACTATCGGTATTCCAACTTACTATATCCATAAACCAGCAACAAGAAAAAAATTTGGTTAGTCTCATTAGAAACGTTAAATTACAAGCGTTCTTTTGGGCCGATTCAAACACAAGAATGTTAGGTATAACGGAGAATACGGTAGTAGCTTTATGGGACTCTTTATTTCGGCCTTCTTGAGCTCGTTGTTTGTTTTTTCGGATTGCCGAACTCGTCTTCGGTAATCCATCCTTTTTTGTTTCGATTTGTATTCATTGGGTTGAGGTACCCCTCTTAAGTACCTTTTCTTTTTAATGAATTTTCTCTTTGACCGATCAAAAAAAAATGTAGAAAGATGACTCTTACCACTTGTTTCACTGGTGTACTTGTAACTTTAGTTATATTCAAAGCTGCGATTGAAAATATTTAATTTATCTGAACAAAGATGGGATACAGACTGAGTGTGAGGTGTTTGGCTCGACCACAAGGACTTGGAAGAAATTGGAGTTCATATTAAGCTCAGTTGTCAGGGCACTATGTTACCAAAAAGAAACAAAAATTTTCTTAATAGAGGATTTCATTAATTTTAGTGAAATGTTTGTTTACCATGTGGACCAGAGTGGACGGAAATTGCATATTTGAGAATGAAGTTTTGCAAAGATACTAGGTAGATGAATCTTTCAAAATAGACATCACCCTTGTCTGGTAGCAATATTGCCAAATGATACTGTTAGGATTTTGTCGAATGATGATGTTGTGTGACTTCTGTCACACCTAGGTTGTGTGGTTCCATTGCAACAAGGAGAACTCCATCTTACTGAAAAGTGGAAGAAGGATAATTCACAGAAATTGAAGAAGATGGAAAAGGAGTGAGACCTAAATGTTTTGACATTTAAACTGTCAATGCTAGTCCACTAACAGCCAGGGTCTTTGGCAAAATAAAGAAAGTCAACTAACGATTTTATAACGATCATTGGTTAGTCTACGACCCTAATGCATCAACTTCATGTTCCATGACCCATACCCTAATTAGGCACCATAGATACGACCTTTTTACAAAATAACTTTTATATTTATTCTCTCTTTTTATTTATTTATTTATTATTATTTAAAATCAAAGCATAAATTATAATATAGAGAATCATATATAAAGTATTTATATATATTCAATCATAATCAAACGAAATATTTGATGGGATATAGTATTTTAAACGACATAAAATAGATCCAAGGTCATACCCAAACATAGACGGCATACCCATACAAACGATTCAGTACATCAAATTTGAAAAACATACATCATCTGATTTAAAAATATATATATATATATATAACATATATACATCACAAGTCACTAGTATTCCTAACATGTGCACACAAAAAAAAATGACATACAAGTAGGGTTAGGTATGTTATGCAGACTTTATAAGGCATGCATATGATGTATATGGGGAGGAATCAACGATGGCTAAGAACTTTTGCTTTTAGTCTCAAACAAGAAAACTCATGAAGATTATTTTATTAATATTAGGTATGTTTATGATGCACATATATATATCATACGAAGTAATCAAATTTAAATGACAAAAAATATTTTAAACGACATAAAATATATCCAAGGTCATACCCAAACATAGACGGCATACCCATACAAACGATTCAGTACATCAAATTTGAAAAACATACATCATCTGATTTAAAAAAAATAAAAATATATATATATATATAACATGTATCCATCACAAGTCACTAGTATTCCTAACATGTGCACACAAAAAAAAATGACATACAAGTAGGGTTAGGTATGTTATGCAGACTTTATAAGGCATGCATATGATGTATATGGGGAGGAATCAACGATGGCTAAGAACTTTTGCTTTTAGTCTCAAAAAAGAAAACTCATGAAGATTATTTTATTAATATTAGGTATGTTTATGATGCACATATATATATCATACGAAGTAATCATAAACATGCCAGACAATGAAAAAGTAAAACAAAAACGTATGTTTAGGTGTACCTGTAAAGTCTCTGGTTGAAATCCAAAGAAGAGAACGCACATAACCAATTACTGAGGTCGCACCTTAAAGAAAAAAAAATCTGCAGCGGAGAGCTCGTGCACGATAACGTATTTGAGTAACAATTAGGTAAAACCAAGAGAAAGAGAAAGAGGAACTTCTTATTGATAAAAGAGGCAGAGATATTACATAGGGATAATGTTCTTTATATACATAACAAAGGAAAAACCCTAATCATCTAATAGACCGCACATCCATGGGCCGCAATCCCTATAACACAATTTTATTTATAAGAATTAAAAAAAAAATCAATTATTGGCTCGGTGATTTTGAATAATAAATGGATCAAAATTTATGTAAACTTATCTATTTTTAACTCAAGATATTGTGGTTTTAAAGCTAAAATATAACCATAATTACATTATTTTATTTTTGTACTGGACAAATTCAAATTAAAATATGTGATTACAATACGAGCATAATAAGAAAATTGCAATTAAATTCTCTATATCATCAAAATCTAAAAAATTGAAGACTAATCAGAAACAGAAAATAGAGAATACAACATAAATTATGTAAATAAAAACAAACATGGGTAACTAGTTGTAACCACATTGCACACTTAACATATTTGTTAAATACAAAACCAAAATGAAAGAAAAAAGCGTGTTGGTGAACGTAATTTATTTTTCATAGACTATCACCAAACTATACGACTATTTGATTTACTCGTCGTGTCTGCACACACACTAACTAAAGAAAAGATGTACAACTCTTTCTGGCAGACCTGCAATGAGATTTCACGTCAAGAAAACTCTTTCCGCGGTTATTTACTTTGTGCATTTTTCGATTTTCTAGGTGGGTTGTAAAGTGTGTCGTATTGGCATGATGTGCTTGAAGGAACCAAACACAGATGTATTGTGAAGTGCGTGAATTGTGTTTCAAGAGAAAGGTTGGGGTTCCACCATTTATAGGACATAGAGAACACACTAATAAGGCATACCAAAACATAAATTAAGTGACACTCTGCTTACACTAATACCATCTAGCACCCCCCCCCCCCTCAAGCTAATGACTCAACAACTTACATTAACTTGCAAATACAAGAATGAAACGTAACAACCTCAAGTCCTTTAGTGAAAACATCTGCAAGCTGATGTTGAGAAGGAACGTTTGCCAATTTCAGAATACCTTTGAAAACTAGTTATTGAATACAATGGTAGTCAACATCCATATGCTTAGTATGAGCGTGGAGCACGAGATTGGTAACTGAAATGTTAGCCCCAATATTGTCACAACAAAGATTAGCAGGTCCGGATCAAAAAAACCAACTCATTAAGTATATATGAGATCCACAGAAACTCTGAACTTGTGACCTCCAAGGTTTTATACTCTGCTTGAGTGCTAGAGCGAGAAATAGTCGCTACGTTTTTTGAATAGAAATAAATAGTCGGCTACTTTTTAGAAGACCAAGAAATAAGAGAGTGTGTCCTAAGTAAATGCAGTAACCACTAGTTGATTTTCTAGTGTTAGGGCACCTGCCCAATCAGTATCAAAGTATGTAGTAAGAACATCACACTTGTCAGCTGATAGAGTAACTCCAGAACTGATGGTTCCCTTAATATATCTCAGAATGCGTTTAATAAATTGTAGATGAGAGGTGGTGGGTGCATGCATGAACTGAGAGATATAATTGAATGAAAAACACAAGTCAAGTCTAGTGAGAGTTAGGTATCGCAAACCTCCAACTAAGCTTCTGTATAGGCTAGCATCTTCAAAAGGATCACCATTGTATAGCAAAATTCTTGGTCCTGTAGCAACATGTGTACTTGCAGGACTGCAGTTATGAATGTCATCTTTTTCCTAATATTTCAGAACACATTTCTTTTGTGTGAGAAGAATATATGTAGAAGACCTCCAACATTCAATACCAAAAAAATAATATAGAGGACCTAAATATTTCATATGGAATCCCTTGCTCAAACCAACCACAAAGGAGTCTAGTAAAGCTGAAAAGGAACCAGTGAAAATTATGTCATCCACATACAACAAAAGTAGTAGTTGTTGTACCAGAAGTATAAGAAAACAAAGAGTAGTCACAAGCTGATCTTTGAAATCTATGGTTGTCCAAAAATTGGCTAAACCTTTCAAACCAGGCTCTAGGAGCTTGTTTGAGGCCATAAAGAGATTTCTTTAGGTGACATACATAGTCAAGCCTCAATTCATCAACAAACCTTTTGGTTAATCCATATAGATATCTTATTTTAAAAATCCATGGAGAAATTCATTGGACATATCTAACTACCTGATATCCCATCCATTTGTAACTGCAATTAATAGTCAAGACACATCTAATAGTGGCAGTTGTTACAACAAGACTGAATGTTTCTTAGTAATCAACATCATCATGTTGAGTGTATCCTTATGCTACTAAACAAGCCTTGTACCTCTCCAAAGACCCATCACAATTATACTTGATTTTTTAGACCCACTTACTCCCTAAAACATTTATTCCTTCCAGAAATGTCTCTAAAACCCACGTCTCATTGTCCTTGAGAGTAGTATTCTCATTTTGCATAGCTACCACCCATTTCTAGGGCCGCACATGGGACAGTACAGTCCGGGTTTCTTATGAACCCGGTACATGTACCTGGAGTTGACCGGGTCATCATTTTGAGGACCAATACCTGTACATGTACTTGGACCTGTACCTGTACCTGTAACACCGGTCCGGTACAAGTCGGTACCGGGTTTTTATCCACTGCAGTTCTGTCTCCATCTAAACTCATTGATACTCAAAAAAAAATGTCCAAAATTCCAAATCCATTACAGTGATTAACCAATTTAAGAGATAACTTTGATCAAGTACTGAATCACAATGAAATAAATTCACACTTTTACGTGCATTCAACAAGATCAAGAGATAACAAAATCCATTACAGTAAGTAATTAATCAATCCATTAGAGAAGAAACCCATCTATCCTCATCTCATGAACACCACAAATCCATCTCCACCTGAATCAAATTTCAATTTCATACATAACCCAACCTGTATTTCCTTCTTGACTTCAAATTCGTATCCAAACCCTTCAATTCCATACACAACAGAATCATTCTTCCACTGCAGCAACAAGCCAACATCAACAAACCCCAAATCTCCCAGAAATAAAATCACAAACCCTAACATGCAATTAGAGATGGTGAAGAAGAAGAAGTGATCATAGATATAAAATCAATTGAACAATTTAAATAGACATGCAATTAATTGAACAAACCCTAAATCAGATGAATAAATTATTACCTTGACTTGTTGTTGTTGATTGAATATTCAAGAGAAGTAAATCAGTAGCTGATTTTCTTCGTTGATGGTAACTGGTAAGTGGTGGTGGTGGTGAAGAAGAAGGTGGTGTTTATGATCAGATCAACTGCTTCTTTTTAATTCACAACAACAATTTCACCTAGCATGGTAGTGGTGAAGAAGAAGGTGGCGGTGGTGATTCTTGTTAAAAATACGTGAACCATGGATTGTTCTTCATCCTTCAGTTGAGAAAACAAGAAAAAGAGGCAAGTAGAAAGAGTGAATGAAAGAAAGAACGAGTGAATGAGTTCTGTTTGCTAGATTATAAGAAGTTATGAATACCTAGCACCAGTGGCTAGGATTCTCTAATCTAGACGGCTATTATACACCGGATTTCTGGGTCCGGTTCTTCCGGGAATAGGGTTAGAACCGGTACCTGTACTCATATACAACCGGTTCTGAAATCCATTCCCAGTCCCTGTCCCGGCTACTCCGGTTCCGGTTCCGGATCGGTAGAGGTAAAATGGACCGGGTCTTGTGCAGCCTTTTCGGATTCTTCCTGCTTGTTTATTAGCTAGGTGTTTAGTGATTGCTATGTTGTGCTGGTTATAGCATGTGTGGAAGAGAAATATAGAGACAAGTGGCTATACTATAGCCACCTATTTTTGAATTTTAGTGTAAATCTATAGGGTTTCTCAAAAATTCTTGTGGGGATAATTTTGGATGATAATATCGAAAAGTGCATGTTTTAAAAAGAGATTTGGTTTAACCCCACCAAAGATTCAAATAATAACCTTGGCTCCATATCCGAATTTATGTTTCCCATTGCTTCACTTGTTTGTGATCCTCTTAGTTTTACTTTTTGTTTTGGCGAGATAGAATTTCGACAAGTCTTTTAACGCATTTTATTTATAGTTACATAATTACGACATAATTTTTCCATATTGGTATGTGTGTATAAAGTGTTTCGACGAGTCTTTTAACACAATTGGTTTATTATTATGTAATTACAACATAATTATCTCATTCAAGTGGTAACGGATGAGGAGTTTTTTCAGTGTCTTTTTAACACAGTTTGTTTGTTCTCTTGTAGTTATGATATAATTTTCTCATGTCCTTATTACGGATACTGTACTTAACTATTGTGTATCGTTTATGGCACTATGTCAATGCTTGTCGGCGGAAGTATTCTCTAGCCATTAATGATATGTATGCGCCTTTTTAATTATTTTATTTCACTAGGTATGAAACAATATCTTGGTCATGCATCAAAGTTTTCAATATACGACATAATTTTCTCATGCTGGTGTTTGCGGATGAGGAGCTTTTAACATGTCTAATTAAAACCTTTCGTTCAATTGCTTAATTATGACTGTTAAAATACTTGTTATTCATATGCACAATCTGTAGATTTTTTGACGAAGATGTTGTACTTCACTATTATGTATCATTTATCGCCACTATATCAAAAGTTTTCGGTGGAAGATTATTTAATAATTAATAATGTATATGCGCTTTTCTAATTACTGTAGTTCGCAAAGAATCAGTATCGTGGTCATCACTCATTCAATTTTTTAATATATCTAGGCCAAGCGATTAATTATTTACGAGAAAAATCATTTTTTCCTCAAAGTAAGGATGGATTATATACTGGATAGTTGGTGATCCATTTTACTATTGTTGTTTTGAAGGACAAAGTTAAAATTTTAACAGAAAACGAGGAGAAAAAAGAAGAAGTACACAAAAAGATCAAAAAATTAATATAGGATAGGAAAATTGCCTAAGAAAGTTCATATTGGTTCTTGAATTCAATGTTGCATCTATACCTGCTCAAAAATTTGGAAGATAATAATACAGAGGAAATTAGTAGTGCTCAAGATAAGGATACTGAAGATCCGATAACAATTGATACTAGTGAAGGCTCGTATTAAACGTAAAGTCGTTATACAGGACAGACAATGATGACATATAGACTCAAGCAGTCTAAATCATACTCTTGGTGGAGGAAAAAATGACCCTTGCAACGAAAATATAGGTTCTCGAGCTTCTTTTTGCTGCTTAGTTTTTAGATATGTGTTTTGTTATTTCTTTGTTTGGTTGGTTAGTCGTTGTAACAGAGCTATATAAAGACAAGTATATGCGTTGGACCCACTTTATTTTTAATTTAGTATAAATCTACTAGGATTTCTAAATAAATTAACATTTTTGTAGGGACAGTTTTGGATGATAATATTGAAATTTTAGTTATTTGTGGAATAGAAAAGTGCATATTTAGAAAGAGATTTGGTTTAACCCCACCTAAGATTCAAAGAATAACCTTGGCTCTACAACCGAGCTTGTTTTCCCTTTACTGCACTTATTTTCCTCTTATATTTTGGCAAGTATTTTAACACATTGATTTACTGTTATGTAACTATGCCATAATTTTTTCATATTGATGTTAGTTTGAGAGGATAAAGCGTTTTCAACAAGTCTTTTAACGCCATTGGTTTATTATTTTGTAATTATAACATAATTTTCTTATGCTGGTGTATTTTTAAGGCAGTTTTTTTATTGCCATGTAGTTATAGTTATAATAAGGCATTTGCAACATGTCTTATTAAAACAGTTGGTTTAATTTCTTATGACTCTTAACATACTTGTTGTGCATAAGTATAATATGTGGATATTTTTAACGATGATACTAGACTTAATTATTGAGTATCGTAACTAACCTTTTTGGCACTATATAAATGTCTGTCGGCGGAAGTAATCTCTAATCATTACTGGTATGTGAGCACCTTTATAATTATTGTAGTTTACCTTGATACATTGTGGTGGTCATCACCCGACAAATTTTTCGATATAGCTAGGTTCATGGGTATGCGGTTATATACGAGAAATATAGTTTTGTTCTCAAAGTAAGATGGCAGATATATTTTCTAGTTGTTGATCCAATTAATTGTTGTTTCTGTGAAGAAAAATGGTTAAAAATTTATTAGAAAACGAGAATAAAAAAAAAGTATAGGAAGATCTAAAAACTCAAGTACAAATTAAAGAGAAACTTCCTAAGAAAGTTCTTATTTGTTTCTTGAGCCCATTTTGAATTATGGGTCAGAACTTGATGGTGGAAATGCTGCACCTATACCTGCCCAAAATTTAGGAAGTTGATAGTAAAGAGGAAATTGGTAATTCTCAATATCATGATATTAAAACCCTACAACCGTGGATACTGGTGAAATCTCATATTAAAACTCGGGATACGATACATACAATGATGGCATAGATATTTCAAAAAAGATTAACGCTCTTGAAGAAATACCTAGAAGAAAACCTTTGACTTGTAAGAAAAATGCTGATAGAATTCTGCAGGTGAGTACATTACTAGGGGTGAACAACGGAGGGAAAGAAAACATTATAAAGAATATCTTCAGTGGGATGGTTGAAAAGCAGAAAAATCCAAAACATAGGAAGAGTTGGATATATTCAAGTGGAACGGAGACTCGAGCATGCCAAATTCGTCTCTTAGTAGAGGAAAAATGACTCCTGCAACGAAAAAAATAGGTCTTTGAGGGTTTTTTTCCTACTTGGTTTTTAGTTGTGTTTTTGGTTCTTACTTTGTTTGGCTTGTTACAGTCTTAGTGACAGCGCCATATAGAGACACGTGGATGCACGATACCCACTTCTTTTTAATTTTTTAGTGTAAATCTATTAGGGTTTCTGAAAAAATCACGTTTTTGTGGGGACAACTTTGGATAATAATATTAAATTTTAGTTATTTGTGAATGTTCTGAAAAGATTTGGTTTACCTCATCAAAAACCCAACGAATAACCTCGGCTCCATTACCAAATTTGTTTTTACCTTTGCTGCACTTGTTTGTGCTCCTCTTGTATTTTACTTTTTATTTTGGCAAGGTAGACACTATATGTTATTTTTTCTAATTATCTCTCTTTTCTACCCTGGTAAAATATTATGGCCCAGTGATCGATCTTTAATGGTTATACAAAACTATACATTTCTAAATTAGAAACATGTTTACAATTTTTGGAACCAAAGTAAAGAATAACGAAATATAACGGGTATAAAATGTACTTAGGTTCGTGAAGGAAAATAATCTAAATGATAATAAACTGTATATATAATTTCAAAAAATGGATGTAAGATCTCATTTGTATTAAATCAATTTCTTCATAGATCGGAGGGTATTACATGAGACTTTTATCATTTCAATCATAATTTTATTATTTAAGACACCCCACACAAACATGAAAGAAAACCCTAATGCTTCACCAAAAAAAAAAAAAAAACCCTACTGCGTGCGCAACATTTAATGGATGCATTAAGTGGTGCGGGATCAACGGTTGCGGACGAGTTGTTGGCTTCAATTAAAGGGGTTGTCAATTTATGGCTGACAGGTAATTGTCCCAGTGGTTTAGGTGAGTTCATAGCTAATGCACTCCTAACACCATTATTGAAGTCGGGTGGTGGTCTTAGGCCGATAGCTGTTGGTACCATTTGGCGCAGATTGGTCTCTAAGATAGTTGCTTTCTCCATTGGCAAAGCTATGACTTCTTACTTGGGAGATCATCAATTTGGAGTTGGTGTGCCTGTTGGAGGTGAGGGTATTTTACATGTTGTAAATGGTTTGCTGGAGTTGAAAAGTCAGTCCGCCAGTATGTCAATGTTGCTTGTTGACTTCTCCAACGCTTTCAATATGGTAAGCCGGTCTCACCTCATTAAGGAAGTTCGACTTCATTGTCCAGGTATTTCACGTTGGGTGGAATTTTGCTATAGTAGGCCTGCTAGACTTTATTATGATCAATTTACTTTGTCCTCATGTCTTGGTGTTCAACAAGGGGACCCACTCGGTCCGCTGTTGTTTGCCTTGACCCTCCATCCGCTTGTGAAAACCATTGCATCTCAGTGCAAACTTGATTTGCATGCATGGTACCTTGACGATGGGATTATTATTGGAGACACTCTTGAGGTGTCTAAAGCTCTAAGTATCATTGAGTCTGAAGTCCCGGGTAGAGGTTTACATCTTAATATAAAGAAAACGGAGGTTTTCTGGACGACCGTTGATCCTAGAAGTTATGATGAAGATGTTTTTCCTCGGGATATCGGCAGACCAACTAATGGTGTTAAACTCTTGGTTGGGGGGAGGGGGGGGCTGTGAGTCTAGATTTGAACTTTATTAGTGACATGGCGATGGCTCGGGTTCACAAGACCATCCATCTAATGTCCGCCATATAAAAAACCCAAGGACCCTCAGAGTGAGATGTTATCACTTCGTAATTGCACCGGTGTGTCCATATTGTACTTCTCTATGCGCACCACCAACCCTGCTGCTTTACAAAATTCCACTGAACTATTTGATGATAATTTATTTCAGTACTTGAGACTTTTGGTCACGGGTGATGGGGCAGGTTTTGGACCTTTGAAACAACGCATTGCTACTCTTCCCATCAAGGAAGGTGGATTTGGCATTTACACTATGGCAGACACCCGTAACTATTGTTACCTGGCTTCTCGGAGTCAAACGGTTTCGGTGCAAAAGGCGATTCTTGGTAATTTATTCTCTTCGTACAAAGGTTCTGCTTATCAGTTGGCTCTTCAGAACTTCACCCAGGTATGTGGTTTGACTTCTAATTATTGTCTTGATGATACTGCCCCCACCCCCCTTTCTATGCACTCCTTGGCAGCTATTTATTTTGACGCAATTAAGAAGCAAATACCAAACCAATTTTCAATGTATGCAAGAGATTCCATTTTATGGCAGTGCAATCGTGTTAAGCACGCTCAAGATTACCTATTGGCCATTCCCATTAGTGGTCTGAATCAATGCCTTGGAACCAGACAATTTCGAGTTGTTGTTTGTTATCGTCTTGGTATTCCATTGTTCGTCGAAGATGGCCTATGTTCAAGCTGTAATATACCCATGGATATTTTTGGTGACCACGCTCTTCACTGTGCCAAGGATGTTGGGCTCAAGTTTCGGCATGATCTGGTACGTGACGTTATCGCTGACATCTGTTACAAAGCTGGTGTGCCCGCACGTAAAGAAGCAGCCCTTGGGTTTTTGTCTAATGATAATAAAGACTTGCGCCCGGATGATATCCTTGTTCTTAATTGGGAGAATGGACAAGACGTTTGTATGGATGTTACAGGTGTCTCGCCCTTCACAGGTGAAGGTATCCGTGCTTTTGTTCCGAGACAAGCTATTTCAAATGATGTTTTACGTAGATGCAACAAATACCTAGATCCGTGTGTTTCACATGGTTATGGTTTGGGTGTCCTAGCATTTACCACGTTGCGAGAGCTTGGTGATGATACTGTATGTTTTTTCAAGAGATTGAAGAATTGTCTTGTTAGCAATGATGTCAGTAGTGGAGTAGGTAAATTTCTTTTCCATATATTAGGTGTTGCTATTCAGAAGGGTGTTGGTGCTCAGCTTGTTGCTAGACTACCAACAAAAGTTATGTATGATTCTATTGAGTAGAGACTGTATTAACACTATGATAAAACTAAAAAGTATATTTTTATAATAATAAAAAAACACCTAATGACCTGCTTAACGGAAAGATGTTTTTCATAAATATGACGACACAAATAAACCAAAGGAAAACAAACATATTCAAAAACTATTCGCAGTATAAAACTGGGCATTGATGAAATTAATCATTTGAATTAGTTTTTTGGGTTAGCCATATATTATAATGCTACAGAGGTAATTCCAATCCAATTTTTGTTTCTATTATTAGGTTTTGGTTTTTGTTTTTATTTTATTTTTTTTTCTTTCGTTATTTTCATTCGTCTTAATTGTGTTTGCAGATCATCCAACACATGACCGAAAGAGTTGACGTCGGTGATGCGGAGTTTAAAAAGATTTTTGATGCGATAAAAGCGGATGAAGAAAAGACGAACAAGTTTTTCTTCAAATACAATGAAGAAGAAATTCATATGAAAAGGAAGAAAATGAGTAAATTGTCGAGTCACAAAAAACGTCGTCATCTCATAGGTCAGATGGCTGGATTGACTGTGATTGCTACTTTGTTAGTAGGAATTGCATGTGCTGGTATCATCAATCCACCATGGGGGAGTGTGGGGAGAGGATTCTAAAATTGATTCAGCTTCCGACCCTGTTGATATGTGTTTTACGACATAGTTTTTCCATATTGGTATGTGTTCATAAAGTTTTTTCAACGAGTCTTTTAACGAAATTGGTTTATTATTATGTAACAAGCATCTAACCCGGTGCATACGCACCGGATGCATAATAGTGGAAGTTTATGTGCACTCTTGAAGTCTTGTTACGTGAAGTGTAAGTTTAACTAATATTAGTGATGAAAGCATGATGCTCACTTTGTTCATTTGCTTCATATAATTCGAGAAGAAAATACACATTCTCCTAAATACTCTAATAAGATTAGCTTCTGCATCCGTTAGACAGCCAAGCCCAAACGGAACTGCCAACGATGTGCTCCTTTTAACTTCCGTGGGTTCAAAAGTTATGTACTTAATCAACGCATAATTTTTTGCAATGAGCTAGACTTTCTCTTTATTGGATCCTTTATGCTTAAAACCTGACAAATAACGAACCTTGAGCATCATTGTTTAACGTCCAGTTAACCTTTCATGCCTATTTGTTTCCAAATAGTTGTAGGCTTGTAGCATATAAGTTCCGATTTCCACCAAAATCCATCAAAAGTTAAATCAGCTACGTGTTCAAATATAGTCAACTTTTTTTTTCTTTCACATTATAATGCTCCAGATTAATCATCCCGACTTATTTTTTCTTTTATACTTTAATGCTCTAGATTAATTACATCTATTCATTTCACGAAATTCATAATACTACGCGCAAGGCAGAGACATAAACATTTTTACATTATAATGCTCCAGAATAATTACATTTAATTCATTTCACTAAATTTATAATACTACGCCAAAGCCTGGGATACAAAATTGGTTTTCATCATTTTTACATTCTTCTCTAACAAAACCAGGTGGTAAAGTTAAGGAAAAATTCTCCTCCATCCCAATTAAGCAGGTGTAGAATTCTAGTTTTCTCCGATTTATATTTGAATCAATTGTATGTATATGATGCATCTTTTTAGTGACCATTAGTTTTTATTTCATTTCAGCAATTTACACCTTTGAAGCTTTCGACTCGAGACTATATCGGGACGATTTTTTATTCCTTGATATGCAACCAAATTGGTTTATTTTGAGGCTTCTAGCCACTTCTTATTACATGTGAAATTGCGAACGGTATAAAAATGTCTAGAGTGTAACGATAAATATGCACATATGATTGCATCTTGATAGTGATGTAACATAAAATCTTGGTCGAGACAATCCCATTCAGCGCCGACGCAGGTGATGTATACTATTTCATGATATTATCACATCATGCAACCCATTGTAAAGTTTAGATTTGATTTTGTTTTGTTACTCATACCACTCTGGACTCTTCAAAACATGTATACGTGTCGACCAAATATTGTCGAGAGGACGGCCCTTGGTACGATGATGATTATGAAGCATTCTTCTAGGATAAGAATAATAATTTTACTCATATACGGACCATATTCATAAACCGTGTTAAACACAAATCCCATGCAATATAATGTTCTTTCGG
This sequence comes from Papaver somniferum, assembly GCF_003573695.1. Lineage (NCBI taxonomy): Eukaryota > Viridiplantae > Streptophyta > Magnoliopsida > Ranunculales > Papaveraceae > Papaver > Papaver somniferum. Next base: position 27,112,588 of record NC_039364.1, read on the forward strand.
TTGCCTTGGATTTCTTCAAACTCCATGAATGCTGAATTTGTATATTTCTTTGGCTTTCGAGTATATCAAATTCCATCTCCAAAACATATTTTATTCATTCATGTCGGGTTGCTGAAATCCCAAAGGTTTTCTAATTTCGAAGTTTCAAGGAAAAATAAATTCCCTTCTTCTAGTTTTGGCCCATGGATCCGCAATAGTCTTCTATGTATCTCTGTCAAAATTTCAACAATTAGGTTATGAAGATTATTGATGTTATATGTAACTAACCAAAATTGGAAGTAGATGAATCAACGAACATCAGATTTAGGCCCGCATTTGTTATTTGAGAAATTTAGTTTCTTCCTCTATTCCATTGATGCATTCTATTTGAATGACAACTTCATTGACATGCTTGATTTTCTCTATGTCCATTCAAACCTATTTTACTTTCGTACCATATGCATTTGGTTAGATATTTTCTATAAAGTGTCTCTCTTACTTATTAAAAGTTTCTTTAGGTATTAATTCATTGTATACCTTATGCATCCATAAAAGTTTCATTCTGAATGCATCAACTATTATCGCATGATAATACTGAAAAGATAACCACTTGATTGTTGGTTTCTCATGGAAAAGTTTATAGTAACTCTTCGCTCCATCTACCTGAAATACACCTTTGCATCGATTGCTCATATCTTCACTAGAAATTTCTTCAAGTACCGTAGCTATTCCCGACTCAAATTTTGTTGCAGGCTTCGAATTATGAAAGCTAGATGTCTCCTTTCCCTGAAAGGATTCCCTTCATAATCGTAGATTTTAGATTTTTCTCATGAAAACAAAGCTAGGGTTAGGCAACTTTCTAGTGCGTTTTTGTATGGTTCCCTAACGGTGTGTTCTCGTAACCGGTTATCTATTGAAGTTCGGAATGTATGGAACATTTACACAGAAGTCACCGTTGAAGAGGTGCTTTCGAAAAGACATGTAACATCTTTCAATAAGATGCCTTCGAAAGGACATTTGAAGCTGTATTTTGGTTAACAGTTGTGTCTTTTGAGATGTTGATGACATGGTGATGACTTGTCAAAAGGTGATTACATGGCTTCACCACAAATCAGAATGTTTATGGGAACGCCATGTGGCTTCTTGGGGTCCCTTATTATAAAGAAAGATTACATCATAATTTTCTCATTCAAGTGGTAACGGATGAGGAGTTTTTTTTAGTGCATTTTTAACAAAGTTAATTTGTTTATTACGATATAATTTTCTCATGTCGTTGTTATGGATACTATACTTAATTATTGTGTATCATTTATGGCACTATGTCAATGCTGTCGGCGGAAGTAATCTCTAGTCATTAAAGATGTGTATGCGACTTTTTAATTATTTAATTTCACTAGGTATGAAACAATATCTTGGTCATCACGCATCAAAGTTTTCAATATACGACATAATTATCTCATGTTGGTGGTTGCGGATGAGGAGCTTTTATCATGTCTAATTAAAACCGTTCGTTCAATTACTTAATTATGATTGTTAACATACTTGTTATTCATATGTACAATCTGTAGATTTTTTGACGACGATTGTGCTAAACTTTTGTGTGTCATTTATTATCACTATATCAAAAGTTGTCGGCGGAAGTATTATATAATCACTAATGATGTATATACGCTTTTATAATCACTGTGGTTCAAAAAGAATCAGTGCCGCGGTCATCACTCGTCAAATTTTTTAATATAGCTAGGACAAGAGATTAATTATTTACGAGAAAAATTATTATTTGCTCAAAGTAAGGATGGATTATATACTGGCTAATTGGTGATCCATTTTACTATTGTTGTTTTGAAGGAAAAAGTTAAACTTTTAATAGAAACGAGGAGAAAAAAAAAAGAAGTACACGAAAAGATCAAAAATGAAAGTAGAATAGGAAAATTTCCTAAGAAAGTTTCTATTGGTTATTGATCCCGTTTAGTATTATGGAGTCGAAACCTGACGATGGAAATGTTGCATCTATACCTGCTCGAAAATTTGGAAGATGATAATAAAGAGGAAATTAGTAATGCTCAAGATAAGCATGCTGAAGACCCGATAACAGTTGATACTAGTACTGAAGGCTCGTATTAAAAGTAAATTCGAAATATAAGACAGACAATGAAAATATAAAGGCAATCGGAAAAAATATACCTAGAAGAAAACCTATGACTTGTGAGCTAAATGTTGACAAAATTATGCAGGTGATTGTATTACTATATGGTGAATAAAGGAGGGAAAGAAAACATTGTGAAGAATATCTTCACTGTGATTGTCGAAAAACGAAAAAAAATCCAAAACATAGAAGGATTTGGATAGAATCAAGTGGAATGGAGACTCAAGCGGTCGAAATCATACTCTTGGTGGAGGAAAAAATGACTCTTGCAACGAAAAAATAGGTTTTTGAGATTCTTTTTGCTTCTTAGTTTTTAGCTACGTTTAGTTCTTGCTTTGTTTGGTTGGTTAGTCTTTGTGAGAGAGACATATAAAGACAAATGAATGCATTGGACCCACTTTCTTAATTTAGTATAAATCTACTAGGATTTCTAAATAAATTAATGTTTTGTAGGGACAATTTTGGATGATAATATTGAAATTTTAGTTCTTTGTGGAGTAGAAAAGTGCATATTTAGAAAGAGATTTGGTTTAACCCCACCTAAGATTCAAAGAATAACCTTGGCTCTATCACCGAGGTTGTTTTCCCTTTACTGCACTTATTTGTGTTCCTCTTATATTTTACTGTTTATTTTGGAAAGGTAAACAATATTTAATTATGACAAGTATTTAATTTTACACATTTGATGTATTGACAAGTATTTTAACACATTTGATTTACTGTTATGTAACTATGCCATAATTTTTTCATATTGGTGTTAGTTTGCAGATAAAGAGTTCTCAACAAGTCTTTTAACGTTGTTGGTTTATTATTTTGTAATTATAACATAATTTTCTTATACTGGTTTGCGGATGAAACGTTTTTTTGGTGTATTTTTAAGGCAATTTGTTTATTTCCATGTAGTTATAGTTACAATGAGGCATTTGCAACATGTCTAATTAAAACCGTTGGTTTAATTGCTTATGACTCTTAACATCCTTATTGTATGCATACATATAATCTGTGGATATTTTTGACGACGATACTAGACTTAATTATTGAGTATCGTAACTATCCTTTGTGGCACTATATAAATGTTTGTCGGCAGAAGTAATCTCTAATCATTAGAGGTGTTCCACGCCTTTATAATTATTGTAGGTTACTTTGATACATTGTGGTGGTCATCACCCATCAAATTTTTCGATATAGCTAGGTTCATGGGTAAGCGGTTATATACGAGAAATATCGTTTATTTCTCAAAGTAAGATGGTAGATATATTGTCTAGTTGTTGATCCAATTAATTGTTGTTTCTGTAAACAAAAATGGTTAAAAATTTAACAGAAAACGAGAATGAAAAATAAGAAGTATAAGAAGATTTAAAAACTCAAGTAGAAATTAAAGAGAAACTGTCTAAGAAAGTTCTTATTTGTTTTTTGAGCCCATTTTGAATTCTGGAATCAGAACTTGATTGTGGAAATGCTGCACCTATACCTGCCCAAAATTTTGGAAGATAATAGTAAAGAGGAAATTGGTAATGCTCAATATCATGATATTAAAACCCTACAACAGTGGGTACTGGTGAAAGCTCATATTAAAAGTCGGAATACAAGACAGACAATGATGGCATAGATATTTCAAAGAAGATTTAAGCTATTGAAGAACTATCTAGCAGAAAACCCTTGACTTGTGAGAAAAATGCTGATTGAATTCTGCAGATGAGTACATCATTAGGGGTAAACAAGGGAGGGAAAGAAAATATTATGAAGAATATCTTCAGTGGGATGGTCGAAAAGCAGAAAAATTCTAAACATAGGAAGAGTTGGATAGAATCAAGTGGAAAGGAGACTCGAGCATGCCGAATCCGTCTTTTAGCAGAGGAAAACTGACTCTTGCGATGAAAAAAATAGGTGTTTGAGTTGTTGTTTTTTATGCTTGATTTTTAGAGACACGTGGATGCATGATACCCACTTCTTTTTAAATTTTAGTGTAAATCTATTAGGATTTCTGAAAAATTCACGTTTTTGTCTAGGGACAACTTTGGATAATAATACTAAAATTTTAGTTATTTGTGAATATTCTGAAAGAGATTTGGTTTACCTCACTAAAAATCTAACGAATAACCTTGGCTCCATTATCGAATTTGTTTTTCCCTTTGCTGCACTTGTTTGTACTCGTCTTGTATTTTACTTTTTTGTTGTGGCAAGGTAGACAGCATATGTTATTTTCTCAAATCATCTCTATTTTCTACCATGGTACAATATTATGGCCAAGTGAACGATCTTTAATGGTTATACAAAACTATACATTTCTTAATTAGAAATATGTCTACAATTTTTTGGAACCAAAGTAAAGAATAACAAAATATAACGGGTATAAAATGTAGTAAGATTCGTGGGGGAAAATAATCTAAATGACAATAAACCGTATATACACTTCCAGGAAAATGGATGTAAGATCTCATTTGTATTAGATCAATTTGTTCATAGATCGGAAAGTATTACATGAGACTTTTATCATTTCAAGCGTAGTTTTATTATCCAAGACACCCCACACAAACATGAAAGAAAACCCTAATGACCTACTCAACGGAAAGATGTTCTTTCAAGAATATGACCACACAAATAAACCAAACGAAAACAAACATATTCAAAAACCATTCGCAGGATAAAACTGCCCATTGATGAAATTAATCATCTGAATGTTGTTCATGGTTGTATCGATAGTGTTCATGGGAACATAAAGAGTTATTAGCAGGCAACATCATCCGACTGCTGGAGGCAACGGCGATGTCTTCAAGGAAACCATCGTTAGTATATGGTGTTGGAATGTCTCCCTGCATCAGCATCTGATCATTGTTCGGATAACCTTCAAGATAATTCACTATTAATTGTTCTCCAGGCTGAAGAACAGAAGGTGGTTCATTTACATCCATGAACAACTGTTGGCTTTGTAAGGCTTCCATGGCTGCAGCTGATGCCATCATTTCTTGTCCACCAATACCATTAATAATAACACCATAATCTTGATTATGATGGTTGGCGACTTCAAGGAAACCATCGTTAATATATGGTGTTGGAATGCCTCCCTGCATCAGCATCTGATCATTGTTCGGATAACCTTCAAGATAATTCTCTATTAATTGGTCACCAGACTGAACAACAGAAGGTGGGTTAGTTGCATCCATGAAAAATGGTTGGCTTTGTAAGGCTCCCACAGCTGCATCTGATGCCAACATTTCTTGTCCACCAGTACCATTAATAATAACACCATAATCTTGATTATGATGGTTGGCGACTCCACCATACATGGCACCGCCAGTCACAGTACCACCATTTATACCAGATCCCTCAGCATTAATAAAATTAGGGATGTCAATAGTACTAACCTCACTAGCACTGGTTGCAGTGAAAATAGAACTACCACCACCGGTATTAGCCGCAGTAGTTTGTACCACTGTTGTTGGAGCTTTTTTTAATTTTTCCAATTTTTGTTTCACTTGTTTCTCTTTGTCTCCAAGCAACGAAGCAAAATCATCTAAGGCACCATCAGGTATAAAATACTGACCAGTCAGAGCATAATTGTACATCCAGTTCAGCTCCATATAATTGTTTTCTCTTCGGTGTTTGTAAAACTGTTCGTTGATCTTCCCAATCCGACTTCTAGTATAGCTTTCTGGATTTAATTGTTTCTTGGCATTCATGAACTGTTCCTCTCTCGATCTCTTGAACCTCTGGATCACGCCATGTGCTTCCGGTTGCTGTGGCCATATTTCTGGTTGTCGATCATACGGTCCGTACACGACTGCACAAGCACTCACATCACATAGTGTACTCAATTGGCTTACTTTCATCAACAAGCCACTTCTTCGCTTTTTGAATGTTGCTCTCCTTGCATTAGCATCAGCAATATAAGCAAGTTTTATCTTCTTCCTTGCCATGGAAACAAAAGAAAAAACAAGAGCAGACAATAAACACACGATGATAGGAAAGAAAGAGATGTTTTTTGTCAGAAACACAATGGTTATTGGTGAGTATATGTAGGATCTGTAGAGGGAAAGAATGAATGCCGTTGAAGCTTGGAAGATTTTCCTTGTTGTACTTGTGTAATATTTTATTTAATTCGACAGCTCACAAAATAATCAATTAATTCGACAGCTCACAAAATAATCAATGTGTAATAATCTTGTATTATGCCCCGATAGATACTACTAAAACATTAATCTTGTCATCATAATACACTGTACTTGAGAGTTATCACTTATCACTAGTAGTGGTGTCATAAATGGGCTTATTTTCGGATTGGAGTCATAAATGGGAAAATTTCATGTAACAATGTGGGTTGGATTTCGTACTATATACACCTACACTTGAGAGAACAAACAAAGCATCACCAAGATTTCTTCTTAATTGATTCGTTTTTGGAAAAAAAGAACAGACTTATTATTTATTTATTTATTTTTGTAACTGACCTAATTCAAGAGAACTTTGTAAGTAATTTTGGTATGGCCTAGAGAAGTGGTACAGAGTTAGTCCAGTTACTAAAAAAAATGGTACCAAATTAACCATTGACTAGGTGGTTTAAATTGATGTATGCATCAACATTTATGAAAATTATCTATTTTTAAACTAAAGATATTGTGATTCATAAAGCTCAAATCACCAGTAATATTGTCATGTGTTGTTTTGTGGACAAATTCAAGAATTGATTAAAAATGTAATTAACAGCATAAACATTAGTAGAAAATTGTACTCCCTCTGTCCTAAAATTTCTGTTCTCTATTCTATTTTTGTCTGTCCTAAAATATTATCCAGCTTCTGTTTATAGCCATATTTTTCAGTCAAACTCTCAAATATATCCTTCAAACTTTTACATTTATAAAATTATTTTAAATATCACCAATCTAAATATTAAATGATATCTTCCTCAATAGGAAATAAATCTACTGAATCAATCCATAAATATTTTTATTTTTATCTTTTATTTAAATATTTCTATAAATATAATCATTACCAATGTATTTTTCTTACATACCCCATATACTCCTTTTAATTTTAGTAATAATATATCATTTAATAGGAGTAATTTTGTACACTCCTCCGGTCTCCTTAATATCTTGACTTAGTCAAAGCGGACTAATAATTTAGGACGGAGGGAGTAATTAAATTGTCTCTCTTATCAAAATCTGACGTCTTTATGAGTAACCAAAAAAAGAAAATGAAATTCAAAGAAAAAAATGTGTAGGTGATCACCATAACTATTTGATTCACATGACACTCTCAATAACTAAAATGCAAAAATAAGATGACATAACTTTTTCCTATAAACCCGCATTCAGAGTTACCGTCTAGAAAACTTTTTATTCATGGTTTTTTACTTTATGCATTTTTCGATTTTCTTGGTGGGGTGTAAAATGTGTCATACTGGAGTTTTTAAGAAGTAGTCGTACTGGAGTTAAGTTTCACCCGACTCTTCTTTGAGTAAAAGTAAACTGAAAATGTATATTTAACCTTGGGCAAAAAAGAGAGCATGAGCAGTATACTCTTAAATTAAAAGGTCTTGCCACCAAAAGAAGTTTATGTCAAACAGACTGCTTAAGTTGAAGACTTGAGGTCGTGGAGAAGGTCTCATTGGTGGTGCATTGATTTGGAAAATGAAGAAATTGAAAAATAATGAGAAAGCAGGACTACCAGATTATAATATTCCGACGTCAAATCCAAAAGACGGTAATATAAACTCCAACCCAGGTCATGCATCATTTGCAAGTGACAATATCAGCTACTTGCTACTAGGAGATAGTTCAAGTCCTCGACAATATATAAAAGCAAGAGTTAAAAGACAGGTTTCTAATCGGTTTTCTCCCCTGCAACGGGATCCATAACGACACGGTCTAAAGAAAATATTACACAAGTACAACAAAATATTTCCTCCATTCTTGATCAGCAATAGTTTGTTTGTTTCTCTGTCAGGAAATCCCTACAAAAATCAAAAATAAAAATAAGTCTCCAACTCAGTTTTCCAACATTGAAGTGAATATAAACATACGATGCATCTTAAAAGAAAAAGAACAAGTGGCTTTCCTGAAAATAAGGCACGTCTTACCATCTCTCAGGGCTCCAAAGGATTGGTTCCCACTCAGAAACACCACAGAGATCATCCAACGACTACTCTAGGTTGTACTCCTTAAAACCCATATCTGCCATGTGCCTTCAGAGGATGATCAACCCTTAGAATGGTGGCTTTTTACAATGTATATAAACCAAAACCAGTAGTTACAGAAGTACTAGAGGATGTTAGAAAACTAAAAAGTCTTACGATGGCCTCCAAGAAGAAATGGCAAAGATGATTCTTCCCTTCCATCCTAGCAGCAACCACCGGCTATCTTCATCTATAACAAAATCCTTATGGTAGTATAATCTTGCTTGCTCTTTCGCCTTCTTCATGATATCCGTGTTAAGTGGGAGTTGCATGAATCCAGCCTTTCTATTCCTTAATTTCCACTGCTTAAAAGTCTCTGGCCTCTCAACCCTCTCTGATCCCTCGCATGCTATGATGTTGAAAGCCTCTTTTCCAAGGAAATTTCTCTCAATCATTATCCTTTCAGGATTTTCGCGGGGGACAGTTGTTTCAAGCGCATCAAACATAGAAGAAAAGTGAAAGAGAGCTTCCCGGAACCGTGTAACAAAGAATGGAGAATTGTAGGTACCATTCACAATCCTGTGGACGAAAATTCTGGGATTCATCTTCCTTATCAGATTCAGAACAGCATCCCTTGGACTGTCCAATATCACACTCTCATCAAGTAAGTTCCTTGCTCGATACACACAGTTGGCGACAAGAAGTTCATCTTTATTAATCTTGAGATCCTCCAGTTGAATGGTTTCCCATCTCTGAGCAATGCCATGGTACTCGAATGGAACATTGAGTTCTTCGGCATAATTTCTTAAACGACGACCTGTTTCTTCAACCCTTTCAGCTGGACGGAAACCAGGACGAGGTAATTCTATCCCCGTAATCCGGAGTTTAGGTGGGCCACCCTTTCTCTTCGAAAGGTGTCGGATAAGGCAAGGCCATTGGAGACCATAAAGGATGCCGAAATCTATAATGTGAAGAGTGGTAGCATTTTCAGCCAGATGACTGATTGTTAGGTTTGCAAAGATATTTGACATATTCTGGAAGGGGAGTGCAACCATAAAAAGCTGATAAGCTTTCAGCAAATCAGCAACTGATGGTGTCTTGTGCGGGAGAGATGAGTAAATCTGGCTCCCGGATCCAGCCAAACGTGCCTCAAGACCATAGGCAAAGCACTGAGCTAACCTTTGTGAACCATCTCCAGAAGGGGAAGAATGTTGTCTATAATCTGCTTCAGCAATTCGTTAGCAGTCGTACCATCACCAGCAGCAACAGCTTGTGCACAAAGAATGAGTAGGGACTGTAGATCCACCAGGTCCCTTTTGCCAGTCTGTTTCTTACTGCGGGACCTTCCACCATTTTGGTGCGAGTTCTTGCTAGTTTCAATTTTCAAGGATTCACGGAGAACTGAATTCGCCTTCTCCCCATTTTCTCCGTTACAAAGCAGTACCATATCAAACATTGCTGTCTGTACTGCTGCCAATTGCTTATTACTCTGCCCTTCTAACTCTATATCTTCCCTGTGCACATTTTTCTTTTTTCTCGACCCATACGCTGAAATCTGCCGCACATCCTTGTCCAACTCAACGACTACATCACCGGCTTCACCGCCTTCTTTTTTACTCTCACCGTAAAAAAAACCATTACGCTCCAGGTTAATGATAAGGTTATTATCATCTGGAAGAAATTTATTTGCTTCCTCCACACCTTTTCTGAACTGCCAAATGGATTCACTCTCTGAATGCACATCTAGAACCCGAACCTTACCCACCCCTGACTCCACTAGTCCTTGTGCAGCAGAATTGAAACTGTTTGAAAGGTTGTAAGACAATTGATGAGCCGCCTGAAAAGTACAATCACTGGGAACACTTTGGGTATTGTTAGCCAACGATTCATATGCACCAAACTCACCACTCCAACTAGTTTCAGCTGCATTCTCACTACCACTGTAATGAGTAAAATTCTCAATTTGAATTTCAGGGTTGCTATCAGGAGAAGAAGTGGGGTATTCCTCGCCGAGGATTTCATAAAATGATTTTTCTGCAATTTGAAGAGCTGGTGAGTCTTCTTGGAAGATAAAATTCGTCTCTTCATTGCTCTCTTCCATGAGCATCTGATTTATGTACTTGAGAACCGCATCAGGAAAAACAATCTCATCCACTTGGCTTACATTTGGAGATGATGTATCAATACCACTACTATTACTACTACAGCTGCTGCTAAAATTATTATGATTCTGATCCATGAACTTCGACAGAAGATCAGAAATTCTTCCCTAAAAATCAATCAGAATATATATCAAAATCCTAAACAGACTCGTAGATTCAAACAAATTGAAAGACGTTGAATAAAATCCACTCAAACAAATCAACATGAAACCGATTAACTAAGCAATCTAAGGTCAAAGTATAGTCTAAAAAATACTTTGAAATTCCTAAAGCATGATAGTAGTTCACTCGAATTAGTTGTTGCAGTAGGCGGTGATGAAAAATTGAAGACAATAAAGGAGAGAAAAGAGTACCTTTAGTTTAGACTGAATGAGAAACCTAAAAAAGCATCCAGATATTGCAGTCAGAAGCTTTTAGTTTCTCTCATTGCTGCTTCTCTTTCGGAATCTGGAGGAGGGAAAGAGACACCGAGGGCTGCTGCTTCTGCCACTTATTTTTTTTTTGCTAAAGCAGGATTCGACTGTATTTCCACTTCGACGCGTACGAAGGAAGACTAGCTTTTTGTTTGGGCCCGGATAACCTACCTAGCTTTTTGTTTGACTAGCTTTTGGTAAGATTTAACGTTTTCAAAGAACGATTTTTTGGGACCATGGTTTTTCAGGCGACCATGATTTTATTTTTAGGTAAAAACATTAGAAGTAATTTTAGGTCACCTCATATTTAGTTATTTATTTAATACCTAATTTATCCTCTTAATTAATTTAGGTTATGATTAGTGAAATGATTTAGTTAAAAACAATTAGTGAGATTAAATTAAAAAATGGGTTTATTATTAGTTGAGTAGAATTATTTTGAGAGTAGAGTTAGAGAAGATGAAGGAGAAAAACATGGAAAATAAAAAAAAAAAATCCAATTCACCCCCTTTGAGTATTCAAGTGATGAAAACTCATCTGATTCTTCATCTCCATCCTCTCCTAGAATATTTGTTAATCTTCAAAATGATTCGGATTTGGCTTATTTCTTAGATGGTGATTGTATTCTTCCCCAAAATGAATCTCAAGATGAAAATGATGGATTTTATCAACCACAACCGGAGGAAGAGTATTTGGGTGAACAGGTATGCTCCAAACTTAGATAATGTATGTTGAATTGGTAAAAACTTCCCCAAAAATGTAAATTTTTGAACTGGATTTTGCACAGTTCGGTTACATTATATGAAGAACATGTAACTGAACTGTTCTGGAGGTGTAGTTCGGTTGCCTTGTGAGATGAATAAGTAACCGAACTCATTTGAAGATGTAGTTCGGTTACTTTATCCAAACACGCAGGTTACCGAACTCCACATTAATGGAAGTTCTGAGATGCAGTGTTATGTTCAGTTGGTTCGCAACTAACCGAACTTTACGTAAAAATAAAGTTTAACCAAGTGTATACAGTTCGGTTGGTTCGCAAACGGCATGTACCAACTATCTAACCGAACTATGTTTAATAAGTTCGGTTGTTTCGCAAACTTGAACCTAACAGCATAACCAATCGAACTTAACAAACAAAAAAAATCTGAAGTTCCAGTGTCTAGTTCGGTTATCTACATAAAATACAAAGTAACTGAACTATGTTCCTTTTATTAGTTCGGTTGTTGCGATAAAATTCACATGTTACCGAACTCGGTTCCTTTTATTTGTTCGGTTGCTTTGCAACTTGCTTAACCAACCAAACAATGATTTCGGTTTCCCCGATAAAATTATTATGTGACCGAACTTATTTGTGATTGCATTGATGTTGTTACATTTATTGTAGATGGAATCACAACCTATATCAATGCATGATCAACCTTCTCCGATTGGTATGTTGTTCGAAGATACATCTACTCACTATGCGAATGAGTTGGTATTTGACTTACCTATTGATGCGAAGAATTGGGCTAGAGAACATGCCAAGAGAGTCAATTGCGTCTTGGTTTTGAATGGAAAAGAAAGCAACACTTGTTTTGAAATGGTTTGTGAGAGAAGTTTAAATTCTGATTAGATTACCCTTATTTTCTAAATGGCTAAATTACCCTTATTTAATTAACACTAAAATTCTGATTAGATTAATTAATTAAGTTTAAATTGATTGAATAGATTAAAACTTATGAATTTAAGTTATGAAATTTTGTTTTTGATTGAACTTTTGTGGGATGATTTTTGATGAATTTTTTTTTTTTTGAGAATATCTCTTGCAACGAAAATGAAAGCACACAACCGAAACACTTCTAAAAAGGGGATTGTAAATCTGTTGTATGAAATCATATTCAAAATCAAAGAAGAAATCAACACTTTCAGTTCTGAAAGTATGAAAAGTCGGCAAGGTCGACTAATGAAGATCATGCCGACCAATATCGGTCGGCAAGGTCGACGAATGAAGAAAATGTCGGCTTTATTATTTTTGACACAGAAGACTGTTATAAATGCGTCGGTATTCGGTATGGTATTGATTTCTTACCTTGTCGGTTATCTGTAGTCGGCATTTATTAACTTTCTTATCTTGTCGACTATAATTTAGTCAGCACTGTAGTAATCTTACAACCTTGCCGACTTTAGTTATCCCCAAAAAGAAAACTGAAATCTAATAGATGCAATTCACTTTATTCATGCAATTTTGGTTACTACATTGATTGAAACATAAAATCTAACTCCTTTTCGACGGAAAAACGAATGCACTTAGCATGTGCATCAAGCCTTTGAACCCGTAGGCGACCCTAGTGGACGAGTTATAGTCTCGTGAGGGTTTACATAGAGATCTACCCACAAAACCTACACTAAAACCATCAATCTTCGTTGGAGGAATCCCAGTCATCTACGGCCTGCATAAAGTCCGGGGCATACTCCGGGATTTTGGAGACCATGAATTCATAGCTTGCATCGAATGCGAATGCTTCCCCCTTTTCCTCCAAGTAGCGCGCTTTGACAACTTCATGCTACAAATACAAAACACAAACTTAATTTGTTAGTGGTGTTTAGTAGGAAGATCAAACAACATGGATCACGTAAAATAAACCACAAAAACACTCAATGGACAAGTTGAAGTTGGTAGCGTTGAAAATCCGGGGTTGGAGAGCTAAATAAGCAATTATCGCATTTTCGATGACTAGGTGCCTATCATGGACTTGTTGAACACTTCTTCCATTAGGATTCTCAAACTCTTGCCTAAATTTGTTGTATACCCTAGCCCAAAAGGTTACAACATCCACCCTTACGGAGGACTGATGTCTAACTCGAGTTTCCGCGTGCCAAGCTTTGGTGATTGCCAAATCTTCATTTGAATAAAATGATGTCATTGTTGTATGTAGAGAGTTATTGGGTGAGTTAGATGGAGTGTATGATGATATGAGCTTAGGAGAGTATACGCAAATAGTTGTGTGTTGTTTTGTAGAGAGAAGTAGTGTATTTATAGGAAGGTTCCCAAATTTGGCCGTTATGGTAGTCAATCAATGCAATTGTACTTGCAAAAATTTGAATTTTGAATTCGCCGGCGAGGTTTTTGTTTCCCCAATATGCCGACTAAGTTTGGTCGGCAGGGTCGAAATTTTGTTACCATGCCGACCTTATGATGATTTTAGGCATCAGGAGTCCATTTTCTTCTGTATAACCGTCGGAAAGGTATTTGGTCACTAGAGTGTCGGCTATGATATAGTCGGAAAGGTCATATTTTATAACCATGCCGATCTTATGATGATTTTAGGCATCAGGAGAAGGTATTTTCAGCAACACATAGTCGGCAAGGTTGATAACATAATACCTTGTCGGCTGTACAACAACCGCCTAGGTATTAATCTGCTTACCTTGCCGACCCTGGTAACTACACCAATTCCGCTGTCAGAGCCGGCAGTCTGAAAATTCACAACCTTGTCGTCTCTAGTTTAGTCGGCAATGTAACTTTACAAAAGCATGTCGGCGTAAGTATTGAAACTTTACATAGCTAAACAAACCATTCATTCAACAACTAGAAAACCAACACTTTTTGTCCAAAATACGAAAACATGTCCCATAAACCTTAAAAAAAATATATTTTTCCAACCGTTAACCTTAACATTGGTCTACCACAACATAAAGAAATAAACTAGGAATGCATTCATTCACCACCACGACCACGACCACTGCCCCGTTTAGGAGCACCACCAGTACTACTACATTCACCACCACGGGAACGACCCATCTTTTTGTCAGCATTCATCTTGGCTTGTGCTTCCTTCCTAGATTTTTCTTCCCTCTTTACTTCAGCATCAGCTTGCTTGAACAATTCGGTGGCATCCTCATTGTCAACATTGCTAGCAAAGTCAATGTGCTAGCTTTGCTCTTCAATCGACAAAGGCTCTCCTCTTTCTCTCGCGCAACACATCACCCTCACAAGGCTCTTCAAATGCTCCTTCTATTTTCAATTAAACAACAAACAATTAATAGAATTATTCGATAATATAATGTTAAAACAGTAAGAGCAACTCTAAAATACTTACAAAGAACTTAAGACTTGTTGATGGGTCTTTCGATGTCATCTTCCTCTTACAATCCAATTCTTCAGCAGTCATTTCCCTAATCACAATAGGACGAGCTCAACCCAAGTACCACGGCATGTATCTCTCATGAGCTTCATGACCTTCTGTCACCTCGTCCAAAAGACTCGTATCGACTTTATGGCCACGTCTTTCATTCCAATGATCTTTAACTAGAGCTGGAGCGTAAGCGACGTTAATAATTTTTTGGGACGTGGTGCAGTCCTCCCTTAGCACTTTAAAGTCTGACTCAGCATCGAAAAATGGGTTTCTTCTTGGACGTAATCCAATTGTCGCATTACCCAATGTGGATCGTACATTGAATATCCATGGGTGCACAACAAGGTACCGTAGTATAATGCAACATCATCTCTCCTTTGGATCAAACCTTGATTTCTAGCATCTCGATACGGATCAAATATTACCTTATCCGCAGTCAATTTTTCGACAGCGATTCGGATTTTGATAAGCTGTTGCGGCATTTCCTTATCCTGACCACCCTTAAAAATGTGTCTTTTCCCTCTTGTCTTATCAATCGCAACATTCTAATCCACTTTTATGTAAGAGTTGGCTTTCACCAAAGTAGAGAAGTGCTCATATATCCAAACCTATGCAAACACAAAGTTTAGTAAGAATCTTATCTTACGAGAATTTTGCAAATATAAATGATTTAGACAATAAAATTACCTGGAAGAGACATATATTTCCGTTAACTTGCACAATGAGTGCCCTTGAAACCTTTGTCAACTCATTGTTCAAGAAGGCGACCACCGCAGTACCCCAAGAATACTCATGCATCTTATCTAATGGATCCAATAGTTGCATATACCTGACGTCGACCAAGCTTCCGAAACTGTCGGGGAAGATACATTTGCGCATGACGTATAGCAAATAAGATGACGCGGTAGCATTGATTCGCACAAAGTCCACCCTTCTTTCCTCATTATAGATTTTCTTGGTCCCAGATAATGTGTCCTTCAACTTCTTCAGATTAAACTTCTTGCTTAGATGACCATCCTTCACCGCAAGCATAGACTCCGTCTCAATCTGATCCCAACAGAACAAAGTTTTGCTCAATTTGAAGATACCCTCCCAAGAAATTTTATTATCGAAGCCATCACTGGTTGCTTTTCCCTCAACCTCGAGGCCTAGAATTTGATGAGCATCATCGGGAGTTATCGCCATCTCACCAAATGGGAATACATTGTATCAGTCTCTCCGTAGAACCTCTCACAGAATGCAGATACGGTAACTCTATCATGCTCAATATTAGAACTCTCCACCGCAGGCCACAACCCGGAGTTCTTGACAATCGTTTGCACCTCGTCACATTCATCGTCAAGATCCCAGTTCTTAGTCACTGAACATGAAGCTTGGCGCCTCATGAGACGGATGGCATACTTGTGTAACTAAATACCAAAAAGAACAAAATGAAAAGAAATACAAACACTTGACGCAAATTTAAGATAGATACACTTAAATAAAAAACAAAGACGGATTGAGATTACTTACCATAGTATTATGGATTTGACATGCCCATGAGTCTTTGTATCCAAAAAGAACATGTCCACCATCTTCCGGGGTTCCCTTTGGATGCTCACCTGGTTTCAGTCTAACCATCAAGTGAGAGGGAGGCATATGGGAATCATCTGGTTTAGTGATAACCCTCTTCGGTCTTTCGGTTGTGGTTGCAGTTGCAGCTTGGGTTTGTTCTCCACCTTCTTCTTCTTCTTCCACTGCCTCTTCAACAATTTCATCTTCGATATCCTTATCTTTATCTCCATTACCATCATCATCATCATCATCATTACCTCCTCCAACAGGTAGCATGTCTTGATCACCATCATCAGCATCATTGTTACCTCCTCCAGCAGCCGGAGTTCTTTCATCAACATCATCATCATCACCTCTTCTACTAGATGGAATTGATTGGTCTTCATCTGGAGTTTCATCTGAATCACTTGGTTCCGATGGTGGTTGAGAATCATTCCGTACACGGATCTTGAGCGTCCCCGCCTCAACAAATTCCCCTCAATGTGTTGCAGTCAAGAGTTTTTCACCAACACAAGGAGGTCTTGAAGGAGGAGTAGCAGTTTTATTCTTTCCCTTTTGCGACCTAAACAAGAACATTTTTTTAAAAATTCAATAGTCGGCAGGGTCGACAAATATAACCTTGCCGGCTACACAAAAGTCGGAAGGGTCGATATCTAGACTACATGTCGGCTAAAGTAAGTCGGCGGGGTCTTATTCTAATAACTTGTCGGCTTATAACAACTTGAAAACAGGATTTTCAACATCAATAGTCGGCAGGCTCTATAATCGAAACAATACCGGCTAACATAAAGTCGGCAGGGTGGTATTCAAATACCATTCCGACGCCTAAAATTTAAGGCATCAGGAGACGCAAACTATTTTCAAAACAGCCGGCAGGGTAAAAAATTGCAATCTACCGACTAAAAAAAAACCTAACGCCGGCAGGCTCCTAGGTTGAATACTGTAGTTGCAGGAAATCCTACACTACACCCCTCATATGATTTCATTGTTGATCAACTCATTTTTAGATTTATATTCTTAATTCTATTGATTAATTTTTGAATGTTCTTACAAAAAAGATAAAGAAGTCAAGAATGATCTCTGCTCTGAACTTTCTCTCTCCTATTTACTTGTTTCTTACTCAAAAAAGATCTCTCCCTCTTTTTACAACTTGAACGACTATTTATAGGGAAATATATAGTGGATGACAGCTAATCTGTCCTTTATTTTCGGATATGGCTTGCGACATTCTCGCAACCTTACAAATGTTAATTTCGCAAGCTCTCTAATTTTCGTAGGACCATCACATCTTTCTCATGATCCTAGCTGACGTTATTTGTTATATTCTTCCTGAAATTGTTCTGCGACGCTATTGTGTTGTGCCATTGATAATTTCGCTGAGACATTATTGTTGCGAGATTCTGATCCTACATCTTGCCTCTTCTCATATCTTCTCTGCAAAGTAGAGAATGATGTGAGAAATGCCGCAGCTGCTTATCTTTTCATATTCCACATTTATCACACGTACTCTCTCTTCCATTTATTTCTTGACACGTCTTCTGTAACCGCTACTTTTCAACCGCTCACATCTCTTCGTCTTAATGGTGTTTATTTTTTCGAGTAAAAAATCTTCTTTATATACTCTTCTTACCCCCTTTTTCCACTTTTCTTTTTACTTTCTCTTCTATTTTTATTCTGTCATCTCTGCAACTCTGTTATTCTTCTACAAATTCTGCTGCTGTAATTTTTTCTTCCTTCAATCCTTTTACTTTCTATACATTCTCATACTCTATATTCAAACATGGATCCAAGTGGTCATAGATACGAGAATAATTTACAAGATGTCCAAAAAGATCTTGCTGATAAAGGTTTCACACTCTCCACCATTCCTGGTGAGAATGCTAAATCAATTATTTCTGTCAAGCTTTTCTCTGATCAATATTGTGATGATCAATCAATCATAATTTTGCTAGGTCAGATTCTCGCAGGTCTCCCTATTCATCTTTATAACCCAGATCTTCCTTTATTTTATGAAATTCTCGCTCATTCGGGATTTTCGCGAGCCATCTTCCAACTAAGTGGGGACTGCATCCGTCTGATGCTAGAGTTTGCTAATCGTGGTGCTGGTAGAGGATATCATTACTCCAAAGAACTTAGGGATCCAAAATTCGCAAACTTAGAGATAGTTGCTGAGAAGTATACAGTGGCGAATTTCTTTGAGAACTACGAACTTATCTCCATGAAGAAAGAGAATACTCACTGGGGTATTCGATTAAAAAGGAAAGATAACATTGATGAAGCCAAAATTCTTATGCAAGATATTGACTGGCATTCTGGTAAAAACACAACTCCTCGCCAATCCAAAGATGATAAATGGTGTGTTTTTCCTTTAATGTTAAAGGGACCCTACATTGCTGGATCAAACGTTCTTCCTGCGAATCTCGCTGCATATCAACCTTGGGTTTTCTCTTGGCCCGAGAAGGAGAAAGAGGTATGTTTCTCCCATTTAACTCATTTTATATTTCTTTATTGATTTTTACTATTCGGAGAAAGAGGTAAAAGTTCTTTTTACTTCTCCTTCAAATGTTCCTTCTAAAGAAAATTTCGAAAGTGACAAGGGTGATGAGGATAACGATGATCTTGCTGCAACTGAAGATTCTCCACCTGAATCTTCTATGGCTAAGCTTTCTGGACTCTTTTCTGATTCTCTACAAGGAATGGGAGATAGCCAATTCGCAAATACCTGCAAAGCTCTCGCTACCCTTTGTGATGGCCCTTTAATAGATGGTGATAGCTCTCTTCGTGGAGTTTCTAGATCAGTGACTCCCGACTTCTTGCATTTTCTCAATAGTCTGGCATACTTTTATCCTTTTACTTCTTCATTGTTATAACTCAAAATCTCTTTCTATATTAATATTTTTATATCTTTTCACAGGCTGGAAAAGCTTCTTTTGCTGTTGCCTCAGATCTAGAGAGAAGAAGCGAAAATCTTGAAAAGAATAATCTTCAATTTCGCAAGAAGAATGAAGAATTGGAAGCTGAAGTTAAAGGTATTCGCGAGAAAAATAGACAATTTGAAATTGATTCTTCCTCGTATAAGAACAAAATTTCTAGTCTTCAACAAGCTAATAATCAGCTTTACGTATGTTACTTTTCTCTTTTCTCTTTATTCATTCATCCTGTTGTTTTATCTTATTTAAATGATCCTTTTTGCAGACATTTATGGTCATTCTGATGAAGCTACCCTTCTTCGCTCATTTCCTAATGCCTTGGATAATGATACCCTTCTTGAACGTCTTAACAATTCCTTAAATAGCTTCTCGAATGATAGAATTCCATCTCTTTCTTTAAATGAACTTAGATCGAAATTTCGCCTCTTAGAAATTGATCATAGATCCAGTTTAGGCTTAGCCAATAGATTTAAGCGTCTCCTTATTGATTCTAAAGAGAAAACCAATGAGTTAAGAACCAAAATTAGCGGTCTCATAGATGATAAGGATCGTATCTATGATCAAGGTGCCAAGGCTTTGGCGAAATTCCAAGAGGCTCTCCTTGAAGTTCAACTTGAGCGAGATGAAGCTAACCGCAAGAATATTGAACTCTGCGAAAGGGAAAATCAAACTCGTTCTCGTCTTCTCGTAAGTAGTGAGGATGAATTTGTCTGGGCTGCGAAAATTTTAGATGATGCTAGAAAAGATTTAGGCGTAAATGTTAGTATCCAAGTTGAACATATAGCCTTGATTAGAGATATGATTTCTGACAGAGAAGGTTGCTAATTGCTCTTCTTTTCTAATCTTTTGCTTCTTATGAATTTTCCTCAAGTTAATAATTGATTTTCTTTTGTTCGCAGATTCTGAAAATAAATATCGTGAAAAGATTGAAGAACTTGAAGCTGAAAAGGATGAACTCGCAAAGAATCTTTCTTCTCGCAACGACAAGTATTCTAGATTAAAGAATCAAATCAAGATCACCGTTGCGAATTTTAAGAATGACGCTATGCATTTTCGCAATCAAACCATCCAAATGGTTTGTGATGATCATAATATCCCACATTCTGATTATCCTTGTCTTTTAGAAGACATCCCACAGAATACTCCCAGTTTGATTATCTCTGATAGCGAAGCTGACGATGAAGAATCTGATAGTGATGGAAGTTCTGATGGTGATGAAGATTCTGACGCAGATGAAGAAGGAAACAAGTCTGATGAAGATAATGAAGGATTAACCAAGAAATAGTTTTTACTTCTTTCTTTGATTCTTTGTAATACTTGTACATTTATTTCTTATTTCTGTATATATGTGTTTCTTTCATTTTTACCTGTGTAAATTAAAACAATTCTTCTTTGTAATACAGTTAATCAATATAATCATTAATTCTTGAATTTTTGAGTAAATCTCTCATACGGAGACAAATAACATTTTCTAATTTCATACATTCCCATACTTGCCTCTGTTATTTGAATCCAAATGAGAGATTTCATAAAAAAATTCTTATTGTATAATTTCGCAACCTTTTGCGAAATGAATTTTGTTTCTTTTCAAAATCTCATTCCTGTGTGGTCTTATTTTGCCTTCCTAATTAAAGGTCTTATTATGCCACCTCTTGTCATTGCGACAAAATCGCAGGGCGTCCTTGCACTTTCATGCAAAAACCCATTGATCTTGCCTTAACTTTTTCTTTTGTATTATGGCCTCTTCAGGAATGTTGCGACAATATGACAGGCCTAAATATTCTTGCGAAAATAAAGCCCCATGACATTGCCGTCTTGCGACGAAATCGCAGGACGTCTTTGCACTTTCATGCGAAAACCCATTGATCTCGTCTTATCTTTTTCTTTTGTATTATTGCCTCTTCAGGATTGTTGCACAAATATGACAAGCCTTAATATCCTTGCGAATAAAAAGTCTCATGACATTTGCGTCTTAAGACACTTATCAGCTCCCTAATGGAGGGTTCCGCCCTTATCTCCCCCCTGGTTGCCCCTTCAAGGAGGAGTACTTCTACCATACAAGATTATCTCCTCCCATCCAGTAACAACAACCAGTTTTTTTCGCAGCCTCTTATCCCTTTTACCTATAGGGCTTATGGTTACGAGACTGCACTCTAAGTGGGGTTTTCTTCGAGTCGAGTGCAGTATAAGCCAAGACTTGTCAAGAATGGCAAGGACGCTTCAAACGCCCCCGGCACTCTTGACTCAACTGTGTACCTCGGCGCCTTGATCAGATTCTGCACTCCTTGGGAGAGTCCTTATTACCTTAGTCGCCCAACCTAAGTCATATGCTTAAGCTGAGAATCCAAGGTGCCTCTCCCGGATGGGTTTATTGACCCCAAATCTCCATAACTCAGGTTCTGGTGGCGGTGTAGCCTTTCCCTGAGCCATGCAACAGGTACCCCCTTATATGACGTACTTTAGGTCTTACATTTGCCTCTTGCGAAATTGTATTCGCGAACTAGGGTGTACTCCATAAAGGTTCGCCTCTTTCTCTTTTGTCATTCTTCTCTGATTACTTTCTGTAAAATTCATTATCTCTGCGAGAGTCTCGCAAATCATTATATTATATCTGAATTTCGCAATCTCAACTTTTTTGTTCAATCATACATACATTTCTTGTTTTTATTACCTTTGCCATCCTCTGCTTCTTTATTATTTTCTTCTATTGCTTCCTTGGTAGTGGTATATTCATCCTTTTTATTCTAAGCTAGCATTAATTTCGCAACATCTCTTCTATTTTCTTTTCGATTGTATCCACCATCAACCTCTCACTTATTTGTACATCTTTGATTTTGTGTCGCCAGTTTTCCTTCTTGTTTGTTCTTCCTTCGCAAGATTCTATCTCAGTTTCGTAACATCTCTTTCCTTCGACCCAATCTCCCTTTATGATTCCTACACCATTGGGGTGAGGTAATTTGATTCATTGGTGGAAAGTTGAAGCTACCCCTAGAATCCCATGTAGCCAAGGTCGACCAATTAATGCATTGTATGGTGATTCTACATCAACGACACAGAATAAGATTTCAGAAGATATTCCCTTCAATGGAATTCGCATAGTAACCTCCCCTTTAGGCTTGTTAGCAGTACCATTAAAACCATATATCTTATATGTTGATGGTATAAGATCATCATCTCTTCCACCCATGGTTTTATAAGTATGATAAAATAAGATGTTCACAGAGCTTCCAGTATCGACTAGAATTCTATTGATTTCCCATGAATCTTCAGCTTCATCATCCTCATTTTCTTTTGGTTTTGGATTAATTTATAGTTTTATTACCAATGGATTGTCATGCACCTCTTCTCCTTCGGGAATTTCTTCTCCAGTAAAAGAAATGATCTGTTTCTGCCATTCCTCTAATGGCGAGATTTTCGCAATGTTCATAATTTCTATTCCATCATTATCTCTTGCGAACACTCTAATCAAAACATTATCATGAAAATCTTCAATTTTCTTATATGAATGTACGATAGAGTGACAGAATAGATTTTTTGCTTTTGCACCAACTTCTATGAAGAATGTTTTTTTCTTTTTCATTGTATTCACTTTGTGATGTTCTGGTGGCGGTGGTAATAGTTGAGATTGTGGATGCCCTACCAGAAAGTCGTTTAGTTTTCCTTGAACTATCATCCTCAAAATGATTCTTTTTACATTTCTGCAATCATTTGTGGTATGTCCATGAAAATGATGATAAGAACAAAATTCATGACTCCTGTGGTTTGGAGGTGGTTCCGTTCCCATGTTCCATGGTGTTGGTATATTTTCCATCAAGATTATAGCTTCCCATATCTTCTCCACACTTGCATTTAGAGGTGGCATTTTGATTTCTTCCCATATTACCTTGTGACTTCCTTGTCCTTTATTATAGTTTTTTCTTTGACATCCATAAGTTTCTTGCAGTTGATCGAGCCTTTGAATCTTGTTATTTCCTCCACGATTATAGAAATTTCTTTCTCTCTCATACTCTTCTTGATCTCGGCTCCCCATAGCTACCAATTTCTGCTGATTGTTACTTGTCACCTTCTCTTGTTGTACTTGCGAAGTATTCTCCACTGTGTTTATCAGCTTGGGTAATAAACTTGCATTCGCTGTTTGTGAGCTGGTGTTCGCAACTAGATATGATTCCATTTCATTTTTCCTTTCCTCTAGAGCAATGTATTCTTCTTGAAGTTCTCGCAATTCAGTCATTGTAATCGTATTCTTGACTTTGAAAATTTGGACATACAATAGGTTTGTTGCAAACATAGCATTGATAAATGATAATATGAGATATCTTTCATCTACACGGCCAGCCATTTCGCTACACATAGTTCTCCATCTTTTAGTCAAGTGTTTCAAACTTTCGCCAATCCTTTGTTTTAATCCAAACACATCTTCTATACCAGGTCGTGAGGAATTATTACTTATATATGCTCCCAAGAATGTGGTTTGCAGATGATTGAAGGAGGTTATTGTATTCTTTGGTAAACCTTCAAACCATTTTAACGCTTCTCCTTTTAAGCTGGATGCGAAATATTTGCACAATACCGCATCATGATTTTCCCATTGTAACATGTATCTCACATAGGCTTTAATGTGCTAAATTGCACAAGTTGTTCCATCAAAAATGCTGGTTAATGCGGGAAAATTGCATTTCGGAAATATTCCTCCTAATTGTACTTCCTTTGTAAATGGAGTTTTTGCAGCTTCTTCTATTGCTTCATCCAATTGTATTCTACCTACTTATCCTCTGTTATTTAGCATTTCTCTCATTTCTTCTAATTCTTTCAAGATTTGTTTATTTACACCTGAATCTTGATCCATTGGTCTCTTTAATTTTGCTTCTATCCTTCTGCGTTCACGTCTATCTTCTCTTGCGAAATTTTGTATCTCTTCTTCATTATCCTCATCTCGTCTTCTTCTGCGATTCTCTTCCTCATCTCTATCTTGAATTCGAAAATGATGATGTCGTTCATTTTCCCCTCCATAATTTTGTTCATTTCTTATCAATTCAATTCGCTGTCTTTCAGCCATTCTCTTTACTCTATCATACTCCTCATTGAGATTATCATTATTCCGGTTTTTTGTACGCCTTCTTTCTCGATTGTCATGATTATTCTGGCGAATTGTCTCCTGAAGCTCTTGTTTTTCCATTTCCGCTCTCAATCTTTCACGTTCGCAGAGTAAACGTGCTTGTTCAGCATAATGTCTTTCAATTTCTTCTTCAATTGTCTGTTGATTTCTTTGAGTTTCTCTTACATGTAAAATTCTTCTTCTTTCCTCTTGATTTCCTTCGCCATCTTGGTTATTTTGTCCCTGATTTTGTCCGTTCTCTTGATTTCCTCCAATTTCCCGTCATCAACAGTTTCATTTTGTGGAACATAACGATCATCAATTATTTCTCTATTTTCGCGATTTTCTTCATTAGGATTTGATATTTCTTCTTGAATATTATTTCCATCATTGATTGTGGGTGAATTTCGCCTCATTTATCTTCTAGTCGATCTTGAATATGATTTTGTAATACTTCTCGATCTTCTATTCTGTAGTCTTATATTCTCCATCCTTAATTCGTGATTTTGCCTTGTTAAATTTGCACGTTCTTCTGCTTCGGCTCTTCTTTCTTCATGTATTCTTCGTCTCAATGTTTCTAATGCTCCAATTTCCTCACCTCCATGAATTATTCTTTCATCTGCTTCTTGATTTCTATCTTCCTGTCTATAATTTCTGTTTTGTTGCTCTTCTTTTATTTCTTCTGCTGAATTTGATCGCCAAGTATGTATACTCACCTGTCATAATTTGTATTCCTCTCTTGAACTAGTGTTTGTTGAATTGGCGGTTGAATTTGATTTTATCTATTATTTCTCATTCTAGTAGATTCTCCCATTTCACTTCTTTCTCTTCCAGCAATTCTTTTGCTTCTTCTAATAGTAGTCGGTTGTTCGGATGTATTTCTTCTTCTAGCCATTTCTTCAGTGTTAACAGTATTGCAAGAAATTATGAAAAATTCTTAATCAATCACTTTAAATTTTCACAAATCTCAATATCAATCTTTAGCCTTTTCTAGAATAATCTTCAATTCCTCCCTGTTTCTAGCGCCATTATATAGTTGCAGGAAATCCTACACTACACCCCTCATATGATTTCATTGTTGATCAACTCATTTTTAGATTTATATTCTTAATTCTATTGATTAATTTTTGAATGTTCTTACAAAAAAGATAAAGAAGTCAAGAATGATCTCTGCTCTGAACTTTCTCTCTCCTATTTACTTGTTTCTTACTCAAAAAAGATCTCTCCCTCTTTTTACAACTTGAACGACTATTTATAGGGAAATATATAGTGGATGACAGCTAATCTGTCCTTTATTTTCGGATATGGCTTGCGACATTCTCGCAACCTTACAAATGTTAATTTCGCAAGCTCTCTAATTTTTGCAGGACCATCACATCTTTCTCATGATCCTAGCTGACGTCATTTGTTATATTCTTCCTGAAATTGTTCTGCGACGCTATTGTGTTGTGCCATTGATAATTTCGCTGAGACATTATTGTTGCGAGATTCTGATCCTACAAATACCTTGCCGACCCTGTAAGTAGCAGTTACAGATATTAACTACCGGCAAAATCTTCAACCTAAGAGTTTGCCGACTAAACCTAGCTATGAAATGTCGGCAAGGTCGTGGAACAAACACCTTGCCGGCTAAATAACTGCAAATTCAGAATTTTGATTTTTCTGACCTAATTTGACATGCAAACATGAAATTGAAGTACTAGAGTGAGTTTAAGTAGGCCCTTACTTTCTTAATCGCACCATTTCTCCTTTTTCAGCGGCTACGATTTCTTCTTCTTCAACCATTTTTTTATTCTCTTTTTGTTGAACTAATTTTGCAAATCCAGGGTTGTATTCATTGGGTTTTCTATTAGCATCTTTCATATGAGTTCCCTTCCGCCATGGTGGTTCCATTTTTGAAGATTAATCGGAACTTTTGAATCGACGATTACGACGAATTCATCGACGAGTTTCAGTGGAGGGGGATGGAGGAGCCGGTAAGTTGTTTGAGGAGGATAAGAAGAAGATGAAATGAAGAGAATGAAAACTTATTTAGGGTAATTAGAATTATAAAGGATAAGGGTAGTTTTGTAACTTTACCCATTAGGACTCCCCCTTTGTCCTTAAAAAAGAGTCCACTTAAAATTGGGTATACCCCAATCAAGCCAGGTTGTTTTGAGGCATACAGAATTTTTTTGAGGCATACTCATTCATTATCCCATCTAGGGTGGGGTTATAAGGGGTGTCTAAAGGTAGTGCAATCACCTACATATCCTTACACAATTTAAATTATTAAAGTGCCCTTATCCTCAAAAATCAAAATAACCTTTAAACTTAAACATTTTAGGCTCCAATTCAATCAAGCAATTAATCAAGCAAAGGAAACACGAATCGAAGTGAGCGATGTTGGAGTGCGAAATCCAGATCTCAATTGCTCTCAGATGTATTTTAGAATGTATTTGTAACAAACCCATCTTGTTTTTGATTGATTTTATTTTGTTTGATCGATAGAATATGATTTCAAAGATTAAATTATGGTTTTCAGAATATCAGTTTGGCTGATCTTGGAATATCAATTTTGAGCCGAACCTAGTATATGATTTAGAGAAACACTATCTTCAGCTAATGCGACTCTGCTAGACTTTGTTTGAATCAGCCGAACAGTAGATGGGGCAAAACGATTTGCTGGTTTTTACCGAATTGAAGAGACGACCGTGCGGAGGAGACTCCTTGAGCCGAGAGAAATGTTCAACCTGACACAGATGTACTGCAAGAAGGGATTGCTTTGAATTCGAGAGATCAATCTGTAGTACTCCGGCCTAAACCAAGACAATGGCCGTTCCAGAGTAAATTCGGTCACAAGAGAGGATGGGTTGACATGTATGAGGGAAGCTGAGAAATGTGTGGAATCAATGATAATCAAAGATTGTAGGTGTGTTATGTATTCTGAATAACATAAGTTCTGAATGATTGAATCCTTGTTGAGAGTGATTACTCAGATGTTGAGTTGTTAATCTCGTGTTGTCTATTTGACGTGAGATTCTTGTATATTCAATCATGATTTCAGAGACTTATTTATATTGCTGGAATTGTAGACACCATGATCCCATGAAGTGTGACAGTTGATGGAATCAAAGAGTGGGGAAATGGAAATCGTGTTTGAAACCAGTTGCTCATCGTGCGGAGACTTGGTCGATTTTCCATCCACTACTTTGTTAACTTCTTCAACTGATTGCACGACTTGCTCACATTCCATCGTGTCTATGAACACACGTGTCGTAGACCGCCAGACCAAAACCCTAGTTAATATCCCCCAAGTGACACGGTTGATGTCTCGTGAACGTGGAGTCTGCAGGGAAGACGTGTATTTTAGTCAGTTGCTGACTTCATGGGACGATGAGTCCATGTGTTTGCTGAGTTGAACATGATTCTGCAAAATGTTCTGAAACTCATGAATTGAACGTTTCTGTTGAAACAGAGGTGTAATTCTCACGTTGAGGTGAGTAAGTATTGCTCATTCGATGAGTTGTTGAATATTGATAGTTGAACCAGTATTCCTTGGTTTGAGCAAATATTGCTCATCTAAGAAGGTGTTGCTCGTCTGATGAATTATTGGCAACATGACCGAAATAAAACATTAATTGGAATACTGGTAGTTGAAACGAGTATAATAAAATGGTGATCATGAGATCGTCGTAAAATTATTAGCGTTCGAATCTGGAATTATGATCCTTGGACTCAGAAACCCTAATTTGATCAATTGATGACCGAGTGATAGTTTATTGAAAATTTAACCATGGAATGAAGGAGGACCGGCTACATGAGACCATGGGTCGACCATGTAGCGTCCATATGCTCACGTGAGCAAATACCAAGACCCCTTGAAGAGTTGGTGAAAAGAGGATCAAATGCTGGTTCAATCATTTTGCATATAATGCTCGTCTGAGCCTTAGGTGATAAAACCTAATTAATTATGAAGAGGTTAGAGACCGACCAAGAGGTCATGAAACCAACCCTGGATGGTCGTGGGATCGAATGATGATCACTTAATGAAATTCCAAAATTATTTGGAAGAGTCTTGGACCTAATACGTGCAATTGCACAAATTAGGTCAAACCATGAAAATACGTGGGACCCGATCATTGCGACCCAAAGAGCCAACCTTGGTCGGTCAAGGTAACATGCTCACGTCGTCAACACGTCCGCGTCTCAGTCTTGAGAATTTGATATTTTCTGGCGTGCGTTTGAGCAACCATTTGAGAAAATACAATAAAATCAGGGTTTTGCTGAAACTGAGGAAACTTCATGAGATGAAGGAAAATAATTATAAAATGAAGAAATATGAGGCGTGGGACCGCTGGAGCCAATGCATGGCCGGCCGGCCAGTGACCACGGTCCCATGGTGCCTTTTTCTAATTTTATAATATTTTTCATGATTTTATGAAAATATCATGAAATCAAGGAATTTCGTTAAAATTAAGGAGTTTCCTTAAAGTGAAAGAGTTTCCATGGGATCAAGGAAGCAAATAATATTAAAATAATAAAATAAGGGTGTGTGGGGCCGGCTAGGGCATGGCCGGCCGGCTTGGGCCCGGTCCCACAAGTTTCCCTAATTTTATGTAATTTTTGTGGATTATTTTCCATGATTTAAAGGAATTTTCATAATTTGAAAGAAATACCATGAAATCAAGGAATTTCATGGGATCAAGGAAATCTTAAAATAATAATAATAAAATAAGGGGCGTGTGGGACCGACTGAGGCATGGTCGGCCGGTTGGGGCCCGGTCCCCAAGTTTTCCTAATTTTATATTATATTTTCATGGTTTTCTGAAAATACCATGTGATTAAGGAGTTTTCATGAGATTAGGGAAATAATAATAAAATAATGAGGAACCATGAGGTGTGGGGCCGGCCGGGATCAAGGCATGGCTGGTTGGCCAATAATCACGGCACCACAGTGTTTTTCCCAATTTTATATTATTTCCTTAGTGTGAAGGAAACACCATGAAACTGAGGAGTTTCCTCAAAACGAAGGATATTTGTTCAAATGAAAGGATTTTCATAAGATCAAGGAAAATAACAAAAAATATGATAAAATATAAAACTGGCGTGGGATTGGCCACGGCATGGCCGGCCGGTCGATGAGCCCAATCCCTTGGCACCTTGGTCAATATTTTAATTATTTATTATTTTTCTTTCCTATTTTGGATAGATTCATCGTTTCATTGTATTTTGAAATACTCATTCGTCCGGTGATTGTTAGTGTATCATCGTTGAGTACACTTGCACATTTTGAGCCGGGGCTTACTCAGAGGTAGCTCAGATTCCCGTGCGTTGAATATTTATTACTAACCCATGGAATTCTGTTGGGAATAACCATAGATTGAAGTAACGAAATACTGCGAAAATATTTGAATATTTTCGGAAATTCAGTGGATGAATCCAAGAATTTAGGAATAATTATTTTATGGCTCTATACTAGCATAGCAAGCTGTCTAGGAGCATTAATTATTCTGACATGAGCTTTTTGGAGCTTCATATCCTTTATATAGTCAGGGAAACTCGTTGTTTGTATCCTGAAGACGTTATCGCTCTATACTAGCAGAGCAAGCTGTCTAGGAGCCGTCAATCTCGTGATTCTATATAGAAATAATTACTGAAGTGTTTAGTATTCATGAGATATGACGTTGTCCAGCCGAGAGACTACATATCTGCATGTATTCTGAGAGAAAGTATTCTCAGTCAGAGGATTCGATGAGAGACTCGTGTCTCAATACTCACATCTGATTGTTGGATCAGGAGTTCATATAATTATGGGTTTAGGATTTTAGCCTTTGTCGAAAATCCACCATCTACATTAAGTCCTCTGCTTAGTAAGGAAAGCCGTGTTCCTCAGTCAGCATTGAATGGTGATTTTCCGGTCATAAACAATATAAGTAATTGAACTTAGTCGTAAGTTAAGACGTTACCGGATTTTGATAGTGCGAGCATACCATGACTTGAATGAAGATCTCAGTGGCATGATAGAGCAACGTTTGATGAGTATAAAGTGGCGTTGAACTGCTGGTTTGGACGATGGAACCTTGGCCGTTTAGGATTCGCATGTCGGGCCCAAATAAGGAAATCCTTGTAAAATTAGGTTTTGAAAATAAAAATTGATATACAAAGGAATAATCCCTTTCTTTTTTTTATTTTCCACGACCAGCAACTTCATCACCTCTCCACCACCTTCACGCCAGCAACAAGAGGAGAAAGATTTCACGCCGGAGCACCGACCGTCGCCGCCACCGTCTGGCCAGCACCGACCAGGTGTGGATTTTTTTTTTTTTGCTGATGTTTATATGAGTTTCATGAAGTTATCATGTTGAAATCATATATCTGTGTAGGTGAGTAGGATTTTTTTTGAAAACCCTTGTTTTTTGAAAACGTATGTTCGTTTGATCGTTAGTTTTGAAAACTAACAACAATCCCTGATTTAGGAGATATTTTTAATATATGTAGACCTAGGCCAAGTGATAAATTTTAGTTTATGAGATTTCATGTGAACCAAAGTTTTATCATAAAAGAAGTGAGTTTTCACAAAACCGAAATAAACCTTCGTTTTAGAGGATGGCGATAGTACGAAGGAAAAAAGAATTATACATGAACTTGTATCCAGTGATAAAATTTTGTTTATGAGCTTTCATGTAAATCAAAACTTTATCTTATAAGGTGAGCTCTCACAAAATTGAAATAAACCTTCGTTTTAAAGACGAACGACGATATGAAGGAAAAGAGTTTTTTTTTTTTTTTTGCGTGAGTTGTTACTCACTAAAAATAAAACGTGAGTTATTATTTCATGTTTTATAAACATATATTTTCAAAACTGATTTTTGAATAATGTTCAAAGTAAACAATTATTTATGATGAGATATTGTTTTAGTTTTTCTTAATTCCATGGTGAATGTTCACGCAGTAGAAATGTTCATGATTTTATGAAAATCGAAGTTTCGTTCGTCTTTTGCAGGTTTCGAAGAAACGAACGAGTTTTGAGGGGTTTAACTCTTGGATTACCACTATCACTGTCGTTAGTGGAATCGTAAAGAGGTAAGAGTTAAGAATTACCATTTTTGCAGATGGATTCACTTGCATGTTGATAATTTTATGCTCCTGGTTTCAGAAAATGTCAACTTCCAGCGACAACAATTACGATTATTATTACTCCTCTTCCTCCTCCAGCTCCTCTGATGAGGATTCCAAAGCTTCTATAGCCAAATCGAAAGCTAAGACAACTCATGATGAGGGAGCGAAGTCTAGCGTACCCTTGAATGATCGTAGGGTCACTTATGCTGAACTTATGAAGAGGAAGGCTGAAGATGATGAAACCGAGAATCGTCAGCGCAGAAGGGATCGAATCTGGCGCCAAGTACAATCGGCTGAGGAGAGACGTCAATTCCTTGATGGGATACCCTCTGACTCTGATGTTGATGTTTCTGAAGAGGAGACTGCGTGGGTATTTACAAAGTGCAAGATCAAGCCTGACTGATACGAAAGAGAGTTTCGGAGGACCATGAAGCAAATTGAAGCCGAAGCTGAAGAAGAAGAAGAATCGGACTCAGATGATGATCCTGAGGCTCGTCCAGACTTCATCCTTGACGCTGATTCCGACGAAGAGGAAGATAGCGATGACAAATCTGATGACTCGGATGACGAGAAGGACAGTGATGACGAATCTGACAATTCGGATGAGTCTGACGAGTAGCTTTACTTTTATCTTCTTTAAACATTTGAATGATCTTTATCCTTCGTAGTAGACATTTCTTTGATGATTGGGATGACTTTGCTTTAGAGCTAGGGATTTCTTCTGAACAATAAATATTTTATTAATATTGATTCCTTATGATCGAATGAAACGGACCAATGTCCATGCGCCTGAATTCATCAGACTCTCTTTTGATGATTTCCGTCTTGCGAGAAGTACCAAAATACGGTTAAGAGACACGGGACGTGTAGAGAGCTGCGTGGCCATTCTTTGACTATGCCGTTGTCAGTCCCCGGTGTGTTAGTTTCCTCCGCGTCTTCAGTATTGATCTCGTTTGAATCTTAGGGTTTTCGCGAAGCCCGTAACTGAACTGACTGTTCGTAGAAGGTAAACATCCACCATGTCTAATATATATCTTCGAGACTTTGAGTCTATCATCTACGTGAATATTTCCTCCATTCCTGAGTCAGTTTCATCGTGCAGAGAAATTCCGATCATACCTAGTTGTCGCTATATCGAGCAGTAGTATTCTTCTCGAGATGATCCTCAGTCGAAACGTGAAATAGGAGCGTCCATACCAGTAAGTTGTATACCTTTTTCGTCTATGTCTGATCGAGATTATCTGATCATAAGAAAATGATTTGTTGCAGGATAACCAGAACAATTCTTCATCTCATAACTCGAGGCCCAAGCGGAATGTTAGAGCTCCTGCCCGGTACAATTTGGCTTATGCTGAGGCTGGATCATCTGTAAGCACCCTTACAACCCTTGCAGTTCCACTATGCTCAATTTGGGTAAAATTAAATACTTCTCCGTTTCGTCGCAGGAGGATGTTCGTGTCGTCGTTGATGCCGGAAGGAGAAGGAGTGGAAAGTCTGTGACCGTTGTTGAGGTTGAAGACAGCAGCACCCAAGTTGGTGAAGACTCTGCAGAATCCGTAGAGATTGAACACGGGGTTCACGCTCGTGAATATCCAACAGCTGGACTATCGTTTGAAGCTCCTATGATCAATAACTTCCGTACAATGAGGTGGTTGGTGAATTCGTCATCCCCAAGTGTCACACGCCTCTTTACACCAAGATCTGGAAAAGATATGGACATATTGCTAAGATCGAGGTGTGGAAGGGTTTTCTACCAACCCTCCTAACTACAGTTGCAGGGATGTTACCGATCATTGAGGAGATGGACCAGATGCGCCTGCGAGATGTCAAGAATCAGGAATTGCACAGGTGGGATAAGATGATTTCGAACTGCGAGACATTGCGGTTCAATGTAGGATGGCTTCGTCATTGACTCGAGATAATCAAGATTCATAAGGCGGCGGAGGCTGCTGATACGATTTCTCTGACCACTGCTTTACTGGAGGAGGAGAAGATGCTCGCTTTGGAGTCGGCCCGGGTTGAGAAGGCGGTGTAGGAATTGAGGAAGAAAACCAAAAGTTTTCAGAAGAAGCTTGACAGTGTTGCTTACAGAGATTACCCATTGTTGGATGGTTTGCTCCGAGTGAGCATTTATGATTGTTGTTTTTGAATAGGTTTAAGATTCTGGTTAGGTGGAATAATTGATCATGATATGAAGGAATTTTTCTCATTTATGAAATGTTTAATGAACAAAGGAGCATTTGCACGCTCTTTGGAGGAATGGAAATTACATTTTTGAAAATGCTTGAAATGATGAAAAGGTAATTGCTTTCATAAATCAGGCGTAATAGGCTTTGAACCATTTTCCATTGATTATATTCCCTTCCACTCCTCCATCCATAGCTAAGATCCTGCAGTACCGACTGGATATTGCCTTGATGACTACATATGGTCCCTCCCATTTCGGAGAGAACTTGTGAGCGGACATATCTTGTTGAATGTTCTTTGTTGTCTTTAATACCAGATCTCCTACTTGAAATGTTTGAGGTCTTACCATTTTGTTGTATTCCCTGGAGATCCTTTATTTGTAGGTTTCCATGTATTTTTCCACCTTAGCCCTCCTTGACTCGAGCATGTCTAGTTCAGCGATTCTTGACTTGGATACTTCAGCCTCATCACTTTGTACTCCACTGGATGTTGCAATCCTTGCTGAAGGAATTTTGATTTCTGCTGGAAGTATGGGGTCTTCTCCGTAGACGAGGGAATATGGCGAAGTTCCGATTGAACTCCTTGGTGCGGTTCGATAATCCCATAGATCTATAGACAGCTGTTCATGCCACGTTCGAGGATTGTCATGAATTGTCCGACTAAGAATTCGGATCAAAGTTTTGTTGGTGCTCTCCGCTTGTCCGTTTCTAAGGCACCGTGATAGGGATCCATCAGGGTTTCGGTAATACAACGCCTCGTGAAGCAAGAAATAATTCTTCAATTCTTTGAGGCTGATTTTGCCTTCTGAAATAGAGCTGCTCAGTTCATGAATGATAGGTGCTCGCCAATCGTATGTTGAAATGTCTTCGACTTGAGTGAGCCAGGTAGACGACACAGTACGCCTCTGTACAGTGATTGTTTTCTCTGCTCCTTCGAACTGCAGCTTAGAAGCGAGAGTTGCTAGGCAGTCGGCATGCTTGTTGTTGGTCCGTCCAGTATGGACGATCGTGGCATCATAAAAATGAGTTAATAGTCGCTGAGCTTCGGTTCAGAATGGAGCGAGTGTGATTTCCTTGAGAGAGTATGCTCCATTCATCTGATTGACCAGTAACTTTGAATCTCCTCTTATTTCAAGGTGTGTCGCTCCTGCTTGCTTGGCCAGGGACAATCCTAATAAGAAGGCTTCATATTCTGCTGAATTGTTGGTGCAGTGGAAATCCAACTTGAACGAATGTGAGAAAACTTCACCAGATGGGGACACCAGCACTATGCCCGCTCCTCCGGTGTCATTGCTAGGGATGGTGGATCCATTAACGTATAGAAGATATGTTTCTTCTTTGATAACTAAGATATCTGGAAATTCACTGGGTACATCCTCGTGTAATGTTGTCGTATCTTCTCCTGGAAAAGCAGCGAGCAAGTCTGCAACTGCTTGGCCTTTGATCGCTTTAGGAGGCGTGCAAGCTATGTCAAATTCTGACATCTGGAGTAGCCACTTCGCCGGTCTCCCTATCAAGGCTGGCTTTGATAGCAGGAACTTTATAGGATCAGCTTTGGAGACGAGTATGACCCTGTTGGACAATAAAGAGTGCCTGAACTTATGGATAGCATGTACTAATGCTAGACATTCCCTTTCAGCCTTTGGATATCGGAGTTGAGCATCTCTCATTGTGCGGATGAAGTAGTAGATTGGTCGCTCGATGCCTTCGTCTTCTTCCTGAGCAAGGAGTGCTCCGATAGCAACGTCACTGGAGGTTGTGTAAAGAATCAGGGGTCTTCCCTGTACTAGAGACTTCATGACAACAGGTGACAATAGTATCTGATGTATCTTATGGAAGGCTTCTTGTTGAACGGCTGTCCAGGTGAAACTTGCTCCTTTCTTCAGTAGAGGGGTGAATGAGGCAATGAGTTGAGCCAATCCGGGAATAACGCGTCGAATATAATTTACCTTGCCAATAAAATTTCGTAGTTCCTTCATGGTGCGTGGAGGAGGCATGGTGGTGATAGCTTTCGTCTTGTCCGGATCGACTTTGATTCCTTCGGTTGTGACTAGGAATACTAAAAACTTTCCAGAGGAAACACCAAAAGCGCACTTCAAAGGATTCATCTTTAATTTGTATTCTCTGCATCTTTCGAATACTTGTCTCAAGACTTCGAGGTGAGACGTTCGAGTCTTCGATTTTACCACCACATCATCGACGTAGTCTTCCACTTGTTTGTGCATCATGTCGTTGAATATGGCAGGCATGGCTCGTTGATAAGTGGCACCTGCATTCTTTAATCCAAAGGGCATCACAGTGTAGTGGAAGTTCCCAATGGGAGTACGAAATGCAGTCTTGTTGGCGTCATGCTCATACATCTTGATCTGGTTGTATCCGCTATAACCATCCATGAATGAGAACATACCGTGGCCACTAGTTGCGTCGACGAGCATATCAATGTTGGGTAGAGGAAAATCATCCTTTGGACAACATTTATTCAGGTTCCTGAAATCGACGCAACATCTGATTTGACCATTTTTCTTCTTGACAGGAACAACATTTGCCAGCCACGTTGGATGTTGAATAGGCTTGATGAATCCTGTTGTTAGTAGTTTCTGGATCTCGACTTTGATTTGCTCCTCGACTTCGTGTCTAAATTTCCTAGGCGATTGTTTGACAGCTTTGGAGCCAGGAACAATGTGCAGGTGGTGGGTGACCAGTTTGTCGTCTAGACCGGGCATTTCCTCATACGTCCAGGCGAAAACATCTTGATATTCTTTCAATAGCTTTATCAACCCCGCCCGCTCTTCTGATGACAGTGTTGAACTAATCAGGATCGGCCTTGGATCATCCTCAGTCCCAATATTGATTGTCTCGAGATCATCAGTGGTAGAGTCAGTGCTGTCTTGTAATTGTCGTGGGGCGTCTTGAACCTCTTCTTCGAGTGATGGTTCGTTCTGACATGATTCTTCAGGATGGGGAGACTTTTCATCGTTCTCCCCGATTAATTGCTAATCTTCCCGTCGGCGATAAACGATCCTCCCCTCCACATCACGGCTGGTTATGAAGTTTGATCCTGGAGTTGAAACCTGATCATTACGGCATTTAACCGGTGTAGTAGATGACTTAATCGCCTTAGCATCTGAGGATGATGGCTTGTCAACGACCTTTTCAATAACCTTCCAACATGGAAGTGGGATGCTGAAAACCTTGCTTGGAGGCTCCGGGATGCTCTTTTGAGATTCAAGGAACTCAGTATCGTAGACAGGACCATAAGGAGATGATGAAGCTGGGATGCGAACGATCTTGTTGTTGAGTAGTGCCTTCATGCATTGATGGTACGTGGAAGGGACCACCTTGTTATCATGGAGCCATGGGCGCCCAAGTATCATGTGATAGTCAGGCTCTTGTTCGATCACATGGAACTTGTCTTTTGACTGAATAGGCCCTACCTTCAAATTGATGTATGCATACCCATATTATGGATCTGACTTCCTTCAAAGCCTGTCATCAGGATAGGGTACCGGACAATCTTGTGATGTGGGAATCTAGCCGTCCTGAGAGTCTTCATAGTGACAATATTTGTAGAAGCACCTGTATCAACGAGGGTTTTCTTAAATTCGTAGTCTCTGATGAAGCCAGTCACGTACATGGCTCGATTGTGTCCTTCGTCTTCCATGCGGTCTTCTTCTCCAAAAGTGATGTTGTTGATTGAATGGTCAGACATCATGGGTGTTTCCTCAGCTGTTAGGCACGACGGAGTCAGAGGTATGTATGACGATATCTAGTTGAGTGCAACGAATGTACTCGTACGTTTATCTCTGGAGAAGTGTAAAAGCTCACATAAACTTTCGATCAGATATGCAACTTCTTGGTCCACCGGCTTTTCGTAAGTAGTGAAGCTGTTGGTTTGAGGGGTATTGATGGCAGTAGATCCGGGATGATCTACCGCTTCTGCTCCCAAAAGTCTTGTCAACTCTACCATATAGTTGAATAATTCATCGATTGCCTCCTTCAATCGATTGATGCTCCTAATCAGAATTTCTTGCCTCCGTGCCAATTCAACTAATGATGGGATTTCTCCGTAGGACGCATCAATAGAGGGAAAAGGAGTAGTAAAGTAGGAGTGACGAATATTACCAGAGTCGTTCGATCTAGCATGAGGAGTGTCGCCATTTGAAATACTCTGGTTAGGATCTGGAGTTTCCGATGAATACCTAAGACCGACCATCTTTGTGAGAATTGAGATTGCAACCGAGAGATTAATCTCCCACTGTGGTCGCCAATCTGTAGATGGGGCAAAACGATTTTCTGGTTTTTACGGAATTGAAGAGACGACCGTGCGTAGGAGACTTCTTGAACCGAGCGAAATGTTCAGCCTAACACAGATTCACTGCAAGAAGGGAGTGCTTTGAATTCGAGAGATCAATCTGTAGTACTCCGGCCTAAACCAAGACAATGGCCGTTCCAGAGTAAATTCGGTCACAAGAGAGGATGGGTCGATATGTAGGAGGGAAGCTGAGAAATGTGTGGAATCAATGATAATCAAAGATTGTAGGTGTGTTATGTATTCTGAATAAGATAAGTTCTGAATGATTGAATCCCTGTTGAGAGTGATTACTCATATGTTGAGTTGTTAATCTAGTGTTGTTTATTTGACGTGAGATTCTTGTATATTCAATCATGATTTCAGAGACTTATTTATATTGCTGGAATTGTAGACACCATGATCCCATGAAGTGTGACAGTTGATGGAATCAAAGAGTGGGGAAATGGAAATCGTGTTTGAAACCAGTTGCTCATCGTGCGGAGACTTGGTCGATTTTCCATCCACTACTTTTTTAACTCCTTCAACTGATTGCACGACTTGCTCACATTCCATCGTGTGTATGAACACACGTGTCGTAGACCGCCAGAACAAAACCCTAGTTAATATCCCCCAAGTGACACGATTGATATCTCGTGAACGTAGAGTCTGCAGGGCAGACGTGTATTTAGTCAGTTGTTGACTTCATGGGACGATGAGTCCATGTATTTGCTGAGTTGGACATGATTCTGCAAAATGTTCTGAAACTCATGAATTGAACGTGTCCGTTGAGACAGAGATGTAATTCTCACATTGAGGTGAGCAAGTATTGCTCATTCGATGAGTTGTTGAATATTGATAGTTGAACCAATATTCCTTGGTTTGAGCAAATATTGCTCATCTGAGCAGGTGTTGCTCGTCTGATGAATTATTGGCAACATGACCGAAATAAAACATTAATTGGAATACTGGTAGTTGAACCGAGTATAATAAAATGGTGATCATGAGATCGTCGTAAAATTATTAGCGTTCGAATCTGGAATTATGATCCTTGGACTTAGAAACCCTAATTTGATCAATTGATGACCGAGTGATAGTTTATTGAAAATTTAACCATGGAATGAAGGAGGACCGGCTACATGAGACCGTGGGTCTACCATGTAGCGTCCATATGCTCGCGTGAGCAAATACCAAGACCCCTTGAAGAGTTGGTGAAAAGATGATCAAATGCTGGTTCAATCATTTTTCATATAATGCTCGTCTGAGCCTTAGGTGATAAAACCTAATTAATTATGGAGAGGTGAGAGACCGACCAAGGGGTCATGAAACCAACCTTGGATGGTCGTGGGATAGAATGATGATCACTTCATGAAATTCCAAAATTATTTGGAAGAGTCTTGGACCTAATACGTGCAATTGCACAAATTAGGTCAAACCATGAAAATATGTGGGACCGGATCATTGCGAACCAAAGAGACAACCTTGGTAGGTCAAGGTAACATGCTCACGTCATCAACACGTCCGCGTCTCAGTCTTGAGAATTTTGATATTTTCTGGCGTGCGTTTGAGCAACCATTTGAGAAAATACAATAAAATCAGGGTTTTGCTGAAACTGAGGAAACTTCATCAGATGAAGGAAAATAATTATAAAATGAAGAAATATGAGGCGTGGGACCGTTGGAGCCAAGGTATGGCCGGCCGGCCAATGACCACGGTCCCATGGTGCCTTTTCCTAATTTTATAATATTTTTCATGATTTTATGAAAATATCATGAAATCAAGGAATTTTGTTAAAATTAAGGAGTTTCCTTAAAGTGAAAGAATTTCCATGGGATTAAGGAAGCAAATAATATTAAAATAATAAAATAAGGGCGTGTGGGGCCGACCGGCTTGGGCCCGGTCCCACAAGTTTCCCTAATTTTATGTAATTTTCGTGTATTATTTTCCATGATTTGAAGGAATTTTCATAATTTGAAAGAAATACCATGAAATCAAGGAATTTCATGGGATCAAGGAAACCTTAAAATAATAATAATAAAATAAGGGGCGTGTGGGACCGATTGAGGCATGTCCGGCCGGCTGGGGCCCGGTCCCACGAGTTTCCCTAATTTTATATTATATTTTCATGGTTTTGTGAAAATACCATGAGATTAAGGAGTTTTCATGAGATTAGGGAAATAATAATAAAATAATGAGGAACCATGAGGTGTGGGGCCGGCCGGGATCAAGGCATGGCCGGTTGGCCAATACTCACGGCCCCACATTGTTTTTCCCAATTTTATATTATTTCCTTGGTGTGAAGGAAACACCATGAAACTGAGGAGTTTCCTCAAAACGAAGGATATTTGTTCAAATGAAAGGATTTTCATAAGATCAAGGAAAATAACAAAAAATATGATAAAATATAAAACTGGTGTGGGATTGGCCACGGCACGGCCTGCCGATCGATGAGCCCAATCCCTTGGAGCCTTGGTCAATATTTTAATTATTTATTATTTTCTTTCCTATTTGCATAGATTCATCGTTTCGTCGTATTTTGAAATACTCATTCGTGCGGTGATTGTTAGTGTATCATCGTTGAGTACACTTGCACCTTTTGAGTCGGGGCTTACTCAGAGGTAGCTCAGATGCCCGTGCGTTGAATATTTATTACTAACCCATGGAATTCTGCTGGGAATAACCATAGATTTAAGTAACGAAATACTGCGAAAATATTTGAATATTCAGTGGATGAATCCAAGAATTTTGGAATAATTAACTTATGGCTCTATACTAGCAGAGCAAGCTGTCTAGGAGCATTAGTTATCCTGACATGAGCTTGCTGGAGCTTCATATCCTTTATATAGTCAGGGAAACTTGTTGTTTGTATCCTGAAGACGTTATCGCTCTATACTAGCAGAGCAAGCTGTCTAGGAGCCGTCAATCTCGTGATTCTATATAGAAATAATTACTGAAGTGTTATGTATTCATGAAATATGTCGTTGTCCAGCCGAGAGACTACATATCTGCATGTACTCTGAGAGAAAGTATTCTCAGTCAGAGGATTCGATGAGTGACCCATGTCTCAATACTCACATCTGATTGCTGGATCAGGAGTTCGTATAATTATGGGTTTACGATTTTAGCCTTTGTCGAAAATCCACCATCTACATGAACCTATCCTTGTTCTTTATTTTAAATTTTCAGAAGATCAGTTCGGATGATCTTGGAATACCAATTTTGAGCCGAACCTAGTATATGATTTACAGAAACACTATGTCCGGCGGATGCGACTTTGCTATATTTTGTTCGAATAAGTCGAACCTAAATTCTTTAGTTACAGAGTGAAGTTCGGCTGATAACTTTTCAGCCGAACCTCTGCTTTTTAAAAATTTACCTAGGTTTGGCTAACAAGTTATTAGCTGAACCTAGGTATATTTTCAAAAAACAGAGGTTCGATTGACAAGTTATCAGCCGAACCGTTCATCTGGTCAGTAGATCTGGGTTTTAAAAATTCAATTTTTTGATAGATTCAACTTATAAAAAGGACATTAAACCTCGTATAGAAGTCTACCTCTGATTTGAATCACACATTTTGACCACTTCTAATCTCTAAAATCTCAAAACCCAAGTTTTGTTTCACTTCTTCTTCTTCTTCCTCTCAAAAATCTCAACTCTCTCACATAAATTTGATTCCTCTACTAATTTACCACTAATAATTTAATTTTTAATCAATCCTTAAAATTCCTAATTAATCAAATCTAATCATAATCATTAACACTAATTATGTAAGGGTAGTTATGTCATTATCAAAAAGGGTGGATAAGGGGTAATGTTGTTTTTTATTTAGTGACCCTATTTTGGCATTATCTAGTATGCCTCAAAAAATTAAGTATGCCTCAAAACAGATTTCTTTTTAGTTCTAGGGTTAAAGATTTTGTCCACCTACGTGGTTCAGATTCCTTGGTGAAAAAATTCTTCAAATTCAAATAGCCAGTACCATCTATTGATATCATAAATGTTGAGCACTAAATTCACGTATCCAAAAACAACTACAAAATAGACTCATCAAACAACATAGTGGCGGTAATATGACCGGTAGGTCAAGTGGCCTAGAAATAGTGCGCAAACAGTTGTGCATTATTGGCAACATGATATATGCCAGAAATGCGGTGGGGCATTCATAGTTGCATCTAGGCAAAGGCATGTACCAAACAAGGTTTGGACATGGTCAATGATGCGAGATTAGCATCATAAGATGCCAAATGAGTTTGGCATATAAATTGTGTCCATGTGGCGTGCAGGCATGCAAGCAAGACTTGTTAGCACACTTGCATCACTTGGAGAATGATGCTCAGCAATGATTGCGGTACTTTGGCTGGTGAATGCAATCATTGTGCAACAAGGCTGGATGACATGCGTCGGGCACATGGCCTTGACGGTTATGAGTTGGTTTCATGAAAGGAATGTTTGCTTTATGCATTTCTAAGGCTAGGAACTGTTTGGTTGTCTTTAGGAAAGGAGTTAGGCAAGTTGGTACGGCTGGCTAACTTCCTTGTGTAAATTAAATGACAGTTACTTGTATATAGTTTTTGTAAGGCTATATAAGCCTGATCTTGTGAAGGGATTGGGAAATCCGGGACAAGAAGAGTTTTGAAACCCAAAGTGTGCAGTAATAATAAGGCTTTGTCTAAGATTAAAACTAAGTTCTGTTGGTGCATTTGTCCCCTTTTTTTTGCTTACTTTTTTATGCATCAAGCGGAGTGTGTGTGCTGGTTTGTTGGCTTGGAAAGATTTTGAATGGAACCTTTTATTTAGTATGGGCTGAATAGAGTTTTGGCCAAGAAGTGAAGAAATTGGCTAAGTGCGAGTTGGCTAACTGTGCTGACGTGTTGTGGA
Source organism: Papaver somniferum (assembly GCF_003573695.1). Classification (NCBI taxonomy): domain Eukaryota; kingdom Viridiplantae; phylum Streptophyta; class Magnoliopsida; order Ranunculales; family Papaveraceae; genus Papaver; species Papaver somniferum. The sequence continues at coordinate 27,155,550 of NC_039364.1, forward strand.
GCATGGTGTCATTATCAAGGTTGGTTATTGCATTTGGGTTGTGCGAACCTGTGATAGATACAAGGTGAAGATGGAGAATACATGTTTTACTACTGGAATTGGTGATGGCGAGCTAAGAGAATTTGTAGGGCATAAGAGTAGATTTCTCGTTTAACGAGATGAAAATTAATAATGGGCAACTTGGTTTGAAGGTTTTTGATCTGCTGAACTAAATCACGAATGTAGACAGGGACTTAGGAATTCTTTTTTGTAATGATAGTGTACATGGTGAAATTTAGACAAGGGAAGTGTTTAGTGAAACTCATGCCCAAAGTACGCTTATTTTTGCTTCAATTGAGTTAACTGCAATTTTTCTCCGCCACTGATGATGGACTGCTCTTCCTGCTGATGTTAAGAATTATGAGGCTTACAAAGAAGCCTAGGCGCAAAGATTCCCGATCTAGATCTGCTGCTAAGCCACCTCCGCGTATGGATCATCCTGATGCTACGCCTTCTCCGCCTCCTGAGACTACTGAGGACACGAAGATACCTGAGGTTGCTGAGGAACCTGATACTGAGGAGGTTGTTGTTGAATACCTTCCCCCACCTCCACCTCACTATGATTTGAAAAGGATACAGCTTCAAGACAAGGATAGCTACTATAGATGGTCCCTTACTGAGATCTCCAAGCATTTTCGTTTGCAGAGGTTCGAGATATCCTTTGTTGATGGTCCTAACATCCTCACCGAGTCTTTAATCCGAAGCTTCCCTTATGATGAGAACAACTTGCTGATAAGTGTTGGAAAGTTAACCACATGCATGCCTAAAGAGGAAGGATCCCTTCTACTATGATGTTTTATTTACTAGGGATGATCCTACGAACAAGACTCGGGTTCAGGGGGTGATGCAGTACTGGCATGCCCTTCATGAGTGCTGGTATCGTAGCAACGGTAAGACTACCTTGAAGTCTTATGACCCCTTCGCTCATGGAAGGTGTAAGTCGGAGGATCATTTAAAGACCAGGGATAAAATGGTAAGTTTACAGATAGAGGGAGAGTCATCATTCTAAGCTTCTTTAAAGTTCGGAAAAACTAAAATGAGAGGGAATTGGGCGTGAAAATAAGTCATGGAGACAAGTTTGATCCTAATGGCCAAAAGGCAAGCTCAGCCCCATAGGATATAACTCAACTATCGCGGGAGAGGCTCAGCCCTTGGTCCCCGGGGCACTAATATTCAAGATGTCTAGCATACGTCCCCGGCGGACACTGCTGTCCGTGATGGCGTGATTATTGGAATATGTCTCCGGCGGACACTGTTGATCACTTAGGTTTTGTAAAGCATAAAAACGTTCCCGGAAAACTTATAATCCAGAGAATCCATGATTTCGGCATGTCTTCGCGAGGCGCAGTTGGATCTGATGTCGTGATCCTTAGCATATGTCCACGGGGACACTGCTGGTTACATAGGCTCTGTAGATGCTAAAAACGTTCCTGGCGAACTTATGACCTAGAGAAAAGACGTCTATTTATCGTGCAAAGACTAACTCCTAATACATCATCGCGAGATACAGTGGTCACGGTGATGAGTACTGACCGGAAGAGTGCAATTTTTATTGCATTATTTTTTATATACTGCTCGTATGATTTTACTATGCATTCTTTGCAGCACTCAAATGGACAACAACTCTTAGAATGGTGGTTTCGGCAGTGTAAATAGACCCGTAGTTACAGAATTACCAGAGGATGTGAGTTAGAAAACTAAAAAGTCTTACAATGGCCTCCAAGAAGATATGGCAAAGATGATTCTTCCCTTCCATCCTAGCAGCAACCACCGGCTATCTTCATCTATAACAAAATCCTTATGGTGGTATAATCTTGCTTGGTCTTTCGCCTTCTTCATGATATATGTGTTCAGTGGAAGTTTCATGAATCCAACCTTTATATTCCTCGACTGCCATTGCTTAAAAGCTTCTGGCCTCTCAACCCTCTCTGATCCCTCGCATGCTATGATGTTGAAAGCCTTATTTCCAAGAAATTTTCTCCCAATGATTATCCTTTCAGGATTTTCATGGGGAACAATTGTTTCAAGCGCATCAAACATAGAAGAAAAGTGAAATAGAGCTTCCCGGAACCGTGTAACAAAGAATGGAGAATTGTAGGTACCATTCACAATCTCGTGGAAGAAAATTCTGGGATTCATCTTCCTTATTAGATTCAGAACAACATCCAAAGGAATCATATTGCACTAGAAAAATTATAAAGATATTTATCAACAAAAACAAAAGCTCGTATGATGATACATTGTATTTTTCACATGCGAGACATAATTCGACAATTAAATTAGTAGTACTGCGAAGAGTAAATATATTCAGATACTAAAAAATCTATATGCTAAAAAACTATTCATATGCAAATAATCAAATGCAAGAGAGTAAATCATGCTATAATTTCGCATGTGTAAACTTTTTGTTTTTTAAATAACATTCTTCTTCAACAATTTAAAAGTGGCGCAATTCGTATATACAAATAAATTCGGGGTCTCGCAAATCCTAAATCACTTTAGATTTTATGGAAATGTTAATTAAAATAATTTTATTGTGTAAAGAAGAATTTATAATTTGTAATATGGTTACCTCGAATTATTTTTATATGCAAATAAAAAAAAAGTATGCCCGATAATAGGTAATAGAACAATATCCGAAATCATCGACTCAATCGTAAATATTAACATTTATTTACAATCTCGTTCAAGAAGGTGTGTCAGAGTGAATTCTCGTTTGAACCCACATTCCTTGGTATGTCGAGTATGTTGTCAAGTTTAGATGACAAACTATTTTTTAATTTAGCCTACTAAAGTCATCTTCAATTTGGAATAGAATAGGTAATAGAGTCTTAGGATTTTCCAAATTACTCCAGAAGAATAAAAAAGTAAAAATCATATGAAGACTTGAATTTCAAGAAACTTCATCGAGGTAAGAAAAAAAAGAGTGGTCTTTCCTTTCTATATATATATATTTACCGTATCAAAAGTTGAGGACTTTAATAAATGATCATTCAAAGAAAATCATATCACGGATTTGCTTTTGTTAAGTCTAGAGTTTCAACTTCCCAAGCTCTTTTTTTTCGAGAACTCGAAACTAAGCTTGAGAGGAAGCACAAATTTTTTAATATAAATATCAAGACTTCCAAATTTGTTCTTGAGTTTGTAGAGTTTTATTTTTGGTAGTTTACTACTAACAATTTTCACTCACTTGAGTTTACAAACTTAGAAGTTTGAGTTTTTAAAAACCATTGCTTGTAGAACTCAAAAACTAAAGTCAATAAGTCAATTCTGTTCGCAAACCTAAATAGGTAAGTTCACGAACCTATGGTAGAAATTTCTTTTAAGACTTTTTTGACATTTGAGCTTGCGCACCTAATGAAGAAAATTTCTCCTGAGGATTAAGCGATTTGAGTTTGTGAACCTAAAAGGGTGAGTTCACGAACCTAGTGAAAGAAAAATTCTCTTGCAACTTTTTGAGCATTTGAGTTCGCGAACCTAACCTTTTGAGTTCGCGAACCTAAAGGCTTGCATGTTTCCTATAACTTCATTTGCGTTTGAGTTCTCGAATCTATAAATATTCAAAATTCTATTTTTCTCTTATGGGTTCACGAAGTCGTCACCTGAATTCATGGACTTAAAAGATAAACATGTCAATCCAATAAACTATTGGCTTTGGACTCATTCAATCTTCTTTAATTTTCAAAGAAAACTTTGCACACGCTTAAGAATTGTTTTTTCTTTACTAATCCTTTTGTATGGAAAGTTTTAAGTTTTTATAAGAATTTATCTAGCTTGAGCTTCAAGATTTTATATCTTCTTCTAGACAACTGCCTCTTTGTACACGTTGAATATTGTTGATGGGAGAAAACGATTTGCTGGTTTTTTAGGAAGGTGGAGAGACGACCGTACGGAGGAGACTCTCGACCGAGCAAATTGTTTTAACCGTTTGCAAACAGATGCACTGCACGGGAGTTCTTTGAGTTTGAGAGATCAATCTGTAGGACTCTGGCTTAAACCAAGACAATGGTCGTTCCAGAGACAATTCGGTCACAAGAGGGGATTGGTCGATCTGTAGGAGGGAAGCTGAGAAATGTCTGATATCAATGATGATCGAGGATTGCGGACGTGTTGTGTATTATGCGTGAATAAGTTCTGATTGATTGAATTTTGAGAGTGATTTCTCAGACGATGAGAATTCCTGTGTGATGAGAATTCTTTGTTTAGACGAGCGTTCTTGTCCTTTCAATCATGGATTCATAGACTTATTTATATTACAAAAATAGTAGACACATTGGTCCCAGTAAGTGTGACAGTTGCTGGAGTGAAAGAGTGGGAAAGTGGAAAATTGTGTTAAAACCAGTTACTGATCGTGCGGAGACTTGGTTGATTGTACACCCACTACTTTGTTAACTCCTCTAACCTCTTGCACAATTTAGTCACATTCTCATCGTGGATGAACACACGTGTCGTAGGCCGCCAGACCAAAACCCTAGTTAATATCCCCCATGTGACATGATTGATGTCTCGTGATTGTGGAGTCTGCAAGGCAGACGTGTATTTAATTAGTCAGTTGTTGACTTGATTGGAAGATGAGTCCTTGTATTGCTGAGTCGAGCATGATTTATGAATGCTCTAGGATTCATGAATTGAACATATATATTGAGACAGATGTATAATTGTTGAATGAATGTTAATAGTTAAAGTGAGCAAATATTGCTCGTATGAGAAATGTTGCTCATAATTTGATAAATTGTTGAATATCGATAGTTGAACCAATATTCCTGAGAAAATATTGCTCGTGTGAGCAAATATTGATAATTGAATCAATATTCCTAGTTTAAGCAAATATTGCTCGTTCGATGAATTATTGGTAGCTGGACCAAATAAAATATTAATTTAAGATATTGGCAACTGGACCGAGTATAATCAATTAAAATGTTGATTGCGGGATCAACATAAAATTATTAGTGTTTGAACCTCCTCACAATTACACTTTGCAGAGCATTGGATTCGAAACCCTAATTTTGATCAATTGTTGATCAATTGATGATTTATTGAAAATCAACCATTGAGTGAGAGAGGGACCGACTACATGGGATGACGGGTTGACCATGTAATTCCCAAATGCTCGAATGAGCAAATACCAAAGTCCTTTGAAGACCAGTTGGTGAAAGGATGATCAAATGTTCGTTTAATCATTTACTGAAAATCGTGCTCGTCTGAGCATTGGGTAATAAATCTAATTATGGAGAAGTGAGGGACCGACCAAAAAGTCATGGAAGCGTCCCTGGTGGTCAAGGGACCAACTGACGGTCGTTTGATGAAATTCCAAGTGATTTGGAAATAGTTTGAACCCAATATGAACAAATTATGTCAAATCATGAAGACGTGTTGGACCGGCTTCTTGCAAGCCAAAGGGCCGACCCTGGTCAGTCAAGGTAACATGCCCGTGTCACCATAGTGTTCGTGTCTCAGTCCTGAGAATTTTCGTATTTTCGGGTGTGCGTTTGAGCGATATTTGAGAAAATATGGAGAAATCAGGGTTTTCCTCAAACAGAGGAGTTTCATGAGATGAAGGAAATAATAATAATAAAATTAGGGATTATAAGGTGTGGGACCGGCCACGGGTAGGGCATGGCCGACCGGCTAGTAGACCCGGTCCCTTGACACCCTTCCCTGTTTTATATTATTTTCATCATGTGAAGGAAATATTATGAAACTGGGGAGTTTTGCTCAAATGAAGGAGTTTTCATGAGATCAGGGAAAAATAATGAAATAAAATAAAACAAAGTAAGAGGCGTGGGACCGGCCATGGCGGCATGACCGGCCGGCCAGTGGGCCCGGACCCCTAGGCGCCCTTTTTAATATTTTATTGTTATTATTTTTCTTCCTTAATTTTTTTTGCACAGGTTTCCTCGTTCGTTCGTGTTTTTGAATGCTCGTTCATGCATTCCGGTGCTCGTTCGTGCATTATTGCTAAGTACACTTGCGCCATTTTCTCGGGGCTTACTCGGTGGTGGCTCAGATGCCCGTACGTTGAATATTTATTACTAACTCATGGAATTATGCCGGGAAAAGCCATGAATTGGAGTAATCGAAATATTATAAAGAACGTAGAATGCTTTCTAGGAATTCAATTGATGAATCTAGCGACTAGTATTAATTAATTGATGGCTCTATACTAGCACGTTGTCTAGGAGCATTACAATTATTCGAGAATTGGGCGATATGATCTAATTGAAGTGTCATATTTATTTTGTATAGTCGGGGAAAACATTGTTACATCCTGAAGACGTTATCGCTCTATACTAGCAGGCAAGCTATCTAGGAGCCGTCCAATCGTTAAGATTCTACACATATGTCTTTTATATAGTCAGGGAAAACATTGTTACATCCTGAAGACGTTATCGCTCTATACTAGCAGGCAAGTTGTCTAGGAGCCTCCAATCGTTCAATTCTACATAAAAGTGATTACTAAAATTGTTCAGTATTGATGAAATATGACGTGGTCTCAATACTTGTCTGATTACTGGATCAGGAATATGCAAGGTTATGACTTTACGATTTTAGCCTTTATCAAAAATCCACCACCAACATATATTCTTGGTACTTTGAAGTTATCTTTGGTAGTAATTCTTTTAATAGAATGTACTTGAGCTAACAATAATATACAACTTGAAGCTATGAACCTCATTTCAAGTCTAGCTCTATCAAAGAAATAAATTTTTATATCTAAGAAAACTACGAGAATTGCTTCTCCAGCAAATCCTTTGTATGGAGTCTGACCCCTCCCTTCCAAGATTTGTTGGGAAACTTGTCAAGGAATTTTTAAACCCACTTTTTTAATCTTAAAATTCCATATATATATATATATATATATATATATATATAATGAGGGTAATGCCAAACAGTACACAAATTTAGAAAAAGGAAATTCTATGAATAGTAGGTATTTTAATTGAGTTACCAAACTCACGAGGGATTTGCATGAATCCCGGAATTTTTAATCCCCCTCGGAATTGTGAATTGTGCAACCAAGCCCACCATAATCATTTTTTTATTGTTACCATAACTGTAAAATATTAATTAGGATTTATTTTTCTTCTATATCAAATCACATATTATTTAAACCCTACTCATAATAATTATTCCGTGAGTGATCATGGAAGATCAAGGCTAAACCTTTAGAGGAATCAAAACAAAAATCTAGGTCAAACTCATTTGACAAGCTTGGCAAATTCTGAGTGTTAGCATATCAGCCACTAATCATGCTTAAGATGTACTTTATTATCTTTAACATGATTTACATAATTATGATTACAGATCACACTTTAGGATGATAGCTACAACTTACTTTATTCATAGGATTACATGTTCTACATCTAGAAACATTAACATGAATATCGACAGGAATAAATCATGCTTTATGCTTAACCTCATCATGTTTACATACAACCACTTCATGCTTATACATGCTGCTACACAAGATCAGGTAATACAATCAATACATGGTAAATAAGTAATAGGAGAGTTAAGATATACCTGACTTTTACCTTATTGGTAACTAGACAGTAGTTAACAAAAGATACCTTAGTTCCATTAACAACGGCAGACAAGTATAACAAGATAATACTTTAGACTGGGTTATGATCATCTTACTTGGAAGTTGTTTTTGTAGATAATTACTTATAACATAACACTCTAAGCTAAGCTCTTTTACTTGGAAGTTCTTCATCCACTTGTATCACCCTTATCTTTTTAATGGCAGAAATAAATTTTAAATAAAGCTTGAAGAGAGTCCACCTCCAACTCACTTAGACATGTGTCACACACTCATCCATCATGAGGTGGAGACACATTCCTTAAATGAATATAATAACTAATATTCCCACTTTATGGATTAACTTGATGTACTTGGCCTTATGTGCACAACCCACAAAACAGAAAGTTTTGCCTTTGGTACATGATTTAAACTTAACACACACACTTGATTAAGATTAGGCTAATCCGATTTAATTAAACTAAACATGATTTGATGCTAAACCATAAAAATAAAGCCTAACATTCTCCCACTTGGTTAAGAAACAAATCATTTTTATTTCTTTTGAAAAACATTTAGCAAAAGACCTCCCGGATCAGTAACAAAAACGACTGTAGGTCCATTTTGGAAAACAGAAAATCTTAATCAATTTGCAAAATATCATGTATAACTGAAGCTTAGATCAAATGGAACGCTATTGTTGGACCATAGAGACACAAACATCATTTAGAAGATTATTGGCCATTTCTACAATCACCACAATAGACGGGTCATTATCCTTAAGCTAAACTTCACGGGCATACATAGTTCCAGGATGTCTATAAACTTAAGGTTACACAATGAGCTGCACTTTATGCTCATTGACAAGGACACTTTATGATCTCAACAAGATCCTTCATGCCTCTAAGGTCTGAAATAAGCTTCGCTTTATGCCTAAACTGAAACACTACTTGAGGATTTAACTTTATGATCTCAAAAGAGATCCGCACCTGCACAAACACAATTATGCAGCAAACATAATACATGCACGCTACCACTGAACTATATATTGCAACAAAAAACAGGAACTTGACTCCCACTAGACTCTACAATACAACTATATATTAGAGTTACATCATTAATGAGACCCAAACATGCATCGTACCGACCTTATAAAGCTTATCTGTAAACGAAACATGCTTGCATTACCAAATTCACAAGTAGAAACACACAGGGAAAGAAAACACACAAGGCTAAAGAGAAACCATACTCACAGATGATGAAGTCTCGGAGATGAGAAACATAGAATCACTTACAGATGTCAGAGGTGTGAAACATAGAATTTGATTACCATCAAACTTAAAGAAAAAAGAAGAAGATATGGTCCAACTACCCACTGACTTCGTGAATCTTCAAACTTAGAAGGTGATACTCGTTTAAGTATTCGGAAGATGTTTAACCATCACAACTTATATCTGGGACTGATCCCAGTATAACTTTTGTTAGCTTTATTTCTTGATTTCTGAGCCGATAATTGTACCATCTTTCTGCTGTTGAACAAGAGCTTGGTACCATTCAGTAAAATAACCTTTGATGATGACTTATGTACTTCCATTGTTGTGATGTTGCATCTGACGACAAACTGATGTGATTTTAATTGTTGTAGAAAAAGTGGTAATAAGATTCGTTCAACTCGGACTCGATAAGATTGGGTTCTAGACTTAAAATAAAAATAGAAAATATATATAAAAAAGGTTTGTCACAATGTCGAGAGAGACTGAGACTCAGGATTCCACCAAATTCCATTCATGCGACTCAAATAATAATTCCAATCAATTATAGTTCAAATAATAAAAATATGGACTCTTGTTCTTTGCCAAAAATAGATTTTTGAAAAGCAATGACTGTAAATCAAAATCATAATGTATCAAAAATACATAGACCAAGCATATACCATCAAACGAAATCACACCAATTCAATAAAAATCATAAATCGATTAAAAATCAATGCAAATAGTCATAAAAGAATTATTAGAATTACCACATGCGTGAAATAGGGATTCCTCCGTCATCCCAGTAATGGGGTTTAGCTCCTCATATTAATCACTTGCTCAAAATACATGTTTGTTGCTCAAAAAGTTGATTAAAAGAGTGAAAATAATAAAATCAGTGATTCTGCGACCCACAGAAGGCGTCCAGAGAAGAACGACAGAAAATAAGTGCGTCTGTTGCTGTTGTTTTAAGACTGACAGACGTCTGTCCTTGTCACAGTTGAAGAACGACTGTCTATGGAAGTCTGTTCTTCGTGTTCTTCAGGATCTTCGTGTAGCAGCAGCAACAGCAGAGACGGGCCTCCTGTAATCTCTGATTCTCGCCTCCTGAGCTCTCCTCTCGACCCCAAACTCTTCGTTCTTCTTCTAGGGGACCTAAGCATCCTATTTATACACAAAAGGGTCATTGAATCTTTCCCAAATCGCATCAAAATTCCCTTTTTCCTTTCTTGGCAGTCACGGCAATAATCGCTTCCCAAATTTGTTTTACGCGTTTCTGAGCTTTCCCACTTATCTCAAACTCTTCCTTAGATATATATGTATCTTTGGAAAGAGTTTACTTGCCTTTAATCTCTCTGAATGTCCAAAAACAAACTCGACAGGGACCGTGTTTCCTTTTTTACTCTGTTTCCTTTTTCCGGCAATTCCAGCCCAATTCGATCGATCCAAACGCATGTATTAAACCTGTTTTGCTCTATCAAGTCCAGCCCAATCGATTTCCAGTGTTGAATCACCCTGAAACTCGTTCAAATCTTCAATCCAAAATCAACAACGTCTGCATGCATTTTTCCCGCCAAAAACCGTTTTAAACGTGAAGAAGAAGGGTGTCCCCCTATCCAGTTCTGGTGTCCCTTTAGCACATGCCTAGAAATGGGTTACCCCTTATCCAAAGCGAGAGTCTGAATAGCAAATGTCCTCCCAGGTGCCTTTAACAACTTTTCGAGCCAATTTCGCCGCAAAAGCTTATTTCTCCAAAAACACCTACAAAGAGATAAAATACCGAAATAAGTACAAAAATGGGTACTAACAATATACACAATAGAGATGAAAATATACACATAAATGCGTGTATCAAATACCCCCAAACTTATTATTTTCTAGTCCCGAGCAAATCAAAACTACAAAATAAAATCCTAACTCACTGTCGCAGGCATCGTCGATTGCATTTAGCGTATGCAATAAGCCTTTAAACCCCTAAGTGTCCCTAGTGGCGGAGTGTTGTCTCCGGAAGGCTTACAAGAGATATACCCACAAAACCTTTACTCCAGACCTTATCTATCTACGCAGAACCTTGGAAGGCACTAAAGAATCTCCTTGGTTGGCATACTTATTGACTACAAGAGGAAGTACCCTGATGCGAAATTCCAATTGTTGTACACGAGTTTGCACTCAAGCATACTAAAATTCATATAAACTGACAGAGCTCTACTCAAATAGTTGCACTATGGACATCAATATCCGGAGTCAAAACTAATCACATGGATAGATGGATATAGAAAAACATAGATGGTTTTGATGTTTACTAAGTGAACGGCGTTTCCCATATCTGTCTGAAGGCCTCCGCCAAAATGAACCTATCCTAATGGATTGAGATATTAGTATGACTAATATCAACACACTGGCATATACAAGGGAACCAGTGGTCGATAACCTAACTCTAGGTCAACACAACTGGCATATACAAGGGTACCAGTGGTCGACTTTATTGAATTTGTTCCTTTTGGTCAAATGGTCTGGTCTCAATTTTTTTATTTTTTTTTCAACTTTTTGGTAACTACCTTTTTTTTTCATCTCTCTTTTTTTTTTCTCTTTTTCTTTTTCAACTTTTTTTTTCATGGTATCTCAATCACTCTATTTCACCCTAGCATTGGTAACAACTTGAATCGTGGGCCCCACCTATCACTTAGAGAAACATAGTTTAAAAAAAAAAATAGAAGTAAAAAGGACTCAACGAGATATGGTGAAACTATCATGTTATTTCTAACACCTGAGCTCTGTGATTTTATGAATAGACTCTTCTAGATGTTGCCATCTAATCAGATTGGTTCCTCAACTCCTACAATCAAAATGCTTCCATCCACTTAGATTAGTTAGTGCAATCCTAAATAGGCATAAATTTCTAAGCTCTGGAGTTTATTTATTCATATTGCAACTAAAAAGTTTCTCCCATACCCCCAAACTTAAATCTAACATTGTCCTCAATGTTCTAAAGATAAAATTAAAAGCATGAACAAAGAGAAACTGTTACCATTTGAAGCAAAATAGATAAGGAAAGATATTACCGTGTCGCATGAATGTTGGGTTACCTCCCAAGAAGTGCTAAGTTTAAAGTTTTCAGCCAGACTAAGAAAGGATTAGTCACCTCATAGAATAAAGTAATAGCCGAAATTTCTGTGGGTCATCAAAACCAAATAGAGCTATCACAAATAAAAGGAATCTGCAACCTGCCAAGAAAATTAACAAATAAAGTGCACCCTTGTCTAGTTTCCTGTTTAAGACAACTACATCTAGTTGTGGTTCAGGTTCGGGTTCTATTAACTGGGTCCAAATAAAATATTTTCATGGGTTGGAATTCCTCAAAGCTAAGATCCGGTTCAGGTATTAGAGTCTTAAGAAACTCAAGTAAAAACTTAAAAGCACATAATAATAACCTGAATAATTGTGGATCCTTAAAGTCAATCAGTTTTGACTCACACAACTGACCACAATGAGAATGGTGGTCTATCTTAAGCAAATGTATCGACCCTAATCTCTTAAAGTAATTAGGTTTAGTCTCAAAACTAAATAATTGACACATCTGAAATTTATACGTTCCCACAATTGGTTGAAAAATATTTGGTGGGAAAACAAAGTCGATCTTGGTATCATAGCCTGGTCTAACCTCATCAACCAGAGGATGGGTTTCTAACAACTGAACTTCCTTATGGACATCACTAGGTTCAGGAAAACGTGTGTGAAGATAATCTTGTAAAATGGTTGAGGCACATATGTCAAGTCCCAAGTGAGGGACCTTTCTACTAGTTAAAGCACATGGAGAATGATAATCACCCCCAAACTTAGAGTTTTCAGTGTCTCTAGAAAGACTAGTCACAACTTCCCTAATTTCAAGGTCATTAGATTCCTGAAAATGGTCAATTGATTCTTCTAAGTATGGTTCATCCTCACTCATCTCTACGAGTTCACTTTCTTTGTCTAAGACTAATGTTTCTAAATCGCTAGACTCTAAAACATTATTCTCAGAATAAACTCGTTCCTCTAAATCATTATCGGCTTTGTAAACAGGAAATACTACATCGTCTAAAACGAGGGTATCTCTAGTCAAATCCTCGTCCTTTTGAATAGGTGAATAATTATTAAAATTATCGGGATATGAACCAGAAATAACAATATCATCATAAAGTTCATTTGGAGTAACAAATTCCTGATCACTATGCCTACATATTTCAAATTCTTCATCAACACTATCCTCGTCATAATCATCATAATAGCATGAAAATGGTTGAACCTCATCTAAACAAGTAGTGTTACCAATTTTATCCTCGTCATCTTGATTATGCAAATAACTATCCTCATTTTCAAGGGTACTATTGGAATCACTGTATTGGAAAGTAAGATTATTTCGAGCAAGTCTTTCGTTCGTCTCAGCCATCAGCTTGAGGTATTCCTCTATAGAAAGTTCACTCATTATTGTAGTTTTTTCGTCTATAATTACACTATTCATCTCAGCTAACTTACGCGTCGACTCAGCTAACTCCCTGAGGGACTCTTCTAAAGGAGGAATAGGAACAGAGGGATCATAAAAAGGACTACTTTTCAATAGTTTGATTGTATCCTCTAGAGACGAAGAACTAGTACTATAATCTTCTTGCTCGTAAGACTGATGTATGTGTGGATAGTAATTGGGCTCACCAGGGTATGACCCATATCCTTCCAAAGGATGGCGTTCCCAACCACTATTCCCAACATGGTCATAAAAAGGATGATGTCCATATTCAAATTCAGGTCGATAATCATTGTATTGGCTTCTATCATACCAGTTCGACATTCTTAATTGCAAGGGAATTCTACACAATCACAAACAAGGATGACTCGACCAAAACAAACCTAAATTTCTAGCAAACAAAAAGCATGATGGCTCCACTTAGATTGTCACTAGACCAGCTTCTATTCTTTCGAAAAGGAACTCGTTACAATCTGAGCAAACCCCTCTGGAATCAATCCGAATCAAAGTAAGTTGAATCAAGGAGAGGGAAGCTCAGTGGAGCTTTGATACCCAAGGCCTCATCGGTTACAAGGCGGCGCAGTCACGCATTCAACTCACAGAAACAATCAAGAACTTCGAAGTATGCTCAAAAGAGTAACCAATATTCTTCGAACGACTTTCCTATTAAGCTCGTTACCCTATAGGTCTCGTTCTAGTCAAAATTTTAGGCTTAGGTTCGCGTTTGGTTTCGTGTTCCTAAGGCGGGCAAGAAGAGAACGGTGATGAAATCCGAACCCTTATCTTGTATGGCCAGTCCTTGCCCTTTACTAGGAATTAAAAGAAACCGTATTCAAGTCCTCAGCATATATTCACCTTAAGGAATACAGTAAACCCGCTGACAGGGGATTCGCGGGTGTTTCGAAAAACTTACCTCTCGTACCAGACGGGCGAAGAACCGCTGAAGTCGACTCGGGCCACAACTCTTATGTTATGTACGAACCCGAGGGGCCGAGGTGATATCGTAATCACCGTCCTTACCTGCACACAGTTTGTATTTAAACCAACCCTTCCTTAGGGTTTAAAAATAATAATGTCCAAAGTCCAATGTCCAAGTGTCCAAAAAGAAAAGAAAAAATTACAAAAATAGCAAACCCTAATACAGTTCTCTCTCTCTTTTTTTTTTAATAAAGAAAAATAAACAAACCCTAAAAAAAATATCTAAAAAGAAATTGTCTTCTTTTCCGTTCTTTTCGCTTTAATCTTTTGCTCCAAGTCTTTATGCTTTAAGTTCCAGTCTTTACGAAATCACCAAACTCCTTGGCTCAATTCGCTTTATGATCCAAAACCTGTACACAAAAGACAAATGCCCAAAAACGTAAAAAAGAACAAAAAAAAAAACCTAAAAAAAAAACAAAAAAAAAACTAAGTCTAAAAACCCTAAAAGCAAATCCGCGTCGGCGGCGCCAAAAATTGGTGTAGTTTTGAAAGTGGCGCCAAAAATTGATGTGATTTTAATTGTTGTAGAAAAAGTGGTAATAAGATTCGTTCAAATCGGACTCGATAAGATTGGGTTCTATACTTCAAATAAAAATAGAAAATATATATACAAAAGGTTTGTCACAATGTCGAGAGAGACTGAGACTCAGGATTCCACCAAATTCCATTCATGCGACTCAAATAATAATTCCAATCAATTATAGTTCAAATAATAAAAATATGGACTCTTGTTCTTTGCCAAAAATAGATTTTTGAAAAGCAATGACTGTAAATCAAAAGCATGATGTATCAAAAATACATAGACCAAGCATACACCATCAAACGAAATCACACCCATTCAATAAAAATCATAAATCGATTAAAAATCAATGCAAATAGTCATAAAAGAATTATTAGAATTACCACATGTGTGAAATAGGGCTTCCTCCGTCATCCCAGTAATGGGGTTTAGCTCCTCATATTAATCACTTGCTCAAAATACATGTTTGTTGCTCAAAAAGTTGATTAAAAGAGTGAAAATAATAAAATCAGTGATTCTGCGACCCACAGAAGGCGTCCAGAGAAGCACGATAGAAAATAAGTGTGTCTGTTGCTGTTGTTTTAAGACTGACAGGCGTCTTTCCTTGTCACAGTTGAAGAACGACTGTCTATGGAAGTCTGTTCTTCGTGTTTTTCAGGATCTTCGTGTAGCAGCAGCAGAGACGGGACTCCTGTAATCTCTGATTCTCGCCTCCTGAGCTCTCCTCTCGACCCCAAACTCTCCGTTCTTCTTCTAGGGGACCTAAGCATCCTATTTATACACAAAAGGGTCATTGAATCTTTCCCAAATCGCATCAAAATTCCCTTTTTCCTTTCTTGGCAGTCACGGCAATAATCGCTTCCCAAATTTGTTTTACGCGTTTCTGAGCTTTCCCACTTATCTCAAACTCTTCCTTAGATATATATGTATCTTTGGAAAGAGTTTAGTTGCCTTTAATCTCTCTGAATGTCCAAAAACAAACTCGACAGGGACCGTGTTTCCTTTTTTACTTTGTTTCCTTTTTCCGGCAATTCCAGCCCAATTCGATCGATCCAAACGCATGTATGAAACCTGTTTTGCTCTATCAAGTCCAGCCCAATCGATTTCCAGTGTTGAATCACCCTGAAACTCGTTCAAATCTTCAATCCAAAATCAACAGCGTCTGCATGCATTTTTCCCGCCAAAAACCGTTTTAAACGTGAAGAAGAAGGGTGTCCCCCTATCCAGTTCCGGTGTCCCTTTAGCACATGACTAGAAATGGGTTACCCCTTATCCAAAGCGAGAGTCCGAATAGCAAATGTCCTCCCAGGTGCCTTTAACAACTTTTCGAGCCAATTTCGCCGCAAAAGCTTATTTCTCCAAAAACACCTACAAAGAGATAAAATACCGAAATAAGTACAAAAATGGGTACTAACAATATACACAATAGAGATGAAAATAGAGACATAAATGCGTCTATCACAAACTTCTGGAGGGATTGGAAGAGGATTGAGAAGTGATCATCTTGATTGCTTTCTACTGTCACTTCATTGCAGCTGAGCATACCATCATTACCATTGTTGCAAGCTTCACATGGCGACAAGGAACTGATAACTTCCAAGTGGACAACCTTCACCATCACTTTAACAGAAAACTTTCTCGGATAACATCAGGTACATCCCATGACTAACTATTTGCATTTCTCCCTCGAACTTGAGCCACTTTAAGCCTTAATACCACCCAAAGCTACTGAACTTATGAAAGATTCAAGATTGACTGAAAACAGTATTCACTTTAATTGACTTGGACCTTATGGAAAGAATAAACTTTATAAAGACTCGATATTATCGTCACTTCACCTTTTGGTAAAGTTAATACACATCGAAATCCTCTGGATTGAAGTTCAAGACTGATGTACTCATATAAAGTAAGTAACAGATCTGTTAAACCTTTGGGTTCATTAGAAATATCACTTACTACAAATCTTCTTGTCCGTTAAAGATAACATCTGCATGATTAACCTTTGGGTTTAGGCATACAGAATGAGATCCAAAATGCAACTTTATGCAGTCTCTTTCATACAGAAAGATGCACTTTTATATCCTATCAAAGTATCACTTTTGCAACACTTATCAAATAACAAAAGATTTATAAGACTGCAGCCTTTGAACACTTTAAACTTCATTTCAGGCCAACAATTTTCACAACAAAACATCTATACATTGTACTAATAGATTTAGAATCAATATACCATAACTTAACATATGATTTCTGAAAATTCATGTCAAACACGACGACTATGTTATAATCGGATATAGAACACAATTTTGAACCTATGGGCTCTGATACCAATGTTAGCATATCAACCACTAATCATGCTTAAGATGTACTCTATTAGCTTTAACATACTTTGCATAATTAGGATTACAAATCACACCTTTGGCTGATAGATACAACTTACTTTATTCCTAGGATTACATGTTCTACATCTAGAAACATTAACATGAATATGGACAGGAAGAAACCATGCTTTATGCTTAACCTCATCATATTTACATACAACTACTTCATGCTTATACATGCTGCTACACAAGATCAGGTAATACAATCAATACAAGGTAAAGAAGTAATGGGAGAGTTAAGATATACCTGACTTTTACGTTATTGATGACTAGACAGTAGTTAACATAAGATACCTTTAGTTCCATTAACAACAGCAGACAAGTATAGTAAGGTAATACCTTAGACTGGGTTATGATCATCTTAGACAGTTGTTTTTCTAGACAACTACTTATAACATAACACTCTAAGCTAAGGTCTTTTACTTGGAAGTTCTTCATCCACTTCTATCACCCTTATCTTTCTAATGGCAGAAACAAACTTTAAATAAAGGCTAGAAGGGAGACCACCTCCAACTGACTTAGACATGTGTCACACACTCAGCCATCATGAGGTGGAGACACTTCCTTTAACTGGCCCACTTTATGGATTAACTTGATGTACTTGGCCTTATGTACACATCCCACAAAACATAAAGTTTTGCCTTTAGTACATGATTTAAACTTAACACACGCACTTGATTAAGATTAAGCTAATCTGGTTTTATTAAACTAAACATGATTTGATGTTAAACCATAAAAAAAAGTCTAACACTAAGAACTTAAAATCTTCGGACACTGAAATTGTTGGACAAGGTTAACGTCTCACAATGATACCAACTTGATTAAAATCTCTGTGGGATCAAGTAGAGCACTGAAGTGTAGGGCATAGGCAGCGGTTCTTTCGGGCGAAGGCAAATTGATGTAATACATGGACCTATGGTTATGGTTGTACCATCTCGTCAACAAGTTTGGCAGGTTGCAACATCATGGACTCACAAAAACTAAATGATTATATTGTGAAGGTGACTATCTAGGTGATGTGATTAAAAATGTTGGAAGGTCTATTAAAATTAGGTCAATTTAACCGGTCGATTAGTAGAAATTTATACTAGGGCGAAAGAAATGGTCAACATGATCTTCGGTTGTATATAACAAAATTGTAAAAAATAATTAGGTTACATTTAGCTAATTACACAAAAAGGGAGTTTTATTTAGTTAGGGTTGCACTACAAACGGCATCCTAATGCTTCAACAACAACTAAAACCAAGCTGTAAGAAAAATTAAAATTTTGGGCCCTAATAATGTGAGGCTCTAGGCAATAGCCTCTACCTGGCCTGGTCTATAAGACGGCTCTGGTTGCAGAGAAGGTCTCATTGGTGGTGCATTGCTTTGGAAATCGAAGAAGTTGAAAAATAATGGGAAAGCAGGATTACCAGATTATAATATTCCAACGTCAAATCCAAAAGATAGTAATATAAACTCCAACCCAAGTCACGTATCATTTGCAAGTGATAATATCAGCTACTTGCTACTAGGAGATAGTTTTAGTCCTCAACAAATCCGTAAATATCTACAAATATATATAAAAGCAAGAGTTAGGTTTCTACTCGTTTTCTCCCCTGCAACGGGATCCATAACGACACGCTTAATACTTCCTCCATTCTTGATCAGCAACATTTTGTTTCTCTGTCAGGAAATTCCTGCACAAATCAAAAATAAAATTGATCCAACTCAGTTTTCCAACTTTGAAGTATATAAACATACGATGCATCTTAAGATAAAGTAACGCTTAGCCAAAAACTCAGATTATGGACATGAACACTGTGCCTGTGGATGTGAATTGCGATAAAAATGCTGATTCAGTGAAGCCAATGGTTGATGAAGTCATGAGTGAGAAAGAGCTTGATGTTGATAGACCTATTGATGTTGATGGTTCGAGTTCTAGCAATTCAGTTCTCATTTCTCCATAAGTAGCTCCTGGTGACATCGTACCCGGTCATTGCACCTCCTCTACCTGTTGTGTCCGATGCACAAACTCAACTGTCAATGTAGAGGGCAATGATATTAATAACAATGTAGAGAAGGCGCATGGAAGATATGGGTTTTAAGGAGATTGACTTGAAGAAAGAGCTCTTGCGTCTGAACGAGTACAACCTAGAGCAGTCGTTGGATGATCTCTGTGGTGTTTCTGAGTGGGAACCAATCCTTTGGAGCTCTGAGAGATGGTAAGATGTGCCTTATTTTCATGAAAGCCACTTGTTCTAGGAGCCTTCAGGTCCGACGAAGAGTCAAGTAGTGAAGTATCAACCTGTCACCATATATAAAACATTAATAAAAGCATAGATTGAAAGTATCCCCATGTAAGATAATGCTGTAAGCATACCTTGATCAGTACCCAAATCCGCTCCCCAAACATTTCACCAGAAGGTGACATCATCCTCCAGTAAGAAATATGGCAATGTCTAGCTCTGCTCCTACAGGGCATCCATCACCAGGGATCTGAAAATTTGGATGCAGTCAGAATCGGATATATGTTCTAACTTACAACTTACTCCTACATCCAGGCAATCCCCAAGAAAAGATAAGAAAGAAATACACAAAGATATATCATGATTCTGAAAACATGCGACTGGATAAGGGTGAACCAAACAAAATTCTTTATAATCAATATGCAAAAAACAGCCTAAAAGAAAAGCTCACCTGCAGCAGAAACTAAACCAGTAGTAGTAAACTGGTATCCCCCGTTCCATACCAGTTGTCATCCGCGGGTCCATGGAATCGTGCCATTATTGACCAAACACCATATTAGTGAATGAAGTTAATGGGGCAACCAGGGTTCCATCTGGAATGTTTACGTCTTGAATGAAATGGCTCTGAAGATATGGGAGCTGTTGCTTCTTCCCACGGCCTTGCAAGATATGAGGTAGACACGGGCTGGGTGGAGCTGGACCTTGAGAAAAAGGACGCTGCAAATAATAAAAGCAATACAATAGAAATACATACTTATCGAATTAATTTGGTCACTCTTAAAAACAAGCTACATTATTCCAAAGTGTTAATTTTATAACTTAATAATTTCCAAGCACATACACACAACAGTGCTTTCATGATGCACTTTGTCAACATTACAAATGATTATCAGGGATACTAAAACGGTGATCAACTGATCATGAACATGAAATTCCAAACTCTTGCAATCATTTGCAGAAGCAGTAGCATTACTTCCTTCACGAGTATCTGGATGAGGGAAACAACCCTTGCATCTCTTCGTTTTACACTACTATGGAATTGTACCAAACATTCTCTGCAGCACTTGGATACAACATTACCTTCATGAGTACTGACTGGAAGAGTGCAACTTTTATTGCATCTATATGTTGTATACAGCTGGTATGATTGCACTATACATTCTTTGCAGCACTCAAATGGACAACAACCTTTAAATGGTGGTTTTGAACAGTGTAAATAGACCAGTAGTTACAGAATTACTAGAGGATGTGAGTTAGAAAACTAAAAAGTCTTACAATGGCCTCCAAGAAGATATGGCAAAGATGATTCTTCCCTTCCATCCTAGCAGCAACCATCGGCTATCTTCATCTATAACAAAATCCTTGTGGTAGTATAATCTTGCTTGCTCTTTCGCCTTCTTCATGATATCTGTGTTCAGTGGCAGGTGCATGAATCCAGCCTTTATGTTCCTCGACTGCCATTGCTTAAAAGTTTCTGGCCTCTCAACCCTCTCTGATCCCTCGCATGCTATGATGTTGAAAGCCTCCTTTCCAAGGAAATTTCTCTCAATGAGTATCCTTTCAGGATTTTCATGGGGGACAATTGTTTCGAGCGCATCAAACATAGAAGAAAAGTGAAAGAGAGCTTCCCGGAACCGTGTAACAAAGAATGGAGAATTGTAGGTACCATTCACAATCCCGTGGACGAAAATTCTGGGATTCATCTTCCTTATCAGATTCAGAACAGCATCCCTTGGACTGTCCAATATCACACTCTCATCAAGTAAGTTCCTAGCTCGATACATACAGTTGGCGACAAGAAGTTCATCTTTATTAATCTTGAGATCCTCCAGTTGAATGGTTTCCCATCTCTGAGCAATGCCATGGTACTCGAATGGAACATTGAGTTCTTTGGCATAATCTCTTAAACGGCGACCTGTTTCTTCGACCCTTTCAGCTGGACGGAATCCAGGTCGGGGTAATTCTATCCCCGTAATCCGAAGTTTAGGTGGGCCACCTTTTCGCTTCGAGAGTTGTCGGATAAGGCAAGGCCACTGGAGACCATAAAGGATGCCGAAATCTATAACGTGGAGAGCAGTAGCATTTTCAGCCAGATGACCAATTGTTTGGTTAGCAAAGAGATTTGAAATCTTCTGGAAGGGGAGTGCAACCATAAAGAGCTGATAAGCTTTTAACAAATCAGCAGCTGATGGTGTCTTGTGCGGGAGAGTTGAGTAAATCTGGCTCCCGGATCCAGCCAAACGTGCCTCGAGACCATAAGCAAAGCAATGAGCTAACCTTTGTGAACCATCTCCATAAGGGGAAGAATGCTGTCTAATCTGCTTCAACAATTCACTAGCAGTCGTACCATCACCAGCAGCAACAGCTTGTGCACAACGAATGAGTAGGGTCTGTAGATCCACCAGGTCCCTTTTGCCGGCATGTTTCTTACTACGGGACCTTCCACCATTTTGGTGCGAGTTCTTGCTAGTTTCAATTTTCAAGGATTCACGGAGAACTGAATTCGCCTTCTCCCCATTTTCTCCGTTACAAAGCAGTACCATATCAAACATTGCTGTCTGTACTGCTGCCAATTGCTTATTACTCTGCCCTTCTAACTCTATATCTTCCCTGTGCACATTTTTCTTTTTTCTCAACCCATACGATGAAATCTGCCGCACATCCTTGTCCAACTCAACGACTACATCACCGGCTTCACCGCCTTCTTTTTTACTCTCACCGTAAAAAAAACCATTACGCTCCAGGTTAATGATAAGGTTATTATCATCTGGAAGAAATTTATTTGCTTCCTCCACACCTTTTCTGAACTGCCAAATGGATTCACTCTCTGAGTGCACATCTGGAACCCGAACCTTACCCACCCCTGACTCCACTAGTCCTTGTGCAGCAGAATTGAAACTGTTTGAAAGGTTGTAAGACAATTGATGAGCCGCCTGAAAAGTACAATCACTGGGAACACTTTGGGTATTGTTAGCCAAAGATTCATATGCACCAAACTCACCACTCCAACTAGTTTCAGCTGCATTCTCACTACCACTGTAATGAGTAAAATTCTCAATTTGAATTTCAGGGTTGCTATCAGGAGAAGAAGTGGGGTATTCCTCGCCGAGGATTTCATAAAATGATTTTTCTGCAATTTGAAGAGCTGGTGAGTCTTCTTGGAAGAGAAAATTCGTCTCTTCATTGCTCTCTTCCATGAGCATCTGATTGATGTACTTGAGAACCGCATCAGGAAAATTAATCTCATCCACTTGGCTTACATTTGGAGACGATGTATCAATACCACTACAATCATTATAATTATGATTCTGATCCATGAACTCCGACAGAAGATTAGAAATTCTTCCCTAAAATTCAGTCAGAACACTGAGCACAATCAAATCCTAACAACAACCTTTTTACTCATAGATTCAACAAATTGAAAAACATAATATAAAATTCACTCACACATATACAGTACTCAACAAATAAAACCGAGCAATCTGAGGTCAAAGTTTAATCTAAAAGATACTTTAAAATTCCTAAAGCAGTGATAGTAGTTTACCGAGCATTAGTTGTTGCAGTAGGTGGTGATGAAAATTGAAGATGATAAAAGAGAGAAAAGCGTACCTCTAGACCCTAGAAAAGCATACTGTTATTGTCATTCAGAAGCTTTGATTTCTCTCGTTTAAGAAGAAGAAGGCTGCTTCTCTTTCAGAATATCAAAGGAGGGAAAGTAACATACAGGTGTATCAGGTCTGCTTCTCTTTCTTAGAAGCCACATTTTTTCTAAAGCAGGATTTGACTGTATTTCCACTTCGGCGAGTACGAAGGAAGACTAGCTTTTTGTTTGACCCGGGCCCGGATAAAAATCAACGGACCAAGCTTGCAGAGGGTCACGTATCACTAGTCGTTAAAATAACAGCACTGCTTTTCCATCCGGGGAAACAAAAACATTCGAGGTCGAGGGTAGACAAAAATATGAGTCCAAATCAAATCTAATCTCACGCGTCACTCCACCCAGTGGTTCGTGACATTTTGGTAGGATTTCACCGTTTTTAAATGAGTCCTATTGAGGCTTGAAATCCAAATAGTTTTGGTTTTTTTTTTTTTTTGTCATGAAATAGCAAATCCAATAACCCCTTATCCTATTATTTTATTGATGCCTAAAATACTTGAGTGATTGAGTAAACTAATTATGATTAGTGTACGGATTTGGATTATAATCATTGCACTAATTTTACGAAAATCAAAAACTTTTTTTCTCATTTTTTTTAATTAAGATGACTCTGAGGATTTTTTTCAACTTTTTTGAAAATCAACCACCTAACATGATAGACCATATCTAAATTACTCAGGATAACCTTATATTTGGAGGATTTTGTTGATTCAAATCGGAAAATATCCATTAAAAATCTGTTGTTGTTTTTTTTGCAATTTCAGCTGGAAAAAACATGAGATCCCAACTACAACTGACACTTTTTCGGCTGAGCAATGACGAACTTCCAGCCGAAAATGTTGTTTACGGCTGGGATAATTTGTCGACCCAACCGTAGAACGCAAAAACGGTTGGGAATTGTTGGTGTTCCAAGCCGTATTTGTTATTTACGGCGGGAAAATAAAGAACTCCCAGTCGAAATTGTTTTTCTGATTTTTTCTGGTTTTCGGAACTAGAACCGTAAGTGTTGTTACGGATGGGAAAACCTAGTCGTAATTGGTTTTGGAAACCAAAAAAAATAAGAAAAATAATTTCGGTTTGAAAAACCTAGCGGAAACATATACTTTCGGCTAGGAATCTAAGAAGTCCCGGTCGTAACATCTTCAAAAGCTATTTTTTTTTACCTGAAATTCATCGAATCGGATTTTTTAACCATATTAAGGGAAAAATAAATGATGAGTTTTCTTGGGTTTTTTACTTTTCATGATGAAATTATGATCATCATCTTTATCGTGATCTATGAATGAGAAGGATAATGAGAAGATAATAGTTTTGGGTTTTCTTTATGATCATCATCCTCATCATGATGAAATTATGATCACCATCTTCATCGTGATTTATGAATGAGAAGAGATGGATGAGGAAAATATAATATATATATATATATATATATATATATATATATATATATATATATATATCATCTTCTTCGTGGTGAAATCGTGATCATCGTCTTCATCTTGATTTGTCAATGAGAAGAGAAGAAGGAGAAGATAAGAATATAGATTTAGGATTTTTTTTCTTTTTTGATGAATAGTGAAATTTAGGTAAGAATATATTCCTTGAGGTCCCCCTATCCATCTTTTGGCTACACATAGAATTTTAAGCCCCCAAAATCCTATTGGGTTGAAGCCCCAATAATAGGATTCTTTTAAATGGATTCACAGTTTTTTTAAATAGATTGTTTCTATTTCTAGGGTTAAAGATTATTTCTACTTAACGGTCTAGATTTGAACTTATATTTTAATCTACCTCTGGTTATTATCTTAGAGAAATTTCTAAAAGAAATTTGGTGAATCGTTTTTAAGAAAGTAAGCAATACCAATATTTGGCACCCTATACCAATGTTTAAGTTTGTCCATACAGATTGCCTACGAAAAAGTTGGTGGTGTATTTTGGTACCCCCGTGTTTTCACAAAGATATTCCTTGATACTCAAGATGAGATCCCAAACCGAAATGTTGGAGAATCTTTTTGAGATTTTCGAATATATATGTTTTGTTTTACCAGAAAGCAAAACATATCTCTGGAAAGATATATTAGTTAAGTGCTAGAAAATATTGAGTTGCCAGGAGAGATTGAGTTGTCCACGAGAGATTCCGGTTGTACAGTGTAATATTGGTTGGAATTAGACGAAACCGAATCCAGGTGCTTATTGCATATCTTGAGAATTGAAAATGCGGGGGTACCAAAATACAACACCAACTTTTTCTTAGGCAACTTGTATGGACTAAACTCAAATACAATTCCGAGAGTTCAACTTTATGAATATCAATCAGGAATTATATGTAAAGCTTATATCTCTTTCTCTCACAATCAGTATGTAAATAGAGACTAGTCCGTGAACCTGATTATACCATGAAAGTTCTTGGACGATTCCAAAGATCAATATCCAAGAATCAATCAAGTCATATCTAACAATTACGATGGACTTATCTACTTGAATTGATTTTAACGCGCAACCTATGATATTTCAATTATAAAGATAAACGATATAATGCGGAAAAGAAATAACACAGACACAAGAAATTTTGTTAACGAGGAAACCGCAAATGCAGAAAAACCCCGGGACCTAGTCCAGATTTGAACACCAAACTGTATTAAGCCGCTACAGATACTAGCCTACTATCAATACTTGAATGGAATGTAGTTGAGACTGAATCTACCGTTCAGTTACATTCGTGCTACTTACGCCTCTTGAATACCAGCAGGAATCTGCGCAATTGATTCCCTTAGCTGGCGTCCTTTACATCTTAAGAGTTGCTTCAACTCAATTGAAGACTTTAAACCAATCTGCCTCCCAGAGATAAGCCTATATGTGATTTACGTTCTGATCAAAGATCAAGGTGAGGTAGGAAATCGATTGCAATAGACAAAGTCTACAAACCTCAAAATCCGGTCTTATGACCCCCGAAGAGCAACCTAGATTATTATTCACCTCACAAGTAGATACTTTTGGAATCACAAAGTCTGAGACGAATAAACTTTCTGATTTCTATCTATCTTGTTTGTTGGAGCTAAAGTCTCAACAATCGAAACAAGATCAGGATAAACGAACTATCAAGATAAAGATAGTCGGACCTGGCTTCAAGAACCCCTAGGTGAAGTATTTTTAGTCTCTAAACCTAAAAAGGTGTAAAGGAGCAGAAGACTCTAGTTTACAACTAGGACAAACAAAAATAGTGTTAGGGATTCAAAAATCCATGTTGTTTGAAGTTCTCCTTATATAGACTTTCAAGATCAAGGTTGCTTTAGATTTAAGATAAGGTAGTTTTGGAATCAAGCAATCAATAATCACCGTTAGATGAAAAACTTGACTTAAGATTAACATAGCAGAATATACAGTCCCATAACCGAACCGTGTACAATGACATGTTCATGAAAGGTTAACTGAAACTATTCAATCGAATAATAAGCTTAACCATTTTCATATAACACTTTAAGACTTTAATCTTGAGTTACGAATGTGATCAAACATGTCTAGATAATGTTAATAGAGAGTTGTTCAAATATCGATTATCTCATAGAAATAATTCTGATGTATCTGAAAATATTCGACAGGGTAAGTATGTGTACTGTATACCCTGTTCGTGAGTATTTCTGTCATGGTACGTGTACCGGGTATGTATACCCTTAAGACAAAAACGAGTTCCGGAATCCGCAAATATTTTATGGATTTCATACTGGGTATGTGTACCTTTTCGGTTTTGAAACCAACAGTTCTTTTTCGGTTTGCATATTAGGTATGCGTACCTTCCTGGTTCACGAGCCAACAGAATTTTTATGGTATGGATACCGGGTATGCGTACCAAAAAGTCGTTGCCGAACTATACCTACGCCGGTATGTGTACTGGGTACATGTACTGCGGCTCTGGACTTATAACAGTTCACCCAGTATGTGAACCGGTATGCATATTGTCTTGTATTAAATCGATTTGAAACAACCCCGAATAACATCAATAACACCGAACAATCATTATACACGGTTCCTAACTGAACATACGTGTATAGTCTTCTATTGTAGTTTGAAGACCTAAAATGTTTGCTTGATTCTCAAGTTATCTTAGCTTGATTTCTAAGCTAACCTTGATCTTTAAAAACTATAAATATAGCATCTCTATCAACTGGGAAAATTAATCCCTGACATTTTGTGTCCTAGTTGATTCTAGAACCGTCTTCTATTGACCTTTTAGGTCCACAACTAAAAGACTTTGATTTTGGGATTCGTGAATCCAGGTCCGACTATCTTTACCTTGATAGTTTGTGAATCATGATCTTGATTTTTTGTTATCGAGGTTTTCATAATATCTTTCAGGCAAGACATATAATAATTGTAAAGTTCTCTTCGTCTCAGACTTTGTGATTCCTCAAGATAGATATCTAAAGACTGATCTATAGAAGATTGTTCTTAAAGGTGGTTAAGAATCTAGGCTGCTCTTTGGGAGTCGTAAGTTCCATATTTGTGAGGTTTGCTAGATTTGTCTATCGCAAACAAATTTTCGCACCTTGATCTTTGATCTGAACGGAAATCAAATAGGCTTATCTGTTAGAGGCAGATTGGTACCAAAAGTCTTCACTTTGGCTGAAGAATTTCTTAAGTTGTAAAGGACGTAAGCTAAGGGAATCAAGTGCGTAGAACCTTGTGAGGTTCAAGAGACGTAAAGAGCGTGCCTGTAACTAAATCGTTTGGAGGGAGGGTTCGGTCTCAACTACATTCCAGTCTGAAGTCTGATAGTAGGATAATGTCTGTAGCGGCTTAATACAGTGTGGTGTTCAATATCTAAACGAGGTCCCGGGTTTCTCCGCGATTGTGGTTTCCTAGTTAACAAAATTTCTGGTGTCTTGTGTTTTTTCTTTTCCGCAATATATTGTTTATCTTTATAATTGGATTTACATAGGTTTGTACGTATTCAATCTAAGTAGATACGTCCGCTTAATTGTAATTGATTAGGAGACTACTTTCTTGTAGAATTCAGATCTTGAAAGATAGATAACAAGTTTAATCGCTTGGCTAAATTCTGATTGAATTATTTTGATACGACTAGATTGATCTTGGATATTGATTTTTGAGATCGTCCAAATACTTTGCTTAACAATCAGTTTCACGGACCTTGTATCTATATACATACTGATTGAGTAGAGGTTGAGGTTGAGATATTAACTTTATATACATATTGTCAAGGATCATTAAGTTGGTCTACTTGCAATTGTATTAAGTTTTTTTTATACAGGTTGACGAACGAAAAAGTTGAGTGCATTTGGTATCCCTGCATTTTCAATTTTTTTATCATATTTCATAATATACCATGTTAGTGAGTATGCCATGTGAGAAAAGAAGAAGATTTTTTATCTCTGGCATATTGACCTTATAATGAAGAAACACTTATTTGGCACATATATCGGTTAAACACTTTTGTGGTGCAAAACGGAAAATCACGACATGTGAGTGTTACCACGTAATTTCTACATTTGAAATGATCCTAACAACTCTTAATCCCAGTAGATCTTACTTAGTTTCGAAAATAATGACAGTTGGGCCATGGACTGAATTCTAAGTCCACAAAATACTAGCCTCTGTTGATATTCTTTCCAGAAAAGTGACTAGATACATATTGTATCTACAAGGTAAGTTGAACATGTCTACCAAACAAAACAAGTACACATTCAAACCTAAAGATATAAATGAATCTGGTTGGTTATTAGTTCATATACACTGTATACACCTAATTATCCTTAAAGGTTGGATGAATCAGCTGGTTATCTACAAATACATTTATATTAGAGGGCGGATCGGGGGATAGGCTTGGACGGGCAATTTTTTACATCATTTCAAGGCCGTAGATTTAAGCATCTACGAACGATCGAGATGATCATAAAAAAATACCAAACCACCAGCATTAATTAATAGGATTTGGTTTTTGTACAAACCTCTCACTATTGTTTCACTACAAAAATAATGATTTTTAACTCCCAACCAAAAGAAAAGTTTGTCTTTTGTTCTCACTTTCCTTACATAAATCTGGAAAAAAAAACTCAGACACTATAATGAGATTGAAAAAGCGGGGGTCTAACAACCACATCCAATATTTCGTTTCGGCAATCTGCATGGACTAACTCTAATATAATTCAAAGAGAATCAACTAGACAGTCAGACTCAATCAAGGAAAATATATCCAAATAATAAGAGAAATAACTTGGATGGTACCAAAGACCAATATCCAAGCGTCAATCAATTTCAATAAACAACCAAAGGTTGGACTCACCAATTGATTGAACTACGCACAACTTGTGATATTTCAATTATATAGAAAATATAATGCGGAAAAGAAATAACACATACACCAGAAGTTTTGTTAACGAGGAAACCGCAAATGCAGAAAAACCTCGGGATCTAGTCCAGATTTGAACACCACAATGTATTAAGACGCTACAAACTCTAGCCTACTACAAGTTAACTTCAGACTGGAATTTAGTTGAGCTCTAACCAATCTCACACTGATTAAGGTACTGTCGCGTTCATTACGCCTCTAAATCCCAGAAGGACTCTATGCACTTGATTCCCTTAGCTGATCTCACCCACAACAAAGAGTTTCTATAAACCAAAGTCGAAGACTTGATAAACAAATTTGCCTCACACATAAAAGTATATTGAATAGATAAATCTATCTCCCACAGAAATACCTACGAGTTTTTGTTCCGTCTTTTGATAAATTAAGGTGAACAGGAACCAAATGATACACCGGACTTATATTTCCGAAGAACAGACTAGTAATATCAATCACCTCACAATAATCTTAATCGTATGGTAGCGGAACAAGATATTGTGGAATCACAAAGAATGAGACGAAGATCTTTGTGATTACTTATTATCTTACCTATCGGAGATTAAATCTCGAGCAAATCTTAGAGAAGATAGCACTCAATGTGATAGAACAAAGTAAGATCAGAACACGCAACTACAGAGAAAATAGTTAGTTCTGGCTTCAGAATCCCAATGAAGTCTTTAAGTCGTTAACCTATAATGGTTTTAGGAAAAACCTAGGTTAAAGGAAAATCAACTCTAGTCGCAACTAGTATGACACAGGAGGTGTGGGGATTAGGTTTCCCAGTTGCTAGAGTTCTCCCTTACATAGTCTTCAAATCAGGGTTTGCAGTCAATGCTACCTTGGTGACAAAACATTCAATATTCACCGTTAGATGAAAACCCGATTAGAGTCAAGCTAATATCTTTCAACCGTTAGATTGACTTAGCTTGTTATACATAAATGAAATGTGCCTTCATTTAGATATATATAACCCTACTTAAACATGTACACTTGGTTGGATCAACAATAGTTAACCGAAGTTAGCCATATGAACACTTTCATATCAACCTTGTTCATCTTTATCACAATAGTTCAAATGACTCAAATGAAACTAGTTATAGAGTTGTTCAATTGTTTATATTCTCATAGAAGTATACAAGAAACAATTGAAGCAAAATCGGTTTTGATTCACTCGAATCGATTCATGAAAATTATAGCCACCCTTTGTAAAGATTGCATTCCTTATTATATAAATGTAGTTGTGCATGAGTATGTAAACATACATAAGCGATTTTAGAACTTAACCCACTCAGGTATGCAAACGGGTACGCATACCTAAGTTCCTGGAGTTGGTTTTGTTCGTCAGTATGCAAACGGGTACGCATAGTGTCGTTCATGACCGAACTCAGTTGAATTAGTACGCATACGGGTATGCATACTAAATTTCCGGATTTGGAATACACATGCAACAGTTAGCATACAAGTACGCATACTGTGTTATATCCAATCAAAGGTTAATTGTTCTAAACTCCCGTTTCAATTATTGAAACATTCTTGGAAGACGAGAATAGCTGTCTCATACAAACTATTAGCTTCAAAGCAATTTTCAAGTGATCGAATGATCAATACGAAACATTCCGAGTCTACACCAAATCACTGTCTCACACAAATCATGTAAAATGTTACCAGATGATTTTCACATGATCATCTTTTGACTTTCGTCAAGAATAGAAGATGAACTTGGCTAAAGCGAAAGCTTACCAACACATATTTCGAGGAATATGTAAGCGAGTTAAACTTAGCTCGAAATATCAGATGTGTATAATGTAAAGTCTATATAGCTATACGGCTTTTGTCTCAATAGGAGATAAAATATAAATAGACTTCTGAGTGGTAGATGAGTTCAAGTCTCCACATACCTTTTGTTGATGAAGTTCCACAAGCTCCCCTTAGTAGTTATTCGTCTTCAATCGATGAACGTCGTGAAGTCTAAAGCTCAACTACCCATTCTATCCTAATCTGAGACGTAGCTATAAGTAGACTAGAAATCAAGACTTATAGTTTTGACAACTAAACTTGACAAACAAGCTTGAGATAGCAACGCTTGCGAGTTCGGTCGAGCATTTCTCTAACAATCTCCCCATTTGTCAATTTTAATGACAAAACTATCAATACATACGGATTTAAAAATAAATAAACTTTGTAGCTTCTCATCCAAATGCTTGACTTCCTTGGTTCTTCAACATTACTCGAAATCTTCGTCACTTCCAAGTACTCCAGTGATTTTGAACGTGTTAAACTCAGCATCATAGTTGTTGAAGATCCGTAGCCATAACAATATATAAAAACAAGATGTTTTCGTATTGTTATACAGTGTTATAGTATTATTACACAGCATCAAAGTTCAATTGTATCACAACTTTGACAATAATAATACGGCGATATGTATAATTCCCCCTTAGTAAATACTTCATCTCACAATGAAAACCACCCCCACCCCTTACATAATGATCCGTAAACCGTATGTATTTGTATAGTGAACTACACAATAGTTCTTCCCATTTTTGTCAATATAAATTGGCAAAGGTACGAAAACTAGTGGGATCATAATGAAATTCTCATAGAGATACTTCATGACTAAAAGAGAACATATCAACTTTGTTTCGATGATTTCACATAGTCGAAACTTAGTGTATTCATAAAGGAGTTTATAAAGATACAAGAAAACTCCTACAATATTCCACAGCCGCACCCCCATAAATATTTGGCAATTAAGCACAAGTTCAATTAAGAACTTTCCCCCATAAAATGTCACTCCCGAAAGAACAACAAGAGCGACCTTAATTTTACAAGAAAAGAAGGATTTCTTTGGACATTAACAAATCACATGAAACATGAATTTGTATCCAGAAAACTCAATTAAATTAACCACAAAGGAACCTCAATGATTAATTTAATTGGAAATGCTCAACATAAGAAAACTTACGGAGCCGTACAGTACTTTCACATAGAAGTGGATCAGGGCAAGATCAACACTGCGGAATATTCAAAGATTCATTCTATTTTTCATCAATATTTGCATTATGATATCAGAGACTTAATCTTTGCCATCAAAAGTTCATTCTATTTTCCATCAATATCTGCATAATGACAAAATAGACTTAACTATTGACATATATGGGACAATCATAGTTCACGGACGTAAACACACATATCCCATAACATTATTTGCAATATATAAAACCAATAAAGATTAATACTGCAAAATCATCTTCCAAATAAACTTTAGAATTTAAATAAATAAATCTAAAAACATTGCAAGATGAAAATCGTTGGCAATAGCTATGTGTAATCACAATATATGTTATTCCAAACCCTAGTTATCCTTCTTAAAACACAAGAATCAATTCTCATAAGAAGTTTCCTAGACATTATAAAAACCAACAAACTAAAAACAAAAAGACTCCTAAACCATCAAAACCAATCATGAACTGAAATCAAAGAGCTTTTCCGTAACTCTCACGAGTTTTGAGACCTTTGAGCTTGTGATTGACAACATCCACTGCTTCTTCATAGAAGATATCCTTATCGAGAAGATCCTTAACATGTATCTTCATGAGAACAAGTTCAGGGTTAACCTTTTTCAACTCAGTCTTTAACACATCGAGACCCTTCATAGTATCACCGAACTGCAGTTTTGCTTCCTCAAAGTATTTAAGAAAATCGTGAACCACTTCGGCCGAAACCATCTCATCATTCTCAACATCTTGATGAGTATAAGCATATTAGCTTGGGACATCATAATAATCCTTAGGATTTTGATATTTGATATCATCAACATCTATTAGCGTTCTTTTCCTCTTCCCTTTGGACCCGAAACCAATACCTTGTCAAGAAAACCTTTTGCAAATTCACAGGTGCGAGAAGGAAATGACATTCTTGACACAAAAGAATAACCTAGAGTACACGTATGTGACTCAATAGGATAGGTATTTAAATGGTTTCTTAAGGAATAACTTCAGGGTTTCTAAATATTGGTTCGTGACAAGTCAAAATGGATACCCGTACGAAGCCAATATGGTTCCCAAAAAAAACTGTAAAATACCTCTTTTTGAAAGAAAAAGAACACAGCAAAATTTTGCTACATAAAAATTTTCTTTCCAAATTTTATGGTTCAATAAATTTTATATTCTCATAAGAAGAAAAATTTAGAGCACAAAAGTAGCTCAAACTGCAAAAATTATTCAAGAATAAAAAGTAAACACTCCAACCAAAATAATACTTTTGAAAGAAAATAGCTCAACTAATCAGAGAGCATTTTACCAATAAGTATACTTGATTAATAGCAAATCTTAATCAACAGAATTTTCATGAGTAAGCATTGAACCCTTGTGATTAATTAGCACAAGTATGAGCTTTATGCTCATCAAATGAATATCCTTCATGGTTAATCCTCTTTTTTCTTCTAATTTTTGGAGGAAACCCTTTTTGATGTGAAAAAGTATCATAAAACTATCAAAATAAGAGACCTAGTTTGAATCCTTACCAGAAGAAGTTTGTATGAAGGATTTTGAAAATCTGTTGATAAGATCCTTGTATCCTTCAATTATCAGATTAAGGTTGTCCTTCATATCTCCACTGTTGTTTCCACCTACTGGTACCTTTCTCACATCTTGAACATCATCCTTCATTTTAGGTTGAGGAGGATTTTTCTGAAATCTCCTTGACCTATTTGTATTAACACTACAATTAGTTCAAACGTTCGATGAGCATCTTGAACTGACTTTCCTGGAAGAATTCACAGGGTGAGTACTAAAACCGATAGGTTTAGACATCCGAATGTCAGTTACACCTTTGAGTATTAAATCTAAGGTGTGCTGAAGTCGACCAAAGTAATTGTCATTCAGCTTCAGTTTGCTCTTCCGTTGAACATGTCCTTTTGAATCACAAAAAATGCATACTTTCTGATCACCTGAGTGATTAGAGTGTGTAGCATTAGTAACATCGTTAGAAGATTTCTTCCTTCCATGAGATGTGGTAATTCCTTCATCAGTGGAGGAACCAAGCACCTTCTTAGCGGTAGGAAGGGTTTGCAGTTTAGCTTCTGAAGCTAGTTTCATTAGAGAAACATGATTAGAACTAGCCATGTTTTTTAAAATCACAGCAGAATCAGAGGTAATTGGTATGACTGACTCCACAAAACAACCTTCGATAGATTACACAATAGTCATTCTATTTCGAGGGTGTTTATGGGAAAATACGATTTAATGGTTTTTTAGGGAAGTGAAGAGACAACCGTGCGGACGAGACTCTTCAACCGAGCAAACTGCTTAACCTCAAATAGATGCACTGCACGGGAATGCTTTTGAGTTCGAGAGATCAACCTGTAGGACTCCGGCCTAAACCAAGTCAATGGTCGTTCCAGAGTCGATTCGGTCACAAAGAGGGAGATGGGTTGATCTGTAGGAGGGAAGTTGAGAAGTGTGTGAGATCAATAATGATCAAGTGAATGTGTTGTGGTTTCTGCAAATGTGTTGTGGTTTCCGCGCCTCTTATTTATTTTATTTAATATTGTTTTTCTCTATCAGTCGCTTGTTCTCCATATTTCGATCGTTCGTTCGTGCGTTTGGGTGCTCATTTGTGCATCATTGTCAATACACTTGCACCATTTTCTCAGGACTTACTCGATGATGGTCAAACGCCCAATTGTTGAATATTTATTACTAATTCATGAAATCCAGTTGGGAATAATTCATGAAACGGAGTAATAAAATGAGTTGAATATCTATTACTAATCCATAAAATCTAGCCGGGGGATTCATGAAATGGAGTAATGAGATAAAATAGATTATTTTCTAGGAATTCAGTCGGTGAATGTCACGGTAGAATTAATCTAATGTAGAATCGAGATATGAGATAGTTGAAGCATCATATTCGTTCTGAAAGGTGTATAGTCAGGGAACAACGTGCAGCGTCGACGTCCTGAAGGCGTTTATTCCTCCAGCAAATAATTATATCCAGAGAGCCTCCTGAATCTATACACGGTCTCTCTACATAGTCACGGAACAACGAGTATCGTCGACGTATTGAAGGCGTTAAGCCCTCCGACTAACAATTATGTCTAGAGAACCGCCCAATCATTCTTCTATGTAGAGGGGGGTCTCCCTACGTAGTCAGGGAACAACGAGTATCATCGACGTCCTGAAGGCGTTAAGTCTTCTAACAAACAATTATGTCTGGAGGATCGCCCAATTATGTTATTCTACGTAGAGGGCACGATGAAATATGCAGCATCGAACGCTCAGCTGGGAGGACTTTCGAGAAACATATTCATCGTGGCTCTGAGAGGAATGTTCGCTCTATCAGAAATCGTGAAACAGTTCATGGATCGTAAAACACGAATCGTCACATGCGTTACTGGGTCAGAAACATGTAGTATCATGATTTTACTATTTTAGTCATTGTCGAAAATCCACCATCAACATTAAGTCCCCTGCTTAGTGAGGGACAGTCATATTCCGCAGTAAGCATTAGATGGTGATTTTCCAGTAAACGAGATAAGCAGTCGGACTTAGTCGTACGAGGGCACTTTAAGAATCCTTGATTTGGTCCAACGATGTCATGTACGAGCAAACCATGGGTAAGGACCCTGACAGTATGATAGAGTGTCATCCCGTGAGCTCGGAGAGATGAAGTACCGCTGATTTGGACAGTCAGACGTTCAGTTTTGGTCGGTTTAGCGTTTGCGTGCCCAGGTCCAAAAAGGAAAATCCATGTTTTATTAGTGAAAAAGTGGGGGTACAATAACC
Organism: Papaver somniferum; assembly: GCF_003573695.1. Lineage (NCBI taxonomy): Eukaryota > Viridiplantae > Streptophyta > Magnoliopsida > Ranunculales > Papaveraceae > Papaver > Papaver somniferum. The sequence continues at coordinate 27,191,780 of NC_039364.1, forward strand.
ACACCCAATATTTGCTTAGCAATATATATGGACAAACTCCAATATACTTTCTAGAGAATCAACTAGACAGACAGACTCAATCCAGATAAAAAGTATATCACAGAGTTTATATCTCAATCTCTCGATTTGATATATACTCAAGCAAATAGAAATCTGTGAGTCTTTATCAAATACTAGAGAGACAACTTGGATGGTACCAAAGACCAATATCCAAGTGTCAATCAATTTAAATCAACAACCAAAAGTTCGGATATTCTAATTGATTGAACAACGCACAACCTGTGATATTTCAATTATATAACAAAATATAATGCGGAAAAGAAATAACACAGACATAAGAATTTTGTTAACGAGGAAACCACAAATGCAGAAAAACCCCGGGACCTAGTCCCGTTTGAACACACATTGTATTAAGGCGCTACAGACACTAGCCTACTCCAAATTAACTTCGGTCTGGACTGTAGTTGAACCCCAATCAATCTCACACTGATCCAAGGTACAGTTATGCTCTTACGTCTCTGATCCCATTAGGATGCTACGTACTTGATTTCTTTAGTTGATCTCACCCACAACTAAGAGTTGTTAGGACCCAAAGTCGAAGACTTTAATAAACAAATCTGTATCACACAGAAAAAGTCTATAGTAATAGATAAATCCATTTCCCACGAATATACCTACGAGTTTTGTTCCATCTTTTGATAAATCAAGGTGAATAGGAACCAATTGATAAACCGGACTTATATTCCCGAAGAACGGCCTAGTATTATCAATCACCTCACGCAGTGAAATAAGATATTGCGGAATCACAAATGATGAGATGAAGTGTTTGTGATTTCTTTTATATCTTGCCTATCGTAGATATCAATCTCAATCCAATTATTACAATTGTACTCGTACGATAGAAACAGCAAGATCAGATCACACAACTACAAGAAAGTAGTATCGATCTGGCTTCACAATCCCAATGAAGTCTTTAAGTCGTTAACCTGGTTTAGAAGAAGAAACCAAAGGTTAAAGGAGAATCGACTCTAGATTAGCACAACTAGTATCACACAGAAGGTGCGGGGATTAGGTTTCCCAGTTACTAGAGTTCTCCCTTATATAGTCTTTCAAATCAGGGTTTACAATCAATGTTAGCTTGGTAACAAAGCATTCAATATTTACCGTTAGATGAAAACCTGATTAGATTCAAGCTAATATCTTTCAACCGATAGATCGAAAACTAACTTGTTACACACAAATGAAATGCATGTTTCTAGGCTTGCGTAACCGTACCCAAACTTGTACATTTGTTGGTTCAACAATAGTCAACCAAATGGTTAGCCATATGATCACTTTCATATCAACCATATTCTTCTTAACCATAACTAGTTCAAGTGACTCAAATGAACTAGTTAGATAGTTGTTCAATTGCAAGGAAATCTTATGTAACTACACAAGACACAATCGAAGCAAAAACGATTTGATTCACTCGAATCGGTTCATGAACTACATAGCCACGGTTTGCAATTTGCATTCCTTTGTTTATATAATAATAAGTTCACAAACATCGTTTTTAGATATAACCTACTCAAGTTCGCGGACTGGGTTCGCGGACTTAAGTTCCCGGACGGAGTTCACAAACTCCAGCAGAATTTCTCGGGTCGAGAACTTCCACTAGTTCGCGGACTTGGCTCACGCCACTATTCCGGTTCTCTTGATCAACAAAGTTCGCAAACATCGGTTCAAGGAATAAGGAATTATACATATATGTGTTTCCACAACAATGCTTATATCCTCCAATGGTTATATAATCTAAACTCTCATTTCAATCACTGAAATATTCTTAGAGGACGTTGATATTCTATAGTTGTTATGCACAAACTATTTTTCGTCAAAGTAAGCAATTTTCAAAGTGATTGAAACTTGTCATGACTTTCGTCACTAGGTAAAGATGAACTTGGCTAAAGCGAAAGCTTACCAACACATATTTCGAGAAATGGATAGGCGAGATAAACTCGGCTCGAAATAGCAAATGTGTATAATCGAAGTCTATATCGCAAAACGACTTTTGTCTGAAGATATGAAATAAATAGAGTTTTGACTGATAGATAAGTTCAAATCTCCACATACCTTTTAGTCGATGAAGATCCACCGGTTCCTTGAGTAGTCCTTCGTCTTGTATGATGATTGCCATGCAGTTCTTGAGCTCAACTACACTTTCTATCCTAGTCTGAGACCTTAGCTATAATATACTATAAATCAAGACTTATAGTTTTGATCACTAACATTGACAAACATGCTTGAAATAGCAACGCATGCGAGTTCGACCGAGCAATGCCCTAACAATTAGGTTCTTGGAAATAAAATTGATATAAAAGGGAAGAAGACCCTAAAATAAATTATTTCTCCCTAAGATGACTGACCACCTTCCCCCTGATCTCTTCACGTCAGAGAATTAGGAGAAAACTTTCGCCTGGAGAAAGTCGTCGTCGGCGCTCCGATCACCGGCCGATCAACTTCCGGCCGACACCGACCATGTGCGATTATTATTATTATTATTTGTGATGTTAGTCGTTCATGAGTTGTTCAAAACAAAATTACATGTGTGCATGCATCCGTAGGTTTTATGGAAGTTTATTTTAGCAAGCAGACGTTCGTCAGTCCATCGGTTTAGGAAACGAATGATAATCCTTAATATGAAAGAATTATGCATATATTTTGAAATAGGCATGTGTTCAGTGATAAGATTTTGTTTATGAACTTTCATGAAAATCAAAATTTTATTTTCAAAGCATGAGTTTTCACATAAATACTTCTTTTAGGAACGTACGCTCGTTCGCTAGTGAAAGTAATAAATAATGATCCCTAGAATTAGAGAGATTTTTGAAATAAACCTGTGTCTAATGATAAAATTTTGTTTGAGAATTTTCATGGAAACAAAGTTTATTTTGGAATATGTAGACTTTGCAAAAATATAGAAAAAGACCCATTTGACGAACAAACGCTCGTTTCGAGCGATTTTTTTTTTTACGCGAGTTATTAACTCACGAAAATAATTTTTTTTTATAAATTTACGTGACTTATTCACGTTTTTTTTATTCATGACTCAAAATTTATGCAAAATCAAATTTTGATTTTCAACAACTGTTAGAGATAAACAATTTTTGATAAAATGTTGTTTGTATGGATTTTGTGATTTGTCAGTGTATGCACAAAAACCAACAAATTTTCACCCGGTGAGAGTTGTTCACATGGTGGAAATTATGTGAATCGTTCACATGATAGGAGTTTCGTGAATTGCTCATAGCTTTATGAAAATCATGTTATGATTTCAAATAATAAATTTTTATTCGCCTCTGCAGGTCTGAGGAAACGAACAAACTCTAGAGATTTTGCGTGATAATCACTACAGCTAGTGAAATTGTAAACAGTTAAGAGTTGAGAGTTACATTTTAACGCATATTGTTGCCAACTGGTTGACTCTGCATTTTTGGCAGCAGATAATGGCAGCTCCAGGTGATGATTATATTTCTGACTCTTCTGGGAAATGTTCGAGAAACATCAAACCACAGATGAAGAGTTCAGCAGACGCTCGTCCGGAGATTGATCAACCTTTTAGAAATGCCAGAAATCTGATACGTGGTATTCTCTTACTCATCTGAAAGCCATTCGTGAGGGAATGAACGATTTCCTGACTTATGTGGACGCGGAAGAGAAACAAAAACATGAGGAGCAAAAAAGAAAAGTTGAAGATGAAAAGCTTGCAGCTTATCAGCGGAAAAGACAGCGAGCCCAACAAGTGAGACTGGCGGCTGAGGATGAGGTTCAACCATGCCATGATGGTGTAGCTTCTGACTCAGATGCTGAGGAAGTCGAATCTGTCTGGAAGCCTTCTGAACGCAAAATTAAGCCAGATCTTCCAGGTATGAGGGCTGAGCGATTGACCAAGGCTGACTTTCGATTTGAATGCAAAGAAGACGATTACTTAGACGCAATGTATGGTGACCCTGAAGACCAATTGGAAGAAGTCCCCATTAAGGGTTCCGGTGACGACTCTGAAGGAGAGATTGAAGAAAATTCCATGGAGGACGACGATCGTGAATCCGATGAAGAATCTGATGACTCATATGATTAGTCTTACTAGCAATACTTCTGAATAATTGATTGTTTTATTTCTCGTTGAAGTAGATATTATTGTGATCATTTGAGAAATCTTAGCGGCATAGATATTGTTTTAAAAACTATTTTTAGATAACAATTCTTTTACTATATATCTTGCTTATTTCTCTTACTCCTATGATCGAACAAAATCAACGACCCTTCGTGTGTAGAAATTATAATCCCTCAGTGGGCTATCGTTTGTTCATCTTTTGACAATATTGACGTGCAAATGATGTTGCATGAGTTAGAAAAACGTGTGATGCACACGAATGACCGTCTTTAATTAGGGTACCGTTGACGTATTCATATGTTATCAGTCCACAGCATGACTACTTCTCTTCGCGCCGCAGAAATCGTAACTGATTCGGCTATCTGCAGAAGATAAGTATCCACCGTGTCTTGTGCATTGATCTTCAAGACTTAGGGATTTCTATTTATACGACTGTTGATGATGGATTTTAGTTGAGGGCTAAAATTGTAAAACCCAAAATTATGCGCTAACATCCTGCAAAGGATAAAGCCACTGATAAAATAGAGAATACTTCTCCATTGAAAACTTGTGGCATTATCAATGCATGACCAGCCTTGTATTTTCTGTACTGCTCCACTTTCATTATTGGTGCGGCATGACGACTGAGTGTGGCTCTCAGCAGAGCAACACGAATCTCCAAGCATTAAACAATGAGGCATGTACGAAATACCCATACAGGCTATAACTCTCGGAGTGTTATACTATCCTGATCGAGCATATGGACTGTCCGTATCAGTCTCAGAAACGATCACGACCATCCAACTTCACCAGCATGATTGGATGGCTTAGATCGGATCCATAACCCCCAGGCAGGTATTGGAGTATTCACCAAGACCCAATGCGGGCCCCGCATGGTCGGTCTCCCCAAAAGGGTAGCATAGCTTGCTAATACGAAACCTTAAATTAGGGTTTGCGGCACATTACATGTGTCGCAATACAGTCTCAACCATCCATCTTCGCAGGCATTGATGAAGGGTGTAGATGTAGACTCAAAGGGCCCAGAGCATGTGAACACAAACACCGTGGGCCCGCCTACATACATGACCAATTGGTCAGGACCAGCTATGGTTGGTCGTCCTAATTTGTGCGCCCAAACAAGGCATGACGCACGGACGGAAAAACCCTAATTAGGGCTTGTGTTGCGATCACGAGCGTCCATCTTCTCCTGATCGGATGAAGGGTTTAGGAGTATACTAAGCAGTCCGGTTAGCATCAACATGATCACTGTGGACCCATCTATCTCCACACCCGATCGGCCAAAGCTTATCATGGATGGTTGCCTCGATTCGCACGCCCAAACTAGGCGTGGTCACACCTCCTAATTGCAAACTAATCTCAACCACTCAACTTTTCCGGACAAATTGAGTGGCTTAGATAACGTTTCTATGGGATAGTAAAGCATATGCGTGTACACCAGACCACCATCTGCACGCCGGAGTGATCGGCCAAGACCGACCAAGCTTGGTCATCTCGAAACGCGCGCCCGAAGTAGGCTTGTCGCGCGGCCTTTGCGGCACAAAATTTCTGTCACAAATCGATCCTAGCCGCTCCTCTTTACCGGACAGATTGAGCGGTCCAGATCATGCATTCATGGGGCAGCAAGGTATAGGTGCCTACACCGGCATGCCGTTTACACGCATGCACAATCGGCTTGGCCAAAATTGCGTCCCGAGCTTGGTTTCGACCAAGCTAAAGAGTGATGCTTGCGCACCTCTTCACAAACCCTAATTCCACTAATGGTCGCAGATGAGTGTCTCAAAGATCATAGCGTTCGTTCAACTTCACCTGCTTGGTTATACAACCTTGGTCAGGAGTTCACTGGTCAATGAGGTGTCGTGGTGATTATCATCCGCCACTCTACCACACCATGTGGTCGGCCAAGGGAGGACTTGCTTGCGCAGCCTCCAAACCATCACATGAACTAGGCTGGACATGAAGCTATTTTAAGATGCTCAAACAACGAAGCTTCATACATGCTGAGTATATTCGATGCATTACTTGCATTGAATACACACGATACTTCACAAGTATCAACTTCCTAAATAACTTAGTTATTTAATCTAGCATGACATGCTGCTTTCTGTGGGTCCCACGATCCACACACTCAAGACATCAATCATGTCACAAACTGGGGGATACATACTAGGGTATTGGTCTGGCGGTTTACAGCGTGTAGCGCACAACGCGCCATCACAAGAACGTGTCAGGAAGTCATGGACGGATAGTGATGATGGGAGAAGTGGGCAAGACTGATCATGTAACACTAACACACGCAACTCCACTACTCCATCACTCCACTTTCTCTACTTCCCATGAGAGACGTGGGTTAGGCTCAATGACTTGTATAAATAGGTTCTCCTCCATATTTTCAAAGAGAACAGAAACCAAGTGTTGATACAACCGTATCCAAACACCAGAACTGATAGCTTACATTCTGCAAGCCAGTTCAGCTTTCTGATACAAGTCATACACAGCCAACACCTCCACAATCTCAACACCTTCTTGGCTTCCCTCCCTAAGATCAACCCCATCTCCTTCACTTTGTGACCGAAGCAAGTATGGAAAGACCATTTCTTGGTTTAGGCCGGAGTTGTACAGATTGATTTCTCGAATCACAAGCACTCCCGTGCAGTGCATTTGTTTAGGGTTTAGATTCATTTCTCATCCACACACCCAAATTACCAAAACCAGCAGAAATAGTTTTCACCCATAAACAATTGGCGACCACAGTGGGAGATTAATCTGTCGGTTGTGAAGTCAATTTCTTCAATACCAATTCAATTTTACTTATTTCGAAAATGGTGGATCTTAGGTCTGGATCAGCGACCAATCCTGACGGGACCAACGTTGACAACACTCTCGGTGTTGATATCTCATTGTCACCGTGCAGCCAGTCAATACCATCAATGTATCTCGTGGAATTGCTTCCTATACTACCAGCACCAGCGGAGCAGGAGATGTTCCAGTAAGTGTAACACCTCCCATCACCAGAGCCAGAGCAGCCGCAAATCCCGGCATCTCCTCAAAGTGTAACGCCTCCGGCGGTCACCAGAGCAACAACTTCCACCCCTTCATCAGAACGAGGAGCTGGAGGAGAAAGAGGAGGACCATCTCCCAATACCATCGCATGGATAGGCAGGAAGTCCTTGCTAAGACTCAAACGGATATGGCTGCAACTCAGAAAGAGGTACTCACTTTTTTTAAGACATTAACTGATCGATTTCCACAAGAGCCGTGACATACCCTGAAGCCAACAAGGAACGCATTCAACGCACTCGGAGAAGGTACTTCAGCGGCGCGGACCTACATGGACCTGATCAAAGAAGCGACATCAGATATGAACGGTCCTGTCATGGAGATTCCTACCCTGGGGACTGATCCTCACAACGATCCTCCTCAAGTCAATAGTCTCACTATGAGCCAGAGGCCGGTGGATCAGGAAGCGATTTCTCTAGTGGAAAGTTTATGCGAACTTTTACACCTCTCGAAGAATCAAAGGGCAGAGACATTTTGCTGCAATCAAACAGAAGAAGGTCACAACCGGGCCCTACACGTTACTGCACGCATCAAGGATTCAGAGTTCCAGAAGGCCCTCATCGACACGGGAGCGTCTTCGAATGTGATTACTCTCAAGACCCTCAGGATGGACAAGGTTCGCTCAGGCAATATCGTATGGCATCTTACCACAATGACAGACTTTGAAGGAAACCAGAACAACACATACAAGATCGTCCCTTCAACGTATCACCAATGCCTGAAGACTATGCTGGATAAAGAAGTCGTTCGTATTCCTGCATCATTGTCTCCTTATGCATCAATATGCGGAGTAGAACTGTTCGAACTGAGGGAAGCTCCGCGGGAAGGATCAGACAAAGTCCATTGCATCCCACTCTCCACGTGGGCGTCAATCCAGGAGGAGGACCAACTTGCATCATTGAGGGTTAATCCCCACGACACACCTTTGCTGACAAGGCATTCCTCTTCATCCGGTGAAGCCACAACCCATGTTTCGTGGAAATCCGTGAACAGAAAGGTAAAAGTATACTGACGCCTCTGTTAGCAATCAGCAGGGGAGACTATTACCCAGTCTCTCCGCCCAAAGGAATGCTACAACAACAACGATCCACAGGAAGAGGTGCTGGATGCTCCACGACATCTGCAAGATGGTACCAACTCCACAACTGATGAGCTCGACGATGAGGAATCTCCTAGGCCTATCTCCATCATCTTGACCTTGTGTAAGTATTCATACAATCTCCGATCCAATCCGGTCAAACAATCTCCGAGGCAATTCAGGCGCCATATCAGGTGTTATATGGATTCCGGAGACTTGAACGAATGCTTCCCCAATGACGATTTCCTCTACCTAACATCGACATGTTGGTAGATGTTACCAGCGAACACGGCATGTTCTCCTCCATGGATGGATGTAGCGGCTACAACCAGATAAGGATGTATGAGCATGGTGCAATTACGACATCACCTGCTCTGCAGGAAATGAAGGAACTTCCTTACTCAAAGACACTATCTGAAGATGATAATGGCAAAGGAGTATGACACTTAGCACTGCCCATCTCAAAGATGGTGAATTTAGAGAGATGCAAGCACGCTATCGTTCCAAGATGTCTAAAGACGAATATATACTCAAGAGTGCAGAAGTATTGTCAAAGGCCGGTGATATTCTTGGATGTCTGTGAAGCACAACGCAGACGTAAAGACTGTATCATGAACCCAGCGTGGCAACATCTATCAAGTCGAAGGCTCAATGGATACTCGTGGGCAGGGGATTGTCCCCCTCTTCTTCATTCCATGAGGCAGCATCAAGAAGCCATTGGTTCCATCATTAGCTTCTCCTTCTAATAACGAGACGAGCTCTACCACTATATGAAGACCGCCAAGTTCGCGCCATCTTCCTCCCAGTATCTTCTGATCGCAGCTGCGGTTGAGAACCGTTGTTCAAGCTTCACCGTACCAACAACCACTACGGACAGAGGTAATCCGAACTTCTGCATATTTTATTTTCCCAGGGAGAAGTAGTAGAGTCACGGAGGAGAGATGGCGATATCTTTATTATGGTAAAACCACCGACCATACAAGATAGAACCATGTAAATCACGCTTGGGGACTGAGGCTCAGCATGAAGTTCCTTCACCGTCAGTCAGGGACTTCTTCAACACGGTCAATCAAGAAGCATGTAATTCGCAATTGTAAATCAAACTGAAGAGGAAGCTGCTTTACCGTTCTTCCACAAGAAGCTTGCTTCAACGCTCCCTCCACCAGAAGCTGCTTCAACGCTCTATAGGACCTGGTCGCTCCAGAAGCTGCTTCAACGCTCTCAGCAGGACCCACACCACGTTCAAACATACAAGGTTCACGTTTGGGCAAAGCAAGCACGCCTGGGTGCCACGTTCGAGCAAAGGGAAGACCGATGTTGGTTAGCAAGACCGGTGTTAGTCGGAAAGACCGGTGTTGGTCACAACAGCAAGGTCGGTGTTGGTAGAAGTAACAAAGCTGGTATACGGGACAAGTCCGGTGTTCGAACGAAACAAGACAGCAAGTCTGGTGTCGGTCGAGGCAGCGATGTCCGTCAGCAAGGTCGGGGTTCGTCAAATCAGCAAGGTCGGTGTTCGTCAAGGCAAGGCCGATGTTGGTCAAGGGGAAAGTATGGTGTTGGGTGAGGCTACATGTTTGGTGTCTGGTCATAGCAGGCACGCGACGGGTCCCACTTGATCAGGCACAACTAGCCCCAGATTGGTCAAAGCAGGCACAACCGTCCCCAAGCAAAACAGGCACGCGGCGGGTCCCACGTTCGGGCAAAGCAAGCAAGGCTGGTATTGAGCCACGTCAGCAAGTAAGGCTGGTATTGGGCCACGTCAGCAAACAAGGCCGGTGTTGGTTGAATCCACGAAGCCGGAGTTGATCAAGGTCATAAGGATGGTATTCGAATGAAATAGGCGCACACAGCAGGGACGGTTTTCAGTCAAAGCACAGGGCCGACGTTTGAAGCATGTACACAGTGGACCCGTGTTTAATTGAAGCATGCACATATGCCCATGTTCGAAGCAAGCATGCTTACGTCAGGTCCCACGTTCGACCAAAGCATGCTTACATCGGTCCCACGTTCGACCAAAGAAGGCACAACAAGCCCACGTTCGATCAAGCAGGCGCATGATGAGTCCCAGGGTTGAGAGAAGTAGGCGGGCCCACATGCCTATCAAACAGGTGCAACAGGGTAACGTTTGGTCGAAGCATATACATGGTGGGGTCCACATCCGTTCAGGGTTACATGCACTGTTGTCTATGGGAAGAGGAGCATACAAGTTTTATTCCCCTCTTGGCTCAAATACCTGAAGGAGGAAACTGGTCCCACCAAGGTCGTCGTCACGCCTGGCGTACTCCCACGAACGAAGCAGGCGCAGTAGTCCGTGTATTAGGCACATCATGCCCACGTTCCAAATAGCAGGCGCAATAGCCCCTCGACCGAAGCAGGCATAGCAAGATCGATCGAAGCAGGCGAGACCGACATCATGCTAGGGGAACGCTCGCCTGGACGCCTCTTGAACGTGACATGCTCCAAGGACAAGACGACCCGTCTCTCCTGGTAACATGTAACTTTGTCTCATAAGTTTTATCTTTAACTGTCACCATGTCATGCCTACCCCACAATAATGCAACCATTATGCGCTAGGCAGGGGACTTAATGTTGATGGTGGATTTTAGTTCAGGGCTAAAATTATAAAAGCCAAAATTATGCGCTAACATCCTGCAAAGGATAAAGCCACTGATAAAATAGAGAATACTTCTCCATTGAAAACTTATGGCATTATCAATGCATGACCAGCCTTGTATTTCCTTTACTGCTCCACTTTCATTATTGGTGCGGCATGACGACTGAGTGTGGCTCTCAGCAGAACAACACGAATCTCCAAGCATTAAATAAGGAGGCACGTACGAAATACTCGTATAGGCTATAACTCTCGGAGTGTTATACTAGCCCGATCGAGCATTTGGACTGTCCGTATCAGTCTCAGAAACGATCACGACCATACAACTTCACCAGCATGATTGGATGGCTTAGATCGGATCCATAACCCCCAGGCATGTATTGGAGTATCACCACCGACCCAATGCGGGCCCAGCATGGTCGGTCTCCCCAAAAGGGTAGCATAGCTTGCTAATACGTCCAGCCAAAGCAGCGTGGACGTGAAACCCTAAATTAGGGTTTGCGGCACATTACATATGTCGCAAAACAGTCTCAACCATCCATCTTCGCAGGCATAGATGGAGGGTGTAGATGTAGATTCAAAGGGCCCAGAGCATGTCAACACAAACACCATGGGCCCATCTACATACATGACCAATTGGTCAGGACCAACTATGGTTGGTCGTCCCAATTCGTGCGCCCAAACAAGGCATGATGCACGGCCGGCAAAACCCTAATTAGGGCTTGTGTTGCGATCACGAGCGTCCATCTTCTCCTGCTCGGATGAAGGGTTTATGAGTAGACTAAGCAGGTCCAGTGAGCATCAACATGATCACTGTGGACCCATCTATCTCCACACCCGATCATCCAAAGCTTATCATGGCTAGTTGCCTCTATTCGCACGCCCAAACTAGGCGTGGTCACACCTCCCAATTGCAAACTAATCTCGACCACTCAACTTTGTCGGCAAATTGAGTGGCTTAGATCACGTTTCTATGGTATAGTAAAGTATAGGCGTGTACACCAGCCCGCCATCTGCACGCCGGACTGATCGTCTAAGACCGACCAAGCTTGGTCATCACGAAACGCGCGCCCGAAGTAGGCTTGTCGCGCGGCCTTTGCGACACAAAATTTCTGTTACAAATCGATCATAGCCGCTCCTCTTTACCGGGCAGATTGAGCGGTCTAGATCACACATTCATGAGGCAGCAAGGTATAGGCGCCTATACCGGCATGCCGTTACACGCATGCACAATCGGCTTGGCCAAAATTGCGTCCCGAGCTTGGTTTCGACCAAGCTGAAGAGTGATGCTTGCGCACCTATTCACAAACCCTAATTCCACTAACGCTCGCAGATGAGTGTCCTAAAGATCATCTCGTCCGTTCAACTTCACCTGCTTGGTTATACAACCCTGGTCAGGAGTTACATGGTCAATGAGGTGTCGTGGTGATTATCATCTGCCACTCTACCATACCATGTGGTCGGCCAAGGGAGGACTTGCTTGCGCAGCTTCCAAACCATCACATGAAGTAGGCTGGACATGGAGCTATTTTAAGACGCTCAAACAGCGATGCTTCATACATGCTGAGTATAATCGATGCATTACTTGCATAAAATACACACGATACTTCACAAGTATCGACTTCCTAAATAACTTAGTTATTTAATCTAGCATCACATGCTGCTTTTTGTGGGTCCCACGATCCACACACTCGAGACATCAATCATGTCACAAACTTGGGGATACACACTGGGGTATTGGTCTGGCGGTTTACAGCGTGTAGCGTACAACGCGCCATCACAAGAACGTGTCAGGAAGTCATGGACGGATAGTGATGATGGGAAAAGTGGGCAAGACTGATCGTGTAACACTAACACACGCAACTCCACTACTCCATCACTCCACTTTCTCCACTTCCCATGAGAGACGTGGGTTAGGCTCAATGACTTGTATAAATAGGTTCTCCTCCATATTTTCAAAGAGAACAGAAACCAAGTGTTGATACAACCGTATCCAAACACCAGAACTGATAGCTTACATTCTGCAAGCCAGTTCATCTTTCTGATACAAGTCATACACAGCCAACACCTCCACAATATCAACACCTTCTTGGCTTCCCTCCCTAAGATCAACCCCATCTCCTTCACTTTGTGACCGAAGCAAGTCTGGAACGGCCATTTCTTGGTTTAGGCCGGAGTTGTACAGATTGATTTCTCGAATCACAAGCACTCCCGTGCAGTGCATTTGTTTAGGGTTTAGATTCATTTCTCATCCACACACCCCAAATTACCAAAACCAACAGAAATAGTACAACGACACATCTTCTTCTGCTCCTGTATATCATCAGAAGAAATTTTGATCACGATCATACCTCTCATCATCATGTCTGACAGCAGTACCTCTTTTCGAAATGAATCACTGGAAAAACATGAGGTTGGAACTTCCATCTCGGTAGGTTGCACGCATTTCTTTTGTTTTCATGTACTCAGAATAACTAACCGGGGAAAGTGATTTATTACAGGGCGGTCAGGGAAATCGACTTTCTTCTTCCTCTTACAGTTTAAGGCCCAAGCGGAATGTTAAGGCTCCTGCTCGTTATAGGTCTGCTTGTGTTGCAGCTGGAACATCCGTGAGTTTTTGGCTGAAGACTTTCTCCGATCAATCGTTTTTCCAATTTTTCTAAAATTGAATATATTGTCGTCGCAGGTTGATGTTCACGTTATTGTCGATGCTAGGAAGAGAAAGAATGGAAAGTCTGTGGTTGCAGCTGATGATGATGGTGACAACCGCGCTGACGAAAACTCAACCAACTCTGTAAATACTGATTCCAGGGTTTCTGTTCGTGAATACCCAGCGGTTGGACTTCCAATCGATACTCCCATGGTCAATGCTTACCCAGAAAATCAACTAGTCGGTGGTTTCATCGTCCCCAAGTGTTATGCATCCGTTTACTCCAAGATCTGGAAGAGGTACTGGCACATTGCTACTACTGAAGTATGGAGAGGTTTTATGCCAACCTTGTTAACTACTGTCGCCGGATTATTGCCCATTATTGATGAGATGAACAGTAAAAATCTGCAAGATGTCAAAACCAAGAGTTACATAGATGGGATGACATGATCTCAAACTGTGAGACCTTGCGATTCAACATAGGCTGGCTCCGTCGTCGGCTCGAGGTCATCAAGATTGATAGAGTGGCGTCTGCTGCTAATGTGATTTCTGCTGCAACCACTGTTATGGAAGAGGAGAAATCCCTCGCGCTGGAGTCGGCAAGGGTTGAGAAAGTTGTCCAGGACTTGAAAGTGAAGACTGAGAATTTTCAAAAGAGGCTTCAACTGGCTTTCAGTAAAAATTATTTGTTGTTGGATGATTTGCTCTGAGTGAGCGTTTGAGGGAGAGATTTTTTATTTTTTTTAGATAAAGTAGGATGATTGATGAATGAGAAAACTTTTTATTAGATTAATGAAATCTATTCTCAATTTTGAATGAATGAGCATACTGCATATTCTTTGAAGAAACAGAAATTACACTTCAAAATTAAAATAAGAGACCAAGTTTGAATCCTTACCGGAAGAAGTTTGTATGAAGGATTTTGACAGCCTGTTGATAAAATCCTTGTATCCTTCAATTGTCAGATGAAGGTTGTCCTTCATATCTCCACTATTGTTTCCACCTACTGGTACCTTTCTCACATCTTGAAAATCATCCTTCACTTTAGGTTGAGGAGGACTTTTCTGAAATCTCCTTGACCTATTTGTATTAACACTACAATTAGTTCGAACGTTCGATGAGCATCTTGAACTGAATTTCCTGAAGAATTCACAGGGGTGAGTACTAAAACCGATAGGTTTAGACTTCCGAATGTTAGTTACACCTTTGAGTATTAAATCTAAGGTGTGCTGAAGTCGACCAAAGTAATTGTCATTCCGCTTCACTTTGCTCTTCCGTTGAACATGTCCTTTTGAAACACAAAAAAAAGACATACTTTCTGATCACCAGGGTGATTAGAGTATGTAGCATTAGTAACATCGTTAGAATATTTCTTTCTTCCATGAGATGTGGTAATTCCTTGATCAGTGGAGGAACCAAGCGCCTTCTTAGCGATAGGAAGGGTTTGCAGTTTAGCTTCTGAAGCTGGTTTCATTAGAGAAACATGATTAGAACTAGCCATGTTTTTAAAATCACAACAGAATCAGAGGTAATTGGTATGACTGACTCCTTTGAACAACCTTCGATAGATTACACAATAGTCGTTCTATTTCAAGGGCTTATTCCTTGAGTTTAGCCTCGAGTAAGATTCGGGAGGAACAAACTACAACATTTTCCTCACGAAGAACCCTTAAATGGGAACCACGATCTTTTATCATACCAACCATTGTATTGACTTTGTGTTTCAGCCTATTGATTTCAACTACCTGGATTCTGACAAGTTTTAGAATCGATGCACTTTCTTGGGATGCTTCCCTTTCTACCTCAGAATCAGATTCTTCAATAAAATAATCAGGGTAACACATGTCAATACAATTTTGTTTCGTAAGAACAGAATGTTCATCTATATATAAAATTGACAAGTTTTTCTTTTTAAAAGACTTCATAGAGTCTCTGGTGATGCGTTTTTCAGAGATAGTGTTTATGTCCATAGAGTCAGATTGCTACAAACACAGACTTATGAGGTCTTAAACGTGTTTGTCGGCTCTGATACCAAATTGAAAAAGCGGGGGTCTAACAACCACACCCAATATTTCGTTTCGGCAATCTGTATGGACTAACTCCAATGTAATTCCAAGAGAATCAACTAGACAGTCAGACTCAATCAAGGATAATATATCTAAGAGTTATATCTCAATTTCTCAAATCAATCTGCAATCAAACAGATAGAAATTTGTGAGCCGAAGTAATAAGAGAAATAACTTGGATGGTACCAAAGAACAATATCCAAGCGTCAAACAATTTCAATCAACAACCAAAGGTTGGATTCACCAATTGACTGAACTACACACAACCTGTGATATTTCAATTATATAGAAAATATAATGCGGAAAAGAAATAACACAGACACCATAAATTTTGTTAACGAGGAAACCGCAAATGCAGAAAAACCCCGGGACCTAGTCCAGATTTGAACACCACACTGTATTAAGTCGTTACAGACTTTAGCCTACTACAAGTTAACTTCGGTTTGGAATGTAGTTGAGCCCTAACCAATCTGACACTGATTAAGGTACAGTCGCGTTCCTTACGCCTATGAATCCCAGCAAGACTCTATGCATTTGATTCCCTTAGCTGATCTCACCCACAACTAAGAGTTTCTACGAACCAAAGTCGGAGACTTGATAAACAAATCTGTCTCACGCAAAAAAGTCTATTGAATAGATAAATATGTCTCCCACAGAATACCTACAAGTTTTTGTTCCGTCTTTTGATAAATCAAGCTGAACATGAACTAATTGATACACCAGACTTATAGTCCGGAAGAACAGCCTAATAATATCAATCACCTCACAATAATCTTAACCGTATAGTAGCGGAACAAGATATTGTGGAATCACAAAGAATAAGACGGAGAGCTTTGTGATTACTTTTCATCTTACCCATCGGAGATTAAATCTCGAGCAAATGTTAGAGAAGATAGTACTCAATACGATAGAACAAAGTAAGATCAGAACACGCAACTACAGAGAAAATAGTTGGGTCTGGATTCAGAATCTCAATGAAGTCTTTAAGTCGTTAACCTATAATGGTTTTAGGAAAAACCTAGGTTAAAGGATAATCGACTCTAGTCGCAACTAGTATCACACATGAGGTGTGGGGATTAGGTTTCCCAGTTACTAGAGTTCTCCCTTATATAGTCTTCAAATCAATAGTTCCCGGACTTCAACCGTTGAATCAGTACGCATACAGGTATGCATAATAATTTTCCGGAATTGGAATACACATGCAACAGTTAGCATAGAAGTACGCATATTGTGCTATATATAATCAAAGGTTAATTGAAACATTGAAACATTCTTGGAAGACGAGAATAAATGTCTCACACAAACTATTAGCTTCAAAACAATTTTCAAGTGATCGAATGATCAATATGAAACATTACGAGTCTACATCAAATGATTGTCTCATACGAATCATGTAAGATGTTACCAGGTGATTTTCACATTATCATCTTTTGACTTTCGTCAAGAATAAAAGATGAACTTGGCTAAAGCGAAATCTTACCAACACATATTTCGAGAAGTATGTAAGTGAGTTAAACTCAGCTCGAAAAATCATATGTGTATAACGCAAAGTCTATATAGCTATACGACTTTTGTCTCAGTAGGAGATAGAATAGAAATAGACTTCTGAGTGATAGATGAGTTCAAGTCTCCACATACCTTTTGTTGATGAAGTTCCACAAGCTCCCCTTAGTAGTTCTTCATCTTCAATCGATGAATGTCGTGAAGTATAAAGCTCAACCACACATTCTATCCTAATCCGAGACATAACTATAAGTAGACTAGAAATCAAGACTTATAGTTTTGACAACTAAACTTGACAACAAGCTTGAGATATCAACGCTTGCGAGTTCGACCGAGAAGTGCTCTAACAATCTCCCCCTTTGTCAATTTTAGTGGCAAAACTATCAATACATTTGGATTTCAAAAAATAAATAAATTAACGTTTGTACCTCCTATTCCACATCCCTAATCTTCAACATTACTCTAAATCTTCGTCACTTCCAAGTACTCCAATGATCCCAAAGGTTGTAAGTTTAACATCATCGTCGTTGAAAATCCCTAGCTATAACAATAAGAAAACAATAGTTCTCAATCATTGTTATACAGTGTCATAGTATCATTATATATCGTCAAAGTTCAATTGTATCACAACTTCAACAACAATACTATGGTGATATGTATCGCTCCCCCTTAGTCAATACTCCATCTCACATGGAAACCACCCACCCTACATAATGATCCGAAAACCATATGTATTTTTAGTGTGAACTACATATTAATTCTCCCCCTTTTTGTCAATAAAATTAGCAAAGGTACAAGAACGGGATCCTAATGAAATTTCCGAAAGATACATTTCATGACCAAAAGAAAGAACACACATCATCTTATTTAGATGCAATCATAAAGCCGAAGATAAATGCATTCATCAAGGAGTTTAAAGATACAAGATAACACCTATAATATTCCATATCTGCGCTCCCCACAAAGATTTGGCAGTTAAACGCAAGTTCAAAAAGAACTCTCCCCCATAAAATGTCATTCCCAAGGGAACAACAAGAGCGACCTTAATTTCGAAAGAAAAGAAGGATTTCTTTGGACAAAAAAAATCACATACAAGCATGAATTTGAATCCAAAATATTAAATTAACTACAAGAAGTTCATGATTAATTTAACCAAAACTGCTCAACACAAGTAAACTTATGGAGACTTAAGAGCGCTCAATTAGATTAATCACAAGTAAACCCATAATTAATCTAATCGAAATACACAATCAAACTAATCACAAAAATAATCAATTTAATTGGTCATACTCACATAAGAGAGCCTATGGAGCAATGACTAAGTTAATCATGAAAACAATCAACCCAGTCATGAACGCTCAAACATAAGAAGACTTTTGGAGTCATAACTAAATAACCAAACAAGATGATTAATTTAGTTCAAAATGCTCAACATAAAGTACCTTACGGAACAACAACAAGGCTAATCATAAAAATGAATCAAATTGGTTGTTTCGTGTTCAACATAAGACACATTATGGAGCCACACAGTAATTCATAAAATATGGATCAGGGAAGATCAATTACTGCGGAATATACAAGGATTCATTCTATTTGTCATCACTATTTGCATAACGACATTTAATAGACATATTCCTTGCAAACAAAAGATTTTAACCTATCTTCCATCAATAATTGACAATATAGGCTTAACTTTTGTATTTGTCAAAATTCCATTCATTCTTTCATCAATACATGCATATCAATTCATGAACGACTTTACTTTTGACAAGATATGGGACAATCAAGTTCACAGACGCAAACACACATATCCCATAACAATATTGCAATATATAAAACCATAAAGATTAATACTGCAAAAATCATCTTCCAAACAATTTTAGAATTTAAACCAATAAATCTAAAAACATGAAGATGAAAACGTTGGACATAGCTATGTGTAATCACAATAATGGCTATTCCAACCTCTAGTAATTCTTCTAAACAAAAACAGAAAAATAGAAGATTTACTAGATGTTAAGACCTTTGAAGAATTCTTTATCGTCCCCGAACTCCTTGTCGTCAACATCCATTGGAACATAAGGTTAATTAAGGTAGGAGTTTATATCAATAAACCTTCTTGGCTGATGTTGTCGAACCAGGGCCTTCTGAATCTCACGAGTCCTATATACAAAAGCCTTTATTTGTTGAATCTCCTTTCGCATCTCCTTCAACACTTCAAGAACATCAGAAAACTTCTGAGAATTTGAAGGAACGGCTCTTGGATTCCTCACATTCCTTCTTTTTCTTTTCAATGTCGGAGCTAACGGAGATTTTTCTTTTTCCTTCATGACTGATGGCTTAACAAATCATATTAACATCTTTTCCATCAGAAGACATCATGCTTGGAGTATCCATACATATGGGTTTGTGAGAGGAAATCACAAATTGCTCAACAAGTAGTCTTGAGATAAAAAGAAGTCACAATGAAGGAAAACAGGAATGTAGGGTTTCGAAACCTTTAACTAGGTTCGTATACGATCAACTCTTGACCCTATGAAGAGTAGAATTGTCGATAATACCCTTTCTTTTTTTTTGATAGACAAAACGAAGAAAACTAAGAAAAAAAAAAATTCCTAAAGCCTGAGTAATACAATATCATTGTCTCTTTTGATCAGGCACATGAGACAAGATTTCCAAATCAACACAATCAAGTTGCGTTGTGGTGAACAACAATTTGTCCACCATTTTCCTCTTGAGAGGAATCCTCAGACTTCTGTCTATCAAACCGACTCGACCATACTTTGTTCTCTAATGGTCTTGGTTTATCCTTGGAAACTAACTTCTTAGACGAAGATAAGATCCTACATACCTCAGCGGTCTTCTGAACAAGTTTAAGCTTCCTTGCTAAATGATGTGCTCTTCGTTGAAGTTTGTTGACGTGTCTCAATTGGTGTTTGTACTTGTAACACCTTGAAAGTTCATGACCCGTTAGAGAAAAATACGAACACGTCAAACTAGGATAAAAATCAGGTTTCTGAGATGTGCACAGCTAGACACATGGTGGAACCTGAAACATTGCAAACCAAGTTTCCAAGAAATTGGTCAATTTTTTCTTCCATATTAATTAGATTATCTTCTGAAAGAATATTGAAATTTATGTATGTATTGCTACAGTTATCAAAATCAATATTTTCACCAAGAAGTGCAACACTTGATTTCTCGTCTTCATTAGAATCATAGCTGTCAGACATTTCATCAAGAGTTGCAGCAAGACCTTTGTTCTCTCAGTGTATTTTCTACGATTTGGGCACTCATTTGCAAAATGACCAAATCATTTACACTTTAAGCACTGAGTCATATCCTCATCATCAGTTTCATCTGTTTCCCTGTTTTTAAAAGGAATACGATTATGAGGTTTAACTGATGCTTTAGGCTTATCTCTGGAGAACCGTTTACTTCTCTTCAACAGAAGATCTCTAAATTGTCTTGTGATCATTGAGACTGACTTGTCAAGATCTTCATATGATAAATCTGTCTCAGAATGATCATCTTCTGAGATATACACTTTTTTACTCTTATCAAGTAATTTAGTGTCCTTTTGTGCTTTGAACGCAACATCCTTAGTTTTGGATGAATGTTCGTGATCAAAGATCTTACGCTTCCCAACCAGCGTATTTCTGGAAAGATTATCGAGGTTATTTCCCTCAATGATGGCATGCTTCTTAGAATCGTATCTAGATGGCAGCGATCTGAGAATTTTCATCACAATTTCCTTTTCAGGAATAGTCTTACCCAATGCAAAAGATGCATTAACAATTTCAGACACTCTGTGATTAAACTCATCAAATTTTTCTTCATCTGCCATAAGAAGGTTTTAAACAATCGGAATTAAGGTTTTGAAGCCTAGCTTCCTTTTCACTGGAGTTACCTTCGAATACGATTTCCAAGATATCCCAAGATTCTTGCGACTTAGTGCAATTAGTCACATGGTTTTGAAGATTTGGGGTAATGGCATGTATGATCGCATTTAAACTGTCGGAGTTCTGATTTGCAGCAAGTATCTCAGCAGGGTTGTATTCACCAATAGGTTTGGGAACGTTTACATCTCCAACTGCCACAACGGGAGGATCATAGCCATTAACAACATATACCCATGATTGAAAATCACGCGCTTGAATAAAATATCGCATAGAAATTTTCCACCATAAGTAATTAGAGCCATCGAAGACTGGTGGTACGTTAATAGAGATATCACCTCTGTCCATAGAGTCAGATTGCTACAAACACAGACTTGTGAGGTCTTGAACGTGTTTTCCTGTTCTGATACCAATTGAAAAAGCGGGGGTCTAACAACCACACCCAAAATTTCGCTTAGCAATTTGTATGGACAAACTCTAATATACTTTCTAGAGAATCAACTAGACTGTCAGACTCAACCTAGATAAATGTATATCAAAGAGTTTATATCTCAATCTCTCGATTTGATCTTTACTCAAGCAAATAGAAATCTGCGAGTCTTTATCAAAAAGAGATAACTTGGATGGTACCAAAGACCAATATCCAAGTGTCAATCAATTTAAATCAACAACCAAAAGGTTGGATATTCTAATTGATTGAACAACGCACAACCTGTATTATTTCAATTATATAAACAAATATTATGCGGAATAGAAATAACACAGACACCAGAATTTTGTTAACGAGGAAACGACAAATGCAAAAAAAACCCGGGACCTAGTCCAGATTGAACACACACTGTATTAAGCCGCTACAGACACTATCCTACTCCAAATT
This sequence comes from Papaver somniferum, assembly GCF_003573695.1. Taxonomy (NCBI): domain Eukaryota; kingdom Viridiplantae; phylum Streptophyta; class Magnoliopsida; order Ranunculales; family Papaveraceae; genus Papaver; species Papaver somniferum. The sequence goes on from NC_039364.1 coordinate 27,213,674, forward strand.
AACTTCGGTCTGGACTGTAGTTGAATCCCAATCAATCTCACACTGATCCAAGGTACAATTATGCTCCTACGCCTCTGATCCCAGCATGATACTGCACACTTGATTCCCTTAGCTGATCTCACCCACAACTAAGAGTTGCTACGGCCCAAAGTCGAAGACTTTAATAAACAAATCTGTATCACACAGAAAAGTCTACGGTAATAGATAAATCTGTCTCCCACGAATATATATACGAGTTTTGTTCCGTCTTTGATAAATCAAGGTGAACAGCAACCAATCAATAATACCATACATATATTCCCGAAGAACAACTTAGTATTATCAATCACCTCACAATAATCTTAATCGACGCCGCGAAAAAATATATTGCGGAATCAAAAACGATGAGACGAAGTTTTTTTGTGATTACTTTTTATCTTGCCTATCGGAGATAAAAATCTCAAGCCAATTATTACAATTGTACTCGTACGATAGAAACAACAAGATCAGATCACACAACTACGATAAAAGTAGTATCAGTTTGGCTTCACAATACCAATGAAGTCTTTAAGTCGTTAACCTGGTTTAGGAGAAGAAACCAAAGGTTAAAGGAGAATAAACTCTAGCTTAGCACAACTAGTATCACACAGAATGTGTGGGGATTAGGTTTCCCAGTTGCTAGATTTCTCCCTTATATACACTTTCAAATCAGGGTTTGCAATCAATGTTAGCTTAGTAACAAAGCATTCAATATTCACCGTTAGATGAAAACCTGATTAGATTCAATCTAATATTTCTCAACCGTTAGATCGAAAACTTAGCTTGTCGCACACAAATGAAATGTCCAATTTTGGGTTTATGAACCGTACCCAAACATTAACATTTGTTGGTTCAACAAGTCAACCAAAAGGTTTGCCATATGATTACTCTCATATCAACCTTATTCTTCTTCACTATAACTAGTTCAAATGACTCAAATGAACTAGTTAGAGAGTTGTTCAATTGCAAGGAAATATTATGTAACTACACAAGACACAATTGAAACAAAATCGGTTTGATTCACTCGAATTGGTTCATGAACTTTATAGCCACGGTTTCCCAAAGCATTCCTTGGTTTATTTAAACATTAGTTCAAGAACAACCGACTTTAGATATAACCTGCTCAAGTTCGCGGACTGGGTTCGCGGACTTAAGCTCATGGAAGGAGTACACAAACTCCAGCAGACAATCTCGGACCGAGAAGTTCCGCAAGTTCGCGGACTGAGTTCGCGGACTTGGCTCATGCCACTTCCATTTCTATTTATCAAAAAAGTTCGCAAACTTTGGTTCAAGGAATAAGGACTTATGCATATATGTGCTTCCACAACAATGCTTATATCCTACCAATGGTTATGTAATCTAAACTCTCATTTCAATCATTGAAACATTCTCAGAGAACGTTATATAGCCGTTATTCACAGATCATTTTTCGTCAGAACAATTTTCAAAGTGATTGAAACATAACATGACTTTCGTCACTTGGTAAAGATGGATTCGGTTAAAGCGAAAGCTTACCAACACACATTTCGAGAAATAGATAGGCGAGATAAACTCGGCTCGAAATAGCAAATGTGTATAATGAAAGTCTATATATCAAAATGAATTTTGTCTCAAGAGTATGAGATATAGTAAATAGACTTTTGAGTGACAGATAAGTTCAAGTCTCCACATACCTTTTAATCGATGAAGATCCACCAGTTCCTTGAGTAGTCCTTCATCTTCTAAGATGATTGCCATGGAGTCTTGAGCTCGACTACACTTTTTATACTAATCCAAGACCTTAGCTCTAATAGGCTAGTAATCAAGACTTATAGTTTTGATCACTTATATTAAAAAACATGCTTGAGATAGAAACCGCATGCGAGTTCGACCGAGCAATGCTCTAACAGATATAACAATACCATGATCTTATATTGGAGTCGTCTTCGGTTTCAAAATGTATAATTACATGTCTCTAATGTTCCATGCATCTCGTAAGACAAGCACCTAACCCAAGCCGTCAAGCGTACCTTAACATCCTCGTCCGATGACCCATATCGACTGTAATACCATCTATATGACCCAACTCTACACCGATATAGTCTTCACTTAACTATTGCAGTTATCAAGTCATCTGATGTTTCCTGAGAGGTCACTCATCTCTGATTACTCTCGAACGAGCATGTTTAATTGTAAATATTTTTGCCGACTATGGAGCCTTATCTTGAAAAGGCCTCATTATTAGTCAAGTTCATATATACCATTATTCATATTCTATTTATGAACCTTACATATTAAAATGGGTATTATGATACCACCACCTTTAATTTGGAGTCGTCCATGGCTCCGGAATGTAAAACCTAGATCTCTGATGTATTCTACCACTCATGAGATCAGAACCTGACCCAAACCTTTGAGGTACTCCCTCACCCTCGATGAGCGACCCTTCGTCGGCGCTGATATTATCCGTAATGATCCGGCCCTGCATTGATACTGTCCCTACTTAGCCGTTGCGGTTATCCGACAATGTGAAATTTTCAACGGGAACCGCTAAGATTATCCAGTAGCATCTTCCCAGCAGTTCACCCATCTAAGGATTACTCCTGAGCATACGATAAACATTTTTGTCAACCCTGAAAGCATGGTGTTTGTTTTAGCATATGTTGTTAATTATATCCCATTCGACCAACCAACGCTAAATATTGGGTGTTACAATCTCACCCCCTTAGATTGGAGTTGTCCCCGGTTTCAAAATATACAGCCGACAACGTTCACTGCCACTCATGAGAACAATATCTATCCCAACCCCTGCAACGTACTCTCTCACCATCGATAGGTAGCGGTTGGTATCCTGACTTATAAGCAATTTATAAACATTTTATGATATACTATTTGACGCATAAGCGATTTATAGAAGTTATTTTATTTCACAATTCTATACTAGTTTCTTGCTTTGTGGTTTCAAAAGTTGAAAATCAACTTTTTAAGTAGTTGCCCAATACCGGAAGCACAAGCACCCATTGGGTAACAAGTGGGTAGTTTCAATAACATAAGCACTTCAGCTACTTCAAAAGTAGAAGTAAATCCCAAAAGTCGGAAGTAAAAGTTTGCTTTTATAATAAGAGCCTCCAATTATTTTTATTTTTAAAAGTAATTTTAAAATTAGTGTTCCAAAAAATTTTAGATTAATATTTCTTTTTGCTTTTCCCGAGATTTTACGTAAAAAAATTCTAGTCATATGTGGATTTTTGTAAGCGGGCACTAAATTCTATGAGAAATTACAAATCTAGGGGTAAAAGCTAATTTAATTTCCCATGAAATTTAGTACCCCTGTAGTAGCTGTTAGAGCACTGCTCGGTCGAACTCGCAAACTTTGCTATCTCAAGCTTGTTTGTCAAGTTTAGTTGTCAAAACTATAAGTCTTGATTTCTAGTCTACTTATAGTTATGTCTCAGATTAGGATAGAATGTGTAGTTGAGCTTTATACTTCACAGCGTTCATCGATTGAAGACGAAGAACTACTAAGGGGAGCTTGTGGAACTTCATCAACAACTTGAACTCATCACTCAGAAGTCTATCTACTCTATCTCCTATTTGAGACAAAGTTATATAGCTATATAGACTTCGATTATACACATTTGATATTTCGAGCTGATTTTATGATAGGTGTTGTAAACGCCTTAATATTTATTTATTGTTTATACTTTCTTTGCGATTTTTTGTGTGAATTATGTATCTTATGTTTGGTTTTGAGTTTATTAGGTGCAACGAAGTCATTATGAGCAAAAGAAGGAGAAAATGTCTATTTGGAGTGTAATGAGCAAAAAGGTCAATTCACAGGCGAGAGATACTTGGAGCGGGCTAGGTTGCGCAAGAAGGAGGTGAAGAATGTACTGTTAGTTCCCGAGAACTGACAGTTGAGTTGAACAAAGATTTAAGCTGTCGGTTATTTGGAACTGACAAGCATAATATTTTCGGATTGCTCTTATCCAGCAACTGGGTGCCGATAACAACTTCCTTTACACGCTCATATTCAGAGAGAATCATTCTTTATCTCATTCTTCTCGGCGGCTGCTGTGTGTCTGAGAGCCACAAAAATTCAGAGATATGAGTGAGTTATTCAGAGAGAGACGGTTGCTTATTAATTGGTCGGAGAATCAGTGAAAGAAATTGATGTAGAGATGTTGCAAGGATTCAGATGGGTTTTGAGTTCGAGCAGCTGCAGATTGATGCAAAGAAATTGTTAAGGGTTTGACATCGATGGAAGCAGTGAGCAGATGGGTTCGAGTGCGTGAAATTCAGAGAAATCAGAAGAGATTCATGGGATTTTAGGTTCGATTTTGCTGTTGGTTCAAGAGACTTCAGGTGGATGTGAAAGCTACAAATGGGTCTAGATGAGAAGCTTGAACTTGAGGGCTGGATTTGGAGTTCTTGAGCTGTGGAATTGAAAGTCTATGAAATGGAGATCGATCTGGTGGTGGCTTAATTGAGATTAAGGGTTAGTTGGTGGTATCTGAGATGAAGCTGCCATGGTTGTTGCTGTTGTAAAATGGCTTAAGGCAAAGAGCTGTGTTGTTGGTTGCAGGTTAGGGTTCAGATTTGAGCTCAAGGTTTAGATGGGTTTGTGGCAATCGATGAGACTGTTGAGTTAAGGAAGGTGGAAGCAACGTTGAAGTGGTCGTGGTGGTTGAGCTGGTGCAGCTGGAGTTACAGGTGATGCTGCAATAATTGTAACCACTAAATGGAGTCTGGTGATGACTGTGTGGTTGTCATGAGGATATTTAGAGGATCTAAAATGGATGGGAAGATGAGCAAATGGAAGTGGCTAGGGATGTGAAGTGAACTGCAGATGAGGTTGCAGGGTTAGTGATAAGCAGTCGGTTTGAGGTGAACTCAGAGATGCAAACTGGTTCTGGTGGTTGTGTTACTGAAGGGTGCAGGCTTGTAAGCTGAGTAGGTGCGATGAAGGTGCAACGAAAGAGTTGAAGTTGCTACTAGTAAACCAATGTTGCTGCCATGGGTTGTGCTGCAGGTGGGAGCTGAAGGAATGGTTAAAAATGCAACAGTGACAGTGGACATGAAGCTATGAGCTATCGTAAATTTCAGGAATATAAGGGTAGTCTTGTTGTTGTATGCAAAAGAACAAGGTATTGGAAGAAGTGATGTTGTAGCCAAAGCAGAGAAGCTGAGTCACTGGAGTTGCAGTTGGTAATGCAGTGAGAAGTAATGATACAGAGTTACAAGGCATGAGAGGTGTTAGAAGGTTATTGGCTCAAGGAAGTGAATCTGATTTTGTTGGATTTGAGATAGTACCAGTATTAAAGCCACTAGTGCTAGTGAAATTGCAGGTGCAGTTGTAAGTGTGTTGAAGTGGGAACTGCAGGGTCGATTGAGCTTGGTTGCAGTTGAACCAAGAAGCTGAAATGGAGTTGCTGCTAATGATTGAATGGATGGATGTAATGTGCAGGTAAGATATCACTGTTGTTGTGGCATGGAGGTGTCATTGAAGGTTAGAATGCTTCAACAGAGGAGTACACTGTCAGTTCCATGGGACTGACAGTTGAACCGAGTTGACTCAATCCAATGAGACAGGTGATCTGGTTAGATGGACTTGGATCTGGGCTTGGCTGATGGGTGTTTTAGGAGCGGGATTTTGGCAGAAGATGGTGCGACCTAAGTGAAAATCAGGGAAGGAGAGAAAGTTTATAAGGGTCTCATATTCTATTGGATCTTATCTTCTTTTCTACTTTTGTTATAGGGTTTAGAAACATGAAAGCTTTTCTTTTTCTTCTTGTTATGAACTCCATGAGCATGAGTACTTAATTTTCTTTTGGTTATGCATTAGTTGGATTTCATATAACATGGTTCTTTGATTCAATATATTAGTTTTGTCTCATATTTATCGTTCATGATTCTCTGGAAATATAGTTATATGATTGACGTATTATAACATGATTGAGTATTTGTTTTGTCAAGTTGAAAATTGGTAGAACTCATATTCATATCTAGAGCTAATTTAGGGTTATTCATCAAGCGAAAATCCTTGAATAAAAGTAGCACAAATATGGTTATTGGTTGTAGTGATGCATCCTAGTAATCATATGTGAATCGTGACCTTTGTTAAATTGTTTGCGCAATGTATTTCAGTTGCATTGATTAACCTTATTTCATGAATCTTAATGCTCCATGGGAGTTGAATTTGATTAGCGCAAGGCATTAGGTTATTATTTTAGAGAGAATTCATATTCGCATCTTTTAATGTGTTTGTTGATGACAAGAGGAAATTAGCGGGATATCCTTTCGACAAGGTATTCTTGGGCTTTTGATAATGAGAGATTAAATATCAATTCTATTTATTAAGACAAGAACATGTTAGTGAATGAAAACGAAATCCTTAACCAATATCTTTACATCTTGATTTGAGTGTTTGCTTTGCTTTATTTGTTTTTGGAATAACTTAGTTTATAAAATTCATAAAATCCCCCCATTGTTTTATATAGGAAACCGAAACATATTGACAACCTAGTCCTCTCTGTGGGAACGATCCTTTCTTACCCTTGCTATATTATATATTTTGAGTACTGAGAAAGTAATTTATTTTTCACGCATACGACAGCGATCAAATATTGGCCCCGCTGCCGGGGAGGCAGCGGTTGTCACTTCTTTTTGGTTGCTTATTTTTAGTTTTGTTTTTAGTTTTTATTATTTTCTGGTTTTGACGTAGTTTTGAGAACTCTTGTTTCAGGTACTTATTGTCACATGAAAGGAGCATACTGGAGCAATGGATACGGTTTTCAACCTCCTCAACACTATGACGATTGCCCACCATGTACGGAATACAATCGCAACCAATTTATTGGCTATGATCAATATCCAAGAGCTTATAGTGATTTTCATACATACCAACAACAACCTTGCAGTGGGTATGTAAGTCAAGCACCTAGGTGGGACAATTATACTTCCAATTTGCTTTATCCGAGATGTATGAATGCTATAAATGGACTGAACATCGCACAAACCAATCTCTGCAACACTTTTTCTTACCTGACTCCGGATCGTAGTTATGATCATTCACCCATTCAAAGGGAAGAGTCATGGGAAAGAGAACCTATTGTAGTCAATGGTGGTAAGCGTGTGAACGTCAGGAAACTTGCACAGAAACTATATAAGTTGGAAGATGAGGGAACCTCGGAAGAGCTTGTCGCAGAAATTAGTAGGACCATTCATATGAACTTAAACGACATCGTGATAAAGGATGGGAAACCGATGAAGATTCTTATTATGGTGAGTCTGAAAATGAAGATGATTGTGTTGAAAAGGACCAATCTTTGGAGATATTTGATGACATTAGTGTAGTTGAATCAACTCTTGATCTTTATAATGATCAAGCACCTATTCAAAAGGTACACGAGTATGATGAAACTAGTATTTTACAGAATTTCCTTACAACAAGATTTGAGTCTAATAAAGAGGAGTACGTTGAGAATGAGACCATTATGACAAATATTGTGGAAGACCCAATTGAGCTTGCAAAGGATTGTAATGAAGATGTTGATGTTGAGACTTTGGTTAAGGCAGAAACGGACGAAGAATGGTTGCAAGGTTTGATAGAGGACCACGATATGCAAGAGATAAGTAATTCATGTGAATTCTTTAAGGATGAAGAGGATACCATAACACAAGAGTTGCAAGGTTTGTCTAACCCTTTGCCTATTAATCCTTCTCCCTTACCTCTTATTGGATTGAATGTATGTGCTTCCAGAATATTGTTAAATGACTTTGTTTCTTGATATCCTCCATTAGAAACATTTGATTCTCATACTACGGATGTTTGCAAAGAAGAAACCATAGAAGTTCCTAATTTTTCTGTTCTGTATACACTTCCAAGTGTAAACAAGAATAAGTGTGGGGGAAACTTCTATCGGTTAATAGCTTCATTTTTGTTTTATCGTACTAATATTTGTGTGAAGTTAATATTTGCAAAACAGGTTATATGGAAGGATCCCCAACTTTTCAGATTATTGGTGTATGGGGAATTCGTCTTGCAAGTCGGGCTGAAGACTTTAAACCAAGCGCTGCATGGGAGGCAACCCACTAGTTTTGTATCTCTTATCTTTTAATATTTCTTGTCTTGTTTTTATTTATTTTCTTGTCTTGTCTTGTTTTTACTTTTTATGACTTGTCGCATATCATTATAAGATTTCCCACCTTGACTTTCTTTGGACGATTCAATTTACATTGAGGACAATGTAAAGCTTAAGTGTGGAGGAGTGGTTAAGCATTTGCATTGTAAAATTTTCAAAATTTTCAACTTTTGTGTAAATTAGTGAATAAAAAACTCCAACTTGTAGTTAGTTTAGAGTCAAATAGTATACATGTCGCTAAGATTACATCGAGATTTCTCATAAGAGTGACTGAACTTAGAGATGACAGAGAACGTGATCAGGTTTCTTACTTGTATGAGAGTTAAAGTTGGATTTAACCATGCCAGTGGCAAATGAGGTGCAGACTGAATTCGGTATTAGAGTTGTGGTCCCTTATAGTGGAGACTACCCATGTTACATCATGAGAGGCACCGACCTTCACTTCTTTGTACCTGTCTAAATTTGTGCTTTTAGAGTGTCACCGTACGTACACTCCAGGTAGAATGGTGAGCTACCCAACCTCCCACCAATATAAGCACTATTTTGATCTCTTGAGTGTTATTTTATAAATCATGATGGTGACACCATATTGCTAACTTACATACCACTTGTAATCTTGTTCGCAGTTATCACCATCCACTTTATCTCTCTCTACACCAACAGGTCCATATAAACACCATCATCATCAACAAGAGGAGCATCACAAATTCGAAGGAAAGTTGAAGACGTTCAAGGTTTACAAGCAACGGTACAGAAATGAGCAGATTTCAGATTCAAGTAAAGCAACAAGACAAGGAGCAGAATTTTTACAAGTTGAAGATTTATGTACAAGAGCGAAGATTTTCAAGATGAGAATTCAAGAAGTTTATGATATCGAGACATACAAGTTGTGAAGAATTAAGCGATAAAGTACTTACACCATGGCCTTTGTACTTGCATTTTTATTTTTATTTTCAGTTTATGTTTATTTCTCTTGTCTCAATAAAAAAAAATTAAAAAAAAAGGACTTGGTCATCATTATGCTAGGTCCCTAGTTACAAAAAGAAAAGAAAAAAAGGACAAGAGAAAATTCATTGGGTTCATCATTAGTTTTAATATTTTGTTTGTTTTCTTTTTGTATTTACTTTATTTATCTTGCATATCAAAAAAAAAGAACAAAAAAAAAAAAAAAAATCATTGCATCATATTTTGGATGTATAGTTCATTTTTAGTTTTGTATTCTTTCAATAAAGCCAATGGAAGAAGAAATATCCATAATGAAGTTTCAAGCAATAAGGAATTTGAGGAAAAAATCATTGTAGATGGTGGATTTTCGACAAGGGCTAAAATCGTAAACTCATAATTATACGAATCTCTGATCCAGCAATCAGACGTGAGTATTGAGACACGGGTCTCTCATCGAATTCTCAACGGAGAGTACTTTCTCTCGGAGTACATGTAGATATGTAGTCTCACGACTGGAAAACGGCATATCTCATGAATACTGAACACTTTCAGTGATTATTTCTATATAGTATCACGAGATGAACGGCTCCTAGACAGCTTGCTCTTCTAGTACAGAACGATAACGTCTTCGGGAACAAACAACGAGTTTACCCTGACTATATAAAGGATATGACTTACCGACAAGCTCATATCGGGATAATTAATGCTCCTAGACAGCTTGCTCTGCTAGTATAGAGCCACAAAGTTAATTATTCCTAATTAAGATTAATTATGCTGTGACATTCACTACTGAATTCCCAGAATAATCTATTATTGCTCCTATTCCATGGTCGAATCCACGACTGGTCCCATGGAATGACAATAACAATTGCTCCTATTCCATGGTCGAATCCACGACTGGTCCCATGGAATGACAATAACAATTGCTCATATTCCATGGTCGAATCCACGACCGGTCCCATGGAATGGCAATAAACAATTGTTCTGATTTTATGATCGAATCCATGGCTTGATCTCATAGAATAACAATAACTATATTATCTCATTACTCCGATTTCATGATCGAATCCACAACTGGTCTCATAAATGGTAATAGATAAAACTTAATTACTCTGATTCTATGGTCGAATCTACGATCCCATGGAATGGTAATGCTCACTTTATTATTCTGAATTCGTAGTCGAATCCTCAGCTGATCCTATGAATTAATAATAAACATCTTATTACTCAGTTTTGTGAATTATTCTCAACTGAATTCCAAAATTAGTAATAAATAATCAACAACCGGGCGTCTGAGCTACCTCTAAGTAAGTCCCGATTCAAATGGTGAAAGTGTATTCAACGACGATACACTAATAGTCACCACACGAACGAGTATTTCAAAATACAACGAAACGATGAACCTATGCAAAATAGGGAAGAAAATACAAATAATTAAAAATATTGACCAGGGTGCTGGGAGCACTGACACACGACCGACCGACCGTGTCGTGGTCAATCCCACGCCAGTTTTATATTTTTAATGCATTTTTATTATTTTCCATGATTTGATGAAAATTTTCTCATTTTATCAAATCTCCTTCGTCTCGAGGAAACTCCTCGGTTTCATGGTATTTTCATAAATTTGTAAAAAATAATATAAAATTAAGGAAAGAAGTGTGGGGGGTGACCGCTGGCCAACCGGCCATGCCTTGGTCCCAGCCGGCCCCACACCTCACGGTTCCTCATTATTTTATTATTATTATTATTATTATTTCTCTAGTTTCATGAAAAAACTCATTGATTTCATGGTATTTTGCACAAATCATCAAATAATAAATAAAATTATGAAAACTTGTGGGACCGGGCCACTAGCCGTCCGGCCATGCCCTACCGGTCCCACACGCCCCTTGTTTTATTATTTTATTTTATTTTTCCTTGAATTTATCAAATTCCTTGATTTCATGGTATTTCTCTCAAATTAGGAAAAATTCCCTCAAATCGTGAAAAATACTTAAAAAATATAAAAAATTATGAAAACTCATGGGACCGGGCCCCTAGCCGGCCGGCCACGCCCCCACGGTCCCACAAGCCCGTGTTTTTATTATTTTAATATTTTTTGCTTCCTTGAACTCATGAAAACTCCTTCAATTCATGGAAACTCCCTAAATTCATCAAATTTCTTAAAATTCTTCATAAAATCATCAAAAATATTATAAAATTAAGGAAATGGCATCACGGGACCGTGGTCACGACCGGCGGACCATGCCTTGGCCTGGGCGGTCCCACGCCTCCTTATTCCTTATTTTATAATTATTTTCCATCATCTCATGGTGTTTTCCTCAGTTTCGTCGAAACCCTAATTTTGGCATATTTTCTCGAATGGATGCTCAATTGCACGCCAGAAAATATCAAAATTCTCAGGACTGAGACGCGTACGCCTTGGGGACACGAGCGCGCTATCTTGACCGACCAAGATTGGCTCTTTGGCTTACAGAAGCCGGTCCCATCAAGTTTCATAGTTTTGACCTAATTTGCACAATTGCACGTATTAGGTCCAAGACTCTTCCAAACACTTTGGATTTTCATGAAGTGATCATCAGGCGGTCACGTGACTACCCAGGGACGGTTTCATGACCCCATGGTCGGTCCCTCACTCCGTCATAATTAATTAGGTTTTCTCACCTAAGGCTCAGACGAGCATTTTCGAATAAATGATTAAACCAGCATTTAATCATTCTTTCACCAACAAATCGTCAACTCTTCAGGAGTTCTTCGTATTTGCTCACGTGAGCATATAGACACTACATGGTTGATCCACGGTCCCATGTAGTCGCTCCTTTCTTCGTTTCATGGTTAAATTTCTAACAAATCATGAATTGATCATCAATCGACCAAATTAGGGTTTCTGAGTCCAAGGACCATGCTTCCAGACTCCAACCTTAATAATTATATGACGACCTCATGGTCATTAATATTATTAAATTATGCTCGGTTCTACACCAGTACTTTAATTAATATTTTTGGTCATCATCAGATGAGTAACACTTGCTCGAATGATCAATATTTGCTCAAACCAAGGAATATTGGTTCAACAATCAACCAATATTCGACAATTCATCGAACGAGCAATACTTGCTCACCTCATCATGAGAATTATACCTCTGTATCAACAGACACGTTTAAGGTCATGAATCTCATAACATTTCATGTTCAACTCATCAAATACATGGACTCATCGTCCCATGAAGTCAACAACTGACTAACTAAAATCACGTCTGCCCTACAGACTCCACGATCACACGAGACATCAATCGTGTCACTTGGGGGATATCAACTAGGGTTTTGGTCTGGCGGTCTACGGCACGTGTGTTCATACACACGTTGGAATGTGAGCAAGTCGTGCAATCAGTTGAAGGAGTTCACAAAATAGTGGATAGAAAATCGACCAAGTCATCACACGATGAGCAACTAGTCTCAAACACGATTTCCATTTCCCACTCTTTCATCCCATCAACTGTCACACTTCACTGAATCATGGTGTCTAAAATTCCAGCAATATAAATAAGTCTCTGAATCATGATTGAATCATCAACATCAACAGTATCATCAATCTCAAGTCTCATCGACAACACGAGATCATAAACTCATCAATTGAGAAACTACTCTCAATTGAGCAATTTCAATCATTCAGAGCTTATCATATTCAGAATTCACCATTGATTCCACACATTTCCCAGATTTCCTCCTACAGATCAACCCATCCTCTCTTGTGACCGAATTTACTCTGGAACGGTCATTGTCTTGATTTAGGCCGGAGTACTACAGATTGATATCTCGAATCTAAAGCACCCCCTTTGCAGCGGTGCATATGTGTGAGGTTTAACATTTCTCTCGGTTCGAGGAGTCTCCTCCGTACGGTCGTCTCCTCAATTCCTTAAAAACCAGCAAATCGTTTTTCCCCATCTATAATCATATTGTCAAGATTCTACGAAGTTCAAGATTTCATCATCACTAGTTGAAGACCGAAGACGGAGGTGAAGACAAGGATTGAAGACTGAAGACGTTTCTATGGATGTTGTGAGAGTGGTGCTAACTTCACGTCGAACGGATAACGAGGTAAGTAAGCATATTCCCACCTTCGTTAAGTGGTTGATTTCTTTTCTTAGAGATCGTCAGAAAAAAGGGTTTTCAAAATGAATAAAACATGTGGGTTTTCAAAACAATTCGGAGGGTTTTACCTTCCTACTATTCAATGTGTCGCAGGATTCTCTCTTCATTCCTACCTGGACACATGTGTGACCCATAAAAAGCTATTTATTGTTGAGAGCAACTTCATAAAACCCTTTCTTGTGAGGCAGAGTCGAGACTTTCGATCACTCCAAACCCGAATTTCTTTCGATAAGGGATGGTTATTTCTTTCTCAACTTTTAAGAATGAGATTATGTTCATATATGTGTCTAACTTCTTATGACTAGTGTGCAGAATCTCTATGTCTTCTTAGCGCGTTGGATGCTATCATTTCGAAGAACTTGTAAGTTGGAAAAGTATGTTTTGTGGGTATACCTCTTGTAAACCCTCACAAGACTATAACTCGTCCACTAGGGACACCTAGGGGTTTAAAGGCTTGTTATACATGCTAAGTGTGACCGTAGCCTCGACGATACGGAGTTGTATGTATGTTTTAGAATTGTTTTGTTTAATTTGCTCGAGGACTAGCAAAGTTTAAGTATGGGGGAATTTGATACGTGTCGTAAACGCCTTAATATTTATCTATTGTTTATACTTTCTTTGCGAGTTTTTGTGTGAATTATGTATCTTATGTTTGGTTTTGAGTTTATTAGGTGCAACGAAGTCATTATGAGCAAGAGAAGGAGAAAACGTCTATTTGGAGTGTAATGAGCAAAAAGGTCAATTCACAGGCGAGGGATACTTGGAGCGGGCTAGGTTGCGCAAGAAGGAGGTGAAAAATGTATTGTCAGTTCCCGAGAACTGACAGTTGAGTGGAACAAAGATTTAAGCTGGCGGTTATTTGGAACTGACAAGCATAATATTTCCGGATTGCCCTTATCCAACAACTGGGTGCCGATAACAACTTCCTTTACACGCTCATATTCAGAGAGAATCATTCTTTATCTCATTCTTCTCGGCGGCTGCTGTGTGTCTGAGAGCCACAAAAATTCAGAGATATGAGTGAGTTATTCAGAGAGAGACGGTTGCTTATTAATTGGTCGGAGAATCAGTGAAAGAAATTGATGTAGAGATGTTGCAAGGATTCAGATGGGTTTTGAGTTCGAGCAGCTGCAGATTGATGCAAAGAAATTGTTAAGGGTTTGACATCGATGGAAGCAGTGAGCAGATGGGTTCGAGTGCGTGAAATTCAGAGAAATCAGAAGAGATTCATGGGATTTTAGGTTCGATTTTGCTGTTGTTGTTGGTTCAGGAGACTTCGGGTGGATGCGAAAGCTACAAATGGGTCTAGATGAGAAGCTTGAACTGGAGGGTTGGATTTGGATTTCTTGAGCTGAGGAATTGAAAGTCTATGAAATGGAGATCGATCTGGTGGTGGCTTAATTGAGATTAAGGGTTAGTTGGTGGTATCTGAGATGAAGCTGCCATGGTTGTTGCTGTCGTAGAATGGCTTAAGGCAAAGAGTTGTGCTGTTGGTTGCAGGTTAGGGTTCAGATTTGAGCTCAAGGTTTAGATGGGTTTGTGGCAAATGATGAGACTGTTAAGTTAAGGAAGGTGGAAGCAAAGCCGAAGTAGTCGTGGTGGTTGAGTTGGTGCAGCTGGAGTTACAGGTGATGCTGCAATGATTGTAACCACTAAATGGAGTTTGGTGATGATTGTGTGGTTGTCATGAGGAGATTCAGAGGAGCTAAAATGGATGGGAAGATGAGCAAATGGCAGTGGCTAGGGTTGTGAAGTGAACTGCAGATGAGGTTGCAGGGTTAATGATAAGCAGTTGGTTTGAGGTGAACTGAGAGATGCAAACTGGTTCTGGTGGTTGTGTTACTGAAGGGTGGAGGCCTGTAAGCTGAGTAGGTGCGATGAAGGTGCAGAGAAAGAGTTGAAGTTGCTACCAGTAAACCAATGTTGCTGCCATGGGTTGTGCTGCAGGTGGGATCTGAAGGAATGGTTATGTGAGCTATAGGAAATTTCAGGAATAGAAGGGTAGTCTTGCTGTTGTATGCAAAAGAACAAGGTATTGGAAGAAGTGCTGTTGTAGCCAAAGCAGAGAAGCTGAGTCACTGGAGTTGCAGTTGGTAATGCAATGAGAAGTTATGATACAGAGTTACGAGGCATGGGAGGTGTTGGAAGGTTATTGGCTCAAGGAAGTGAATCTGATGTTGTTGGAGTTGAGATAGTACTGGTATTGAAGCCACTGGTGCTAGTGAAATTGCAGGTGCAGTTGTAAGTGTGTTGAAGTGGGAGCTGCAGGGTCGATTGAGCTTGGTTGCAATTGAACCAAGAAACTGAAATGGAGTTGCTGCTAATGATTGAATGGATGGATGTAATGTGCAGGGAAGATATCACTGTTGCTGTGGCATGAAGGTGTCATTGAAGGTTAGAATGCTTCAACAGAGTACACTGTCAGTTCCATGGGACTGACAGTTGAACCGAGTTGACTCAATCCAATGAGACAGGTGATCTGGTTAGATGGACTTGGATCTGGGCTTGGCTGATGGGTGTTTTAGGAGCGGGCTTTTGGCAGAAGATGGTGCGACCTAAGTGAAAATCAGGGAAGGAGAGAAAGTTATAAGGGTCTCATATTCTATTGGATCTTATCTTCTCTTCTCTTCTACTTTTGTTATAGGATTTAGAAACATGAAAGCTTTTCTTTTTCTTCTTGTTATGAACTCCATGAACATGAGTACTTAATTTTTTTTTGGTTATGGATTAGTTGGATTTCACATGACATGGTTCTTTGATTCAATATATTAGTTTTGTTTCATACATATCGTTCATGATTCTCTGGAAATATAGTTATATGATTGGCGTATTATAACATGATTGAGTATTTGTTTTGTCAAGTTGCAAATTGGTAGAACTTATATTCATATCTAGAGCTAATTTAGGGTTATTCATCAAGCGAAAATCTTTGAATACAAGTAGCACAAATATGGTTATTGTTTGTAGTGATGCATCCTAATAATCATATGTGAATCGTGACCTTTGTTAAATTGTTTGCGCAATGTATTTCAGTTGCATTGATTAACCTTATTTCATGAATCTTAATGCTCCATGGGAATTGAACTTGATTAGCGCAAGGTGTTAGATTATTCTTTTAGAGAGAATTCATATTCGCATCTTTTAATGTGTTTGTTGATGACAAGAGGAAATTAGCGGGATATCCTTTCGACAAGGTATTCTAGGGGTTTTGAAAATGAGAGATTAAATATCAATTCTAGTTATTAAGACAAGAACATGTTAGTGAATGAAAACGAAATCCTTAACCAATATCTTTACATCTTGATTTGAGTGTTTGCTTTGCTTTATTTGTTTTTAGAATGACTTAGTTTATAAAAATCAGAAAATCCCCCCATTGTTTTATATAGGAAACCGAAAAATATTGACAACCTAGTCCTCTCTGTGGGAACGATCCTTTCTTACCCTTACTATATTATATATTTTGAATAGTGAGAAAGTAATTTATTTTTGACGCATACGACAACGATCAGTTTAACTCGCTTATATATTTCTCAAAATATGTGTAGCTTTCTCTTTAACCAAGTTCATCTTATATTCTTGGCGAAAGTCAAAAGATGATCATGTGAAAATCGCCTGGTAACATCTTACATGATTTGTGTGAGACAGTCATTTGATGTAGACTCGGAATGTTTCGTATTCATAATTCGATCACTTGAAAATTGCTTTGAAGCTAATAGTTTTTGTGAGACAGATATTGTCGTCTTCTAAGAATGTTTCAATGATTGAAATGGGAGTTTAGAATAATTAATCATGATTGGATATAACACCGTATGCATACTTGTATGCTAAACTGTTGCATGTTATTTCAAGTCTGGAAACCATAGTATGCATGCCCGTATGCGTACTGGTTGGTTAATGAAAGTCCGGGAACTTAGTATGCATACCCGTATGCGTTCTGGCGTGAAGTTCATGTCCGGAAATTCAACTGAGTTTGGAGGTATGCGTACCCGTTCGCATACTCGCGAACCCAAACTTTTAGTCCGACCACTTAGGTATGCATACCCGTTTGCATACTTGAGTAGGTTATGTTCTAAAATCAGTTTGTTCATGAACTAATACATTTATATATTAAGGAAAGCAATCTTTTGCAAACCGTGGCTATAATGTTCATGAATTGATTCGAATGAATCAAAATCGATTTTGTTTCAATTGTGTCTTGTATACTTCTATGAGAATATGAACAATTCAACAACTATAGAACTAGTTTCATTTGAGTCATTTGAACAAGTTATAGTTAAGATGAATAAGGTTGATATGAAAGTGTTCATATGGCTAACTTCGGTTAACCATTGTTGAGCCAACAAGGTGCACACGTTTAGGTACGGTTACTCATATCTAAATAAAGTCACTTTTTATTTGTGTGTAACAATCTAAGTTCAATCTAACGGTTGAAAGATACTAGCTTGAGTCTAATCAAGTTTTCATCTAACGGTAAATATTGAATGCTTTGTTACCAAGGTAGCATTGATTGCAAACCCTGATTTAAAGACTATATAAGGGAGAACTCTAGCAAACGGGAAACCTAATCCCCACACCTCATGTGTGATACTAGTTGCGACTATAGTCGATTCTCCTTTAACCTTAGGTTTTTCCAAAACCCTATAGGTTAACGACTTGAAGACTTCATTGGGATTGTGAAGCCAAACCCAACTATTTTCTCTGTAGTTGTGTGTTTAGACCTTGCTGTTTTCTATCGTATTGAGTACTATCTTCTCTAAGATTTGCTTGAGATTTAATCTCCAATAGGCAAGATAAAAAACTAGTCACAAACATTTGCGTCTCATCGTTTGTGATTCCACAATATCTTGTTTCGCTACCATACGATTAATATTATTGTGAGGTGATTGGTATTACTAGGTTGTTCTTCGGGAATATAAGACCGGTGTATCAATTGGTTCCTGTTCACCTTGATTTATCAAAAGACGGAACAAAACTCATAGGTATTTCTTTGCGAGACAGATTTATCTATTCAATAGATTTTCTGTGTGAGACAAATTGGTTTATCAAGTCTTCGACTTTGGGTTGTAGAAACTCTTAGTTGTGGGTGAGATCAGCTAAGGGAATCAAGTGCGCAGAGTCCTGCCGAGATTCAGAGGCGTAAGGAACGCGACTGTACCTTGATCAGTGTGAGATTGGTTGGGGCTCAACTACTCCGAAGTTAACTTGGAGTAGGATAGTGTCTGTAGCGGCTTAATACAATGTGGTATTCAAATCTGGACTAGGTCCGAGGTTTTTCTGCATTTGCAGTTTCCTCGTTAAGAAAACTTCCGGTGTCTCTGTTATTTCTTTTCCGCATTATATTTGTTTATATAGTTGAAATATCACAGGTTGTGCGTAATTCAGTCAATTAAATAATCAAAACTTTGGTTGTTGATATTAATTGATTGACACTTGAACATTGGTCTTTGGTACCGTTCAAGTTGTTTCACATAATAATCAGGCTCGCGGATTTCTATCTGTTTGATTTGCTGATTACATAGTGAAACATAATACGACTCTTGGATATATTTCCATTGATTGAATCTGACTGTCTAGTTGATCCTCTTGGAATTATATTGGATTTAGGTATCCTAAATGAGATATTGGGTGAGGTTGTTAGACTCCCGTTTTTCAATTGCTATCAAAGCAGGCAAACACGTTTAAGACCTTATAAGTCTGTGTTTGTAGCGATCCGACTCTTTGGACAGAAGTGTTATCTCAGTAAACGTACCACCAGTCTTCGATGACTCAAATTACTTATGGTGGAAAATTGCTATGCATGCCTTTCTTCAAGCGCATGATTTTCAATCATGGGTTTATGTTGCCGATGGCTATGATCCTCCTATGGTTAAAGTAGACGGTGTCTCTATTGCAAAGGATGTTGGTAGATATGAACCTAAAGAGATTCTCGCTGCAAAGCAAAATTCTAAAGGTTTAAATGCTATCATTCATGCATTACCCCAGATCTTCAGCTCCATGTGACTACGTGCACTCGGTCTAAAGATGTGTGGGATATCTTAGAAACTGTATTAGAAGGGAATACCTCTGAAAAAGAAGCTAGGCTTCAAAACCTAATTTCTGATTGGGAAAACCTTCGTATGGCTGATGAAGATTCATTTGGTAGGTTTAATCACAAAGTATCTAAAATTGTTAATACATCTTTTGCATTTGGTAAGACTATTCTTGAAAAGGACATTGTGATTAAAATTCTCAGATCGTTGCCAGCCAATTACGATTTTAAGAAACATGCCATTGTTGAAGGAAATAACCTTAATACTTTATCCAGAAATACGCTTGTTGGGAAGTTAAAGATATTTGATCATGAACATACATCCAAATATGGGAAGGATATTGCTTTCAAAGCACAAAAGAACACTAAATTACTTGATAAAACTAAAAGTGTTGGCCACTCTGAAGTTAATCCTATTGAGACTGATTCATCAGATGAAGATCTTTACAACTCAGTTTCACTGATCACTACACAGTTTAGACATCTTCTGTTGAAGAGAAGTAAACGGTTCATTAGAGATAAACCCAAGTCATCAATCAAACCTCATGACCATGCCCCTCCTAAAAACAGAGACACTATCGACACTGATGATGAGATATGCCACAATGATTCAAGTGTAAAGGTTTTGGTCATTTTGCTAATGAGTGTCCAAATCGTAGAAAATACACTGGGAACAAAGGTCTAGCAGCAATCTTATGAGATGTCTGATCACTATGATTCGGATGAAGATGAAAAGCCAAGTGTTGCACTCCTTAGTGAAAATATTGATTTTGATAATTGTAGCAATACGTACATCAATCTTGATATTCTTCTCAGAGAAACTTCGTCAACCACTATATGGAGGATAAAATGGATTTTTCCCTGTCTAATGAAAATTCCATTTCACATGTTTCAGGTACCTCATTTTGTTTAGCAGCATGCTCAACTATGGTGTCTGAACCATCCTCCACATTGAGATGTTCTTATTGTACTTTTACTGGTCATGAACTCTCTATGTGTTACAAGTACAAACATAAAATAAGATATGTCAATAAACTTCAACGGAGAGCAAGTCGATTAGCAAACAAGCTCAAACTTGTTCAGAAATCGTCTGAGGTATGTAAACTCATCTCTTCTTGATAGACACATTTTTGTGTCTAATTTTTCCTCAATGCCTGTATTGTTGGAACTCTATTTTTGTACTAATATTGTGTTTTTATGTTTGTTTAGGTGTTTTTGGAGAAAATACCCTTGTATGGAAAGAGTTGCTCAAAAAGTGATGATTTACACCCCGGAGAAAAGTACTAAAGGCACCCCAGAAATGTACCGGAAACGTCCCGGAGGAAACCAGAAAAATTATTATTTCAACCCAAGAATTACTATTTCAGCCCAAATTCCTAAGGGGACACCTTTTCACGATTTGAATTTGAAAATGGCGGGAGAAATCAATCACGCCTGCATGAAATTTCTACTCGATTCTTGGACGTGTTTTTGGAAGATTCGATCGCTGGAAATTATTGGGCTAAGCCTGTTAAGGCTAAACAGGCCGAATGCAAGTGATTTTAGCGATCAAGTTGGGCTGAAATGACCGGGAGAGAAGATCAAAGTCCAAACATGGGAGCTGTTTTCACGGGAGAATATTTTGGAAAATATTGGATTCTGTTGGAGGATATACGTGCGTTATCTCATGGGATTCGAATATATCTAAGCTAGGAAAGATTGAGAGAGCGTCAGAATCCAAGAGAATATTTGGTAAACACGATTTCGATTAAACAGGAAAAAAATCAAAAATATTATTCTCGCGTCTGCAAAGAATTGAAGAGAAGATTATATGGAGTTATGATGGAAGATATCGATGTTGTTGGGTATAAATAGCTCACTGAGGTCAAGGAGAAAGGGTGTCGAGAGTTGGGAGGAGAGAAGGAACGCTGCAGAATCGAGAACCATGATTTCTCTCTGCTGGTGCTGCTGCCATTGATGAAGATGAAGAACACGAAGAACGGACCCGCATCAGCAGTCGTTTACCAACAGTGAAAGAGACTCACAGGCGCCGGTCGTAGGTGTGGGTCTTAGAGATTCAGTAACAATAACACCTATTCTGTGTCGTTTATTTTGGACGCCTTCTGTGGGTCGCAGAATCCTGTTTAATACTATTTACTTATCTTTCTCTTCATTGTAAAACACTTTTGAGCATCAATGAAATTCTTTGAGAGGTTTTCCAATATGATAAGCGACTAATTCCCTCGTAACCAAGGCAATGGAAGGAAGCTATTCATGCAACATAAATGGGTAACTATTTCATTTAATTATATAATTCACCTAATCGCTGCTTTTGCAGAGTTTTAAATTGTTTGAATGATTGTATTAATTATTTGTTATTCAGTTTGATAGGTTATACTTGGTTTAATCTCTTGATAATCTATGCTTAAGGTTTGCAAATAATGTTTGAAAATCTGTATGATTGATAGTGAATTAAAGATAAAAGAGGATTTAAGAATTAAATGGAGTTTTGAAATATTTATCATTTAATTTTGCATAATAGTGGAATCTAGTGTCTTGGTTACCTCTCGCACCCATTGTTAATATTTTTGTATATATAATTTTATCAAATATTGAAATTTAATCTTCATAAGTCCGAGAGTTCGAATCCTATTTACTACAACAACCTCATCAAAAAAATCAATAATTACTTCTCTAAAGAAGTTAATTTCCAAAGAAGCTAATTTCCAAAGAAAAGATTAGACCATTAGAGGAAAAAATACGGTCTAAACAATCTGTGAAACAGGGTTATAAGAATTCCATTCAAAAAGGTTATGGTGGACAAATTGTTGTTCACCCCAGCATAACTTAATTGTGTTGTTGGTCTATCTTGTCTCACATGCCTGGTTCAAAAGAGACAAGAAATTGCACACTTCGGGCTTTAGGAAAAGAATAAAAAAATTGTTTTGTTTTTTCTTTTTGGTTTCGTTTTTCGCCTGTTTGGAATTTTCCATTTGTAAATAGGCTTTTTTTTTTTCATCATTTTTGTAATTTTTTTGGACTTTTTATTTGGACTTTATTCTGGATTTGTGGACATTTTTTTAACCCTACGGAAGGGTCTTATTATTAATAAAAAAAAAATATATATATAAACTGTGTGCAGGGAAGGACGACGATTACTATATCGTCTCGGCCCCTCGGGTTCGTACATGACATAGGAGTCGTGGCCCGAGTCGACTTCAACGGTTCATCCCCCGTCTGGTACGGGAGGTAAGTCCATCGAAACACTCGCGAATCTCTTGTAAGCGAGTTACTGCATTCCTTAAGGTGATTCATTGATTGAGGACGAATTTGGACTGTTTTTAAATTCCTAGTAAAGGGCAAGGCCTGGCCAATACAAGATAAGGGTTCGGATTTCATCACCGCTCCCTTCTTGCCCGCCTTAGGAAAACGAAACCTAACGCGAACCCAAGCTTAAAATTTGGAATAGAACGAGACCGATAGGGTAACGAGCTTAATAGGAAACTCGTTCGAAAAATATTGGTTGCTCTTTAAGCACACTCCAAAGTTCATGATGGTTTCTGTGAGTTGAATGCGTGAATGCGCCGCCTTGTGATAGCGGTGAGGCCTTGGGTATCAAAGCTCCACTGAGCTTCCCTCGCCTCAGTTCAACTTATTTTGACTCGGATTGATTCCAGAGGGGTTTGCTCAAATTGCAACGAATTCCCTTTCGAAAGATAGAAGCTGGTCTAGAAACAATCTAAGTGGAGCCATCATGCTTTTTGTTTGCTAGAAATATTTAGGTTTTCTTTGGTGGAGTCGAGTCGGCCTTGTTTGTGTTGTGTAGAATTCCCTTGCAATTAAGAATGTCGAACTGGTATGATAGAAGCCAATACAATGAGTATCGACCTGAATTTGAATATGGACATCATCCTTTTTATGACCATGTTGGGAATAGTGGTTGGGAACGCCATCCTTTGGAAGGATATGGGTCATACCATGGTGAGCCCAATTACTATCCACACATGCATCAGTCTTACGAGCAAGAAGATTATAGTACTAGTTCTTCGTCTCTAGAGGATACAATCAAACTATTGAAAACTAGTCCCTATTATGATCCTTCTGAACCTGTTCTTCCTCTAGAAGAGTCTCTCAAACAATTAACTGAGAATACAAATAGGTTTGTGTTAGAAATGAATAAACAAAATGCACCCATGAGTGAACCTTCTATACACGATACCATAAGGAAGTCATGTGAGTCGATTCAAAAGCTTTTATTCGAGGCCCAGAACAGAACTGCTCAAGATAGTCTTAATTTCCAATATAGTGTTTCCAATTCTACCCTTGATATCAATAGTGAATATTTGCCCAATCTAGAGGACGAGGTTAGAATAAAAGACACTACTTTAGATGAGGTTCATGATGATTATGATGAAGATAATATTGATGAAGAATCATACATTTGTAGGCATAGTGATCCGGAACTAGTTACTCCATTTGAGCTTCATAATGATAATATTATTTTTGGTTCAGATCCCAATAATTTTAATGATTATTCACCTATTCAAAAGGATGTGGATCTGACTAGAGATACCACCGTTTTAGACGATGTAGTTCATGATCCTTTAGCCTACAGAGTATTGGACAATCCATTATTTGATGAACTTATTAATGGATCGGAGGAAGTAACTTTGATTAACACCTTAGTTAATGAGCCTTTATATGAAACTTTCTCTGATAATCCTTTATATGATTGTGATGATGGTTTAGAGGAAAGAGTTTACCCTGAGAATACTGTTTTTGAATCTAGCGATTTAGAAACACTAGTCTTAGAAGATGATAAACTCGTAGAAATGAGTGAGGATGAACCCAACTTAGAAGAATCAATTTCCCATTTTCAAGAATCTGATGACCTACAAATTAGGGAAGTTGTGACTAGTCTATCTAGAGACACTGAAAACTCTAAGTTTGGGGGTGAGTATCATCCTCCATGTGCTTTAACTCTTAGTAAGGTCCCTCACTTGGGACTTGGCATCAATGCCTCAACCATCTTACAAGATTATCTTCATACTCGTTTTCCAGAACCTAATGATATCCAACAAGAGTCTCAACTGTTAGAAACCCATCTTCTGGTTGATGTGGTTAACCCAGGCAATAATACCAAGATTGATTTTGTTTTCCCACCAAATAGTTTTCTTCCAACTGTGGGAACGTTTATATTCCAAATGTGTCGAATATTAAGTTGTGAGACTAGACCTAAATGCCTTAGGAAATTAGAATCGACACATTTGCTTAAGGATGACCACTACTCTCATTGTGGTCAATTATGTAAGTCATATCTGATTGACTTAGAGGATCCGCAATTATTTAGGTTATTACTTCGTGATTATAAGTTCGTATTTGAGTTTTTCCAGACTCTAGGACCTAGTAATTTAGATCCAATCTATGAGGAAATGCATCCAAGAAAAATATTTTATTTAGACCCTTTCATAGAACCTGAACCTGAACCACAATTAGATATAAATATCTTAATCAGGAAACTAGGTAAGGGAACGCTAGTCTTGTGCATTTTCTTGGTTCACTGCAATTTCCTGTTGTCATCTCTTTTTGGTTTTAAAGACCCGCAGTTATTTCGGCTACTGTTATACGGTTCCAGTTGACTAAACCTTTTCTAAGTCTGGCTGAAGACTTTAAACTTAGCACTTTTTGGGAGGTAACCCAATCTCATGCAACACGGTAATATCCTTCCTTAACTCTTTTGCTTCAAATAGTAACCGTTTCTTCTTGTTCATGCTTTTAATTTCATCTTTAGAACATTGAGGACAATGTTATATTTAAGTTTGGGGGTATGGGAAAATCTTTTAGTTGCAATAAATAAACTCCAGAGCCTAGAAATTTACGCCTATTAAGGATAGCACTAACCAATCTAAGTGGATGGAAACATTTTTGTTTTAGGAGTTGAGGAACCAATCTGACTAGATGGAAACATCTATAGAGTCTATTCATAAAAGCACAGAGCTCAGGTGTTAGAAATAACATGATAGTTTCGCCATATCTCGTCGAGTCCTTTTCACTTTCTATTTTCAGTTTTCTTTTATTTCAAGTGATTTGGTGGGGCACACGATTCAAGTTGTTACCACTGCTAGGGTGAATTAGAGTGACTGAGATTACTATAAAAAAAAAAAAAACTGGACCAGTTAGACCAATCGGAATAAGTATTAACACTTGGATAGCAATATGCGTGTGTTCTCCCTGTTTCCGTCGCCTAAGCAAGCGTGGAATGCAGGACCCGTGGGAACTATCGTGTAATCTGCTGACAAGAAGCATGCGCTTGGATCAAAAATATCTTTTCATGCCGTTAAAAAAAAATGGTTATTGTTATGTGTAGTCAACTGCTGGTTCCCTTGTATTTGCCAGTTTGTTGATCTAAATTTAAGTTATTGACCACTGGTTCCCTTGTATATGCCAGTTGTGTTGATATTAGTCAGACCGGTATCTCAGTCCATTAGGATAGGTTCATTCTGGCAGTGGCCTTCAGACAGATATGAGAAACATCGTTCACTTTTCAACCATCTACATTTTTCTTTTTCCATCTTCTTAATCTTTTCATGTGATTAGTCTGACTCCGAGTATGATGTCCATCGTGAAACTATCTTAGTAGAGCTCTGTCACTTATATGAATTTTAGTATGCTTGAGTGAAAACTCGTGTACAGTAATTGGAATTTCGCATCAGGGTACTTCCTCCTATAATTAATAAGTATGCCAACCAAGGAGGTTCTTTAGTGCTTTCCAAGATTTTGCGTAGATAGTTAGGGTCTGGAGTATTGGTTTTTTGTGGGTACACCTATGATAAACCCACCCGAGATTAACTCGGTCACTTTTCAAGAATAAATTTGCTCGAGGACTAGCAAATAATAAGTTTGGGGGTATTTGATAGATACATTTTTGTGTCTAATTTGTCCTCAATGCCTGTATTGTTGGAACTCTATTTTTGTACTAATATTGTGTTTTTATGTTTGTTTAGGTGTTTTCGGAGAAAATACCCTTGTATGGAAAGAGTTGCTCAAAAAGTGATGATTTACACCCCGGAGAAAAGTACTAAAGGCACCCCAGAAATGTACCGGAAACGTCCCAGAAATGTCCCGGAGGAAACCAGAAAAATTATTATTTCAACCCAAGAATTACTATTTCAGCCCAAATTCCTAAGGGGACACCACTGTTTGCTAAGGGGACACCTTTTCACGATTTGAATTTGAAAATGGCGGGAGAAATCAATCACGCCTGCATGAAATTTCTACTCGATTCTTGGACGTGTTTTTGGAAGATTCGATCGCTGGAAATTATTGGGCTAAGCCTGTTAAGGCTAAACAGGCCGAATGCAAGTGATTTTAGCGATCAAGTTGGGCTGAAATGACCGGGAGAGAAGATCAAAGTCCAAACAGGGGAGCTGTTTTCACGGGAGAATATTTTGGAAAATATTGGATTCTGTTGGAGGATATACGTGCGTTATCTCATGGGATTCGAATATATCTAAGCTAGGAAAGATTGAGAGAGCGTCAGAATCCAAGAGAATATTTGGTAAACACGATTTCGATTAAACAGGAAAAAAATCAAAAATATTATTCTCGCGTCTGCAAAGAATTGATTTTGAAGAGAAGATTATATGGAGTTATGATGGAAGATATCGATGCTGTTGGGTATAAATAGCTCACTGAGGTCAAGGAGAAAGGGTGTCGAGAGTTGGGAGGAGAGAAGGAACGCTGCAGAATCGAGAACCATGATTTCTCTCTGCTGGTGCTGCTGCCATTGATGAAGATGAAGAACACGAAGAACGGACCCGCATCAGCAGTCGTTTACCAACAGTGAAAGAGACTCACAGGCGCCGGCCGTAGGTGTGGGTCTTAGAGATTCAGTAACAATAACACCTGTTCTGTGTCGTTTATTTTGGACGCCTTTTGTGGGTCGCAGAATCCTGTTTAATACTATTTACTTATCTTTCTCTTCATTGTAAAACACTTTTGAGCATCAATGAAATTCTTTGAGAGGTTTTCCAATATGATAAGCGACTAATTCCCTCGTAACCAAGGCAATGGAGGAAGCTATTCATGCAACATAAATGGGTAACTATTTCATTTAATTATATAATTCACCTAATCGCTGCTTTTGCAGAGTTTTAAATTGTTTGAATGATTGTCTTAATTATTTGTTATTCAGTTTGATAGGTTATGCTTGGTTTAATCTCTTGATAATCTATGCTTAAGGTTTGCAAATAATGTTTGAGAATCTGTATGATTGATAGTGAATTAAAGATAAAAGAGGATTTAAGAATTGAATGGAGTTTTGAAATATTTATCATTTAATTTTGCATAATAGTGGAATCTAGTGTCTTGGTTACCTCTCGCACCCATTGTTAATATTTTTGTATATATAATTTTATCAAATCTTGAAATTTAATCTTCATAAGTCCGAGAGTTCGAATCCTATTTACTACAACAACCTCATCAAAAAAATCAATAATTACTTCTCTGAAGAAGTTAATTTCCAAAGAAGCTAATTTCCAAAGAAAAGATTAGACCATTAGAGAAAAAAATACGGTCTAAACAATCTGTGAAACAGGGTTATAAGAATTCCATTCAAAAAGGTTATGGTGGACAAATTGTTGTTCACCCCAGCATAACTTAATTGTGTTGTTGGTCTATCTTGTCTCACATGCCTGGTTCAAAAGAGACAAGAAATTGCACACTTCGGGCTTTAGGAAAAGAATAAAAAAATTGTTTTGTTTTTTCTTTTTGGTTTCGTTTTTCGCCTGTTTGGAATTTTCCATCTTCCCATATCTAATTGATATTGAAAGGACTTTCCCTGTTTGAACAATAAAAAAGGGTTAAAATTGACAATTTTTCCTTCTTTAGGGTTGAGAATTGTGCGTACGTGAATCTTCTTTTGTATAAAGGTTCCGTCACCCTACATGATTCGAATAAGATTAAACTTGATTTCAAAGTTCAGCGTGAAGTTGATTTATTGGAAGAAACTATCAATACCATTGGCATTGAAGAATATGGTAAGTTATATGTGCTAAACATTTAAATTGATTATTCAAGCAACTCAAGGAGGCTTTCTTCACCAAGGAAAATTGCTGATTTGGGGCAGGGATTTTGCATCAGAAAATTGGGGTCAATAAGTGATATATGTGTTATTCTTGAAGTTTCCATTAATAGGGATTCGCTGCAACTCAAAGTTGTCAATTCTACTGCTAGAATCTCGTCAATCTTGTCAATCAAGATTGCTTCTCATCTGTAAGATTCATCGTCTTAGAGGCTACTACCGGTAATCAATTTCCTACATTAACGTCATATCCCGAGAATCAAGGAAACACGACTGAGGTATACTCTTTCAGCCGTTACACGTTCGTTGACATTATTACCATTACTCCCCGTTACTGCTTGCTCGATAATATTAATGCGTGACTAGCATTTGCTGTTGCCGGATAAACCAATTTGTTGTTTCCGGTAATCAATTTCCTACATTAACGTCATATCCCGAGAATCAAGGAAACACGACTGAGGTATAGTCTTTCAGCCGTTACACGTTCGTTGACATTATTACCATTATTCCCCGTTACTGCTTGCTAGATAATATTAATGCGTGACTAGCATTTGCTGTTGCCGGATAAACCAATTTAAGAATATGATAACATGCTCGATAAGGAATGAGTTCTAGTATCATAAGTGTTTCCTCGTAGGAACGCCCACGAATCTGATCAATCACCCTTTTTTATGAAAAAGAAGATTTGTTAGATAAAATAGACAAAAGGGTGATCGACGGTTTAATCCTATATGGTATAATCCACGGTTTAATCCTATATGTATCATATAGTTAAGAGTTCACATCGACGGGAAGGTTTGATACCTCGATGTCGGTTCTTCGCCACATGGGACTGCCAAAAGTGAACTAACCTCTTGGACTGCTTCAAAAAAACACTATCGGATTTCAAAATAGCACGATCTAATTCAAAAATATCGCCTAATTGAGCACGTCTAGCATATTTTTCCAGGGTAGTAGGATCGCTATAACTGACTCCATTCAGTTCACCGCCATAGAACTCCACAATTACACCTACCTGTTCGACTCGAAACATTAGCGAATCAATCATATTGTGTGGCATTAAAAATAATATTCTATTTTAGTTTTCTTATTGCTTATGCTGTCAAATCACCCGATATACCTCTACATACATGGCGCAAACTGCCCATTACTTCCACTCTCTTTTCCATTACACTTGTACCCCATTCAAGGAATATAGCCAAATGAAGCCTAATATCATTGGATTTAATACATGGGAACTGAAGTCTCTTGTCATCTTTAATCCAAAATATCAAACGAAAACAGCTAAATCCGTGGCTCGCGATCTCGCAAAACTTATATTGAACATCAAGTTCATTTTTTGTTTTCTTTTTTCATAAAAAAATTCTAGTCATTGGTGGATTTTTCGTAAGTGCGTACTAAATTCCATCAGTTATCTGTCAAAGGGTAAAAGGACATGCAATTTAGTACCCCTGTAGTTGCGTTGCATGCCAGGGACTTTAAATTACAAATTGTTGCATTCCGAAGTCTATAAAAACTTCCATGATGACCCGAAAAAAAAAAGAAAAGTAAAGGGATGGGTAGGCACACCTGTCTTAATAGTAACACCTTTCGGTCAATGTAGCTCAAAAGACGAAAGCTTTGATAACTCGCACTGTTTGGTGGAACTAGATATGAATGCCTATTATGGGTCATCTCACGTACGGTAAGTGAAACATCTGCATGAATCCATGATCATTCCTTTGTAAACAAAATGATTGCTTGTTATGTTATTTTTGTGTTCGTCTATGACAAGACGCACATGCATTTCTTGAATTCTTTTTGGTAATCATTTTTTTACCTTATGGGATGATGAGAATCCGTAAAAATGTCCAAGGATGAAAATAATACTTTTATCCAATCGATAGTAAATACAGTTGGTGGTACTTGTTCTTAAATGAAGTTATTAAACGGTTTATTATTATGCTAGCTGTTCCCAATACTGTCCAGTCAAACAGATAAGGAAGACGACGGCACATGTGAGAAACACGTGACTCACCTGAACTGAGAACTGTCCCTCCAAACTCCTGAGTTAAATCGTGATTCTCTCTCGCACTAAAAGCTAAAATTAATTTCCCACCCTTTTTATGCTGACCATTTCTTTTATTTACTAACAAAAATTAGAGAATCAGAATCTCATATGGAGGAGGACTGATATCTCTGTGGGACGGACTACTCAGAAAAAACTAAAAAACAAAAATAAAATGTCTTCATCGAGGTCTCAGAGATCCACCACCACCATCTCCCCTTTCCGATCAAGAAAACCACCAGTTCCGGTGGCTGCTACTCCGCCTTCTTCTTCAAAATCTGCTGGTGCTCGTCCTACAACTCCTTCTTCTACTTCTTCTTCTCGTCCACCGCATAAACTCTCACCATCTCCTTTTGAAATCAGTAAGCCGAAGGAAAATGTCACTGTCACTGTTAGGTTTCGACCTCTCAGGTACTGAATCAAGTTTTTTTCACTCTCTCTCACTCACTCGTTGACTGAGTCAGTTTTATTCGATTTCTGATTTTTTTTTTCAAATGTCGTGTGTTTCCCTCTCTTTTAGTGCAAGAGAAGTGAAGAAAGGGGATGAGATTGCTTGGTATGCTGATGGAGATTACACTGTTAGAAATGAGTACAATACTTCAATTGCGTATGCCTTTGGTAAGTATAAAAAATCACTACTTCCTTTACTACTTCTACATCTTCTTGTGTTTTTAATTGAGTTGACTCATGTGAGTGATAGTCATACTTCATTCAAATACAATATAGATCGAAAACATTAGTCAAAATTAGGTTTGGAACAAGCTACCTTAAATCATCTTTGTGTTTTTCACTTCTACCGAAGGAGTTGTAATTGGCAGTTTTCTTAATCTTTAAGTTCACGTTGTAGTGCTTTTGACTAGTGAACTTCTTCTTATTGTGTGAGGATCTGATTTGACTCAATGGGCCAATAACTAATGTATCATTTTCAGGCATGCTTAGCTTTCTCATTTCAAATCCGTGCGAACATTTAGTACAACTATACTTTGTTTTGTTGATGGATTACATTTTGAGTGTTGTTGCTTTGCCTTTAGAAGGGAAAAGTCCAATTGCTAGTTTGAGCTGCATTAGATAACTTAATTTGATCAGTTGGGGACCCCGGGGTTACCAATTTCAAATTCCGGTATCTAATAGTTTCCTTTGTGGAAAAGTAAAGAGCCTACCAAATTTGCATATATTGGAATAGGAAAGGCAACAATGAACCATTACCTGTTGTTTGTCTTGCAGATAGAGTATTTGGTCCAGCAACAACTACACGCCAAGTTTATGATATATCCGCCCAGCAAATTGTCAGTGGCGCCATGGAAGGAATTAACGGTGATTCTTTTTTCCATAAATACTCCTTAATGATTAATTAATCAATGAGATATGTATCATGATTTGTTGTTAGATGTTTCCGTAGCTATATAATTCCCCATTGGTAACTACCCGGCCATGCTTGCCAAATAGTGATTCCATTTAGACAATCTCCGCTCGGACATAGCAACATCCCCAGTGACTCCTAAGACCTATCCATGCTCCCAGAAAGTACGGCCTGGTCTGAGTTCCTGCCCCTGAAGTCTATCCTAGTTGCAATTCCTTCCTTTCATGCAGGAAAGATTGATGTTTATTGTATCCATTCTCCATTGGCATGATTTTTTTATTTATATTTCTTGGTAAGTTACTAATGATGTTTCCTCTTCTATATTGCAGGCACAGTATTTGCTTATGGTGTTACTAGTAGTGGAAAGACTCATACGATGCATGTTAGTCATTTCTATTAATCTTTATCTGATTTAATCTTGAACTGGAACTTTTGTTTATAATTCTGACAGAATAGAGCTAAGAAGCATGTACTATAAGCGTATTTTATCCAAATTATTGGTGCATCTCTATGTTAAGCAAGGTAGATCCTGCGTCCAATTTTTTTTTTCAGATTCATAACCAGGCCCGTGACAACCCAAACCGCATATAACCACCGAACGCACTGTTTGATAGCCTTTTGTTGATGTTGTATAATCCTCTAGACTAACGACTGCATAGCAACTTCATTGCTTATCATATTTTCCTAAACACCAGCGATGTTTGTCACCTAAAGCTCTTTTGACTTCTCATTCTGTTATTATTATTATTATGTGTAATTTGCCCAGATTGCAGTACACTTTGTACTTAAAATTTAAAGTTTGGTATCTAGATGCATGTCTACCAATGCGTGTATAAGAATAATTGTAGATCTATGTGATATTTATCTGCAATTATAGAAGGGAAGTTAAAGTTTACATATCTACAGTTTGTATTTTGCTAGCGGTAGTTGTTTATTTCTTTATTCTGCAGGACTCGTAGATAGATTGATCTCACATATCTTAGTTTCTGGACAAGGGTGGACTAGTCTGTGCCACTGGTAATGTAAATACAAAAGTAAATTATAATTCACTGGCACCAACTAGTGAAGAACAAACACTAGTGTGCTTCAAATGATTTCTGGGTTTAGTAGAATCAGCTATATTAATTGTTTTTAACTAATTTTCATATGAAACCTTATTTTGATGTATAAGGGCTTCCTTAGTTTCTAATTTCTTGTTTCTAGTCCTTTCAAATGTGATCTAATTGCTGCTTCATGTTTATGCTGGCAGGACTATCCATTTATTTATATTTGTCTGATTTCCTACTATAAATGCCAAGAGCTGTATAATTTACACTTTTTTTTATTGTTTGACTTTGTGCTCTAAAGGGAGAACAAAAATCACCTG
Source organism: Papaver somniferum (assembly GCF_003573695.1). NCBI lineage: Eukaryota > Viridiplantae > Streptophyta > Magnoliopsida > Ranunculales > Papaveraceae > Papaver > Papaver somniferum. Next base: position 27,246,774 of record NC_039364.1, read on the forward strand.
GAATCATTCCATTGGCAGTGAAGGATGTCTTTGGGATTATACAAGAGGTAATGTAAATAGTGTGTATCATCTGATAGTTGCATCATCCATGCATTTACTTGCGCCTTGTCTGACAGTGGTTACAATATGGCTCAGACACCTGGAAGGGAGTTTCTTCTTCGTGTTTCCTATCTGGAGATATACAATGAGGTCAGTATCTCCAAATTGTAACTTTTTTGCTACCGTGAAGAAGATTCAAATATTTAGTGAAGTAATCTATAGAGACTTTTAGAGGATGCTTTACTGGTTGGTGGGTTGTCCCAGATACCTGTCTCTTAGGTGACTTTGTGTTGCTCCACGGTGTCAGTGTGAAGTGTTGCCAAGTCTCTGTGTCTGTTGTCTCAAGATTTATCATCTTACCTTGAATGTATAGGACAGCATGGTGCGGAGAAAATGGTTTTTGGCCTTCAAATAAATCAGGCATTTTTGTGGTGGTACCCTTAACAATCCCATCAAATTATAAAGTAGTTTTTTTTCAATGATAGATGGAGAAAGTTGGGCAACTTAATACATGCTTCTTTGAAATACTTTTTGTGTTATTTTGTTCCCTAATATTGGGTATATATGCTTTTCCAGGTTATTAACGACTTGCTTGATCCAACTGGGCAGAACCTACGAATACGGGAAGATGCTCAGGTATTATTTTATTTTTTATATAGAAGTCTGACTCAGTAAGATTAAATGCTTATGTGCTTTTGCTTTCATTTCTGCTGACTGCTGTACACGTATATTTAGTAAACCAAGGTGGATACCACTGAGATCTAAGTAAGATTAGATGCCAATTTCTGTTTACAGTAAGAATATGAACTAAGAATACTGGAGTTGTATGCCTTCATCTTAGTCTTAATCAACAATCCCACTGGAATAAGTCCACACCATCATTGCATGGATGAAGATTATGAAGACTGCTTAGTCTCATAGGAAGTATAAGATCACCAAATTGGAGCCATGTGGGAACCACGTCATAGGCATAGGTTATAAGTTGGTACTAATGATGGAGACAAGTCGACATCCATGATGCATAACTCTTGAAGAAAGATATGCCAAATACCTCATGGATGACAAGTTAAACACACAGACCTTCCTTTAATTTCGCATTGGTGCAACTTTTCTGAGGTTAGATGGCTTGTGTCCCCTTCAGCCCTTGTTAGTAGATTTGAGAATAGTTCTGAACCTTCAATCATCCACAGACTGCCTATTTGTTACTTTGACTGGTACGTTAGAAACGACAAAGCCGTGATATATCCATATTTATTCTATGGAGATCAAACCGATGTTATGTTTTAACTTTTAATTAAACTTACTTAATAAATACTCCGTTATGCTGAAGTATGAACATCAGCATTCAAAGCCACTCCTCCACACAGGCTTTCCAGCATTCCATAGTTAAAGTAATAGTTAAAATACTGTGGGGATTTTATTTTTTATAAATTAAGTACCATGTTTGTCCATCAGTATATTTGTTGCTTAGAATCTATGTTATCCGAGTAACCAAAAGTAGAAAATGCAGGTACTCCTCTTCATTATTTGTTATTATGTTGGTGTTATGACGTTGAATCCTAGTCCCTTAATTTGTTTAGGAGTGTGCTGTTTGTTAACGTGTTCCTGCGCGTCAACTCCGTTTTTAGTTGCCTACCAGTTCCATTCAAAACTTTATCTGTTCTTAGTAGTTTAAGTTTTTCTTCTGGGCAGGGAACTTATGTAGAAGGAATGAAAGAAGAAGTTGTTTTGTCGCCTGCACATGCTCTTTCTTTGATAGCATCTGGTGAAGGTAATTCAATTTGACAATTAGTACCGCCGAGATCATGCATTGAAGTTGTCTAGTTGAAGGTTTTTTCTTATTAGCTTGATTCTTATCAGTTGGTGTTACTATCAAAATCAATCTCTTTTTAGATGACAACATCGACTCTATTTATCTTGATACAGATCTTCAGAATGTCCTCAAGTTTTCTCTTACCACCACTATTCACATGAATTTTGCTTTTTTCATATAAAGCTTCAAACTGTAAAACAACCATCAATCACTTCTATCGGAATTTCGTTTTTGTGGTTGAGTACGAAGAGACAGGAGACTAGGAAGGTATTGATAAAAATGAGCAGATTGGAATATGTTGTCTCAGGAATGTTAGTGAAATGGGACCTTTGGTAATGCCAGTTTGGCGTCAATAGCTGTGTGTACCTATATTAAGAATGAATGATTTCGGTATGTTTTGCCACCCGTCTTAGTCACAATACTTCAGTAGCGGCGGAGTTCAAGGCTATTCAAGAGTTTGGAATGGCCAAGACTCGTAACCTAAGACGAGTGCGGTTGGAGTGTGACTCGATTCTTATTAGTGTGGCACTTGAGAAAAAAATCCCATTGTTACGGGGAGGTTCCTTGTGCATTTGGAAAATTGTTTGGTAGACCTGAAGACTATCCAGTTTAGGTTCTCTCACATTTTTATATGCAGCAGATTCCTTGTGCTGACATTCTAGTTAAATGGGGGGCTCTAGCCTCCGAGATTAGGTTGTATGAACCACCAGTTTTATACACTGTCTTACGGGGAGTGACAGGTATCTGTTATTTACCTACATATTTGATATTTTTCTTTTCTTTTTGGAGATCTTGGTTTAACATTGTTCTCCTTTTCTGTTTTTTCTTTTTCCTTATTAACAATACTCCTTTGGAAGAGTGATTATTATTATGACCCGAACATTCAGAAATGAGAGACAACTTTCTTAAACATAGAGGCCACAATAGAAAAATGTGAGTAGTATAATAGTATTGAGAAGATTGGAAAAAAATAGTAACTAAATAAAGCAAGTTATATGTTGCATTGACGCCGAAGAGAGGTTGTAATGAAGTCATCGATGGGGCTGAACTGGTGCCAGTATGCAAATGGTATATTTACATTGTCAAGCACTATATATGGTGATTGCCAGCTGTATGCATATCTTATTTCTCTATGTATTGAACACATCTTGTTTTGTTATATTTATTCTGCCCTTAAATGTCCGGATCCTCGGTGGTCTGTCTCTCAATTCATCCTAGACTGAGCCATTGAAAGTTAAGATGCTGATTTGCCAAGTCCCACTTTTTTTGCAGAGCATAGACACGTCGGTTCTAATAATTATAATTTACTTAGCAGTCGGAGCCACACTATCTTCACGTTGGTAATTATCCAGCTCGTATTCATGTTTTGATAACACTGTATTCTGTGCATATTTAGATGGTTGATATTCATATTTTTTAATTTATGATTGACTGACTACTTGCTTCTCAGACAATCGAAAGCAGTTCGCGTGGTGACAATCACATGGAGGAAGATGTAGCCTTATCCCAATTGGTAAACTTCCTTGTTTATGCAAACGAGTCATCCTTTTAATTGTGTCGTCTGGGTGCAATTTGACAGTACCGTCTACTTTCCTAATGTCTTCTCATTGTAAGTTTTTGATTTTTGTTTGTGTTATACAAACTTGGGTCTCCTTTGCAGAATTTAATTGATCTTGCAGGGTCTGAAAGTTCTAAAGCGGAAACGATTGGGCTGCGTAGAAAAGAAGGTTCATACATAAATAAAAGCTTGCTTACACTTGGCACTGTAAGAAATGTCTCCTTGATCTTTGTTTCATCATGTCAAACCTATGGTGTCTATGGTTAACCTCACGAGTTATGTGTTGGTGTAGAGCCTTCTTTCTGTTTACTTAAATAACTATCAAGAGAACCAATTCATCGGCTTAATGGATTTCCTTGCAGGTGATATCCAAACTAACTGATGCCAAATCTACACATATTCCATATCGAGATTCTAAACTGACACGTGTGTTGCAGTCCTCTCTTAGTGGTCATGGACGGGTTTCAGTAAGTTAGAACAATACATGTAAACCATATACAGTATATTTGTATATATATTTATTTTGTCATCGTTTAGTTATTCCCATCTTCTACCACTTTGTGATCAATATCTAGAGGCTTAAAAGTATGCAGTTCTTATGTGTTCTGCAATTGCTCTTTCATGTAAATTAACTTGCTTTCTACCCCTCTGTTTTGTAGCTTATTTGTACTGTCACTCCTGCCTCAAGCAATACCGAGGAGACACACAACACACTTAAATTTGCCCATCGTAGCAAGCATGTGGAAATTAAAGCTTCTCAAAATAAGGTGATGTTCTTGTAATTACTATGGAAATGGCAGAACGTTAACCAAGGGTTGGTGTAAAGACTGTAATTATTGCTCTTACCAGATACTGGATGAGAAATCTGTAATTAAAAAGTATCAGAAGGAAATTACTAGTTTAAAAGAAGAGCTGCAGCACTTGAAGCAGGGAGCAACGGAGAAACCTTATGCTGTTGCTTCCAACCCGGAAGATCTTGTTAGTCTGAAGCTTCAGGTTGGTTTATTAAATATACATGTAAATATGTGATCTACTTTGCTTGTGCAGTTTAATTGACTGAATCTACTGTAGTTTATCTGAATCTGGAACATAATGTACTTGCACTATTTTAACGTTTCCCATTTTTGTGCATCTTTTCTTACTGTTAATTTATATACCTTATATACCTTCCTAGAAAAAGAGTCTCCTATCTTTTCATTTGTGAAGTCTCATGTTGTTTTTTTATATATCAGGCATTTTGATTACTTAGCTTAATGTATGTATCACTAGAAGGACAACAACTACACCGTTTTTGTTTTGTTTGGTGATACTTCGTGATCCTTTTGCAGCTTTAGATCCCTATAGTATTCTAATCTGGTCTTGGAAGATTGTTTTCTGTTGATGCATGGGCATGTTATGATTTGTAAACTTGTTTGTATATGTGACAATACTGGATATTATTCGACTACAAATGCCAATTTATGGAATCTAAAACTAATATTTGGAGCATGTGTGAGTTTGTCTTTTTCGCAGTTTGTGTATGTGCCAACCTCAGTACTGTTGCTTCACTGTTCTCTCGCAAGATCGTTATGTACATAGATTCCCCTTTTCACTGTAATAAAGAAGCAATTTTTGGTATTTGACCCTCCTTGGCATGCATCGATGGTATTCCAGGCAATACAAATTGGTACTTTCATGGTCCATCACTTGCTTTCTAACTGTTTGTTTCTCTGGTTTAAAAGATGGAAGCTGGTCAAGTTAAATTGCAGTCACGATTAGAAGAGGAAGAGCAAGCTAAGGCAGCTTTAATGGGGAGAATTCAACGGCTGACAAAGCTAATCTTGGTTTCCACAAAAAACACTTTATCATCAAGTACCCCTCAAAAGACGGGTTATAGACAAAGACACTCCTTTGGAGAAGACGAGGTTAATATGTTGCTTCAAAACATTTCGTGTACAATATATTAAAATGTTTATTCAGAGTAATCTAAACGCTTAATATAGTTATCTTCAAGAAAATCAAACTTTTGGAATGGATTTTTCCTCTCTTTCACAACTTAATGAATAGCCGGCTAGCTATTTTCTACTTTGTTATGCCTTATTTTTATTTTGTATGCAGCTAATATATTTGCCGGATAAAAAACGAGAGTACCTTATTGACGATGATGCCACTAGTATGGATTCAGAATTTTCAGCAGAAGCAAGGTATGATGCCAACAATGTAGATGAGTTGGTCAAACGTGATAAGAAGAGCAAGAGGCATGGGATGCTTGGATGGTTTAAACAGCGGGTTAGTTTCTTAGATATCTTCTCTTTATTGTTTTTGCTCTTTGCATTCAATATGCAGGTCAGCTTTTGTGGGTGGAAAGAGAAAAGAGGAAGGACAAGATTATAAGAAATAGGGTTCGCGACTTTATTGGTCAACCATCTACTGGTTGGCATTTTTAGCTCTAGTTACGAGGACATCCAAAATTTCCTGTTAGTTGGTGTAACAAAGTAATTTCAAAAAACCACCTGTGGCAAAGATTTTATAACCTCTTAAAAAAACTTTACTTGCATTTGTTGGACATTCCTGAGATAGTTTTAGGCCCTTTTATCTTTGAAAATATCTGGAAAACCATGATTCTCTACATCGTAGCAAAGGGAAAGAAATTTAGATGAATTAATCCTATTTGCTAAGTTGACATCACTAAGCTCATTAATCACTTTGGATGTTAATATTAATATATCTCCATAGTGTAGATTCATGTTGAAGTGTGGCATGTTAGACACTAATGGGTTCTTGGCATACTATGACTTGCTTTTCAGAAGCCGGAGAACCTTTCTGGACTATCATCTAGTGAAAGCTCCGTTGGTGGCTCACCAGCACCATCTTCGAAGTCATCACAACATAAAGTATTAGTGACTGACATGAGGGATGGACAGAGAATGTCTGTTGGCAGAAGAGGGGATGATCCTTGTAACTTATTCAAGGTGGACAAAGTGAAATGAAGGCCCTCCTGAGACTATTCATTAAGGAGATACTTTCTCCACCCTATCCCAATTTAACAGAGTTAGGCCTGCTTGGTAGGCCAAACTGCGTGTCCATCAGAAATGAATATGGTTATATTGTAATTAAACTGAGTCAAAAGGATATAGGTTCTGCACATATATCAGTTTTCCAGATTACAGGTATCAGCATACTTACTTAAAAACATCTTTGCAGACTGGAACTACAATTACAGATCAAATGGATCTACTCCGTGAGCAGGTGAAAACGTTAGCAGGGGAGCTAGCCTTGTGTATCAGTTCTTCTGAAAGGTTGTCAGAGAAAGCAGCTAGTGACCCCGAAGATTTGCATCTTCAGGCATGTGATCTTCCTCTTTCTTTTTCATGGCCGTAGTTTTAAACCTTGGCATGATTTCATAAATTTTGGGCTGGCTGTAATAGGACCAAATGCGGAAGCTTAAGGATGAAATCAGTGAGAAGCAGGGCCATATGCATGAACTTGAACAACTGATGCTTGGTTCTATTGAGTCTACACCACGTGCATCAAATAACATTGAGATGTCTCAGGTAATGGGATACGCAGGTTAAGGTAAAAAAAAAGTGTTTCCTATTTAATTAGCAGAGACAACATTTCAATTAGGACATACACTGTATTAAGGTTCCCATTTGTAGTACCTGAGTAAAAGTCAGTTGGGTGTTATTTGCTATGTGTCATAGTACCACTTCTCTAATGAATAAGTTGCACCTTTCAGGCACTGTCAAAGTTTGCTACTCAACTAAATGAAAAAACATTCGATCTTGAGGTTTGTGAATCACATTTTCTTGGTTATTTTGTGAGTTTTAGCTATGATTACTAATTATTCATACTTCTTATGTCTTGTCATCAATGAAGATTAAATCAGCAGATAACCGAATACTTCAAGAACAGTTGCAGATGAAGGTTGGATTCTACAGATGATCTTCATGTTTTTGCATATGTAGTATGAACCTGCTGAGTGCTAATGCTCACTTTATCTTCAATTTTATCAGATGTCTGAGAATGCTGAGATGCAGGAAACCGTGCTTCTGCTAAGACAACAGCTTGATTCTTTGTTAGTTAACAACTCTGGCCAGGCAGGTAATCTTGTTGCATCCACGAATTGTTCCTCAGAGCAGTCTCGAGAAAATAGAGAATCAAAAGTTGAAATTGGTTCATATGAAGAAGGCTCAAGTAGGTGCAAGTGCAATGCTGATAAGTCTTTGAGTTCTCAAGTCCTCAAGCAAGTTAGTATTTCCACTTTTTTTAATCCATGTTACATTCATAAGTAACTCATCAGTCTGATAATCTCTTTAGTTATCTGATCAACGTTACAATGTACTTCTGGGTTAGGATAACTTGTATTTATCCTGATGTTAGACTCATCTATGTTTATTTCACTGTGTCTGAATCAGGATGCTGAAATAAAGAATCTTAAGCAAGATAATGCGAAGCTTACTGAAGAAAGGGATGGATTTGCAACTGACAACCAAAATCTGGCCGAGGAAGCCTCATATGCCAAGGAGTTGGCTTCAGCAGCTGCTATTGAGCTTAGAAATTTGGCAGAAGAAGTAACTAAACTTTCCTATGAGAACGCAAAATTGACTGGCGAATTGGCTGCACCAAAAGAATCAGCTTACTGTAGAGCTAATGCATTATCGAGAAATCCAGAGGATGGGATGTTAATTGAGGAGTTGCAGAACGAGCTTATTGTGAGATACCAAAGAGAAGCTTCTTTGGAGGCTGCTTTATCTGAGAGAATCAGAAGAGAAAGCGAGCTGGAGAAAAGATTGGATGAAGCAAAGCAACATGAAGAAGATTTAGAAAATGAACTTTCAAACATGTGGTTGCTTATCGCAAAAATGAGGAAAACTAGCATTGATCCTGAAGACTCGTACCTGGAGGGGGAACAAAAAATAAATGTTCCCCTCAAAAGCGCACAAAACGAATACCCTTCCTCAAATCATGCCCGAAATGGAACTTCCGAACCTGGCGTAAGTTGTGGCAACATGGAAGAATTAAGTACATTAGAAGAAACAAGAGCTGGCTATGAAACAGAAAAGAGAAGGTGTAGAGAGCTAGAAAGCATTATTTCCAAATTAAAGGTACAAACGTCTAGAATGCCTTTTAAGTTCTTATTGTGTTTTGGTATAATAATCATGTCTTCTAATAGCCATTGGCTGAAGGAGAATATTCATTAACATAATGTTGACATGCATATCTAATTGAAGTGATACTTTCATGAGGTCACTTTGCTTGTCAGAAACAGAGCAAAGATACAAAGTACTCATACAATTAACTCATTTTCAGGGCCAAGATCTCAATGGCCTAGATATTGCTGCTCTTGAAGAACTTCAGGACCTTCATGTTGAGGCAATCACAAAGATTTGTCATGCGAAGGTAATGTTTCTTTGCCCACTTACTTTTTCAATGCATATTCTGTTTTCCTTCTCGCTGGAAATACTTTTCATGGCTCCCATTACTCATGTATAACAGTTAGTAAGTTCTGTTATGTATCACTAGGTAGAGAAAAATGGTGTAAAATACTGTTCCACTAAAGAGGAGTAGATTTACTGTCATTTTCATTTAAACTTCACTTCTGAAATTCAATTGATTAAATTAGGAGATTGGACCCATCTCATCCTAGTCTCACTCCTTTTTAAGTATTATAAAGACTTGCTATTTGATAGATATTGTGCTCTACATTTAAAAAGGAAACAATACATGATTTTCCAATTTAAAGAAAAATATCATGAATATCGTTTACTTTGACATATTCAATTCATGTTCTGGAGATAACTTTTATTATTATTATTACTTGTCAAATAAGTTGATTAATTTAACCTGGTAAATTCTGTTAACTTTTGTTGATGTAGTTGTTTCTTCCGTGCTTGATTTTTCAAACTATGTAAATACTTATTCGAGGAATTTGTCTTCTGTTATTTGATGGGATAATAATAAGTAACTCTTGTCTGGTTTAACATGTGTAGTGTGCAAATCATGTCTTATAGCATTTCAAGGTTACACTACACCACCAACACTTTGAGGAATAAGGTTTCTTTCTCTCATTTCCTTTCTTATTATTTTTTTTTTTTTAATGGCGGGAGCCTTCTTACATTCTAGTATTTATGAACAATATCCACTGAATTAGTTTGAGTTCATTTGAATACTTCATTTTTCTAAATGATGATGGAAGTCATGAAACTGCCTTCATTTTTACAATCATCATTATAACATGAATTCAACGGTTACATTCCAAGACACTGAGATGTCCCAAAGAGTAAGAACTCTCAGAAATATGAAGAACACTCTTGCATATCTAATGTACATCTACATTCCTTGGGCTTCACCTGGAAACCAAGCAGTGATGTTGCGTAGTTCGTGATGGTGTCAGTTTCTGTATTGGTCAGAAGTGATTTATATATCTTCCCTACTTAGCTTGCTCAGCAGCTCAAAACCTTAGTAGAATCTGTAGTAGCTTCCATTTGTTTTGATGAATATGTTGAAACTTGTTTACCTTTATGAATTTGCTTTTAGTCCGTGCAGTAACCATCTGGAATTTGCTTCTTTTGCTATCACCATAGTACGAATGCATAAAGGCATGCTTTACTTGTATGTGAAAAGTTATTCGTTGCCTTAGATTGTAGAATTTCCAAGTTCACGCCAATTTATGGCAGCCCTATTACAAAAGAATATGCATTTGGGAGAAAGTACTATGATGCCTACTTATCTTTCAAGCTTTAACTTTTAAATCCACAAGGCTTCTCTATAAGATGCTTTACTTATCATGGTTTGCATCTCTTAAAAGTTTCCTAGAGAATCTTTAAGGTTTGATCATATAATAAACTCTTTCCTAGAGAATCTTTAAGGTTTGATCATAAACTCTTTCCATACTGTCTACCAAGAATTATTCCTTTCCTAAAGTTTACCCTTTAGGCCTGAACTGTTCATCTTTTCGGCTTCATATGTTTTAACATTTTTTCATTTCATTTTCTAATGGATTTTTTTTTCAATTGAATTAAACCGTTCTGATGAATGAATGTTTCTTCTGCTGCAGGGTTTTGGGAGGTTTGATGAGCAACTGTACAGTCATGCATGTATAAAGCTAACCAGAATCATCCACCAACTAAATCGGTTAACTTGGTTCAGTAGTACCTAACTCCTTTTCATCTCTCTCAATTAGGGGAAAAACACCAAAACATGTACTGACATTTTTTATTTTCATTCATTTATTTATTTTTGCTACTATGTAATCAACATAATTCTACAATGTCTGTGACAATTATTTGCACATGTACAACTTTTAATGTAAAGCAGAACAACAAAAGCTCATGTCCCCGTTTTTACACTGTCCTTTCTATCTATTCTTGATCGAGATTTGAGAGAGAGAGGTGCTCCACTTCACACTTTATTTACGTAGTTCATCCTTTTTATGTGATTCTTCATACTCCTTTTGGAAACCGGAAACCCCAGGACCATAATCTTCTGTTAGTATATCTAGCCCAGCGGTATCAAGTTGAGATAAGTCTTCTTCACGATCAATGCTGTCAGATTGAAGACAAAGAGAGAAGAAAAGAATAAGGCTGATGAGAATCCTTAACGGGATATTAGAAAGGAAAATCACAAGAGGGCAATTCCAGACTTGGGAAGCCTGTCACAATTTGCAGTGGCCCATCCAATCTCCTGCTTCTCGTTGTCATATATCACCGTTCGATCTTGGAAAAAGTTGTCTGAGAAAAAAATGAAATGAAAAATATTAGTTAGGATATCTGAAAAGAATCGTAAAATAAAATTTTCATCTATGTCTCTTTCCTTCTCACCTCCAATAAGGTTGAGGTCTTCCAACCCAATTTCAGTACCGTTAAGTATTCCTGAGCAGACATTGCCGAATTCCTGAAATAAAGAGCGCAAAACATTAATTTGGAGCATGTTATATGCTCTCTTTGACATCTGAAATGATAATCATAACGAACAAGTAACTTAAGCGTACAAGTAGGGATATTACTCACGCTAATAATCAAGTAAGACTCGGGGGGTATTTCCATTCGCTGTGCTTTCTTGCCATTCATAAAGCTTAGGATTACTGGTTTGAAGTATTTCTTGACTTCAGTAATGGATTTGAATGCTTTTGCGCCTTTCCAACAAATAGACAATGTCTCGTCGGAAGCAGTAATTTTCAGCGGTGTCTTTGTTAAATCTTTCATTATCTGAAAAACAAACAATGGAAAATGAAACGTCAAGAATCAGTCCTCTTGCGCAGGCAGCTCTGGAAAAGATTGGGGTCATGTAGGTTTCTAAAGCTTACAGAAGAAATGAGAGCGTTGTAAGCCTGAGAATTAAAATAGGTGTAGGAGCTCCCACTGTCAAAAACAACATGAAGATCCTTGACACTAATAGACTGCTTTCCAAAAAAGAGTTCTGCTGGCCCTGGCGAGTAGTGATTTTGGCTGAAAATAGAAAAGAATTGAACATAAAATCGTTAGTAAGATCAATGTCAACAGATGCATCCAAGGCTATATTTTCGTTCGATCATTTTAAAAATAATCAGCTGTCACTGCAGTGTGTTTCTGAACATCTTAGATGCCTAAGATTTTACGGATGCATTCACCCACAAAAATTGGAGACCAAAATTGGATATAGAAGAAAAGAAATTGAACTACATACTTCTTGGGGTCACGTGACATAGGTGTCCAAACTACTCCAGAAGATGGTACAAGATCGTCTCCAAAGAAGAGAAAGCCTCCACCATTGCTACTGAAGCAGTGGCCAATAACATTTCTTACTAGCCCTATACGTTGAAGCTGAGAAACAATGCTGCTTTTCCCTCTGCCAAGACCTAGCACTCCATCTGTAGGAGAAGTAGTTCCGCTAGAGCCCTCTTGATCAAATCCACAACTGCAAACAAGAACATGTTACTGAAGAGAAACAACCATTTCTATGATTTAGAAACATGATTTGTAGAGCTAACCTACCCAAAAAACAAGCGGGGTCCAACTAGTGATCCATTGGAAGAGCGAAGGGGGAAAACATCTTTGACAAGGAGACCCTGAGAAGAACCTTGATCTGCATACTCAACCTCATAGTCACAATGATCAGTTGGTTTCTCACATTGGTGATCTTCGAGAGCGTGCACAATTGCACAAATGGGGTCTGGGCAGAGGATGTGGCTGTTCTCGATTAAACGGTACAATGGGTGAGGAACCTGTTCACGAAAGAGAGAAATAAAGATGGTGTGTCCGTTTAAGCAGATGTCATTTTAGTATAGACTATGATGGTTTACGAACCTAAATTTGAGGAAGATAATAGGTAGCAATAAAAATGTATCCTAGAAGGCTAATAGGCTATACATCTTTCTAATTAATAGTAAAAAACATAATTGCAACAACGATGACAATGATGATGATACTGCTATGATCCTAGATTGAGTACGCAATTAACGCTGTTAACCTGCATATACTTCTTTATCGACACAAAGTTATTGCATATTCATTTTCCACGATCTGTGAGTTAGGCGCCAACGTATTCGACAGGATTAACTAAATGAACAAGATCTCACCTCAGGACATTGCAGACAGGGGGCATCACAATGAAGCCATGTAAGATCGCTGCCTGTGTCTATGTCAAGGTAGAATGGTTTGGGTGGATATCCAATTCTGATGTCCACATAGTAATAACTACAAACCAAAACACGAGAACAAAAACATATAAGAAATGACATAAAATGAGCAGCAAAAATTAGAATATCTAAAGGACCATATATTTTAGCTGAATCTTAGTCTAAATTAATGGGATATGAGAAATTTTAGCTGAAAAAAAATGACCTTAAAAAATCTAACAAAAATAATCATAGAAAGACAGTAATAAAACCCTAATTAAAAATGGGTTTTAAGAATCAAGAAAACCCTTATTAACCAAAATTTCAAAGAACAAGCTTAGAGGAATGAAATTGAAGAAGGAAACAACACGAATTAACAAAAACCAGATGAAATTCAAGAATCAAATTCTCTAGTTTTTCATTTTCTACCTAGTAATGAGATCAAGCAGAAGATAGTTGTTGAACTACATACCCAACAGGATAGACATTTCCAAGAACAGGGTAAACAGCAGAAGTACCAACAAGAGTTGGAAATGGTGAAGAATTAGATTTAGCTTGTTTCCTCCACTTCAACTCTTGATCTCCAACTACAAAACAACCTGGAAGAAATGCAGCCAAAACCAAAACCAATGCCAAGTACAGTACCACCAATTTCATCCCTCCCATATTGCATTTACCCTCTCGTTTCATCTCTCTCTTGAGTACCAGAGAAATCAAATGTGGAATCCCTTTATTATATAGTGCTCACAAGAGAAGGGAACAAATAGTATTTGTTTCCTAGTGATTGATACAGAGAACAAAACCCCTGTATTGTTTTCTGTTCTCTAAATCCAAGATAGGGTAGGAGACGCGTTTGGTTCAAATGTGGTAATAAAAATGTTGTTGGAATTATTACAAACTTGTAGGCTACTATGAAGACGGGAACACGAAAGGAAGAACCAAACTAGCAAATAATTCGAGGCTCGTAAATATAAGCAACAGTAAAGTGTACCTAGCATAAAGGGACAAGGCAATGGTCTTTGTGATGTAATCTACGGCCTTTGTAATATGGGAAAAGATAAAGGCGGTTATTAAAATAATATTTCCTCTGTTTTAAAATAATAGGTTAGTTTCATGTGTAACGTTCCTCGTATAAAACTTTACATTCCTACCAAAAATGAAAGTATTCCGAATATGAAACTTCATCATTCACAAATTTTAATTTCAACCGTTAATCTTCAACGGCTGATATTTAAAATCGTAGATAGTGGCTTTATACATCTCGGAATGCTCTCATTTTTGGTTTGAATGTAGAGACTTATAAGAAGAACATGTCAATAAAAAATTAGCTTCAAATTCAATGCCGGTTGGGCTCAGTAAAAAAAATGGCGCTAAAATGTGAAGATTATGTCAATATAACCATGTCAACGGATCCCACCCCTACAAATATATCAAATTAGCTTATTCTTTCGAAACATAGGTATGAGAGAACTGGCAGTGAAACTAACACATTGTTTTTTCTTTTTTTGAGCCTGAATCTGACTCATTACATCTGAACTTTGAAGTTGATTTATTAATGTTATTCACATATTTCAAATATGACCCGATTTTATCACAAATGTGTCTAATTGTACAGTGATTTATTATAAAGTTAGATTTCAAAGTTGGAAAAAGCTCGAGTCTTTACAAAGTTAGATTTCAAATTCGGATATCACCAGATGAGAGTTCGAGAAGATGATACATGGAAGACTGCTTTCAAAACCAAAAAAGGCTTGTTCGAATCGTTGGTGATTCCTTTTGGTTTGTGTAACGCTCCAACGACGTTTATGCGTTTGATGAATGATTTGTTACGACCTTTTATAGAAGATTTTGTGATTGTTTACTTGGATGATATCCTAATATACAACAGAACTTGGGAAGAGCATATCGTTCACGTTCAGAAGGTGTTTAAAGTGTTACATGAAGGCCAGCTGAAGTTGAACGTATAGAAGTGTTAGTTTGGGAAGGAGGAGTTGGTGTTCTCGGATTCATTGTTGGTGGTGGAAAACGGAAGATTGATCCAAGGAAGGTTGAGGTGATCACTAAGTGGCCTAGACCTAGTACTGTAACTGAAATCAGGAGTTTCTTAGGGGATTGCACCTACTTGCGTAAGTTTATCCGGCATTTTTCGAATATTGTAGGACCATTACATGGTTTGACGGAAGCCAAGACAAAGTTTGAATGGCAGCAAACCCATGAAGACGCTTTTTAGTTATTAAAAAGGAAGATTTCAAAAGAACCGGTGTTGGCATTGCCTAACCTACAATGTACTTTTGAAGTTGAGACCGACGCTTCTAACTATGCATTGGGAGGAATGTTGTTACAGGATGGTAAACCAGTGGAGTACCATTCAGAATTGTTCTCAGGTGCTATTAAGAACTACACACCTTATGACAAAGAATTTTATGCTTTATGTCAATGTATCAAGCATTGGTGAGTGTATCTCTTAGGTAAAGAAGTAGTGGTACATTCAGATCACAAACCATTGGAGTATCTACACGCACAGACGAAACTACAACAAGCCCGACACATGAAGTGGATGTCTTACTTGATGAGTTTCAATATTCTCATTAAATACAAGAAGGGAGTAACAAACAAGTTGGCAGATATGTTGTCTCATCCACCAATTAAAGCGTTAATGGTGGCCATGAGAATTCAGCCAATTGTTCCTCAAGAGTATGCAGAATCATACGCATCCAACAAATACTTCAAGAAGGTGTAAAGAGTGGTTTGAAAAGCGAGTATGAACTCCGAGATGGATTGTTATACAAAGGTCAGTTACTTTGCATACCAGAAGATGGAGATCGTTTACAGTGGTTGAAAGAGGCACACACTTCCCGAGTTGCTGGACACTTTGGGATAAATAAAACTCTACTTAACCTCCGACACTATGTCTTTTGGGCGAAGATGCAAGATGATGTGGCAAATTTAAAAGCAAAATTTAATACGCTGACATCCTGGAGGATAAAGCTATTTGATAAGTGATGAATACTTCTTCGCTTTATTAATTCACCTAGAATAGAGCGTGTGACAACAATCCCAAATATTTTGTGAATTAAATACACAAAATTCACCTAGAACGGAGCATGTAGCAACAATCCCGAATATTCTGTGAATTTTTAGCATTATTGATTAATGCATGGTTTGCCTAGTATTTCCTATGCTGTTCCCGCAGAACTCTCATTATTGGTGCGGCATGACGACTGAGCGTTGCTCTTAACAGAGTAACACGAATCTCCAAGTGTCAATGGTGAGGCATGCACGAAATACCCGTACAGACTACATCTATCGGTGTGTTATATTTGCCCGATTGAGCATATTTAATTTCCTAAGGGAAATCTAGACTGTCCATATCAGTCTTAGAAACAATCACGGCCGTGCAGGTTGACCGCATGATTTAACCAGCCTAGACGAACCCTAGCGGGAGCAGGCTATCACCATGATGACCACTGGAGGGCCCATTTATGCCCTAGACGGTCGAATATTACACTTTACTTCCCATCATGCCAAAACGCCAGTCCCAAAATAGGGTGGCCACGCTGCTTTGGAAGAAGCTCGAACGAGCAAGACTGCTTAACACAGTCTCAAAGTGATCGTGATCGTCCAACTTCACTAGCCTGATTGGACGGCTTAGATCGCACCATGAAAGATGGAGGAGGCGCTAGCACGCACATTAGCGGGCCTACTCTATCCCTGCCTGATCGGTTTGCTCACGGCGTGGTCATATAGCCACGATCGCATGCCCGAAACATGGATGGTGTGATGCTTTGCAAGGGTCACGAAAATTCCACTAATGTCTTAAATTGATCACAACCATCCAAATTCGCTAGCATGTTTGGATGGCTTAGATTGCGCCTAAGATCATTAGAGAAGTGCACACACGTTCACCGTTGGCGCAACGTGGGCCCCACACAATCGGTCCCTCCAAAAGAGGAGCATAACTTGCCAAATCGTTTGGTGGAAGTCGTGTGTACATGACTGTTTCAAAACCCTAAATTAGGGTTTGCGGCGCCGCGTAACTGCCGCAGTTCGATCACGACCATCCATCTTCGCAAGCTTGGATGGAGGGTGTAGATATAGACTTAAAAGGTCCCAAGCATGTCAACATGAACACTGTGGGGCCATCTTTGCGTGGAGCAGGTCGGCCTAGGCAGACTAGGACTCGACGACCTCGAAACGTGCGCCCAAAAGTGGCATGCTGAGGGGTTTCCAAATCCTTTGCGGCAATGGATTTCTGCCGCAAATCGATCTCGACCACTCACCTTTGCCGGTAAAATTGAGTGGCCTAGATCGCACCTCCATGAAACAAAGAGGTACGGGCATATACACCGGCAGGCC
Organism: Papaver somniferum; assembly: GCF_003573695.1. Taxonomy (NCBI): domain Eukaryota; kingdom Viridiplantae; phylum Streptophyta; class Magnoliopsida; order Ranunculales; family Papaveraceae; genus Papaver; species Papaver somniferum. The sequence continues at coordinate 27,264,117 of NC_039364.1, forward strand.
GTCTACACGCATGCCTGGTCGGCCCCACCAAAACTTGCGCCCAAGCTCGGATTCAGTCAAGTATAGGAGTGATGCTCGCGCACCTCCTGAAACCCTAAAAATCCATCAACGGTCGCAGATGAGAGTCTTAAACCATCTCGTCCGTCCAACTTCGCTAGCTTGGTCGGACAGCCTAGGTTGAAAGCTAGACGACCAGTAAGGCATCCCGATGATCGCCATCCGCCACTCTTCCACAAGGAGTGATCGGCCAGGAGATAGCTTGCACATGCAACCTTCAAACGATCACTCGAAGATGGTTGGACGTGGTGCTATTTTAAGACGCTTGATCCGCGACTTATTCAGTCAGGCTTTAAAAACATCGATGCGTCATACATGGTGATTTTTTTGCGATGCATTACATGCATCGAGCATGCACGATATTTCATAAATATCAAATCCTTAGTTATTTTAGCATCACATGCTACTTCCTACAGTGGGTCCCACGATCCACTCATTCGAGACATCAAACATGTCACAAACTAGGGGATACTTACTGGGGTATTGGTCTGGCGGTTTACAGCGTGCAGCGTGCAACGCGCCATTACAAGAACGTGTCAGGAAAAGGTGGACGGTTAGCAGTGATGAGGGAAGTGGGCAAAAGATGTGATCGTGTGACAATCACCACTCCTACATGACCCCACTACTCCATCACTTCACCTCATCCACTTCCTACGAGATGAGAGGTTGCGCTCAAAGGCTTGTATAAATAGGTCCATCACATATGTCCAAAAAACACGAAAAGAGACGAGCACAGAAAACCAAGTGTTGTCGTCCGTATCCAGAAAACACCAGAACTGATAGCTTACATTTTGCAAGCCAGTTCAGCTTTCTGATACAAGTCATAAAACAGCCAACACCTCTACAATCTCAACACCTTCTTCGCTTCCCTCCCTAAGATCAACCCCATCTCCTTCACTTTGTGACCGAAGAAAGTCTGGAATGGCCATTTCTTGGTTTAGGCCAGAATTGCACAAATTGATCTCTCGAATCAAAAGTACTCCCGTGCAGTGCATTTGTTTAGGGTTTAGATTCATTTCTCATCCACACACACCCAAAATTTCCAAAACCAGCAGAAACAGTTTTCACCCATAAACAATTGGCGACCACAGTGGGAGATTAATCTCTCGGTTGTGAAGTCAATTTCTTCAATACCCAATACCATTTGGTTGATTTCAAAATGGTTGGACTTAGGACTTCCCCAACAACTTCAGATCCCGGTCGGAGTTCCTCCAACGAAGATGCTCCTCTTTCCAACGGTATGTATGACGGCGCGGATGGAAGAATCCCAACATTGATCGAGTTGGCACGAGTGCAGGAGGTTTGCGTAAAGAACACGAACCTGATCAAAGAAGCAATAAACGACATACTCGATCTCCTCATCAATATGACGTCAGACATGAGCGGTTTTCCTGTGACCGAGATTTCTACACTGCGGACTGATCCTTGCAACGATCCTCCTCATGGCAATAGCTTCACTATGAACCAGAAGCCGGTGGATCAGGAAGCGGCTTCTCTAGTGGAAAGTTTATGCGAACTTTTACATCTTTCAAAGGACCAGCGGGCGGAGACATTTGCTGCAATCAACCAGATAGCCCTAGACGTGCATTTAACTCCTTTGCGCCCAGAAACCTCAAAAACATCAGAGATGTCTGTGAATAATGTTACATTTACAGAAGAAGACATGATTGCAGAGGAAGGTCACAATCGGGACCTACACGTTACTGCACGTATCAAGGATTCAGAGTTCAAGAGGGCCCTCATCGACACGGGAGTGTCTTCGAGTGTGATTACTCTCAAGACACTCAGGACTGCCAAGGTTCGCCCAAGCAAGATCGTGTGACAGCCTACCACGATGACATACTTTGAAGGAAACCAAGCCAACAGTACGAGTATGTCAATCTGAATTTATCTACAGGACCTGTCCAGTCAAGGGTGAAATTCGAAGTCATAGAAAAGGAGCCGGACTACCATATGATACTGGGGAGACCGTGGCTCCATGACAATAGGATTGTCCCTTCGACGAATCACCAGTGCTTGAAGACTATGCTGAATAAAGAAGTCGTTCGTATTCCTTCATTGTTGTCTCTTTACACACCGATATATGGAGTGGAATTATTTGAACCAAGAGAAGCTCCGCGGGAAGAAGCAAACAAAGTTCATTGCATCTCACTCCCCACGTTGGCGTCAATCCAAGAGGAGGACCGACTTGCATCATTGAGGGCTAAACCCCACGATGAATCTTTGCTGACAAGGCATTTCTATGTTCACACTAAGAGGGAGCGAACCTTTGTGGAAAGTCGTGATCAGAAAGGAAAAACCGTCTACCAACGTCTCTGTTAGAAATTAGCAGGGGAGACTGTTACCCAGTCTCTCCGACCAATAGAATGCTACAACAATGACGAGACATAGGAAGAGGTGTTGGATGCTCCACGACAACTGCAGGACGGCACCAGCTCCACGACCGATGAGCTCGAAATCGTTAATATCGGGAATGAAGAATATCCCAAGCCTATCTCCATCAGCTCAACCTTGTCCACGATGAACACACAGAGCTCGTGCAACTTCTCAAAGAATATCAGTACATATTCGCTTGGACGTATGAAGAAATGCACGGTCTAAACGAAAAATTGGTCACCCATCATCTACATGTCATACCTGGATCCAAGCCGATCAAGCAATATCCGAGACAATTCAGGCACGAGGTAAAAGAGCAAATCAAGACTGAGATTCAGAAGCTTCTAGATGCTGTCTTCATTAAGCCTATCCATCATCCGACTTGGTTGGCTAATGTAGTTCCGGTGAAAAAGAAAAACGGACAAATCAGGTGCTGCGTAGATTCAGAGACTTGAACAGATGCTGCCCAAAAGACGATTTTCCTCTACCTAACATTGACATGTTAGTAGATTCCACCAGCGGACACGACATGTTCTCCTTCATTGATGGATATAGTGGGTACAATCAGATAAGGATCTACGAGCATGACGCAAATAAGGCAGCTTTCGAACTCCTCTCGAAATTTTTTATTATACTGTAATGCCATTTGGTTTCAAGAATGCCGGTGCAACGTATCAACGCGCTATGACGGCAATCTTCAACGACATGATGCATAAGCAAGTCGAAGACTATGTAGATGATATAGTCGTCAAATCGAAAGCTCGGGAGGATCACACAGGAGTTCTACGACAAGTGTTCGAAAGGTGCGGTGAATATAAATTGAAGATGAATCCTTTGAAATGCACTTTCGGCGTTTGCAAGTTTCTGGGGTTCCAGGTAACTGTTGAGGGGATCAAGGTGGACCCATCCAAGACTCAAGCTATCCTCACGATGCCTCTGCCGCGAACTGTGAAGGAGCTCCAAATATTCATGGGAAAGGTGAACTACATTCGACGTTTTATACCTGGTTTTTCCCAGCTTATTTCTTCATTCACTCCCTTGCTGAAGAAAGGAGCAAGCTTCGCATGGACTACACTACAACATGAAGCGTTTCAGAAGATTCGACGAATATTGTCATCTCCAAATCATCATAAAGGGTTCGCCTATTATGTCAGCCCGGACGAAGAGCGAGACATCTTCAGATCTACTGGAGCCGACACCTCAAGGGAGCATCCTCGATAAGATAGCGATGTCTGCATCATCATGTCGAGAAAGAATCCGCAGCTTGGGCGAATTCCTCTGTCAGACTTAAGAGGAATGCTTCAGCGAAACAACGAACATCCAAATGATTATGTCAAGAGGTCCCGAATTCAGGCACTGGAGGATCCCGATCCAAATGTAACTTAACAACAAGTGGTGCAATTGTGCATCAATTGGATGGTACCTGTCTATCGTGCTTTGCCGAAGAACCTGCGCTTTCAGACATCCTCTGAACTCCGTGAAGCTGCTAAACACTTAGTTGCGGCGACACCTTCTCTGCTAGAAGAACAAGCCTGCCAGTAACGAAGAGCCTCATGATGTTCGCGGAAGCATACATCTCACCAACATGCAATACAACCTTCAGCCTTCTGTAAGCAGTTCCGCTGATGCAGCAAGTGGAAAACCACCGAGATACAACATCCTGCGCGTCCAAGATCTCCAACTCCAACTCCAGTACCACATGCACGACTTCCACAATGATGAAACAACGTCCAAGATATTCCATGCCTGACTTGACGGCAGCAACATCAATAAGAGACGCTTTCAGAATTTCGTCTACCGTAGAAGAAGTAGTTGTGTTACCAAAGGAGATGGCACCTGGGACTTAAGAGGTACATACAGATTCTCCATGTCAAGAGCTTCATCATATTTGCAGAACCTATTATTTAAGTCATTCGCATGAAAGAACTTCCCTACTCCTCAAAGACACGATCCAAAGATGATAATGGCAAAGGAGTATGACAGGGGACTGCTTAACAATGCCCATCTCAAAGGTGGTGAATTTAGAGAGATGCAAGCACGCTATCATTCCAAGATGTCCAAAGACGAGGATATACTCAAGAGAGCAGACGTGTTGTCAAAGGCCAGTGATATTCCTGTACGTCTATGAGACGTAACGCAGACGTAAAGACGGCCTCATGAACCTAGCGTGACAACACCTATAAGTCGAAGGTTCAGTGGATACTCGTGGGAAGGGGACTGTGTCCCTCTTTTCCATTCCTTGAGGCAGCATCGAGGAAGCTATCGGTTCCATCATTAGCTTCTCCCCCTAATGACTAGACAATCTCTACCACTATATGAAGACTGCCAATCCCGAGCTTCACCATAACCACTACGGACAGAGTCAAGAACTTCTTCAACACAAGAGAGGTGGTCAATAAAGAAGCATGTAATTCGCAAGGGGAAGTCAAACTGAAGCAGAAGCCGCTTCAACGCTCTCTCCAGCAGAAGCTGCTTCAACGCTCCAGAAGAAGCCTCTTCAACACTCGCTCTAGGAGAAGCCGCTTCAACGCTCTCTCCTTAAGAAGCTTGCTTCAACAATCGCTCCAGAAGAAGCCTCTTCAACACTCGCTCTAGGATAAGCCGCTTCAACTCTCTCTCCTGAAGAAGCTTGCTTCAACACTCGCTACAGAAGAAGCCTCTTCAACACTCGCTCTAGGAGAAGCCACTTAAACGCTCTCTCTTGAAGAAGCTTGATTTCACACTCTCTCCATAAGAAGCCTCTTCAACACTCGCTCCAAGAGAAATCGCTTCAACGCTCTCTCCTGAAGAGGCTTGCTTCAAACGCTCTCTCCAGGAGTCGCCTCGATGTTCGCTTCAGAAGATGCTTCAAACGCTCTCTCCAGGAGTCGCCTCGACGATCGCTTTCTCCAACGCTCTCTTCAGGAGCCGCCTCGACGTTCGTTTCAGAAGCTGCTTCAACACGCTTTCCGGAAGCTACTTCAACGTTCTCTTTGGGAGCTGCTTCAACATCTTTTTCAGAAATTGCTTCGGCAACCTTTAAGGATATTATTCATGATAGGGATCGTCCTCATCAGAGTCGAGGATTACGACATTGTCATGAATAGTTTGAGAATTTAACCAACCATATGCCTAATCTACCTGGGGCCAACCGACATCATGCTAGGGGAACGCTCGCCTGGACGCCTCTTGAACGTGACATGCTCCAAGGACAGGACGACCCGTCTCTCCTGGTAACATCTAACTTTGTCTTATAAGTTTTATCTTTATTTGTCACCATCTAATGCCTACCCCGCAATAGTGCAACTACTACGTGCTAGGCAGGGGACTTAATGTTGATGGTGGATTTTTGTTCAAGACTAAAATTGTAAAAGCCAAATTTAATACGCTGACATCCTGGAGGACAAAGCTATGTGATAGGTGATGAATACTTCTTCGCTTTATTAATTCACCTAGAATGGAACATGTGTCAACAATCCCAAATATTCTGTGAATTAAATACACAAAATTCACTTAGAACGGAGCATGTATCAACAATCCCGAATATTCTGTGAATTTTTAGCATTATTAATTAATGCATGGTCTTCCTAGTATTTCCTGTGTTGTTCCCGCAGAACTCTCATTATTGGTGCGGCATGACGACTGAGCGTTGCTCTTAACAGAGTAACACGAATCTCCAAGTGTCAATGGTGAAGCATGCACGAAATACCCGTGCAGGCTACATCTCTCGGTGTGTTATATTAGCCCGATTGAGCATATTTAATTTCCTAAGGGAAATCTAGACTGTCCATATAGTCTCAGAAACAATCACGACCACGCAGGTTGACCGCATGATTTAACCAGGCTAGACGAACCCTAGCGGGAGCAGGCTATCACCATGATGACCACTGGCGGGCCTATTTATGTCCTAGCCGATCGAATATTACACTTTACTTCCCAGCATGCCAAAACGCCAGCCCCAAAATAGGGTGGCTGCTTTGGAAGAAGCTCGAACGAGCAAGACTGCTTAAGACAGTCTCAAAGTGATCGTGATCGTCCAACTTCACTAGCCTGATTAGACGGCTTAGATCGCACCACGAAAGATGGAGGAGGCGCTAGCACGCACATTAACGGGCCCACTCTATCCCTTCCTGATCGGTTTGCTCACAGTGTGGTCATATAGCCACGATCGTATGCCCGAAACATGGCTGGTGTGATGCTTTGCAAGGGTCACGAAAATTCCACTAATGTCTTAAATTGATCACAACCATCCAACTTCTCCAGCATGTTTGGATGGCTTAGATTGCGCCTAAGATCATTAGAGAAGTGCACACACGTTCACCGTTGGCCCAACGTGGGCCCCACACAATCGGTCCCTCCAAAAGAGGAGCGTAACTTGCCAAACCGTTTGGTGAAAGTCGTGTGTACGTGACTGTTTCAAAACCCTAAATTAGGGTTTGCGGTGCCATATAACTGCCGCAGTTCGATCACGACCACCCATCTTCGCAAGCTTGGATGGAGGGTGTAGATATAGACTTAAAAGGTCCCAAGCATGTCAACATGATCATTGTGGGCCCAACTTTGCGTGGAGCTGGTCGGCCTAGGCTGACAAGGACTCGACGACCTTGAAACGTGCGCCCAAAAGTGGCATGCTGAGCGGCTTCCAAATCCTTTGCGACAATGGATTTTTGCCGCAAATCGATCTCGACCACTTACCTTTGCCAGTCAAATTTAGTTTCCTAGATCGCACCTCCATGAAACAAAGAGGTATGGGCATATACACCAGCAGGACGCTACACGCATGCCTGGTCGGCCCCTCCAAAACTTCCGCCCAAGCTCGGATTCGATCAAGTATAGGAGTGATGCTCGTGCACCTCCTAAACCCCTAAAAATCCATCAACTGTCGCAGATGAGAGTCTTAAACCATCTCGTCCGTCCAACTTCGCTAGCTTGGTCGGACAGCCTAGGTTGAAAGCTAGACGACCAGTAAGGCATCCCGATGATCGCCATCCGCCACTCTTCCACAAGGAGTGATCGGCCAGGAGATAGCTTGCCCATGCAACCTTCAAACGATCACTCGAATATGGTTGGACGTGGTGCTATTTTAAGACGCTTGATCCGCGACTTATTCAGCCAGGATTTAAAAACATCGATGCTTCATACATGCTGATTTTTTGTGATGCATTACATGCATCGAGCATACACGATATTTCATAAATATCAAATCCTTAGTTATTTTAGCATCACATGCTACTTCCTACAGTGGGTCCCACGATCCACTCATTCGAGACATCAAACATATCACAAACTGGGGTATTGGTCTGGCAGTTTACAGCGTGCAGCGTGCAACGCGCTATTACAAGAACGTGTCAGGAAAAGGTGGACGGTTAGCAGTTATGAGGGAAGTGGGCAAAAGATGTGATCGTGTGACAATCACCACTCCTACATGACCCCACTACTCCATCACTTTACCTCCTCCACTTCCTACGAGATGAGAGGTTGCGCTCAATGACTTGTATAAATAGGTCCATCACCTATTTCCAAACAACACGAAAAGAGACAAGCACAGAAAACCAAGTGTTGTCGTCCGTATCCAGAAAACACCAGAACTGATAGCTTACATTTTGCAAGCCAGTTCAGCTTTCTGATACAAGTCATAAAAAAGCCAACACCTCCACAATCTCAACACCTTATTTGCTTCCCTCCCAAAGATCAACCCCATCTCCTTCACTTTGTGACCGAAGCAAGTCTGGAACGACCATTTCTTGGTTTAGGACAGAATTGCAAAGATTGATCTCTCGAATCAAAACACTCCAGTGCAGTTCATTTGTTTAGGGTTTAGATTCGTTTCTCATCCACACACACCCAAAATTACCAAAACCAGCAGAAACAGTTTTCACCCATCAACATCAGTACATCAGAAAGGGGAACCGATCCTTGTATGAGGTGCATCAATGTTTATAGCAGAAAGGGGAACCGATCCTATGGTCATGTGCAACACGTTTTTAGGAAAAGGGGAATCGATCCTATGGACATGTGCAACACATATAAGTTAGATACCATATATATGTGGAGAACCGATCCTAGTACCTAATAAACTGAATTTTGGAAAGCTAGTGTGACTATGCACAATACTCACATGGAAGATAGAACCGAAACTTGTTTGGTAGAACCGATAAACCCATGATTTTGATTGAATGTTATTTGATCAATCGCATAGTTCTTGAAAGTCAGATGAACCAATTCTAAACTTGTTTGAAAGTGTGGCAAATCGGTTTCAAGGTTGTAAGTGTGAAAGAGAACTTACAAAGTAAGGATGTTGACATACTTTGAACACGTGCTATGAATGTTTATTATTTAATTGTTCAAAGTTATTCCTTAATATCTAAGGGAAGAGAATCCCGGGATCGAAACATAAATAAGTTAAGAATCTTTTAATTAAGGTATTTAACTTCGTTTTGTAGGGAAATAAGAATTGGTAATGTGCATTTACTAATTAGAGATTTTCCGAGAGATTTCGATCATTATTTTTGGACAGAGCATTTCCAGGAATTATGAAAACCAAATTTATGCTTTAATGAATATCTTGAGAATATTTTCGGTTTTAGAAATTCCTTGGTGTCCAAACTTCCTTGTATATAAATACTTGAAGTTTTCCTTTCTAGCAAACCAATCCTTCGTAACAACAAACTTCCTCTTTGTTGTGTTGTTACCGGTTTAGCCGCCTATTCGGAGAGGAGAGTAACCTAATTAGGCGAAATCTCTTACGACCGCTCAGTTTAAAGTCTTCTTTGGGATTGAGAAGCTCTAGCGTGTACCGTTGGTGGGAAACTAGATAATTGCGGTTTATCTTTTGTTTTCATTGATTTGATTGACTAACGGTGGTTGAACTTTGATTGCAACTAGTTTGTTTATGCTTGAAAATCTTCTCTTCTGATATAATATTCACTCAAACTAGTTCAGAGTTCGACAAGGATCTTTAGATTGTTATTAGTTCTAAAGACGATCTTGTGATAATCCATTGTCAACAGACTCCGTTCTGTCCGTGATTGATTACAAGAGATTCAAGTGATTGTGTGTAGGTTATTATTGAAGATATAAGAAGTTTTGAAGATGAAGAAGATATTGAATATTTCTGATTTGTGGGTTCATCATCTTCGGTAAAAGAGGATTCAATTAATAATCGGTTTATCCTTGTGATAGATTGGATTGATTAATTGAATAGATCGACATCAACACAATTCTTTGGATTAATAGTGTTGTTGGCTTAATCTTAAACGATTACTTCGGTAATTGAATATAAGATAGATCTAAGAACCTGACGAAGGAGTTTATTTTAAGATAAACAGAAGAGCCTTTGTACGACTCATATCACTTGGTTGAAGAGAGTTGATACCAAAAAGATTTGTTGTTCCTTTACTGTTTGGGATACGAACCAAAAGAATTGTTCCAAGTACGTGACTAAGGTCGGAGGCGTGGGAATACAAACGAAACTAGGTGAACTGTAGGTTTAGTTGCTTGGTCTCAACTATACGAAGTTAGGTGTAATTTTGTGTAGCGACTTAATCCCGAGAGTATTCAATTCTAGAAAAGGTCCCGAGGTTTTTCTGCATTTGTGGTTTCCTCGTTAACAAAATCTTGTTGTGTCATTTACTTTATATTTCCGCATTATAGTTGTTTTATTATAATTAAAGCAAATTACACAAACGTTAATTCCTATCTACTTGATAAGTGAATCCTATTGTGTTTGGTTAAGTCCGAACCTTTTTATCAAGTAACATACTTCGTTGTTGTATTGTCTCGATCTTGTATCCATAAACGATCACACGAAGTGTGAACCGATTAGTTGTATTGTCTCGACTCATTCCATAGACAATCACTTTCGGAGAAAGGACTTATAGGTAGGAAATTTTTTAGCTTGAGGTATATTTGGGTACCCTCGCCTTTTCAATTAGTTTTCTAGAAATGCAAACTTCAAGTATTTATAGACAAGGAAGTTTGGACACCAAGGAATTTCCAAAACCAAAAATATTCTCAAAGATATTTCATACATTCCAAATTCGGTTTTCATAATTCTTGGAAATGCTCTGTCCAAAATAATGACCGAAAATCTCCTTGGAAAATCTTTAACTAGTAAATGCACATTACTAATTCTTATTTTCCATATATAAAATTAACAACCTTAATTAAAAGATTCTTAACTTATTTAATTTCGATCCTGGGATTTTCTTCCTGTAGCTATTAAGGAATAACTTTGAACAATAAAAGATAAACAATACTGTCTGTGTTCAAAGTGTGTCGACATCCTTACTTTGTATGTCCTCTTTCATACTTACACCCTTGAAACCGATTTGCCACACTTTCAAACAAGTTTAGAATTGGTTCATCTGAATTTCAAGAACTTTGCGATTGATTAAGAAACACTCAATCACAAATCATGGGTTTAACGGTTCTACCAAAACAAGTTTCGGTTCTACCTCCATGTGAGTACTGTGCATAGTCACACTAGCTTTCCAAAATTCGGTTGACTAGGTACTAGGAACGGTTCCCCACATATATATGGTATTTAACTTATATGTGTTGCACATGTCCATAAGATCGGTTCCCCTTTGCCTAAAAACGTGTTGCACATGTTCATAGGATCGGTTCCCCTTTCTGCTATAAACCTTGCTGCACCCCGTACACGGATCGATTCCCCTTTGTGATGTACGACACCTCTTCATAGGATTGGTTCCCCTTTACCCAGATTTGGTCCACTCAATCACAAACTCGATCATACCTCACAGGTGATTACTTAAGATCGGTTTCACTAATAAAAGTCATACCAATACATAAGTCAGGCCTTTGTGAATAGTTCTACCAAGAACACAAACAAGTCGTGAGCGGTTATACTAAATCACACATGTTGGATGTTCACAAGATATGCAATGAATAACAATCCCAACAAGGCCGGTCTTGAGATTTTTTTTCCCTAAAGCAGACCCAGAGGATGTTGCCCCCTATACGATCAAGAGAATATCTGCATAAGGTTGTTTGTTAGTTGTTTCTATTTGAGTTCTATACTGAAAATCCAACATGCCAATTAACATTTGATCATCGATGATCCAAATACTCACATAGGATCGGAAGCGAAGAAAGAAGTCTGTCACATGTTGTGTGTTTCTGGAGCAGGAGTTCTAGGCAAGGTTTGAACTATAGATCACATGTAGAAAAAGTATAAATTTATTTCGAGTCGACTAATTCGAACCAAGATTCCCGAAATATAGAATACAATTATATGAATAAAAAAAAATCCCTGTAAAATAGAACCGTAATTGAAACTTTAAATAAATCACATATACACAACCGCACCTTATATGAACCTAAAACCCTAAAAATTATCTTGAGAGATAGAGAGATCAAAGAAATTCTTAAAAACTTTCAGAAATCATAGCAAAACCAACTGATAAAGATTTTCAATCGGTTGTAAAACTACTTCTCCAATCTTGGTATTCGTACCAATTCTTTCACAGTTGGAAGGAAGGCTTTATATGCACAACTATTTTGTTTCCCCTGGAGGCCTGATGCCCCAAAGTGGATCTTCCCCTGCTTCCACTCTAGGGCCGACCCTGATCCCAATAACTCCCGACGATTTCCTTTTTGATTCATAAACAAGTTTATGAACTTACTTCCTTAAAACACATGTAAAAACATTGTTTCCTAGGATGAAATCCTCACCTCATACCCATACATAATCACAATATCATTTAAACGATTATGTCGATGTCTTATCTACAAAGTTTAATGGTTAAGCAATAAACTTCATATTGTATTCCTTAATACTATGTGCATCTAGAGTTCAAACATGCTTCGCAGTTTTGTTTTCAATATGCACGACTTGAAAGATACGTTATGGAATGAAACAGTTCAAGTCAAATATCATTAACCTCAAGTGGAAGGATGATGTTGTCGTTGTAGCTTCTTACTTCTTCACTTCTTCAAGTCTTCACAATACTTGTAATGTCTCATATCCTAAATACTTTCAAACTAACATATATGAAGTTGACTCTAGTACATAATCAAGCGACTCTTAAATGAGTTTTGATTCACTAAAATACCAACGCTTGGTGGGTTCAACCGAGCTATGCTCTAACAATCTCCCCCTTTGTCAATTTTAGTGACAAAACTCTTATAATCATATGAATAAACAAATTACAAGAATTCATTAAACATACGCTTGATTCCCGAATTCAACAACACAGTAACCTGCATTCATTCAATCCTTAAATGCCGCTGTTGACATTATAATAGCAAAGATAATACTCCCCCTAAAGGTGAGATAGGTAGATTTCATCAGTCCGCACGTCTTTGTTATACTAATCAATATGATATGTTACTCCCCCTAGTCTATGCTTTCACTCTTTCGTTAGATAAACGTTTAAGCACAATTGTTCTTTTCCTTTGTGATACCAATCAATATAAAATCAATACCAGTATCACTTTTTACTCCATATATTTTCTCCCCCTTTTTGTCACAAAATGACAAAGAAACGAAAAAATAAAGGACAACACGAAAAGAATCTTAAAAATCTCAAAAATAGACTTGCAAACCTATAGAGTTAAGCACGAGGGTTTCACACACCATTTTTGATAACCAATATCAAAATCGAAACTACAAAGTAATTTGTTTTGATATGTTATCAAGGAAACAATTGCCCGAAGAAATTTTCACAATTTAGTTTAGCAAAAAAAAAAATCAACTAAGCAACTTAGTCCCTTTGCTAAACCGATTGTACAAATACAACCGCTTCATTCGATAAGACAAAAATAAAGATAACTCTATTTTACTCATCAGGTTCTAATTATCCATATAACTTAGATCTTTGAATTTTAAACAATCCAAGTACTAGGTTAGTTAACTAGCATTTCTTGTTAAGGCATTCGATTAGACTTGAATAACCGAAACCTCCACTTTGATAAGTCTAACTAAGATAAACTTAGTTTCTCTTATCCAGAATCGAATTGGACTAAACAACTCATCCCGTAAACCTTTTCTTTCGTTAAACCATAAATAATTCATACAAACCAAATAAATGAACTTGCAAAATTATTCACCTCAACCGGAAGCAATTGAATCAACATAAGCATTAAAATACCGCAATTGCACCGAAATTTTGTAAGACTAAACAATTGATACCACACAATAAAGCAAGATAACAATAGTTTTTCTTAACCGGGACCAATTATGTCACACACACATCATGGAATAAAACATTAATTGTATCGAAATTTTGTTAAGCAAAAGCAAAATATATATGAAATAAAAATCAGGCTTTTCTTAAACAGGAAAACAATTAACTAACAACATTGTTACCTCAAATTTCGTATCCACTTATCCAATATGTTTGCATTCTTCTTTCAGAGAGAATTGATATCGAAATATCCTTATGTTGTCATTCTTATGCAAAAGAAAAGAATAACAACAACCCTCAACCTTTACCATAGAAAGGTTGAAAACCGGTTTTAACAATTGCAAGCAAAAGTTAAAAACCGTCGAAACACATATGCTTTTATGCTAAACCAAAACCGATTCAACATATTGTGACTTTTTCACATATTTTTTCTACCAGAACCCCTCATGATCCTTTGATAAAGCCTACCAACATGGGATAGAACTTAATACTGCTAAATCAAAAAGTCACCCAAACTATAAGGGTCACAATATTATGAGATCGAATATCATGGTAATAAAACCGAAATCAAACATCCCATAAAAATCCATAGCAAAAATAAAGCATTCAAGCGCATGCTATGTAAATCAAAAACCATCACAAGAAAAATTATAAAACAAATAATTTTATTCATAATAGTTTTTATTCATAATAGTTTTTATTCATAATAGACTTAAACATCCCAAGTGGTAATTGTTTTAGTAGGAATAAAATGATACTACTCTTTGGCTTTCTCATCAAGAGAGAAGTGAAACAAACGTAACCTAAGCACATCTTTGGAGACATTCGGATAGTTCATTGTGTCACAAATCATTTCAAAGTCTCTTATGTGGGTATACGGGTTCTCATTCTCTAACCCCCTAAAGGTACGAAGCATGCCAAGAGTCTCAGGTCTAATATCAAATTGGACCGTAGAAGTTGGTAGAACTACACCTAGATCACGCAATACTCTAGACGGGTTCAAACGATCCCTAAGGGTTTTTACTGGGACCTCAACCATTTTGGCAAAAATAGAAGTATTAAGGATATTTTCCTCACCCAGAGAAGAACGTCCAAAAATAGGATTTTCTAGATTAAGGTAGTCAAGATTCTTGTTTCCTAAAATATCACTTCCAGGTTTTTCACGCATAAACCGTCCTAGAGCGTCTCTCTTACGTTCTGACATACAAGAATTCAACCAAAAACTGTGCACATGCAAATGCTGGGCTAACTAATTTAGGTAGGCTTGGGTTCCCACAACAAAATATACCCAAAGATACGAGGATGAGGTTTGTGGACTTTCAGCTGGTAACTCCCATAAGGCACAAGGCACGGGTTCAGCTTACTAATCCACGAGTTTTCCTAAAATCGGTAGTCTGACGAGGGATGCAATTGGTGTGTCCAAGTGTGTTTTTTTTTTCTCAATAAATAAAATACTAAAAATAAACAAACAAATAAAAGAAAATTACAAGTCCAAAATAAGAAATAAAGAAACTAAAAAAAAAAAAGTCCAAAAATAATATCTTCGATTTTCTCCTTTTTTTTTTGGCAAGTTCGACTTTCCACGTTTCACTTCAAGCTAATCCTGCACAACAAAAACAAAAATACCAAAGACGTAAAATAGAACAAAAACTCTAAAAAAATAATAAAAATAAATATACAAAACCTAAAAAAAAAAAAATGCAAAACCTAAAACCTAAACCTAAATACAAGTCCGCGTCGGCGGCGCCAAAAACTGATGTAGTTTTTACAGTGGTAAGAAAGGGTTTGATTCTCGGACTTGTGAAGTTGATTTTAGACTTAAATTATAAAATTAATCTAGTGAATAAAACAAAAGATAACGACAATATTGAGAGAATACTGGGAATCAGGATTTCACCAAACTCTAATTCTATGGCTTCAATATTAACTCTTAGAAAATTATAGCTCCAAAAACAACAATTATTGACTCTTAATCTTTGCCAAGGTAGATTTTATAAAAAATTATATGTAAATGGTAAGCATGGGTTATCAAAACACTAAAGCTAAGTATAACCCGTCAAACTAAATGACAACTAATTAATTTAAAATCATAATTTAATTTATATTAATGGAAAAGTCATAAAAAGAATTAAATAAAGTTACCACAGTGATGAGAATTTGCTTCCTCCGTCATCCCAGTGTTGGGGTTTAGCTCCTCATGGTGAAAACACGCTCAAAATAATTAATCATGGCTCAAAAAGGTGTTTTTATTAAAGAGAATAAAGCAAGTACAGTCAGAAAGTATAAAGCAAGTACAGTCAGAAACGATAAAAGCTTTTTGTTGTTCAATATAAGACTGCTTCTGCGACGGATTCTGTGAGTCTAATGTTCTTCGTGTTCTTGAGTTCTGCAGCAGCAGAATCACTCCTGCAACTTCTGATTCTTCGCTTCTCCGGCCTCTGCTCTACCCCAAAGTCTCCCCAAAGTCTCGATAATCCTTCCTAGAACTCGTACAACCCCTTTTATACACCACATGCCTGAAAAATCTCGTGAAAATCTCCACAGCAAGTTACGAAAAAACAATGCTGTGATCTTCTCTGCACGCGTCTTCTAGTCAATCCTAACGCTCCAAATCCTCTCTTTGATGGAATGAAATCTTAAAGAGGATATTGATCTCCTTATTTACTCGAGTAACTTCCATTAAAACCCGAAAATAACTTATCTCTATTTTGTCGAGAAATATGAAAAATCTTCCTTATTTTCGTCTCACGAGATATCTGGGTTATTCAATCTTTCCAAAAATGCAATCTAATCCAACCGACGCTATTATATCCCTTCTCTTCACGTAACTTCCAATTATATCAACACCGAGTATATCTTCTCCCTATTAACAAAGATTGCGTAGAAAACTTCTTCCTTACCGATTATAACTCAACTACAGACCCTGTTTGGTGCTAACAGGCCTATACGGACCCAATCCAACAAGAACATCCGAGAAAAAATTTCAAGGAAAAGACCGGAGAAAAGTCTTCACCTCTGTTTTATCCAAACTCGGTATATCTCCCTATATTTTCGAATCCACAATCCTTACCAATCCTGTTTGGCTTAAACAGGCCCAAACCAACCAAACTCGGCTAGAAATTCCGAGTAAATCTCGATCAGAACCAATCCAGGCTAGTTGGCAGATGTGAGCTTTATTTTCCCGCCAAAATAAGTTTTTAAACCGTGAAGATAGGTTGCCCCTTAACCAGGATAGGGGTGCCCATAGACATTGGGTGTAAACAGAAAATCCGGGGTGTAAATAGCAGTGAAGTGTCCCTTAGACATCCTCCAGGTGCTTTTATCAACTTTTCGAGCCAATTTCTCCGAAAACGTTTATTGCCCAAAAATACCTACAAAGACATAAAATACCATAATAAGTACAAAATCGAGCACTAACAATATATACAATTGAGATCAAAATAGACACATAAATGCGTCTATCAAATACCCCCAAACTTATTATTTGCTAGTCCTCGAGCAAATAAAAACTAGAAAATAAAATCCTAACTCACTGTCGCAGGCATCGTCGGTTGCATTTAGCGCATGCAACAAGCCTTTAAACCCTTAGGTGGCCCTAGTGGCCGAGTTATAGTCTCGGGAGGGCTTACAAGAGGTGTAACCACAAAACCTTTATACTCTAGACCCTACCTATCTACGCAGAACCTTGGAAGGCACTAAAGAATCTCCTTGGTTGGCATACTTATTGACTATAGGAGGAAGTACCCTGATGCGAAATTCCAATTGTTGTACACGAGTTCGCACTCAAGCATACTAAAATTCATATATAAGTGACAGAGCTCTACTCAGATAGTCGCACTATGGACATCAATATCCGGAGTCAACAAATCACATGGATAGATTAAGAGATGGATATATATAGAGAAAAACATAGATGGTATTGATGTTGACTAGGTGAACAGTGTTTCTCATATCTGTCTGAAGGCCACTGCCATAATGAACCTATCCTGATGGACTGATACACTGGTCTGACTAATATCAACACGACTGGCATATACTCCCTCCGTCCTAGTTTAGATGCCAAAATTGGGGATTTTTTTTGTCCTAGAATACTTGCTATGCTCCATATTTTTCCACCTTTTATCCTGATTTGCCCCTAACTTGGAATCATGTCATAACATGGAGAATTGTGTATTTCAATTTTCAAGACACACTCTTAAATACTTTTCTCTATATATTTCTTCTAAATTGAATTTTTCCAACTAAACAACAAAAACCTAGACATTTAAAAACCGGGAACATTAAATACTAACCTAGGGTAATTATGGGAAAAAACTATTCTCTTTGTGTTTCTTAATCTTTGTGCAAAATCCAATTTTGGCATCTAAACTAGGACAGAGGGAGTACAAGGGAACCAGTGGTCGATAATCCTAATTCTAGATCAACACAACTGGCATATACAAGGGTACCAGTGGTCGATTTTATTGAATTTCTTCCGGTTGGTCTGATGGTCTGGTCTCAATTTCTTTTTTTTTTTTTTTTTTTTTTTTTCATTTTTGGGTATCTCAATCACTCTATTTCACCCTAGTCGTGGTAACAACTTGATTCGTGAGCCCCACCTAATCATTTAGGGAAACATATTTTAAAAAGAAAACAAAAACAGAATTGAAAAGGACTGAACGAGATATGTTGAAACTACCATGTTATTTTTAACACCCGAGCTTTGTGCTTTTATGAATATACTCTTTAGATGTTTCCATCTACTCAGATTGGTTCCTCAACTCCTACAACCAAGATGCTTCCATCCACTTAGATTGGTTAGTGTCATCCTTAATAAGCATAAATTTCTAGGCTATGAAGTTTATTTATTGCAACTAACAAAAAATTTCTCTCATACCCCCAAACTTAAATCTAACATTGTCCTCAATGTTCTAAAGATAAAATTAAAACATGAACAGAAACAGTTACCATTTGAAGAAAAAGAGTCAAGGAAAGATATTACCGTGTTGCATGAGCATGGGTTACCTCCCAAGAAGTGCTAAGTTTGAAGTCTTCAGCTCGACGTCAAATACCCATAAAATGGCTAATTACCTTTTCAAATCATATATATATATAGTCGAAACAACTGTGGATCAACAACACCAAATAAAACTACCACAATTATGAGACAACTGCACCGGATTAGAAAAATGAACAGTCAGAGCACAACCTGATCTAAAATTTCTTGCAAGACAACTGGGTTTATCTGTGGCGCCCACTTGGGCTTTATATGGGTGTCTTGAAAAATAGATTCATTCGCACTATAGGGCTCTAATAGCTGGATCTCCTTCTGGACAGTATCAGGAGGATCAGGTTGCGGAGTCCGAAGTGACTCAAGTAATACCTCTGGTACACTAGGCTCGATTCCCAAGTTAGGGATTTTTAATGGGGACACTTGACCATCACTACCCCCAAACTTAGGGTCATCATTATTCTCTGTAAGACCTAGCACTATGGCTTGAATTTCAGGGTCTGTGGAGTCTTTAAAGTACTCGAGAGATTCTTCTAGTTCAAAAGTTTGGTCATCTAACTGACTTAAGAGAATTGTCTCATCAAATTCATCTAAGGAATCACCAAATAAAGTGTCGTCCCAATTATCCTGAATTAGATCCTGAACTAAAGTGCTAATCATATTCACTTCCTCCAAGTCATCGGAAGGTTGTCTATTAACATTAAATACATTTAGTTCAGTGGTCATGTTACCAAAGGATATGTTCATAAGGCCGGTCCTACAATTGATGATGGCATTAGCTGTGGCTAAAAATGGGCGACCTAAAATCACCGGTATTTGAGCACTAGGGTCCTGAATAGGCTGGGTGTCTAGAACAACAAAATCCAATGGATAAATAAATTTATCAACCTCAATCAGAACATCCTCTATAATACCACGAGGTACTTTGACATACCTATCAGCTAATTGCAGTGTCATTTTTGTCGGTTTCAACTCTCCAAGACCTAGTTGGGTGTACACATGGTAAGGAAGTAGGTTAACACTAGCTCCTAGGTCAAGTAATGCCTTATCAACCATGTGATTATCAATCGTACAAGATATGGTGGGGCATCCAGGGTCTTTATACTTAGGGGCTGTTTGGTTCAGAAGAATTGAACTTACTTGTCCAGCTAAAAAGGCCTTCTTATGGACATTAAGCTTACGCTTTCGTGTACAAAGATCCTTAAGAAACTTGGCATAAGCGGGCATTTGCCTAATTGCCTCTAATAAAGGGATGTTAATGTTTACCTGCTTAAATATCTCCAGTATTTCGTTGAAAGTCGACTCTCTCTTTGATGGAGCTAAAAACTGTGGATATAGGGCTCTGGGCACAAAACGATACCTATCAGGAACCACATTGGCATCACTAGAAATTTTATCGGTCTCTTCATATAGTGGCTCCTTCCGGGGATCATCTTAGGAACTAAAAGGTGGATCTACAGTATGTCCACTATTAGGCATGGTCACCTTATTCTCTACCGTTTTACCGCTCATAAGGGTTGTTACAGAGTTCACATGATTGAACTCTTTCTCTCTAGAGGATACTTCATGAATTGCTCTAGTATTGGGTAGTGGTTGACTAGGGAACTTGCCTTTATCTCTCTCTTGCAAAGACTCAACAATTAGACTAACTTGGGTTTTTAGCTCGGAAATAGCCTGAGAGTTTTCCTGTAAACCTTAATCTCTAGTAGTGCTCTTATTGTTCACTGAGGTAGTTTTTACAGTGATAAGAAAGGGTTTGATTCTCGGACTTGTGAAGTTGATTTTAGACTTAAATTATAAAATTAATCTAGTGAATAAAACAAAAGATAACGACAATATTGAGAGAATACTGGGAATCAGGATTTCACCAAACTCAAATTCTATGGTTTCAATATTAATTCTTAGAAAATTGTAGCTCCAAAAACAACAATTATTGACTCTTAATCTTACCAAGGTAGATTTTATAAAACATTAATTGTAAATGATAAGCATGGGTTATCAAAACACTAAAGCTAAGCATACCCGTCAAACTAAATGACAACTAATTAGTTTAAAATCATAATTCAATTTATATTAATGCAAAAGTCATAAAAATAATTAAATAAAGTTATCACAGTGATGAGAATTGACTTCCTCCGTCATCCCAGTGATGGGGTTTAACTCCTCATGGTGAAAACACGCTCAAAATAATTAATCATGGCTCAAAAAGGTGTTTTTATTGAAGAGAATAAACTGTAGTTACAGAAAGCCTTTTGCAAGGAAACTAATGGTCGCTGAAAGTATAAAGCAAGTACAGTCAGAAACGATTAAAGCTTTTTGTTGTTCAATATAAGACTGCTTCTGCGACGGATTCTGTGAGTCCATGTTCTTCGTGTTCTTGAGCTGTGCAGCATCAGAATCACTCCTGCAACTTCTGATTCTTCGCTTCTCCGGCCTCTGCTCTACCCCAAAGTCTCCCCAAAGTCTCGATAATCCTTCCTAGAACTCGTACAGCCCCTTTTATACACCACATGCCTGAAAAATCTCGTGAAAATCTCCACAGCAAGTTACGGAAAAACAATGTTGTGATCTTCTCTGCACGCGTCTTCTAGTCAATCCTAACGCTCCAAATCCTCTCTTTGATGGAATGAAATCTTAAAGAGGATATTGATCTCCTTATTTACTTGAGTAACTTCCATTAAAACCCGAAAATAACTTATCTCTATTTTGTCGAGAAATATGAAAAATCTTCCTTATTTTCGTCTCACGAGATATCTGGGTTATTCAATCTTTCCAAAAATGCAATCTAATCCAACCGACGCTGTTATATCCCTTCTCTTCACGTAACTTCCAATTATATCAACACCGAGTATATCTTCTCCCTATTAACAAAGATTGCGTAGAAAACTTCTTCCTTACCGATTATAACTCAACTACAGACCCTGTTTGGTGCTAACAGGCCTATACGGACCCAATCCAACAAGAACATCCGAGAACAAATTTCAAGGAAAAGACCGGAGAAAAGTCTTCACCTCTGTTTTATCCAAACTCGGTATATCTCCCTATATTTTCGAATCCACAAGCCTTACCAATCCTGTTTGGCTTAAACAGGCCCAAACCAACCAAACTCGGCTAGAAATTCCGAGTAAATCTCGATCAGAACCAATCCAGGCTAGTTGGCAGATGTGAGCTTTATTTTCCCGCCAAAATACGTTTTTAAACCGTGAAGATAGGTTTCCCCTTAACCAGAATAGGGGTGCCCATAGACATTGGGTGTAAACAGAAAATCCGGGGTGTAAATAGCAGTGAAGTGTCCCTTGGTAATTGAAGTACCCCTTATCCAAACTGAGAGTCTAAATAGTAGGCATCCTCCAGGTGCTTTATCAGCTTTCGAGCCAATTTCTCCGAAAACGTTTATTGCCTAAAAATACATACAAAGACATAAAATACCATAATAAGTACAAAATTGAGCACTAACAATATATACAATTGAGATCAAAATAGACATATAAATGGGTCTATCAACGCCTCCAACTTTTAAATATGTCACGTACTTGGAACAATTCATTTTCTTCATATTCCAAACAGTAAAGGAACAACAAATCTGTTTGGTATCAACTCTATTCAACCAAGTGATGTGAGTCGGACAAATGCTCTTCTGTTTATCTTAACATAAACTACTTCGTCAGGTTCTTAGATCTATCTTATGTTCAATTATCAAAGGTAATCGTTAAGATTTTGCAATCAATACTTTTAATCACAATGAATTGTATTGATGCTGATCTACGCAACTAATCAATCCAATCTACCACAAGGATAAACCGATTATAGTTGGATCCTCTTATACCGAAACAAGTATTGTGCACACCAAAGATTATAGACCCAAGTCAGAAATCTTCAATCTCTTCTTTGTCTTCAAATCTTCTTAGATCTTCAATAAACACCTGCACACAAAAACTTGAATCTCTTGTGATCAATCACGCACAAAACGGAGTCTGTTAACAATGGATTATCACAAGATCGTCTTTAGTACTAAAAAAAGTCTAAAGATCCCTGTCGAAACTTCGATCTAGTTTGAGTGAATCTTATATCAGAAGAGAAGATTCTCAAGCATAAAAAAACTAGGTGCAATCAAAGTTCAACCATCGTTAGTCAATCAAATCAATCGAAAACACAAGATAAACCGCAATTATCTAGTTTCCCACCAACGGTACTCGTAGAGCTTCTCAATCCCAAAGAATACTTTAAATTGAGAGACCGTAAGAGATTTCGCCTAATTAGGTTACTCTCCTCTCCGAATAGGCGGATACATCAGTAACAACACAACCGAGGAAGTTTGCTGTCACGAAGGATTAGTTTGCTAGAAATGCAAACTTCAAGTATTTATAGACAAGGAAGTTTGTACACCAAGGAATTTCCAAAACCGAAAATATTCTCAAAGATATTCCATACATTCCAAATTCGGTTTTCATAATTCCTGGAAATGCTCTGTCCAAAATAATGACCGAAAATCTCCTTGGAAAATCTTTAACTAGTAAATGGACATTACTAATTCTTATTTTCCATATATAAAATTAACAACCTTAATTAAAAGATTGTTAACTTATTTAATTTCGATCCTGGGATTTTCTTCCTGTAGATATTAAGGAATAACTTTGAACACTCAAAGATAAACAATACTGTTAGAGCATTGCTCGGTCTAACTCGCATGCGTTGTTATCTCAAGTATGTTTGTCAATGTTAGTGATCAAAACTATAAGTCTTGATTTCTAGTTTATTATAGCTAAGGTCTCGGACTAGGATAGAAAGTGTAGTTGAGCTCAAGAACTCCATGGAAATCATCATACAAGACGAAGGACTACTCAAGGAACCGGTGGATCTTCATCGACTAAAAGGTATGTGGAGACTTGAACTTATCTATCACTCAAAAATCTATTTATCTCCCATCTTGAGACAAAAGTCGTTTTGCTATATAGTCTTAGATTATACAGATTTGCTATTTCGAGCCGAGTTTATCTTGTCTATCTATTTCTCGAAATATGTGTTGGTAAGCTTTCTCTTTAGCCAAGTTCATCTTTACCTAGTGACGAAAGTCATGACAAGTTTCAATCACTTTGAAAATTGCTTACTTTGACGAAAAATAGTTTGTGAATAACAAATATAGAATATCAACGTCCTCTAAGAATGTTTCAATGATTTAAATGAGAGTTTAGATTATATAACCATTGGAGGATATAGGCATTGTTGTGGAAACACATATATGTATAAGTCCTTATTCCTTGAACCGAAGTTTGCGAACTTTATTGATCAAGAGAACCGGAATGGTGGCGTGAGCCAAGTCCGCGAGATTGAGTAGGTTATATCTAAAAACGATGTTTGTGAACTTATTCTTATATAAACTAAGGAATGCAAATTGCAAACCTTGGCTATATAGTTCATGAACCGATTCGAGTGAATCAAATCGTTTTTGCTTCAATTGTGTCTTGTGTAGTTACATAAGATTTCGTTGCAATTGAACAACTCTCTAACTAGTTCATTTGAGTCACTTGACTAGTTATGGTGAAGAAAAATATGGTTGATATGAAAGTGATCATATGGCTAACCATTTGGTTGACTATTGTTGAATCAACAAATGTACAAGTTTTGGTACGGTTACACAAGCCTAGAAACGTGCATTTCATTTGTGTGTAACAAGCTAGTTTTCGATCTAACAGTTGAAAGATATTATCTTGAAGCTAATCATGTTTTCATCTAACGGTGAATATTGAATGCTTTGTTACCAAGCTAACATTGATTGCAAACCCTGATTTAAAAGACTATATAAGGGAGAGATCTAGAAACTGGGAAACCTAATCTCCACACCTTCTGCGTGATAATAGTTGTGCTAAGCTAGAGTCGATTCTCCTTTGACCTTTGGTTTCTTCTTCTAAACCAGGTTAACGACTTAAAGACTTCACTGGGATTGTGAAGCAAGACCGATACTACGTTCTTGTAGTTGTGTGATCTGATCTTGCTGCTTTTATCGTATGAGTACAATTGTAATAATTGGATTGAGATTGATATCTCCGATAGGCAAGATATAAAAGAAATCACAAACACTTCATCTCCTCGTTTGTGATTCCGCATATTTTTTTCGCTGCGTCGATTAAGATTATTGTGAGGTTATTGATAATACTAGGCTGTTCTTCGGGAATATAAGTCCGGTTTATCAATTGGTTCCTGTTCACCTTTATTTATCCAAAGACGGAACAAAACTCATAGGTATATTCGTGGGAGACGGATTTATCTATTACCGTAGACTTTTATGTGTGATACAGATTTTTTTATTAAAGTCTTCGACTTTGGGTCGTAGCAACTCTTAGTTGTGGGTGAGATCAGCTAATGGAATCAAGTACGTAGCATCCTGCTGGGATCATAGGAGTGGGAGCATAACTGTACCTTGGATCAGTGTGATATTGATTGGGGTTCAACTACAATCCAGACCGAAGTTAGTTTGGAGTAGGCTAGTGTCTGTAGAGGCTTAATACAGTGTGTGTTCAATCTGGACTAGGTCCCGAGGTTTTTCTGCATTTGCGGTTTCCTCGTTAACAAAATTCTGGTGTCTGTGTTATTTCTTTTTCGCATTATATTTTGTTATATAATTGAAATATCACAGGTTGTGCGTTGTTCAATCAATTAGAATATCCGACCTTTTGGTTGTTGATTTAAATTGATTGACACTTGGATATTGGTCTTTGGAACCATCCAAGTTATCTCTCTAGTATTTGATAAAGATTCGCAGATTTCTATTTTCTTGAGTATATATCAAATCGAGAGATTGAGATATTAACTTTTTGATATACTTTTTATCTAGATTGAGTCTGACTGTCTAGTTGATTCTCTAGAAAGTATATTGGAGTTTGTCCCTACAGATTGCTAAGCGAAATATTGGGTGTGGTTGTTGTACCCCCACTTTTTCAATTGGTATCAGAGCAGGCAAACACGTTTAAGACCTTATAAGTCTGTGTTTTAGCGATCTGACTCTATGGACAGAGGTGATATCTCAATTAACGTACCACCAGTCTTCGATGGCTCTAATAACTTGTGGTGGAAAATTGTTATGCGAGCTTTTCTTCAAGCACGTGATTTTCAATCATGGGTATATGTTGTTAATGGCTATGATGTTCCCGTCGTGGCATATGGAGATGTAAACGTTCCCAAGGATATTGGTGAATACACCCCTGCCGAGATAAGCTGCAAACCAAAATTCCAACGGTTTGAATGCCATTATACATGCCATTACCCCAAATCTTCAGCACCATGTGTCAAATTGCACGAGGTCTAAAGATGCGTGGGATGTCTTAGAAACCGTATTCGAAGGTAACTCCATTGAAAAGGAAGCTAGGCTTCAAAACCTTAATTCCGGTTCGGAAAAACTTCTTATGGCAGATGAAGATACATTTTTGATGAATTTAATCACAGAGTGTCTGAAATTGTTAATGCATCTTTTGCATTGGGTAAGACTATTCCTGAAAAGGACATTGTGATAAAAATTCTCAGATCGCTGCCATCTAGATATGAATCTAAGAAGCATGCCATCATTGAGGGAAATAACCTTGATAATCTCTCCAGAAATATGCTGGTTGGGAAGCTTAAGATCTTTGATCATGAAAAATTTATCCAAAACTAAGGATGTTGCGTTCAAAGCACAAAAGGACACTAAATTACTTGATAAGAGTAAAAAAGTGTATAT
This sequence comes from Papaver somniferum, assembly GCF_003573695.1. Taxonomy (NCBI): domain Eukaryota; kingdom Viridiplantae; phylum Streptophyta; class Magnoliopsida; order Ranunculales; family Papaveraceae; genus Papaver; species Papaver somniferum. Next base: position 27,290,380 of record NC_039364.1, read on the forward strand.
CTCTGAAGATGATCACTCTGAGACAGATTCATCAGATGAAGATCTTGACAAGTCAGTCTGATGATCACAAGACAGTTTAGGGATCTTCTGTTGAAGAGAAGTAAACGGTTCTCCAAAGATAAGCCTAAAGCATCAGTTAAACCTCATAATCGTATTCCTCCTAAAAACAGGGAAACAGATGAAACTGATGATGAGGATATGCCTCAGTGCTTTAAGTGTAAGGTATTGGGTCATTTTGCAAACAAGTGTCCAAATCGTAGAAATACACCGGGAACAAAGATCTTGCTGCAACTCTTGATGAAATGTCTGACAATTATGATTCTAATGAAGACGAGAAATCAAGTGTTGCACTTTTTGGTGAAAATATTAATTTTGATAACTGTAGCAATACATACATCAATCTCGATATTCTTTCAGAAGAGAACCCAACTAATCTGGAAGAAAAAATTGACCCATTTCTTGGAAACTCTTTTGTAATGTTTCAGGTTCCACCATGTGTCTAGCTGCGTGCACATCTCAGAAGCCTGACTATTATTCCAGTTTGACGTGCTCGTATTGTTCTCTAAAGGGTCATGAACTTTCAAAGTTTTACAAGTACAAACACCAATTGAGACACGTCAACAAACTTCAACGAAGAGCAAATCAATTAGCAAATAAGCTTAAACTTGCTCAGAAGACCGCTGAGGTATGTAGTATTTTATCTTCGTCTAAGAAGTTTGTTTCCAAGAATAAACCAAGACCATTAGAGAAGAAAGGATGGTCGAGTCTTTTTGATAGACAGAGGTATGTGGATTCCTCTCAAGAGGAAAATGGTGGAAAAATTGTTGTTCACCGCAACACAACTTGATTGTGTTGTTTTGGAAATCTTTACTCATGTGCCTGATCAAAAGAGACAATGATTTTGTACCTCTCAGGCTTTAGGAAAAGTTTTTTTTCTCTCTTATTTTCTTAGTTTTTGTTCTTCCCTGTCTATCAACAAAAGAGGGCTATTATCGACAATTCTACTCTTTATAGGGTTGTGAGTTGGACGTGTACGAACCTGTTTAAAGGTTTCGAAACCCTACATTCCTTTTTCCTTCCTCAAAACCTCTTTTTATCTCAAGACTACCTGTTGAGTTCAATTTGTGATTTCCTCTCACAAACCCATACGTTATGGATACTCCAAGCGTGATGTCTTCTGATGGAAAAGATGTTAATATGACTGTTAAGCCATCAATCATGAAGGAAAAAGAGAAATCTCCATTATCTCCTACCTTGAAAAGAAAGAGAAGGAATGTGAGGAAGCCAAGAGCCGTTCCTTTAAACTCTCAGAGGTTTTCTAATGTTCTTGAAGAGTTGAAGGAGACGTGAAAGGAGATTCAACAAATAAAGGCTTTTGTGTATAAGACTCATGAGATTCAGAAGGCCCTGGTTCGACATCATCAGCCAAGAAGGTTTATTGATATAAACTCCTACCTTAATGAACCTTATGTCCCAATGACTATTGACGACAAGGAGTTCGGGGACAATAAAGAATTCTTCAAAGGTCTTATTGCCTAGTAAATCTTCTATGTTTTTCTTGTTTTTGTTAAAAGAATAACTAGATTTTGGAATAGCCATTATTGTGATTACACATAGCTATGTCCAACGTTTTCATCTTCAATGTTTTTAGATTTATTTATATAATTCTAAATTTTATTTGGAAGATGATTTTTGCAGTATTAATATTTATGGTTTTATATATTACAATATTGTTATGGGATATGTGTGTTTACGTCCGTGAACTATGTTTGTCCCATACCTTGTCAAAGTTAAAGTCTTTCGTATGTCGATATGCATGTATTGATAAAAGAATGAATAGACTTTTAAAAAATACAAAAGTTAAGCCTATTATGTCAATTTTTGATGGAAGATAGGTTAAAATCTTTTGTTTGCAAGGATTATGTCTATTGAATGTCGTTATGCCAATAGTGATGGAAAATAGAATGAATCCTTGTGTATTCCATAGTATTGATCTTCCCTGATCCATATTTTATGTATTACCGTGGGGCTCCGTAAAGTGTCTTATGTTGAGCACTAAAATGACCAAGTTGATTATTTTTATGATTAGCTTAGTTGTTGTTCCGCGAGATACTTTATGTCGAGCATTTTCAACTAAATTAATCATCTTGTTTGGTTATTTAGTCGTTGCTCCGTAAGTTTTCTTATGATGAGCATGACCAATTAAATTGATTACTTTTGTGATTAGTTTGGTTGTGTATTTCGATTAGATTAATTATGGGTTCTCTTGTGATTAATCTAATTGTATTTTTTTTGAGTCTCCATAAGTTCACTTATGTTGAGCATCTTTCGATTAAATTAATCATGGGTTCTCTTGTGGTTAATTTAATTGAGTTTTTTTGGATTCAAATTCATACTTGTATGTGATTTTTTATGTCCAAATAAATCCTTCTTTTCTTTCGAAATTAAGGTCGCTCTTGTTGTTCCTTTGGGAATGACATTTTATGGGGGATAGTTCTTAATTGAACTTGTGCTTAATTGCCAAATCTTTGTGGGGAGTGCGGCTTCGGAATATTATAGGGGTTATCTTGTATCTTTATAAACTCCTTGATGAATGCATTTAGCTTCAACTTTATGATTGCATCTGAATAAGATGATATGTGTTTCTTTCTTTTGGTCATGAAATGTCTCTTTCGGAAATCTCATTAGGATCCCGTTCTTGTACCTTTGACAATTTTATTGACAAAAAGGGGGAGAATTAGTATGTAGTTCACACCACAAATACATATAGTTTTCGGATCATTATGTAAGGGGGAGTGGTTTCCATGTGAGATGGAGTATTGACTAAGGGGGGGTGATACATATCATCATAGTATTGTTGTTGAAGTTGTGATACACTTGAAATTTGACGCTGTGTAATGATACTATGACACTGTATAATGCTGAGTGCCAAATATTGTATATATTTGCACCTTTTTATTGGCATTTAACTCATCATTTGTGCACTAAGAGCAACTGCAGTGGACGACTAAACCCAAATTTGGTGTCGAGTGGGCTGGCGTAATGGGACGGACCATCGATCAAAATTTGATCAAAGAGTAAAACTCGGACCAAATTTGGTCGGCGATTAAGACCAAATCCAAATATAGTCGGGCGTTTATATAATGTCCGCCTACCCGACGGGCGTTGGTATAATGTCCGTCTGTAGACGCGCGTTCGTAAAGTTAACGCCTGATGCAGGGCGTTGGTATAATGTCCGCCTGGATGGGGCGTTGGTATAATGTCCGCCTGAATGGGGCGTTGGTATAATCAACGCCTGGCATGGGGCGTTGGTATAATGTCCGCCTGGATGGGGCGTTGGTATAATCAACGCCGGACACCAAATACAAATGGGGCGTTGATAAAGTCTTGAACCCAAATTTGAAAAGTTTACAAAACATTGGTTGGGGCGTTGTCTTTATCAACGCCCCACTTTTTTTTTTTTTTTTTTTTTTTTTTTATTTTTGAACCCGGGCGAACGTATAATCTCCGTCCCACACACCAGGCGTTGCTATAGTTCACGCCCCATACAGGCGTTGTCTTTATCAACGCCCCATACCAGGCGTTATCTTTATCAACGCCCCATGCCAGGCGTAATCTTTATCTATGCTGGACGATGAAGCGGACTTTATATCAACGCGTGACCAAATTTACTCTTCACCCGCTACGTCACAGGACGGACTAAACCCAAATTTGATCTTTTTTTTTTAGTCTTTGGTCTTTAGTTATGCTCGCACCACTGTGGACGCTCTAACGCTCCATTTTATCCCATATTCTGTGTTTTCGTTATTTTCAAGAATAAATACTTTTCTCAATTAATTTTGCATTTTTAGGTACTAAATAAAGCCTGGTTAACTCACGGAGCGAAAAGAGAAAAGAAACGGCAAAGACTCCCGCAGAAAGGCAGCGAAGAATGATGTTTGCAAGAGCCGGATCAACTAGAAGTGGGATTGAAGAGGAAGAATTGTCCTTAAAGAAGATATGGGCTTGGCATACACAAGGCCCAAAACCCTTACCCAAATCCATTTCAATTATCCATACCCATTTCCATGAGAGATGTCAGATTGGATCCATCTCATCATCCAACGGACACCTCATCATTGTGCATCAAAATCCGAAGCTCCTGTCAAACACATAGTACCTAACTCCATCTGAAGCCGTCAGTTTTGTTGTATCTCATAATCCAACGGTCGCTACATACCTCTCCATCGTAGCCGTTCGATTCAATCTATATGGGATCATCCAACGCTCTTTACTCGCTGTGCATCAAAGTTCGCTACTCCCGCTCAACACCCAAACGCCAAACACCTACACCACAAACCAAACAACCCCTAACCCATTCTTCATCGAACTCTTCTCATCTTCTCCCCAAATTCCTCTCTTCCCTATCACCTGCAACTTACGCCACCACCATCTCCTGCCATCACTGCCACCACCAGACCTCGAACCACACCACCACCACAACCACCCGACAACTCCACCATCTCTCTACCTAGCCTAGGTGTTTCATCAAATTCACATCCCACTGACCTAGGGTGTGGAGTTGATGAGACGACTCGAGCTAGGGTTCACAGTTCACAAAGAAGAGCAGCAAAAGCAGCAGAACAAGTGGGAAGAACAGAAGAAGGTATGGGTCGAGGTGAAATCGCAAGTGGGTACGTCATATTGAAAATCCCCAAATCAAATTTTAGGTTTTCAAAAATTAGGGTTTAGAAATTTGGGGATTCTGCACTATAAATAGAACATGGTGTGTGTAATGTTGGAGGTATGCCCGGATTAGCCGGTGCACCAAGCTGTAGTAATTTATGTTTGTTTCCAGTAGTGTTATTATGTTCTAATTCAATAACTAGGGTTTAGATGAAACCTTAGCTTTCTGCTGTGTTATTCATACTAATTGTGTTGCTCTTGAATGCTTAAACTGTTAGGATAGTTTCAATCTTAGTACATCAATGCTTTGCTTTCACAGTGTATGCCATGTATCCATTGTAGTCAGGATAAAACTGTGTTGATTATGCTGCAGCTCATGCTTTAGAGACTATTGTTAATCCCTTGACTAGTTGTGCTTAATTAGACAGTTAGTGCTCCGGATTGATATTTTAGTTGTGATTGAATCATCCATTGGTGAACACCTTAGGTAAGTAATAGACTTGACACCTCTACCTTATCTTTTAAAAGGACAAGAGTATCATAATCAGTTGAATACATAGTATGAGTTAATGGTGGATTCGACAATCCTATTACCTTCATTCTCAGTGTTTACTCCCTGTGTTATTTGCATCTTTTACTTTTATTTATTTTCTGTTGTAATCCTCACCAACACCTTGTCGTATCGACACATCAAAACAACCCCCATTTTGGTTACTCTTTCTTGTTTAGAATCAGTTTAAATGCGACCATAATTTCAGCTTTACACCCACCTTGTCCCTGAGGATCGACCTGTCTTGCCCTGTGTTGCATATCGACACTGTGCACTTGCAGTTAGACATATTCGTAGGCTTCTTTCAAGTCCTTCCAAGTTTTTGGCGCCGCTGCCGGGGACTTGGCTGCTGTGTAGTTGAACTGTTGTCCTAACTGTTTTCCAGGCTAATTTCTATTATAGCTGTGTAGTTTTGTTGTGCATCTTAATCCTTGTATCTTAGTTCCTGTGCATCTTAGTTCCTGCATCTTGCTGTGCATCTTAGTCTCACTTGGCATAACTTAGTTCTGTAAGCATTTAGCTCACTTGCTGTGCATTTAGTGTAAGCATACTTGTTGTTCTTCTTACTTGTTTTGCATTTAGTGTAATCTCACTTGTTGTCTTGTTCTTTGCATCTTTTATCTTAGTGCTATTCTTGCTTCTTTTAACTAAGTGTTGTTCCTGATTCTTGCATATTCATCTTACTTGCATCATCTTTGCTGTTCTGCATACTAACTTGTCTGCATATTGTTTTGCATTAACATGTTCATCTTAGCTTGTTCATCTTCATTGCTTTTCTGAGCTAGTTCTTGCTGTGTAACTGCATCTTAGTGTAACTTGCATATCTTGCATAGCATATGTAGCTTAAACCCACGTAGTAGCTGTAACTTTTCTGATAAGCATCTTAGTGTAGTAGTTTTCTGTAGCTTTGTAAGCATCTTAGTGTAATTTTGCTTGTTTCTTTTTCCAACACACAACTGAACTTCCCAATGTGAAGGTTCTGACAAGCTTCTTTGAGCCACTAGGTACCTGTGGTGCTGCTGAGGAAGAAGCTTATGCTGCTGTCCTGCTGCCTGTTACTGCTGCCAGCTGCTGCTGCTGAGTGCTGCGTAGCCCAGCTGCTGCTGGTGCTGCTGTGGCTCTTGCTGCTGTGGCTCTTGCTGCTATTGAGTTGCTGCTGAACAGGCCTGCAACATTGCTGCTGCCAAGGCTGGGAGAAAAGGGAAAGGAGAAGGAGCTTGTGAACTGTGAGTTGCTGCTACAACAACCAAATCATACAACCCAGTTTATTGGGTTTGGTGTTACAAGCTGTTGCTGGGCTGCTGTTGGAAGAGCTAAGAGGAAGTGGGCTAGCTAATTCTGTTGATGGGCTGTGCTGTAAAGATTAAGATCAAAGCCCAACTGGGCTTGTGCAACAAAAAAGGGATAAAAATCCCAACTGGGCTTCCCTCAAAAAATCAGGTAAGCCTAAACCCAGTAGGAAAGCCCAATTGTCTGTTGGGTTTATATTTTTGAATTCTGGGCTTGTAATATTAAACCCAACAGTTGGGCTTGTATTTTCTTTCGGCTTGTAACTTTGATTATTTGTAGGCTTGTAAAAACTTTTGTTTCAAAACTTGAGTAGTTTTTAAAGCCCCAAATGGGCTTCACTTCACAAACTTTTTAAAACCTACTTCTCAAAACCCAACAGTGGGCTTCAAAACCAGGGCTTCCTTCCAACTCCCAACAGTGGGCTTCAAAGTACAAGCTTTTAAAGACCCAATAGTTCAAAGTTTTCAAAAAAGCTTTTGGGCTTCTTTTCAAAACCAAAAGTGGGCCTTGCTCAAATTTCTCCCATTTTGAAACCAAAAGTTTCAAAACCCAACAAAACCAAAAATTTCTCCCATATTCAAACCAAAATTTTGCTCCTAATTCAAAACCAAAGCTTTGCTCCACTAATGTAGGCTTGCTCCCAATTTTAAAACCAAATTTGTTCCCAATAACCAAAAATTTTCTCCCACATTCAAACCAAATTTTCTTTTCAAAACCCAACAAATCCAAAAATTTTCAAAACCCATCAAAACCAAATTTTTCTGAAAACAATGGGCGAGTATGTGAATAAACCCCGTAGTATCCATGAATACATGTACTCTAACAGAATAAGTCAGTTATCATGTATCGTCTTACCCCAGACTGATGGCCCATTTGAACTAAACGCAAGCATGATACAAATACTTCCTATATTTCGAGGGTTCGATTATGAGAATCCCTATAATCATGTAAGAGAGTTTGAACAAATTGTCCGGGCTATACAACCTGACTATATGTCTGAAGACTCTTTGAAATTGCGTTTGTTTACATTTTCTTTAAAGGAATGGGCTAAAACATGGTTTTACAGTCTGAGACCGCAGTCAATCACCACTTGGGACCAACTCACAAATCAATTTGTCAAAAAGTTCTTTCCCCATCATAGGACCATCTCTATTCGTCAAAGTATTAATTTTTTTGTCCAGTTAGATGGAGAGACACTTTTTCATTATTTTGAACGGTTTAATGATTTGTTGTTTGAGTGTCCTCACCATGGCCTTGAGAAGTGGAGACTGGTCGCCATTCTTTATGAGGGACTAGACTTTAAGTCTCGAGCCTTGGTTGAATCTATGTGTAATGGTGAGTTCATTGATAAAATTGTGGACGATGCATGGTCATTTCTAGCTGAAGTTGCAGAGAAAACCCATCAGTGGGAAACCTATAGGGAAACTAGGACCATGCCACATGATATGGGTAATCACCATGAGTCAGATGTTGATTTTCCCAATGAGCTTAATTCTGGATATAGTGTTTCATACCCTATTGCTGAAAATGTCAATCCATATTCACCTATTTTAGAGGCAGATGTATGGACGAAAAACACTAATGTTTTGACAAAGTAGGATTTTCATGTATTTGTGATGATGATGATGATGATGTTATGTTAGAAGAACATGTCTATGCTGAAAATGTTATGGAACCTTTGGGTTCAAATACATTAGGCTTTTCTACCCCGACCTTCATGAATGATGTTTCTTCTAGTATTCCATATACATGTGATGAGGCTACTGATTTAGATATTGTGAAGTTATCCTGTGAAGAGCATGACTTAGGTAATGTTGAATCTTCTGTTGACACTAATGATCCTATGCATGAAAATATAGTTGATGTGTCTGATTCCATACTTAAGCCACAATATATTGCTTTTTTTGATGCTGATTTGGATATTTCGGATAACCATGATTCTGAATTTGGACTTGTGCAATTGTTTTGTGATGATAAGCATGCTACACAACTTGATTATGACTTAGAAAACGCTGATGTGACTGATAATATTGGTACTCTTGATCTCATGCATGTGAGAAACTTAGATGTCACCTTCCTACTTAAGTCACAATCTGATAGCCTTCCACCCAACCTAGATTTGGTTTATAACAATATTGTAAAACCAACTTTTCTGAGAATACCTAATCTAGGCCTGAAACTGTGTGCCTCCCAAGTCCTCTTGGACTATTTTGCATCTAAATACAATACCTTTAAGGAGCCACAGTTGGAATATGCATGTTTGCCCGTCCCTAGCAAAGTCCATTTCGAGTTAGACCTTGTGCATGATGAACCCCCAAAACTACGAGATTTTGTATCCAATAGTATATCTAGTGTAAAATCCAGGTTTAGGGGTATCTCATTTGGGTTTTCACTCTCACTCGCATTTCAGTCCAACTATAGTTGTTTGAAACTGTCTATGTTTCAACACTTTGTCTTTTGGGTTGATCCTCAACTCTTTAGACTGTATCTATATAGTGAATTGTTTGTATATAATCTGGTAGGTAATGTTTAGTGGAATCATATGTTTCTTGTATATATTGTGCTAACCCAATGTGAATTCAGTTGAGTTACTGTTGGGTTTTGCCTTGAATAATGGAGTTCAGAACTTGCTTTCGCCAATATCCGGTAATCTCTTTCCTTTTTCTACACTTAGCATCGTTCTCATGGTATGTGTTATAATCATGTTTATCTTCTGAAACATTGAGGACAATATTTAGTTTAGGTTTGGGGGTGAAAAGTAGATACTTTGATAACATGCCATAATTGAAAACAGAACTCTTTCTTTTTGAAAAAAAAAAATTAAAAAATCAAAATAAAAAATTAAAAAATTCGAAAGAAAAAAACATAAAAATGGAGCTCATTTACCTTGAAATGTTGACTCTTCTGCATGTATGTAAACATAAGGATTCTTAGTCTAGATATTTAGGCATCCTGATTCTAGCAAAATTCACATAGTGATAAGAAACTTGCACGCGCACGATCTACCAATACATGTATAGCCTCATCCTTGAGGTGTTCTATCGAAAGTCACGATTGCCAATAACTTTAGAATACTGAATGAAACTTGACTAGCTTGTTCTTTGGTTGGTTGGGATAGAAGGTGGAGGTTACATTAATAAAGACAACCATCGAATTTAACTAGGTGCATCAAAAAGGGCTACCTCTTGCAAAGTGTCATGTAATTTTTTGTTTCTTTTTGCTTATGTATCAAAAGAGTTACCATGTTGTAAAAAATTTTTGTTTCTTTTTTCATGGGTTCTCTTGTGGTTAATTTAATTGAGTTTTTTGGATTCAAATTCATACTTGTATGTGATTTTTTATGTCCAAATAAATCCTTCTTTTCTTTCGAAATTAAGGTCGCTCTTGTTGTTCCTTTGGGAATGACATTTTATGGGGGATAGTTTTTAATTGAACTTGTGCTTAATTGCCAAATCTTTGTGGGGAGTGCGGCTTCGGAATATTATAGGGGTTATCTTGTATCTTTATAAACTCCTTGATGAATGCATTTAGCTTCAGCTTTATGATTGCATCTGAATAAGATGATATGTATTTCTTTCTTTTGGTCATGAAATGTCTCTTTCGGAAATCTCATTAGGATCCCGTTCTTGTACCTTTGCCAATTTTATTGACAAAAAGAGGGAGAATTAATATGTAGTTCACACCACAAATACATATGGTTTTCGGATCATTATGTAAGGGGGAGTGGTTTCCATGTGAGATGGAGTATTGACTAAGGGGGAGTGATACATATCATCACAGTATTGTTGTTGAAGTTGTGATACACTTGAAATTTGACGCTGTGTAATGATACTATGACACTGTATAATGATGAGTGCCAAATATTGTATATATTTGCACCTTTTTATTGGCATTTAACTCATCATTTGTGCACTAACGCTCCATTTTATCCCATATTCTGTGTTTTCGTTGTTTTCAAGAATAAATACTTTTCTCAATTAATTTTGCATTTTTAAGTACTAAATAAAGCCTGGTTAATTCACGGAGCGAAAAGAGAAAAGAAATGGCAAAGACTCCAGCAGAAAGGCAGCGAAGAATGATGTTTGCAAGAGCCGGATCAACTAGAAGTGGGCTTGAAGAGGAAGAATTGTCCTTAAAGAAGATATGGGCTTGGAATACCCAAGGCCCAAAACCCTTACCCAAATCCATTTCAATTATCCATACCCATTTCCATGAGAGACGTCAGATTGGATCCATCTCATCATCCAACGGCCACCTCATCATTGTGCATCAAAATCCGAAGCTCCTGTCAAACACATAGTACCTAACTCCATATGAAGCCGTCAGTTTTGTTGTATCTCATAATCCAACGGTCGCTACATACCTCTCCATCGTAGCCGTTCGATTCAATCTATATGGGATCATCCAACGCTCTTTACTCGCTGTGCATCAAAGTTCGCTACTCCCGCTCAACACCCAAACGCCAAACACCTACACCACAAAACAAACAGCCCCTAACCCATTCTTCATCGACCTCTTATCCTCTTCTCCCCAAATTCCTCTCTTCCCTATCACCTGCAACTTCCGCCACCACCATCTCCTGCCATCACTGCCACCACCAGACCTCGAACCACACCACCACCACAACCACCCGACAACTCCACCATCTCTCTACCTAGCCTAGGTGTTTCATAAAATTCACATCCCACTGACCTAGTGTGTGGAGTTGATGAGACAACTCGAGCTAGGGTTCACAGTTCACAAAGAAGAGCAGCAAAAGCAGCAGAACAAGTGGGAAGAACAGAAGAAGGTATGGGTCGAGGTGAAATCGCAAGTGGGTACGTCAAATTGAAAATCCCCAAATCAAATTTTAGGTTTTTAAAAATTAGGGTTTACAAATTTGGGGATTCTGCACTATAAATAGAACATGGTTTGTGTAATGTTGGGGGTATGCCCGGATTAGCCGGTGCACCAAGCTGTAGTAATTTATGTTTGTTTTCAGTAGTGTTATTATGTTCTAATTCAATAACTAGGGTTTAGAAGAAACCTTAGCTTTCTACTGTGTTATTCATACTAATTGTGTTGCTCTTGAATGCTTAAACTGTTAGGATAGTTTCAGTCTTAGTACGTCAATGCTTTGCTTTCACAGTGTATGCCATGTATCCATTGTAGTCAGGATAAAACTGTGTTGATTATGCTGCAGCTCATGCTTTAGAGACTATTGTTAATCCCTTGACTAGTTGTGCTTAATTAGAAAGTTAGTGCTCCGGATTGATATTTTAGTTGTGATTGAATCATCCATTGGTGAAACACCTTAGGTAAGTAATAGACTTGACACCTCTACCTTATCTGTTAAAAGGACAAGAGTATCATAATCAGTTGAATACAAAATATGAGTTAATGGTGGATTCGACAATCCTAGTACCTTCATTCTCAGTGTTTATTCCCTGTGTTATTTGCATCTTTTACTTTTATTTATTTTCTGTTGTAATCCTCACCAACACCTTGTCGTATCGACACATAAAAACAACCCCCATTTTGGTTACTCTTTCTTGTTTAGAATCAGTTTAAGTGAGACCATAGTTTCAGCTTTACACCCACCTTGTCCCTGAGGATCGACCTATGATTGCCCTGTGTTGCATATCGACACTGTGCACTTGCAGTTAGACATAGTCGTAGGCTTCTTTCAAGTCCTACCATATAACAATGATTGAGAACTCTTGTTTTCTCGTTGTTATAGCTACGGATTTTCAACAACGATGATGCTGAACTTACAACCTTTGGGATCATTGGAGTACTTGGAAGTGACGAAGATTTCGAGTAATGTTGAAGATTAGACATGTGGAATAGGAGCTACAAAAGTTAATTTTTTTATTTTTTGTATTCCATATGTATTAATAGTTTTGTCACTAAAATTGACAAAGGGTGAGATTGTTAGAGCATTGCTCGGTCGAACTCGCATGCGTTGCTATCTCAAGCATGTTTGTCAACGTTAGTGATCAAAACTATAAGTCTTGATTTCTAGTCTACTATAGCTAAGGTCTCGGACTAGGATAGAAAGTGTAGTTGAGCTCAATAACTCCATGACAATCATCATACAAGACGAAGGACTACTCAAAGAACCGGTGAATCTTCATCGACTAAAAGGTATGTGGAGACTTGAACTTATCTATCACTCAAAAGTCTATTTACCTCCTATCTTGAGACAAAGTCGTTTTGCTATATAGACTTAGATTATACACAGTTGCTATTTCGAGCCGAGTTTATCTCGTCTATCTATTTCTCGAAATATGTGTCGGTAAGCTTTCTCTTTAGCCAATTTCATCTTTACCTAGTGACGAAAGTCATGACAAGTTTCAATCACTTTGAAAATTGCTTACTTTGACGAAAAATAGTTTGGAGTAGGCTAGTGTCTGTAGCGTCTTAATACAGTGTTTGTTCAATTTGGACTAGGTCCCGGGGTTTTTCTGCATTTACGGTTTCCTCGTTAACAAAATTCTGGTGTCTGTGTTATTTCTTTTTCGCATTATATTTTTTTATATAATTGAAATATCACAGGTTGTGAGTTTTTCAATCAATTAGAATATCCGACCTTTTGGTTGTTTATTCAAAGTGTGTCGACATCCTTACTTTGTAAGTCCTCTTTCATACTTACACCCTTGAAACCGATTTGCCACACTTCCAAACAAGTTTAGAATTGTTTCATCTGACTTTCAAGAACTATGTGATTGATTAAGAAACACTCAATCACAAATCATGGGTTTAACGGTTCTACCAAAACAAGTTTCGGTTCTACCTCCATGTGAGTACTGTGCATAGTCACACTAGCTTTCCAAAATTCGGTTGACTAGGTACTAGGAACGGTTCCCCACATATGTATGGTATCTAACTTATATGTTTTGCACATGTCCGTAAGATCGGTTCCCCTTTGCCTAAAAACGTGTTGCACATGTTCATAGGATCGGTTCCCCTTTCTGCTATAAACCTTGATGAACCCCATACAAGTATCGATTCCCCTTTGTCATGTACTGCACCTCTTCATAGGATCGGTTCCCCTTTACCCATATTTGGTCCAGTCAATCACAAACTAGATCATACCTCACAGGTTATTACTTAAGATCGGTTTCACTAATAAAAGTCATACCAATACATAAGTCAGGCCTTTGTGAATAGTTCTACCAAGAACACAAACAAGTCATGAGCGGTTATACTAAATCATACATGTTAGATGTTCACAAGTATACAATGAATTACAATCCCAATAACGCCTGGCGATTTCCTTTTCGATTCATAAACAAGTTTATGAACTTACTTCCTTAAAACACATGTAAAAACATTGTTTCCTAGGATGAAATCCTTCACCTCATACCTATACATAATCACAGTAGCATTTAAACGATTATGTCGATGTCTTATCTACAAAGTTTAATGGTTAAGCAATAAACTTCATGTTGTATTCCTTAATACTATGTCTATCTAGAGTTCAAACATGCTTCGCAGTTTTGTTTTCAATATGCACGACTTGAAAGATACGTTAGGGAATGAAACAGTTCAAGTCAAATATCACTAACCTCAAGTGGAAGGATGATGTTGTCGTTGTAGCTTATTCTTCACTTCTTCAAGTCTTCGCAATACTTGTAATGTCTCATATCCTAATACTTTCAAGCTAACCTATACGAGGTTGACTCTAGTACATAATCAAGCGACTCTTAAATGAGTTTTAATTCACTAAAATATGACAACCAAACTTGACATACCAACGCTTGGTGGGTTCAACCGAGCTATGCTCTAACAATCTCCCACTTTGTCAATTTTAGTGACAAAACTCTTACAATCATATGAATAACAAATTACAAGAATTCATTAAACATATGCTTGATTCCCGAATTCAACAACACAATAACCTGCATTCATTCAATCCTTAAATGCCGCTGTTGACATTATAATAACAAAGCTAATACTCCCCCTAAAGGTGAGATAGGTAGATTTCATCAATTCACACGTCTTTGTTATATCAATCAATATGATATGTTACTCCCCCTTAGTCTATGCTTTCACTCTTTCGTTAGATAAACGTTTAAGCACAATTGTTCTTTTCCTTAATGATACTAATCAATATAAAATCAATACCAATATCACTTGTTTACTCCATATATTTCTCCCCCCTTTTGTCACAAAATGACAAAGAAACGAAAAAATAAAGGACAACATGAAAAGAATCTTACAAATCTCAAAAATAGACTTGCAAACCTATAGAGTTAAGCACGAGGGGTTCCACACACCATTTTTGATAACCAATATCAAAACCGAAACTACAAAGTAATTTGTTTTGATATGTTATCAAGGAAACAATTGACCGAATCAATTTTCCCAATTTAGTTTAGCAAACAAAAAATTAACTAAGCAACTTAGTCCCTTTGCTAAACCGATTGTACAAATAAAAATGCTTCATTCGATAAGACAAAAATAAAGATAACTCTATTTTTCTCATTAGGTTCTAATTATCCATATAACTTAGACCTTTCAATTTTAAACAAGCCAAATACTAGGTTAGTTAACTAGCATTTGTTGTTAAGGCATTTGATTAGACTTGAATAACCGAAACCTCCACTTTGATAAGTCTAACTAAGATAAACTTAGTTTCTCTTATCCGGAATCGAATTGGACTAAACAACTCATCCCGTAAACCTTTTCTTTCGTTAAGCCATAAATAATTCATACAAACCAAATAAATCAACTTGCAAAATTATTCACCTCAACCGGAAGCAATTGAATCAACATAAGCATTAAAATACCGCAATTGCAACGAAATTTTGTAAGCCTAAACAATTGATACCACACAATAAAGCAAGATAACAATAGTTTTTCTTAACCAGAACCAATTGAATCACACAAACATCATGGAATAAAACATCAATTGTACCGAAATTTTGTTAAGCAAAAGCAAAATATATATGAAATAAAAATCAGGCTTTTATTAACCAGGAAAACAATTAACTAACAACATTGTTACCTCAAATTTCGCATCCACTTCTCCAATATGTTTCCATTCTTCTTCCAGGGAGAATTGATATCGAAATATCCTTATGTTGTCATTCTTACGAAAAACAAAAGAATAACAACAACCCTCAACCTTTACCAGAGAAAGGTTGAAAACCGGTTTTAACAATTGCAAGCAAAAGTTAAAAACCGTCGAAACACATATGCTTTTATGCTAAACCAAAACCGATTCAACATATTGTGACTTTTTCACATATTGTTTGTACCAGAACCCCTCATGATCCTTTGATAAAGCCTGCCAACATGGGCTAGAACTTAATCCTTCTAAATCAAAAAGTCACCCAAACCATAAGGGTTCACAATATTATGAGATCAAATATCAAGGTAATAAAACCGAAATCAAACATCCCATAAACATCCATATAAAAAATAAAGCATTCAAACACAGGCTATGTTAATCAAAAACCATCACAAGAAAAATTATAAAACAAATAATTTTATTCATAATAGACTTAATACAACCATTGAAAGAAATGAAAAATTGATGTCCATTTTTCTAGATTAAGTATTACAGCAAATAACTTAATCTCTAGTGGTGCTCTTATTGTTCACTGAGGTTTCTTCAGTGTTCAAACTTTTAAAGCAATTCTCAAGAGACTTGTCTGCAACCACTTCCTGTTTCTCAAGTTTTTCAACTTGAATCTTCACATCAACAATATTAGCTTTTGTTTCCTCAATCTTATCTTTGAGACAATCTTTATTCGAGCCGTTATAATGAGATTGGTTCTTAGTTCCTCAAAACCTTGGATATAGTCAATCATACTGTCAGAACGAATCCACTTAGTTTTGGTTGGATCTTGCAGGTTGTAAGCCAACAAACATGACTCATCTTGTGAACCAACTGAACTATCAGAATCATAATCAAACATGATATTTTATATGATTTTCTTCTTCCTCCCTGTATTGATTCCTTGACAATCTTTAACCTTTTGAGCTTCCTCCTTATTATCCTTTGAGATACTGCGAGTTATTGGAGGCATGCTTTCTCATATATATATATATATATATATATAAATATATATGAAGGATTGATCAGGGTATCAGAATACATACAAAAGATAGTTTCCTTTTAAAAGAGACAACTTCCGGACCGAAAGATATCAGGGGAAACCGAAAATATTAACAATATATTTCGTTTCCTTTGTCCGAACTTCCCAAGTTGGAAGGTTTATTAAAATTCAAAACTTCCAAATAAAACCCATTTTTGGAAGATCATGATAAACATGAACATTCTCACGTAACTATGGATTCGTAGCTATCCATAAAGTTTCACAAATTTTCTGATAAACAACTACACAAAAAAAATGTGCTCCAGATTTATGGTTAGTTACCATCTAGTCTTTTAGATCTAGTATTTTCTAGTGACACCTCAATGGGGGAAAGGAAGGAAGTGAACGCCAAAAGGCACAGAAATTCTTGGAGAAGATATCACAAATTCATGCGACTGTTGAAGCACAATTAAATAAGTCACAAGCCAAATACAAAGCGAAGCATGACAAGCATCTTGTGCCTTGTAATTTTGGTGTTGGTGACTTGGTATGGTTAAAATTAGGTAAGGAACGACTGAGGGGGGAAGGTCAGAAGTTGAAGCCATTGAGATATGGACCATTTCGTATTCTCGATCATATTGGTGACAATGCCTTTCGACTAGATCTGCCACCTTATCTAGGAATGTACTCGGTTATAAATGCCGAATACTTGAAGTTGTTCGAACCACCATTACTAGATGATGACGGCGATGACACTATGATCTTACCACGAGTAGAAGACTTATAGTTTGATAGAGAGGAACCACTCAAGGAAGACTGCGTATTGGAGAAAAGAGTGACTAAAACACGACAAGAAGAGAAAGAAGATTTTCTAATTGGATGTAAAGGTCAAGTTCCTAACAAGGCTAAGTGGTTTAACAAGGAAAAAGGGACTCTCGAGTTCCCTAACCTTCATTTTTAACCTTCACATGAGTTCAAGTTCTTAAAAGGGGGACCCGTGATACAGGTGTATCCGTATTCCTTTAGGGAACTTAGTTAACCTCAAGCTAAGTTGAGGGAAGAATCCTATTCTAGGCAGGAATCCTTGTTTAGGCAGAATTCCTAGTTAGGGAATATTTATGTTTTAGGAAATACTCTTAGTTTAGGAAATAGATTCCTAATAGAAGTCCTTGGCCGGCTGAGTACGATGGAGGATATAAATAGAGGGCTTTGGCTAATAGCTAAGGGGATACTAGATACATAAAAACCTAGAAAAAGCTTGGAACAATACTTGTGCAAGCTTAGCAAACAGTTTAAGGTTGAACCACTGATTAGAGAGATTGTGAGCATAACAAAGAGAGAATTGTAATCGTTTTCTTGTTCATAATCTAGAGAAGATATTTTCTTCGAATTGCTACTTGTGTTCTGTTTTCTAAGTTTATCGTGTATTATTATTCTGAATTCCTCCTTTATAGTAATAGCTACCAAGAGATAGAGATCAATACGTATCACGAGTAGTCACAATTAATAACAAGATGTTCTAAAATTTCCTGATCAGAGTGACAATGAGGACAAAGTGTGTTAATATCTCCTTTATATTTACTAAATTTCACTAGTTGGGACTATGTCTTTCAGACATTTCCAGATAAAGATTTTTATCTTGTGGGAGCCTTAAACTTCCAAAGTTGCTTCCATGTTTCTTTTTGAATTACCTGTTGATCTTGATACACTTGATAATAATTAGATGTCAAAGCCTTGTAAGCAGATTTCACTGAAAACTTGTCTATTTTATTTGGTTCCCAGATTAAAATGTCTTGATCAAAGTGTTTTGTTTTTTTTTGATTATTAGACTAGCTGTATGATGTGGAAATACTGCTTTTATAAGAGGAACATTTCATCTTCTAGGGTTCTGCAGCAATAGACCACAAACATAGTGAAAAACCGGGGGTCTAACAACCACAGCCAATATTTCGTTTAGACAATCTGTATGGACTAACTCCAATATATTTCCAAGAGAATCAACTAGACTGTCAGACTCAATCAAGGAAAATACATCCAAGAGTTATATCTCAATTTCTCAAATCGATCTGCAATCGAACAGATAGAAATCTGTGAGCCGGATTAATATGAGAAATAACTTGGATGGTACCAAAGACCAATATCCAAGCGTCAATCAATTTCAATCAACAACCAAAGGTTGGACTCACCAATTGATTGAACTACGCACAACCTGTGATATTTCAATTATATAAAAATATAATGCGGAAAAGAAATAACACAGACACCAGAAATTTTGTTAACGAGGAAACCCCAAATGCAGAAAAACCCCGGGACCTAGTCCAGATTTGAACACCACACTGTATTAAGCCGCTAAAGACTCTATCCTACTACAAGTTAACTTCAGACTAGAATGTAGTTGTGCCCTAACCAATCTCACACTGATTAAGGTACAACCGCGTTCCTTACGCCTCTTGAACCACGCCAGATTCTGCGCACTTGATTCCCTTAGCTGACCTCACCCACAACTAAGAGTTGCTACGACCCAAAGTCTAAGACTTGATAAACAAGTTTGTCTCACATAGAAAAGTCTATTGAATAGATAAATCTGTCTCCCACAGAAATACCTACGAGTTTTTGTTCTGTATTTTGATAAATCAAGGTGAACATGAACCAATTGATACACTAGTCTTATATTCCCGAAGAACATCCTAGTAATATCAATCACCTCACAATAATCTTAATCGTATGGAAGCAAAACAAGATATTGTGGAATCACAAACGATGAGACGAATATATTTGTGACTACTTTTTATCTTACCTATCGGAGATTAAATCTCAAGCAAATCTTAGAGAAGATAGTACTCAATACGATAGAACAAAGTAAGATCAGAACACGCAATTACGTAGAAAATAGTTTGGTCTGGCTTCAGAATCCCAATGAAGTCTTTAAGTCGTTAACCTATAACAGTTTTAAGAAAAACCTAGGTTAAAGGAGAATCGACTCTAGTCGCAACTAGTATCACACAGGAGGTGTGGGGATTAGGTTTCCCAGTTTCTAGAGTTATCCCTTATATAGTCTTCAAACCAGGGTTTGCAATCAATGCTACCTTGGTAAAAAAGCATTCAATATTCACCATTAGATGAAAACCTGATTAGAGTCGACCTAATATCTTTCAACCGTTAGATCGAACTTAGCTTGTTATACACAAATGAAATGTGACTTCATTTAGGTATGAGTAACCGTACCCAAACGTGTGCACATAGTTGGCTCAACAATAGTTAACCGAAGTTAGCCATATGAACATTTTCATATCAACCTTGTTCGTCTTAATCACAACTAGTTCAAATGAGTCAAATGAAACTAGTTATGGAGTTGTTCAATTGTTTATATTCTCATAGAAGTATACAAGACAAAATTGAAGCAAAATCGATTTTGATTCACTTGAATCAATTCATGAACATTACAGCCACGGTTTGCAAAAAATTGCATTCCTTAATATATAAATGTATTTGTTCATTCACAATCCGATTTTAGAACTTAACCCACTCAAGTATGCAAACGGGTACGCATACTTAGAGTTTTTGACTTGGTCTGGGTTCACCAGTATGCGAACGGGTATGCATACTTTCGTACGTGACCAAACTCATTTGAATTCCCGGTCTTGAACTTTTCAGCCGGTACGCATACGGGTATGCATACCAAGTTCTTGGACTTCAACTATCAAACCAGTATGCATACGGGTATGCATACTATGGTTCTCGTACTTTGAATAACTTGCAACAGTTAGCATACAAGTACGCATACTGCGCCATATCCAATCAATGGTTAATCGTTCTAAACTCCATATTAGTCATTGAAACATTCTTGGAAGACGGGAATAGCTGTCTCACACAAACTATTAGCTTCAAATAAATTTCAAGTGATCAATAGATCAATACGAAATATTCCGAGTCTACATCAAATGACTGTCTCACACAAATCATGTGAGATGTTACCAGGCGATTTTGACATGATCATCTTTTCATTTTCGTCAAGAATAAAGATGAACTTGGTTAAGGTGAAAGCTTACCAACACATATTTCGAGAAATATGTAAGCGAGTTAAACTCAACTCGAAATATCAAATGTGTATAAAATAAAGTCTATATAGCTATACGACTTTTGTCTCAATAGGAGATAGAATAAAAATATACTTCTGAGTGATAGATGAGTTCAAGTCTCTACATACCTTTTGTTGATGAAGTTCCACAATCTCCCCTTAGTAGTTCTTCGTCTTCAATCGATGAACGCCGTGAAGTCTAATGCTTAATTACACGTTCTATCCTAACCCGAGACATAGCTATAAGTAGACTAGAAACCTAGACTTATAGTTTTGGCAACTAAACTTGACAACAAGCTTGAGATAGCAACGCTTGCGAGTTCGACTGAGCAGTGCTCTAACAATCTCCCCCTTTGTCAATTTTAGTGACAAAACTATCAATACATATGGATTACAAAATAAATAAACTTTGTAACTTCTCATCCAAATGCTTGATTTCCTTGTTTCTTCAACATTACTCGAAATCTTCGTCACTTTCAAGTACTCCAGTGATTCTAAACGTGTTCAACTCAACATCATAGTTGTTGAAGATCCGAAGCCATAATAATAAGAAAACCATTGTTCTCAAATATTGTTATACAATGTCATAGTATTATTCACAACATAAAAGTCCAATTGTATCACAACTTTGACAATAATACTACGGTGATATGTATCACTCCCCCTTAGTCAGTACTTCATCTCAGAATGAAAACCATACCCCTTTACATGATGATCCGTAAGCCATATTGTTTTTGGGTGAAAACCGTTTCTGCTGATTTTGGTAATTTCGGGTGTGTGGATGAGAAACGAATCTAAACCCTAAACAATGCACTGCACGGGAGTACTTTTGATTCGAGAGATCAATCTGTACAATCCTGGCCTAAACCAAGAAATGGCCGTTCCAGGCTTGCTTCAGTCACCAAGTGAAGGAGAAGGGTTGGTCTTAGGGAGGGAAGCGAAGAGAGTGTTGATACCAGAATCGTTGATTCTGAAGGTGTGGTTGTTTATGACTTGTATCTGAAAGTAGAACTGGCTAGCAGAATGGAAAGTTACCAGGTGATTTCTAGATACTGTATTATTTCCTACCAAAACTTGTTCTTGGTGAAAATAGGTGAAGCCTATTTATACAAGTCACATTGAAACGTACCCTGGTCTCGTAGGAAGTGGAAACGATTGAGTGGTGGAAGAATATAGTAACGTGTAACCGTCAGACGTTATGCTTCCATGATGAGGGAAGTGAATTCGTGCAACCGTCAGTCATTATGCTTCCATGATGAAGCAAATGAATTGTTTACATCGTTACTTTTCACCACCACTAGTTATCCTACTTCATGATACTTTCTTGTAACGGGTGCATTGCACACCGCACGCTGTAAACCGCCAGACCAAGACCCTGATGAGTATCCCCCAGTTTGTGACATGTTTGATGTCTCGAGTGTTTTTGTGGAAAACGTGTAGCAGGTTTCTATGTGTGGCAAGTCAAAGTCAAGAGAATTTGCCATAGGAAAATAACATGTGATGCTATTAGGCTTTCCTTGGTCGGCCGCCTAAAACTTGCCACAAGTCCGACAGTTTGGTGGCGAACTTGAATGGCTAAGATTACATCTCATGAGGAAGGGTAGCCGTTGATTGTGGCCACGTATTTGTTGTGTGACAAAGTGGCACCATTAGCATAGTGGCGCCTGGCGTAGCGGGTTGCCTGGGATTTTCCGCAAGTCCGTCAGTTCAGTGGCGAACTTGGATGGTTGATATTGCATCTCATGAGGAAGAGTGGCCATTGATTATGGATGCATCTTGTTGTATAGCGAAGTGACGCCATTGTCATAGTAGCGCCTGGTGGAGCCATGGCATAGCGGCATGCCAGTTGCGTAGCCATGGCATAACGACATGCCAGTGGCGTAGCCGCGACATAGCGGCATGCTAGTAGCCGTGGCATAGCGGCATGCCAGTGGCGTGGCATAGCGGCGTGCCAGTAGCCGTGGCATGGCGTTGTGGCATGGCCACGCTTGTGGCGTTGTAGCATGGCCAAAGCTAGGGTTTGGCTCCATGGCCAAAATTAGGGCTTGGCGGCGTGGCCAAGGCTAGGATTTGGCGTCGTGGTTAGAACTAGGGCTTGGTGGCGTGGCCAAGGCTAGGATTTGGCGCCATGGTAAGAATTAGGGTTTGGCGGTGTGGCCAAGGCTAGGTTTTGGCGCCGTGGTAAGAATTAGGGCTTGGCGGCGTGGCCAAGGCTAGGTTTTGGCGTCGTGGTAAGAATTAAGGCTTGGCGACGTGGCCAAGGCTAGGTTTTGGCACCGTGGTAAGAATTAGGGATTGGTGGCGTGGCCAAGGCTAGGATTTGGCGCCGTGGTAAGAATTAGGGCTTGGCGGCGTGGACAAGGCTAGGTTTTGGCGCCGTGGTAATAATTAGGGCTTGGCGGCGTGGCCAAGGCTAGGTTTTGGCGTCGTGGTAATAATTTGGGCTTGGAGGCATGGCCAAGGCTAAAGTGGCATGCTACCGTGGCAGAGTGGCATGTTGGCATGCCGATCAATATGTTGTTGCGGTAAGGCGCGTTTTGGCTTGCCAGTTAGTATGGTGACGCGACAGGGTGGGTTTTGCCTTTAATGTATAGTGGCAAGTTTGGAGCGACTTGATTGGCCGAGGAAAGGGGCCAGCCAAACATAAGGCGCGGCTACACTTCTGATGAGAGTGTGGCGGCTTTAGAGCGACTTGATTGGTCGATGGGAAGTGGGGCCGTCAAGTATGGGCCCAGCCACAACTTATGTGCGCATGGCTAATTTGAGGCGAGACGATTGGTCGAGAGAAATAAGTCCGGTTTAGGAAGGGGCGTGGCCAATGACAAGTGGCTCCAGTTGGTCTAAGGCATGGACACGCCTCCCTTTGCTACTGAGCTCCTTGTTTTCTGATTATGGGCAAGGTTTTGCACCTGCTAATCCATGGAGGATTGATTACCTAGTTCGCCTAGGCTTAATTTCGACAAGCAAGGTATGATGTACTGCGCGAGGCGCAAAACCCTAACTTCTGCAAGTTAGTCAGGGCAATTGATTGAACTCTATGTGTTGACACAGAGTTCTTTTAAGTTCATTGCCAGAGAGCAGCATGCTTTTCTGATTGAATACCTTATGAAAAAACCTTATGCTTGATATTTGGAAATTTGTGCTACTCTGCTGCGAGCGAATACAAATCATCATGCCATATCAACATTAAAGGTTCAGCCGGAGAACATAGCATAGATGGCATTCAAAGGAACTTATATTAAGTGAATATATGCGAGGCGCCGAAATTTACAGAACATCTGGGATGGTTGCTACATTCGCCAGTCTGGATAAATTTCATGTAAGTATATTGAACGGCTTAATAAATATGTCGGTGGAGAGGTTAGCACTCACGACACTGTTTCCTTACAGAGTGACGTCACATCAGATGCAAGGTTTTACGATTTCAACCCTAAGGTAAAAACCACCATCCACACATATGTATTTGTAATGTGAACTACACATTAATTCTCCCCCTTTTTGTCAATATAAATTGGCAAAGGTATGAAAACTAGTGGGATCATAATGAAATTCTCATAGAGATACTTCATGACTAAAAGAGAACATATCAACTTTGTTTCGATGATTTCACATAGTCGAAACTTAGTGTATTCATCAAGGAGTTTATAGAGATACAAGAAAACTCCTACAATATTCCACAACCGCACTCCCCACAAAGATTTGGCAATTAAGAACAAGTTCAATTAATAACTCTCCCCCGTAAAATGTCATTCCCGAAAGAACAACAAGAGCGACCTTGCTTTCACAAGAAAAGAAGGATTTATTTGGACATTAACAAATCATATGAAACATGAATTTGTATCCAGAAAACTCAATTAAATTAACCACAAGAGAACCTATGATTAATTTAAACGGAAATGCTCAACATAAGAGAACTTACAGAGTCATACAATACTTTCACATAGAAGTGGATCAGGGAAAGATCAATACTGCAGAATATTCAAAGATTGATTCTATTTTTCATCAATATTTGCATAATGATATCATAGACTTAGTCTTTGCAATCAAAAGTTCATCATATCTTCTTCTATCAATATTTGCATAATGACATAATAGGCTTAACTTTTGACATATATGGGACAATCATAGTTCACGGACGCAAAAACACATATCCCATAACAATTTTTGCAATATATAAAGTCAATAAAGATTAATACTGCAAAATCATCTTCCAAATAAACTTTAGAATTTAAATAAATAAATCTAAAAACATTGCAAGATGAAAATCGTTGGCAATAGCAATGTGTAATCACAATATAGGATATTCCAAACCCTAGTTATCCTTCTTAAAACACAAGAATAAATTCTCATAAGAAGTTTCCTAGAAAAAATAAAAGCAAGACACAAAAATCATTTCACTTACTTTGAAGACTCTTCTCATGTTCCCTATAATCATCAAGCTCGTCTTTGATTAGATCAATCCTGGATTCGAGATTATCCATCTTGTCCTCAAGTCTTTTGGTTGAAGATTCGAGTTCACTCTTCAAAGCATGTACTTGTTCTAAGACAAGATTCATAGTTAATGAGAGTTTTTCAAAATGAAAGACAGAGGGATTCACATCAGAAGAGGAATCACGGTTGTCTTGACACATCTCATTATCGGAGGAATCAAAACGAACTTTCTTAGACGGAAAAAGAACATTCCAAACATAATCTTCTTTACTGGAAAGACTTGATGATGACATGATAGAGAAAATTAAATGTTTTCTTAGAGGAAAGAAATCTACAACTTATAAAGAAGAAGATATAAAACAAATTCCTAAAATGACCTTTGACCAAAACCCTAACAGAATTTTGGATATCCAAAAGAGCTTTATTAGGAAAACCGTTTAAGCATAAAAATGGTTCTTGACTTCAGACAATACTGTTCCATAGGAAGGAAAAATTAATATAGACAAGACAGAAAAATAACAGAAATCTATTCACACCCCTCTTTAAGATTATAGTCCTTGTTCAAGGGAAAACAAGAACAATCTTAGAACCTATTATAGATTGTAATTTCTCTCATCCAATAGAGGATCGGGTGGATTCTTTTGAGAAGAGAATGATTTTGTTATTCCTTGTTTCTGATATCTCTTTAAAGGAAGACGATCATGAGTATACGTCTTCTTTTCCTTCAATGATCTGAAAGCCTTGTTTAACGATTTTCGTAAACTATGAATGGTTATGACTATCTCTTTCAAAAGTGATGTAGATTTCTTACGAGATTTTCTTTTCTCCTTCTGATAACATGAATTATTGGAAGGAGATTTTTCAAGAACCTTTGTACACACCATCTCTGGGTGATCTTGGTTTTTATACAAGGGACGCAATTGATTTGTTGTGCCATTGTATTTAATGTCTTCCTCATTACAAGAGAGATTTGAGTAAGACATAATTTCAGGAGTAATATGTTGATTTATCTTAAGAGAGTTTATCGAAGTTGATCGATTCCTCTTTTTGGAATCACGATTGCGAGATGTCGCTTTCTCTTGTCTTAATTTTTTTAGTTGATTCTACAGATTTTCAATCCTTTTAATCCATGCTTCCTTCTCCAGTTGAAACATACTCTTCATTGAGTACAGTCATGGGGAAGGTAGACTGTTTATCATGGAACAATCAGAGTTGTACGAGGGACAAGCGTGACAATCAACAAAGTAGGTGAGAGAACATTCTCAGGATTCTTCCTCAGGAAAGTAGTCAAGAGTTGCCATCCATGCTTTGGTTAACTCACTAACCTCCTTATTAGAATGACCAGGGCACATGGAACAAGTTCCATTGTCATAGTTTTTGTGAACTTTTCTTTCATTTTCATTGATTGAAGATAAATTCTTTTGAGACTTTCCTTTTCTCTGTCTTAGAGTTTTCTTTAACTGTTGTACAAACAATGAAAGAGTTGAATTAAAGAAATTCTCATACTTTGGGTCAATCAAATCAGGACAACGAGACTTTACTTCAGACGTAGTAATAAGGTTACAAGACATGCGAAGTTTTTCTCTTCTACTCAGTTCAAGATAAAAAATCTTTAGCTCTCCCACAACATTATTTCTGGATAAATTATTAAGGTTATTTCCTTCAATGATGACATGCTTCTTAGAGTCATATTTGGCTGGCAACGATCTGAGAATTTACATCATAATATCCATTTCAGGAATAGTCTTACCCAACACAAAAGATGCATTAAAAATTTCAGACACTTTGTGATTAAACTCATCAAATGAATCTCCATCATCCATACGAAGTTTTCCCAATCAGAACTTAGGTTTTGAAGCCTATCTTCTTTCTCAGAGGAATTTCCTTCGAACACAGTTTCTAAGATATCCCAGGCTTCTTTAGACTTAGTGCACGTAGTCACATTGTGCTGAATATCTGGGGTAATGGCATGTATCATAGCATTTAAATCGTCATAATTTTGCTTCGCAGCGAGAACCTCGTCAGGTTCATATCTACCAATATCCTTTGGAATAGTTACATCGCCTTCTGTAACAACCGGAGGATCATAGCCATTAACAACACGAACCCATGTTTGAAAATCAAGAGCTTGTAGAAAAGCACGCATAACAATTTTCCACCATGAATAATTCGAGCCATCGAAGACTGGTGGTACGTTTATAGAGATAACACTTCTGTCCATAGAGTCAGATTTCTACAAGCACATACTTATGAGGTCTTAAACGTGTTTGCCTACTCTGATACCAATTGAAAAACCGGGGGTCTAACAACCACACCCAATATTTCGTTTAGACAATCTGTATGGACTAACTCCAATATATTTACAAGAGAATCAACTAGACAGTCAGACTCAATCTAAGAAAAATACATCCAAGAGTTATATCTCAATTTCTCAAATCAATCTGCAATCAAACAGATAGAAATATGTGAGCCGATTAATATGAGAAATAACTTGGATGGTACCAAAGACCAATATCCAAGCGTTAATCAATTTCAATCAACAACCAAAGGTTGGATTTCACTAATTGATTGAACTACGCAAAACCTGTGATATTTCAATTATATAAAGAAATAACACAGACACCAGAAATTTTGTTAACGAGGAAACCGCAAATGCAGAAAAACCCCGGGATCCAGTCCAGATTTTGAACACCATGTTGTATTAATCCGCTACAGACTCTAGCCTACTACAAATTAACTTCAGACTGGAATGTGGTTGATCCCCAACCAATCTCACACTGATTAAGGTACAGTCGCGTTCCTTACGCCTCGTGAACCACGTCGGATTCTGCGCACTTGATTCCCTTAACGTGCATAACTAAAGGTTAGCCATATGAGCACTTTCATATCAACCTTATTTATCTTTATCATAACTAGTTCAAATGACTCAAATGAAACTAGTTAGAGAGTTGTTTAATTGTTTGTATTCTCATAGAAGTATACAAGACACAATTGAAGCAAAATCGATTTTGATTCACTCGAATCATTTCATGAACATTATATCCACGGTTTGCAAAAGATTGCATTCCTTTATATATATTAGTTCATGAAAAAACCGATTTTAGAATGTAACCTACTTAAGTATGCAAACGGGTACAGATACCTAAGTAACCGGACTGAGTTTGGTTACGCCAGTACGCGTACGGTTACGCATACCATTTCACCTTTCAAACTCCAGTAGAAATTCATGGGACTTGTATTTTCACCAGTACGCGTACGGACACGCATACTTAGCTCTCGGACTTCCATCAACCAACCGGTACCCGTACGGGTACGCATACTATGGTTCCCGATTTGGACTTTACACAAATGTGAATACACACTATGTTTATATCCAAACATGGTTACATGTTCTAAACCCTCATTTCAATCATTGAAACATTCTTGGAAGACGACAATAGTTGTCTCACACAAACTATTAGCTTCAAAACAATTTTCAAGTGATTGAATGATCAATACGAAACATTCCTAGTCTACATCAAATGACTATCTCATACAAATCATGTAAGATGTTACAACGCGATTTTCACATGGTCATATTTTGACTTGCGTCAAGAATAAAAGATGACATTGGTTAAAGTGAAAGCTTACCAACAAATATTTCGAGAAATAGATAAGCGAGATAAACTCGGCTCGAAATACCAAATGTGTATAATGAAGTCTATATAGAAGTAAGACTTTTTGTCTCAAATTGAATATAGAGTAGATAAACTTTTGAGTGATAGATGAGTTCAAGTCTCCACATATCTTTTGTTGATGAAGTTCCAAAAGTTCCCTTGAGTGGTTCTTCGTCTTCATTCGATGACCGCCGTGGAGTCTAAAGCTCAACTACACTTACTATCCTAATACGAGACTTAGCTATAAGTATATTAGAAATCAAGACTTATAGTTTTGGCAACTAAACTTGACAAACAAGCTTGAGATAACAACGCTTGCGAGTTCGACCAAGCAGTGCTCTAACAATCCCCCCCCTTGTCAATTTTAGTGACAAAACTATCAATACATATGGATTACAAAATGAATAAATTTTGTACCTTCTCATCCAAATGCTTGATCACCTTGGTTCTTCAAAATTACTCGAAATCTTCGTCACTTCAAAGTACTCGAATGATTCTAAATATGTTCAACTCAGCATCATCGTCGTTGAAGATCCGTAGCTATAACAATGAGAAAATAATAGCTCTCAATCATTGTTATACAATGTCATTGTATTATTACACAACATCAAAGTTCAATTGTATCACAACTTTGACAACAATACTATGGTGATATGTATCACTCCCCCTTAGATAATACTTCATCTCACATGAAAACCACTCCCCCTTACATAATGATCCATAGACCATATGTATTTGTAGTGTGAACTACACATTAATTCTTCCCCTTTTTGTCGATATAAATTGGCAAAGGTACGAAAACTAGTGGGATCCTAATGAAGTTTTCATAGAGATACATCATGACCAAAACATAACAACATATCAACTTGTTTAGATGAAATCATATAGCCGAAGCTAAATGCATTCATCAAGAAGTTTATAAAGATACAGATAACCCCTATAATATTCCACAGCCGTGCTCCCCACAAAGATATGGCAATTAAGCACAAGTTCAAAAAGAACTCTCCCCCATAAAATGTCATTCCCGAAAGAACAACAAGAGCGACCTTACTTTCACAAGAAAATAAACATTTCTTTCGACGTTAACAAATCACATGAAACATGAATTTGTATCCAAAATACTCAATTAAATTAACCACAAGAGAACCCATGATTAAATTAATCAGAAATGCTCAACATAAGAAAACTTACGGATCCGCACAGTATTTACATAAAGATGTTGATCAGGGAAGATCAATACTGCAGAATAAACAAAGATTCATTCTATCTTTCATCATTATTTGCATAGAGACATATAATAGACTTAATCTTTGTAAACAAAAGTTCATCCTATCTTTATCAAATATTTTCATAATGACACAATAGGCTTAACTTTTGTTTGTCAAAAGTTCATTCAATCTTTTATCAATATACTTGCATAATGACATATGAAAGACTTAACTTTTGACAACGTATGGGACAATTATATTTCACGGACGCAAACACGCATAACCCATAACAAGTTTCAATATAAAAAACCATAAAGATTAATACTGCAAAAATCATCTTCCAAATAAATTTTAGAATTCAAATAAATAAATCTAAAAACATTGCAAGATGAAAATCGTTGGAAATAGCTATGTGTATGTAGTTGCATGAAATCCTACACTACACCCCTCATATGATTTCATTATTACTCAACTCATTTTTAGGTTTACACTCTTAATTTTATTGATCAATCTTTGAATGTTCTTACAAGAAAAGATAAAGGAATCAAGAATGACCTCTACTCTAGACTTTCTCTCTCCTATTTACTTATTTCTTACTCAAAAAAGATCTCTCCTTTCTTTACAACTTGAACGACTATTTATAGGGAAATACATAGTGGATGACAGCTAATCTGTCCTTTATTTTCGGATATGACTTGCGACATTCTCGCAATCTTACAAATGTTAAACTCGCAAACTCTCTAATTTTCGCAGGATCATCAAATCTTTCTCATGATTTTAGCTGACGTCATTTATTATATCATTCCTGAAATTGTTTTGCGACGCTGTTGTGTTGTTGATAATTTCGCTGAAATATTGTCGTTGCGAGATTCTGATCCTACATCTTGCATCTTCTCATATCTTTTCTGCAAAGTAGAGAATGATGTGAGAAATGCCGCAGCTGTTCCTCTCTTCATATTCTGCATTTATCACACGTATTCTTTCTTCCATCTGTTTCTTGACATGTCTTTTGTAACCGTTGCTTTTTAACCGCTTATATCTTTCGGTATTAATCGTGTTTATTTTCTCGAGGAGAAATTCCCTCTATATATATTCTTTCTCACTCTCTTTTTCTTTCTTTTTATTTTCTCTACAACTTCATCGTTCTTCTGCAAATTCCGTTATTGCAACTTTTCTTCTTTCTTCTTCAATCTTTTTAAGTTCTTCTTCATCTTCATACTATTTCTTCTGCAGATCTTCATCGTTCGTAATTTTCTTCGAAATAATCTTCCTGTTATTGTTTTCCATGGATTCATCAAGGTTAGTTTTCTTTTTTCTTCTTTATGGGTTTTGCTGAAATTGATCTTGTTTATTGCCTTATTTGATGTTGTTTATGTGATTCCCATACTCTTGTTATTTCAGCAAAAGCGCCTCCAACACTAGATTTACAGTTCAGAACCCTAATATTCCCAAATCGCAGCATAAGGTTGTTGCGCATAAAAGAAAGTCTGCAAATGAGAAGGTAGTAAGAAACACTATCCTTTTCTAATAACAATATTTTTGCCTCTGTTTCTTATCTGGATTGTAATTCGCAGGGTGATAAGGATGCCAATAAACCTCTCAAGAAATCTCGCCACCTTAAAACTGTTCCAACTTTTGTTCCCTTCCACTTACTCATCTCTTCTAAATCTCCTGCGATATCTTCGCAAGATAAACCTTTATCTCCAATTCGCGAAAAAGCTGCCTCAGACTTCATTTCTTCATCTGACCTTTCAATGATTGAAACCCCCCTTGTTGATCCTTCTGTGAATGAAACCTCTTCTCTTCCTATTGAGAATGTTTCTCAACCTTCTATCACTGCCAGTTCTCTATCTGAGTCTCTTCCTCTTTCGAAAGAAACCGTGGAAGGAATAGATATTGCTTTCAAAGTTTTATCTGTAGTCCTGGATGATTGCAAGAAGTCTTCTATTGATCCTATCAGGTCTAATGTTTGCGAAATTCTGAGCAAGCATTTAGGTTCTGACAGAGCTGCTTTGCAAAAATCTTTTGAAAGAGAATGTAATGTTCTTCGTCTCGAAAATCAAAAGCTTTAGAATGTTTTGCTGGATCGTGACAATCTTCGCAAGAAGAATGATGAATTGAGAGGTATGATTTTCTTATCTATGTCTTCAATTTGCCTTTTTAATGGTTTTATCCTTCCCATATTTAATTATCCTTGAAATCCCTCTTTCGCATGTTAAGCCTTAAACCAGAAACGAATAATGGAGAGATATCAATTTGAATCTGCTGTTGAAGAAGCCCGTGTTGATAAAGAAATTTTTATGGATCAATATAACCAATTAGATAACCTCTATTCATATTCTCTTGATCTTATAAATAATCTTACCAATGAAAATACCCAATTAGTTCAGAAAGAAGACTTGATTATCTTGCTTATTTTAAGGATATTCAAGATATGAATCATCAGAGAGCACTTCTTCGTCAAGTTCATCTCCGGGCTGAAGTCCTTGTAAATGATATTTTATTGTCCAAATCTCTTCCTCCTACATCAATTGAACCTTTGGAAGTAGATGATGATGAAGTTCCTCGTCCTGCTGATAGTGATTATGATTACGAAAGTGGTGCAGAGGATAATTTCTTGGAAGATGAAGAAGAAATTCCTTCAAAAGAAGCATCTGCTGGTGTTAATCAAAATGAGAAAGAAATCTCTCCTGAAGAAGTAATTGCTGGCGATAATCAATGCGCTAGTCAAGGAGAAGATCAGAACCGAAATGAAGGAGAGGCTTGCGATAATGAGAATATTGGCGAAGAACTTCTGTTATCTCCTGCTACTGGAATTAATACTGAAGATTGAGCTTCTTATCTAGTTTTGTCTTCTTGAACTGTCTTATTTTTATCACTTTTGCGAGTTACATTTTTCAACCAACTTTGGAATCAACTTTTCCTTTTAGTATTTTGTTGATGAGAAAGATAATGCTTCTTGTTTATTGATTCCCATACTTTCCTCTCATTATCTTTCTTGCAAAAAATAATCTGTTACAAATACTTATAAATATTTTGTTTTATTATGTGGTCTTATTTTTCCTTCCTAATTAAAGGTCTTAATATGCCACCTCTTGTCATTGCGACAAAATCGCAGGACGTCCTTGCACTTTCATGCAAAAACCCATTGATCTTGCCTTAACTTTTTCTTTTGTATTATGGACTCTTCAGGAATGTTGCGACAATATGACAAGCCTAAATATTCTTGCGAAAATAAAGCCCCATGACATTTCCTTCTTACGAAGAAATTGCAGGACATCTCCGCACTTTCATGCGAAAACCCAGTGATCTCGTCTTATCTTTTTCTTTTGTATTATTGCCTCTTCAGGATTGTTGCACAAATATGACAAGCCTTAATACTCTTGCGAATAGAAAGCCTCATGACATTTGCGTCTTAAGACACTTATCAGCTCCCTAATGGAGGGTGCCGCCCTTATCTTCCCCCTGGTTGCCCCCCTTCAAGGAGGCGTACTTCTACCATACAAGGTTAGCTCCTCCCATCCAGTCTTAACAACAACCAGTTGTTTTTGCAGCCTCTTATCCCTTTTACCTATAGGGTTTATGGTTACGAGACTGCACCCTATGTGGGTTTTTCTTCGGGTCGAGTGCAGTATAAGCCAAGACTTGTCAAGAATGGCAAGGTACGCTTCAAACGTCCCTGGCACTCTTGACTCAACCGTGTACCTCGGCGCCTTGATCAGATCTGCACTCCTTGGGAGAGTCCTTATTACCTTAGTCGCCCAACCCAAGTTATATG
Source organism: Papaver somniferum (assembly GCF_003573695.1). Taxonomy (NCBI): domain Eukaryota; kingdom Viridiplantae; phylum Streptophyta; class Magnoliopsida; order Ranunculales; family Papaveraceae; genus Papaver; species Papaver somniferum. Next base: position 27,324,064 of record NC_039364.1, read on the forward strand.
CTTAAGTTGAGAATCCAAGGTGCCTCTCCCGGATGGGCTTTATTGACCCCAAATCTCCATGACTCAGGTTCCGGTGGAGGTGTAGCCTTTCCCTGAGCCATGCAACAGGTACCCCCTAATATGACGTACTTTAGGTCTTACATTTGCCTCTTGCGAAATTTTATTCGCAAACTAGGGTGTACGCCATAAAGGTTCGCCCCTTTCTTTTATGTCATTGTTCTGTGATTATCTCTGCGAAAATTTCGCACATCATGATCTTGTTTTGATATGAGTATTCTTGCAATTATTCTTTAAGAATCCATAACTTCTCAAAGCTTCTTACGGATAATATCTTTTTAAGTAGAACCTGTTCCATGGTCTGTCTAGTCTATGACCAACATCTCTACCTTCTGGATCCATTAATCTATAAGCTCCTGTTACAACTATCTCCTTAATGATTTAAGGTCCATCCCATTTTTTCGCTAATTTTCCACCATTTTCTCGCTGATATATTGGTGTCTGTCGCAGAACTAAATCTCCTGGTTGAAATTCGCGTATTTTGACACGTTTATTATATTCTCGGGCTAATCTTCGCTGATAATTCTCCATATGTTGTAAAGCTTTTTCTCTTCTTTCTTCTAATTCATCAAGTTTATTTAAGATGCCCGCACTAAGATTTTTCTCCCAAGCTTCTCTTTTTGTTCTCCGAATAACAACTTTTGTTGGTAACACCGCTTCAACTCCGTATGTTAAACAAAAAGGTGACATTCTAGTAGCTTCTCTTCTAGTTGTATTATGAGCCCATACTGCATTATGTACTTGTTCGCTCCATGCTCTGTGATGTCCTTCCAATTTCTTCTTTAATATATCTGCAATTGTTTTCTTTGTTGCTTCTACCTTCACATTAGCTTGTGGATACAAAGGAGTAGACTTTCCACATTTTATCTTGAATGCATTAAGTAGCATTTCTATATTCTGTCCTTCCAATTATTTCCCATTATCAGATACCAACTGCGCAGGAATTCCGAATCTGCAAATGATATTTTCGAATATGAATGTAAAGATATCTTTGTCGCGAATATGTTGTACTGCCTTCACTCCTGTCCATTTTGTGAAATAATCTGTTGCGACTATTAAATATCTTCTTTGTCCAGAACCTGGTAAAAATGGTCCCACAATACCTAAGCCCCACTTTCCAAAAATCCACACACTGGTTGAAGATGATAGTGGTGCTCCAGGTGCATGTATTTTCTTTCCATGCCGCTGACAATCTTCGCAACGTCTTGATATTTGTTTTGCATCTTCGTGCATGTATGGCCAGTAATAACCTTGCATTTTTGCTCTATGTGCCAAAGATCTTCCCCCGCTATGATTGCCAGCATCCCCACTATGTAACATTTTTAGAACTTTTTCTCTTTCCTCTCGTGTCAAACATCTGAGTGATGGTCCATTAAAGGATTTTCGGTATAGCAACCCATCTCTTAATTCATAATTCGTTGCACGGCTTTTTAACTTGTGTGTTTCCAATCTATTTCTTGGTGTTTCTCCTTTCGCCAAATATGCATGAAGTTCCATTCTCCAGTCTGCGATATTGTTCGTTTGTTCTTCTTCTTCATTGTCTATTATCATCACATCCACTTCTTCTTCTTCTTCTTCTTTATTGATTGATGGTGACAGAAGTATTTGTATTTTTATGCATATCGCAGTTGGATCTGTCATCATGCTTGAGATGAAAGCAAAAGCGTCTGCGAGTCTGTTATCCTTTCTTGAAATGTGCCTTCATTTTATTTTTAGTATTTTCGCTGACAATTCTTCAACCAGCTTCTTGTACTTCTTCAAGGATGGTTCATTTGTAGTATACTCTCCCTTTATTTGGCGAATAACTAGCTGCGAATCACTAGTGATCCTGGCATTTTTCTAGTTTCATTTCTATTGCGAATTTTAAGGCATGTATCACAGCTTCATATTCTCTTTCATTATTAGTGGATGCAAATTCCAATCTGAATGAAAAAGCCATCTTTATTCCTTCTGGCAAAATTAAAACAATTCCAACTCCATTTCCTTTTCCATTTGATGATCCATCTACCAATATCTCCCATCTATTTGGTTCTGTTAATAAATCTTTTGGATCTCCGTGTTCTTCTTCTATATCCATCATTTCTTCTACTGCTTCATCTTCTTCTAAAGGAAATTCTGCCAAGAAATCTGCAACACCTTGTGATTTTGTGAAGATAAAATTTCATATTTAATATCAAAGTGGCCTACTTGTGCATTCCATCTCTCCACTCTTCCTGATCTTTTAGAATTCTTCATCACTGATTCAATTGGTACTTTTGTTAATACCTTTATCTTGTGCGCTTGAAAATATATGCGGAGCTTAAATGATGCATAAACTACTGCTAAGATTAACTTCTCAATCTTTGAGTAATTCTTCTCGGCAGTATTAAAAGTTTTGCTAATGTAATAAATGGGTTTCTCCACTCATGCGTCTACTCGCAATAACACAACACTTAATGCATGCGACGTCGTCGCAAGATAGATCAATTATTCTTCTCCTGATTCTGCTTTTTGTAAAATAGTTGTATTCATAAGATGTTCTTTGATCCCTTGAAAATCTTTTTCACATTCATCATTCCATTTAAATTTCGCACCCTTCTTGAGTATATCGAAAAAATATTTGCATTTGTCTGATGATCGCGAAATGAATCTCCCCAGCGAAGCTAGAAGCCCATTCAACTTCTGTACATCTTTTATTGTTGCTGGTGTTGGCATGTCACGAACTTCTTGCACTTCTTCTGGATCAACCTGTATTTCTTCCTTTGATACAATGTAGCCTAAAAATTTTCCCGATGCAACTCCAATAGTACACTTTTCAGGATTCAATTTAATGTTATACTGCCGCATTTGTTCAAAAATCTCCCTCAGGTCTTGTACATGGTCTTTAGCTTCTTTACTCTTTACTAACATGTCATCCACGTATACTTCTAATGTTTTGTGTATCCATTTTGCGAACACCTTCTCTACCATTCTTTGGTATGTCGCTCCCGCATTTCGCAAACCAAATGGCATTTTCGTGTAACAATATAAACCTCTAGGGGAGAAGAAAGCATTATGTTCTTGATCTTCTTCAGCGAGAGGGATTTGGTTATACCCTTTGTACCCATCTAAAGATGATACTCTATCGTTTCCCGCTGCGGATTCCACCATTTGAGGAATATCTGGTAACAGAAAACTATCTTTGGGGCAAGCTTTGTTTAAATCAGTGAAATCTATATAAATCCTGATTCCTTTGTTTTTCTTTGGGACAATGACCATATTCGCTATCCATTCTGGGTATTTAGCTTCTCTTATGATTCCCGCATCAAGCATTTTCTGTAGTTCTTCTTCTATTTGGGAATGGTAAGTTGTTGCAATTTTTATTATTCTCTGTTTAAATGGTCTCACATTTTTGTTAATCTCCAACTTGTGGCATGCAATTGATGGATCTATTCCCGGTATCTCATCCATGCTTCTTGCGAAAACATCTTTATATTCTCGCAACAAGTTAACAGTTCTTTCTTCTTCTTCCACATCCATTTTGGTTCCAATTCTCAATATTAGAGGTTTATAGTCCCAACGTTTATTTCTTTTGTTGGTTCTGCGGCAGTGTAACTGGGTTTAGGTTCTCCCATTGGTGTTGGTTCTTTTATTGTTTTCATAGGTCCTTCTCCTTCTTCCGAAATTTCGCTGGGTTTTACTTTGCCTTCTTTTGCCCTTATCATATATACTCTAAATTCTTCTTCTTTCTTTGCTTCCTTTGCCAACTTTCTGCGAAATTGTTTCTTTTTTGCTTGTCCTTCATAATGTTTTACTTCAATTTGATGACATAATTTCGCATTGTCGACATCTCCTATGATTTGACCTATTCCATTTGGTGTGGCCGGGGAATTTAATACATTGATACTACAGCTTTTATCGCATGTATCCATGGCCTTCCTAATAACATATTATACGTCGATTCCATATCCACCACACACAGTGTTACATGTGTTTCGATCTCTCAAAGTGGAATTCGTACCACTATCTCTCCTTTAGGTTTTGTTGTGGATTTTCCAAAGCCGTGAACAAAATATGTTGAACTGGACATTTCTTCATCTTTAAATTCCATTCCCCGGAATGCGTGATAAAATATTATATCCACTGAACTTCCTGTATCGATTAAAGTTCTGTTCAATATTCATTCTCCCGTGGATTTTGTCGTTGTCTCCTTCTCTTTTCGTGTAATAGGCACTGTGATAACCAATGGAGATGTGTGGTTAAAATTTTCTTTTGGTATTTCTGCCGCCATGAATGCAATTTTTTGTTTTTCCCAATCTTTCAAGGGTGATGTCTTTTCTACCGCCATAACCTTCCTTCCTTCAAAATTTCGTTTATGTATTCTTCCTTTGATGTTTTCATGGAATTCATTAACCATCGTTTTTGTTATCATATTACACTCCAATCTTTTGTCATCTTCATTAATTCTAATCATCTTTCTTTAACTGGTTCACTGATTTATTTAATCACTTTCTTGATTTGAATATTCTCAACAACAATCTTCAACTTTCGATCTTCAAGGTCCCTGTTTCTAGCGCCATTATGTAGTTGCAGGAAATCCTACACTACACCCCTCATATGATTTCATTATTACTCAACTCATTTTTAGGTTTACACTCTTAATTTGATTGATCAATCTTTGAATGTTCTTACAAGAAAAGATAAAGGAATCAAGAATGACTTTTACTCTAGACTTTCTCTCTCCTATTTACTTATTTCTTACTCAAAAAAGATCTCCCCTTTCTTTACAACTTGAACGACTATTTATAGAGAAATACATAATGGATGACAGCTAATCTGTCCTTTATTTTCGGATATGACTTGCGACATTCTCGCAATCTTACAAATGTTAAACTCGCAAACTCTCTAATTTTCGCAGGATCATCACATCTTTCTCATGATTTTAGCTGACGTCATTTATTATCTCATTCCTGAAATTGTTCTGTGACGCTTTTGTGTTGTGTTGTTGATAATTTCGCTGAAATATTGTCGTTGCGAGATTCTGATCCTACAGTGTACTCATAATAATGGCTATTCCAAACCCTAGTTATCCTTCTTAAAACACAAGAATAAATTCTCATAAGAAGTTTCCTAGACGTTAAGACCTTTGAAAAATTCTTTATCGTCCCCGAACTCCTTGTGGTTAACATCCATTGGGACATAAGGTTCATGGAGATAGGAGTCAAATTCAACAAATCTTCTTGACTGATGCCGAACCAGGGCTTTCTGAATTTCAAGAGTCCTAAACAAAAAAGCCTTTATTTGTTGTATCTCCTTTCTTATTTTCTTCAACTCTTCAAGAACACCAGAAAAATTCTAAAGATTTGAAGGAACATCCCTTGGTTTTCTCACATTCCTCCTTTTTCTTTTCAAAATTGAGGGTGAGGGAGATACAAATTTATCTTTTTCCTTCATGATTGACGACTTAACAGTCATATTAACATCTTTTCCATCAGAAGTTATGATGCTTGGAGTTTCCATAAAATGGGTTTGTGAGAGAAAATCACTGGAACAGCTCTACAAGCAATACTTATGATGAGGAATGTAGGGTTACAGAACCTTTATAACAATTAAGGATTCATGTATGCTCAATTCTCATCCCTAAAGAGGGTAGAATTGTCAACTTAACCCTTCTTTTAATGAAAAAAGAAAGACCATTTCAACACCAATTTAAGATATGAAAGGATCAACCAATTCTTATTGAAACCAAACAAACAAAAGCAAAACAACCGAAGAAAGAGGATTTTTTTTTTCTTTTAAGACCTGAAAGTGCATCACTCTTGTCTCTTTGAAGTCAGACACTTGAAACAAGATGCACGGCCAACAAAATTAAATTGTGATGGGGTGATCAATGATTTGTCCACCATGAGCCTTTTGGAAAGAGCTTCTAACTACTTCTTCCACAGAATGCTTAGACCTTGTTTTTTTCCTGAGAGGCCTAATTGGCTATTTAGAAATTAACCTTTTCGGAGAGGAATTTAGTTTACATACCTCGGACGATTTCTGAACAAGTTTAAGCTTGTTTGCTAATCGATTTGCTCTCTGTTGAAGTTTGTTGACATATCTTACTTTATGCTTGTGCTTGAAACAACTAGAGAGTCTGTGACCCTTAAGAGTACAGTAAGAACACATCAAATTGGAGGATGGTTCAGATACCAAAGTGGAGCATGCTGCTGGACAAATCGTGGTACCAGAAACATTAGACAAGGGATTTACAGTATATGGAGAAAGATCCATTTTATCCTCCAAGATAGTTGAAGAAGTTTCTCCAGAAAAATATCAAGATTGATGTGAGTATTGCTACAATTATCAAAATTAATATTTCAGCAAGGAGTGCAACACTTGATTTTTCATCTTCATTCGAATCATAATGATCAGACATTTCATCAAGAGTTGCAGCCAGACCTTTGTTGCCGGTGTATTTTTTACGATTTGGACACTCATTTGCTAAATGACCAAAACCTTTACACTTGAAGCCCTGTGGCATATCCTCGTCATCAGTATCCCTGTTTTTAGGAGGAACACGATTATGAGGTTTAACTGATGACATAGGTTTATCTCCAGTGAACCGTTTACTTCTTTTCAAAAGAAGATCTCTAAATTGTCTTGTGATCAACGAGACTGACTTGTCAAGATATTCATCTGATGAATCAGTCTCAGAAGGATCATCTTCAAAGATGCTAACACTTTTACTTTTATCAAGTAATTCAATGTTCTTTTGTGCTTTGAAAGCAATATCCTTTCCAGATTTGGATACATGCTCATGATCAAAGATCTTTAACTTCCCAATAAGAGTATTTCTGGAAAGCACATCAGGGATATTTCCTTCTACGATGGTATGTTTCTTAGGATCGTACATATATGGCAAAGATCTGAGAATTTTCATCACAATGTCCTTTCCAGGAATAGTCTTACCCAATGCAAAAGATGCATTAACAATTTCAGACAATTTATAATTAAATTCATCAAACGAATCTTCATCTGACATACGAAGGTTTTCCCAATCAGAATTTAGGTTTTAAAGCCTAGCTTTTTTCCACAGGTATTCCCTTCAAATACGATTTCTAAGATATCCCAAGCATCTTTAGACCGAGTGCACGTAGTCACATGGTGCTGAAGATCTGGAGTAATGACATGGATGATTGCATTCAATCCGTCAGAATTTTTCTTTGCAGCAAGAATCTCGACAGCATCATAATCACCAATATCCTTTGTTACAGTTACATTGCCTACTGCAACAACCAGAGGATTATATCCATTAACAACATATACTCATGATTGAAAATCACGCGCTTGAATAAAGGCACGCATAAAATTTTTTCTCCATAAGTAATTTGAGCCATCGAAAACTGGTGGTACGTTTATTGAGATAACTTCTCTGTCCATAGAGTCAGATCGCTACAAACACAGACTTATGAGGTCTTAAACGTGTTTGGCTGCTCAGATACCAATTGAAAAAGCGGGGGTCTAACAACCACACCCAATATTTCAATCTGTATGGACAAACTACAATATACTTTCAATAGAATCAACTAGACAGTCAGACTAAATCTTAAGAAAAGTATATCAAAGAGTTGTATCTCAATTTCTCAATTCAATCCGCAATCAAACAAATGTGAATTTCCGAGCCCGATTGAATATAAGAGAAATAACTTGAATGGTACCAAAGACCAACGTTCAAGTATTAATCAATTTCAATCAACAACCAAAGGTTGGATTTACCAATTGATCGATTCAACGCACAACCTGTGATATTTCAATTATATAACAAAATATAATGCGGAAAAGAAATAACACAGACACCAGAATTTTTGTTAACGAGGAAACCGCAAATGCAGAAAAACCTCGGGACCTAGTCCAGATTTGAACACCACACTGTGTTAAGCCGGTACAGACACTAGCTTACTACCAAGCTAACTTCAGACTGGAATGTAGTTGAACCCTAATCAATCTCACACTGATCAAGGTACAGTTGCGTTCCTTACGCCTCTTGAAACACGCCGTATTCTACGTACTTGATTCCCTTAGCTGATCTCACCCACAACTAAGAGTTGCTACGACCCAAAGTCGAAGACTTGATACACAAATTTGTATCACACAGAAAAGTCTATTGAATAGATAAATATGTCTCCCACAGATATATCTATGAGTTTTGTTCCGTCTTTTGATAAATCGAGGTGAACATGAACCAATTGATAAACCGGACTTATATTTCCGAAGAACAGCCTAGTATTATCAATCACCTCACAATAATCTTAATCGATTAACGAAACAAGATATTGTGGAATCACAAACGATGAGACGAAGATGTTTGTGACTATTTTTCAATCTTGCCTATCGGAGAATAAATCTCGAGCAAATCTTAAAGAAGATAGTACTCAATCACGATAGAAAACAGCAAGATCAGAACACGCAACTACAGAGAAATAGTTGGGTGTGGCTTCACAATCCCAATGAAGCATTCAATATTCACCATTAGATGAAAATCTGATTAGATTCAATCTAATATCTTTCAACTGTTAGATCGAACTTAGCTTGTTATACACAAATGAAATGTACCGTCATTTAGATAAAGGTAACCGTACCTAAACGTGTACACCTAGTTGGTTCAACAATAGTTAACCAAAGGTTAGCCATATGATCACTTTCATATCAACCTTATTCATCTTTATCATAACTAGTTCAAATGAAACTAGTTAGACTGTTGTTCAATTGTTTATATTCTCACAGAAGTATACAAGACACAATTGAAGCAAAATCGATTTTGATTCACTCGAATCATTTCATGAACATTATAGCCTCGGTTTGCAAAATATTGAATTCCTTAATATATATATATATATATATATTAGTTCATGAACAAACCGATTTTAGAATGTAACCTACTTAAGTATGCAAACGGGTACGCATACCTAAGTAGCCGGACTGAGTTTGGTTACGCCAGTACGCGTACGGGTAAGCATACCATTTCACCTTTCAAACTCCAGCAAAAATTCACGGGACTTTTACTTTCTCCAGTACGCATACAGATACGCATATTTAGCTCCCGGACTTCCATCAACCAACCACTACGCGTACGGTTACGCATATTATGGTTCCCAGTTTTGGACTTTACACAAATGTGAATACACACTATGTTTATCTCCGAACATGGTTACATGTTCTAAACCCTCATTTCAATCATTGAAACATTCTTGGAAGACGACGATAGGTGTCTCACACAAACTATTAGATTCAAAACAATTTTCAAGTGATCGAATGATCAATACGAAACATTCTGAGTCTACATCAAATGACGGTCTCACACAAATCATGTAAGATGTTACAAGGCGATTTTCAAATGATCATATTTTGACTTGCGTCAAGAATAAAAGATGAACTTGGTTAAAACGAAATCTTACCAACACATATTTCGATAAATAGATAAGCGAGATAAACTCGGCTCGAAATACCAAATGTGTCTAATGAAGTATATATAGCAATACGACTTTTTGTCTCAAATAGGAGATAAAGTATATAGACTTTTGAGTGATAGATGAGTTCAAGTCTCCACATACCTTTTGTTGATGAAGTTACACAAGTTCCCTTGAGTAGTTTTTCTTCTTCATTCGATGAACGCCGTGGAGTCTAAAGCTTAACTACACTTACTATCCTAATCTGAGACTTAGCTATAAGTAGACTAGAAATCAAGACTTATAGTTTTGGAAACTAAACTTGACAAACAAGCTTGAGATAGCAACGCTTGCGAGTTCGACCGAGCAGTGCTCTAACAAATACTTTAATTTCACATCTTACACTCCATCTATGATATTTCCTGACCTTTTGAGGTCATTCTTCTATTCTTTTCCATATCCAAGATGAGTTTTGATGTTCCTCCTGTAAGTGTAGAAACTCACAATATGGTGAGTGTTTGGGTTTTAAAATTTTTACCCAAAGTTAATCTGACTCAGTGTAGAGTCTCCAAGCAAGTTTAGTAATTAGGGCTACATTATATTGTTCTAAATATCTAAAACCAAGTCCACCATCACATTTAGGATAAGATAGAGAGTTCCAAGCTAGTAAATTGACACCTCTATTATCTTTGTGACCCCACCAAAACCTTCTTTGAACTGTGTTCAACTGTTTGATTGTATGTTTTGGGATTTTAAAGTTGCTCTTGTAGTGGGCTGGGACGGAGTTTAGAATTGATTTTACCATGGTGGTTCTAGATGCTTGATTTTGAATTTTAGAGTTCCAACCTTGAAGTCTGTTCTCAAAAGCATCATTAATAGGTTGACAGGATTTGGTCTTTTTTTACTTAGTAGTATCAATAGCCCCAATTATTTATCCGAAGAACAGAGTTGTTTAACTCTTAACTTTCAGACAATGTTCAGTTTTTCATCATCTGAAACATCACATGTAATAAAAGCTGCTGACTTTGAAAAATTTATCGATTGCCCAGATAGTTCACCAAATTCTTTGAGAATGTGAAGACTATGATTAATGTTCTTTTGATCTGCGAATAGAAGATGGTTAACTGAAGGATATTTTTTAACTACCCTAATGCCTTGAAGAAGAAGATTGTCCTCTGCTTTGGTTAGACTTCTTGTGAAGAATTCCATAGCAATGATAAAGAGATAGGGGGAAAGAGGATCCTCTGTCTTAAACCTCTTGTTGGAGTATATTCTTCGCAAGAACTACCATTTAATCTGATTGAGATTGAAGTAAATGTTATTCACTATTGTATAAGTATTCTCCAGTCTTCAAAAAAACCCAGCCTTTCTAGCATTTTATCGATAAAGCTCCAATTCTAAACAGTCAAACGCTTTCGACATATCCACCAGTTTTGAAACTATTTGACCTGATTTCTTTTTTGATTTCTTCATTGAGTGAATTATTTCGTGGGCAATAATGATATTGTCATTTATGAATCTTTTAGGAACGTAAGCAGTTTGAGTTGGAGAGATGATTTTATCCGTTTCATCATGCTAACTAACAATTTAGATATAATTTTAGATACAATGTTACACTAGCCAATTGGCCTGTAATCATTGAGAGTAGCAGGATGTCTTGTTTTTGGTATTAAACAGACGGAGCTATTTGTTTATATAGATGTACAAAGGAAAAATGAATTACTTGTTCAAAGTTCAAACCGACTGAAAACCCACTTGGATCAATTGGTATTGGTTCACTGGTTAGACCGGAATCACCCGATTCAAAAAAAATCTTTAAGAATATATTTATACTGTACTTTGCCAGTCCAACCGACCGGTCCGCTCCTATCTTCTAAAGAATCTATAAACAGTTTCCTATTTTTGGGTTTATGTTAATTTAGGATTTCCTTATCCCAGACTTAATTGGTTTCCCAACTCCGATGATTTCCTTTTCCTAATCTAGTAGTTTTAGATATGATCGAAGTCTATATAAGAAGGTCTAATATGCAGCAGAGGAAGATTAATAGAAGTTATTTGCTCAGTTCTTAGCTATTTGTTATTGCACTCTTTCTTACAGAGAGAATGTCTAAACGAGGAAAGGGAAATAGTATAAATCCAGCAGGCCAAAAGAAACTGACAAACATTGCGATTGTTCGTTACACGAAGCGTTATAGGCGATTCGAGGTTGCTTGTTTTAAGAACAAAGTCCTCTCATGGCGTTCTGGAGCAGAAAAAGATATAAATGAAGTATTGTAGTCGCATACCGTCTACTCTAGCGTTTCAAAAGGAGTAATAGCTAACTCGAGAGAATTGACGTGGGATTTTGAAACAGATGACATATCAGCGATTTGCATGGAGATTTTGCAGAAGGGAGAGCTTCAAGTTGGAGGGATGGAAAGAGATACTCAGTTATCAACTCAGTTCCGGAATATTGCAACCATAGTCATGGAGAAGACGATTAATTTAGATACAAAACGTCCATATAGTGTTGGTATGATTGAGCGGCTTATGCGCGAAATCCATTTTTCTGTTGATCCGCATGACAAACCAAAGAAACAGGCCATTCAAGTTATCCGTGAGCTTCAGAAGCACTATCCCATTAAAAGAACACCAATGAGGTTAAAGCTCGTCGTACCTAAAGAGGGTTTTCCTTTTCTGATGGAAAAGCTCGACGCATGGAATGCAGAAATTGTTTCGCAAGATGAGTATGGAAATCAGCTGGTGGCATTGGTTTGTGAGATTGCGCCTAGTTTTTTCCGAGACTGTGATTCTTTGGTTAGGAATTATCATGGTAGGGTGGAAATACTTGAAGTGTCAGTGCACTTTGAGAAGGATGCCAATGTTGATAACTACGATGGTAATGAGGACGTCGTTGAACCATGTCATCACACTGCAGAGTTAGATGTTACCAAATTGAGTGAGAGATTACGAAAACAGTCGATTTCCACAGTTAATGATGGTGCTGCTGAAAAGAAGCCAAACACTGAAGTGGTCGAGGTGAAGCAAAACAAATGCAACACGTGCAATGCGTTCATATTAGGAGACATCAAGCAATACCGGGAACACTTCAAGAGCGAATGGCACAAGTCTAACGTGAGGCGAAAGACAAGGCAACTCCCTCCACTCACTGCGGAGGAATGCGCCCTGGAAGAGACGAATATGGGCGAGGACGCGAACACAAATCTGAAAGAGTATCTATTTTAAAGGAAATGTTTTTCATATCTCTACTTTGAACAATAAGACCTCTGGATGTTTCGTTGTTACGTAATGTTTTATTTGCAAAAAAAAGAAAGATATTGTGAATAGTCTATGGCAATTAAAATAAGAATAGAACCCCCGTGGCAAATGCAGTCTCCCACAACTTTGTGGTAATCCTGGCTCAAATCCCCAATTATTTGGCATATCCCTCGAAAGCCCCAGCGGCCAGTGATGTTCCATGGAGTATCTATTTTCTTGTGCAAAGAATTAAGGAAATTTCGGTAAACTTAGGCTGTGTTTGATAGGAATTAAATTCATGGAATCAGCCATCTTTTCATGGAAACAGGGTGTTTTTCGTCGTTTGGTCAAAAATCTGTTTCCATGGAATTGCAATAAAAGTGTGGTCTAAAGTATGTTTTAAACTCAATTTCATGGAATTCCATGGAAAGTCTTTCCTTGCCTCCCCAAGAAACTGATTCCATGGAATTGTTTCCTTTCGCTGTTATCAAACACAACCTTAGAAGAAATTTGTTGTTGTACCTAAAAGTGTAATTTCTGTGGCACCTACTTTGTGTCAGTTTGACATATGAGATAATCTATTTGATTTACTACACACAGTATAATGGAACACAAATGGATTCTCCTTCACATTGTGTGTTCTGTGGAATCTCAATTTGAATGAGGTAATCTATTAGTAGTGACCCTTTTTCCTTCAAAAAAAAAAGTATTTTGTAATACTCATCTGATTTACTACACACAGTATAATGAAACCTCGAAACAAGGCCAATATAGGTTAATGTTTTCCATCGTTCAATTATAACATAAATTTTATATAAACATTCTAACAAACAGTGGTTTTAAACCATATAAAAACCGCATCCTCACATAGTGGGACGCAACTCATCTAAAAATGGGGACCCTTGCTAATTTTGGGAGGATCAGAAAAATATTCAGGACCGATTCCTAGATAACACTGATCCTTTGTGGCAAGCATTGATCCCGATCATGTTTATGTCTGATTGTATTCTACACTTTCGACTAGTCTGTTGTTGTTTTCGGGTTTCTGCAGACATCCACATGCACACAAGTTAGTCCAAGAATATTCATAAGTGTCGACATAATGTTTGAACATGTATTAAACTCAAATATCGTATTGTTCGGGTATATTCATGATACTCAAGGCAAGTTCCTGGAAACTGATTTTTCAATACTAATTTTGATATCGAATTATATGCTTAACAAATCCCAAAGTTTTGCACATCTATAATTGCTACATATAAGTCAAGTACATGGATGTATGATAGCTAATCTTAGTCGTCGTACTATGAGTGAAATTGGCTATGAGTTGGAATACAATTGTATATTTTGCAAATTTTAAGGATTTGTAAAATGTGATGTTTACACCCCCGGGAAAAGTTATAAAGGCACCCGAAAAAAATTAAAAAGGCACCCCAAAATGGATGAGGGCACCCCTATTGCTGTAGGCACCCCAAGACTACATGGGGGAACATCCTTCTTCACGGGTTCAAATTGTTTTTGGGGGGAAAGTTTGTTTTAAATGCAGAAATATTAAAAAGGGATCATTATGTGGTTTGAAAGAAAACAGAGTTAAAGAGATTATCAGAATTTGGTTGTGATATATTTGGGAGTTGTGTGAGGATAAAGTGTGTTTAACAGGTTTTGAACTTGTAAGTAACATGACTGGATGATTCTCAGCTGCTGCAGACACGTGGAGAAAATAAATAAGGAAAATATTTCCCGAGAGTGGCATAATTGAGAGGATTATTCGCTTTTACTGAAGAGATTTTGGGATCTTGCGAGTATATAAAGAAGTTGTGGGAGTCATACAATGGACATAGAGAGTTTGGGGGGGAGGGGGGGAGGGTAACAGAGGTGATTGGGGAGGTCACAGAGCGTAAAAGAAGAAGTTGTAGAATTCTGCTGCTACAGCTGTGAAGAAGAACACGAAGAACAATTAACGGGAGAAGACAGTCGCATAAGGCTGTGGCTTATTCTACTGCAGAAGAAAAATGTTGTTTCTACTCTTGAAAGTTAGCCTTACAATTCACGAACCATTTCACCAACATCCCAACAGAATTTAGCAGATGCTCAAATTAAGAATTATTTTTTTAAATATGTTTAGCATTACTATGGCTCTCTTAAACACTTCTAAGACTTCATTAATCACTTAAATACTTATGTGTGTGCATCATGATTAAACTCTTAGGTGTTTTAATGAACATCAATTTTCTTATTGTTCACATGGCATATTTGTCAAACCGAACAATCATTAAACACGGTTCCGGAACCAGACCACTGTATATATTAATTTATTGTATTTTCAAGACCAAAAGTGTTTTCTTGATTCAAGACTACTGTATATACAAATGCTCTTTCAACTGGGAAATTCCATCCCTGACACTTTGTATCCTAGTTGATAGCTAGAGTAGTCCTCTATGAACCTAGCTTTCCTAGGAGAAACATAATTAGGTTTACGACTGAAAGACTTCGCTTTGGGGATTCGTGAATCCAGGTCCGAGTATCTTTACCTTGATAGTTCATGTATCTTGATCTTTGTTTTCTGTTATCGAGGTTCTTGTAATCTTTTTCAGGCAAGATAGATAGAAATCGCAAAGTTCTCTTAGTCTCAGACTTTGTGATTCCTCAAGATAGATATCTGAAAACTGTTCTTAAGTGATTTTTTGAAGATTGTTCTTGATAGGTGGTAAAAGATCCAAGCTTCTCATCTAAGTAATTTTAAGTGTTCCAGATTGTGAGGTTTGCTAGACTTGTCTATCGCAAACATATTTTCAAGCCTTGATCTTTGATCTAAAGGGAAATTAAATAAGCTTATATGTTAGAGGAAGATTGGCATCAAAAGTCTTCACTGAGGTCGAATCAACTCTTAGGCTGTCAATGACGTCACCTAAGTGAATCAATTGTGTTGAGACTTGTGAGGTTCAAGAGACGTAAGGAGCGCGACTGTAACTGAATCGCTTGGAGGGTGAATTCGGTCTCAACTACATTCCAGTCCGAAGTCTGATAGTATGCTAGTGTCTGTAGCGGCTTAATACAGTTTGGTGTTCAAATATAGACGAGGTCCCGGAGTTTTTTTACAGTTGCGGTTTCCTTGTTAACAAAACTTTTGGTGTCTTGTGTTTTTCCTTTTCCGCATTATGTTTTTTACCATTATAATAAAGTTTACGCAAGAAGTACGCATTCTATCTTAGTAGATATGTTCATACAATCTTAATCGATTACGAGACTTGTTTCTTGTATAATTCGTATTACTTGGCAGAATTCCGATTGGATTATTTGGATACGACTAAATTGATCTTGGATATTGGTTTTTGGGATCGTCTAAGTACTCTTATTAACAATCAGGTTCATGGACTCCCTTGTCTATACATACTGATTGAGAATATATAGAGATATATACTTTATATACATATATTATCAAAGATCATTATGTTGGTTTGCTTGCAATTGTATTAGATTTTGCCCATACAGGTTGTCGAACGAAAAATGGTGATGTACTTGGCACCCTCTCATTTTCAGAAACATCAAAGGACTAAATTTGTTTCAGTAACAAACTCATTTATCAATCTTCCAAATCAAAATTTGGTCAGAGATAATGTAGAGTAAAGGATCTTCCGTTTATTCAATATAAACTTATTTGGTCAAAAATCAAACCAAGACAATGATTATCAAAATAATCTATCGCGGTGAACAATCTCTATCCAAGCAACTCTACAAGGGGAAACAACTAGACAATTTTTTCAATCTTTATAACAAATCTTAAGTCTATCAAGATAAACTACTTGTTAGGATCCCAAAAAATCAAGTGCAAAGAGAATCACAAAGATCAGAAACTAGAAAAATGAAAGTCTTCAAAGTAACCGTTGCACAAACTTAATTCATACTAATGATCAACATACATAAGATTAGAACCCAGAAAAACAAAAGTATTCAATCTTCAAAGTAACAGATGTACAACAAACACAGAATGAACTATGTTAATATTGATTGATCAAAAGTTCTATCTACAAATCTTGAATCACTATATCTGTAATAGTCAATCCTCAAACAAACTTGCGTTGCTTATATCAGAAGATAAGGACAATAGAATAAACAAGTTTGATATATCAAAGATAATTACACCGTAGTCAATCAAATCAATCAATCGAAAAACTAATATAAAAATATTATTTTCATTTCCCACCAACAATATTATTAAAAGCTTCTTGATCCCCAAAAAGATACTTTAAATGAAGGCAATGCAAGAGATTTAGTTTAATTAGATTACTCTTCTCTATCAATGAGTTGGCTTTCCATACAATTAATCAAGTAGTGTGTTCAATGGATGAGTTTGTAAGAATACAAGACTTCAATGTTTACAATATTATGACAAAGTCTTGATTGGAAAGGAAAGTATAATCAATTCCAAAAATTACTAAACATATGCAAAGAATATTATTTCCGAATTGAAAAAAACAATTGTACTTCAACTAATAAACCGATGTCACTCTTAGTTGACAACTAATATTAAGTAGCACACATTGATATACTTTACCAATATGGTAACTACAGATATGCAAACATTTGCGATATTAGTAACTAGAGATATGCAAACATTTGGGATATGGTAAGCATATATTTTTCGATATCTAAAAAATATTGAAAATCAGGTCCAAAATTTTCCCTTGAGTATCAAATAAAATACTTGAACATTAAGATATCTGAGTTTAGCACATGTTCAAATCACCATGTCGACATATTACGAATATTCCAAGTTCAATACGTGTACATTCTGATGTTTGCAGAAACCTGAAGATATCAAACCTATCGAAAATACAAAATTGGATTTCACTTAGTCCGGATCGGTCCTGGGATTAGTCCTTACATGTGATCGGTCATATACTTAGGATCGGTCCTGAATCCACTCTCAACTACGAAAAAAGTTTCTCAAGTCTACTTTTTCTTTTTGGTGAGTTATTGATGAGTTTTTCTTTTCTATTTCCCTTTTTTAGTTTTCCTTTTTAAGCCAGAAAGAATAAATTAAGGTTTCTTCAAGACCATTAAGGCTTCATACTCCCCTAGTGAAAGAATAAATTAATGGTTTAAGGATTTCTTGTCATTTACATTGACTACAACAACTTCTGATATGACGAGGGTACCGAGTACACCACAATATTTTCGATATAAACCTATGCAGAAACACCTGACATAACCTTACCGAATAAATAATGGCCAAAAGATTATTTCAACAAGGTGTACTTGGTAAATAGTTAAAGTGCGAACCGAACTAACTATGTGATTGTTACCAAGTTGATTAATGTATACAAGTGAAATTACTTTATTATAACTATAAAAATAATTATAATGCAGAAAGTAAAATAATGGCACGATAGATAAGATTTTTTTATTGGGCTAAGCTGCATGACAAGAAAATTTCGGACCTAGTCCAGTTTTTAATACTCTCAAAATTGAGAAGCTACACAAATTGACTAACAATTTCGTATAGTTAAGACCAAGTAAACACTCTTTTATTACTCAGTTCCTTCAATATATTTGCGCCTATAACTAATCTGGACTACATACATGAATCCCAAGACAAAGTCCAATCTGACTATTCTGTTTATTCATATTTTCTACTATTGATGGTGGTTTTTAGCGTAGGGTTAAAATCGTAAAACCGTACATATGACATGACGTCACTATGACCACTAGCGCATTTATTGAATCAATCAGTATGCCTACGTAAGAATTACCAGGGTACCTTTTTTTATATACATGTGTCATGTTCCACGGCAAAACCCTTAGTATTGACCGACATCATCTTCGTATATACCAAACCCTAATTCTCTCACCACCGTGCCAATGGAAAACCATGCCAGACATGTCTCTGCGACAAGGCACACCAACCTTGCCAGCCGCACCACCGTGCAAATGGCAAACCATGCCAGCCACGTCTCCGCGCCAAGGCCTTCCGACCATGCAAACCGCACCACCGTGCCAATGGCAAACCATGTCATCCACGTCAACGCGCCAAGGCATGCCAACCATGCCAGTCATACCACCGTGCCAATGGAAAACTATGCCAGCCACGTTTCCGCGCTGAGGCATGCCGACCATGCCAGCCGCACCACCATGCCATCCACGTCTCCGCGCCAAGGCATGCCAGCCGCACCACCGTGCCAATGAAAAACCATGCCATCCACGTCTCCGCGCCAAGGCATGCCAACCGTGCCAGCCGCACCACCGTGCCAATGGCAAACCATGTCAGCCACGTCTCCGCGCCAAGGCATGCCAACTATGCCAGCCATGTCTCCGCGCCAAGGCATGCCAACCGTGCAAGCCGCACCACCGTGTCAATAGAAACCATGCCATCCACGTCTCCGCGCTGAGGCATGCCGACCATGCCATCCGCACCACCGTGTCAATGGAAAACCATGCCAGCCACGTCTCCGCGCCAAGGCATGCCAACCATGCCAGCCGCACCACCGTTCCAATGAAAAACCATGCCAGCCACGTCTCCACGCCCAGGAATGCCAACCGTGCCAGACGCACCACTGTGCCAATGGAAAACCATGCCAGCCGCACCACCGTGCCAATTGCAAACCATGCCAGCCGCACCACCTTGCCAATGGCAAACCATGCCAGTCACGTCTCCGCGCCAAGGCATGCCAATCGTGTCATCCGCACCACCGTGCCAATGGCAAACCATGCCATCCACGTCTCCGCGCCAAGGCATGCCAACCATACCAGCCACACCACCGTGCCAATGGCAAACCATGCCAGCCATGTCTCCGAGCCAAGGCATGCCAATCGTGCCAGCCGAACCACCGTGCCAATGGAAAACCATGCCAGCCACGTCTCCGCGCCGAGGCATGCCGACCATGCCAGAGCACCACCGTGCCAATGGAAAACCATGCCAGCCACGTCTCCCCGCTAAGGAATGCCAACCTTGCCAGTCGCATCACCGTGCCAATGGCAAACCATGTCAGCCACGTCTCCACGCCAAGGCATGCCGACCATGCCAGCCGCACCACCGTGCCAATGGAAAACAATGCCATCCCCGTCTCCGCGCCAAGGAATGCCAACCATGCCAGCAGCACCACCGTGCCAATGGAAAACCATGCCAGCCACGTCTCCGCGCCAAGGCATGCTGACCATGCCAGATGCCGCTGGCTGCCAAACTGAGGGTTGCAATGATCAACGACTACCCTTTCCATCTAAGATGCAGATCTCAGCCGTCCAAGTTCGCCACCTAACGCATGGCGACTTCTATCCCAAGGCCAAACATCACGGTTTGTACCAAAACCTAATTTTGGTCGCGCCTAAACTATGCCAAAGCTTATCGGTCCCCTACTTTCATTGACCAATCAGGTTGCTTCAAACCTGCCACGGTCTCAAAAAAGGCTAGCTTCCCAAAACACGCTAGCTTCCCAAAACACGCTAGCTTCCCAAAACGCGCTAGCTTCACAAAAATGCTCCAACATGCCGCACGCGCATACCAAAATGCCTCCATGCCATAGGCGCGGCTGTGCCACCTCGGGCCCGCAACATCCCTCCTGAATTCTTCCTGAGTTTTACTTTCGGGTTGTTTTCACCTCCCGAACGAGCTCAAAACCTAAATATCCCCGCGAAGGGGGATATAAAATTCTTTTTCGGTCTAATGGAGGGGCAGATTGTCAAAATCCGACTCCGTACGAGAATTCTACAGTGATTCTAGTAAAGGGCGTTAATTAGGGTTTCAGCATGCCAAACCCTAATTTATACAAAGTTTCCAGGCTACAAACGGAAGGTAGCCACGATCAACGGCTCCCATTTCTCCTGAGATGCATATCTCAGCCGTCCAAGTTCGCCACCAAACATATGGCAACTTGCAGCCCAAAGCCAAACAACACGGTTTATACTAAACCCTAATTTTGGCCGCGCCTAACACACGCCAAGGCCACGCGCGACGCTGGCTGCCAAAACGAAGGGTTGCAATAATCAACGGCTGCCCTTCCATCTGAGATGCAGATCTCATCCGTCCAAGTTCGCCACTAAACGCATGGAAACTTGCGTCCCAAATCCAAACAAAACGGTTTATACTAAACCCTAATTTTGGTCACGCCTAACACACGCCAAGGCCACGCACAACGCTGGCTGCCAAAACGAAGGGTTGCGATAATCAACGACCACCTTTCCATTCGAGATGCAGATCTCAGCCATCCAAATTCGCCACCAAACACATGGAAACTTGCGGCTCAAACCCAAAACGTCATGGTTTATGCCAAAACCCTTAATTTGGCTGCGCCTAAAATATGCGCGAGCATGTTGGCCATGCAGCCATGCCACAGCTACTAGCACGTCGCGGTGCCACAGCTACTGGCACGTCGCCATGCCAAAGCTACTAGCACGTCGCCATGCCACGGCTACTAGCACGTCACCATGCCACAGCTACTAGCACGTCGCCATGCCACAGCTACAAGCATGTCGCCATGCCACATCTACTGGCACGTCGTTATTCCACAGCTACTGGCATGCCACCATTCCACATCTACTAGCACGTCTCCATGCCACAGCTACTAGCACGTCGCTATGTCATGGCCACTGGCATGCCACCATGCCACACGTAGCAACCTGTTAGAGCATAGCTCGGTCGACCTCGCATGCGTTTCTATCTCAAGCATGTTTGTCAATGTTAGTGATCAAAAATATGAGTCTTGATTTCTATCCTACATACCTAAGTCTCGGACTAGGATAGAAAAGTTTAGTTGAGCTCAAGGACTTCATGGCAATTCATCATACAACAACGAAGATCTACTCAAGGAACCGTGGAACTTCATCAACAAAAACGTATGTGGAGACTTGAACGTATCTAATACTCAAAAGTATATCTCTTCTATCTCCTACTTCTTATGAGACAAAAGTCGTATGCTATATAGACTGGATCATACACATTTGATATTTCGAGCCGAGTATATCTCTCTTATCCATATCTCAAAATCATGTGTTGGTAAAGCGTTTCGCTTTGATCAAGTTTATCTTCACCTAGTGATGAAAGTCATGAAAAGTTTCAATTACTTTGAGAATTGCTCTGAAGTGAAACGGTCTGTGAATAACGGCTATATAACGTCCTCTGAGAATGTCTCAATGATTAAAATGAGAGTTTAGATTACATAACCATGTATTCCTTAATCCGAAGTTTTCAAACTTTGTTGATTGGGAGAAACTGGAGGAATTGGCTTTGCCAAGTCCGCGAACCCATTTCGCGAACCTAGTCCGCGAACTGGCGAAAGTCTCTTTGCCGAGATTTTCTGCTGAGTTTGGAAAACTCTACCGGTTGTCTTAAGTCCGCGAACTTGTTTGTGAGATTAAGAGGTTATGATCTAAAGATGTGCTCTGAACATGAAACTTAAATTACTAAGGAATGCTTTATGCAAACCGTGGTATAAAGTTCATGAGCCGATTCAATCGAATCGAATCATCTTTATTTCAGTTGTGTCTTGTGTAGTTACATAATATCTCATAGCAATTGAACAACTCTTTAACTAGTTCATTTGAGTCAATTGAACTAGTTATGGTGAAGAAGAACAAGGTTAATATGAAATGCTCATATGGTTAACCTTTTTGGGTTACTATGTTGAACCAACATACACGTACACGTTTGGGCATGGTTTTCACAAACCCAATAAACGTCTACCCAAGTGTGTGTGACAAGCTAAGTTTTTGATCTAACGGTTGAGAAATATTAGCTTGAATCTAAATCAGGTTTTCATCTAACGGTGAATATGGATTGCTTTGTAACTAAGGAAAAACCCTGATTTGAAGACTATATAAAGGAGACATCTAGCATTGTGCAAAACTAATCCCCACACGTCTGTGTGATACTAGCGCGCTCGCTAGAGTCGATTCTCCTTTAACCTTTGGTTTTCTTCTCTAAAACTAGGTTAACGACTTAAAGACTTCATTGGAATTGTGAAGCCAGACCGATACTACTTTTATTGTATTTGTGTGATCTGATCTTGCATCTTCTATCGTACGAGTACAATCTTTGATTGGCTTGAGATCGTGAGAGTTCTCCGATAGGAAAGATAAAGAAGTCACAAACATCTTCGTCTCACTGTTTGTGATTCCTCGACAAATCGCTTGTATAGTCAGGAAGGATTGTAGAGAGGTGATTGATTAATCTAGGATGTTTATCGGGAATATAAGACCGGATTATCAATTGGTTCCTGTTCACCTTGATTTCATATCTTAATACGGAACAAACCATAGGGTTTATCTGTGAGAGACAGATTTATCCTTTGATAGACTTTTCTGTTTGAGACAGATTTGTTTATTATCAAGTCTGCGATTTTGGGTTACAACAACTCCTGGTTGTAGGTGAGATCAGCTAAGGGAATCAAGTGCGGAGTATCCAGCTGGGATCAGAGGTGTAGGAGTACAATTGTACCTTGGATCAGTGGGAGACTGATTTGGGTTCAACTATAGTCCAGTCCGAAGTTAGCTTGGAGTAGGCTAGTGTCTGTAGTGGCTTAATACATTGTGTATTCAATCTGGACTAGGTCCCGGGGTTTTTCTGCATTTGCGGTTTCCTCGTTAACAAAACTTCTGGTGTCTGTGTTATTTCTCTTCCGCATTATATTATATATAATTAAAATAATACAGGTTGTGTGTTCGTGATCATCAATTGGAAATCCAACCGTTGGTTGTTGATTGATATTGATTGATCCTTGGACATTGGTCTTTGGTACCGTCCAATTTATTCCTTTTATTTGATAAAGACTCGCTATTGATTTTAGCTTGAGTAAAAATAAAATCAAGAGAGAGATATTAACTCCTTGAGATACTTTTATCTAGATTGAGTCTAACTGTCTAGTTGATTCTCTAGCAAAGTATTTCGGAGTTAGTCCATATACAGATTGCTAAGCAAAATATTGGGTGGTGTTGTCATGCCCCCGTTTTTTCAATTGGTATCAGAGCAGGCAAACACGTTTAAGACCTAACAAGTTCGTGTTTGTAGCGATCTGACTCTATGGACAAAGGTGTTATCTCTGTAAACGTACCACCAGTCTTCGATGGCTCAAACTACCTATGGTGGAAAGGTGCTATGCGCACATTTCTTCACTCGCATGACTTCCAATCATGGATCTATGTTGTGAATGGCTATGAAACTCCCGTTGTTATGGAAAGAGACGCATCTGTACCTAAAGATTTTTTTATGTATGATGCTACCGAGTTAATTGCTGCAAGGCAAAACTCCGACGGGCTGAACGCCATCTTGCATGCTATTACGCCAAATCTTCGACATAATGTGGCCTGATGCACCACATCTAAAGAAGCTTGGGATACTTTGGAAAGCGTATTTGAAGGTAACCCCAGTGAAAAGGAAGTTAGGCTTCAAAACCTTAATTCCGAATGGGAAGACCTTTATATGGAAGAAGAAGAATCGTTCGACAATTTTTATCACAAACTGTCTGAAATTGTTAATGCATCATGTACATTGGGTAAGACCATTCCTGAAAAGGAAATTGTGATGAAAATCCTCTGATCGCTGCCATCCAGATAAGAATCCAAAAGACATGCCATCGTTGAGGGAAATAACCTTAATACTCTTTCGCGAAACACACTTGTCGGAAAACTTAGGATTTTCGATCGCGAATACATGTCAAGAAATGACCATCAATTGTTTAGAAATCATGTCACTTCTCCTGATTGTAAGACCTGTCGTCCTAAATTGACAAACGAGAAAAGTGAGAATTGCTTTATTTCTACGTTGTCTCTGTTTATACAGAAACTTAAGAAAATACTCAGACGTAGCAAAAGAAAGTCTCAAAAAGAAACTCCGTTAATCAATGTAAAGGATAAGAATATCCAGAAAAGACGTACTAAGGAAACTGGTCTTATGTGCTATAAAAGTGTTCAAGTCACTTCGAAAGATCCAGAAACGGAGGTAAGAGAGATAACTAAAGCATGGATAAATACTCTTGATTATTGTCCTGAGGAAATCTATGATTGCTCTCACAGTCTTTTTGCTGAAAATCATTCTCATGATTCGTTCATGACATGTCCGTCTGTGTCTCATGAGTTGGGTCAACAAACCTCTCCTGACTTTGTGTTGAACTCCAGGAGTTTCTCGGAAAAGGATCTAATAAATCTCTCTGTTCATTTGAGTTTATCTAAGGATCATATTAGCACGATAAATCAAAAATAGTCCTGCCTGGCTAACCGTTGTATGCTGGAAAAGAAAAGGAAGTCTACCTTTTATCAAAAGGTGTTTCAAAAACGGTGCAGGATTTGCAAAGATCTGCAGTCAATTTTTTTAAAACTGTGATTACAATGGATAAGAAAGTTCTTCATAACTCTCATTTGAATAAGCAGAAACCTAGTGGAATGGATGGTTTCTCTCTTTGCAAAGATTATCCCAGTCCAACCTTGGATTGGAGGCCTTATGCTCAATAATCTTGTTGAAAAATGATTCTTGTGTTTCTTCCTCTTATACAAGAATCATGATATACAAGTATTGATGGTGGTTTTTAGCTTAGGGTTAAAATCATAAAACCATACATCTGACATGACGTCACTATGACCACTAGCGCATTTATTGAATCAATCAACATGCCTACGTAAGAATTACCAGGGTACCTTTTTTTTATACATGTGTCATGTTCCACGGCAGAACCCTTAGTATTGACCGACATCATCTTCGTATATACCAAACCCTAATTCTCACGCCACCGTGCCAATGGAAAACCATGCCAGCCACGTCTCCGCGCCAAGGCATGCCAACCATGCCAGCCGCACCACCGTGCCAATGGAAAACCATGCCAGCCACGTCTCCGCGCCAAGGAATGCTAACCATGCCAGTCGCACCACTGTGCCAATTCCATGCCATGTCATCCACATCACCGCGCCAAGGCATGCCAACCATGCCAGCCGCACCACTATGCCAATGGCAAACCATGCCAGCCACATCTTCGCGCCAAGGCATGCCAACCATACCAGCCGCACCACTGTGCCAATGGAAAACCATGCCAACCACGTTTACCGTGCCAAGGCATGCCAGCCATGCTGGTCGCACCATGCATCAATGGCATGCCAGACCCTTGGCCCTAGCCATGCTGGTCGCACCATGCGCCAATGGCATGCCAAACCCTTGGCCCTAGCCATGCTGGCCGCACCATGCGCCAATGGAATTCCAAACCCTTGGCCCTACCTTCCAAGCCGTCCAAACCCTTGGCCCCACTATTCCAAGCCATCCGCACCATTCTAACTTGGCCCCACTATGCCAAGCCATTCGCACCATTCTGCCTTGGCCCCACTATGCCAAGCCGTCCGCACCATTCTGCCTTGGCCCCACTATGCCAAGCCATCCGCACCATTCTGCCTTGGACCCACTATACCAAGCCTTCCGCACCATTCTGCCTTGGCCCCACTATTCCAAGCCGCCCGCACCATTCTTCCTTGGCCCCACTATGCCAAGCCATCCACACCATTCTGCCTTGGCCCCACTATGCCAAGCCATTCGCACCATTCTGCCTTGGCCCCACCATGCCAAGCCGTCCAAACCCTTGCCCCCACTATGACAAGCCGTCCGCTCCATTTGCCTTGGCCCTACCATGTCGGCATTCCCTATGCGGCTACCAAAACGAAGGCGTGCGACGATCAACGGCCACCCTTCAATCCTAGATGCAAA
Organism: Papaver somniferum; assembly: GCF_003573695.1. NCBI lineage: Eukaryota > Viridiplantae > Streptophyta > Magnoliopsida > Ranunculales > Papaveraceae > Papaver > Papaver somniferum. The sequence continues at coordinate 27,350,419 of NC_039364.1, forward strand.
TCCTAGCCGTCCAAGGTCGCCAGACAACGCATGGTAACCTTTTGGCCCAAAAACCTAGTTTTGGCCACCCCAAACCGCGCCAAGGCATTCCATGCAATATGTGCCAATGGCATGCCAACCACCTTGCCGCGCTATACCATGCCAGCCTTCCCTATGCGGCTACCAAAATGAAGGCGTGCGACGATCAACGGCAACCCTTCAATCCTAGATGTAAATCCTAGCCGTCCAAGGTTGCCAAACAAGCACGGTAACCTTTGGCCCCAAACCCAAGTTTTGGCCACGCCAAACCGTGCTAAGGCATGCCATGCCACATGTGCCAATGGCATACCAACCACCTTGCCGCGCCACCCCATACCGGCCTTCCCTATGCGCATGCCAAAACGAAGGCCTGCAACGATCAACGACCACCTTTTCCTCTAAGATGAAGATCTTAGCCGTCCAAGGTTACCAGCTAACGCATGGCAACTTTTGGCCCTAGTTTGGTCGCGCCTAAACAAAGCCAAAAACCTAACTTTTGGTTGCGCCTAAACTAGGCCATATTAAAGCCATACCTAGCATGCTTTCATGCCATTGGCTACCAAACGAAGGGTTACAATAATCAACGGATACCTTTCTTCTTAAGATGCAAAATCTCGACCGTCGAAGGTCACCGAGCCGGCAAGTCTCCCAAGCTCGACTTGCCAGACGAAAACAACATGCTACATGTTTTCCACGAAAACACTCGAGACATCAACGCATAACACAAACTGGGGGATGCTCATTGGGTATTGGTTTGGCGGTTTACAGCGTGCGGCGTACACTACGCCCGTTATAAGAAAGTGTCATAAGGATGAGGCGGTTAGTAAATACAGAGAATAATGGTGAAACGCTTTCTTTTATGGAACATCAATTCCAGGCGTTACAGGTTACCACCTCCTCCCATTTACTCACCCGTTTTCCATTTCTTAATGAGACCAGAGTACATTTCACTTCGACTTGTATAAATAGGTATTACCTATTTCCACCAAACAACAAGTTCAGGTCAGGAGCATACAGCACTCACAAATATTTGCTAGCTTTCCATCTGTTAGCTTCCCACTTTCTGATACAATTCATGAAACAACTACTCTTCCAGAATCAACTATTCTGGTCTCAACACTCTCTTCGCTTTCCTCCCCAAAACCAACCCTTCTCCTTCACTTTGTGACCGAAGAAAGTCTGGAACGACCATTTCTTGTCTTAGGTCGGATTTGTACAGATTGATCTCTCGAATCTAAGGTACTCCCTTGCAGTACATTGTTTAGGGTTTAAACTCGTTTCTCACCCACACACCCGAAATTACCAAAATCAACATAAATCATTTTCACCCTCAAACAATTGGCGACCACAGTGGGAGATTGATCTTTCGGTTACAATGTCAATTTTCAATCCTCGAGCTCATAGTTCGATCCAGACGTCAGGACGGTAATGGGAAACGATCCGCTCAGGGATCGACGACTCAGCTACTAGACGGCCCAATATGATCCGCTCAGGGATCGACAGCTCAGCTACCAGACGGCCCGATATGATCCGCTCAGGGATCGATGACTCAGTTACCAGATGACCCGATTACCAGTCATGACACCGCAAGGGGCGACTGGGGACTTCCCAGATGTTAAAAGCAAACGATCCGCTCAGGGATCGACGACTCGATTATCAAGTGACTCAGGGACGACTGGGGACTTTCCACAATCACGGTGCTTCCCACAAAACTCGGACTTGCACCTGACTCATCTTTCGTTAGCACATCCAAAAAACCGAATAAGTCTTGCCTGGACAAAATACATGGTTTACTATTTCAAGTTTTCACGGGAATGATAAAACAGATAGCCATGTTATGTTTCATCCCATGTCATCTACCGACACGCAACGTTCACGGTTCCATATCTTCCCTGGGATGTTTGTGTCAGTTACAATCATAACTAAAAACGGCATCATCCTAAAACAGTTCATCCCGAATAATAATCCAAAACCCTCATAGGTAACACTTGTCTATCAACCCAAAAATACAGAAAATCAAACCATAAACCAGGCGCTTTGTTTGACTTACAAAAAAAAAAAAAAGGAAAACCCTAACGCCCGGTTCTTCGTGGAATCAGTCACCTACCCGTACGTACCCACTTTGCATAATAATGATTACCCGTCACTATTCATGAGGTAGACGACGCTACTACGGTGATATTCGAAGAGGAATCATTATTATGCAAAGGTATCCCTACGGATAAGGTTCACACCAGTTCAGAAGAACAATATTTCTACAGATTTATGGAAGGCATACCTATGGCTAAGGTTTGCACCAACACAAGAAAAACAAGAAAACAAATTGAAAGAGAAACGTTGGAGTACATACCTGGAATATGCTTTACCACTTTATTGCTACCGCGCCACGCCAAGCCAGCGCCCATTCCAAGCCGATCTAGCGCTAACAGCTTGCATCCATCCAGCGCTAACAGCTTTCATCTTTCCAGCACCAGCAGCTTGCATCTCTTCCAGCGCTGACAGCTTGCATCCTTCCAGCGCTAACAACTTGCATCCATCCAGCGCTAACAGCTTTCATCTTTCCAGCGCCAGCAGCTTGCATCTCTTCCAACGCAGACAACTAGCATCCTTCCAACGCTAACAGCTTGCATCTTCCCAGCGCCAGAAACTTGCATCCTTCTAGCGTTGCTATCGAACGCTCAGTAGAAAGGAATCAGCAATCCAATTTCATCACACGTAGAGATCAGGAACGACTTCTCCAAAATCGAGGCAAGGAGATCAGCAACCCCCCTGAGTTCACAAAGACTCTATGGTGGAACATTTATGAGAGATTTTATATTTTACCAAGGCGCAACGTCAAGACATATTTCCAGCCCTCAACCGCGCCGTGTCAAGAAAACATCTATTTCCATCCAAGAAGTCGTTCCCAAAAACATCTATTTCCAGACAAGAAACTGTTCCCAAACCCCTACCTCTCTTGGAAAGCACAAATGGAATTGGGGACTCCTAACCACTGTTCGCTTGAAGGGTGTCCAGTTTGACAGCACACTGATTGATGCAACCTCTCCGCTTCAACGTTCACTTCAGCAGCCGCTCCGCTTCAGCATTCTCTCCATAAGCTGCTCCAGGATCGAAGCCGAAGCTTCAGCGTTTGTCTTCTTAAGTTTCAACATCCTCTCCAAGATCCGAAGCCACCTCAACGCCGCTTCCTCCTTCCAAGGATCGTACCGGAGCCGCCACTCCTTCCTGCAAAAGGTCGTACATGCACGCTCCCCATGTCAAGGATCATGATCGCAGCCAGCCAATTTTCGTAGTCATGACCGCCTTTTGATCCATCCCGCCAAAATTCATGATCATGGACAGTTTGCTCGCTTACGCATCCAACCAATCCTTTTACTTCCATGGATGCCCATACAATTCCAGCCAACCTACTTTGTTACCACGACAATGTAGTCTCTTCTGATTACATATGCTACCAAGAACTGTTACCACTTATTTGTTGATACCATCCAGAGCTTCATCACAGCAGCAATCGCTACAAATATGAGAACATGTAAACCATACTTGGGGACTGAGGATATACACGGAATCCCTTCACTGTCAAATCTCAGAAGACACAGTCAACCAAAAGGCCATAACCACAACAAGGTCATATACTCTTCAAGGGTGCAGCGCAAGAATATCATCACATCTCTGTCTAGAAGACGCCTTCAATACTTTGAGAGGCCGCGGAGGATCCCAAGCCTTCTTAGAGGAAAACAACTTTAAAAACTAAAGAAAAATGCGACTGAGGACTGCTCATCGCACTCGACGACCATCAAAAACTCATGAGATAACTTCAGAGACGCGACTGAAACATTTTCTTGAAGAAATAGAGTAATCCACGATGAACAACATAGCTCTCTCATTTCTACCTCTTCGCTATCCAGAATATTTCGTCCATGTGATATTCTGAGCATCCCAGCGTCGCATCCAAAAGAATACAATAAGATTATATCAAACCCCGTGGACGTGGAGTCAAGACGATGCAATGAAAGCAGGCTACACATGGGGACTACCAGCATGGGACGCTTTCACTCCCCTCAACCAGGTTATTTCTGATTTCAACATCATCACTGTCGAAGTTTTACGAGCCACGGGAATTTCTCAACACAAAGTCGTGCATGTGCATCGAAGACTCCAAAAGCACGCCACAGAGATACATTCACATGTTCGTCCGTGCCATCGGATCTAACAGAAATATAACTGGGGACTGCTCACCGCATCTCATTCCATACGATAGTCTAAAATTCAGAAGATGGTTCGAAGGATGTCTCTTGGAACAAAGTCCTTGGATACTTGGTAGCAGCACGTCGGTAACGAAACGTCTCCCAGCTCATCTATTTCATCCAGTGGATCCGGAAGATTTCGACCATACAAGCATCCACAGCATACTGTCATCGCGATCAGAAGGACCAGGACTGAACAACCTAAAATCAAGGATGGACCGACAACGCAACCACATCCATCCGTCCAAGAATGCAATGGAGTTTGGTAAATTTTGGAATCCACTGGAGAGACACTGCAGACGAAAGCACGGATCTGGAAGAGCGACAGAAAAAAGAAGAAGGTCAATACCTCTTTTCATACGGATGGAGTTTCTGGAGTTTGCACAGAATAAAGTTTTCTTCTTGCTCCATGAACGGGAATAGATGACTCGGCACGATTATGTTACCCAGGGCCTGTAACATCCCTCCTGAATTCTTCCTGAGTTTCACTGTCGGGACGTTTTCACCTCATAAACGAGCTCAAAAACTAAATATTCCCGCGTAGGGAGATAGGAAATTCTTTTCCGGTCAGATGGAGGGGCGGACCGTCAAAATCCGAGTTTGTACGAGAATTCTACAACGATTTTAGTAAGGAGCGCTAATTAGGGTTTCGGCATACCAAACCCTGATTTCGACAAAGTTGCCAGGCATCATCACCACCGTTTGGTGGCCGAAGTTCCAGCGCCATCACCACCGTTTGGTGGCCGAAGTTCCAAAACCAGTCCCCATCCTTCCACGGAACTGAAGCTAGTCGTCATCCTTCCACGGAACTGAAGTCATTCGACATCATTCCACGGGCCCGCAACATCCCTCTTGAATTCTTCCTGAGTTTCACTGTCGGGCCGTTTTCACCTCCCAAACGAGCTCAAAACCTAAATATCCCCGCGTAGGGAGATAGGAAATTCTTTTCTGGTCATATGGAGCGGCGGACCGTCAAAATACGAGTTCGTACGAGAATTCTACAACGATTCTAGTAAGGGGCGCTAATTAGGATTTCGGCATGCCAAATCCTAATTTAGACAAAGTTGTCAGGCGCCATCACTACCATTTGATAACCGAAGTTCCAGCGTCATCACCATCGTTTGGTATCCGAAGTTCCGAAACCAGTTTACACCATTCTGCGGACTGAAGACAGTTTCCACCATTCCGCGGACCGAAGCCAGTTTCCTTCCATTCCAAGCCGACCGACGCCTGCGGCTCCCATTCCAAGCCGACTAACGCGTGCGGCTCCCATTCCAAGTCGACCGACGCCTGCGTCTCCCATTCCAAGCCGACCAACGCGTGCGGCTCCCATTCCAAGCCGACCAACGCGTGCGGCTTCCATTCCTAGCCAACCGACGCCTGCGACTCCCATTCCAAGCTGATAATCTACATCTCACCACTTTACGGTCTAGCTAGCAACACCACAAGTAGAATCTATGCAAGGCCTCCAAAACGAGAATCACGAACTCTCCTTACCTCTCGAAAAAGGTTAGTCGGGTCTTCTTGACCATCTTTTCACGACTTGTCATTTCGATTTTGTCCTCTCCTGTCACCATCTTATGCTTACCTCACAACAATGCTCCTGTTCCGAGCTAAGCATGGGACTTAATGTTGATGGTGATTTTTAGCTTAGGGTTAAAATCGTAAAACCATACATCTGACATGACGTCACTATGACCACTAGCGCATTTATTGAATCAATCAGCATGCCTACGTAAGAACTACCAGGGTACCTTTTTTTATACATGTGTCATGTTCCACGGCAGAACCCTTAGTATTGACCGACATCATCTTCGTACATACCAAACCCTAATTCTCACGCCACCGTGCCAATGGCAAACCATGCCAGCCACGTCTCCGGGCCAAGGAATTCCAACCATGCCAGCCGCACCACCATGCCAATGGAAAACCATGCCATCCACGTCTCTGCGCCAAGGCATCCCAACCATGCCAGTCGCACCACCGTGCCAATGGCAAACCATGCCAGCCACGTCTCTGCGCCAAGGCATGCCAACCATGCCAGCCACACCATTGTGCCAATGGCATGCCATGCCAGCCACATCACCGCGCCAAGGCATGCCAACCATGCCAGCCGCACCACTGTGCCAATGGAAAACCATGTCAGCCACATCTTCGCGCCGAGGCATGCCAACCATGCCAGCCGCACCATGTGCCAATGGCAAACCATGTCAGCCACGTTTATCGCGCCAAGGCATGCCAGCCATCCTGGCCGCAACATGCGCTAATGGCATGCCAAACCCTTGGCCCTAGCCATGCTGGCCGCACCATGCGCCAATGGCATGCCAAACCCTTGGTTCTAGCCATGCTGGCCGCACCATGCACCAATGGTATGCTAAACCCTTGGCCCTAGCCATGCTGGCCGCACCATGCGCTAATGGTATGCCAAACCCTTGTCCCTAGCCATGCTGGCCGCACCATCCGTCAATGGCATGCCAAACCCTTGGCCCTACTATTCCAAGCCGTCCAAACCCTTGGCCCCACTATGCCAAGACATCCGCACCATTCTACCTTGGCCCCACTATGCCAAGCCATTCGCACTATTCTGCCTTGGCCCCACTATGCCAAGTCGTCCGCACCATTCTGCCTTGGCCCCACTATGACAAGTCATCCGCACCATTCTGCCTTGGCCCCACTATGCCAAGTCGTCCGCATCATTCTGCCTTGGCCCCACTATGGCAAGTCGCCCGCGCCATTCTGCCTTGGCCCCACTATGCCAAGCCGCCTTCACCATTCTGCCTTGGCCCCACTATGCCAAGCCGTTCTCACCATTCTGCCTTTGCCCCACCATGCCAAGCCGTCCAAACCCTTGGCCCCACTATGCCAAGCCGTCCGCGCCATTTACCTTGGCCCTACCATGCCGACCTTCCCTATGCGGCTACCAAAACGAAGGCGTGAGACGATCAACGTCCACCCTTCAATCCTAGATGCAAATCCTAGCCGTCCAAGGTCGCCATACAATGCATGGTAACCTTTGGCCCAAAACCCTAGTTTTGGCCACGCCAAACCGCGCCAAGGCATTCCATGCTACATGTTCCAATGGCATGCCAACCAGCTTGCCGCGCCATACCATGCCTGCCTTCCATTTGCGGCTACCAAAACGAAGGCGTGAGACGATCAACGACCACCCTTCAATCCTAGATGCAAATCCTAGCCATCCAAGGTTGCCAAACAACGCACGGTAACCTTTGGCCACAAACCCTAGTTTTGGCCACGCCAAACCGTGCCAAGGCATGCCATGCCGCATGTGCCAATGACATGCCAACCACCTTATCGAGCCACGCCATACCGGCCTTCCCTATGCGGATGCCAAAACGAAGGCCTGCAACGATCAATGACCACCTTTTCATCTGAGATGAAGATCTTAGCCGTCCAAGGTTACCAACTAACGCATGGCAACTTTTGGCCCTAGTTTGGTCGCGCCTAAACAAAGCCAAAACCCTAACTTTTGGCCGCGCCTAAACTAGGCCATATTAAAGCCATACCGAGCATTCTTTCATGCCATTGGCTACCAAACGAAGGGTTGCAATAATCAACGGCTACCTTTCCTCTTAAGATGAAAAATCTCGACCGTCGAAGGTCACCGAGCCGGCAAGTCTCCCAAGCTCGACTTGTCAGACGAAAACAACATGCTACATGTTTTCCACGAAAACACTCGAGACATCAACGCATATCACAAACTGGGGGATGCTCATTGGGTATTGGTTTGGCGGTTTACAGCGTGCGACGTACACTACGCCCGTTATAAGAAAGTGTCATAAGGATGAGGCAGTTAGTAAATACAGGGAGTAATTGTGAAACGCTTTCTTTTATGGAATATCAATTCTAGGCGTTACCGGTTACCACCTCCTCCCATTTACTCACCCGTTTTCCATTTCTTAATGAGACCAGAGTACGTTTCACTTCGACTTGTATAAATAGGTATTACTTATTTCCACCGAACAACAAGTTCAGGTCAGGAGCATACAACACTCAGAAAATATTTGCTAGCTTTCCATCTATTAGCTTCCTACTTTCTGATACAAGTCGTGAAACAAATACTCTTCCATAATCAACTATTCTGGTCTCAACACTCTCTTCGCTTCCCTCCCCAAAACCAACCCTTGTCCTTCACTTTGTGACCGAAGCAAGTCTGGAACGGCCATTTCTTGGCTTAGGCAGGATTTGTACAGATTGATCTCTCGAATCTAAAGCACTCCCTTGCAGTACATTGTTTAGGGTTTAAACTCGTTTCTCACTCACACACTCGAAATTACCAAAATCAACAGAAATCGTTTTCATCTTCAAACAACAAGAGGACTGTAATATAATCTTGTTATTTTCTGTTTGTGCTTTTACCAGGTCTTGTTTTTGAACGGCTTCAGCTTTTTGGATAACCAACTTCTGTTGGGGTTGGGTAAAAAGGGTGTTTCTGGGAATTCTACACTTGTATGTCTTTTTAAAGCTCTACCTCTTCAGCACGCTCATTTCATCTTCTCTATCATGTCCTCCTCTAGTCTTTCAAGTAAAGAAAGTGATGTATGGACAGTTCTATTTCCTTCGAAGAAGATTCGTTTCGATTCTTCTGACAATGAGATGTGCTATGACAAACATGTCTCTTCCTCTGGTGAGAACCCTTCTGTCTCTCAGTTTGATAAGCTCTCTTCAACCATGAATCTCGTCTTGGAACAAGTTCGTGCTCTGAAAAATGAACTTGAAGTTTCTTCCAAAAGACTTGAGGAGAAAATGGATAGTCTTGAATCAAGAATTTACCTAATCGAAGATGAGCTTGAAGAATATAGGGAACACGAGAAGAATATTCAAGGTAAGTGAAATGATTTTTAAGAAGTGTAGATGCCTAGTATGTCTTCTTTTTGGATTAGTTGGAAGAATAACTAGTGCCTTGAATAGCGATGATTGTGACTATACATAGCTATTTTTGTTTTCATCTTCTTATGTTATTTTTTAGGTTTATTGGTTTTTAAATTCTAAAAATATTTGGAGGATGATGTTATTGCAGTATTGATCGTTATGATTTTGTGATTGAAATTTGATTATGGGATATGTATTGTTTGCGTCCGTGAACTTGAAGGTCTCATATGTTGTCAAAAGTAAAGTCGTTCATGAATTGGTATTCGTATTAATGAAAGGACGAATGGGCTTTTGACAATTATAAAATTTATGCGTATGCAGTCATTTATTTGATGGAAAATAGGATAAAATCTTTTGTTTGACAAGGATAAAGTCTATTATGTCATTATGATGGAAAATAGAATAGATCCTTGTATGTTATCCACGGTATTGATCTTCATTTTGCTATGTTTTACCGTGAAGGCTCCATTGTGTGTCTTATGTTGAGCACGATACAACTAAGTCGATTATTCTTATTGGCTTTGTTGTTTGTTCCATAAGATGCTATATGTTGAGCATTATGAACTAAATTAATCATCTTGGTTGGTTATTTAGTTATTTGCTCCGAAAGTCTTCTTTTATCGAGCAAATCTCTTGACAATTAAATTGATTACTTTTGTAATTAGTTTGATTGTTTGTATTCCAATTAGATTAATTATAAGTTCTCTTGTAATTAGTCTAGTTGAGTTTTCATATATTCCACAAGTTCTTGTGTTGAGTATATGAACGGCTATACTAATCATGTTCTATTGGTTGATGTAGTCGTATATTCCGTAAGGTTTTTCCTTATGTTGAGTATGTTGATAGACGCATTTATGTGTCTAATATAGCCCAATTGTATATATTGTTAGTACCCATTTTTGTACTTATTATGGTATTTTATTTATTTGTAGGTGTTTTTGGAAAAATAAGGTTTTGCGGCAAAACTGACTGAAAATGTGGCATTTGGACCTCTGTAAACAGTGAACCGGAAGTACCCCGAAAGTATGCCGGAAGCGCCCCAGAAATGCACCGGAAACGTCCCAGAAATGTCCCGGAGGAACCCAGAAAAATCACTATTTCCCCCCTAAAAAGGATGTTTCCACCCCAGTTGCTAAAGGGACACCCAACAGTGGTTAGGGGGACACCCTTTCTTGACGATTCAAAAAAACAAAAAATGGCGGGAAAATCTTATGCCATGCACACTTCACTGGCAGTTTAGGGTTCGATCTCGTGTGGGCTTTGAGCGAGATTCAATCGCTGGAAATGATTGGGATGGACCTAAGATAGCCTAACAGGCTTGGTACAATGAATTGGATCGAAAAACTTGGGTTGAACAATCCGTTAGAGAAGATCAAAGCTAAACAGAGACCGAAGCATCCTGGAAAGAATATATGTGGAAGATACTCGAGTAAAGAGGGAAGATATTGTACCTAGAAGGATATATATCGAATCCTAGAAGATAGAAATACCAAATATCTTTTATTAACGCATAATCAGAGTTCACAGGGAAAAAAATCTTGGTTATTCCCGTGATAATAAAGAAAAGATATGTGGGATTAAACCAAGAATATTTTGGTTGCTGTCGAGTATAAATAGGTTGTTGAGGTGATAGAAAATGGGATCAAGAGTTTTGGGGTCGATCAGAGACCAGAGGGAGGTTGCAGAGGCGAAGAACAGGAGTTGCAGGAAAGCTTCCTGCTGCTGCTCGAGGAGGAAGAAGAAGACAAAGAACGGACCCTCAGGGCCTTCGTTCTTCAACAGCACCCGCAGCAGTTCAGTTGTGTCGCTGTTTACAGCGCACAGGTTCTATCGTTCTTTTACAACAGTTTATTTCTATCGTTTCTTTCTGGACGCCTTCTGTGAGTCTTAGAATCACTGTTTTATAACTTTTGACTCTTTTAATCATATTTTGAGCATCAAATATATATTTTTAGAACATGATTATTATGAATAGCTAAACCCCATTACTGGGATGATGGATGAAACCATTCTTTATGCATGAGTAATTCTATTTAATTCTTTTATGACTATTTGCACTATTATGAGTTGATTTATGATTTTTCTTTATTATTTGTGATTTTATCTGATGATGTATGCTTAGTCTAGGAACTCTTGATGCATCATGCTTATTATTTACATCTAATACTTTATAAAATCTATTTTTTGGCAAAGAAAAGAGTCGATATTTGTTATCATTATAAGCTATAATTGTCTAGAATTAATAGTTGATTCGCATGAGTATAAGAATTGGTGGAATCCTGAGTCCTAGTATCTCTTGATCCTGTGACAAATTTTGTATATATTTTTGTTTTAAAAATCTTTTCAAGTCCGAGCAACGAACATCTTATTTACCGCACGAAAAATACTCCAACACAATGGCGCCGCCGACGCGGACTTGTATATAAATTTGTTTTTAGGTTTAATTTTTTATTTATTATTATTTGTTCCTTTTTACGTTTCTTTTTGTGTCTTTGATTTACAGGTTCGAAGTGGAATACTAAGGACTTGGGAACAAAAGGCTTAAAGCTAAAAGCTAAAAGAGAAGAAAAAAAAAGACATGATTTTTTTTTAGGATTTAATTTTTATTATTACTATTTTTTTTTTGTATATAGCTTTTATTTATTTATTTTTAGAATTTGTAAATAGGCTTTATTTTTCATAATTTTTGGACTTTTTATTTGGACTTTATTCTGGACTTTTAGACATTTTTTTTATTTTTTGTAATCCTACGGAAGGGTTATATAAAAAAAATTAAATATAAACTGTTTACAGGGAAGGACGACGATTACAATATCGTCTCGGCCCCTCGGGTTCGTACATGACATTGGAGTCCTGGCCCGAGTCGACTTCAACGGTTCATCCCCCGTCTGGTACGGGAGGTAAGTCCATCGAAACACTCGCGAATCTCCTGTAAGCGAGTTACTGTATTCCTTAAGGTGATTCATTGATTGAGGACGAATTTGGACTGTTTTTAATTTCCTAGTAAAGGGAAAGGCCTGGCCAAATCAAGATAAGGACTCGGATTTCATCACCGTTTCCTTCTTGCCCGTCTTAGGAAAACAAAACCGAACGTGAACCTAAGCTTTAAAATTTGGAATAGAACGAGACCGATAGGGTAACGAGCTTAATAGGAAACTCGTTCGAAAAATATTGGTTGCTCTTTAAGCACACTTCAAAGTTCATGATGGTTTCTGTGAGTTGAATGCGTGACTGCGCCGCCTTGTGATAGCGGTGAGGCCTCGGGTATCAAAGCTCCACTGAGCTTCCCTCGCCTCAATTCAACTTACTTTGACTCAGATTGATTCCAGAGGGGTGTGCTCAAATTGTAACGAATTCCTTTTCGAATGAATAGAAGCTGGTCTAGAAACAATCTAAGTGGAGCCATCATGCTTGTTGTTTGCTATAGGTTTGATTTGGTCGAGTCAGCCTTGTTTGTGATTGTGTAGAATTCCCTTGCAATTAAGAATGTCGAACTGGTATGATAGAAGCCAATACAATGAGTATCGATCTGAATTTGAATATGGACATCATCATTTTTATGACCATGGTGGGAATAGTAGTTGGGAACGCCAACCTTTTCAAGTTTATGGTTCTTACCATGGTGAGCCCAATTACTATCCACACGCGAATTGGTCTTACGAGCAAGAAAATCAGGAACACTGTAGTACTGGTTACTCGTTTTTGGAAACTAGTCCTGATTATGATATTTTTGAACCTGTTCCATCTCTAGAAGAGACCCAACAACAGATTGAAAGGACGTATAAACGTTTAGATGCAATGAATAGTTCAAAAGAAGAGTGTACACGATATTCTGAGATGATAAACGAGAGTGGTGAACGTATAAGTGTTATGCTCAGTGAAACTCAGGCACGTCTAGAGGCAGAAAATGAACAGTTAGCTAATGCTGCTCGAAATAATCTAAATTTCCAAAATAGGGTTTCTAATTCTACCCTTAATATCAATAGTGAATATTTTCCTAATTTAGAGGACGAGGCTAGAATAAAAGACACTACTTATTTAGATAAGGTGCAATCATCTTTGTACTATTATGATGACGAGGATAGTAGTAATGAAGAATCTGAAATATGTAGGCATTGTGATCAGGAATCTATTAATCCAATTGAGATTTATAATGATTATATCATTTCTAGTTCAAATCCAAATAATTTTTATGATTATTCACCTATTCGAAAGGACGAGGATTTGATTAGGGATACCACCGTTTTAGACGATGTAGTTTTTCCTTTTGATTACGAAGCCGATAGTGGTTTAGAGGAACGGGTTTATTCCGAAAATGTTGTTTTAGAGTCTAGCGACTTAGAAACAATAGTATTAGATGAAGAAGATATACCCGTAGAGATGAGTAAAGATGCACTACCTGATAATAAATTAGAAGAATCAAGTGACCATTTTCAAGAATCTAATGATCCAGAAATTAGGGAGATTGTAACTAGTCTATCTAGATACACTGAGAACTCTAAGTTTGGGGGTGATTATCACCTTCCTAGTGCCTTACCTTTAACTCTCAGAAAGTCCCTTCACTTAGGACTTGATATCTCTTCCTTGACAATTTTACAAGATTACCTTCATACTCGTTTTCCCGAACCTAATGATGTCCAGGAAGAAGTTCAGTCGTTAGAAACCCATCCTCTGGTTGATGTGGTTTTCCCAGGCTATGATCCCCAGATTGACTTTGTTTTCCCACCAAATAGTTTTCTTCCAACTTTGGAAACGTTTATATTCCAAATGTGTCGAATATTAAGTTGTGAGACTAAACCTAAATGCTTTAGGATATTAGAATCGACACATTTTCTTAAGAATGACCACTACTCTCACTGTGGTCAATTATGTAAGTCAAACCTGATTGACTTAGAGGATCCTCAATTATTTAGGTTATTATTATGTGCTTCTAAGTTCTTATTTGAGTATTTACAGACTCTAGGACCTAATAATTCGGATCTCAATTTTGAGGAGTTGCAGCCTAAAGAAATATATTTAGACCCTTTTATAGAACCTGAACCTGGACCACAATTAGATATAGATATCTTAATCAGGAAACTAGGTAAGGGGTTGCTAGTCTTGTTCATTTTCTTGGGTTATTGCAGTTTCCTTTGGTCATCTCTATTTGGTTTTGAAGACCCACATTTATTTCGACTGTTACTATATGATTCGAGGTGACTAATCTTTCCTAAGTCTGGCTGAAGACATTAAACTTAGCACTTCTTAGGAGGTAACCCAATCTCATGCAACACGATAATATCTTTCCTTATCTCTTTTTCTTCAAATGATAACAGTTTCTCCTTGTTCATGCTTTTAATTTCATCTTTAGAACATTGAGGACAAAGATTTAAGTTTGGGGGTATGGGAGAAAATTTTTAGTTGCAGTATGAATAAATAAACTCCAGAGCCTAGAAATTTATGCGTATTTAGGATGGCACTAACCAATCTAAGTGGATGGAAGCATTTTGGTTGTAGGAGTTGAGGAACCAATCTGAATAGATGGAAACATCTAAAGAGTCTATTCATAAAAGCACAGAGCTCAGGTGTTAGAAATAACATGATAGTTTCACCATATCTCGTTGAGTCCTTTTCACTTCTATTTTTATTTTATTTTATTTTGTTTTTAAACCATGTTTCTCTAAGTGATAGGTGGGGCCCATGATTCAAGTTGTTACCGATGCTAGGATGAATTAGAGTGATTGAGTTACAAATATAAAAAAAAAAAAATTGAAAAAAAAAAAAAAGAGACCAGACCATTTGACCAAAAGGAATAAATTCAATAAAGTCGACCACTGGTACCCTTGTATATGCCAGTTGTGTTGACCTAGAGTTAGGTTATCGACCACTGGTTCCCTTGTATATGCCAGTGTGTTGATATTAGTCAGACTAGTACCTCAATCCATTAGGATAGGTTCATTTTGGCGGAGGCCTTCAGACAGATATGGGAAACGACGTTCACTTAGTAAACATCAAAACCATCTATGTTTTTCTATATCCATCTCTTAATCTTTCCATGTGATTAGTTTGACTCTGAATATGATGTCCATAGTGCAACTATCTGAGTAGAGCTCTGTCACTTATATATGAATTTTAGTATGCTTGAGTGCAAACTCGTGTACATCAATTGGAATTTCGCATCAGGGTACTTCCTCTTGTAGTCAATAAGTATGCCAACCAAGGAGATTCTTTAGTGCCTTCCAAGGTTCGTTGTAGATAGCTAGGGTATGGAGTATTAAGGTTTTGTGGGTATATCTCTTGTAAGCCCTCCCGAGACTATAACTCGGCCACTAGGGCCACCTAGGGGTTTAAAGGCTTGTTGCATACGCTAAATGCAATCGACGATGCCTGCGATAGTGAGTTAGGATTTTATTTTCTATTTGATTTGCTCGGGACTAGCAAATAATAAGTTTGGCGGTATTTGATAGACGCATTTATGTGTCTAATATAGCCCAATTGTATATATTGTTAGTACCCATTTTTGTACTTATTTTGGTATTTTATTTATTTGTAGCTGTTTTTGGAAAAATAAGGTTTTGCGGCGAAAGTGACTGAAAATGTGGCATTTGGACCTCTGTAAACAGTGAACCGGAAGTACCCCGAAAGTAAGCCGGAAGCGCCCCATAAATGCACCGGAAACGTCCCAGAAATGTCCCGGAGGAACCCAGAAAAATTACTATTTCCCCCCTAAAAAAGGATGTTTCCACCCCAGTTGCTAAAGGGACACCCAACAGTGGTTAGGGGGACACCCTTTCTTGACGATTCAAAAAAACAAAAAATGGCGGGAAAATCTTATGACATGCACACTTCACTGGCAGTTTAGGGTTCGATCTCGTGTGGGCTTTGAGCGAGATTCAATCGCTGGAAATGATTGGGATGGACCTAAGATAGCCTAACAGGCTTGGTACAATGAATTGGATCGAAAAACTTGGGTTGAACAATCCGTTAGAGAAGATCAAAGCTAAACATAGACTGAAGCATCCTGGAAAGAATATATGTGGAAGATACTCGAGTAAAGAGGGAAGATATTGTACCTAGAAGGATATATATCGAATCCTAGAAGATAGAAATACCAAATATCTTTTATTAACGCATAATCAGAGTTCACAGGGAAACAAATCTTGGTTATTCCCGTGATAATAAAGAAAAGATATGTGGGATTAAACCAAGAATATTTTGGTTGTTGTCGAGTATAAATAGGCTGTTGAGGTGATAGAAAATGGGATCAAGAGTTTTTGGGTCGATCAGAGACCAGAGGGAGGTTGCAGAGGCGAAGAACAGGAGTTGCAGGAAAGCTTCCTGCTGCTGCTCGAGGAGGAAGAAGAAGACGAAGAACGGACCCTCCAGGGCCTTCGTTCTTCAATAGTACCCGCATCAGTTCAGTTGTGTCGCTGTTTACAGCGCACAGGTTCTATCGTTCTTTTACAACAGTTTATTTCTATCGTTTCTTTCTGGACGCCTTCTGTGAGTCTTAGAATCACTGTTTTATAACTTTTGACTCTTTTAATCATATTTTGAGCATCAAATATATATTTTTAGAACATGATTATTATGAATAGCTAAACCTCATTACTGGGATGATGGAGGAAACCATTCTTTATGCATGAGTAATTCTATTTAATTCTTTTATGACTATTTGCACTATTATGAGTTGATTTATGATTTTTCTTGATTATTTGTGATTTTATCTGATGATGTATGCTTAGTCTAGGAACTCTTGATGCATCATGCTTATGATTTACATCTAATACTTTATAAAATCTATTTTTTGGAAAAGAAAAGAGTCGATATTTGTTATCATTATAAGCTATAATTGTCTAGAATTAATAGTTGATTCGCATGAGTATAAAAATTGGTGGAATCCTGAGTCCTAGTATCTCTTGATCCTGTGAAAAATTTTGTATATATTTTTGTTTTAAAAATCTTTTCAATTCCGAGCAACGAACATCTTATTTACCGCACGAAAAATACTCCAACATATGTGAACGATTAAGTTAGTCGTCTCCGTATGATTATCTTAGTCGCAGCTCCATGAGTTTTCTTATGTTGAGCACCTTAAATTAAATTGATAACTTTTGTGGTTTGATTTAGTTGCGTATTCCAATTAAATTAACCATGGATTTTCTTGTGATTAATTTGGTTGAGTTTTGGATATAGAAAATCATTTTTATGGTGTTTGGTGTCCAATTTAAAAATCCTTCTTTTCTTTCGAAATTAAGGTCGCTCTTGTTGTTCTTTTGGGAATGACACCAAATTGGGGAGAGTTCTTTTGAACTGGTGCTTAATGGTAATATCTTGCGGGGTGTGCGGCTGTGGAATTTTATAGGGGTTATCTTGTATCTTAAAACTCCTTGATGAATGCATTTAGCTTCAGCTTTATGATTGCATCTAAATTAAGTTGATATGTATTTTTCTTTTAGTCTATGAAATGTCTCTTGTGGAAATTTCATTATGATCCCGTTCTTGTACCTTTGCCAATTTTATTGACAAAAAGGGGGAGAAATATTGTAGTTCACACTACAAATACATATGGTTTTTGGATCATTGTGTAAGGGGGAGTGGTTTCCATGATCGAGATGGAGTATTGACTAACGGGGAGTGATACATATCACCATAGTATTATTGTTAAAGTTGTGATATAATTGGACTTTGATGTTACATAATAATACTATGACACTGTATAATAATGATCGAGAATCTCGATTTCTCTCATTGTTATAGCTACGGATCTTCAACAACGGTGATGCTAAACTTACAACCTTTGGGATCATTGGAGTACTTGGAAGGACGAAGATTTCAGGGAACGTTGAAGATTAGACTATAGAATAGGAGCCACTAAAGTTTATCTTTTTTGTATTCCATATGTATTAATAGTTTTGTCACTAAAATTGACAAAGGGGGAGATTGTTAGAGCATAGATCGGTCGACCTCGCATGCGTTGCTCTCTCAGGCATGTTTGTCAATGTTAGTGATCAAAACTATGAGTCTTGATTTCTGGCCTACATAGCTAAGTCTCGTGATAGGATCCGGAGATACCTATATAAATGACCGCAATCGCACGGCGTCCAACTAGTAGACAGCGGCAAGTACATGTCGTTCCCACAGGGAGCGGTGGAAATACTATAACCAATATCTCTAATAAAACTAACAGAAACAATATTTCTGGATTTTTAGAATTGAAAATGAAATAATAAAATTAAAGTAAAGTAATAAAGTGAACTCGCAGCGTGAGAGCAGGTAACCAGGGTTTATAATATCCACCACTATTTATATTCAATTACTGAAATGAAACATAACTCCTGAATATTTGTCTATTGTTTGTTCTATCGGCATCACCTATTATAAGTATTAGAGTCGCAAATATCGCTGGGACACCCTAAGCATGTCATATCAAAATACTAAACCAAAGCATACACCAGCAAATTGCATTAGCGAGAAAATTATACGAAACTAAATTTAGGTTCACAAATGATACCTGACTATTCTAAGCATATCCCATCAAAAGATTTTAACTCAAGTATGAAATATCAAATAAGTAGACGAACATATTTGTGTTCCTAACAATTATGCACAAAGGTTATTGTATACAAAACCGGTGAAGCAACAACACATATCATCAATAAATCAATAAACAATATTCAAGAATTAATCTATTCAATTTATAATAGTCTTTTGCTCAATTTTTATTCAATTCAAAATAGCCTAAAATTCCAAGTGGTTTCTACCATAAACCCTAGGTACAAAAATCTAGCAACACATGGCTTTCTCAAAAGCCATAAATAAATCAAAGAGAATCACTAGCAATCGAAATGGAGTTGGGAAAACAAAAGAACGCAAACCCTTCTCCCTTCACGGATCTGTAGCCGCTCCTGGCCGTCGTCTTCTTTCCCGTCTCTGTTCAGTTCTCCCAGTTTCGGCTCCAGAGGCCGACCTCCTCTTTTCTTTCTCGAATGAAAATATGTATAGTGATGTGAGAACCCAAACCTAGCAAATCTCTACAAGGCCCAGTCCACCAGCGGTCCATTACTAGCTCCAGCACGCAGCACCTAACCCCATCTTCTATCTGGTCACCGCGTATCTGCCTCCGGCTACAGCATCACATTCTCCACCGATTGCACTCATCTCAGCCAACACCATTTTTAACTTCAGGCCATTACCAAACTTG
The DNA here is from genome assembly GCF_003573695.1 of Papaver somniferum. Taxonomy (NCBI): domain Eukaryota; kingdom Viridiplantae; phylum Streptophyta; class Magnoliopsida; order Ranunculales; family Papaveraceae; genus Papaver; species Papaver somniferum. The sequence continues at coordinate 27,369,757 of NC_039364.1, forward strand.
TTTGTGAAATCAATTATTTTCCGAGCATGGCCGCAGCTCTATTTCTTCGTAGTTACAGCTCTCACAAATTAGCTGCTCCAACGAATTCCAACCAATGCTATCCATCTCAACGTCTCAGCTTCCCATCTCTCGAAAACAAAGACCTGATTTTACTCGAAATGAGCCCAACTTCGGTCCATGCAAGAACCTCCAAATTCTGTTATTTCCAACCAACATCACCAGCAACGATTTCAACCAATAAAACCGTTGATATACCTCGCTTTGCCGCTGCAAATTACTTCCCATCGTCAACAGTTCATGCTACAAACCAACCATCCATATCCATCAACATAAACCAGTTCCGCAAGCATTCGTTTAAAAATCGTTGTTGACGTCGTCATTTCTCAGTTGATAAAAATCATTCGAATCCAATTAAGCTTCAGACGAAAACCCCCAAATTTAGTGTTGTTGTTGCCGGTGTAGAGACCCAGAACGACCAATATTATTGCCTGCAACTTCTTCTCTCTGTCCGTTTAAGTCTCAGTCACCAACTCTCATCGACTGCAACCATTTCATACAAAACTCGACGACAACCAACACCGTCTTCTTTGCAGCTGCAGCCTTATTCAGTACACTGAACTCCAACAGCTCATCTTTCTCCCTGGCACCAGCAGTCATCCATATTCCACCATCTGCATCTCCCATTAAGTATCGGTTGCAACCATCTTTCATTCGTTTGCTTCTCTTCTCTTCTCGGCTAAGTCTCAGATCTCTTTTCTTTGGTAACAAAGTCACCTGGTAAAGAAGAAAGGTGATGTTTGATATTCATTACAGTTCACAAACCACTACAGAAATGTGGATGGAAAATGGGCACGTCCACACATCCATAGCCCACTAGTGCTGCTGACGTGCTTAAACAAAGAGAATCATTTCTTTGTTTCACTTGATCAATATCTCTGGCCGTGAGTTGGTTAAGAGGCCTGACAAAATGAAATAGGCAACCAAGTTTGCTGGCCATGATAAAATAAGCTTGGTCCCTGATGCCGTGAACAGTAGTGGGTGCTTTTGTGTGGCAAACACCATTATAGCTCTTGATTTAGCCGTGATTCTTTCCAGGTGATTGGATTCACTTGTACTTTCTACAAAAGCACTAAAATAATGTCGTTAGCCAAAATATAGAGTCCTACCTAATATAATATGGGCATAAAATGTTGCATTTACGTGCTTATCATCTCGGACTAGGATAGAAAAGTGTAGTTGAGCTCAAGGACTTCATCGAGATTAATCATACAACGACGAAGATCTACTCAAGGAACCGTGGAACTTCATCAACAAAAAGGTATGTGGAGACTTGAATTTATCTATCACTCAAAAGTCTATTTCTTCTCCTACTTCTTATGAGACAAAAGTCGTATGCTATGTAGACTGGATCATACACATTTGATATTTCGAGCCGAGTATATCTCGCCTATCTATATCTCGAAATCATGTGTTGGTAAAGCGTTTCGCTTTGATCAAGTTTATCTTCACCTAGTGACGAAAGTCATGAAAAGTTTCAATTACTTTGAAAATTGCTCTGACGTGAAACGGTCTGTGAATAACGGCTATATAACGTCCTCTAAGAATGTCTCAATGATTGGAATGAGAGTTTAGATTACAAAACCATGTATTCCTTAATCCGAATTTTTCGAACTTTGTTGATTGAGAGAAACCATAGGAATTGGCTTTGCCAAGTCCGTGAACCCAGTCCGCGAACTCAGTCTGCGAACTGACGGAAGTTCTTGTACCGAGAATTTCTGCTAGGATTTTCCAAAAACTCGTTTGCGTGTAAGTTCGCGAACCTAGTCCGCGAACTGGCGAAAGTCTCTTTGCCGAGATTTTCTGCTGAGTTTGGAAAACTCCACCGGTTGTCTTAAGTCCGCGAACTTGTTTGTGAGCTTAAGAGGTTATGATCTAAAGATGTGCTCTGAACATGAAACTTAAATTACTAAGGAATGCTTTATGCAAACCGTGGCTATAAAGTTCATGAGCCGATTCAATCGAATCGAATCATCTTTATTTCAATTGTGTCTTGTGTAGTTACATAATATCTCATAGCAATTGAACAACTCTTTAACTAGTTCATTTGATTCAATTGAACTAGTTATGGTGAAGAAGAATAAGGTTAATATGAAATGCTCATATGGTTAACCTTTTTGGGTTACTATGTTGAACCAACATACACGTACACGTTTGGGCATGGTTTTCACAAACCCAGTAAACGTTTACCCAAGTGTGTGTGATAAGCTAAGTTTTCGATCTAACGGTTGAGAAATATTATCTTGAATCTAAATCGGGTTTTCATCTAACAGTGAATATGGATTGCTTTGTAACTAAGGAAAAACCCTGATTTGAAGACTATATAAAGGAGACATCTAGCATTGTGCAAAACTAATCCCCACACGTCTGTGTGATACTAGTGCGCTCGCTAGAGTCGATTTTCCTTTAACCTTTGGTTTTCTTCTCTAAAACCAGGTTAACGACTTAAAGACTTCATTGGGATTGTGAAGCCAGACGGATACTACTTTTATCGTAGTTGTGTGATCTGATCTTGCATCTTCTATCGCACGAGTACAATCTTTGACTGGCTTGAGATCGTGAGGGTTCTCCGATAGGGAAGATAAAGAAGTCACAAACATCTTCGTCTCATTGTTTGTTATTCCTCGACAAACCGCCTGTGTAGTCAGGAAGGATTGTAGAGAGGTGATTGATTAATCTAGGTTGTTCTTTGGGAATATGAGACCAGATTATCAATTGGTTCCTGTTCAACTTTATTTCATATCTTAAGACGGAACAAAACCTAGGGTTTATCTGTGGGAGACAAATTTATCCTTTGATAGACTTTTCTGTGTGAGACAGATTTGTTTATTATCAAGTCTGCGATTTTGGGTTGCAGCAAATCTTGGTTGTGGGTGAGATCAGCTAAGGGAATCAAGTGCGGAGTATCTTGATGGGATCAGAGGCGTAGGAGTACAACTGTACCTTGGATCGGTGGGAGACTTATTGGGGTTCAACTATAGTCCAGTCCGAAGGTAGCTTGGAGTAGGCTAATGTCTGTAGCAACTTAATACAGTGTGTATTCAATCTGGACTAGGTCCCGGGGTTTTTCTGCATTTGCGGTTTCCTCGTTAACAAAACTTCTGGTGTCTGTGTTATTTCTCTTCAGCATTATATTTTATATAATTGAAATAATACAGGTTGTGCGTTCGTGATCATCAATTGGAAACCAACCTTTGGTTGTTGATTGATATTGATTGATCCTTGGACATTGGTCTTTGGTATCGTACAAGTTATTCCTTGTATTTGATAAAGACTCGCTATTGATTTTAGCTTGAGTAAAAATAAAATCAAGAGAGAGATATTAAATCCTTGAGATACTTTTATCTAGATTGAGTCTGACTGTCTAGTTGATTCTCTAGCAAAGTATTTCGGAGTTAGTCCATACAGATTGCTAAGCGAAATATTGGGTGGTGTTGTTAGACCCCCGCTTTTTCACAACCTACTACACGTTTTCAACGAAAACACTCGAGACATCAACACATGTCACAAACTAGGGGATGCTCATAAAGGGTATTGGTTTGGCAATTTACAGCGTGCGGCGTACACTACGCCCATTACATGAAAGTTTCATAAGAATGAGTCGGTTAGTAAATACAAGGAATAATGGTGAAACGCTCTTTTCATTATGGAACATCAATTCCAGGCGTTACCCGTTACCACCTTCTTCCACTTTACTCAGCCGTTTCCATTTTTTACGAGACCAGAGTACGTTATGTTACGACTTGTATAAATAGGTCTTACATATTTCCACCATACAACAAGTTTTGGTCAGGAGCATACAACACTCAGAAATCACTTGCTAGATTTCCCATCTATTAGCTTTCACTTTCTGATACAAGTCAAACAACCACTCTTCCAGAATCAACTATTCTGGTCTCAACACTCTCTTCGCTTCCCTCCCAAAAACCAACCCTTCTCCTTCACTTTGTCACCGTAGCAAGTCTGGAACGACCATTTCTTGGTTTAGGCCGGATTTATACAGATTGATCTCTCGAATCTAAAGTACTCCCTTGCAGTACATTGTTTAGGGTTTAGACTCGTTTCTCACCCACAACACACGAAATTACCGAAACCAGTAGAAACTGTTTTCACCCTCAAACAATTGGCGACCACGGTGGGAGATTAATCTCTCGGTTATAATATCAATTTCCAATTCCAGATTTCATTCTTCAACCCAGATTCTAAGATGGTGAAAGCAAACGATCCGCTCGGGATCAATGGCTCAGTTACCAGTTATCACACGACAAGGGATGACTGGTGAATTCTAAGATGGTGACAGCAAACGATCCGCTCGGGGATCAATGGCTCAGTCACCAAACGGCTCAGTTACCAGTTACCACACGACAAGGAGTAACTGGGGACTTCTCGCGGTCAGGACGGCTGATATACTTATGGCTAGGGTTTACACCAACAACAGAAGAGAAAACAGAAAGAAGAAACACGGAGATATGTACCTGGAATATGTTCTCCTGCTTCATTGCTACCACTCTGTCGTTAGCACCAAGACATGGAAACAAAGCCCATAATACGAGCGCTAACAGCTTGCACCCTTTCAGCGCAACTTCTCCGCCCATAGCCGATTGCACCAACAACTCTGCGTCCCAAGCCAAGCCAACGACATTGATGCGCACGCCGTGCCAATGCTAGCGGCTCTACTTCAAAAACCAACACCAGCGGCCCCATGTCAAGCCGACGCCGACAGCTCGCATCCTAGCCAGCAGCGCCATGGGCCATCCCTTAGCCGGTCGGGGCAGCGGCATCCCCCTTTCCAAAGCCATCCAGAGCACCGTCTCACGGACCAATTTTCAGCGCCACCGCTACCGGTCAGTAGCCAAAGTCGCAGCGTTGACGCCAACACTCAATGGCCAAACCAAATTTACGCCAAGCCAGCGCCCACGCCAAGCCAGCTCCCATTCCAAGCCGATCCAGTGCTAACAGCTTGCATCTCTCCGGTGCCAGCAGCTTACATCCTTTCCATCTCTAACAGCTTGCATCCTTCCAGCGCTGACAGCTTGCACCCTTCCAGAGCCATCTTCTCCGCTCCACAACCATCCAAAGCAACACCATCCTCACCCTTCGAAACAGCGTCATGGCTCTAGCACTCCGTGATCAAAACTGTGCCATCTCTGCACGATACACCTACGATCACCAGAACCAGAGCCGCTTACGCCACCACAACTTTTCTTCAAGTATGACAACTCCAACCGTCACCAAAGACGCTGCTACTTCACCATCAGGGAAAGATACTGGATAGCCGGAAGAATCCGCCCTCCTTTTACCGTTGTTGATCTGATGAAAAGATGAAAGGATTTTGTAAGGCTCGGACGGACATGGCTACAACTCAGAAAGAGATACATATTTTCCTCAAGATACTAATAGAGCGTCCACCACAAGAGTCACGTCAACCCTAGACGAAGATGGCAAGGAATACTGTTAACATCCGGTGCAGGCACTTCAGCAGGCTGTGTGTTTATAGACGAAGAAGCACGCGTTGCTCTTGAACGCCAAGTATAAGGGAATCAGCAATCCAATTTCATCACACGTGGAGATAAGGAACGACTTCTCCAAAATCGAGGCAAAGAAAATCAACAACCCTCCTGAGTTCACGAAGACCCTCTTCCCGTCAGGAGCTGCATGATTTCTGAGGACTTCGCCCACAAAATCGTGCAGTCTATAATAAAACACTTTATATGAGATCCAATATTTTTCCAAGGCGCAAAACGTCAAGATGTATTTGCAGCCATCGACCGCACTACATCAGGAAAGCAGCAGTCACCAGCCAGGGAAGCTGTTCTCAAACCCCAACCTATCTTGGAAAGCACGATTGATAAATGAAACTGGGGACTCATAACCACTGTTCGCGTGAAGGGTGTCCAATTTGACAGCATGCTGATTGACGCATCCGCTCCGCTTCAACGCCCTCCGGCAACTGCTCCGCTTCAACGTTCTCTCCAGTAGCCGCTCCGCTTCAGCGTTCTCTCCATAAGCTGCTCCAGGATCCGAAACCGAAGCTTCAACGTCCTCTCCAAGAGCCGAAGCCGCTTCAACTCCACTCCTTCCTACAAAGGGTCGTGCCACCACACTCACCATGTCAGGGATCATGATCACAGCCAGCCAATCTTCATAGTCATGACTACCTTTTGATTCATCCCGCCAAAATTCGTGATCATGGACAGTTTTCTCTCTTACGCATCCAGCCAATCCTTTTACTTCCATGGATGCCCATACAATTCCAGCCAACCTACTTTGTTCCCACGACAATGTAGTCTCGTCTGATTACATCTACTACCAAAAACTGTTACCGCCCATTTTTTGATACCAACCAGAGCTTCACCACAGCAGCAATTACTACAAAGGTAACACGTACTTCTCCATATTTCAGTCTCAGTGGAAGAAGTAACAAAATCACCAGTACGAACGCACGAGATGGTGATATCTTTATCATGGTCAACCCACTGACCATACAAGATGGAAACATGTAAGCCATACTTGGGGACTGAGGATTTACACGGAATCCCTTCACTATCAAAGACTCATGAGAAAACTCCAGAGACGCGGTTGAAACATTTTCCTGAAGAAACAGAGGGAGCCACGCGTCACATCCAGAAGAGTAGAATAAGCTCGTATCAAATCCCGTAGACGTGGGTGATGCAATGAAAGTAAGCTACACATGGGGACTACCAGCATGGGACGCTTTCACTCCCCTCAACCTGGTTATGTATGATTTCAACATCATTGATGCTGAAGTTTTACGATCCACAAGAATTTATCAACATTAAGCCGTACATGTGCATCGAAGACTCCAAAAGCACGCCACAAGGATACATTCACATATTCGGCCATGCCATCGGATCCAACATGAGTATAACTGGGGACTGCTCACCGCATCCCATTCCACACGATAGTCCAAGATTCAGAAGCTGGTTCGAAGGATATCTCTAGGAACAAAGTCCTTGAAGACTTGATAGCAGCACATCGGCAACAGAATGTCTCCCAACTCATCTATTTCATCTTATGGCTTCAGAAGATTTCTACCATACAATCATCCACAACGTATCATCATCGCGATCAGAAGGTCCAGACACTGAACAACCTAAAGTCAAGGATGGACCGACCACGCAACCACAATCTCCAAGATTATCCCTGAGATAATCGTTACCGATCATATATTTCATCCTTCCATCCCAAGAATGCAATGGATTTTGGTAAATTTCGGAATCCACTGGATAGACACTGCAAACGAAAGCACGGATCCAGACGAGCAACAGAAAGCAGAAGAGGGTCGATACTTCTTTTCACGCGGGCGGAGTTTCTAGAGTTTGAACAGAATAAAGGTTCCTTATTGATCCATGAACGGGAATAGATGACTGGGCGCGACTATGCCACCTCGGGCCCGCAACATCCCTCTTGATTTCTTCCTGGGTTTTACTGTCGGGCTGTTTTCGCCTTCTAAACGAACTCAAAACCTAAATATTCCCGCGTGAGGAGATAGAAAATTCTTTTCCGATCAGAATGGAGGGGAGGACCGTCAAAATCCGAATTCGTATGAGAATTCTACAACAATTTTAGTAAGGGGCGTTAATTAGGGTTTCGGCGTGCCAAACCCTAATTTAGACAAAGTTGCCATCATCCCACGGAACTGAAGCCAGACGTCATCCTTCCACGGAACTGAAGCCAGTCGTCATCCTTCCACGGAGCTGAAGCAAGTTTCCATCATTCCACGAAACCAGCGGTATAACATGAGGAGGAGAGATAACACCTTTCATATGAACGTGATGCTTTGGGATTTGAATAAGGAAAGGATTTCCTATATGAGCCACGCATGGAAGGAGGCAACCAGGCTGCGCCAGCAAGCGCTTCACAACGCCAAGCAGTCCGCATCATGCAAAGCCAAGCCAGCGACCATCCCGAGCCAATCCAACGTCTGCGGCTCCATCCCTAGCCAATTCAACGTCTGCGGCTTCATTCCTAGCCAGTACAACGTCTGCGGCTCCATTCCAATCCAGGTCAATACCAACGGCTTGCCAAGACAAGCCAGCAACGCCAACGGCTCACTAAGCCAACAACTCCGCGTTTCCTAGCCTAGCCAAGATGGCACATGGCCAAGCCAAGTCAACGCCAACTGTTTGCATCACTGCCAACAAACGCCTCTACCATTCCACTGTCCATCCAGTAACGCCGCGAGTAGAATTAACGCAAGGTCGCCAACACGAGAATCACGAACTCTCCTTACCTCTCGAAAAAGGTTAGCCGGGTCTTCTTGACCATTTTTTCATGACTTGTCATTTCGATTTTGTCCTTGCCTGTCACCATCTTATGCTTACCTCGTAACAATGCTCCTGTTCCGAGCTGAGCAGGGGACTTAATGTTGATGGTGGTTTCTAGCTTAGGGTTAAAATCGTAAAACCGTACATCTGACATGATGTCACTATGACCACTAGAGCATTTATTGAATCAATCAGCATGCCTACGTAAGAATTACCAGGGTACCTTTTTTTTATATACATGTGTCAAGTTCCACGGCAGAACCCTTAGTATTGACCGACATCATCTTCGTATATACCAAACCCTAATTCTCTCACCACCGTGTCAATGGAAAACCATGCCAGCCGCGTTTCCGCGCCAAGGCATGCCAACCATGCCAGCCGCACCACCTTGCCAATGGAAAACCATGCCAGCCACGTCTCTGCGCCAAGGCATGCCGACCATGCCAGCCGCACCACCGTGCCAATGGCAAACCATGCCAGCCACGTCTCCGCACCAAGGCATGCCAACCATGCCAGACGCACCACCGTGCCAATGGAAAACCATGCCATCCATGTCTCCGCGCCGAGGTATGCCAACCATGCCAGCCGCACCACCATGCCATCCACGTCTCCGCGCCAAGGCATGCCAACCATGCCAACCGCACCACCGTGCCAATTGCAAACCATGCCAGCCACGTCTCCGCGCCCAAGGCATGCCAACCGTTCCAGCCGCACCACCATGCCAATGGCAAACCATGTCAGCCACGTCTCCGCGCCAAGGCATGCCAACCGTGCCAGCCGCACTACCGTGCCAATGGCAAACCATGCCAGCCACGTCTCCGCGCCGAGGAATGCCGACCATGCGAGCCGTACCATCGTGCCAATGGAAAACCATGCCAGACACGTCTCCGCGCCAAGGCATGCCAACCATGCCAGCCACGTCTCTGCGCCGAGGCATGCCGACCATAAGCAGCACCACCGTGCCAATGGAAAACCATGTCAGCCACGTCTCCGCGCTAAGGCATGCCAACCTTGCCAGCCGCACCACCATGCCAATGGAAAACCATGCTAGCCACGTCTCTGCGCCAAGGCATGCCATACATGCTATCCGCACCACCGTGCCAATGGCAAACCATGCCAGCCATGTCTCCGCGCCAAGGCATGCCCCGGCCGCACCACCGTGCCAATGGAAAACCATGCCAGCCACGTCTCCGCGCCGAGGCATGCCGACCATGCCAACCGCACTACCGTGCCAATGGAAAACCATGTCAGCCACGTCTCCGCGCCAAGGCATGCCAACCGTGCCAGTCGCATCATCGTGTCAATGGCAAACCATGCCAGCCACGTCTCTGCACCAAGGCATGCCGACCATGCCAGCCGCACCACCGTGCTAATGGCAAACAATGACATCCACGTCTCCGCGCCAAGACATGCCAACCATGCCAGCCGCACCACCGTGCTAATAGCAAACCATGCCAGCTACGTCTCCGCGCCAAGGCATGCCGACCATGCCAGATGCCGATGGCTGCCAAACAGAGGGTTGCAACTATCAACGACTACCCTTTCCATCTGAGATGCAGATCTCAACCGTCCAAGTTTTCCACCTAACGCATGGTGACTTCTATCCCAAGGACAAACATCACGGTTTGTACCAAAACCTAATTTTGGCCGCACCTAAACTATGCCAAAGCTTACCGGTCCCCTACTTTCATTGACCAATCAGGTTGCTCCAAACCTGCCACGGTCTCAAAAGAGGCTAGCTTCCCAAAACACGCTAGCTTCCAAAAACGCTAGCTTCCCAAAACGCGCTAGCTTCCCAAAAATGCGCCAATATGTCGCACGCGCATACCAAAATGCCGACATGCCACAGGCGCGGCTATGCCACCTCGGGCCCGCAACATCCCTCTTGAATTCTTCCTGAGTTTTACTTTCGGGATGTTTTCACCTCCCGAACGAGCTCAAAACCTAAATATCCTCGCGTAAGGAGATATGAAATTCTTTTCCGGTCGAATGGAGGGGCGGAGCGTCAAAATCCGAGTCTGTACGAGAATTCTGCAGCGATTTTAATAAAGGGCGCTAATTAGGGTTTCAGCATGCCAAACCCTAATTTAGACAAAGTTGTCAGGCTACAAACGGAAGGTAGCCACGATCAATGGCTTCCCTTTCTCCTGAGATGCAGATCTCATCCGTCCAAGTTCTCCACCAAACATCACGGTTTATACTAAACCCTAATTTTGGCCGCGCCTAACAAACGCCAAGGCCACGAGCGACGCTGGCTGCCAAAACGAAGGGTTGCAATAATCAACGGCTGCCCTTTCATCTGAGATGCAGATCTCAGCCTCCCAAGTTCGCCACCAAACGCATGACAACTTGCGGCCCAAAGACAAACAGCACGGTTTATACTAAACCCTAATTTTGGCCGCGCCTAACACACGCCAAGTCCACGCACGACGCTGGCTGCCAAAACGAAGGGTTGCAACAATCAACGGCCACCTTTCCATTCGAGATTCAGATCTTAGCCATCCAAGTTCGCCACCAAACGCATGGCAACTTGCGGCTCAAATCCAAAACGTCATGGTTTATGCCAAAACCCTTAATTTGGCTGCGCCTAAAATATGCGCGAGCATGTTGGCCATGCCACCATGCCACAGCTACTAGCACGTCGCCGTGCCACATCTACTGGCACGGCGTCATGCCACAGCTACTAGCATGCCCCCATGCCACAGCTACTAGCACGTCGCCATGGCACAGCTACTAGCACGTCTCCATGCCATGGCCACTGGCATGCCGCCATGGCCACACGTAGAAAACTGCTACACGTTTTCCACGTAAACACTCGAGACATCAACACATGTCACAAACTGGGGGATGCTCATAAAGGGTATTGGTTTGGCGGTTTACAGCGTGCGGCGTACACTACTCCCATTACATGAAAGTTTCATAAGAATGATTCGGTTAGTAAATACAAGGAATAATGGTGAAACGCTCTTTTTATTATGGAACATCAATTCCGGACGTTACCCGTTACCACCTCCTTCCACTTTACTCAGCCGTTTCCATTTCTTACGAGACCAGAGTACGTTATGTTACGACTTGTATAAATAGGTCTTACCTATTTCCACCAGACAACAAGTTTTGATCAGGAGCATACAACACTCAGAAATCACTTGCTAGCTTTCCCATCTGTTAGCTTTCACTTTCTGATACAAGTCAAACAACCACTCTTCCAGAATCAACTATTCTGGTCTCAACACTCTCTTCTCTTCCCTCCCTAAAACCAACCCTTCTCCTTCAGTTTGTGACCGAAGCAAGTCTGGAACGACCGTTTCTTGGTTTAGGCCGGATTTGCACAGATTGATCTCTCGAATCTAAAGTACTCCCTTGCAGTACATTGTTTAGGGTTTAGACTCGTTTCTCACCCACAATACACGAAATTACCGAAACCAGCTGAAACTGTTTTCACCCTCAAACATCTACCATCCAATCCTACCGAAACAATGTCGTATGCTTCAATATATGATGAAAATAGAAAAGAAGAAATATTCAAGTTCAAGCTCGTACTTGATAAATCTCGAAATATATTTCAGAGAAATTTTTAACAACTCTATTAAATCGCAAACCTCAAACTTACAAAATAAACGATACACAAAGTACAGATCGATTGATAAAACAAAATAATTCGCGTGAATAGTTTTACTCTTTTCTTCTAAAATGGGTAACAATCAAGTGGGGAAAAAAGAGAGAAAAGATATTCATAAGATGTGTTCTTCATTTTCCATCGTGGTTCCATTGATATCTGTGATTCTAAAATCCATCCACAAACCAAGTACATGTCTATGACTTTTATTATCGGGGTTTCAAACTTACTTATTCCTTGTAATATTCATGAGATGTGACTTAGCTGATAAGTTACGTTATATGTAACTCATGAATGATATTTAAGCATAAATATTGTGAAACCTTCTGATTATTGTGATGTTAATTGATAAAATTGATTAAAATATGATATCAATCAACGAGATTTTTTATTCTTTTAATAAGCTATATACACTTATAATATGATAGTGCTAATTACATAATATATTTCAAAAACAAACACGCTTTTGTTATAATTAAAAAAATGATAACAAAAATGATAATATATATTATATTTACCAAGTGCATTAATAGTTAAATTATTTACGATAAGGTGTCTCATATGCTAAAAACGAAAAATGTAACTATATAAATAAATAAGAGTTTTTTTTAGAGAGAGACTAAAGGCAGGATATATTCTTTTTTGAATTTCCTTTTACTAATTTGCGTTTTCATTTTCATTGACAATCTCTTTCAATGTTTGTAAAATGTTATCAAAATGTGTAATCAAATATCCAACTTTACCCTAAAACTATACTTTTATCTATCAGGGGATCCATGCTTTGCACTTCAACCATTATGCGCATATCTTGAATAGGATTTGCTTTGCATTTATTAGTGACTTTCTGAAAGATGCCTCTACTCGACAATTCCTCTGCAGTATTCAACAATCTAAGCAAGCAGTTGCCAAGTTTGGAACCAGTGTAGCAACTATTTGGACCCCAAAAACAAAAATAGTTTCTTTCATTCCTGATACCTTCTTCTTCTTGCAACAACATTTCTACTTTCCTTTCCAGGGTATCTACACTTTGGATCCAACCACTAACTTCATGAGTACGAATTGCCGGTACTATTGGGTTTGCATACCTGGTGCATCTTTTCAAGGCATATTTGCATTTTCGTCTTCAAGTCACATAAATGTCCACCGATTTGTACCCATCATTCAACAGTTATGTCAAAATTTTGTCATTGAAATGTAGATTTTTTTTATAACTTATGAATATGACCAGCCATAATGTTGCACTCAAGAAAACAAAATGAGTTAGACATACAAAGTGAAATATCAATCAAACAACTATATAGCTAGAAAGTCAGTAATAACAATGTACAACAGAAACTCAGTTAGAGATGAAGATAAGAGAGGGGAGAGATAGTTTAAGAAATGAAGGTATTGAATTCCCGGAAGTAACTGGCGATAAAATTGAAAGGTGGTAGAACTGTATGAAGCTGCATACCTATTTGTAAAAGGTGAAAATGATTAGTCCAAGATTTTTGCGAAAAGGTTTTTACTGAAAAACAACACCAACAAACATGTGAAACACTCGCTCGAGGCACCACTCAATTGGAGAATGAGGGCGGCTGAACCAAGATGGTTTATTGATGTTTACAGGGATAAACTCTCTTCTTTTTGAATTAGAGAATTCACGCCAAGCACCAGACAGGACTGAAACACATGTCAAGGTGTGTATATTAATATTTATGAATATTGATGTAGTTATAACTACGTCGTTTTGTAATTTTAAACACATATACTATAATTAGTTAGGTGGTATTTTCCAACTTTAGACATAATGCACGTTTTTGTTCTTCTTTATCTTCTACTATTTCTCACTTTACTTGTTTTTCAACAATTCATTCTAATGAGTCCTTATTATGCATTTATGTGGTGAATGAATATTAACATTGCCTAATATTTGAAGTTCGTAAAGGATAGGTTGGTTGAGATTTTTCTCGGAAACATTGGATTTCTTTGGAATCCCCATAATGAAAGATTTGGAACAGATCACACAATCCATAAACTTTGTTTTAATAATTGATAGGATTATTTTGTTTTTGGTACTCAGGTTTTGTTCATCTTTTGAGTTTGGTCTAACATTTGTCCAGCTTGGCGTTTGGTATCTGGAAAAAACGTTGACCCGCATTGACTTGGCTAGAGCTTGACTTCTGTTTGATAATTATTATAAAAATTAAATAAAACCTAATTACTACTCTGGTTTCCTGTTTTTCCCTTTTACTTTACCAAAAAAGTCTCTCCAACTCCCAAATTCATTTTCTACTTCACTTCTTCCGCCTCCACAAACCCACAACTTTGCATAACCTTATTCACAACGCCTGTAGGAATTCTTCTCCTCTCTCTACTATAACTCTCTTCTACTGCCATCGATTCTTTAGAATCTGTTGTATTTTCTTTCAGAGACGAATTGGTTCAGTTATGGAACAATTTGTGTTTAGTTAGGGTTTTGATGCTTTGATTACATTAGGGTTTCGGTTCATCTTTGGGTTTCAATTTTGGTTCATGACAGGATTTATGCAATAGGGGTTTCATTGGGTTTCAATTTGGTCTAAAATCATTTGATTTGGATCTCGAATCAGAATTTTTATGCTTTGGGAGTTGAAATTTTAGGTTTTGATTTTTGATTTGGGGATCTTGAATGTGTTAATCGATTTCCTGAAACGATTATGAGATGGATGATAATGTTCTATTAAAGATTGCAACTGAATTTTATTATGTTTAGAGCATGAGAATTGGTGGTGTTTGTTATTGAAATGACGAGATGGGTTTCGATTGTTAGTGATGTTCGATGGGGTCCCTGATGATTTCTGGCAATAATCAATGTTCTTGAGTTGCAATGGACTGGTGTTTGCTGTCGAGAAGTTAATGGCTTTGAAGATTAGAAGAAGACTGATAGTTGTGATGTTGTTGCAATTGTGGAATTGAAGCTGGAATCGAAGAAGAAAGTAGAACTGATGTTGTTACTCCTGGTGCAGTGAGGAATTATAGAAGAACTGAAGTTGAATATGTTGTTGTATGGTTGTGAAATGAGCTGAGACTGTGATGTGACATGGGGATGGTTTGAGTTGAATTGACACAGCAAATACCGTTGAGAAGAGAAGTACTGTGATGGTGATGCCAAAGATTAAATCATTAGAGTTTGATTCTCAAGGTTGGGAAGAATGGTTTGTTGATGTTGCAATGGATCTTACTGCTGCGACTGGAGATTGTATGGCTGAGATGTTGAGAATGTTGTAGGAATCAAATGTGTGGATTAATGGCTTAAGGCAGAGCTGCAACTGGTTTTGGCTTAGGTCTGTGATGCACAACGGTTATGCTGGTGATGGTGAAGGCACTGGTGGTGAATTGGCCTGAGGCTATGTAGAAGTTTTAGATGGTTCTGGTGGTGGTGACTCGTAGGGAAGGAGAGTTATGGATCGACTGATCCTGGTGATGTTATGGGATGAATGGCTAGAGGGTTTTATTATACCTTGATGGTGATGATGGTGGTAGTTGTAGTGAGAGGGAGAGAAGTGGTGGTGGTGGCGGTGATCCGGTGGCGGTGATGGGATGGAGAGAGGTGGAGGAAACATCCTGTCAAGACCAATCATGAGAAAAAATATCATGTTTTTCTACGGTTGCCAAACTTTACTCCCTTTTGGTTTAAAATTAAGGGTAAAATAGTAAATTCGTTTAATTATTATATTTTATATTAATTTTAAATAAATTCCAAACGGAAGTCAAGAGTCAACGTGGGTCAACGTCTTTTCCAAGTACCAAACGCCAAGCTGGACAAATGTTAGACCAAACTCAAAAGTTGGACAAAACCTGAGTACCAAAAACAAAATAACCCTAATTGATAACATATATGATATTTATGGATCACCGGAAGATCTTGTACAATTTACTTAAGCAGTCGAATGGTGATCATAGTTTATTTACTGTACCAAGGACAAGTAACACTACAACCACTCTCGTAGGTTTAGTTTCAATTTCTACTATATCAACTACCCGGAAGTCAATCATAATAGCAAGTTCCTTCAACATAATTATACACATCCAAATTTTTTGAGACTGCCTCATATTCCATCCACGAAAGTAAAACACATAATCCAAGCCCTCTTAAAAATGTAAAAGGATTTGTTAATCAACCAAAAAGGACAAAGTGACTGCATATCTCCAAATTCTATCATCGTCACTTGTTACCGATTTTTCCCCAAAAGAAATAAAACATGTTGATATCTGTTAGAGCATTTCTCGGTCGAACTCGCATGCGTTGCTATATCAAGCATGTTTGTCAATGTTAGTGATAAAAACTATAAGTCTTGATTTCTAGTCTACTATAGCTAAGGTCTCGGACTAGGACAGAAAGTGTAGTTGAGCTCAAGAACTCCATGGAAATCATCATACAAGACGAAGGACTACTCAAGGAATCGGTGGATCTTCATCGACTAAAAGGTATGTGGAGGCTTGAACTTATCTATCACTCAAAAGTCTATTTATCTCCTATCTTGAGACAAAATTCGTTTTGCTATATAGACTTAGATTATACACATTTGTTATTTCGAGCCGAGTTTATCTCGCTTATCTATTTCTCGAAATATGTGTTGGTAAGCTTTCGCTTTAACCAAGTTCATCTTTACCTAGTGACGAAAGTCGTGACAAGTTTCACTTAGGAAATTGCTTACTTTGACGAAAAATAGTTTTTGAATAATAACTATAGAATATCAACGTCCTCTAAGAATGTTCCAATGATTGAAATGAGAGTTTAGATTATATACCCATTCGAGGATATAAGCATTGTTGTGGAAACATATATATGTATAAGTCCTTATTCCTTGAACCGAAGTTTGCGAACTTTGTTGAACAAGAGAACCGACATGGTGGCGTGAGCCAAGCCCGCGAACTGGCGGAAGTTCTTGCCCTAGAAGTTCTGCTGGAGTTTGTGAACTCCATCCGGGAACTTAAGTCCGCGAACCCAGTCCGCGAACTTGAGTAGGTTATATCTAAAAATGATGTTTGTGAACTTATTCTTATATAAACTAAGGAATGCAAATGCAAACCGTGGCTATATAGTTCATGAATCGATTCGAGTGAATCAAATTGTTTTTGCTTCGATTGTGTCTTGTTTAGTTACATAAGATTTCCTTGCAATTGAACAACTCTCTAACTAGTTCATTTGAGTCATTTGAACTAGTTACGGTGAAGAAGAATATGGTTGATATGAAAGTGATCATATGGCTAACCATTTGGTTGACTATTGTTGAACCAACAAATGTACAAGTTTGGGTACGGTTACACAAGCCTAGAAACGTGCATTTCATTTGTGTGTAACAAGCTAGTTTTAGATCTAACAGATGAAAGATATTAGCTTGAATCTAAATCAGATTTTCATCTAACGGTGAATATTGAATGCTTTGTTACCAAGCTAACATTTATTGCAAACCCTGATTTGAAAGACTATATAAGGGAGAACTCTATCAACTGGGAAACCTAATCCCCACACCTTATGTGTGATACTAGTTGTGCTAAGATAGAGTCAATTCTCCTTTAACCTTTGGTTTCTTCTTGTAAACCAGGTTAACGACTTAAAGACTTCATTGGGATTGTGAAGCCATACCGATACTACTTTCTCGCAGTTGTGTGATCTGATCTTGTTGTTTCTATCGTACGAGTACAATTATAATAATTTGCTTGAGATTGATATCTCCGATAGGCAAGGTATAAAAGAAATCACAAACACTTCGTCTCATCGTTTGTGATTCCACAATATCTTTTTTCGCTGCGTCGATTAGGATTATTGTGAGGTGATTGATAATACTAGGTTGTTGTTCGGGAATATAAGTCCGGTTTATCAATTGGTTCATGTTCACCTTGATTTATCAAAAGAGGGAACAAAACTCGTAGGTATATTCGTGGGAGACGGATTTATCTATTACCTTAGACTTTTCTGTGTGATACAGATTTGTTTATTAAATTCTTCGACTTTGGGTCGTAGCAACTCTTAGTTGTGGATGAGATCAGCTAAGGGAATCAAGTACGTAGTATCCTGCTGGGATCAGAGACGTAGGAGCATAATTGTACCTTAGATCAGTGTGAGATTGATTGGGGTTCAACTACATTACAGACCGAAGTTAATTTGGAGTAGGCTAGTGTCTGTAGCGGCTTAATACAGTGTGTGTTCAATCTGGACTAGGTCCCGGGGTTTTTCTGCATTTGCGGTTTCCTCGTTAACAAATTTCTGGTGTTTGTGTTATTTCTTTTCCGCATTATATTTTGGGGGATTTTGTGTTTCCCCCTCACAAAAGATATCAAATTTGCAAAACCCCTTTTTAGATTGATAATTGGTAAAACCTCCCATAACATGGATGTGCCGTAAATAAACTGTTAGCTCAGCACGTGCAGTGCGCGTGTGTCCCATAAAATAAATGATTATCCGAAATACCTCCTGCACAAATAAAACATAAACACTCTGAACACTCCGCCGCCGAAACTTCATCACCTCCACAACATCGACTCTTCTTTGTTTTGATCGAGTGAATGTAAACCAACACCAATTTCATCCACTGATTTATTCTTTTCTCTCACACTTGGAGAAGAAATATCACCATTCATCATCTTAAAGAAAATCAAAATTTCATTTCACCTAAGCCTAGATTCAAAATTGATTTGGAATTTCCTGTAAAATCTGTGAAATTAAATTCGACTGTTGATGTTTGATTGGGGAATCACATACCGGATTGCAACCATTCGGGTAATTTCAATTATTTAAGGAATTTAATTGTTGCTTGGACTTTGTTTTTATGAGTTGTTGGGTTTATTTTTCTCTGTTCATTGACAAATTTTTGATTGTTGGTGATAATTCGGATAATTCAGATTATGAAAACATGAAAATTGGAGATATGTGGGTATACATGGACAGGGAGAGAGAGTGAGAGGTGATGGATGATGAACATATGATTATGTATATACAACTTAATTCAAAGTTGGGTTTTATGGGAGTGATTTGTATTGATTACTGTAATTGTTTGTGATGATGAATGGTTGAGTACTAATGAAACCTTAGAAGCATCAGTAGTATCTCAGTCACCTCCGGCCATCACCAAACTACAAAGAAGAAAGATTTATATTAAATTTCCTGATATAAGTGGTTTGCTTAGAGAACTGAACTTTTGTTGTTAATGGAGGATGGTTTGCTCAGAGAAGAGATATATTAGGGGCACGTGTAATCATCTAGGATTTTTACAAACTTAATATTATAATCTGACACACGCGCGCACTTCATGTATTGATTTAACAGACTTATCACGGTGCATCCATGTTATATGAGGCTTTACCAATTATGGATTTAAAAGGGGGGTTTTGCAAATTAGCCATATTTTTCGAGGGGAAACACAAAATCCCTCTTATATTTTGTTATATAATTGAAATATCACAGGTTATGAGTTGTTCAATCAATTAGAATATCCGACCTTTTGGTTGTTGATTTAAATTGATTGCCACTTGGATATTGGTCTTTGGTACCCATCCAAGTTATCTCTTTAGTATTTGATAAAGACTCGCAAATTTCTATTTGCTTGAGTATATATCAAATCGAGAGATTGAGATATAAACTCTTTGATATACTTTTTATCTAGATTGAGTCTGACTGTCTAGTTGATTCTCTAGAAAGTATATTGGAATTTGTCCATATAGATTGCTAAGCGAAAAATTGGGTATGGTTGTTGTACCCCCACTTTTTCAATTGGTATCAGAGCAGGCAAACACGTTCAAGACCTCACAAGTCTGTGTTTATAGCGATCTGGCTCTATGGACAGAAGTATTATCTCAATAAATGCACCACCAGATCCAGGGATTAAATTTGAAGAAGAGATTTTGTCTAAACCTCCACCAGGTTTAAATTCCCCTAAAGTTTTTCAGGAATTGGAAAGAAACTTGAAAGCTTAGCTTCTGATGTTGATTTATTTCTCCAGAAAGAACAAGAATCCTTAGACAGGCTAAATCAAGTTATAATGAATAATGTTCATGTTGATATTGATTTTTTAGTCAGTAAGAGTTATGTTCCTCTTTTGTATTCCGTCAGTGGTAATAAAACTGACCAGCTACATGAAGAGTCTAGATTTGAATTAATTGAGAAATCAACCTCATTGCATGAATTGTTTCATGAATTAATTCCTGACATCTCTTATTATGATGATGGTGTTGTTGAATCCAGGATGTCTTCTTTTACCAAGAGAGTTTCCCTGTGCAACACAAAAAACTATAAAAGACGGAAAAAGAGAAATCAGAATTTAAATTCCTTGATTCTGAGTATGCTCTTTGATAGTCCTGTAAATTTCATGTTCTGGAATGATCTCAATATTTTGAGATGTAAGAGTTGTTGGAAAGAGACTCTCTCATGGTGTCATACTGTGTAAAATTGATTTTTGTTTCTACAAAAATTACTCAAATATACTTTGAGATATTGCTCCTTTGTAACAAACGAGCCCTTGACTTGCACACGAGAGGTTCACACACGTTGGACCGTAGCCGTCTCACGAACGAATTCCGTTTGTGAACGTGTCAAAATTACTCACTCGACACATAAAAGAGAAAAATAATCACTTCGATTCTTTCACCCTTCTTCCTCACCTCCTCAGTTCGCAAACGGAGAAGAAACAAAATAGTTCTCTCCTCTAACCTCATCGATTCTTCAATCTTTAACCAAATTGATTTTGGTTTGTGTATTTGAACTCAGGAGAAGCTCGCGTACCTTGGGTTACGAGTGATTTTCGTAGTTGTCAACAGTTTGCATCTTTACCATTAGAAATAGTTCGCGAACCAAGTAAGTTTTCTAATTCGTTCTTGTAATTTTTTGCAATCATGAGTAGAAGAAGAACTAGGCATGTAGGAAGCTCAAGCCAACGAACTAGAGATGAATCATTCTTTGACCCTAGTATCGGTGCTAGTTTATTCAACCCTACTGCTCGCGAACTGTACCGAGTGTTCAAAAACAAAACACCCATTTGTGAAAGGTACTATGATGCATCTAAAATAGATGTTCCGGGTTTGGTTGGTTTCTTCAATAAGCATAATTGGGGAATTATTCATAGGCCTTTAGGAGTGTTTGTTTCGATATGGTTGCTCAATTTTATGCTAACATTCATGATGAAGACACCGCTCTCTGCTCGTTCAAAACTATGGTAGGAGGCACCATTTTCATTGTGAATCGTTCTGTTATCTCCGACCTGCTTAATGTGCCTCTTGGTGGTGATAGATATCCCCCTCCTGAGTTTGGTAGACTTCTCCTAGAAGTGTTGTCAAACAGGCTGTTTGATAAAGATCTCTCGCGAAATGATAGTAAGGTTTATGTAAGAGGAGCAGGATTGTTTCTCAAAGTTGCAGCTAAACTTATTGTGGCAAATATGATGCCTAACACTTGTGACAGCAACTCTTGGACCAGGGGACTTACTGAGTTCATCTACTACATTGTTGAAGAGAGAAATATTGACTTCTGTGGAATCATCATTGATCAAATGATAAGTGTCAGAAACAACACAGGAAAGACACCAGGTTTCCCTTGTCTCATTTCAAGAATTTGTGCTAACTTTAATGTTCCTGTTTTTGGTTTTGACCTTGGAGGACCAGCTGTGTTATGTATGTCCAGCATTGAGAAAATGAGGCCCTTTACAGTCAGGGAAGCCCCAAGAGCTCCTAGAACTCCAGCTGCTGAAGAACTGAATCGCCTTCGAGAGGAACTTGCTGAACAACGGGAGAAAAATGTGGTTCTTAGGGAGCAAGTAGACTTTGCTGGAAATGATGTTCCAGAGTTGCTGGATAAATTCTATGAAATTGAAAGAGATCATTATGAATGGAGTGACAGATATCTAGTATCTTCATTTCTCTTTTGGTATTATCTATTTGAACTTCTCTTGTTGGATTTAAAGTTTATGTCTTTGTGATGTAATAACTTTTTATGACACAATAGTTTTGGATGATTATGTCTTTCAATTAAAAATGCTATTTGTGTTGAATCCATAAGAAGTACACATTACCTTGTCAAAAGTAAAGTCTTTCATATGTCGATATGCATGTATTGATAAAAGAATGAATAGACTTTTGACAAATATAAAAGTTAAGCCTATTATGTCTATTTTTGATGGAAAATAGGTTAAAATATTTTGTTTGCAGGGATTATGTCTATTGAATGTCGTTATGAAAATAGTGATGGAAAATAGAATGAATCCTTGTGTATTCCGCAGTATTGATTTTCCCTGATCCATATTTTATGTACTACTGTGAGGCTCCGTAAAGTGTCTTATCTTGAGCATAGAACGACCAAGTTGATTATTTTTATGATTAGCTATGTTGTTGTTCCGGGAGGTACTTTATGTCAAGCATATTCAACTAAATTAATCATCTTGTTTGGTTATTTAGTTGTTGCTCCGTAAGTTTTCTTATGTCGAGCATGACCAATTAAATTGATTACTTTTGTGATTAGTTTGATTGTGTATTTCGATTAGATTAATTATGGGTTCTCTTGTGATTAATCTAATTGTATGTTTTTAAGTCTCTATAAGTTAACTTATGTTGAGCATTTGTTGATTAAATTAATCATGGGTTCTCTTGTGGTTAGTTTAATTGAATATTTTTGGATTCAAATTCATACTTGTATGTGATTTGTTATGTCCAAAGAAATCCTTCTTTTCTTTCGAAATTAAGGTCGCTCTTGTTTTTCTTTCGGGAATGACATTTTATGGGGGAGAGTTCTTAATTGAACTTGTGCTTAATTGCCAAATCTTTGTGGGGAGTGCGGATGTGGAATATTATAAGGGTTATCTTGTATCTTTACAAACTCCTTGATGAATGCATTTAGCTTCGGCTTTATGATTGCATCTAAATAAGATGATACATTTTTGCTTTCTTTTGGTCAAGAAATGTCTCTTTCGGAAATTTCATTAGGATCCCGTTCTTGTACCTTTGCCAATTTTATTGACAAAAAGGGGGAGAATTAATATGTAGTTCACACTACAAATACATATGGTTTTCGGATCATTATGTAAGGGGGAGTGGTTTCCATGTGAGATGGAGTATTGACTAAGGGGGGAGTGATACATATCACCATAGTATTGTTGTTGAAGTTTTGATACAATTGAACTTTGACGATGTGTAATGATACTATGACATTGTATAACAATGATTGAGAACTCTTGTTTTCTCGTTGTTATAGCTATGGATTTTCAACAACGATGATGCTGAACTTAAAACCTTTGGGATCATAGGAGTACTTGGAAGTGACGAAGATTTCAAGTAATGTTGAAGATTAGGCGTATGGAATAGGAGCTACAAAATTTAATTTATTTATTTTTTGTATTCCATATGTATTGATAGTTTTGTCACTAAAATTGACAAAGGGGGAGATTGTTAGAGCATTGCTCGGTCGAACTCGCATGCGTTTCTATATCAAGCATGTTTGTCAATGTTAGTGATCAAAACTATAAGTCCTGATTTCTATTCTACTATAGATAAGGTCTCGGACTAGGATAGAAAGTGTAGTTGAGCTCAAGAACTCCATGGAAATCATCATACAAGACTAAGGACTACTCAAGGAACCGGTGGATCTTCATCGACTAAAAGGTATGTGGAGACTTGAACTTATCTATCACTCAAAAGTCTATTTATCTCCTATCTTGAGACAAAAGTCGTTTTGCTATATAGACTTAGATTATACACATTTGTTATTTCGAGCCGAGTTTATCTCTCTTATCTATTTCTCGAAATATGTGTTGGTAAGCTTTCGCTTTAACCAAGTTCATCTTTACCTAGTGACGAAAGTCATAACAAGTTTCAATCACTTTGGAAATTGCTTACTTTGACGAAAAATAGTTTGTGAATAATAACTATAGAATATCAACGTCCTCTAAGAATGTTCCAATGATTGAAATGAGAGTTTAGATTATATAACCATTGGAGGATATAAGCATTGTTGTGGAAACATATATATGTATAAGTCCTTATTCCTTGAACCGAAGTTTGCGAACTTTGTTGAACAAGAGAACCGACATGGTGGTGTGAGCCAAGCCCGCGAACTCAGTCCGCGAACTGGCGGAAGTTCTTGCCCTAGAAGTTCTGCTGGAGTTTGTGAACTCCGTCCGGGAACTTAAGTCCGCGAACCCAGTCCGCGAACTTGAGTAGGTTATATCTAAAAATGATGTTTGTGAACTTATTCTTATATAAACTAAGGAATGCAAATGAAAACCGTGGCTATATAGTTCATGAACCGATTCGAGTGAATCAAATCGTTTTTGCTTCGATTGTGTCTTGTGTAGTTACATAAGATTTCCTTGCAATTGAACAACTCTCTAACTAGTTCATTTGAGTCATTTGAACTAGTTATGGTGAAGAAGAATATGGTTGATATGAAAGTGATCATATGGCTAACCATTTGGTTGACTATTGTTGAACCAACAAATGTACAAGTTTGGGCACGGTTACACAAGCCTAGAAACGTGCATTTCATTAGTGTGTAACAAGCTAGTTTTCGATCTAACAATTGAAGGATATTAGCTTGAATATAAATCAGGTTTTCATCTAACGGTGAATATTGAATGCTTTGTTACCAAGCTAACATTGATTGCAAACCCTGATTTGAAAGACTATATAAGGAAGAACTCTAGTGATAAACACGTCAGTGCTACATTTTATACCCATATTATATTAGTTATGACTCAATTTTTTTTAGCTAATAACACTATTTTGGTGCTTTTGTAGAAAGTACAAACAATTTCGTTCACTCGAAAAATAAACGGCGTAACACAAACTAATTGGTGTTCGCGATAAAGATCGCCAAATTTGGTGGCCTGATATTTTTATATATCAGCACCACTAAAGTCATTTCTCGGTGCCACAAAAGAAAAATAATTTCTCTGTCATAACACGTGAGCTGCACTGTAGGACAACGTGTCCAGCTTTCCTCTGCAGCATATCCTTTTCTTGGTTCCAAGAGAAAGAAAATTTGTTTTCCTTTCAAGCTTCTCTGGATCTAAGTAGGGGTTTCGATTTGAAGACGGATCGGTTGAACGAGGATGGGTCTTATGAGAAGCTCGAGTTCTACTACCTGACTCAGAACTTGAAGGTGCTGTTTGATTCGACTCAAGATGACTGGATTGGTGGTGATAGATGGTGGCAGAGACGAATTGGGTTTCTTAAAACCGATGGCTTAATTGGGTATATGGATTGAATTGGAGTTCAAATAAAAGCTGAAACTCAGGCAGTGGTGATTCTCGAATTCCTAATCTCGTGGGAGTTTTGGGGGTTTATTGATGTGATTGAATTTCAGTCGCAGTAATTAACGACAGCTGGTGATAATGTCCATAATCGATTTGCAAGGGAATGGTGGTTGTGAACTGAGAAAACAGCACTGCGAAGTCACTTTGTGCGCTGGTTTGAGGTGGCATGCGACTGAGATTACGGTGTTGTGAGAGGTTATACATGATCATGAATGTATGGTGTAGATGAATCTCGTATTTGCAGGTGAAGAAAGCTGTAAGGAGGAGCTCAGAAATCAGCAAGGCAGCTCCTTACGCACTGAAACTGCACTTCAGTTATTCGATACAGTGCCTGAAAGAAGAATTATTCTGGGTCAGAAGTAAAGAGTGAAGGAATTAGGAGACCGGACTGATTATGGAGATTGGTTTGCTAATGTTCATATATGTGAATCAGTAGAAGGATTTTGAGCTCGAGAAGGAGAAGAAAGGCAGGAATGGAGAGCTGGCAGTCGCCGGTGTTGGTTGTCGGCTGAAATTCTGGAGAACAAACTTGGGGTTCCTGTGTGTTGCCGGAGTTGATCGTTCTATCGGTAGAAGAAGGTGTCCGTTGGCTAAATGGGGTATTATCGTACTGGTGTTGGTCGTGGTAGATAGTCAGCCAAGCTCTTATGGAATATGTTTGTGGTTAGTCACGGAGTTAGGTAGTGGTTGGACTTCGCCAGTGGTTTCATTAGAATCCGGTGCTGTGGGTTAAGTGAGACAGAGAAGATCAGTTGCTGAGTTTCTGAAGCTGTACTATAGAGTCCCTCTTGTTCGATGTGATGTTAAAGTGACTGCAGTGTGTTTTGAGATACATGTGAATTGGTTTGAGGGCAACAGATGAGCAAAGTTGGCAGTGGTCTGGAATTAAGTTCAACTAGCAGCTCGTAGCTCTCGACTGGGATGGAGTTTTGTTGGCAGATGCTAGATGGCATCGAACTGATGTTGGCAGCCGTGAAGGGATGAAAAGGAACTGCAGGAGTTGAGAGAAATCAGGTGGCACGGAAACTTCAGCTAGCTGGGAAGGCATTGAGATGCAAAGGGGGAATATCTCATGGGTTGACAAACTGGATTTGTGGTTTGTTCGTATGGTGAGGTGCTGTTGCGTTCAAGTGCAGCAGCGAAGATGGAGAGTGGTGCTAGTTCAGGGATTCTCGTGAACTCAGATTGAAATCAATTGGTAGCATCGTCGATTGGAGTAACTCAGCGTTGGCTTTTGCAAACGGCAAGCTGGGTCCTGGTTCAGTGATTTGATTGTATGTGAAGCAGTTGGTTGAGCTGGTGCTACCGGTATAAAGGTGGAGACAGAGATGAACGGCAGTTGGTTGGTCAGACGATGGAGTGATGCCTAGACAGTCGGAGATGAAATGGCCGGTGCAAGGAAAAGTATTAGAAGGTCAGGTGATCGAAGTTGCTGCTGCATCCAAGTTCAGGATGGGTAGAATGGACGGGTCATGTGGCTGAGAATGGAAATGCGGAGATGTTGGACCTGAGGCTAGATGGACCATGATGGACTGGGCCTAGGAAATTCTACTAGGTCTTAGTCGGGCTTCTTTGCAGCACTAATTATAAAATGAATGAGAAGAAACATAGAAGGGGGCCGACAGAGGCTAGAGAGCTGCGGCTACAGACAGAATCGGAGTAGGGTTTCCATTTCTGTTTTCGAATTCTTTTTCGATTTGTTTCGATTTGCTAGTGATTTTCTCTTATATTTTTATGGCTTTTGAGAAAGTAATGTATTGCTAAACTTTTGTAACTAGGGTTTTTATGGGTTGAAACCATTTTGGATATTAGGCTACTTTGATTTGATTTGATTATATAGCAATAGACCAATACGATTTGAATAGATTAATTCTTGAATATTGCTTATTGATTTATTGAAAATTAGTTGTTGCTTCACCGGTTTTAAAAACCTATGTGCTTAACGAATTAGTTTTACAAATATGTGTGTTTTATTATTTGATGATCCATGCTTCGTTAAAAACTTTGATGAGTTATGCTTAGAAAAGCCATATAGAATTTGTGAGCCTATATTTGGTTTCGTATAACTTTCTCGTTGATGCAATTTGATGGTTCATGCTTGGATTTAGTCTTTTGATGTGCCATGCTTAAGGTATACCAGTGATATTTGCGACTCTAATACATATAATAGGTGATGTCAATAGAACGAACAATAAACACATATTCATAATTATGTTTCATTTCAGTATTTGCAAGTAAATAGTGGTGGACACCAATAAAACCCTGGTTACCGATTCTTCTATTGAATTCTTTTTATTAGTTTGATTTTATTATTTCGTTTTTCAATTCTAAAAATACAAAAATATTCCCTGGTTATTTCATTTAGAGATATTGATTACAGTATTTCCACCGCTCCCTGTGGGTTCGACATGTACTTGCCTCTGTCTACTAGTTAAACACCGTGCGATTGCGGTTATTTTACATATAGGGTATTCCCGGATCCTATCATCTAGCAACTGGAAACCTAATCCCCACACCTTCTGTGTGATACTAGTTGTGCTAAGCTAGAGTCGATTCTCCTTTAACCTTTGGTTTCTTCTTCTAAACCAGGTTAACGACTTAAAGACTTCATTGGGATTGTGAAGCCATACCGATACTACTTTCTCGTAGTTGTGTGATCTGATCTTGTTGTTTCTATCGTACGAGTACAATTATAATAATTAGCTTGAGATTAATATCTCCGATAGGCAAGATATAAAAGAAATCACAAACACTTCGTCTCATCATTTGTGATTCCACAATATCTTTTTTCGTTGCGTCGATTAGGATTATTGTGAGGTGATTAATAATACTAGGTTGTTCTTCGGGAATATAAGTCCGGTTTATCAATTGGTTCCTGTTCACCTTGATTTATCAAAAGACGGAACAAAACTCATAGGTATATTCGTGGGAGATGGATTTATCTATTATCGTAGACTTTTCTGTGTGATACAGATTTGTTTATTAAAGTCTTCGACTTTGGGTCGTAGCAACTCTTAGTTGTGGGTGAGATCAGCTAAGGGAATCAAGTACGTAGTGTCCTGCTGGGATCAGAGACGTATGAGCATAATTGTACCTTGGATCAGTGTGAGATTGATTGGGGTTCAACTATAGTCCAGACCGAAGTTAATTTGGAGTAGGCTAGTGTCTGTAGTGGCTTAATACAGTGTGTGTTCAATCTGGACTAGGTCCCAGGGTTTTTCTGGATTTGCGGTTTCCTCGTTAACAAAATTCTGGTGTCTGTGTTATTTCTTTTCCGCATTATATATTGTTATATAATTGAAATATCACAGGTTGTGCGTTGTTCAATCAATTAGAATATCCGACCTTTTGGTTGTTGATTTAAATTGATTGACACTTGGATATTGGTCTTTGGTACCATCCAAGTTATCTCTCTAGTATTTGATAAAGACTCGCAGATTTCTATTTGCTTGAGTATATATCAAATCGAGAGATTGAGATATAAACTCTTTGATATACTTTTTATCTAGATTGAGTCTGACTATCTAGTTGATTCTCTAGAAAGTATATTGGAGTTTGTTCATACAGATTGCTAAGCAAAATATTGGGTGTGGTTGTTGTACCCCCACTTTTCACTATCAACCATATATCTCTATATATTTATTCCATTTTATCTATCTTGCAAAGAAAATCTTCATATCAACAATATATCTCCTTATATTAAATTAATTGTGCAATTCATTCATCCAATGGAATCAATATGAAGGGATATGTAATCATTTTGTAGCACTCCATACTAGCGATCAAAAATTGCTTTACCAAAATAAAAATTAGCAAAGATAAAATCTATTGTCAGCACTAACAATAACTATGCAAGTACAATTATCCAAATTTCTTTTACTGTATTTTTAGGTACCAAAAATCGAATATGATCAAATTTTTCAAAATGCGATCTGAATAGTGTTTATACAAGGGGAAGCTAAATCGTAAATCCACCCAATAGTGACCCAAAATATAATATGTCAGACTAAAGTCAACTTTATTTTCCAATAAAAGTAGTTTTCTTACCACTTATCTTCAAATGTACGGTTCTTTTCTGTTGCTTTTCTTTCTTTCTTTCTTTTTTCTTCTTATTTCCTAATTTTGATGCTTGGCATAGCCACTGGACCTGCCCTTTGAGCAGACCCAACAATCCCCTTATATATTCACACAACATACCTACTACACCCAATCCTCAAAAAAAAAAAAAATTCATCTATAACAAGATAAGTGTATATATCTATTAGTAGTTTGGACAATTAGTTTAGTATTTCCCTAAAAAAAAATCTCCACGACGTATGTTTTATTTAATTAAGATATTTTTATGAGTTTATATTTTTTTTATTTCTCTCGCATAACAAAAATAAAACTTTCCATTTACTTCTATCAATCTATAACACTTTTTCTTTTTCGTTATTAACGAAGGAATGCAAATTTTTGTAATCTACTCACAAACTAAGACATGTACTTGAGTTTTTGAAAAAAGTATATGATATAATACCTGGCTAGTTTGGGACCTATATGTTTTATTTGAGGCCTATCATTTCCTTCCCCCAACCTAGAGAAGGAGATATGGGGTATCTAAAGTGTGCTAAAGTACCAGATTACCCTTTACACTAACCTTAATAATTCTAATTATCTAAAACTAATAAAAACCTAAATCATTTCTATTAACAATCTTTAATCAATTTTTTTTCAATTTCCATGATAATCAAAAACTAAAACCTAATTCAAACAAGAATTTGAATTAAATCCCTTTAATACGTTCCTTTTAAGAGGATTCATCAATGATTTAACCATGAAACTACGAAATTTTCTCATCAATTTTTTTTGAAACTCAACTGGAATCAGTTGATATAAGCATTAACGTATACCGATTGTTGATGATTCAACCGATTCTGGGTTGATGTTCTTCGTGTTTGATGGATATCAACAATAATCGGTATATGTTAATGCCTATGATAACCATGTCTGAATTTTCGTAAAAACCCAAAAAAAAAATTATCTCTATCAAATAGAGTATGAAAATACGAGTTTAACGCAAAAAGAATGAGGTCATTCTGGCATCGGACGAAGAAGTCATGAGCGAAAGAGTCAAAGAAATACCCAGATTTACAATCTGTGGATAGAGGCACTTTTGTAAACCGATTCTTGGAAGAAAAAAGTTCACAAAAAAAAAGTCTTGAATTTTAGTCTTTTACAATAAGTACATGGGGGGACTATATCATCGATTAGGAACGTATTTTTATGTAAAAAATTATCATTTTTAAGTTCTTTTGGTAATCGACACTTGTTGAGGATTGTATCAACCGATCGTGATCAATCGGTCTACGAGTCCACATCATTTAAAAAATGACTTTTACCCAAATAGGTGGATGTTCATTGACATAATAACCACCGATTCTCTTTGATGTTCATCTAAATGATGAACTTCGCCCAGAAACGGTTGGCATAAACATTGACATCAACAATTAAACATGGACCTAAGATTCCTATGGACTCAACAAAACAAGGATTTGTTCATTTTGATCCCACCATAAACTCAACAAACATGAAAAACGGATGAACAAACCGACAAATTGAGTGAGATGGAAGAACAAGTGCGCGCGTGAAGAAAGGTCGGGAGATCGTGGCACAACCGCTGGCTTTTGTCACAAAATTGCCCGTTGTTCCATCAAACGCCAACATCTATGGCTAAAGCGTTGCGTTTTTCCAAAAACCGCCAACGACTAAATCTGTACGGCTGAAAAATCTTGTGATCTAACGGCTATAATTTTTGAGTTCTATAAATACTCCTCATTTCAACTCTAAATTCACACATTCTTCACTCTCAAATCATCTACAAAAATGCCTCCCAAAGTTCGTGGTGTTAGATTCACTCAACAAGAGGATTTAGCTATTTGTAGAGCCTTTGTTTTTCACACACAAGATGGTTTCGATAGGAATGTAGCCGAATCGACGTTGAGTTTCTAGAAGAAAGTTTATAAAATGTTCGCCGCTGAAACGGGGAACATTAATGGGCGTGTTTCTCACTTATTGTCGCATCGTTTTAGTTCAATTAGTCGTCATGTATCGGAATTCATCGTTGTACTAATGGAGAATCATAGAAATAAGCTCAACGATAAAGTTGTACATGAAGTTGAATCCAGAACTCTAGCGATATGGGAAGTATCTCACGATGGACGTCCTTTCAACTTCCATGCTTGTTTCAACATTCTTAGGGTGATCAACAAGTACAATCCCTACATAGCCCTAGGAATTCCACCATCCGACGAGAATTGACGCCTATGTAGTAGTTGTTTTAATCTAATGTATTTGTTTTAATCTAATGTATTTCTTTTATTCTCATGTATGATGTGGTTGTTCAATGCAGTATGTTTTTATTTATGAGATTGATGGTGCGATGTTTAATCGAAGAAAAATTTAAATTAGTTATGATATTGATGGTGCAAATGTAAAGACATCCACATGTTTGGTTTTAGATAATTGTAATAACACAAAATAAACAACAAACTAAATAACATAATACCATAGTGACTCGATTTTTCCTTCAACTTCAATCATCCCACTCCACCAAAAAACACGTAGGACATTTCCAGAACTGCCTTCCATATGTGTATTCTTCAGAAGAAGTGCACAAATGCGTAAAAGTCTTGCAATCGGGCTTTGAGCATCCACTGATTATATGTGGACAATGTTTGTATTCGTGATCTCCATGTCCACAATGCTTGCAGTGTAATAACGTCTTCTTCAATTTGGCTTTAAGTTTGAAGTTTTTGCAGAGTGTTGCAATCTTTTCTTCTTCCTCTTTAATCTTCATAGCATCATCTAGCATATGTGGTTCCTCTGGACAGTTGGGATCTTGACATTGCAAATACCTGAGCTTCTACGGTTGTGATTCAATCACCATTCTTGCTCTGGTAATGGGAATTGATCGAGAAAAGTTCATTGGTGTAACTGAAGATGAAGTGATCCAAACAACTCTTGATAATTGGGAGGAAGCTCACGGTAAACTTTCGTTACGAAGGGTGTTTTAGAATTCTAAAAGATGGTCCATCTCAAGCACATCTGTACTGCACTCGAATGCCTCTCCCAGTCTTTATAATGGAAGAAGATGCTACTCTTGTTCGATGTTGGTTACATCGTATGATGAGACCAATGAATAGTGACTATTTCTGGGAAAGAGTATTGGGACATTTTGTAGCATCGCGGAATGAAACCATAAGAAATAGTAAGAGCATAAAACTAAGAATTGCATTCATCACTAAGGAAGTCAAACATTATACAGAAGTTTTGTGGATGGTTCACCGTAGCAATTATGGATTATCCAACGAAGAACTGGTGAGTATCTTACCTTTGTCCTCACTGATCAACTGCATTATATATCTGAACTTGTTGTTTATCTGTTTTACAGAAAACCATCGCTCATACCAAGTTTACTGAAGAAACCGGTAGAGAGTTTAAGCATTTTGAATGCTATGAACTCTACAGAGATAATGTCGTTGTATTTGATGTAGTTTGATTTTTTTGTTGTGGTTTATTAAAATGTAGTTTGATGTTATTTGCAAGTTTAAATTGTAATAAATTTCGCTTAATCTGAAATGGAAATTTATTTTAAAATCTAAATATTTTCATTCATTAATATTACTGCCAATTCATTTACAAGATATAAACTTAGAAAACAATAAGAAGTACTAAACAACTTCAATAAAATCAAGTACAAGCTTTGGCCTCATGTTTATCTTCATTTGACGTATCTTCCATTCGACGCGCTCTTTGACAGTTTCGCCCTTTGTTTTTGAATTTTTTGTTGTTAACTTTCAAAATTGGAGCTCTTCTTTTCCTTTTAGTGGAACATTTTCTTGGAGCAACTTCAAAAACTTGCACTTCCCTCTTACAATTTTCAATCTTTTTTAAAACTCCCACTTATCTTAGAAACAACAGCTTCAAGTTTTGCATCGCAAAAAAGTGTGATCACCTTTTCAGCCATTTCACCAACAATAAACTAAAAAATTGAAATAGATTTAGAAGAGAAAATTCAAGAGAAGTGAATTTTGGTGTGAGTGAATTGTTTGAAGATGATGGTAATCTATAGAGGTAAAAAAGCGAATTTCGAATTTTCAAAAAACTATTCGTTGGCGTTTTCGCTAGAACTGCCAGCGTGCATTGAAAGCACGCCGCGTTTAAGCTTCAAACGCCTGCGGTTATGGTTCCAACAGCGTGTTTGAGATACAAATGCTATCGATTGTTCTTTGACCTGACGCTTGATGATCAATCGCCCACTTCTTTTCCCATAGTGGGAAAACGTGTTTGGCCATCCACTTGGCTCAACAAAAAATTGGATTTGTTCATTCCCATAGGAATTTCCCTAAATGCTTAAAAAACCTGATGTACTACAGATCATTAAATTTTTCCATGAAAATCAATAAATTGATATTTTCGATCGATCAAAATTTTTTGATAAAAATTAATTTTTATTTTCACGTTTTGATGATCACAGACACTCAAACTAATAACCTAACACTGACTATAATTTAATTACTCAATTTATTAACACAAATTAATCATGGATTTCTATTTATAACTAGTATGTAACCCGTGATACGCACCGGGACTGGTCGGAGTTGCCGATTGGTGTGGGGGGGCTTCCCCCCGCACCCGTGGCCCAAATTTATTGGAACATCTTTAAATCGAAGGTGCATTTGGTTAATAAAAATACCCAAACAATAAAATTTGTGAAGTGTTAACTCTGGCATGCTGTTGCAAGTTTCTTTAAATATACCGAATCTTCAGATTTATCTACCTGGAGGTCCAACTGATATGCATATCTCGTTGCATAATTGGAAAGGACCGGCAATTATTTCACATATTCTTGTGTTTTCTTGTTCTCTGATTCATTAAAAAAAATTCTTTACTAAATTTTAATATTATACCACTTTTTTTTTTGTGATCGGTTCATTTCAGAATACTAATAATTTCCAGCACTCGTTACAGATTTAGGGTTCACTTAAAGCATACTTAGGTCTCATAATTATTCTGTGTGGTACCGCCTGTTGCTAGAGTGGTCTGAAAGCACATACTCCTTTAGTATTTTGAAAATGAAAGTCAACTGGTTGATCATTATGTTATATACAAATGGGAGACAGATATTGATATCATTATGTTACAGATTAAGGGTTCACTTAAAACATACTTAAGGTCCCATATTTATCCCACGTGGTACTGCCTGTTTTTACAGAGTGGAATGAAAATTTGGTGTATAAATTTACCAAATTTTTTGATGGTCAATGAGAACATTTGTCCAGTTTATTAGAAGAAGAAGAAGAACTTGACCTCCATATCAACTTTAGCTTAGTTTGGAAAGACCCATGAGCGAAGTTACGTCAGAAAGTAAAAGTAGCATATTATTTATATATAGTCTTTAAAGTAGTACAGTAGGAACTCTATAAATTAATGCTGTCGGGACCATCAAAATTTATTAATTAAGCGAGATATTAATTAACCGATAAATTAATACTTATTAATTCATAGATAAGTTTCATATCAAATAATTAGTTTTTATACAAACAAGATACCATATCATATTTTTTATATTTCTTATAGAAACACAATATCAATATCAAATCATATTTTTTTATAAACACAATATCAAATCATATTTCTAAATAAATTTTTATCAAAAAAAAATATTTGATATAGATACAAACGAAATCATACTACTAACAAATAAAAATAATATTTTACTATATAAATACAATATGAAATCATACTACTAACACAAACAAATCATGCACACAAATATGGCTTCTCATCTTAAAGGTGTTAAAAAATCAACAATGACCGATGAAATTCGTAGAGCATTATTCAAGCACAAGAAGGATAATCCAACAACACCAAAAATTCTTGCAATGATAAGAAAAATTAGAGATGAAATTCAATGCGATATTGATTTTAGCAAAAAACAGAAGACAATTAAATCATTTTTCAAAAAGTCTTCGTAAATCATTAATGTATTGAATATATATATATATATATATATATAATGCATTATTAATTTATATTTCATACGGGGCCTACATAGGTAATCAAAAAAGTATTATCTTATAATTTTAGCGAATTATTAATTTGGCACGTTGTCCCCGATTCGGGACCGGCCAAAAATATTATTTAAGAGAGTTTATTAAATAATCCAGTATTAATTAAAAGAGTTTCTTCTGTATATGATTTGTCATGCTTTTGCACATCTTATCAAACTTGTTTTTTGAAATTGGTTTTCTTTATCCAGTTCATCTTCAATCTCAATTTCTCAAAATCTTCTTGTTCTTGGACCTGGTTTGAACCCTTTTGCACCGTACAACATGGGTAATCATTCCTCTCGTTAAAATTTTCCTTTAATGTTCATGTTTAGATTTTCGATTTGTGTCTTAACGTACATTTTTAGTGTTTTAAAACAGTTGTACTCTTAGAATCGCTTTAAATTGAGGAGAGTTTTCATCCGGATTTCTGATGTGAAAAATTGGATAAATCAACACTGGAAAAAAAAAGGGTCATTCTCTTAAACGAAATCTGTCTAATAAGCGGAGGAGAATGTTTAGGTCTGATGTTGATAATACGAAGGAGAAGGCGGTTCTTATAATTTATTAACCGACTTTCCAAATTGAAAAGTACTGCGAGCATTCCATGGAAAGAGTTCTTTGATTTGATATGCTAAAGTAAAAACCTTTTCACAAATTGGATTCCTTTGTATGATCGAGGAAACCACGTCCCAATTGGGATACAGACTACCCATGAATCAAAACAAACCCTAACCAAGCAGATTAAATAAGAGCGATATCGATTTTCGTATTTAATGAAAAAAACATTAATGAACATAGTGTTTTATTAACAAAATGGAAGACATAAGTAGATAAATCTTCCTTTATCGACTTTACAAAATTGGCCAACTGAAGCCTAATTATAATAACATAATTAAGATAAAAGGATCACTTACCTGATCGGTGAATAAGAAGAACCAAGATTATGTTACTATCCAAAATTATTATACTCACATGTTACAAATGCCCAAACCAAACGGGAGTATGAATCCCCGATCCACTTGCCCACCAAAATTATTAGCTATAACCCTACTCGACCCGTAGAAAAATTGAAAAATAAAATATGAATTACATAATCTCTTAAAAACTGCAACATCCACATATCCCAGCCAGGCCCAATATTGCTAAATATTGGAAATTGACATTAAAAGTGTTTAGGTTAAAATTACATAAAGGGAATATGAAATCTCACCCCAAGATATTATCGCCTTGAACCCCGGATGCAGCTTAAAGTCAATAAACTTTGTGTCTGTCTTAGCTGAGTTTCCTCACTTCACCACTTCAGTTTATGTGAGTTAAATCTCACCCAATGATCGGTAATCAAATCTCACTTGCTGATGAAGCTTCTTTTATTGCCATTCAATTTTTGGTTTTTCTTTTTATGTACAATACGCTTTTGCTCTTTCTCAAATGATGATTGTCTCTGAGAAAAAAGTCAAATTGTCCTTACTTTGTTATATAGTCACATTTAAGTGATCAATATCATACAACATTCTCACATTCTCGTTAGTTTGAAAAAATTCACAAAACTCAGAACTTAAATGGAATAAAATTTCCCAAAACTAATTGGGTTTTCAAAGTTTCTGATACACTATAAAGATTGTACAGACCCTACATAGACTCCTGTACACTGTGAACTTGAGTTGTAATTTGATACAATACATACATACATATGTTTACATTTTAGACCTCCCCACAAATTTCTCATGCACCATGAACACAATGCAACGTTAGTGATTATCAGTGACACCAGTTGTTAGATGTGCACTAATAAAAATCACCTTCAACATTTACAATCGAGAAAAAACCTTTAGATGAAACGATTATGACTTAAGTCGGAAAAAGTGATGACTTTGTAAATAGGATTACAAAGGAGAAACAAAAACCCGTCATTATCACTTTTAGAGCCAAATGAGATGCAAAACTATGTGAGATTCCATCAAGTTCACGTTCCCAAATATGCAGAGGTTTCAGTCAATTGAACCATCTATTAAGTAATCTATGCATTTGGATCAAACCTCTCATATGTTGCATAACTTGCACTCCTTGTGCTAGATACACCAGGAAATGTTTTTGACACGGTTCAACTCTGACTGCCAATTTTCTCTTAGGCATGATAACTTCTGCTTTTGAACCATAGGGCGCAAAGGTCCTGAAATTCCTCAACCTTCAAAGACCCCAAAATTTAACCCCATCGTCAAAGGTCCTGAAATTCCGTCAAACTTTAACCTCATTGTCAAAGGCCTGAAATTCCGTTAGTTACACCGTGTCTTCCTGCCATCAAACAAAGCACTTGCAGATTATTTTCTCTCTCTCACCCTCTGAACATATTTGGGGGCGTCTTGCAATCTCATTAGCATGTAATCCATCTGTGAGTTTTGGTTGTGCAGATAACCGGAAGAAACTGGCCATGGAATATGGCTGCTTCTCAAACTTTCAAGAAAAGTCTACTTTTAAAATTCAAGAAAAGTCTACTTTTAAAACGAACAATATACTTGTACTCACTTCTACGACTAAAAGCGACGAACAAACCACTAAGACTTACAGGGGAAATTCGTTTTAAGAGCAGCGACAATCAAATAGTTGTTGCACAAACCTAGTCAAATCAAATACATCTGTAAGCTCCATCGGTAACTACATTATTAAAACTTTGTTAATAAATAATTTTTACTTCTGGAAATTTTATTCAGTTGGATGCTACTGACACACGCACAACAATAAACATATCAGAATATTTGCTAAGTTCATCTTTATTGGGATGAACTGCAAGAGTATATATATACATGGGCAGAATATTAACAATAAACTGCCAAGTAATAATACATAGGGTTATTTACTCTATCATTGAAATGGAAAATGAAGGCTTGATTGTGGAAATTAAGCTAAGAAATTGAAGCCTGGTTCACCAATTTAGGAACCAATTTCGGATTTTTTTGTTTTCTGCTTCCAAGTGCAGAGACAACCATGATAGTGCTTATAACAACAAAAGTATATGTGTGGAGAGAGTAGTAAGAAAAGAATCTTTAGTTGATGCTCCTAAATAATTCCCAGGTTTCATGCTTCAACAGTTGATAAGGAAGCATCAATGGATGAGTAATATTACCTTGTTGTTGTTCAATGCGAGTGGACAATCACATCATTAACTAACATAGACCTTTGGTGAAATAATTAATGACGCATCACCAAATTCCCACTACACATTTGCATACAGATAATCATCGCAAACTGCTTGCAACTCTTTCAGCAACTTAAGCATAACCACAGTTCCATATAAAGTTAAACCACCAACCATGCACTTTTCCAGACCCTTGGCTCCGTGATCACAGCTCGCTAACCATTGGCAACAGACCTAATACAGAAATTGAGAAGCCACAGAAACCATCAATCATGAAATTTAGTACCCAAAGAATTTTCACTGACCAGTGTCAACGCGTCCCTTTTGTAGATCCTTTTTTTGAAAGAATTGAGACACCAATGGAGGAAAGTGATACACCTGTAAGGAAAAACCGAAAGGAACTGAGTGATGTCATTAGTGATACATCAAAAGAACCATCTGAAGTTTTGCAAAGGTTAACATAGAACACTAAAAAGAAAGTGCTTTAGAACACTAAAGAAAGCGATCCTGGTCAGGGAAGGCTAAGACGGCGCCTCGCATATGGGTAGCGAGAGGGCGCTTATGCCTCGACGTGTTTTAAAAAAGTTAATAGCATCAACATTTAAGAAACGTCTCCATAGTAAAATTCATAATATTTACAGGTGATTGTTTACCGTGCCCATCGTAACCATGGTATTTATTCCTTATGTTGCCTCTGCAAATGCGCAATTAAAGCGAGGTCAAAAAATTCACTCAATAGTTCCTAGTTCTTTATAATAATAATTACAATAATTAAATGGTCACCCTCAATAACGCGGCCGCTGAATAGAAACTTAAACTGAAAGCCCAGACAAAATGAGCACCTAGGAAAAAAAGACCATATACAGATAATGAAGAACCATAAGACTGAATTACCTGGGATGCATGTGCCCATAAAAAGTCACGGAGTCAGGACTGCTACTTTCTTACTCATACTGGATATCCAGGGAGGGGAATCAGGCCTTGAATATTTATTGTCAAGGCCAGTGGGAAAAAAATACCATATGATTTTTCTTCTTTTTTTTAATAAAACACCATATGCTTCAAAGGGCTTTTTTAATAAAATACCATATGCTTCAAAGGGCTAGAATTGCCAAGTTTACCCATTTAATTTACCTATGTGACTATATGACAATAATATATATCTACCTAAGCTGCTAAGAGAAGCATAAAAGAGTACTATTTACAGATCATTATAAAAAAGGATGGAATTGTACTATTTACTTATAAAAAAAGGAGAATTATCGGTTCAATCTTTGCTAATGCTAGAATTGTTGGCGTTACTTTGTTACACGCTTTTAAAAGTACGCCTACATCATCCTGCATATTGCGATCTAATATTGGAAGGCATGTAAGGTTTTCGTCCAACTCAAGTAAATGAACCATTTTTGGGAGTCCCACAACTACATGGTGGAGAACCGTTAAGATAGCAAATTACATATCCTAGTTAATAATAGAGGGAGGGATTTAATATAACGAACTTGAGTACAAATGATTTATTATAACCATAAAAGGATATCAAACAGAAAACTAACCTTGTAACAATATCATGAGACACCATCCCCTTTGACAAAGAAGAGGGTAGCGCTCTTAAAAGTCAATTAAACTCCATGTAAGGGGCCTCGTAGCCAAGATAACATTTTATCAACAAATATTTTCCCATCGTTAGACACATCCATTTGTAGTGACACATCCCTTTGTTGTAGGTCCTTAAAGTGAATCCGAATTACTTGACCTATAAATGAGTTAAAACACATATGAACTACGACTGACATGTACACTACAATTATTATTGAGGCATTTAAAAAATCTTCAGGCATATGAATTTCCTTTTAGCTGCCTTTGTAATCAGCACTTCAGCCCCAAGTTTCAAGTCACCTAATTATTACTTATTACTTATCAGAGGAAGAAAAAATAAACTATTGTTTTCAAATTGGAATAAAGCCGGCTCAAGAAGGACCTCTATAAAACTTATATGTCCATGATTGCAAATTACAATGGCTGTAATTAAGGATGATGAACTCGCTCCAGAGAAATATAGTTCAACGCCATGTTGCCATGACCTGCATAACTAATACCAACATTACCATTAGCTCGTATAGTTATAAACGTATGGTGACGCACAACTTCCATACCTTAATCTAAGAGCATGGTGAGAGGGTGGTCATCAAGATTTTGTCATCTTTTGAGCTCTGGGACTTAGATTGGTGAGAAAACAACCAGAACCTCTAGCAAATTCATCAGTATGCATGACGGATACCTGACTATAGACTTTAAGGTAGCCGGCAAGGGATAACAGATTTAGGTATTGTCCATAAGCATTACGCCATTGCTCTTCCCAAATAAAGCCCGTAACTACTTTCATCCTACTGGATGATGTATCCATAGCATCTTGATACTTGTCATAAGTACAACACACAGTAGCAAACACGGGATTGTATTACTTTGACAAACTTATTCAAATAAAAAACTGTAAGAACGTAATGATTGAAATACCGCGCCTCTCTATCCATCCGTAAGAAAAAGTGGAGAAGCTAATGTCCTTCTTGAAGATGCAAGCCAGTGTTCCTTTATCCAGATGCCAATCCTCGCTCTATAAATAATAAACAGTTTAAAGAAAGTGATAACTAAAATGAGCATCGCGACATTAGTAAGAGTTTACCTAATTTTCGTGTTCCTTGCTAGATGATAATGATGATGGAGACAATGATGAAGATAATAATGTTACATTTCCTCACAAATTGGCATGTGCTAAATCTGTACCCATAACTAACTACCTGCATTGCTTCATATGCACACGATTCCCACATAGTTTTGCCCGATTCTATTAACCTTTATTAGAAGTTGAAAAATGGACACATACCTCCTAAATTGCTTTTCCCTCCTAACTACCTCCTAAATTGATTTTCCCTTGTCATCAGATGTCTGCTAGTTTCAATGGTCCACAATTTAAAAGGTAGTATGAGAAAAGAAAGGCAGTATGAGAAAAGAATTAGGCTATACCATTGCACAGAAATGATTAACTAAAAATGGAGAAGGTTGATAATAAAGAATTGAAAATATTAGACTATTCAAGAAAAAACAACCTTTCTGTCATCTATAAGGGTGTCAAGGAAACAATGTTGGATGCATATTTGAGAAACAAAAGCTAATACAGAAGCTAATTAACTGTTTTCTGGAGGCATCGCACCATTCACCATGTACCCAATTTCTCCTCCATCTAACTAATGTAGTTCAAATCTTCTCTGGCACCTGAAAGATACGATGACATAAAATGTTACATCATGAATGACTTTTTCCTTTTTGAATGAATGAGGCTTAACTGGACGGAGTATTCAGAAGGGAAAGAATCTTGGATCCACAACTTCATTAATGCACACGCAATGATAATATACCGATGAAGAGGAGCAGTAAATAGGGTAATACCGACGCAGAGGAGCAGTCAATATGGTAATTAGCTCCAATGACTCCAAAATAATGCTTTTAGAAGTTCCATTGTTCTTGACAGAAAGAAACCCAAAAAGTACATTAACCCCGCTTCTTTTGAACCACATTAACACCAGAAAAAAAAAATTACAAAATCCAAGACATGACCTTCGGAGTTTCACCTGGTTTACTTTGCTTTGTTAACTGCCAACCTATAAACACAACAAAAGCAAATTATAAAAACCAAGTCTGAGAATAGTTCAAGTAAATTATGAACCAAGTCTGATAATAGTTCAAACATATTAGTTAAGACACAAAGAAAATAGCTTGTTGACAGTATTAGAAGTCATTCATTTAGCTCTTCTGATCTCAATGGAGGGAGGTGAATTACCTATGACAGCTCCTTGCTCATGCACCATCACAGCAAGATCTTTGAAAAATCTGAACTTCACTAATTGGTTCTGCATCTCTTGGGTTCTCCTTGTTTTCTTTCTTCAATGATATTGCATTACTGAAAACATCTCATTGTCCAACCCACTTAAACATAGATTATGTTTGAATTTCAGCCTTCAACCGTTGGAAACATGAACTGTAATTAACCAAAACCACACGAAAATGTGTGATTGGTACTATTCGATTACCAATCCACTAACCAAACATAGATAGGCACGTCTTGGATTT
The DNA here is from genome assembly GCF_003573695.1 of Papaver somniferum. Classification (NCBI taxonomy): domain Eukaryota; kingdom Viridiplantae; phylum Streptophyta; class Magnoliopsida; order Ranunculales; family Papaveraceae; genus Papaver; species Papaver somniferum. The sequence continues at coordinate 27,412,329 of NC_039364.1, forward strand.
GACCAATTTTGGTTTAAAACTGCAACACCAATTAACAATAAGCATAGATGTAGCAGTAGAGACGTTGATCAATTCGTACAATTTGTAGTTCAGTAGAAAACCACCTTCAGTAGATTAGTTCAAAACCATCTTTTGTCATTGGAATTTGTAATTCCCCTGATTCATTCAGTAGAGCTCCCAGAAGAGAAATAGGCAACACCTGGGTGAAAACATAGTTCGAGAATTCAGTTATTTCTAGATTCCATTGAACAAAAATGAATTCTAGAGAAAACAAATAAGAAAACTTGAAACAAACATGGATAGGAGATGATGAGTTTACCTGTGACTTTACTTGCGCTCTATTTATACACAGTGAGAAGCAACTAATCTCCATGAGAAATAAAAACATTCAAATCAAAAGAATCGGCAAAGTTAAATACTCAGAAGAAACATGAAAAAAAAAAGAGAATATGATTAGTTGATTACGGCACAGAATAAAAATATCACTTTTATATGAAATTCATAGTACATTCCACCAGGTGTCCGAAATTCTTAAAAAGGATAGTAAAACATAAAAAGAATTAAAAAAAAAAATCGACCATTGAAGGTGTTTGCATCTAACAGTTTGAACAGATTAGGGTTCTGCTCATCTCATAGGACAACCATCATAATCAAGCTGCAAACAAACACACAAAACCAAGATTAGGGTTCTGCTCATCTCATAGGGCAGCCATTAAAAATCATAAATATATAATTCCATCATAGAAAATTTGACATAAGATCTTAAAATCGATACTTAAAAAGAATATATATTTAATAGCAATCTCGAAGAAAATACTAAATTTAACACGAACCTTAGAACACAATTCCATACTTCAAACGAAAATCCATATTTAAACAGGAAAATTATACTTTTGTCGCCTAAATTAAGAGTCCAAGATTTGTTTCTAGAGCACCTACGTTTATTTAGGAGTTTTAGATATATTTAGCCTAATCTGGGATGCAATTATATTCTTGCCGAATAAATATAGCAGAGCGATTATAGTCTTTCCAAAAATATATCAAAACTAACTTAAAAAACATATTTCGAAATACAAATTCCGGTTTAAAAATCTATTTTTAGCCGTTGTCGTGCCACAAATCCGATGGTCTCGATTTTATTTGAAAGATGTAAACACCGTGTAAGAATTTGAACAAAATAACAACCAATCAGGATCAAGGATTTTGTCGGACACCCCACACAAAAAGAGGGTGAACGTTATCGCTCAATTTAGAGCATAAGATTAGTCAATTTAATTTAACATAAATGGCCACGAAATGTAAAGGGGCCAATTTGCTTTTCAGTCGATTACGAGCGTGGGTTTTATTCACCAGCCAATGAAAAGGAAGGTAAACGTAACTCTCAACGTGGTGTAAGAGATGTGATTGGGTGTTTAGGTTATTGATTGATTAATTACCCGTTTTTATCATCTAGCGATCGGTCTCAAATAAAACCCATAGGCATCAAATTAGCCGGGACATAATAAGCAAAATTTCATATCAAATCAAAATTGTAAGCAAATCCGTGTCAGTAGTTTGTTCTTTTTTCTTTTCTTTTCTTTTTGGACAAAATTCATGTTAATCAGTGGGACTACGATTTTTCCACTCCCCAGTCCCTGCATCCCATAAGTCCATGGATCAGCCTTTTGAGCTGCCCTATTATTCATAGTCCACTGAGTCACTGACTCGGCAGTATAGGAGTTGGCCTTATCAGGCCTACCTATTTCTCGTTCAACCACGTGGTACTAACCCATTTGCCGAATTATAATAGCCAAATAAAAACTACCATCTCCCATTTGTTCATTTTTTCCGCTCACAAAAACAACACCAGCAGCATTTCTCATTTGCCGTCTTTTCACTATGCAGAAATTACTTCACTGATCTTTCCTAATCACTGTTTTGTGGCGACAAATGTCTTTCACCACCACCACCAGCTCAACCAAACTTCTCCTTCTCACACATGTCAGTGGTGGTTATAGTATTTGTACTACCAGAGGAGTTTCATATGTTTGCCCTAAAAAATCACTGAAATTGTCAGGTTCTACCAGCAATTCTTCTACTCTTTGGCATTATCATAATAAACAACAAGCATTTTCTTTAGAAGAAGAGCTTCATTACCATCACTCCAACTTTAGACCATTCAGGTAACTTCTTAATTCTTTTTTTTTCCTTAAATTGGTTACCAAATGTATCATACTAAAATTTTGTAGAACAGCAATTCGCTCACTATATATGGCTTAGCTAGAATGCCATGTGCCTGTTGAATCCATAGGGCAGCATCGTGAATGATAACTCATTTATTTTCCAGTTTCTTTTGAAAGAAACCATCTGCCACAAATTTAACTTTGTACCATCTTATTGTGGGAATATTGATCATGCTTAAAAAATTGGTTGGAATGTTACCTGTATGTTACTTTATACATCATTTGTATTTGTATGCAAAGCCTCGTCTCGTGATTACTTGCTTGTGTATGCTTCTGCATAATTTCATGTTTTTGATGGGATGCGTGACATTGTAGTATTGTTTTTTCTATTATTTTGCAAAGTTCTGTAGCATAAAGATAAAGATGTGATCTGTCTCAGTTTATGGGAGCAGGGTTAAATGCTCTCAATCTCATGATGTGGGAAATGTGGATGTTTCGTCTTCTGGTGAAACCCCAAATCAAGGTGATAGACCCAGTGATAAGTCACTTGCTGATTTAGAAAACGAAACAGGTAGTTCGAGAAGTTCATTGTTGGCAAAATTAGCAATTGCACTTGGAGTGGCTGCAACAGTCACATTAATATTGGTTGGACTCAAATGGCCTATGCAAGGATCTCCTCTTGGAGTTCCAACTGGATTTGATGCTTCATCAGCTTCAGCTCCATCTGTTCCACTTGCTGGTTTCACTTTCAAAGTTTTTGGGTACCAATTTACTCTTCCACAATATGCCCCAGGGTATGTACCTAATACCCTCCACTCATATGTAGCCTGCTTCACATGTTCTTTGTTTTCTGTTTCCATCCAAATCGTCTATGCTAAATTATATTCATATCCCTTGTCAAATTATTTCATGTTACTTGTAACACATCATGCTTCTCTTCTGTATTTGGAGCCTGTGTTGCCTTGTTTCCCTCACCGGGATTCTATGCTTTCAGTCCTATATCTTAAGTGAAGTTTTAACTCTTTATTTGTTTCATCAGCAAACACAGCTTGGTTCTATTATCAGATTTCAAAAAATCCTTTCATATGATTTAGTAAAATAACATCAAATATACAGTATCCGCTTTGGGTTCTATCAATCAGCACATTCCAAAATATCTCCAATCACCTAATAAATTAATGCTTAATATCGAAGTATATGCTCTCTGTACTTATCTTTTGATGATATAGTCCAAGTCATTTTGTCGTAATTTTGGGTTTACTTAGTCCGTTGAGCCATCTGAAAGATTAAGTTTTTCCTGTGGCCATCCGTTTTATGCCGACTTTTCATCTTTCTGTTCATTTTCTTACTTTGAAAGAAGCTGATGCCCCTTGGCTTTTCATTTGAATTATTTATGACCAGGAATTTGAAACTTTCCGCGAAACATAAATTTGCAGATGGGTCTATTTTTGGTTGCTCATGGCTGCTGGTTTTGGACTTTTCGTTAGTGAAGAGGCTCTAAATATTTGGGTCTGTCCTTTGTACTCATACTCCTGTTTCACAAAATCTAGTAGCATTACCATTCTTTATCTCTATATTTGTTTTTAAGTTGCTCATCCAAACACGGAATTCTCTTTTTAATGTTCCTTGCCAATCTGTGTCAGTACTAAGTGCTGTCTTGCAAGAATTGAATACTGCATGAGCCATCTTTCTGTTTATAATGTAGGTCGGCATATCCTTAGCCAGGGTTCTAACTATTGATGGTACATGGAAATCCTTCGCCGAATCATTTTCAAGGAATTCCCCATATATAATATCCACAGTTCTGTGGGTTTATTGGTATTCTTGTGCTTCACTTTGTTATCTTGTTTAAGCCCAATTTATTTGCATAATAATTATATTTATGAATTAAAAAGATAAATGGACCATCTCTCTGCCATCGTGTGGCCTTAGATAGTGAGCTCACATATTTTTACAGAGTTTTGAAGCAAGTTTGCACTAATATCATTGCTGCTCTCTTTTCTGATGTTCCATTGGACAACATAAACATCCAGGGGAGTTTGTATTAGTGATATGGTGCCATTTTACATTGGGAGGCTCTTCCGACAGTCAGGGGCATCTGATGATGTTTGTTCTAAGGTTTGTTTCTACGTTTCTCTTCTGTTGATTCACTTAGCATTGGCAATTTGGGTTCTTTTTTCCCACTTTTAAAATTTGAAAAGAAAGTTATGCATTGTATGTTTAGAAAGGCTTCTCTGTTACATGATTTTGTTTCCAAGTGTTCTGTTGAATATTTTTTATTCTGGATGGCAATTGTAGCTAGGGATTGGTAAAGAAAAAGCTGCAAGCGTTACTCAAGCTGTGCAACGATATGGAAATCTCATTGGTTTTGGTGAGTTTATGTTATGAGTTGGGCTTCACTTTTATGTACATAGTATGCCACATTTCTTCCGTAGTGGTGTAGGCAATCGTCCCCTCATGGTTTGACCTAAAACAACCTCCTATGAGAAGGAGCTGAATATTTGCTGTAGTATTAAGTTTCTCACATTCATCACCACATTGAATGAAACAAATAAACCAATAACAGACACAAGTATGGAATATGGTACTTGGGGTAGTTGATCTCAAATCTAGGCTTGTTTTTACCTTCTCGTACTGTTAAAAATGGTGCTTCAGCTTTAATGGCATGAATGCACTCATACATCTATTAGAACTGTCTACCTATCTGATGAGTCTCATGTATTTCTGTTTTGTTCTTCCGTAAGTTGGGAAGGTATACCAAGCTACAGGCTTCGTTGTAATAAAGGGAATAGCTGTGAACCTATGCACTGCTCCTTATATAATTCTTTTTTTTTTTTGCCTCTGGAATATTATATTAATACTTGTGGTCATGATTTCTACCTTCTAATTTGTCACTGCAGTTGAACGATTTTCCGTTGGAGTGAGAAACCCAACATCCTTTCTTGCAGGCTCACTGGTGTGTGATATTCTTTTGCTGTAATTACTTCTTTATACTGTTCGTATAGCTAGCAAATCATTCTAATTAATCGTAATTTCAACAAATCATATTCTGTAAATACAGGGGATATCTGCTGAGTGCTTCTTCGCTGGCGTTTGTTGTGGTGGTTTGTTTACACTCCCAATTCAGGTGCTTTTGTTTTTGTAATCCCCTGAACAGTAATTAGGATTTTGTATTTTCATCCATACAGCACCGCAGTGACACTTAGTTATTCATTTATTGTCAGCTTTTAGGCCCTCAGGCCACAACTCCTTTGGTGTCTACTATATTTTCTGTTAGAGGAAAATATGTCATCTGGGATCAGTACCTTGACTTAGTTATTCTGGTGTGAAATACTGTAATGCTCCATGTAGTCAGTTTTTTACACTGGTTTGACTGGCATTTTGATGCATCTTACTGCTTTCCCAGATATAGACATATATCTTACATATAGCACTATGGTTATCCTTGACTTAGTTAAGGAGTAAGGATCCTGTGAAGTATCAGCTGAAAGTGCATAGGCCTCGAAACAAAACTTTGTTACTGAAACTATAAACCAACCTTGCAGCACCATGTTTACCCACTCAAATGACTACAACCTTAAGTTATTAGCAACCATGTTTAACCATCTTATTACTTAGTAGTCTAGATAATAAGATGGCGAAGAATGCTGTGCATGGCGCGGGAATCCCATTCCATTTTTTTCCTAAGTTTAAGGTTGAGCTCGAGCATGATTGCTTGTTGGTCAACGCAGACTAAGTCGAATTTTAGAATCATGCATCTGGACACTGAATAACCCAGTCCAGTTAGCCAATAAGATTACATGATTGTACATGTTGGATTCTGCATATGCTTAAAGGATTATTTTGATTTCTAGAGCTCTAGTTCTATTTTTATGTAACGCAATATGTATGGTGTGAGTAATCAATTTGTGAAGATTTATGTCTATCTTGCATTTCAAAGGAGTGTACCGTTAAATGTTAAAGTTGCAGTTCTTTTATTTTAATTTTGAACTGCTACATCCTTCTGCCTGTGATGTAGTAATCCTGATGCACCATTAGTCAAATGATTTAACATATGGCAAGGGACTTCCAAAATTGGATAATGCCACCAGAAGTCCAAAGTTGATAGATCTTGAACAGTGCAGCATCTTTAGGGAAAAGAGTAAATGAATAAAGTGGCAAAAACGTATAAACTAATACTCTGAAATTTTCCCATATTCCACCTCACAGAAAGTCATTTATTTTCTTCTTAATTTTAATTGAATGATTGTGTTACTAATTAAACTGCAAGTTTCTTTGTTCTTGTACTCAGTTGGGAATTGGATTCTTGCTAAGAGAGAACCCTGTGGTGGCCCTTGCTAGTGTTGCAACAGTTGTGGTATGCTTCCATTTCTTTTATCTCTTTATTGTCAATTGCTGCATCCGTTGCACAAATTTGCTAGCCAAGTACATGTATCCCATGTTGACTTGCTAGGATTGTATCACATATCACTGACCAATAGAGAAATCTGATTTTTATACAATGCGAAAGTAGATGATTTAGACTTCGGTCATATCTAGACAGTCCAATGTACTACAATAAATAAAGAGAATAAGCTTGTTAAAATGATCCAAGTCCAGTCATTTTTCGTTTTTGCTATCATCCTGATTTGCATAATAACACAGGGGATATGGAGTTTGTTTCCATACGCAATGGCAGCTTTGACAGCATTGTTCCTTTTTCTTCGTCCGCGCCACTCTGATTAGTGCTATTAGGGGATCAGTGATATATATGTATCTGCAGGGACGGAGCTATGTGCATCTTAGGGGTGGCCCCCGCCCCCCTATTTTTTGTTAATTCAGTATAGACTCCTTGATGTTTTTATTATTTTGAAGAATAATCCTTTAATAAGCCCCCCTAAATCATGTGTATTGTATGTTAGCCCCCCTTGGAAAAAAATTCTAGCTCCGTCCCTGTGTATTTGGCATCAATTGTGTATGTAAATTACAATTACAGTATAATATTATTAATAGAAGGGCTAATACCAAATTGGTTAACCAATGTCTTCAATGATGTAATAGGGAACTGAAATTTCTCGTTAACTTTTACGTCAATTTTTCTACGACGGAATCTCCCGGACGCAACAGTTAAATGGAAATATTTGCGTGAAGGCTCAAACTGAAATGGAACGGTGATTTCTTTTTTTTTTTTTTTTTGACGGGAGTGAGAACTCCAAAAATGAATGTATTGCAGCTCCTCCAGACATAGATATTTGAGCCGGTAGTAGTTCAGCTAAGAAATAAAAACCAAAGTCCGGGCGCATATTTAGGCCACCACATCAAAAGTGAGAAACCACCACCCATTTATTGGAAGTACTTTTCTTTAGATTAATCTTGAGTCAAAAAAAATATACCCCTCCGGAAAAGAGGTATTATCATTTTAACGAGTCAAATAAAAATTCAACTTAATTAGGATCAAAACATTTTACTACTTTAAGAAATTTATTACCCATTTAACAAAGTTGTACTGCCTAATTTGTGAATGTTTCACTTCCAAACCAAAAATTAATAAGGAAAGCAAGTGATGTTGCCTGATTTATGCATGATTTCCTCTTCATTGCTCTTCGTGTATCACTATTAATAGACATTGCCTATGTATATTTTTTCAAAACCAAACTAGGGTATTATCGAAGAGAAAAAATAAATTAAAGAGATGGGATCAAAATATGTTCTTTTCATCTTGATTTTTGTTTTGCTCTCACCACCTCTAATATCTCCACCAAAAAAAAAAAAAAAAAAAACCTCTAATATCAGCCCGAACTTACAAGGAAACTAGTGTAAGTATTGACAAACTTTTTTTCTTACCGATAAATTAGAATGTAGACGAACTTTGTTTTCTTTATTAAAACTCTAAACTCCATATTTAACTCTGTATTAACACTTGATGGTTTTGGTGTTGTAGTTTCAATTACAGAAAAATGTTGATACGGCCACCACCACCACCATGTTATTGACAAGTGAAGAAATTAAAAAAGGATCTTAAAAAGCCTCCAAGACCACCTGTGGGAACCGGACGACAAGATCCTCAATATAATAAATGAACTGGACCAAAAGGACCTATTCATCCACTGGAATCTTGATTTGGTACTGGATCTTTTCAGCAAGACAATCATATTTCCAAAATTTGACATAATTTTTAGCTTATTTAGTACTGTTGTTAAATTTTTATGTATATTTGAAACTATTAGTTATATCTGTTTATTGCTCTTTTTATATGAAATTATGAATGGAGCCCATTATTAGATCACTCTCTAGTTTTTATTTTACTTTTCCCAAAAAGATGACTAAGCCTCAAACATTTGGTTGATAATCATAATTCTTAGTTAGTAAATCCGGGATCATTGGCTGTTACAAGGTTGATACAATTTCTAATTTTTGACATTATTTATTTATTATTACATAAATATTCTTTTAACAAAGTGCTTGTCCGCGGTATTTATGTTGAAAATTAGTTGTGATATATAATTTATAATATTAAAATTATAGATTTTAGTGTTAAACAGAGTGTCAATTCTCAATAAAAAAATTTCTCTCAGTAAAAATTTCATTTCATTCGCTAAAAAAATTAGTTCTTTTTATTATTATTTTTTGGGATGTCAAACAGTGTGTCAATTTTATTATGTCAATGAATCTACGTCTCTACCCCAAAGTATAAAGATTATATACGGTCCGCGAGTTATAACACCAAAGGTGTCACTATCCATATACAAAAACTCCAACAAAACAAATTGTTCACAAAAACCCCATTTAATATAAACTGTCTATATTACCCTTCTAGTTTAAATCACCCAAACAAAAACAAAAATCAACCACACTTTAATTCTTATTATATTGTCACCCCCAACAAGAAATAAACAACCACCAATAAGCACCGCCGCCACCGATAACCACCGCCACCACTTCCGACCACCGCCGCCACCGACCACCACCTCCGCCGCCGCCACTGACCACCGCCGCCGACCACCACCGTCGCCGCCACCGACCACCACCACCACCACCACCGCCACCACCACCACCGCCACCACCGCCGCCACCGACCACCACCGCTCCGCCGCCACCGATACTGCGCAATTGCACCACCACTGCCAGCCACCCTACCATCCAGCACCACCATTGTCGACCACCACCGCCACCACCTCCGAGCACCACCACCACCACCGATACTACGTAATTGCACCACCAATACCAGCCACCCTACCATCCAACACCACCAATGTCGACCACCGCCGACCAAAACCAGCACCACGACCGCCCACCACCACCACCTCCCAAAAATACGATGAAATCGATTTTGGTTTCATCATAAATACGATGAAACCGATTTTGGTTTCATCTTGGTTTCGTGAGAAATCACCTGCAAGAATTTTTTTAAGAGGTATCATACATCTTCATGGATAGAAATACATTGTTGAAATACGATGAAACCGATTTTGGTTTCATCATAAATAAGATGAAACCATAATTGGTTTCTGCGCTTCAACAGCAATACCACCAGTTATGTCTCAAGACCCATTACTCAGCTTCACCTGGTATATCTTTACATCTAGGTTTACAGGAAATTCCTCATTGTATTGCAGCACTTCATTGCACCTGCAACTACAGGTTCACTTCAATCTCATCCTTGGCTTCACTGCAAACACACAAGTTCCACTCATTACAGCTTCAGTTAACTCAACTGACTGAAACCATTACTCCATAGTTGTAGCTTCTGCAACAGTCACCAACTCCAGTTCTATTGCAACTGCAGCCAGTGATAGATGCATTTATGTGTCTATTTTCATCTCTTTTGTGTATTTTGTTAGTACCCATTTTTGCTTATTGTGGTGTTTTTATGTTTGTTTAGGTGTTTTTGGAGAAATACCCCTTGTGTAGAAAGAGTTGCTCAATAAGTAATGTTTTACACCCCGGAGAAATGCACTGAAAGGCACCCCAGAAATGCACCGGAAACGTCCCAGAAAATTATCATTTCCACCCCAAAATTACTATTTCCACCCAAATTACTATTCGCACCCCAGCACTCTGGATAAGGGGCACCTTCTTCCCAAATTCAAATAAACTTTTTGGCGGGAAAATTGGTTCATCAACTGGCAGAATTTCAATCGACAAAATGAAGGTGTTGTGGTGCGATTAAATGGCTCAAACTTGGTAGGAAGATGTGATATAGGTTAAGGAACACGTTTTGGGCTTTTGGTTCGATCAAATTTGGTCATAATTAGCTGGAAAATTCACGGAAGCAAAACAGGGAAACACGGGTTGGACACGGGATTGGAGAAGATTTGAGCGTGTTCTTCTCATGCATGAGGGCTCTAGAAACGTTTTGGGTCGTGTTTAAGCACTTCTAGAGTGACCAGGATGGAAATCTATGCGTACCAGAGCAAGAATGGAAAGAAAATATTCCCAAGAATATTTTTCTTTACTGCCGAGTTAAAGAGAATTATATGGAGTAATTGAGGGAGATTCAACGAGCTGTAGGTGTATAAATATGTTCCCTGGGAGTACTAGAGAGGCTGTCGAGAGTTGGGAGGAGAGAAGGAACGCTGCAGATCGAGAACCATGATTTCTCTCTGCTGCTGCTGCTGCCATTGATGAAGATGAAGAACACGAAGAACGGACTCGCAGAAGCAGTCGTTTATCAACAGTGTCTAAGACGCACAAGCGTGGGTCGTAGTTCTTCGTACAACAACAGTTATCATTTATCGTTCTTTTTGTAACAGCTGAACAGCGCCTTTGCAACAGTTATTTCTGTTGCGATTTTTCTGTTCAATTGTTTTACTCATTTTTATCATTTGTAAACAACTTTTTGAGCAATAAATAATTATTTTGAGAGCATTTTTACTATGATGAGCTAAAACCCAACACTGGGACGACGGAGGAGGCCAAACTTCATACTTGGGGTAATTTCATTTAATTCTTTTTTATGACTTTTGCATTAATTTAAAATTGAAATATGATTTGAATTAATTGGTTGTTATTTAATTTGATGATGTATGCTTGGCTTAAGTGTTTTGATACATCATGCTTAGGACTTACAATCAATGTTTTGAGAATCAATCTTGGCAAAAAAATTAGAGTCGATATATTTAATATATTTTTTGAGCTATTATTGATAAAAGAATTATTATTTGAACCTTAAGAAATGAAATTGGCGGAATCCTAGTCCCAGTACCTCTCGCCCATTGTGACAAATATTGTGTATATATTTTCATTTTTAAATCTTTACAAGTCCGAGCAACGAACTTTTACTACCACTTTCAATATACAACAAAATGGCGCCGCCGACGCAGACTTGTATATAGATTGATTTATTTTTTTTAGGTTTATTATTATTTATTTTTTTTAGAATTGTTTGTTCCTTTTTACGTTTCTTTTTGTCTTTATTTTGCAGGTTCAAAGTGAAAACTAAGGACTTGGAGAGGAAAAAGCTTAAAGCGAAAAGCAAAAAGAGAAGAAAAAAAGGACAATTTTAGGATTTAATTTTTAATTTTTGATTTTTTTTTTTAGAGTGTGTGAGGAAAACTGTAATTTTTTTTTATTTATTTTGGACTTTGGACTTTAAACAACTGGACTTTATTTTTTTTAACCCTACGGAAGGGTATTATTATTAAAAAAAAAAATTATTATATAAACTGTGTACAGGGAAGGACGACGATTACTATATCGTCTCGGCCCCTCGGGTTCGCACACGGCATAGGAGTCGTGGCCCGAGTCGACGACAACGGTTCATCGCCCGTCTGGTACGGGAGGTAAGTCCAATCGAAACACCCGTGAATCTCCTGCAAGCGGGTTACTGTCTGCCTTAAGGTGATAATTGTTTGAGGACGAACCGGACTGTCTTTATTTTCCTAGTAAAGGGCAAGGCCTGGCCTAAACAAGATAAGGGTTCGGATTTCATCACCGTTCCCTTCTTGCCCGCCTTAGGAAAACGAAACCTAACGCGAACCCAAGCTTAAAATTTGGAATAGAACGAGACCGATAGGGTAACGAGCTTAATAGGAAACTCGTTCGAAAAATATTGGTTGCTCTTTAAGCACACTCCAAAGTTCATGATGGTTTCTGTGAGTTGAATGCGTGACTGCGCCGCCTTGTGATAGCGGTGAGGCCTTGGGTATCAAAGCTCCAGTGAGCTTCCCTCGCCTCAATTCAACTTACTTTGACTCGGATTGATTCCAGAGGGGTTTGCTCAAATTGCAACGAATTCCCTTTCGAAAGATAGAAGCTGGTCTAGAAACAATCTAAGTGGAGCCATCATGCTTTTTGTTTGCTAGAAATATTTAGGTTTGCTTTGGTGGAGTCGAGTCGGCCTTGTTTGTGATTGTATAGAATCCCTCTGTAGTTTATATTTCTTCGGTGATGAATCCTTTTGAGGAGACGCCACCTGCGATGACGTTGCGAGAATATATGTCTAGAAATTCTCGTTATCAAGAGACGTCTTCGGAAATGACTCTTGGTGAATATATGCGTGGGCAGCGATATATGGATACTCCAACTTTTATTGAGGAATCACCTCTAACGATCTATGAGAAATATTATAAACATAGACCATGTAGTTTGGAACAAAGATTGAGAATTCTTGAGTTTCAAAAATTGTATCATGATGATGAGGATAGTGATGATGAAGAATCTGAAATATGTGGGAATAGTGATCAGGAATTTGTTACCCCAGTTGAGCCTTATAATGATTATATTATTTCTTGTTCAGATCCTAATAATTTTAAAAATTATTCACCTATTCAAAAGGACGAGGATTTGACTAGAGATACCCCCGTTTGCGAGAGTATGTATGTCCTGTTTACGAAACCGATGATGGTTTAGAGGAACCAGTTTATCTTGAGATCGAGTCAAACGATTTAGAAACAATAGTCTTAGATGAACTCGTAGGAGAGGATGAACCTGACTTAGAAAAATCAATTGCCGACCTAGAAATTAGGGAGGTTATGACCAGTCTATCTAGAGACGCCGAAAACTCTAAGTTTGGGGGTGAGTATCATTCTCCATGTGCTTTAACTCTTAGTAAGGTCCCTCACTTGGGACTTGACATCAATGCCTCAACCATCTTACAAGATTATCTTCATAATCGTTTTCCAGAACCTAATGATATCCAACAAGAGTCTCAAATGTTAGAAACCCATCCTCTGGTTGATGTGGTTAACCCAGGCAATAATACCAAGATTGATTTTGTTTTCCCACCAAATAGTTTTCTTCCAACTGTGGGAATTATATTCAAATGTGTCGAATATTAAGTTGTGAGACTAAACCTAATGCCTTAGGAAATTAGAATCGACACATTTGCTTAAGAATGACCACTATTCTCACTGTGGTCAATTTTGTAAGTCATATCTGATTGACTTAGAGGATCCGCAATTATTTAGGTTATTACTTTGTGATTCCAAGTTCTTATTTGAGTTTTTCCAGACTCTAGACCTAATAATTTGGATCCAACCTATGAAGAAACGCAGCCAATGAAAATATTCTATTTAGACCCTTTCATAGAACCTGAACCTGAACCACAATTAGCGATAGTTATCAGGAAACTAGTAAGGGCATGCTAGTGTTGTTCATTTCGTTGGTTCACTGCAGTTTCCTTTGTCAGCTCTTTTTGGTTTTAAAGACCCACAGTTATTCCGGCTACTTTTATACGGTTCGAGTTGACTAAACCTTTCCTAAGTCTGGCTGAAGACTTTAAACTTAGCACTTCTTGGGAGGTAACCCATATCTTGCGACATGGTAATATCCTTCCTTATCTCTTTTGCTTCAAGTGGTAACATTTCTCCTTGTTCATGCTTTTAGTTTCATCTTTAGAACATTGAGGACAATGTTAGATTTAAGTTTGGGGGTATGGGAGAAACTTTTTAGTTGCAATAAATAAACTCCAGAGCCTAGAAATTTATGCGTATTAAGGATAGCACTAACCAATCTAAGTGGATGGAAACATTTTTGTTTTAGGAGTTGAGGAACCAATCTGACTAGATGGAAACATCTATAGAGTCTATTCATAAAAGCACAGAGCTCAGGTGTTAGAAATAACATGATAGTTTCGCCATATCTTGTCGAGTCCTTTTCACTTTCTATTTTTAGTTTTCTTTTGTTTCAAGTGATTTGGTGGGGCACACGATTCAAGTTGTTACCTTTGCTAGGGTGAAATAGAGTGACTGAGTTACCTTTTCAAAAAAAAAAAAAAAAAAAAAGACCGGACCAGTTAGACCAATCGGAATAAGTATTAACACTTGGATAGCAATATGCGTGTGTTCTCCCTGTTTCCGTCGCCTAAGCAAGCGTGGAATGCAGGACCCGTGGGAACTATCGTGTAATCTGCTGACAAGAAGCATGCGCTTGGATCCAAAAGATCTATTCATGCCGTTAAGTTAAAAAAAAAAAAAAAAAAAAATGGTTATTGTTATGTGTAGTCAACTGCTGGTTCCCTTGTATTTGCCAGTTTGTTGATCTAGATTTAAGTTATTGACCACTGGTTCCCTTGTATATGCCAGTGTGTTAATATTAGTCAGACCGGTATCTCAGTCATTTAGGTTAGGTTCATCTTGGCAGAGGCCTTCAGACAGATATGGGAAACACCGTTCACTTTTCAACCATCTACATTTTTCTTTTTCCATCTTCTTAATCTTTCATGTGATTAGTCTGACTCCGATATGATGTCCATCGTGAAACTATCTTAGTAGAGCTCTGTCCTTATGGATTTAGTCTGCTTGAGTGCAAACTCGTGTACAGCAATTGGAATTTCGCATCAGGGTTCTTCCTCTTAGAGTCAATAATTGTATGCCAACCAAGGAGGTTCTTTAGTGCTTTCCAAGGTTCTGCGTAGATAGCTAGGGTCTGGAGTATTGGTTTTTGTGGGTACACCTCTGATAAACCCACCCGAGATTAACTCGGTCACTTTTCAAGAATAAATTTTGCTCGAGGACTAGCAAATAATAAGTTTGGGGGTATTTGATAGACGCATTTATGTGTCTATTTTCATCTCTTTTGTGTATTTTGTTAGTACCCATTTTTGCTTATTGTGGTGTTTTTATGTTTGTTTAGGTGTTTTTGGAGAAATACCCTTGTGTAGAAAGAGTTGCTCAATAAGTAATGTTTTACACCCCGGAGAAATGCACTGAAAGGCACCCCAGAAATGCACCGGAAACGTCCCAGAATCCCAGAAAAATTATCATTTCCACCCCAAAATTACTATTTCCACCCAAATTACTATTCGCACCCCAGCACTCTGGATAAGGGGCACCTTCTTCTCAAATTCAAATAAACTTTTTGGCGGGAAAATTGATTCATCAACTGGCAGAATTTCAATCGACAAAATGAAGGTGTTGTGGTGCGATTCAATGGCTCAAACTTGGTAGGAAGATGTGATATAGGTTAAGGAACACGTTTTGGGCTTTTGGTTCGATCAAATTTGGCCATAATTAGCTGGACAATTCACGGAAGCAAAACAGGGAAACACGGGTTGGACACGGGATTGGAGAAGATTTGAGCGTGTTCTTCTCATGCATGAGGGCTCTAGAAACGTTTTGGGTCGTGTTTAAGCACTTCTAGAGTGACCAGGATGGAAATCTATGCGTACCAGAGCAAGAATGGAAAGAAAATATTCCCAAGAATATTTTTCTTTACTGCCGAGTTAAAGAGAATTATATGGAGTAATTGAGGGAGATTCAACGAGCTATAGGTGTATAAATATGTTCCCTGGGAGTACTAGAGAGGCTGTCGAGAGTTGGGAGGAGAGAAGGAACGCTGCAGATCAAGAACCATGATTTCTCTCTGCTGCTGCTGCTGCCATTGATGAAGATGAAGAACACGAAGAACGGACTCGCAGAAGCAGTCGTTTATCAACAGTGTATAAGACGCACACGCGTGGGTCGTAGTTCTTCGTACAACAGCAGTTACCATTTATCGTTCTTTTTGTAACAGCTGAACAGCGCCTTTGCAACAGTTATTTCTGTTGCGATTTTTCTGTTCAATTGTTTTACTCATTTTTATCATTTGTAAACAACTTTTTGAGCAATAAATAATTATTTTGAGAGCATTTTTACTATGATGAGCTAAAACCCAACACTGGGACGACGGAGGAGGCCAAACTTCATACTTGGGGTAATTTCATTTAATTCTTTTTTATGACTTTTGCATTAATTTAAAATTGAAATATGATTTGAATTAATTGGTTGTTATTTAATTTGATGATGTATGCTTGGCTTAAGTGTTTTGATACATCATGCTTAGGACTTACAATCAATGTTTTGAGAATCAATCTTGGCAAAAAAATTAGAGTCGATATATTTAATATATTTTTTGAGCTATTATTGATAAAAGAATTATTATTTGAACCTTAAGAAATGAAATTGGCGGAATCCTAGTCCCAGTACCTCTCGCCCATTGTGACAAATATTGTGTATATATTTTCATTTTTAAATCTTTACAAGTCCGAGCAACGAACTTTTACTACCACTTTCAATATACAACAGCCAGGTCCTGTAGTTCAATTCTTGCAACTTTACATCTCCTGCCACAAACAAAACCACTTGCGATGCTTCCATTAAACTCTCCACCAGAAACTGCAATTGAACTTCAGGCCTGCACTTCTTTTTATCTCGCAATCCCTTCTAAACAACAGCAACATGACAGACTATCCCGGCCTCCAAATTCTGCACATACTAACTTCCATTACATCCATTCTGCAACCACACTTCTTTAATTCAGTTCAACTGCTCGTCTAATGTAGCACTACCTCCATTTCAAACTCCATCAACAACAACTTCAGTTTCAATTCAACCACCTGTAGCAGCAACTCCAACTGCCTGCACTTGAGCATCGAACATATCCATTTAAATGCAAGCATAACATCTCCTCCTTGAGATGTACCTGCAACTTCACAACTGCCCCACCTCAGTCACAGATTCAACACCACCATCATCTGCCAATTCTTGTTATATGCCCAACCATCATCTCTGTAACATCACTGGTTCATTTCAGCTGCAGTTCTCTTTGCAGTTCAAAACCCATTAGATCCTGTAATTTTTACCTATCCTAACATACATCTAGGTTCAGGCCTTTCAAAGCACAACTCCTCCTCCTTGCAGTTCCATCAGTAACTCCAGTTCATCTGTGACTTCATTCATTCTGCTACTTCAGTTCAGCATCAGTTACACAATTTGCAAACCTTTTATTCCCTGTAGCTCATAACCATCACTTCATCTCAGTTTCTAGCTTCAGTCTCCGCCATCATTAGCAACATTATCTTCAGCTTACTGTCGCCATTCCTATCTCCATGTATTGTTCTCAAAAGCAACAACATAAACAAATCAAACCCATCTAGAATTCTTCTCAATTGCAGCATTTCCAGTTTCAAATCTCAGTTCAAGGAAACCCTAATACGACCCCATCTTCTCTGAATCGAACCAAAACTTCCCTTGTTCAACTGGAAATCAAATCCAAGTTAAACCTATCTTCTAAATCTTCACAAACTCTTCGAATCGAATACCCATCTTTAACAAACCCATTTTATCCTTTTCATTTTCTGATTTCTTCTCTGATATCCACAGCAACATAAACATCTTCTCAATCCCTTGAATTTCTCGGTTCAGAACTCAATAGTTCCTTCCATCCTCTCTCAAGAACGGACTCAATTTCATCTTCAATTTTCTCCTGCTTCAATTGTACTCATCAGCAGCAGAATCAATTCGTCACCAACCCATATATGTTCTTCTTGTTCTTCAATTGTAATTACAGGTTACTTTAACTAATAACTGATCTCTTTATCTCTCTCTCTCTCTGTGTAAGACTCAAATTACGACGACGATTGAATTTACACAAGGGGGAAAAGCTCTCATTACTTTGTTTCGATCGGATCTGATCGAAACTTTTCGTTTATTTCTTGCGGTTGGTGACGAAACAAAGTAATAAAGAAGTTCCGAATGAAGGAATTGAAGGAGGCGTAGGAGGGTGGTGGTAGTGGTGAGATACGGACGTGTAGTGGTGTGTCGGGGGAGAATAAAATTATTGTTGGTCTTCGTGGAGATCCATTGTTGCTGCTGGTGATGATGGTGGTGGGAGAAGGAGACGGAAGAAAGAAGAAGAAAGAAATCAGAGAAGAAGAAGAAGAAAAGGTCAAGGGCATGTTTGTCTTTTTTTTAAAGTAACAAAAACTAAATTTACACATTATTATTTAGCTTGGGGTTTTTGTCCCAGTTTTATTTGAAACGGTTTTTATTTGGTAGAAATAATATGACCGGTTTTTTCTTATCACTAGTTTGTTCACCTAGGGGTTTTGTCACTAGTTTTATTATATATATATATATATATAACTCCTTTAAAATCCTAAGCTCATAAGGTTCCATGTTTAACGGTGACTTTCACCCACTCACAGAATTGCTTTGTTTCACTTTTTCTCAAATGAGAGGAAAAAGAGGAATTCCCATACAAATTTCGCCCACAAAACATAAAACAAAAACAAAAAAACACATACGAAACTCTCGGAACCACTTTTCTATTTCGCTCACAAAACATAATAATTAAAAAAAAAAAAAACTAACAACAAACCCTAGGATATGCTTTGTTCATGGATAATGATGATACAACCTTGGGACAGGTATAAACCTTACATGATTTAGGTTCATATGCAGTTTTATTATTTAGGATCCTATGTGTTTACTAACATATGCAGTTTCATGCCGCAAAAACGTAGAACAAAACCTAAAAACCCTCCATCTCTCGCCGCCTCGATCTCAAACTCTATGAAGCCTCAAAATCAATCTTATTGTATCCATGCTGTTGTGTTTGTTTTCAAGGAGATTCATTCATCTAGAGCTACTGCTAGTGTTTAAATTAGAGGTAATTGGGATTGTCGAATCCGATGTATTTTTCAATTTCTTATGATATCTAGGGTTTTTGAGTTCGGTTATGAATTGGGTTTTTTCAATTTTTTAATTTCTTAAATCGGATTGTCGAATTCGATTTAATCATCGGTTTGGTTCTTAATTAGTGAGGAAATTGTTCGATTTAATACCATGAATTGTGGATGATTGATTTTCAGTCTGAATAAAGGTCGATTTAGATTCATAGAGTTTAATTTCTTATGATATCTAGGGTTTTTGAATTTCTCCTGTCTGAAGAGGAAAACTGGATATTGGGGTAATTTTTTTTAAAAAAATCTGAGTTATTGATGCCCAATATTTAATTTCGTCTATTCACAGCTGCTCATTGTTATTTTCTTCTTTCTTCTCTGTTTGGTTAGGGTTGGTAAACAGATATGGGTTTGCTTCATTTTGGAGCAACTAATCGAGCCATAAAGAGATAGCCAGGACCATCAATTGAAAGCCTGAACCATTACCAGTTTGGTTTAAGGTAATGGGTTCTGGTGTGTGTGCTCTGAGACTTGCGGGGACTGAATTTGGAATTGCAGCTGTTGGCGATGGCTGAGCAGATACAAGTAAGTAGATGTTGATGCTGTGTGTTAGTCTTGAATGGCATTTGTGCATTATGCTTATTTTAGATACCTAAAGGTCATGATTTGTGCATCGGGGCATTTCATGTGTTTGCAAGAAGGCAACAATATATGTTAGCAATCACTACATAACAGAATCTCCTTTCATATCTCACTACCAATTGCATGTTAATTGGTTTGTATCTGCACTTTCAGTTCTTAGGAAGGTGGAGGAAAACTCCAGTAAAGCATGATTTGCCTGAGGACTAATGTGTGGAAGCAAAATCCAACAAGTAAAAAAAATGACACATATTCTTTCATGGTTCTTCTTTTTGTCGTTACATATTCGATTTGCTTCTGTGATTTCAGGTGATACATTAGGTTGCGAGTTGGAATTCAATTGGAGTTAGATATTGCTACAATGGCCAACAAGGCTTCGCCTGCACCTTTCATAAAAAGACCAAGAAGGTATTCATCCCTTCTGCCTATTCCGCAATTTCTTTTAAGCGAAGAACATGCTTTAAATTGACTTTTCTTAAATTGTTGATACTTATTATGTTTCGAATGTGTTTAGAAGAAGGAAAACTGAAATAAATCAAAGGTTTAGAATAATATCCTCTTTAAATTGTAATGGTTTTTCCTATTGGATTTTACTATATCATGTATGAAGCCTCCTTAGATTTATTTTATCTTGATTTCTCATTGTGTTATTGATTAACAGGATCAAAGAAGTAGGGCACATATACGTAATAACAGGGTTTTGATGATGTCTTGAGAAATCAATATATTAGTTAGGGTTCATATATTTATAAAAATTACAGGAAAGCCGAAACCTTAAAACCAAACCATTGATCTCTTATTATTTCATCTCAAAATCCTGCGTCTTTGATCCAGATCATGTTTTGATTGCCTGTTTTTGATTGGTTTTTTTATCTCATAACCTGCTATAATCTCTCTGTTCTTCATGTCCATTATTACGTCTTTGAAGGGTTTTTCTTTTTGAGTTTCATTCTATAGGGAAGGTTGCAGTTGCAGTGAAGTTGGGTTTTAGGAAGAAAATCCTGAAACAAATACGTAATCCAGATCAGGTACGATTTTTTCATCACATGTTCTTATTTTTACTGAACACACTCAGTTTTTTATTTTGTTAGTTCGGTTTACTTCTCCAGATAACCATCACCAATGACAACCATTCATCGACTTCTCCACAAACGCGATTTTTTCTTGAAAATCCATCGGTAATTGGACTATCATTTTGGTAAAAGAAAAACTCACTTTTTTATCACAGATTCCACTGGGTTTGGAGAGATTATCAATTGGAATGTAGTTAATGTTTGTATTGAATAAGTTTTAACGAACGAATTGGCTTAATTGCCAAATTTTGTTAACTGACGTAACTCAACCTGTCTGCTCACAAACTTACTGGATTGATCTTAAATGGTATTCTGCTTTGGATTTTGGTCAGTTACGCCTTTTACTTTTTAGACGTAATTTTTTTTAGATGGTGCTTTCCTTTTGTGCCTAAGTTGATATTCAATAGCATTCTTGCATAGGTGAATATTAAACTGAAGAGAAAGGAGCACTCTAGCGTATGACGTTGCAGCTCTGAACTTCGCAGAACGCGCTTCTCTGGCTTTATTTTTTTCTTACTCTTTCATCTGGAAATATCAGCAAATGCTGAAAACCCTTTTATAGTGTTTTCCTGTGGCAACGAAAGAAGATGAGGAGATGAAAGATATGTTAATATAAGAGTATTTAAATTCTCTATGAAGGTACATAATTCTAGTAGCTTATTTTGTACACAACATCTATCAACTGAAAAAGAAAGTAAGAAAAAGATATTGGACATCTGCTGTAACTTCGTTTTGTTCTCTTCCCATGACAAGATAATCCCTTCCCATGCTAACTGTGTTTTGTAAACTGAATACTGAGCTTATCTGTAGCCGCGATTCCATAACATAAATTCAAGTTGGCTAAATTCTTCCCAATTAATTTTACCTAAGGCATAAGAGGAAAAGTCACGATTAAGCTTTGTTAGTTATGGGCTTTACACACTTTATCATTGTCATTGCAGAGGTTACCTATCCGTCCTCATGAATTTCGGACCTTCGAGCCCCATAACTCCCTTTTTTTACAGTTTATACTATGGTTTGGTAGCTTGAAGATTAAGATTAATAAGTATAATGATCTACGCTTCAAAGCATTTGTTTTAGAGTTTGGGACGATGGAATTTCTAGAACAAAATCTTAAATTATGTATATTAAATAATATACATAAAATTTGCAGAGAAAATGATATTGCTTTTGATATGCCGTTCCTTGGTCTCAATGCTTTTTTGCCACAAATATGTACATATTCCCAACTGTGGTATTGATCATTGTGCTTTGTCCTTAACTAGCATCAGGCTTGACAGTAAATTTCATTTTTTGGGTTTCATTTGCAGAGGGCGCAAATTGTGGAGAGAGTAGTTAAGAGTCACAAATATGGAGCTACTGTTGTTTTGTCGAGAGCAGTAATGGCTGCATTGTACACACTGTGTTCAGTATCTTACTGATACTCTCCTGCAAGCTTTGGTGGTGGTGGTGGATGAGACTTTGAGCAAGGAAATTGAGGTTAGAATCTCTTTGTCTCTAGATTTGTGCATCAGTTTGATTTCTTAGTTGCATCCTTATAATTTAATTTCTTTGAATTCTAAGATCAGTTAAAGCTCAGTTTACAAGGATTTCCTTGAATTCTAAGATCAATTATAAGCTCAGTTTATAGGATTTTGTTTTCTCGATAGTGCTTTGACTGCTCTCACTATATATGACTAGTATGTTTCCTCAAATGCATAGCATCTAGCATTAAGAGACAAATTTGTGATGTTCCGAGAGATATCTTCTGACATAATACTGACAAATTTAGGATGTTAGTAGACTGGGTATTTTTTTTTTTTGTGGCATCGTTGTTCCGTTTCAAAATCTCTAAATAAGAAAAAGATACCCTGATCAATCACATTATTAGGGTTTACCCTAAACCTGATAATGATTGATCTAAATTGCAGAATCATGCAAAAGGATTTTAAGGGTTTCTCATTTGATTTTTAGGTTTTCTATTTTGATTCTCTCTTTATACTGTTTGATTCATTTGAATGCAATTTTCAGTTTCACTTGGGTGTTGGAAGGTAAAATTCCATGCTATTGCAACTCTCAGAGTAAGGAGATGGAAGATTAATTTGGGTGTTGCTTCCCCTGCTATAGGTGTGAAATTCAGCAGTAGCTTGGTTTGTGTTGCTTCTTTAGATTTTTGTTTTGATTTTCTCATATGCAGCTTTTGGTTTTCTTAATTTAGACATATTCAAAGAAGAGGAAGATAATTCTGTGCTTCCACCTGTTTTGTGCTTTTTCTTTTATTTTTGCACTGAATGTTCAGTTTTCTTTCCGTTAAATCTGAAGGTGATGCAATCAAGTATGATTTGGGGGTTTTATGGATTAACTTGCAGTGAGTCTCTTGCTTTCTGGAAGGTCAAAACTCCAGTTCCCGTCTCTTGCTGATGTTGTAATGCATTTCGATTATGTGGTGTTCTTTTTTAGGGCTACTAATATGTAGTAATGGTTGTATTCTGTTTTAGGGCTACTAATATAAACTGATAGATGTTTTATTATGCGCAGACCTAACAACTTTTGAATTCTAATGAACACTCTTGAAGTTTTGGTTAATTGAATTTTATTTTTGTAGATTGATTAACAACTAACGACAATAAATATTTGGAACAAAAGAGTTTTTTGGAAGCTTTGCGATTTGTAAGAGCATCTGAATCCACAAAGAGGGGTAAACATGTTGAACGTGTTGAATCATTTAACCTTGAGGGTTTTTTCAAATAATTGTGTTTCTCAGTACATGTCTTATCTCACATGGACAACAGACTAATGGCTAATTTCTGACCGCCGTTGTTTGTGCAGGAAATTTGTTAGTATAGGAGGTGCTCAAAGATATTGCTATTGAATGCTTACCAAGGAATTCAGGTTAGTTATTAACATGAGTAATAAACATAGATTTCGAGTATATATACCAAAAACTATATCTTTTGTTTCTTGGTTTGAGGTCATCTCATCAGTTTGCTTCTAATTTTTGATCCGCACTATTTTTTTTTTCTCTTTTTGGATCACCAAAACTGTAGCATTCTTATTTATTCTTATTTTGATGAATTATCAAATCAACGTTGGGCAGAGTTGTTGAAGTGTTCTATAATGCTACGTCTATCACAGGTGGTCCAAAACCAAACTTAGTAGATATTTCTATGGGGGAGCACATCCGCAAAGGTAATTAGTATTCAATAATAAAAGGATAGCTTCAAGGCGTAGACTACTATCTGCGGTTGAAGGCATAAAGCCATAAACTACTGTCGGGAATTTTGGTTCAAGTTGAGTGCATAAATAACGTTTGGGCTTAATGATGTGCTCAAATGTTTGAGGATCAAAACGAAATAGAAGAAGTGATTTTTTTTATCATGTTCATCTTGTTCCAAAGATTTTGTTTAATGTATACATACTATATGCAGTTAATAATGATTCATCCAAAAATTAATGAAAGGCTAATTTTTTATGGAAGCAAATACACTGGGTTTTTGGTATGAGCATTTGTAGTTCTGAAATAATTCACTAAAATTGGACCAAAAGTAGAAGAAATTAATACAAAATGCTCACCTAAAAATTGATCAAGGTTTATTCATTTAGACTGATGTATAACATGATTCTGGTTTTGATTGTCACCTACTCATCTGTACACGTAGTACACCAAAATCAAAAAACGCGACGGGTGCGACGAACTATGATCGGCAAGAGCTAACAAACACCAAATCAAAAATATATAGGGGCGAGGCGAAGCCGAGCCACACCAAATCAAAAATGTATGTTGAAGGGGTGAGGCGAATCCTAGCGACACCAACTCAAAAATGCACGACCGGACTAGCCGAAGTCATATCACACCAAAGCAAAAATTTATGACTCTCTTTAGCCTCTAAATACCTATATAATGTGTTGAATAAAATCTTCTAGAGTAGCAAAACCGTAAAAGAAATTTGAGTTACATTTCATAAAATGGATTTCTCACGGTGTTACATGCACAGTCATATAACATGAATTTTCAAATGTCTGATTTCTTACACACCTGTGAGTGATATTCACCTGTTCTTCTCAAATCGGGGCGAGGCGAAGCCGAGCCATACCAAATCAAATTGGGACAGGGGGAGGCGAGGCCAAAACGAAGCCGAGCTTTACCAAATAAAAAATATGATTAAAAGAAAAAGATGCCTAACAAATTAGTTGTTTAGGAAATAATAAAAAAGAAATGTGTGTGCATGTAGCTTTTTGACTTTGGGAAATAATTTCAATCGCATGACGGTGAATGGTGAATGATGTGCATAAATGTTTAGGAAATAGTAAAGTCGGCTCATCAACTTTAAGATGATTGGGCAGTAGTTGGTTAGGTGGCCCTTAAATTGATGCGTCGGTGGATGTTGATACATCTGACAAAGCAAGTTAATATGAAATTTACACATCCAGGGGTTAATGATTTAGAGAAATGAACTACTGTGTAATGAATTATAAGTTCTTAGTCAACCCTAATAAGTTATGTTGTCCACATTATCATTTAGATGATTCACTCCCAAGTTCTTTCTGATTTCAATGTGTATGAAAGGATGACGGCAGCTATTACTGGCATATGAGTGATATTCATCTGTTCTTCTCAAATCGGGGCGAGGCGAAGCCGAGCCACACCAAATCAAATCGGGACGGGGCGAGGCGAAGCTGAATTTTACCAAATCAAAAATATAATTAAAAGAAAAAGATGCCCGGACGTAGCACGGGCATAAAATCTAGTATATATATATATACACTAAAGTTCCCAGATTGACGTAGCATAGTGGTAAAATTGACCATATTAATGACCTAAATTCAAACTCGTATGTGTTAAAAAAATTATTTCACATTTAAATTTTTGAGTAATGCAAATTAGATGGTTACTGATTTCATGGCATGAAACTGTGGACAATGTCTAGCGGTGGATCCAATCTTCCTTAATTTATCTTTAGACGTGGGATTTATTGAATTTTTTTCCCTGAAGAAAATGTTATGTTAAAGGAGAAAAAGAAAAAGAGTACACAAAGTGATAACTCACTCATGAGTGCATCCCAATTGCACCAAATGAGACCATAGGTAACAAATTTAAAAGTATCGGAATCGGAAGACCAAAGAACTATTACATGTTTTACAAGATCAATAATCTCAGTAGTACTTTTCTGTGGACCATCGAAAACTCTCCCATTCTTTTCCTTACACAAAATCCAACAAATGGCATAATGAATAATTTGCCAAACAGCTTCCCCTATTCTGTGCATTACGTTCGTATTCCAAACTTCAAACAATTTTAAAAGCGTTCTCCGCATTGGCCAAGAAATCTTGAAAGCCTTCATGAAATAATCCCAAACCACGAAGGAGAAAGAGCAGTGCATAAACATACGTTCTATGGTTTCTTTTTCACAAACGCACAACACTCACAAATCACTCTCAATTTGAATACCTCTATGAGATAACATGTCTCTTGTTGGTAACGAATCGTGAAAAGAAACCCACAGGATAAATCCTACCTTGTTAGGGTTTGTACGCTTCCAAAGATGTCTTTCAAAGCTGCAAAGATTGCGATCATCAGACAAGACATCATAGCACCTGTTTATGCTAAAATTCTCTAAAATGTTTACTTCGTATTCACCATCAACCAATTGGTATAGGAATATCACAACATAACAAGTCCAGTTCTATCCTGTCGTTTTCATTTAGCCTCCTCTTGAAGATACAGTTCCACCTCCCGTTGATAATCAGCTCAGCGATTGAAGCTTCTTTATCTCTTGTTGCTTTATAAACAACCGGGAAAATATTTTGCAGACGACCCCTTTGCATCCATTTATCCTTCCAAAACCGAGTACCTCTTCCGTTTCTCACAGTGAAAGTAGCCAAGTCATGAACAACAGGTACCAAATTAACCATGTTCTTCTACAGCTGGCTCCGACATTGTGGATTATTATCGATGTCCGGCATTAATAATTCATTATTCCTTTTAAATTTTTGGTTGGCAATCTTCCTCCATAAACAATGCTTGTTTCTTGAGAATCTCCAAATTCACTTAATTAACAAAGATTTATTGGTTTTCCTCAGATTTTCTACACCTAGACCTCCGTTCTCTATGGGCATACTAACCTTTTTCCAATAAACCCAAACAAGCTTCCTCCTTCCCTCCGCTGCACCCCACTAGTTTTTATCGAACTTGACATCCATGAATTAACTATATCTTTACGAAACTTCCATCAAAATTAAAATTAATGACAAACTTTTTATTGAAGTTGATTGATATTCAATTATGTTTATTAGGATGTGGCAAAAAAAAAAACCTTATACTAAAATTCAATATTGATCTCAACTAATTATTAGTTTTTATTTTATTTTTGATAGGAAATAAAATTCAATTGTAATGAAAATAAATCATCACAATGTTTGATATTCAATTCTTTTTTATTAGGATGTGGCGAAAGAAAACCATAACCTTATACTGGAATTTTATATTAATCTCAATTAAACACTAGTTTTTATTTTATTTTTGATAGGAAAGAAAATTCAACGGAAATGAAACTAAATCATTACAATGTTTGATTCCTTCTCAATAAGAAAACTCGGAGGCAAGGACCATTCATTATTTGATAACTTTGTTCTTGCATATTTAGCTAGAATATCTGCACAAGAGTTTGTGTTTCTCTTGAAAGATGTACATACCTAATTACTAAATAACTTAAGAGTTAATATGTACCAAAAAATCCTAGATTAGTCTAATTATAGTTCATATATCACTACTTGAAGAGCGATTAATGGCTGACACAATATTTTCGTTGTCGGGTTCAAAATGAAGCATCTATATCCCTTTTATCGTAACTCATTCCACTTTTTTCAACACAGCTAGAGCCTCTAATTGTTCTTCATCTAGCGATGTTGTTGTTTTCCATATTGGTGCTCCAAACACACCTACAGAGTTTCTCAACATTAGTCCAATACCCACAATATGAGAATTACAATCCTTATCAAATGAAGCATCTATTTTCTGGAAAATTCCATTTTTTTTAATTACCACACTTGGTTGTAGTTGCCCTTTAGCTGAAATATTAACAAAATTTTCCAGTTCATAGAAATTTTTATGAGCAAGATTGATTATGTCCTTTAGGTTAACCTGCAACTAATCAAAAACTACTGCACATTTATTCTTCCATATCGTACATATGCTAAAACAGATAAATTATAAAGATTTTTGAAACGAAACATAATAAAAATTAGCCCTATAATAATTACTAATCCAAATATCAAAATTAGCATTGACAACAAGAGCAAACAAATTCTTATCCAGAACAAACCCTATTCTATGTACTACCTGACATACATTAAAAAGATGTTGAACAGTTTCATCAACAACACCATAGAGAGGACAATACATATCTACATTATAGGAGTGTCTTCTTATTCTTTCTCTCACACTAATACACTTCTGAATATATTTCCACATAAAATATAAGACTTTAGGTGGAGAATTTTTGATCCCAAAACTTTTTCCAAGAAAAAATACTTTGGTTAACAATAATATAGATTGTTTTGACCACTATCTCTAATTTAGTTATAGGTTATCTTAACAGAGATATATCAATTTCTATTTCTAATCTATCTAATCTTATCTTTTCCATGATGAGGTATTCCAATCCTGCAAATAAGATTAATTATACTACTGTCAAATATAGCATTCGATAAATTAAAATTCCACCATTTAGTATCAGTGTCAATTAGTCGGTTCACAATTTGCAGATTATTGGAGTTCCGAGTAACCATTATAGCCAGGTACCTAAACATCTTTCCAAATATGCACATTTTCACCTTTGTCAATTTACCAAAAATAGTTCTATCTAACTGTACTCAATCCTTGAGTAATTCCCATCCATACTCAAGATCCATTTGCACTGATTTCATCCCTAATAGGATTTCCACTAGGAAAATATTTACGTTTAAGCACCTGAGCCCATACAGATTGAGAGTCGGTCACCATTCTCCAGGCTAACTTAGCTAGAAGTGTTTTATCGAAAATATTTGCTTCACAATATTGAGACGTTCAGAAATCTTTGAAGCAGCAATTGAGTCCCTATTTTTGATGTATCCACCTTTAGAGTGAGCTTCATTCCCCCGCCAAAATATTCTTTTCATAACACCTATTTCGTCATTTAAGCTTTTGGCATATGAAATACATCCATCTTGTGTGTAGCCAAAGATCCTAAAGTAGTTTGAGCCAAATTAGTCTTACTTACAGGGCTTAGCCATTTTAATTTCCAGTTTTCTAACCTTTCATCAAACTTATCTGACAGATAAGCAAAAGACTCCATCTTTTTTTTTTTTTGAATTAGAAGAGGCATTCCCAAATATTTATCCTGCAAACCAATTCTTTTGATATTCAAAATATTAGTAACAACATCCTTAATTATGTCATGAGTATTGGGTGCGAAAGTTATTCCATATTTTTCATAGTTAATGGATTGAATCTGAGATATCAATGAGATTGGTAGTAATATTATTAAGAGTTTGTACCTCAATAAGATTAGTCGTACAAAATATAAGGCAGTCAAAAAAAAAAACAAGTGAGATATGATTAGAGTTGTTAAAGACTTTTAAACCATGAATGTAGTTGCAGGAAATCCTACACTACACCCCTCATATGATTTCATTATTAGTCAACTCATTTTAGGCTTATACTCTTAATTTTATTGATTTATCTTTGGATGTTCTTACAAGAAAAGATAAAGAAATCAAGAATGATCTCTGCTCTAAACTTTCTCTCTCCTATTTACTTGTTTCTTACTCAAAAAGATCTCCCTTCTCTTTACAACTCGAACGACTATTTATAAGGAAATACATAATGGATGACAGCTAATCTGTCATTTATTTTCGGGTATGGTCTGTGACATTCTCGCAACCTTACAAATGTTAATTTCGCAAACTCTCTAATTTTCGCAGGACTATCATATCTTTCTCGGGATCTTAGCTGACGTCATTTATTTTATCATTTCTGAAATTGTTCTACGACGCTGTTGTGTTGTGTCATTGATAATTTAGCTGAAACATTGTTGTTGCGAGATTCTGATCCTACAATGAATCATATTGTCAGATTGAGCATGCATCAACACTCTAGAAAGAACATCCATATAAAGTATAAATAGATAAGGAGACATAGAGGGATAAAAAAAACTTTACCTGGAGAACCATTCACCATTATAAAAGTAGATACTTAGGAAATTAATACATTACGAACCATACTCCAGAAATCCTCAGGGAAACCTAGATGAAAGAGAAAATTCCACTCTATCCTATCGAATGCCTTAGACGAGCCAAAAACCCTTTCTTAGATTTAGTTTTCTTCATGATATCCACCAAATCATGCGCAATGACTGTGTTGTCAGTCATAACTCTATTTTGAAGAAAAGTTGCTTGATATTGGGGATATAAGCTTGTTTAGAATGAATTTCAATGCAGATGCCATGATTTTAGATATGATATTATATGAGTCAGAAATCAGCTGCAGTCTTGGGACAAGTTATTTTTGGTATCAAAGACAGGAAATCGTGATTCGACTCTTTAAGAGTATGCTTTGAATGGAAAAATGCTTGTACCTTTTTAATAGTGTTAGGGCCAACAATATTCCAAAAAAACTAGTAAAAACCAAGCGGGAAACCATCTATACTGCAGAGATCCATGGTTGCATCATAAAAATGACTTTTTTAATCTTATTGGTATAAGGTATTCTAAATAAATGTTCATTATTTATATCACTAATGCAAGCTGAAATATGAATTAGGATTAACATCATGATTAGAAAGACTTACTAATTCGAATAAAATGACTTAACAGGTTATCATCTATTTGACATCTTTCGGTGAGCCAACTACCTATATATTCTTGAATTACTTCTATTTGAGTTCTCTTCGTCCTCTAGTTTGCTATAACATAAAAATATCTCATATTTTTTATCGTTGTATATAAAATCATCATCTTTAGTTATCTGATTCCAAAATCATGGTTAACCTTATTCCAATGTTCTAGTTATTGTTGAAGAGTAACCAATCTACTATCATTTTGTTCAATAATGCCTTAACTATTAAGATTTTTTCAGTTGTAATTTTTATATCTCTAATTTGAGTTTGAATACGAGCAAAAGTATGGATGTTCCAGTGTTTTAGTTCACTTTTCATATCTCATAGAGATTTTTTGTGTTTAAAGCATAAGATCCCAGTAATCTACATTGCCAGAAATCTTAAACTATTTCTCTACATTTAGGATCCCTAAGCCAACACTTATTAAATTTGATGCTACTAGTTATGTTTGTTTTTGTGTGCTCGTATTACCTAAGATTGTTAGAGGAGGTTACTAAGATTGCTCGGAAATATACCAAAATCCATATAAAGAAAAATAGTTTTAAGCATTCGATTGGTACGCCCCAAGCAAATTGGTAATTCATATAGCAATAATGGTTTTAAAGATGAAACCGCTTCAGTCATGTACTGTCTACTTGGGCAATCTAGTGCAAAGAAAAATGATTTTACACTTGCATATTGCGGTACGAGGTCACACTAAATTTGAAGGGATAAGATCGGTTGATGTGATTAAAAGGGCTATCTAGCACTTTTTTTCGCAATAGAGTAGTGCGGATTTAAAATAGTAATCTTCCTGGGGTATTTTTCTTATAATTTTGTGAACAACAAGATAATTCAGGTTATTTGGGTCACATGTCCAGTTTTGGATCACAACATTGGATTTGAGCTACGACAACAATTTTAGCCATGAGTCACAAGTTGAGACAGATAAAAGAATCAACTGATGATGCTGAATTTCGATCAGGACTCACGGGATAGATTGATATTCCGGCTATTTGAAGCAAATGTTGAGCCACAAGGAAAACTTTGAGAGGCGAGGCACATTCTATGCCTCACTCCCCATTATGGGTTTTGTAGAAAATTTTGGGTCATAATCAGGGACGATATTGGGGGTGGCTTACCCAGGCTACAACACCCCCACCCCACCCCACCCCCCCACCCCAAAAAAAAAAAAACTTGTAAGAACTCATTTAGAACCATAATATTGGGCATACCAAAAACTTTATAGGCATACAAAGTCATTTTCCTAACCAGGGTGTATTGATAAGAGGTGTCTAATGGGCATGCAATGACCTATACACCCTTAAACACTTCGAAAATATTGATTTATAGGCTTTAGATTCGGCTGACTCGTGTTGATGAGTTATCAGCCGAACTTCCCGCTGTAGACTGAATTCTTTCGATCTTGTTTTGATCATAACTTCTTCGTCCAATTTCGGAATGACCTCATTCTTTTTGCGTTATCTTCGTATTTTCATTCTCTTGAAGATGAAGATAAAATCTACTTGATTTTAATGGGTTAAAATCTACGATTTTCATTATATAAGCTGAACCATTAACATTTTTTATTCCTGAACTCTCAGGAATAGGTTCGGCTTACATCTATGAGCCGAACCAACCCATTGATGAACAGTTCGGCTTACATCTATGAGCCGAACCTCACATAATTTTTCTTCCAGATCACATAGGACTAGGTTCGGCTCATTATGATATTTTTAAACAAGCCGAACTAGTTGGTTCGGCTCATTATGATATTTTTAAACAAGCCGAACTAGTTGGTTCGGCTCATAACAATAACACTTTCAGCTTGCCGAACTGTTCATTAGTTGTCAATATCCAGGTTTCAGATCAAGGTTAGGCGCATAATTTAGGTGAGTTGTGAGCCGAACCTAGGTTCGGCGCATAATTTAGTTGCGTTGTGAGCCGAACCAAAGTTCGGCGCATAATGTTGTTGTTTTTTAAGCCGAACGGTTCTTCAAATTTTCAGCCTGAAAGTGTATATGAACAGTTCGGCTGATACGATTTTCATTATATAAGCCGAACCATTAACATTTTTTATTCCAGAACTCTCAGGAATAGGTTCGGCTTTCTAGGAAAATTTTATACAAGCCGAACTAGTGTCTAGCAAATGTTCGGCGCATACTTAAATAGTTTCAGCTAGCCGAACTGTTCATAAAGGGATCGGTTCGGCTCATAAATGTAAGTCGAACCTTTTCATCCTCCAATGGTTTGGGAATCATTGGTGTAGTTGATGTGCATTTTCCTAGGTTTTTTAGATGATATATGACCCTCCTCATCCTCCATTGAATCAAGAATTAGAATTTTCTCACTTTCTCCTTCTCTTTCTCTCCTTCTTAACCAAACCAAAACTTTGATTTTTTTTCCTCAAATTTTTCATCTAAACAACTCTTATAATTCAGAAAATTATTTTAATCACTAAACAAAATATTTAATCACTAATCAAGATTATTAACACTAATACGTAAAGGGCAGATTTGCCATTAAAAAAAATTGGGTTAAGGGGTTATCTGATTTTGTTATTTCACAACCTTTTTTGTCTTCATTCAGTATGCCTTGGAAGATTTTGGTATGCCCAATATTATGGTTCCTCATTTAGCCTTGGTAATTTTCAGATTTTGAAAAAATAGCCCAGGTGACAATTAAAATTAGCCCAAGTATTGACTTAGCCCAACTAAATTTTTGAATTGTTTTGGTGTTTCTGGTCATATAATCTTACGTTGTTATACCATATGGTAGCCGTTCAAAAAAATTGTAATATGATCTCAGCCATATTGAAACTCGGTCATAGATGATCCTTGATAATATGATCTCTGCCGTTAAAGGATTCCAAAGACTAAAGTAAAGAACTCATACTTCAAATTCTCTCACACACACTGTGTTAGTTTGATACGGTCAAATCTTATTAGGATAGCACCACGTGTGTTAGTTCTTGTTCTACTTCTTTTTTTTCTTTTTACTCATTTTTCACCATGCTACGAAAATAAAACAACAAAGGGTTTGAAGAATAACATAACTTCCTAGATGTATCATTACTGCATCGGTTCATTTTTGCTTTTCTTCCTCGGCAAATGTAAGTATATCGACAAAGATTACATAGTGTAAGCGCAAAGCAACATTCCAGAAAGACAAAAAGAGCCGTGTGATAACAAAAACTGCAACCACTTCCGAGCATTTTGTTCTGGAAACAACTCTCGAATTGAAACCCGATACGTAGAAAAGAAAAAATAGCATGTCGCATCAGGTATTATAACCGCAGGTATCAATATTGCAATCGAAAAAGTAAAATAGAGTATTGGCTAAAAAAAAAGTTTAGCCCACCCAGACATAAAATCCTGGATTCGTCGCTGGTCATAATTGAGTATCGGATTTGGGTTTTGGTGCAAATTTTCAGTCACGAGACAAATTTAAGATCACATTTTTTTTTGGTTTTCCCTATTTCATACCCCTACTTTTCCTATTTCCCATCCGCCTTAATTCCTACTCCCAATTATCCTAAGTACCATCCAAAAGAAATTTCATATATCCTAAATCCCATCTATTAATTTTCAATTTACACTTATAATCATCTCTCAAAGCATAATACTCCCTCCGTCCCACTCCTAAGTGACCTATTTGAAATTTGAACAATTTTTAAGGCAAGCAAGGAAAATAGTATTTTTAATCATTTTTTACAATTATACCCTTATGAATAATAACTAGTGAAATTTAAAAATGGTTTATCTCTCAAAATACTCCACGGATGTTCGCAAATTTCATACAATTGAAAAGCATTTTAAAACACCTACGTAACGAATATAAACATGCCTATCAAATTATACATATTTCATATATTATTTATAATTAACTAAAAGGATAATTCCGGAATATCTCATTGTTTAGTGATATAGGTCACTTATCATTGGGACAAAATCTAAAATCAAATAGGTCACTTAGGAGTGGGACGGAGGGAGTACATCATTCACCACCGAACCATTACCTCTCAAACTCTATCTCTATAATTCATCACTAGCTTCAGTCACTGTTTCAAAGGATTATTTGAGATCAATTAAGCTAGAAAAGAGTTGGTACCGATATCGAAATTAGGGAGAGTTAATTTGCAAGTGCTTGACACTCTTTCAATGGAGATTCATTTGATTTCTGTATAGCCTATACAACAATATTTTTATAGTGCGTCTAAATAGGATCTACTGTATATGGTATCTGTGTGACATGATTAGCCTATTTTGATGTACACGACTGAGTAGTTTAAGTTCAACTACGATCGGTAGTCGGTACTTTACTGCAATTGGATGCAAAATCAGACTAACATCTTTGATCTATGTGCTTCTATCACCACACAAAAAATGATGAACCAATAAACCCAAGTCCCCACCTATTCCTAAATTAAAAAGTTACCGATGGAACATGTGGTTATTTAGATTAACTACTAACCTCTAAACCTTGTTCACAAAAAGGGATTTCAATAAGATTAACATAATCTTTTTTGATATTCGATTGAATAAGGTAGAAATATTTTTATCTAAATTTTCAATAACGGATAACAATAGTTTACCGATTAATTCATCTATGTCTCAGCAAATTAAATTACGCAAGATAAAAAAATCGGTGTACTATAATAACCATTAACAGGAATCTAATTTAAGGTTCTAACTAGATAGTTTTTGGTTTTGTTCAATAAAAAAGAGGGAAAAACGAAGAAGAAGACTGGTAAAAATGGTAAGTCATAGTAAGAGTCAATTTGACTTTTATAGGTGGTACATAAGAAAAACTAGAATACAAAAGTAAATTCATTCTAAAAATTGTGAAGGGGATAGGAAATAAGAAAAATGGGGATGGGAAATAGGAAAAAAAAATTTCTTTTGTTAATTTTGGTCTAAATTTTGTGAACGATGTACACGAGATAATCTTGACTTATGCGCCGGTCATGCACAAAACAAACATTGAGTCGCCTGGTAAGTTTAAGATCTCATGTACGTACACGTACACGACAAAATTTCAAAAAGTTCTAACAGACCATGAAAATAACAATGAAAAAAACGTCTTCTCTCACACTATTCCAATGGTGAGGCCCAAAAATGACCCCTGCTAGTCTCCAACCCGGTGGGACTAGCTCCTCTGTGACGGGTAGTCTGTTTATGCGGTTTTTGTAGAACTGCTGATAAAATTTAGGCAACACGAAAGATTTTAAGTTAGGGTTGGATCACATGTTAACTTGTTTTCTATGTATGTTCTATTTCTATAGTGAAGTGTATTGGTACAATGTTGTCTCCTCCAGGGACGGACTCAGGAAGTATAAATTGTCTTTTAAGGCCCGGGCTAGAAGCTTGGTAGAGCAAATAAAGAAAAAAAACTTGTGGACTAGCAAGATCATCCCGGGCTTTAGTTCCCTTTAGCTCAGAGGTAGGTCCGTCCCTGGTCTCCTCGACACTTACTCTAATTTTCAGAAATAAAATAAATCAAGAGAAAGACTTCAAGTAAACACGAGTCCTTGACCTCCACTCCAAAAAGCAAGTGGGTTTTCTTTTTCAGACAGCAACAATCTAGCATTGGAGATGGTGGGAGATGCTATCAGATCCCCAAGCTACTGTTTTCCTATGGCCACAATGGCAGAACATCCTAAATATCCATAGGACACAAGGACCATGTAGAATTAGGGTGTACTAAAAAAAATTTAAATAATATACAGTCAACTGTGTGGTTTTGTTTTCACAAAATTGGTTAAAAAGACCAAAATCAACAATTCCTGGGTGAAATGGACAGTTAGATTTTGAAACTGTTTAAATGGACAAAAATGTAAAAATAGGCAGGATGTACACCAGTTTCATCGTGTCCATTTTCAAATATTTTTTTTTTATTTTTAGTTTACACAGGATGTATCCAGTTTCATACTTGCTATTTTTTAAATTTAAGCTAGAATAAATCCAGTTTCATCCTTACTATTTTTTTTTGGCCATTTCACCCAAACTATTTTTTACTCGTCCATTTGAACCGTGATTTAAAAATATTTGGACAACTGACCCATTTTCCGTTTTGTTTTTGGTGAAAATTTTAATGTAAATTTGGTCCACATCCACTAAGCTAAAATAGTTTGCAGTTTCAAACACGGCCCGGTTTAAAACAAGATTAGCTATTAATGCCCTTTGGAATTCCAAGATGTTGATGGGAAAGCCAAACTAGCGCAAGTAGAATTCATCAGCAGATCAGCTTCAATTTGGAGCGGATAGTGGGAGGTGAGTCAAAATATGTACGTGCATTATAGAATCTTGGATGTAAGCCTCCACCACACATTCTCTTTTTCTCAATCTCTCTTCTACATTCTATACATGCATGTCTACTGCTAATACTTCTATAAATGGAGATACTTCCATTCTATATTCTTCACATCCTGACTATCTTAGTCCCAATCGTTACTGATAACTTATCCTATTTTTATTTTATTTTGCCTTTCTTTGGCTTCCCATGGCTGCCATTCCTGTTAACTTTCTCATTTTATTCTCTTTTGTTGCTTTGCTTTTCTCTTCATCCCATGGGCAGTTATCGACCAACTTTTACCCTACAACTTGCCCAAGTTTACCCGTGATTGTGCATGGTGCCATGACCAAAGCCCTTATCTTAGATTCCAGGATAGCAGCCTCTATCCTTCGACTATTTTTCCATGATTGCTTCGTTAATGTACGTTTAAGATACATGCATACTGGATACCACATACTCTCGTACAGTACGCCGTGTAGGCAACCAGATAATACTCGATTAAAATTACAATTGTCCTTACTATACATGCATATTTTGATACTAATACTAATGGTTGATTAATATTCATTATTAGGGTTGTGATGCTTCAATCTTGCTGGACGACACTGCAACGTTCACCGGTGAGAAAAATGCATTTCCTAACGCAAGATCAGTACGCGGGTTTGAAGTGGTCGACACAATTAAATTACTGGTTGAAGCAAGTTGCAGTGGAGTTGTATCTTGTGCTGATATACTTGCTCTTGCAGCTAGATATGGTGTCGTCTTGGTCAGTACTAATTGTTCTAGTTCCCATATTACAATATTATGTTAATTTTTAGACCTTGAATTCTTGATTAATTTAAATTTCCATTCCCGCTTTCTATATTTACGCATTGACAGGTGATTAGTAATTAAAAATCACCTTTATTGATAAATTGCAGCAAGGTGGACAATCATGGACAGTGCCGTTAGGAAGAAGAGATGCAAGAACTGCAAGCCAAAGTGATGCAAACAGCCAGTTACCTGCTCCTTCAAGCAATCTATCAACCTTAATTTCTAGTTTTTCAGCAAAGGGGTTTACTGCTGCAGAAATGACTGTTCTATCCGGTGCTCACACCATAGGTCAAGCTGGTTGTGAAAATTTCCGAAACCGTATTTACAATCAAACAAACATTGATCCGGATTTTGCCATCACCCGTAGGGCAAACTGCCCTTCGACCATAGGCAGCGGTGACCGAAACTTGGCGCCACTTGATGTTCAAACTCCAACCAGATTTGAGAACACTTACTTCCAGAACTTGGTGGATCAGCGAGGGCTACTAAATTCGGACCAGTCTTGTTCAATAACGGATCTCAAGATGCAGTGGTTCAGACATATAGTCAAAACAATGTTAAGTTTCTAGCTGATTTCGCAGCAGCTATGGTTAAGATGGGAAATCTTAGCCCAGCTCCGGGCACCGTTACAGAGATTAGAAGAAATTGCAGGATGATTAACTAAAACAAGCCAAACACATGTCCTTTTTGAATGCTTCAATTTCAATAAAGAGAGAATGTATGACAGATTCTGATTCCTGAAAGATGTTCCTCTAGTTTTTATTATGTAAAAGAAATGTTTGTTGAATGTATGGTAATTTTTAACCTGGCCAGATTGGGATATATCCAAATTAATTGGGGTATACCTATGTTTATATGGACATAGTTCCCTTACTAAGGGGAGGCTAAATATGGATGACTTTACAATACTACCCTTACCCTTTATAATTCTAATTACCCTAAATCAGTTTTCTTTTATACCATTTCATCTTCTTCTCTTGTTCTTCTCCTCCACCTCTCTACCTTACCGGCTCTTCCTCCCCACCATTGAAAACTCGTCGATTAATTCGTCGTAATCGTCGATTCGAAAATTCCGATTAATCTTCAACCATGGAACCGCCGAGGGCTAGTAAGATGAAACAAACAAATAGAAAGCGCAATGAATTAAACCCTGGATTTGCAAATTTAGTTCAAAGGAAAGTGAAGAAAAAACCGTCGAAGAATAAGAGATCAACGCCGTTGAAACCGAAAAAATGACGCGATTAAGAAAGTAAGGGCCTACTTAAACTCACTCCAGTACTTCAATTTCATGTTTGCATGTCAAATTAGGTCAGAAAATTCGAAATTGTGAATCAACAGTTATTCAGCCGGCAAGGTGTTTGTTCCGCGACCTTGCCGTCTTTTCATATTTAGGGTTGGCCGGCAAGCTATTAAGTTGAAGATCTTGCCGGCTGTTTAGTATCTGTGACTGCTACTTGCAGGGTCGGCAAGGTATTCAACCTAGGACCCTGCCGGCGTCAGTTTTTTTTTGCCGGGTCGGTTAGAAATTTTTACCTTGCCGGTCGTATTTCAATTTTTTTAGTATCTCCTGATGCCTTGAATTATGAAAGTCGAAATGGTATTTGGATAAAACCATGACGGTTGTTTGTTAGCCGTCAGTGTATGGGTAATAGACCTTGCCGACTGATTATGTGGAAAATCCTTGTATCTATTGTGTTCATATTTGTTATAAGTCGGCAGGTTATGTGAATAATACCCTGCCGGCTACTGTTTAGACGACGTGCATTTTTTAGTCGACCCTTCTGACTGTTGGTCCGCCGGATTTGTTACATATGTCGATCCTGCCGACTGTTGCCTTTTTTTTTTTAATTTTTCTTGTTTAGGTCGCTTAAGAGAAAGAAGAAAAATGTTACTCTTCCTTCAAGACCTCCTCGCGTAGGCTCCAAACTCTTGACTTTAACACATCGAGGGGCATTCGTTGAGCCGGGAACGGTCAAGATCCGTGGACGGAATGATTCTCGACCACCACCGGAACCAAGTGATTCGGATGAAACTCCAGATGAAGACCAATCGATTCCATCTGGTAGAAGAGGTGATGATGATGATGTTGATGAAAGCACTCCGGCTGCTGGAGAAGGTAACAATGATGATGATGATGGTGATCAGGACATGCTACCTGTTGGAGGAGGTAATGATGATGATGATGATGGTAATGGAGATAAAGATAAGGATATCAAAGATGAAATTGTTGAAGAGGCAGTGGAACAAGAAGAAGAAGAAGATGGAGAACAAACTCAATCTATTGTTCAACAAACCGAAACTTCAACTTCAACTGAAACCGGAAAGAAAAAGAGGGTTATCACTAGATCAGCTGATTCCCACATGCTTCCCCGTCACTTGATGGTTAGACTGAGAGCAGGTGAGCCTCCAAAGGGGACCCCAAAAGATGATGGAAACGTTCTTTTTGGATACAAAGATTCATGGGCATGTACGATCCATAATACTATCGTAAGTAATCTCAATCTGTCTTTGTTTTTTATTTAAGTGTGTATCTATCTTAAATTTGCGTCAAGTGTTTGTATTTCTTTTCATTTTGTTTTTTTGGTATTTAGAATCACAAACATGCCATCTGTCTCATGAGTCACCAAGCTTCATGTTCAGTGACTAAGAATTGGGATCTTGAGGATGAATGTGAGGAGGTGAAAGTGATTGTCAAAAACTCCGGGTTATGGCATGCGGTGGAGAGTTCGATATCCGAATCGCCGTCGAAAAATTGACTGCGGATGAGGTAATATTTGATCTGTATCGAGATGCTAGAAATCAAGGTTTAATACAAAGGATAGATGATGTTACATTATACTACAGTCCCTTGATGTGCACCCATGGATATTCAATGTACGATCCACATCGGATAATGCGACAATTGGGTTACGTCCAAGAAGAACCCCATTTCGATGTTGAGACGTTCTTTAATGTGTTAAGGGATAGCTGCACCACGTCCCAAAAAACTATTAACGTCGCTTACGCTCCACCGCCAGTTAAAGATCATTGGAACGATAGACGTGGTCGTAAAGTCGATACGAGTCTTTTGGACGAGGTGACCGAAGGTCATGAAGCTAATGAGAAATACATGACGTGGTACTCGGGTTGGGCTCGTCCTACTGTGATTAGGGAAATGACTGCTGAAGAATTGGCTGTAAGAGGAAGATGGCATCGAAAGACCCAGCAACAAGTCTTAAGCTCTTTGTAAGTATTTTAGAGTTGCTCTTACTGTTTTAAAATTAAATTATCAAATCATTCTATTAATTGTTTGTTGTTTAATTGAAAATAGAAGGAGCATTTGAAGATCCTTGTGAGGGTGATGTGTTGCGCGAGAGAAAGAGGAGAGCCTTTGTCGATTGAAGAGCAAAGCAAGCACATTGATTATGCTAGCAATGTTGACAATGAGGATACCTATGAATTGTTCAAGCAAGATGATGCTGATGTAAAGAGGGAAGAAAAAGCCAAGAGGGAAGCACAAGCCAAGATGAATGCTGACAAAAAGAGGGCTCGTAGTGGTCGTGGTGGTGAAGGTAGTAGTAGTGGTGGTGCTCCTAAACGGGGCCGTGGTCGTGGTCGTGGTGGTGAATGAATGCATTCCTAGTTTATTTCTTTATGTTGTGGTAGACAAATGTTAAAGTTAACTGTTGGACAAATGTTTTTTTTAAGGTTTATGGGACATGTTTTCGTATTTTGGACAAAAAGTGTTGGATCTCTAGTTGTTGAATGAATGGTTTGTTTAGCTACGTAAAGTTTCAATACTTATGCCGGCATGATTTTTTTAAGTTACATTACCGACTACACCAAGGCCGGCAAGGTTGTGAACTGTCAGACTGCCGGCCCTGACAGCAGAAATTATTTGCATACCAGGGTCGACAAGGTAATCAGATCAATACCTATCCTGCTGTTGTACAACCGGCAGGGTATTATGTTATCGACCCTGCCGGCTATGTGTTGCAGAAAATACCTTCTCCTGATGCCTAAAATCATCATAAGGTCGGCATGGTAATAAATTACGATCTTGCCGACTATATTATAGCCGGCACGCTAGTGACCAAATACCGTTCTGACGGTTAAACAGAAGAAAATGAACTCCTGATGCCTAAAATCATCATAAGGTCGGCATGGTAACAAAATTTCGACCTTGCCGACTATATCATAGCCGGCATGCTAATGACCAAATAGCTTTCCGGCGGTTACACAGAAGAAAATGAACTCCTGATACCTAAAATCAGTATAAGGTCGGCATGGTAACAAAATTTCGACCCTGCCGTCCTGACTTAGTCGGCATACTGGGAAAACAAAAACCTCGCCGGCGATTTCAAAATTCAATTTTTTTGCAAGTACAATTGCATTGATTGGCTTGTACTTAGGCATTATAACGGCCAAATTTGGGCACCATCCTATAAATACACTTCTTATCTCTACAAAACAACACACAAGTATTTGCATATACTCTCCAAGGCTTATATCATCATACACTCCATCTAACTCACCCAATAGCTCTCTACATACAACAATGGCTTCATTTGATTCAAATGAAGATTTGGAAATCACCAAAGCTTGGTACACGGAAACTCGAGTTAGACATCAGTCCTCCGCAAGGGTGGATGCCGTCACCTTTTGGACAAGGATACATAATAAATTTAGGCAAGAGTTTGGGAATCCTAATGAAAAAAGTGTTCAACAAGTCCATGATAGGCACCTAGTCATCGAAAATGTGATACTTGCTTTTTTATCTCTCCAACCTCGGATTTTCAACGCTACCAACTTCAACTTGTCCATTGGACAATTTGTAAGTGTTTTTGTGGTTTATTTTACGTGATCCATGTTGTTTGATCTGCCTACTGAACACCACTAACAAAGTAAGTTTGTGTTTTTTTTGTAGCATGAAGTTGTCAAAGCGCGCTACTTGGAGGAAAAGTGGGAAGCATTCGCATTCAATGCAAGCTATGAATTCATGGTCTCCAAAATCCCGGAGTATACCCCGGACTTCATGCAGGCCGGAGATGAATGGGATTCCTCCAACGAAGATTGATGGGTTTAGTGTAGGTTTTGTGGGTAGATCTCTATGTAAACCCTCACGAGACTATAACTCGTCCACTAGGGTCGTCTAGGGATTCAAAGGCTTGATGCACATGCTAAGTGCATTCGTTTTTCCGTCGACAAGGAGGTAGGTTTTATGTTTCAATCAATGTAGTAACCAAAATTGCATGAATAAAGTGAATTACATCTTCCCATATTCTGTTTTCTGTTGGATATAACTATAGGCCCGCAATGTTAGAAATCATTATCATGCCGACTATAGGTCAGCCTGCAGTGTTTTAAATTATGTGCTTGCCGACTATATGATAGCCGGCATGGTAGGAAATATTTACATGACGACCGTAAGATTGTTGGCCCCAAGATAGTCAGCATATTCTTCATTCAAAGACCCTTCCGGCCTAAAAATGGTCGGCGTGTTATTCATCCACGGACCATGCCGGCTATACTTAGTCGGCATCCTATCCAAACATCGACCAAGCCGGCGGATCTTGGTCGGCACCTTATTCAAACCTGGACCTTGCCGACCTTTCATATTTTCAAAACTAAATTTTCATATTTTAATCTACTTATTCTCATTCTCAAAATTTTAATGTAAACTCAATTAATTAACCTAATCAGAATTGTTAGTGTTAATTAAACAAGGGATATTAGTCATTTAGAAAATACAAGATTAAGGGGTGGTTTCTTTTACTTCAAAATGTCTTGGGTTTTGTCTCATTAAGTATACCCCAATTAATCTGGGAATACTCCAATCAAGCCAGGATTTTTAATTAGTATTTTATTGGGGAATTTTGTGTTTCCTCTTCAAAATAAATAGCTAATTTGCATTATCCCCTCTATTAATTGATAATAGGTGAAACCTCCTTTCTGTCAACTCAGCAGTTACCAAGCAGTTAACTGTGCATGTGCGTTTCACATGCGTGTTATAATATATTTATACAAATCTAATCTGACGGTCTAAATCAAAGACCCCAAATGAACCCTAAAACCATCGTCGTCTTCTTCCTCGCCGACTGCTCCTCCAAGTTCTTCATCACCAACTCTAAATGAACTAAACAGTGCCACTTCAAAATACTCTTTGAAATTAAAGAAATGTGATTTATCATGTCATTCTATCATACTAAACAAGCTGGCAATCGAGAATGAACAACAGAAGATTTGGGGTTTTAATGGCCATCAGAGAAAGTCATGGTGAGTTCTTGAATAATCAAATATGGGATTGTCTGAATAAAATTTAATATTGATTTCAGTTAGTATATGTGTGCTTATTGGATTAGGTCAGTTAGATTATTACAATGGAAAACAGTGACTCGGGCCCTCGATGGTTTAGGCCATCAATGGAAGCAAACTAATTTATTCCATGTTGAGACCATGGAGATTCTAATTAATGTGAATGTAATTATTTTTTTTTGTTTTGGATTCTATGTGTACACCGTACACGGATTGTCTAATTGCAATTTTATTTTTCTAATTGCAATTTATTGGTATACGAATTTGATAGTCAGGTGATTTATTGGTGTGTCTTTTTGTGTTCCTGGTTCACCACTGATTGTAACGACAACTGAGTTTTTAGCTTTTACAAAAAAAAACCATTACCACTTCTTTTTTTTTGGGAGATTAGAGTCGCAGAAATGAAAAACAGAAAAGAAGTGAAACCTAGC
Organism: Papaver somniferum; assembly: GCF_003573695.1. Classification (NCBI taxonomy): domain Eukaryota; kingdom Viridiplantae; phylum Streptophyta; class Magnoliopsida; order Ranunculales; family Papaveraceae; genus Papaver; species Papaver somniferum. The sequence continues at coordinate 27,456,729 of NC_039364.1, forward strand.
CATGATTTCCATTAATGAATCTAGTCCTAGAGAGAGGGATCTAGGAAGTTTTTTTGCTCTAATGGAATTGGACTATCTTTTGCGACTAATGTTGAGATTTCACTAGTTAATTTGACAACATCAAATAGAAGTGATTCCGAAAAAAATTGACCGTGTTGTTAATGGCGTCGGTAGTGGTATTTTAGGATACTTGATAGTTGATATGTTATGACACGCATATGAAATGCACGTGCACAATTAACTGCTTGGTAACGGAAGAATTGACGGAAAGGGGGTTTTACCGATTATCAACTAAAAAATGGGTAATACAAATTAGCTATTTATTTTGAGGGGAAACACAAAATCCCCCTATTTTATTTTAATAAAAAGTCTACTTTATAGGTTGGAGAAAAATTCTGACAGTAAGGCACAAATTCGTATTGAAACTGAAAGTAATCAAAAAGACATCAAATTTACTACTTCTCTAGAAAATCACAAAAGCCTACATCAAAATGCATCATCAAGTATCCATACACTGAAGATCCAGATTGATTGTCCACCCAAAACCCAATCTGGATGTACCCAATCAACATTATTAAGAACAAACCTTTTGAAATCCTTCATCCTAGTCCATAATTCTTGATATCCATTTAAAATTGCCTATTCAACTAACAGTAGATAAACCCAGAAACCATTTTGCAACATCAATAATAGCTAAAAACTACTCAGACAACATATCGGTATGTGACGTATCTGCCTGCTGTCTCACTAGGCCTGATGATCTTCACCACTTGCCCACGTTTTAGTCCATAATACCTAGCAATGGGATCAGTAATCTGAATTCGAGGTAGCTGAAACCACAAGACCAAAAAACAATTAGAATTGTCAAAATAGAGAAGGAAATATTAGTAGAACAGTTCTAATTAAACCATTAGTAGAACAGTTCTAATTAAACCATTAGTAGAACAGTTCTAATTAAACCAAGTACTAAGATATGAGATTGAGCAATTGAAGATAAAACTCGAGCAGGATCCAAACTCCAAAGAGGGTTGAAAAACCTTGTAAGTACTCCAGAGGCTCTAAACAACTACCTAGCAACTGAGTTACAAGCAATCAAGTATACTCAACATTTCTACCCAGCCTCCACCACCACCGACTACTTCGGAAGCACCAAAAACTACCTACCAAACTGTCAACTAGTATTTTCACAATTCCCTCGTACCCTCCAATATCTCTACAGTTAATATTATTGCAAGCACAGAAAATCCATTGTGTCTTTACTAGACGATTATGGAAAGAAAATGGTTCAAAATATTTAATCGTCCGAAACAAAGATTCATGCTATGACAGGCATAAAGGAACAATAAGAATTCTATAGAAGAATATATCTTGTTAACAAAAAGAAGGTGTACAGTAATATAAACAGGAATTTATCTCATTTCTACAGAACAAAACATGCCATAAGTTCAGTCACAAAATCAATTACTGTCTTATATGCATACGAAAATGGTTTTCCATTTTCACAAGTATTTGTTGTCCTTTGATAAATTAGCAAGGGTTTTGATAAACGTTTTCCATAGACCAGAAAATGGGCACTTAAATATTTTTTTTTAATACATATACATGCATATAGAGATATATCTAGTGTGCCTGTGTCAGTGTGTGATATCTGGTGTACAAGAACATGAAACAAACAAGAACAGTGGGTATAATATGGAATATTTAATCAACACAAACCTGAGTTTCTTTCAAAGTATAACGCTCCAGCAAAGTTTTCTTTTCTTCGGGTGTGAGAACTTGATGTACAGGGACAAGAACATGCCGACTGATGTTGACAAGCAGCTCAGCATCCTGCCACAGAATTGTAAGTGAACTTTAGTTCTCATTCTTTTCACAAGATCACAATAAAAGGCACGTAAATCCTCCTCTCTTGATTCTTCAGTACAACGTTAAAGAACTTATGAACTACAAAATGATCCCAAGCCTATTTCTGTGTCCTAAACATCAACACACGCTATATGAAACAAGACTCAGTATTTGTTCTTTTCCACCGTACTAACACGTACCAGTAATTAATATAGTTGACAAGTCAGTAAAGGCCCATTTTCTTACTTGATCCAAGTAAGACTATAAATTAATGAACAAGGGTTCCGAAGAAATGTTTCAAGTCTCAATAGATCATTGTGGTAACCATTCATATAAAACCTTAACCCTTATAAGATGAACTAAAGAAGAAGTCTTATGAGTGTACAAATTATACAACATTGTTTGACTTGATAGTTGGTCTTCAGAAAATAATTTAAGCTAAAGAGTCGCTACAGCAGATGTTAACTAGCTAGTCAGTGTGCTAATAAGTAGTAAGTTGTTAACAGTTTTCCACAGAGCTCGTAACCGAAGAAGCACTATATAGTTTTGCTACTAATTCCTAAGTTGTTTAGGGCGAGGCTTATGGCGTGAAGCCGGGTGTGAAATCCCAACATATCTAATTCCAACCACACAAATATCCCCAGGAATCCAATAACCCAATGGCAACATAGCTAATTCCAAGCTACACATAAATATCTATATGAATCCAATAGCCCAATTCGATGCCCCTAATAACTCTGGCAATGTTTCTTTCATAATGCAAACGAAACCCATCATTGCTTTCATAACTATCTATAACGCAATTATACTAAAGGTACCGAAAATGCAGCTTGCAAGAAAATCCTACATTCCTATGTGTATCTCCAGTTTCCACAGAATAAGCCACAGAAATCTTATACTCCTTTTGTTAATTATCCAATGGATGTAAATAAAATTCTTCCCTTTCCTCACTATCTAACCATTCTAAAACCTGACACAGAACATGTTCAAAATCAATAAGGTATGTTGAATCTAAGCTTCGAAACAAAAGCAAGGATATTCAACAATAAGAAACCAGAGATTCCCACAGCTAAGCAATAACAAATCAACAAATTACCTGGAAAACCTCCAAATGGTAACTGGAAGAAAATTCACTGATGCATGTCTTGGCAAAGGGAGTTAAACTTTGTTGAGCAACGAAAATTGCCCTGTTAACTTCATCATTTTTCATCCTATTAATATAAGTCTTCAATGTCTTAACTCCAACTTTGGAGTCCTCAGGGAAGAAAACATATATATGATCATTACTATCGTTTCTCTTGCTTTTCTTGATATCAAGATTTTCTCTCTTGATATTATCCCCAAATTTAGCGAGAAATCCTGCTCTTGTCTCGTTGATTTCAAAATCTCCGACTAAGTAACCTCTGTCATTCAACATCTGCATCACTGTTCGCCGGATTCTGAACAGCTTCGTTATTTCCTCGTCTGAAGACATCTATTCCTGAAAAAAAAAGAACAATCCGACATTGTTAAGCCAAACCAAAAACCCTAAATCGTAAGAGAGTTTCAACATAATTATTCATTTCAATTGTAAAGGGAAAACTTACCAGTACGGGACGGAATTCGATGGGGTTGCGTTTTCTAGGGTTTCGCAAGAGGGGGAAGAAAAATGCCAATGGAGATTTGTGCGAGAGAAAGAAAGACGGAGGACGATTAGGGAAGTGAGACGCAGAGGGTTTAAGCGAGGGTTTTGCGGATCATTTTATACACTTACCTCGACTTGAGCTGGGACCCAGGGGTATGTTTGGATTCAACAAAAATGAAATGGTGTATCTCACTGGGGTATGTTTGGATTCAACAAAAATGAAATGGTGCATCTCACTGGGGTATGTTTGGACTCAACAAAAACGCCTACACATTCTATCCTAATCCGACACATAGCTATATGCACCACTTCATATTTTCGTTTTTGTTGAGGCGAGTCTGATATGTGCCTCACCAGTTAGGTACGGAATAATACCCGACTCAAGTATATCCGAGTCATATGTATGAGCCGAGTTAAACTTCAAGTTAATTATCAGAAAATTATCATCAAACAACGAGTTTGGCATTTTTCGAGCCAAGACAGATTTAGATCCAAAATAAACAAAATGTTGTTGTGTGTTTTGCTTCGCATTGTTTATGGACACTCTTCCTTATTGAGTGTCATATTTGTGAAGCTACAGTAGCACGACAATTTAATTCAGTGTATAATAGATGTCCAAAGTGTTGCTTACGACGTATCATAGTAAAATTAGTTGGAACACTATTAGAGTTTAAAGAATGAAGGGCGAACTAGATCTAGAATGATCAGTATGTACCGAAGGGTTGGCTATGTCAAGAAGAATGAATTACTTAGGAAGTAATGACCAAAAACCTGAGAAAGTATAGAGACATGATGTTAGAGGATCGCTCGGTGGAACTCGCAAGTTTTGTTATCTCAAGTTTGTTATCAATGTTGGAGGTACAAAACTATATCTTGATTTCTAGTCTACTAAAGTCAAGTCTTGGACTGGGATTACAGTATGGTAGTTAAGTATCAGACATCAGCGAATAACCCTTGAAGATTGAAGACTGACGAACAAACGAAGATACTTGCAAGAACTTGATCAAAAAAGAGGTATGTGGAGACTGACCTATCGTATTTGTTAGAGAATTGCTCGGTCGAACTCGCAAGCGTTGCTATCTCAAGCTTGTTTGTCAAGTTTAGGTGTCAAAACTATAAGTCTTGATTTCTAGATAAAATGTGTAGTTGAGCTTCAGACTTCACGACGTTCATCTATTGAAGACGAAGATCTACTAAGGGGAGCTTGGAAGAACTTCATCAACAAAAGGTATGTGGAGACTTAAACCCATCTATCACTCAGAGGTCTATTCTATTCTATCTCCTATTAAGACTAAGTTGTATAGCTATATAGACTTTCACATTGTACACATTTGATATTTCGAGCTAAGTTTAACTCGCTTATATCTTTCTCGAAATATGTGTTGGAAAGTTTTTTGCTTTAACTACGTCATTATTCTTGACGAGTTTAGTTGGAAACAATTTATTTATTGGAAACTAAATAATGAGTCAAAAGATGATCATGTGAAAATCGCCTTGTAACATCTTACATGATTTGTGTGAGACAGTCATTTGATATAGACTCGAAATGTTTCGTATTGATCATTCGATCACTTGAAACTTACTTATAAGCTAATAGTTTGTGTGATACAGCTATTGTCGTCTTCTAAGGATGTTTCAATGATTGAAATGAGAGTTTAGAACAATTAACAATTGTCTGGATATAACACAGTATGCATACCAGTATTCAAACTATTGTAAGTATCATTCAGGTCTGGGAACCAAGTATGCGTACTCGTATGCGAACGGTTTTAACTGTCAAAGTCCAGGAACCAATTTTGCATACCCGTTTGTAAACTGTTTCACCTGAATTCGGTCTGGAACGATAGTATGCGTACCTGTTTGCGAAAGATCAAAGTCTGGAACTTAAGTTTGCGTACCCGTTTGCAAACTTATGTGGTTAAGTTCTAAAATCGGTTAAGTATGATTTCATACTCATGAAAAAATACATTTATAAATTAAGGAATGCAATCTTTGGAAACCGTGGCTAAAATGTTCATGAATTGATTCTTTTGAATCAATCCGATTTTGCTTCAATTGTGTCTTGTATACTTATATGAGAATATAAGCAATTGAACAACTCTATGAGTAACACAATTAGATTCATTTAATTATTATTTGAACTAGAAGTGTTAAGATGAATGTCGTTAATACAAAAGTGTTCATATGGCTAACTTCGGTTAACTATTGTTGAGCCAACTCAATATACACGTTTAGGTACGGTTACCCATATTTAAATGAAGGTATATTTCATTTGTGTGTAACAAGCTAATACCATCTAACAGTGCAGAGATATTGATTTGGTTTAAGCAAACTTAGCTTGAATCTTAAATCAAGATTTCATATAAATGGTAAATATTGACTGCTTTGTTATAAAGCTATCAAACCCTGATTTGAAGACTATATAAGGGAGGACTCTAGCAAATGAGAAACTTAATCCCCAAACCTCATGTGTGATACTAGTTGCGACTAGAGTCGATTCTCCCGTAACCTAGGTTTTTCCTAAAACCATTATAGGTTAACGACTTAAAGACTTCATTGGGATTCTGAAGCCAGACCCAACTATTTTCTATGTAGTTGCGTGTTCTGATCTTACTTTTTCTATCGTATTCAGTATTATCTTCTCTAATATTTGCTCGAAATTTATCTCCGATAGGTAAGATATAAAAAGTAATCACAAGTCTCTTCGTCTCATTCTTTGTGATTCCATAATAACTTGTTCTACTACCATATAATTAAGTATTGTGAGGTGATTGATACAGTATGCTAGTGTCTGTAGCGGCTTAATACAGTATGATGTTCAAATATGGACTAGGTCCCGGGGTTTTTCTGCATTTGCGGTTTCCTCGTTAATAAAACTTCTGGTATCTGTGTTATTTCCTTTCCACATTATATATTTTTATATAATTGAAATATCACAGGTTGTGCATAGTTCAATCAATTGGTAAATCCAACCTTTGGTTGTGGATCGAAATTGTTTGACACTTGAACATTGGTCTTTGGTACCGTTCAAGTTGTTTCTCATAATAATCAGGCTCACGGATTCTATCTGTTTGATTGGCTGATTACTTTGAGAAACAGAGATATAACTCTTGGATATATTTCCTTAATTGAGTCTGATTGTCTAGTTGATTCTCTTGGAAATATATTGGAGTTAGTCCATAGAAATTGCCTAACGAAATATTGGCTGTGGTTGTTAGACCCCCGCTTTTTCACTATTTACTCATGGCATACACCATTCTATCTTATGAGACTTTGTCGTATGAGTTTAATTGATTTTAATACTTGTATGTTTTACCTAGTCGGTCTGAAATTCCACGAACTGTAGAGGTTTTCCAACTAGGTTGACGAACCTTTTACATATGAGTTCGGGAATGGGGGACGATTTGCAAACCTCTATGGTCTGACTTTGCGAGCTGCCAAGATATGCATACTCCTATGGCATGACTTCGCAAACTGCCAAAGGTTTGCAAACATATACGGTTCTAGTTAGCACAAGGTCATGAACTGTCCTATTTGATTATGTTCGCTTTTGTTACAACTCTCATAGACACTTCTACGACAATGTTATTCATAAAATAACTTTGGGCTTGTGGGTGATTGTTTAGGCTTGACTATTATTTAATATCTCTAGTGCTTGTAAGTTCAAAGGTATACTTTCCGCTACGGATTATTATTGTGCACGGTTCCATGGACGTTATAGTGCATATTCTTTTGTGTAATTTCAAGGCAGACTTTTCACATACTTACATGAATACCTAATAAGAAATTCATTTAAACTGAGAAAGTGTTTGCTTTAATCTCAAGTAATCTTATCTTGAATTCAAAGATATTTGTAGCCTTGAAAATCTATAAATAGAGAGACTCTTGCGACATGATTTCTTATTACCTGGCACTCTTGTGTCCTAGTTTCAAAGCTATAGTCGTCCTTTATAACCTAGGTTTCTCTACGAAACTGTATTCTAGGGTTACAACTTTGAAGACTTCACTTAAGGATTCATGAAGCGTGGTCAGACTACCTTTTACATGATAATTCTTGTATCTGGATATTGTTCTACTGGTCATTGAAGTTCACAAACTTTAGATGAGGAACAAGATAGATAGAAATCACAAAGTTCTCTTCATCTCAAACTTTGTGATTCCTCAATATAGATATCTAAACTCTTCCTTGATTTGTTTGGATTGTTTTTGTGGGGTGGTTAGTAATCTAGGATTCTCTTCTAACAAAATGTAAGTGTTCCAGATCCGTGAGGTTTGCTGGAATTTGTTTACTGCAAGCATATTTCCAAACCTAAATTGAAACATGTTAAAAGAAAAATCAAATATGATTGTCTGTTAGAGGCGGATATGTATCAAAAGTTACCACTGAGGTTGAAGCAACACTTAGACTGTAAAGGGTCTGCTAAGGGAATCATGTGCATATAATCTTGTTAGTCTCAAGAGACATAAGGAACACGACTACAACTGAATTACTTGGAGGATTAATTCGGTCTCAACTATATTCCAGTTCGAAGTATGACGGTATTGAATTCATATATTGAAAGATAGATTACATCATACTTGTTCGAATTCAGATCCTGATAATTTAGATACAAACAGATTCTTCTTGATATTTATTTTTGAGATCGTCCAAAAACTCTTTTGCACAATCAGGTACACGAAGCTTTGGTCTATACATATCGATTGTGGAAGAAAAAAAACTTAATATACAATCTGATTTAAGGGTCTTTGCTTTGGATTACTTGTGATTGTATTAGGTTTTTTCCATACAAATTGTCGAACGAAAAAGTTGGTGGTGTACTTGGTACCTGTTTTTTTCACATGACGCAGCCAAGGTCTTCTGTAACTGTGATTTTCCGTATCGTCAAGGGAAATGTGGAAGAGGTATTGCGGTGTATACAAACGTTATTGGAATGATGACGCTTTACTGTGAACATAAAGAGCATTAGAAATCATGTGTGATGCTCCCGGTATGATGGTGGTTGGTAGAATAGACATTTTGTATACACCCGTAAAATTCATAACAAATATGGTTACCAAATAGTTTGGTTGCTAATTTTGATTAATAAAATTGACATCAAATAGAAATCCGGTTAACCAACAGTTGCTCAACAAATATGGTTACTTAACAAAATCGTTTCATTAGTAAACTCTACAATAACCTTTCTGGAGATTTGGGTTTATTTTGGAAGGATGCTCTTGAACTTAAAATCATAAATAAATATAGTCAAATCATAAACCGTGCTCTCGGAATTGATGCTAGAGATGAAGAAGTAGCTTTACCATATGTCTATGGGGTCTTGGATAATGATGCTAGACTTCAACAATGTTAATTTCTCGAAGACATTTTATTCGATTAGAATGTCCCTGGATCCTGTTAGGGGATTTAAACTTCATCTTTGATGAATCTGAAAACTTTGGTGTAAATGGTGTTTCTCAATCCCAAATTGATTATATTAGAGACCTTATTAATGTTGCAGGTATGCAAGAAGTACTTGTTAGAGCATATCTCGGTCGACCTCGCATGCGTTGCTATATCAAGCATGTTCGTCAATGTTAGTGATCAAAACTATGAGTCTTGATTTCTAGTCTATTATAGCTAAGTCTCGGACTAGGATAAAAAAGTGTAGTTGAGCTCAAGGACTTCATGGCGATTCATCATACAACGACGAAGATCTACTCAAGGAACCGTGGAACTTCATCAACAAAAAGGTATGTGGAGACTTGAACTTATCTATCACTCAAAAGTCTATCTATTCTATCTCCTACTTCTTATGAGACAAAAAGTCGTATGCTATATAGACTGGATCATACAGATTTGACATTTCAAGCTGAGTATTCACTACTTATCTTTTTCTCGAAATCGTGTGTTGGTAAAGCGTTTCGCTTTGATCTAGTTTATCTTCACCTAGTGACGAAAGTCATGAAAAGTTTCAATTACTTTGAGAATTGCTCTGACGTGAAACGATCTGTGAATAACTGCTATATAACGTCCTCTGATAATGTCTCAATGATTGGAATGAGAGTTTAGATTACATAATCATGTATTCCTTAATCCGAAGTTTTCGAACTTTGTTGATTGAGAGAAATCGGAGGAATTGGTTTTGCCAAGTCCGCGAACCCAGTCCGCGAACTGACGGAAGTTCTCTTACCGAGAATTTCTGCTGGGATTTTCCAAAAACTCGTTTGCGTGATTAGTCCGCGAACTGGCGGAAGGCTCTTTGCCGAGATTTTCTGCTGAGTTTGGAAAACTCTGCCGGTTGCCTTAAGTCTGTGAACTTGTTTGTGAGCTTAAGTGGTTATGATCTAAAGATGTGCTCTGAACATGAAACTTAAATTACTAAGGAATGCTTTATGCAAACCGTGGATATAAAGTTCATGAGCCGATTCATCGAATCGAATCATCTTTGTTTCAATTATGTCTTGCGTAGTTACATAATATCTCATAGTAATTGAAAAACTCTCTAACTAGTTCATTTGAGTCAATTGAACTAGTTATGGTGAAGAAGAACTAGGTTAATATGGAATGCTCATACGGTTAACCTTTTGGGTTACTATGTTGAACCAACATACACGTACGCGTTTGGGCATGGTTTTCACAAATCCAGTAAATATCTACCCAAGTGTGTGTGACAAGCCAAGTTTTCGATCTAACGGTTGAGAAATATTAGCTTGAATCTAAATCAGGTTTTCATCTAATAGTGAATATGGATTTCTTTGTAACTAAGGCAAAACCATGATTTGAAGGCTATATAAAGGAGACATCTAGCATTGTGCAAAACTAATCCCCACACGTCTGTGTGATACTAGTGCGCTTGTGTAATCACAAACTAATCCTCATTGTTTGTGATTCCTCGACAAACCGCTTGTGTAGTCAAGAAGGATTGTTGAGAGGTGATTGATTAATCTAGGTTGTTCTTCGGGAATATAAGACCGGATTATCAATTGGTTCCTGTTCACCTTGATTTTATATCTTAAGACGGAATAAAACCTAGGGTTTTTCTGTGGGAGACAGATTTATCCTTTGATAGACTTTTTTGTGTGAGACAGATTTATTTAGTATCAAGTCTGCGATTTTGGGTTACAACAACTCTTAATTGTGGGTGAGATCAGCTAAGGGAATCAAGTGCGCAGTATCCTGCTGGGATCATAGGCGTAGGAGTACAACTGTACCTTAAATTAGTGGGAGACTGATTTGGGTTCGACTATAGTCCAGTCCGAAGTTAGCTTGGAATAGGCTAGTGTCTGTAGCGGCTTAATACAGTATGTATTCAATCTGGACTAGGTCCCGGGATTTTTCTGCATTTGCAGTTTCCTCGTTAACAAAACTTCTGGTGTCCGTGTTATTTCTTTTCCGCATTATATTTTTTATATAATTGAAATAATACAGGTTGTGTGTTAAAGATCATCAATTGGAAATCCAACCCTTGGTTGTTGATTGATATCGATTGATCCTTGGACATTGGTCTTTGGTACCGTCCAAGTTATCTCTCTATGATGAAGACTCGCAGATTTCCATTTGCTTGAGTAAAGATAAAATGGAGAGATTGAGATATAAACTCTTTGATATATCTTTTTATTGATTGAGTCTAACTGTCTAGTTGATTCTCATAAAAAGTATATTGGAGTTTGTCCATACATATTTCTAAGTGAAATATTGGGTGGTGTTGTTAGAACCCCGCTTTTTTAATTGGTATCAGAGCAGGCAAACATGTTAAAGACCTTATAAGTCTGTGTTTGTAGCGATCTGATTATGGACGAGTCTATCTCTAATAACGTACTAGTTTAGAAATTACCAGATGATTCTAAAAGCTTGGATTCACCTGAGAGAACTGTCACATCTAAGTCAATATCCAAACATTCTCTTGATGTAAAAACTGTTGATTGGGAAACTCTCCTAGAAGAACAGTTGGATGAACTTTCTGATGAAGGTGATTCAGATATTGATAGAGATGTTGATGAGGAAGTCTCAGAGTATGTTAAGTTTTTGGATTCGTGGAATATGAAGAAGATTACAACTTCTCATGTCACACCTCTTCTGACTCCTCTCTGTCGAGAAAAAAAGAAATTGAGAAGATGTTACGCAGGTGTTTATTTTTCGAATAGTTCTACCGAATCGATCCTCAAGGATTCAGAGGAAAACCTACGTATGAAGTCACTTGAGTGTGATAATCTTTATCAAAAGTACTTTTTGTTGGAAGAGAAACTTGCAGAATCTGAAGCAAGGTTTAACTCCCAGCAAACAAGTTTTGACGACAGAGAAAGCACATATCTCACTCGAGAAAAACGCCTTGAGGCTGATTTATCTGCTGCTCTTGATAAAATCAAGATGTTGGAAGATGACTTTAAAAAATTCAATACTAGTTCAAGCAAATTAACCACTATGCTAGGAGAAAGTAAAAATCATCGTGATACACGAGGATTGGGCTATAAGGGAATAGATGCTCCAAGTACTAGCAAAGAGGTAAAATTTGTCAAGGCTAGTGATTCTTATCAACAAAAGGTTTCCACTGATGGCAAAAGTGAAATACCTTCTCCGGCGGTTAAGGTTCAAAAGAGCAATGTTTATCAACCTCCAAAGTTAGCACACTCGGATCGAGGTAAGAACATTCCTTATGTTTGCCACTATTGCGGAAATAAAGGTCACCTGGAAAGGAGATGTCGTTTCCGTATAAGGAATGAGAAACTTCACGATGTTCTTGTTTGGGCATCACAAGAAGTTGTGAAACCAAGATATACGTTAAGACTGATCCTCTTAACATTACAGGTTGTATTTGTCCAACCTTTAGGCAAAGGAATCAGTGCTATGATAGACCTAGATTTTCCTACAAACGTCGTACGAATCCTTTTCATAATCGTAATGGTTATCAAAAGGATAACTTCGTAAAGACGAAGACAAGATTCGATGCTTCCAATTGGAGAAAGACTAACTTGCAAAAGAATAGTCAATCAAATTCTCTTCCAAGAATTCTAGAAGAGAGTGATGGGAAGAAGGTTCCGACTGTTCCTAAATGCACTCAGAAGTGGATACCGAAGAAAGACAATGATGTTTTGAGTGTGAAAAGGAATGATCTTCCAGAAAACTCCATGACTATGGAAAAGGCAGTATCCATGATGTTGGAACTTAACAAGTTTTTTGGAAAAATGGAATTGGATGTGAAAGTTCTAAAAGCGATCTCTTTCATGATAATCCAAAGGTCACTTGTGGTGAGCAAGACTTTGTTCAACCCAACGCAACTTGATTGTGTTGGAAGTGCATCCTCACCAAGGAATGCCCTGTTTTGTATACGGTGAAGGAAGCACAAGAATGGGGCACACAGAGGCGGTAGGATTCGATTGGATTCATCTAAAAAGGTATGTCCATAAACTTGAGCAAGATTTGTACTTTTATTTGCTTGGAATACTTATAATAATTTTGCTTATCATTCATTTCTACCTAACTTGATCTGTATTTAAGGTTCTTAAATGTTTAGGTTTGAAAATAATAGTTCTGGATGTTTGGACTACATGGTACACATACCAAGTATGCATAACAACATTTAAAATCAAAATCCAGGGATTTAAGTTCGCAAATCCATATGCATACTTGACGTCGATATTCGGTAAATTTGTTTTGACCGTAACTTCTTCGTCCGAACTCGGATTTACCTCATTCTTTTTGCATTCTCTTCCGTATTGAATTCCCTTAAAAATGGAGATGAGAATTGTTGAATTTGGATGATTTAATATTGATCTTTGTCCTGTCTCTTGTTTTTTAGTGTTTGCTCCGTTTCGTTGCACTTGTTCTATTCTCTTAGACTTGGGCACTGGGATTCTTGGAGAAATCATATTCTATGCTATTTTGTGGTTGTTACAAGAGTGATGTTGGTGAATCACAAAGAAGGAAGTTCGAAAATGGGTAGTAGTTCACATTGTTATATATTCTTGAGTGTTCACAATCATCTCATGTGAACTATAATGCATAGTCGTCAATGACTTTGTATGTTCTTCTTTGTTAAGGAAATCTTTTTATACGCTTTTGGTAACCATCTTGGTATAAATCCGTGCGAAAAAGATTGATTCTACCTTCTAAGGGAAAAAATTATTATTGCAGTATTAATCTATTTTGAAATATTGCAATATTTTTATGGGATGTGTATTGTTTGCGTCCGTGAAATTGAAGGTCCCATATTGTGTCAAAAGTAAAGTCGTTCATAAATTGATATTCGTATTGATGAAAGGATGAATGGGCTTTTGACGATTACAAAAGTTATGCCTATGCAGTCATTTATTTGATGGAAAATAGGATGAAATCTTTTGTTTGACAAGGATAAAGTCTATTATGTCGTTATGCAAATAGTGATGGAAAATAGAATAGATCCTTGTATATTATCCACGGTATGGATCTTCATTGATCCATTTTGTTATGTTTTACCGTGAAGGCTCCATTGTGTATCTTATGTTCAGCACCTTACAACTATGTCGATTAATATTTGCCTTGTTGGTTGTTCCATGAGATGCTATATGTTGAGCATTCTTGAACTAAATTAATCATATTGATTGGTTATTTAGTTATTTGCTCCGAAAGTCTTCTTTTGTCGAGTAAAATCTTTTGAAAATTAAATTGATTGCTTCGGTGATTAGTTTGGTTGTGTATTCCAATTAGATTAATTATAGGTTCTCTTGTAATTAATCTAGTTGAGTTTTTCATATATTCCACAAGTTCTTGTGTTGAGTATATGAACGGATATACTAATCATGTTCTATTGGTTGATATAGTCGTATATTCCGTAAGGTTTTCCTTATGTTGAGTATTTGAACGATTAAGGTAGTCATCTCCGTGTGGTTATCTTAGTCGTAGCTCCGTGAGTTTTCTTATGTTGTGCACAATCAATTAAACTGATCACTTTTGTGGTTTGATTTAGTTGCGTATTCCGATTAAATTAATCATGGGTTTACTTGTGATTAATTTGGTTGAGTTTTGGATATAGAAAATCATTTCCATGGTTTTTGGTGTCCAATTAAAAAATCCTTCTTTTCTTTCGAAATTAAGGTCGCTCTTGTTGTTCTTTCGGGAATAACATCAAATGGGGGAGAGTTCTTTTGAACTTGTGCTTATTGGTAATATCTTGCAGGATGTGCGGCTGTGGAATTTTATAGGGGTTATCTTGTATCTTAAAACTCCTTGATGAATGCATTTAGCTTCGGCTTTATGATTGCATCTAAATTAAGTTGGTATGTATTTTTTTCTTTTAGTATATGAAATGTCTCTTGTGGAAATTTCATTATGATCTCATTCTTTTACCTTTGCCAATTTTATTGACAAAAAGGGGGAGAAATAATGTAGTTCACACTACAAATACATATTGTTTTCGGATCATTGTGTAAGGGGGAGTGGTTTCCATGATCGAGATGGAGTATTGACTAAGTACATATCACCATAGTATTTTTATTAAAGTCGTGATGCAATTGGACTTTGATGTTACATAATGATACTATGACACTGTATAATAATTATCGAGAATCTCGATTTCTCTCATTGTTATAGCTACGGATCTTCAACAACGGTGGTGCTAAACTTACAACCTTTGGGATCATTGGAGTACTTGGAAGGACGAAGATTTCAAGGAACGTTGAAGATTAGACTATGGAATAGGAGCCACTAAAGTTTATCTTTTTTGTATTTCATATGTAATAATAGTTTTGTCAATAAAATTGACAAAGAGGGAGATTGTTAGAGCATATGTCGATCGACCTCGCATGCGTTCCACTAAAGTATGTTTGTCAATGTTAGTGATCAAAACTATGAGTCTTGATTTCTAGTTTATTATAGCTAAGTCTCGGACTAGGATAGAAAAGTGTAGTTGAGCTCAAGGACTTCATGGAGATTCATCATACAACGACGAAGATCTACTCAAGGAACCGTGGAACTTCATCAACAAAAAGGTATGTGGAGACTTGAACTTATCTATCACTCAAAAGTCTATCTATTCTATCTCCTACTTCTTATGAGACAAAAAGTCATATGCTATATAGACTGGATCATACAGATTTGACATTTCGAGCTGAGTATTCACTACTTATATTTTTCTCGAAATCGTGTGTTGGTAAAGCGTTTCGCTTTGATCAAGTTTATCTTCACCTAGTGACGAAAGTCATGAAAATTTTCAATTACTTTGAGAATTCCTCTGACGTGAAACGGTCTGTGAATAAGGACTATATAACGTCCTCTGAGAATGTCTCAATGATTGGAATGAGAGTTTAGATTACGTAACCATGTATTCTTTAATCCGAAGTTTTCGAACTTTGTTGATTGAGAGAAACCGGAGGAATTGGCGTTTTCAAGTCCGCGAACTGACGGAAGTTCTCTTACCGAGAATTTCTGCTGGGATTTTCCAAAAACTCGTTTGCGTGTTTAGTCCGCGAAGTTAGTCCTCGAACTGGCGGAAGTCTCTTTGCCGAGATTTTCTGCTGATTTTGGAAAACTCTGTCGGTTGCCTTAAGTCCGCGAACTTGTTTGTAAGCTTAAGTGGTTATGATCTAAATATGTTCACTGAACATGAAACTTAAATTACTAAGGAATGATTTATGCAAACCGTGGCTATAAAGTTCATGAGACGATTCATCGAATAGAATCATCTTTGTTTCAATTGTGTCTTGTGTAGTTACATAAGATCTCATAGCAATTGAACAACTCTCTAACTAGTTCATTTGAGTCAATTGAACTAGTTATGATGAAGAAGAACTAGGTTAATATGAAATGCTCATATGGTTAACCTTTTGGGTTACTATGTTGAACCAACATACACGTACACGTTTGGGCATGGTTTTCACAAACCCAGTAAACGTCTACCAAAGTGTGTGTGACAAGCTAAGTTTTTGATCTAACGGTTGAGAAATATTAACTTGAATCTAAATCAGGTTTTCATCTAACGGTGAATATGGATTGCTTTGTAACTAAGGCAAAACCCTGATTTGAAGGCTATATAAAGGATACATCTAGCATTGTGCAAAACTAATCCCCACACGTCTGTGTGATACTAGTGCGCTCGCTAGAGTCGATTCTCCTTTAACCTTTGGTTTTCTTCTCTAAAATCAGGTTAACGACTTAAAGGCTTCATTGGGATTGTGAAGCCAGACCGATATTACTTTTATCGTAGTTGTGTGATCTGATCTTGCATCTTCTATCATAGGAGTACAATCTTTGATTGGCTTGAGATCGTGAGAGTTCTCCGATAGGCAAGATAAAGAAGTCACAAACATCTTTATCTCACTGTTTGTGATTCCTCGACAAACCGCTTGTGTAGTCAAGAAGGATTGTTGAGAGGTGATTGATTAATATAGGCTGTTCTTCGGGAATATAAGACCGGATTATCAATTGGTTCCTGTTCACCTTGATTTTATATCTTAAGAAGGAACAAAACCTAGCGTTTTTCTATGGGAGATAGATTTATCCTTTGATAGACTTTTCTGTGTGAGACAGATTTGTTTATTATCAAGTCTGCGATTTTGTGTTGCAACAACTCTTAGTTGTGGGTGAGATCAGCTAAGGGAATCAAGTGCGCAGTATCCTGCTGGGATCAGAGGCGTAGGAGTACAACTGTACCGTGAATTAGTGGGAGACTGATTGGGGTTCAACTATAGTCCAGTCTGAAGTTAGCTTGGAGTAGGCTAGTGTTTGTAGCGGCTTAATACAGTGTGTATTCAATCTGGACTAGGTCCCGGGGTTTTTCTGCATTTGCGGTTTCCTCGTTAACAAAACTTTTGGTGTCTGTGTTATTTCTTTTCCGCATTATATTTTTTATATAAATGAAATAATACAGGTTGCGCGTTAAAGATCATCAATTGAAAATCCAACCTTTGGTTGTTGATTGATATTGATTGATCCTTGGACATTGGTCTTTGGTAACGTCCAAGTTATCTCTCTTTGATAAAGACTCGCAGATTTCCATTTACTTGAGTAAAGATCAAATCGAGATATTGAGATATAAACTCTTTGATATATCTTTTTATTGATTGAGTCTAACTGTCTAGTTGATTCTCATAAAAAATATATTGAAGTTTGTCCATACAAATTGCTAAGCGAAATATTGGGTGGTGTTGTTAGACCCCCGCTTTTTCAGTACTATTTACAGGTAACCTTTTCATGTGGTCTAATAAGAGACATGGTAATGCTCTTTTTCTTGAAAGATTAGATAGAGCTTTAAGAAATGTAGACTGGTTCAATCTATTTTCGAGTTTCCATGTCTTTCACTTAGCTTCTATAGCTAGTGATCGTAGCCCTATACTTCTCACTACAACTAGGGATTTTACACCTAACAAAAAATTATTAAATTTAATCAGTGTTGGATAAGAGACCCTAGGCGCAAGCAAAATTGTTGAGCAATTTCGGCAATGCTAGATTTCTGGCTTTCATGCCTTTAAGTATAAAACATATCTGCAAAATATGAAGTATGATTTAAGAAACTGGAATATGCACTCTTTTGGCCATATACAAACTCAGATTAGGGATAACAACATGCATCTCGAAAACATACATTCTCAAGGTGTGATAGATCGGTATGATAATAAGATTGATAGTCTTAAGCATAAACTTGATTAATAGTCTAATGTGCAACATGATTTTGGAGTCAAAGACTCGAGGGGATAAGGATGATACTTCTAAATATGGTGACAGAAATACAGGTTATTTTCATGATAGAGCTAACTACATGAAGAAAAGAACTCAAATAGAAGTTAAATAAGACCTAATAAAGAGATCTCAAATTGCTTCTAATTTTCCAAAGCATTAATGATGAAATTTTCACTAATGGTTTATGGGTTTGGAAATGTATTAGTCAGAGAATGAAGATGGCGGGGAAAACTTATTCTTGGGAAGTTGGGACGGGTGAGAACATTAACATATGAAAATATTTTTAGGTTCCTAGCCATGATGGGTACTTTCCATCTCATTTTTCTCAAGAAATTTACAGACTTTTAATAAATTGATTGATACAAATACGAAGTGATGGGATGTTAGTCTTCTAAACGCCATTTTTCATAGTGAAATTGTTTGAAAAATCTGTAACATGAGACTCCCCGTTTATGGCAGTGGTAAGTTAAAGATGGAATGCCATTATAAACGGGTTAATTTTAGTTAAATATGTATATAATAATATATTGAACAGTGAGCATGTCAATAATATTTTAGGTATGAATAATATTTCACCTTGGAAAAGACTTTGGAGTCTTAATCTGACACCTAAGTCTTAATCTGTCACCTAAAGTACATTTCGTATGGAAATGTGTCCACAATTTTCTTCCTACCCGACAAAGAATTGATAAGCATATTCACCAAATAGAGACTACTTTTTTTCCTATGTAAATACTCATGTGAAACCGTATAACATCTATTTGATGAGATTCTTCTAAACTACATGATATGGTTAATTTGTTCTTACTAACAATTTGTTTTCAATAGTTAGTCATTATGTCTTTGAGCAATGGTTTTCAACTTGATTTACTGATGAAGATTTCAGTGATGCTGCTCATCAATAATCTCTTAAATTTGTATGTCTTTCCATGTGGAAAGTTTTGAAACACATGGTAGTTTGGAAACACTAATGTGATGTTATTTTTGGTATACTGCAAGTAAATCCTATTGAATTGGTAACTAAAGTAAATACAAAGATTTTTAAATGAGAGTCTCTCATTTTCGAGTCTCTCATTTTCAATTCCTTTTGAAGTCTGACACAAGACAACATATTCAGACCAATATAAAGGAAACTTGGAAGCCTTCAAATTTTAATTTTGAAAAAATAAATTTCGATGCCTCTCCAATACTAATCTTGTGGGAATATGCCTAGTTCAAAAAAAATTGCAGGAAATTTTGAAGCAGCAAAAACAGCAACAAACCTTGGATGAGGATGAGCAGGAAGAGGATGTAGTTGCT
This sequence comes from Papaver somniferum, assembly GCF_003573695.1. Classification (NCBI taxonomy): domain Eukaryota; kingdom Viridiplantae; phylum Streptophyta; class Magnoliopsida; order Ranunculales; family Papaveraceae; genus Papaver; species Papaver somniferum. The sequence goes on from NC_039364.1 coordinate 27,476,126, forward strand.
CTTGAAGCAATTGAATGGGCAATCGAGAAGGGAATTCAAAAACTACACTTAGAGAAAAAATAAAAACATAGTAGCTGCCATCAACGACTCTACTAGTAATGCTTGGTAGATAACTTCTAGTTGAATTCGAGATTGGATTTTTAAACTAAATTAGTGAGGGAATTGATTTGTAGTTTAGTCAAAAGAGATGCAACTCTTATGCCGACACTCTAACTAAATATGCTTGAAATGACATAATGAAATCCTAATGATTTTCTCTGCCAGTTTTCTTGTTGGATGATTTGAAAATTACTCAAACAATGTATTAAGCTAATTTTTAATACAAATTTTTTCCAATCAAAAAGAAAGAAAAGACTTAGACAACTACATTATAAAAAAAATGAAAACCAAATTTATAATTCTAATCAATTTTTTTGAAGTTGTTCTGCCTATTTTATGAGTGTTTTGCATTTTAAATCTAAAAGTACAATAGGTAATGTTGCAATTTATGCATTATTTATGTATCGTTCTTTTTCGTGTACATTATAAAGAAACAATGCCTATGCCTATTTATTCTAAACCATACCAAGGTATTATAGAAGAAAAAGTAACTTAAAAAATGGGATCAAATCTGTTTATTTATTTTTCTTTTCATGTTTCTTGTTTTTTATTTAGTTTTCATCTTCTCAAAATCTGCCCGAACAGATGGTATTCTTTTTTTTATTATTCTTTTTCTATCGAAAAATTAAAATATTGACAAATACTGATCCTGGATTTAAAATAAATATCACTCAATTATAATTATTCATATTGTACATGCATATAATTGTATTAATACTAATGGTTGATTAACATTGCTTATTAGGGTCGTGATACTTCAATTTTGTTGGACAACACAACAACATTCACTAGTGAGAAGAATACAAGACCGAACACAAGATCAATATGCGGGTATGAAATGGCCGACACAATTAAATCACAGGTTAAAGTATGTTGCGGTGGAGTTGTAAATTGTGTTGATATACTTGCCCTCACATCTAAAGATAATGTCGTCTTGGTCAGTATTAATTTTTCTAGTTCTTTTTTTAGATAAACCGGAAATCTTATTAATTAAAAGGTTTCAGGCACAAAGTGCCTTTGTAAAACAGACTTAACTCATGGAGAGAAATCCATGTATTCTTCTAAAGTGAGTTTATGTCTTCTAACTCGCATTGAAATCAGATTAGCGACATCATTGTAATCTCTTCTAACATGAGAGATTTTACAAAATTTAAAAGAATTCATTTAAACTTTTAATACTCCTAATGAGATGATAGTTTTCCCATCTGACTTGTAGAATGTTAGATGTTATGGACTGCGTACAACAACTTCAGCATCAACTTTGAGATTAATCTCTAGAATGTTTTGCTCCTTAATCCATCTTAGAGCCTCCAGCACTGCCATGCATTCCCCTGCCTCTAGATCAATTACTCCGTCTGCATAGGATCCTTTGACTGCAAACCGGGTACCTGCAATGGAAAACATCACCATACATGTGCCTATAGAGGTTAGTCAGGTGATCAAATGAAATATCAACATAAAATGAAGCTAATTTTTCTAGTTCTCGTATCACGGTATACATATATGCATATACACTTGAGTTCTCGCAGTTCAAAATATTACATGTTGTATTATTTCCTGATTTTTTATCATATTGTTTCCATTGTTATATATGTCTTTATAGCATGTTTATCTTGTATATCTTTCTTTACTTTCCGAGTTATGTAACAAATGTATATATAGGGTTATGCCCATCAACCGTACAATGTATGTAGAAATATCTTTTCCATGACTATTCTTGTCATGGTAATAGGGCCATGAATGATTGTTGTTACATGAAAATTGGTTACCCAGACCAAATGATTATTATTTGGTTTGTGGGCCCTAGATCACACAAAAACCAAGGACTTTGGTACTTGGCTTGGCCCGATAGGGGGACTTGGTCCAGCCTAAGTTAAGGTCTAAAAACAAGAGGGGGAAAAAGAAAAGAGTAGATTAGCAAAAGAAATATTGACTTGGGAGTGAACGATGGCTTATGAGAAAAGAAAGGAAATATTGATAAACTGCCCCATTTTTAATTTCCGGTTTAATAAGTTGCTCCCGTTTCGTTTAACTTTTCAAAACTGCTCCCACTGTTAACTTTTCCATCTAATTTAGTTTTTCATTTATTTTTTTACTTATTTACCCTTTACTTGTCACGTTTATCTTCTACTTCATTTTTCAGGTTCGTCGAGCTCGGTTCATGGATTCAGGGTTAGGGGTTTAAGGTTCATAGTTCAGGATTCATGGTTCATAGTCCAAGGTTCATGGTTCAGGGTTCATGGTTCACGATATAGTTGAGGGTTCAGGGTTATGGGTTTAGGGTTCATAGTTCAGGGTTCACGGTTCAGGGTTACGATTCATGGTTAGAGTTCATGGTTCACGACATAGTTCAGGGGTAAATATGACTTTTTAATAGATGAGATAACTGACACCTCGCATTTAACGGGATGGAAAGCGTTATTTAAAAAAAAACGGGACAGTTTAGAAAAGTGCAAAAAAACGGAGGCACTTTATTTATCCTAATTCAAAACTGGGTCACTTTATCAAATTCCCGAAAAAAAATGACAGTTTGGTACTGAAGGGAAATAGAGACAATGTGTCAGTATGAAATAAAAGAGAACAAGAGAGCTATATAGTAAATGAAAGAAAGCAGTATTTGAAAGGATCTTCTAATATTTTTCTCTACTAGGAAAAGGGATAGTACTCGCAGTGACTTGGACTACCTCCTTACTATTTTTAACCTACAAAATTTGGCAACTATTGTGTGAGGTTTAGTCTCTTGTATGGAAATTAGTCGACTGAAGTAAGAGCAGGAGGGTGCCGCATAACCCAGAAGTTATGATAGATAGAAAATAAAAGGACCTTCCTCCTTTCTGTGGGCCCAAGTATATGAAAAAAAAAAAATCTGTTAAATGTACGGAGATTAAACGACTAAAGGGAGTCCTTAAATATGTTTATTACTATGGAAGTGAAAATGTAAGTGACCTCCACGTGTTTTTTTTTTGTCGGCTAACTGAATTCGAATTGATCATTTCTTTTCAAAATTAATTTGATAATTAGAAACCTGCAACTAGGGATGTCAATGGGTATCCGATTATCTAGAACCGAACAGGAACCGGGTGAATCGGGTCCGGATCCGGTTCCCAAGGTTGAACCCGTTAACAATATCGATACTCGACCAGTAGAACAAACTGATAGATTTTCAAGTTCTAACGGGTATTGTTTGTCGGGTACCAGAATATGCGACATTTCCTTTTTGCTAATTTTACACAAAATTCTGGGGTTTCTCTTAGCTTATTTTGTATAAATATTTAATGGATTCAGGCCGACATGAAGAAGATGAAATAAATTTATCAAAAAGTATAATAATTTTCAAAGACCGAACGGGTATTCAGACCCGATAGGTATTTAAGTTTTTAATCGAGTCTGATTTCGTGACCACTAAATTAGGACCCCGATCCAGAACCGTTATGACCTGAACCGGTTTTTTCCTGGTCCAGTAATACCCAAGAGAAACCAGACCCATTGACAGCCCTAAGTTACAACCTCCAAACGTTACGAGACACCATCTATCCTATCAAAACTCGAATTGTTTTTCATCATTTTAATCAAATGATTTCTTTTTACAATTTCGTAAAATTCAAACTGAATCGAAATTTATCATCTTTTTCTACTATTGACTTGATGATAAAGTATTTAGATCCTTAATCATATTTAAACTCCATCAAATAATAGTGGATCAATACAACCTTTAGTTGCTTCAAATTACAATAAAAATTGAAAAGGTGATGTAAAAAAATCGTGTTATAAAACAATACTAGTTAGGAACGAATATATGTGTTTCTAATTTGTTTTCCAGTTATATAGGTTTTAATTAACCATTTTTTATTGTTCGGCCGGAGGGAAACCTTCTATACGAAGATTTAAATATAGTATGTCATGTTACCCCACGCTTTTTCTAAAACAGAATCGATTCGATTCAATATAAATTGATCCTTCATTCCAAAAATTGATTTGATAATTAGATAAATATAACCCCAATAGGTATTAAACATCATCAACCCGATCAAAACTCGAATTGGTAGTCAACTATTATTTTAGCATAAAAACCTTAAAAAACCATGGTCTAACGACTCTAACTAAGAAATCATACAGTCTCATTCAATTAAATCAAAACTTATCGATACTGATCATTTTTATATAAAATTTATTTTATACAAAAATTTATTAAATGATCAAAGATTTTGGGCTTTAGTTATATTTAAACTCCACCAAATCGAACTCGATTAATTTCACCTTCAATTGCTTCAAATTAATAAACAACGATAGTTAAGAACAAATATACACTTTCTTAAGATTTTTTTCCGTTACAAAATGGCGAACGTTGGTGTTAATACCCAAAAATTACTCCTAGGTAAAACAATGTACTGTCGAAGTACTTTTTAGATTTGAAAATCAAAATCGTACAAAACGAGCCTAAACCAAGAAATTAGCCGTCAGGTTTTGCTTTGGTTACAAAGAGAGAAGATGAGTTGATATTAGGGGAGGGAAAGCAAAGAAAGTTGAGGAAATCAGTGGTGATTGGATTGTTGAGTGTGAGGTTGTCGAACTATGAAAAAAGCAGAGCTTAAGAATGATAAGCTTATTCTATCTTCTTGAATAGGCAAATGCGCCTATTTATAGTCATAGAGAAAACTCATTGTTTTCTCATAAGTAGTGGGAGTCGTGAAGAGATGGAGAGATGGAGATAATGGAGTAATAGTAAAGTTACACCCATTAGGCTAGGGAAGTTTCCGGAAGCCTGTAAACCATTACTCCATTACTCCACCACTCCTTTAACTGCTCTTAACAGTCACCACTACTTGTTACTTCCTTATCATGGGGTGTTTGCCACGCCATATGCTGACCAATACCCATGAATAATTCCCCCATGTAACATGTTTTGATTTCTCTTAGGAATCAGTAGAATCATGAACTATCTCTTGTATTGACTAGGTTTTCACGATGTATTCGACTGAGTAATCAGCCTAAGCTGCTCAGACCTTATCGTAGTGACATAACTTAAAGAGATAACTCATATCCAAGGTTATGTGTGAATAATAAGAAGTTTGTCGTAAGATGGCATCGTATGCAAGCTTACGATAATTGTGTATGTGGCATCTTTGATTATGCTAACCACAAAAATGCGAAAAGGTGCCATAGCAATAGCCACGCATGGCCTGGGAGGCGCGACCAAGTTGGCCAAGGCGGACAAGGTAGATTGGGACGTTGGCCAAGGTGGCTTGGGAAGTTTGGTGGCGTCGGACACCATTTAATGTTGTTTTGGAACGTGGTGGCGCGGGACACCATCCAATGTTGTCTTGGGACATTGGCCAATGGCCTGGGAGGCTGGCCAAGTTGTTTTGGGACGTTGGCCAATGGACCGGGATGTTGTCCAAGTTGCTAGCTAGTCAAGTCGTGGAGCGGGGCATGACCATGTTGATAGCTAGTCAAGTTGTGGCGCGGGGCACGACCAAGTTGCTAGCTAGCCAAGTCATGAGGCGAGGCACGACCAAGTTGATAGCTAGCCAAGTCGTGGCGCGGGGAACGACCAAGTTGATAGCTAGTCAAGTCGTAGCTCGGGGCACGACCAAGTTGCTAGCTAGCCAAGTCGTGTCGCGGGGAACGACCAAGTTGATATCTAGTCAAGTTGTGGAGTGGGGAACGACCAAGTTCATAGCTAGCCAAGTCATGGCGTGGGACGACCAATGGTGGCTTGGGACACCGACCAACTTGGCCTGGCCATGGGACGTTGGTCATGTTGGCATGAGACATTGGTCATGTTGGCCTGGCTATGGGACGAGGCCCATGCTGTCCCGGGACATTAGCCATGTGGAAGTTCTGCGACTTGAAGTGATGTTCAATACAACTTTGTACTTGGTAGTGTGTTTCAAGTAGTACTTTTATCCAAAAATGGCATAGAAGCTCATTCTGAATATCTATAATTTGTATTATCAGTGTACTCTGATTAATACATGACAATACGTATGGCCATGCATAAAATAACGAGAGTTCAGCCGAGTGAAACTCTGAAATCTTGTAGGCATATTAATTGGATACGCATTCTCAATTATCTTGCGAAATGTAATGTAGAAATACGAATCCCTAATTCAGACCTCGGGTTAGGAATTCACACATATTTATTTCATATTTCTGCAGTCGGGAGGAGGCGATATTTCAAAAATCCACCATCACCAATTGGTTTAGGAAAATAAAAAATTAATCAACAGTTAGGATTATTCGTTCTTGATTTGTTTTCTGTTGCAAAATAGAAGATGTTTGTTATTGATCTCTGTCAATTTTCTTCGAAATTTTTGGTCGGCCACACTGCAGTCATCTAATTTTCATTAAAAAAAAATAGGATCATCTAAGTGGAGTAGATGGATTTGCTAGCTTCGATCAATACTCATCACAGAACAAGCACAGTATTGTTTTGAAAGTACTAAAACTTAACTAGGCAACTATACTTGTAGGTTGAGAAAAATATTTACAATAAGGCCACAAATCGTATTGGAAATAATCAAAAGGATCTCAAATCTACTTTTCTAGAAAATCACAAAAGCTGACATTAACTTGCATCATTAGGTATCCATCCACTGGAAATCCAGATTGTCCACCCAAAACCTAACCTGGATATACCCGATCAACAATATTAAGAAAACCTTTTGAAATCCTTCCTTTCAGAACTAATCTGCAGCTTCGATAATACTAAAAACTACTCAAACAACGTATCGGTATGTGACGTATCTCCCTGCTGTCTCACTAGGCCTGATAATCTTCACCACTTGCCCACGTTTTAGTCCATAATATCTAGCAATGGGATCTGTAATCTGAATTCGGGGTAGCTGACATCATAAGCCAAAAAACAATTAGAATTGCTTATAAGAAAGAAGAACGAGGTAAAAAAAGATAGAAAACAAGAAAAGACAAGCAATGTGTTAGTAGAACAGTACTGATTGAACTAGGTAATGAGATCAAAAGAAGCATATAGCACAAGAATTTGAAACAATATTTCACTGCAGATAATAGCACAAAACAGACAAAAGAATCCCATTGGCATAATCACAGGCAGGTGCCGGTTGGTTCAATAGGCTCTACAGTCCAGACCATGGGTTGGTTTAGTACCGATTAGGTGTTCATATTATTACATATACATTGGTTTAGTACCAATTAGGTGTTCATATTATTAAATAAACATTCCAAGAGCAATAATCTCCTAATTGGTTAATAAAGTACAAGTTAACCACTCTTTTCCTGTCCTTTTGCTTTTCCCTTTCTAGGCCTTGGGACAACCATTTTTTTTCACTTAAGACACCAGCCTTTCGGCACGCAGTTGTATGATTGCAGCAGTCCATTTAAGTTTAAACTAGAAAAACACACTTGTCATTATTCAGGCCTTCAACCCAGTTCTCCCGAATATAAACAATCATGCTTCATTCGCACAAGCAATTTAAAACAACTTCCTTCAGCAGTCTAAAACAACTACCTACCAAGTGGGTAACAAGTCTAAGCATCCTCAACATTTCTACCCAGCCTCCACCTCCACCTACACTGACCACTTCAGAGGCTCCAAAAAAATCACCTGCCAAACGGTCTACGAGCATTCTCACAATTCTCTCCTACCCTCCATCATCATATGACTATGTAGTTAATATTATTGTAAGCGCAGGATCCATTTTGTTCTCTATACTAGGCCATTATGTAAAGAAAATGGTTGAAAACATTTAATCATCCGAAACAAGCAGTACAACATGTTTTTGGGAACAGATTCAGGCTGACAGGTACAGAGGAACGAAAAAGAATTCTATAATTCACAAAAAGAAGCCGTAAAGTAATACTATAAGTAGAAATTTATTTCATTCGCGAGGAACCAAAGTGCCATAAGTTCAGTCACAAAATCAATTAGAGTACTGATATGTTGTATATGCATATGAAAATGTCCTTTGATAATTTCGTGAGGTTTTAGATGAATGTTTTCCATAGACCAGAATGGCCGCTTAATTTGTTTTATTATACACATACGTACATACAGAGATATATCTAAGTGTGTGGATATTAAGTGTGAAGGAACATGATATAAAAAAGGACGGGTAAGAAAGTGGAATATTTGATCAACACAAACCTGAGTTTCTTTCAGAGTATAACGCTCCAGCAAAGTTTTCTTCTCTTCGGGTGTGAGAAGTTGATGTTCAGGGACAAGAACATGCCGACTGATGTTGACAAGCAGCTCCGCTTCCTGCCACAGAATTGTAAGCAAACTTTAATTAATCGTTCTTTTCACGAGATCACAATAAAAGGTGATTAAATCCTTAACATCACCTCTCTTGAATCTTCAGTACAACGTTAAGTGAACTTATGAGCTACTAAATGATATCCAGCCTATTTTGATTCCTAACGATCAATTGAAAAACAAGAACCAGTACTTATTCTTTTCCACCGTGCTTCTATTAGCAATTCAGTATATGGTAACAAATACCAGTGATTAAGAGGGAGTTTAATGTATTTTGAATCTTGGGGATTTTGAGGGAGTGTAAGAGAGTATTGGGAGTTTGAGAGAGTTTGGTGTGTTGAGTGTAGGGAGTTTGAGAAACTCTCCCAAAATCTCTACTTTTTTGAGAGATTTGGAGTGAGGCAAAAATACACTATAAACTCCCTAGAACTCCCCAAAAAAAACAAACTCCCTATCATTCTAATTTTTACCACTAACAGGGAGTTTAAGAGTTTCTTTCAAACTCCCCCACGACTAACGGGGTTTTTTAGGGAGTTGGGGAGACTCTTCTAAACTCTCCCACGACTAACGGGGATTTTAAGAGACTCCCTCGAACTCCCTCACGACTAACGGGAAAAAACACAACTACACCCAACTCCCCCAACTCCCTTGAGGACTAACACCCTGTAAGATTGTTGACGAGAGACCAAAAACTTTCTTATTTGAGGTCCAACTAGTTCAATCCTTGTTGTGAATAAGGGTTTCGAAGAAATGTTTCGAGGCTCACCAGATCATTATGGTAACCATTCATATAGAACCTTACACTTAAACGATGAACTAAAGAAGTCTTGTGATTGTATCAATTATATGACATTGTTTGACTTAACAGTTAGTCCTTCAGAAAATAAGTTTAGGTCACTACAGCACATATTGAACTAGCTAGTCAGTGTGTTCCAATTAACAGTTTTCCACACAGCTCGTAACTGAAGAAGCACATATTGGCATAGTTTCACTACTAATTCCCTATGTTGTTTAGGCGAAGTGTATGTCCCCGCGCCGAGTAAAATCCCAAGCCGCTGAGGCGCAGCATATACATGAGTATTAATTTATGTAAATTCTAGGAATACCATATCAAAATAACTAACAAAAACTTCTTAATAGTAATTCATAATAGAGTTAAATTTCACCAATAGTTTACCTGGAAGACCTCCATATGGAACTTGGAAGAAAATTCAGTGATAAATTTCTTGGCAACGGGAGTTAAATTCTGTTGAGCAACCACAATTGCCTTATAGACCTCATCATTCTGCATCCGTTTAATGCAAATCTTCATTGTATCAATGTTAACTTTGGGATTATTAGGGAAGAAAACATATATATGATCATCATTATCGTTTCTCTTGCTTTTCTTGATATCAAGGTCTTCTCTTCTTAACTTATCCCCGAATTTAGCGAGAAATTCAGCTCTTGTCTCGTTGATTTCAAAATCTCCAACTAAGTAACCTCTGTCATTCAACATCTGCATTATTGTACGCCGAATTCTGAACAGCCTCGTGATTTCCTCGTCCGACATCCGTGTCTCCGAAGCCATCTATCTCTGGTTTTCCTAATACGAGATGCTGAAAAGAACAAGCAGAATTGTTAAACTAAACTAAAAACCCTAAGTCGTAGAGTAATTATTCATTCAATTGTGAGGGGAAAAACTTACCGGTATGGAAACGGAGTTCAATGGGGTTGTTTTTATTGAGTTCAGGAAGAAATCCCAATGGAAGTTTTTTTATAATAAAGTAAGAAGACGGAGGAGTGGAGCTGTGGAGCACAGTTGGAGAATTGAGACACAGCGGGGTTTAAGCGAGGGTGCTGTGGATTCTTTTATACACTGAAACCTCGACTACGGTGTGTTTGGATCCGATAAAGGAAAAAATAAAGAAAGTCGGCTATCGTAATTCGCCGTAACTCTATATAGCGTTTGCATACCAAAAATAAAAGTTAAAAGCAAAAATATGTTGCTTCACCAAAAATTGACAATTTTATTTTAGTAGTGTGCTTTAATTTTATATCTAAGCTAATCTATTAAAGTATGATTTTTAGGAGTTAAAAAGTTATTTCTGGTTCTGGATATGTATCTGGAACAGGCTATATAAAAATAAGAAAAATTCTTTCCTTATCGGCGTAAATGGTTTCGAGAATTAAGATGGGTTCGGATCCGATAAATAAAGACATATTACCTATCAACGCTCGGGTAACTAGGCAACGATAGAAAACTCCTAGGGTTAGCAAAAGCATTGCCTATGGCCAGGGATGTCGCTGGCCATAGGCCAGCTAGGCGACGACCTAGGGCCCCCAAATTATGTATTAGTTGTTATAGGGTATGTGTTAGACCCTTTGATATTGGTTTACTTTTTTGTGAGTCGTTGATAATTACAAAATCACCAAATGTTAAATAAAATCTCATGTTTGATAATAAACTTTAGGCTTTGGATCAGGGACGGAGGGGGAGGAATTTTAGGAAGAAAAGGTTTGGGATTTCTGTAAGTTGGATGTCTTGTAGGTGCAAGTAATGATGGCAAAATCAAAATTTGTGTCTTTAGTGGGAAAACTCTTGGCAGAGGAAGAACTCAAGAAAACAATAATTGTATTGATGATCAAATATATCACTTAAACATAAAGCATATTTACTTGATTAATTACTAAGTTGTTTGATTGATGAAATTGTGCGTTCTGATTTGGGATTCTGGGAATTAGCCCCTTTTACTAGATTGTTTGTCCGTTTTCTAATTCTTCATTATTAACGTTGTAGAAATCATAAGAAACTTTTTGTGCGCTTACTCTTGTAGCTTAATGAGCATTTATGTGGTGGGACTGAATCAATTATCTAATATTGGAATCGATAAGGTATTGCACAAGAAGATCTCCAAATATAATGCATATATGTTTTAATTTATTGTGTTCTTTTTTTCAGCTAGTAATTTTTTCTTTTCTTCGTTTTTAACAAGCCAGAATTGCCAATTGCGTCCGCTCTCATGTTGTGTAATGCACAGGGAAGTCTTTTCTGTTGTCGCCTCTTGGCGTCGATGTGCACAATTCCTCCTCCAAGCTTTTATACCATACCGGTTTCCATATTACTTTAAACCGTAGCTTAAATATGGGCTAGCTTTGTCCCTACTTTGGATGCATGGGTTTAAAAACAATGAATGACAGTGATGAAGAATGAGAAAATTTGGTCAATGAGACGGAAACAAATAGTGATTTGTTGGAGAATGATGAGAATGCACATATGCAAAATGAAGAACCAATGGGGCAAAAATTGTCACCACCAAATACAAAAGATATCGAGGAAGATGAAAAGGCAGAAAAAAATTATTTTGCTTTAATAGGCCCTCGTTTCAGTAAGTTCGCCTAGGGCCCATAAAACCTTTGCTACAGCCCTGCCTATGGCACATGCAAAAAAAAAAAATCGGGTTAGAAATATATTGGCCCAATGAATGGAGGGGAAAGTTGATATTGACAGGTGTATAACGAAGCTAGGGTTGCTATGTCAAGAAGAGTGAAACTTGATGAGTACTTGGGTAGTCAGGACAAAGGAGGATCAAAAGCTTGGGAATTTCATATACAACCAGAAAATATATCATGTAGTTTTAGTTAAGTTTGTGTTAGTCATCAATCAACTCATATATCCTAAACATCTTTACCCACAGAAAGTCAAGGGTAGTAAGGCGATTTTTCTGGCGACGTTGACCATAGTCAAGTTTTTCTTTCTTCACGATCTGAGTGAGTTTTCATGAGATTTTGATCGTTTCTTCTGCTTTTCTGAATCAATGATTGATGTTTGTTAGTTTTCTTCTCTCTTTTTATCTCTTTTTATTCTGTTTTTGTTCTCTGAATATGGTTGTTTCGGAAAATCCTGTGTTTGTTCCTCCTAGGGTTAGTAGTGAGCAGGTTTCTAATAGATTGATTAATGGGTCTGTTTCTAAGAGAAATGGTGTTCTTAAACGGTATGAGATGTTGGGTATTCAAAAGAATGATGCTATTCAGGAAACTCTTCCTTATGAACCACCTAGTTTAGTAGAAGGGGCAAAAATTATTGTGTTTTCTGATGAGGAAATAAAGGAAGATGTGAATCGATGTGAAGGATTAGTAGTGTGTTGTTTTGTTGGAAACAGATTACCATTCCTAATGGTGAAACTTTTTGTTCAGAGGTCTTGGAAATTGAAAAGAGATATGAAGATGACTCTACATGGAGATTCAGTATTTGTTTTTTAATTTGACTCTATTGAAGCTAGAATGGCTTCTTTAGAACATGTATGTCTTTTTATCGCAGGTCAACCTTTTGTTGCTAGACCATGGACTCTACTGGTAGAGCAAGAATTGGCTGAGCTGAAGACTGTTCCTATTTGGATCAACATGAGGAATGTTCCTTTGCATCTCTGGAATGTAAAAGGCCTAGGTAAACTTGCTAGTTTCATTGGTGTACCTTTAATGTTGGATAAACAAACTGCAACCAGGTCTCGTATGAATTATGCAATGGTTTTTGTTGAGGTTACTGTGGATTCAGATTTACCAAGTCATATTGATGCTTTAGTGGGAAATACTAAAATCAAAGTTCCAGTGGAATACACATGGAAACCCCAGAAATGCTCTCATTGTGTTGTATTTGGACATACTCAAAACAAATGTGTTGCTGCTATTGTTGCTGCCTTTGTTGCTGCTGCTAATTTGGCTGCAGATGAAGCAGCTAAAAAACTTATTGCCACAACTGCAGAACAAAGTAAGAAGGCTGGAGGTAATGAAGGATGGGTTGTTAAAAATTTGAAAAGAGGTAGAAGCAAGAATTTCAATAAGGAGAATATTTCTAGTTCTTCAGGTGGTGCTTCAAGTAGTGGGACAAAAAGTGTAATTGAAAATCCTTTATCCGTGAAGAATAAATTTCATCAGCTGGATGGGGATACAACAATTGATAATATGGAGGTGACTTTGTCTTCTGGTAGTAAGGATAATGGCAATATCCTTACTCCTAGTAGTCTGGAAAATGGTGTTGGGGTTATGGAAACTTCTAAGACTTTAGAAGTTCAGGATGGTACTGGGATTTCTCAAATGAATGTTGAAGAAGGGTCTAGGTTTGTCCAATCTCAGGTTGAAAAATTGGATGTGACTCAAAAGGGGGGAGAGTTGGATGGTGCTAGAGTTCACTTCTTACGTAAATCATCTATCCAAGGGAAGAATGTGTTGAATGTGAAGGATACTGAAAAGAAGCCTGGGAAGATTAAGAAATCTAATCCTCCCCTTGTTTAATATGATTAAATAGGAGGTTGGAATATAAGGGGATTGAATGACCCCTTAAAACAAGTGAAGGTTAGTAATTTTATTCAAGTTAATAAATTAGCTATGGTAGGTATTGTTGAGACTCATGTCCAGGAAGCAAATAAAAGTAGAATAAGAAATAATATCTGTCCTTCTTGGAGCTTTGTTGATAATTATTATCTTGATCCTTCTGGGAGAATATGGGTTGGATGGAATAAAGATGTTATGACAGTCAATGTTCTTCATACTTCTTCTCAAGCTATCTTCCTTGAGGTAACTACTTTTCAAAATAAGAATTTCATTGTTACTTTTGTTTATGGAAGTAATGACATTATTCAAAGAAGATTTTTGTGGAACACAATAAGAGCTTTTGTTAGTACAAATGAAAAACCTAGGATCCTGTTAGGGGATTTTAATTCTATGCTGGAAGGTAGTGACAGAATTAGTAAAACTGATGTTACTCCTGCTCATTACTCTGATTTTAGAGATTGTGTTCAAGATAGTCATATTTTTGATTTACGATATAATGGTTGTTTTTATACTTGGAGCAACAAACAAGAGGGTGAAACAAGAATTGCTTCAAAGATTGATAGAGTCATGGTGAATATGGAATGGTTAGAGGTTTTTGCTGAATATAGTGCTGAGTTTTTGAATCCTGGCATCTTTGATCATAGCCCAACCATTGTTAGTATTTTTGAAGGTAGATACCATGGTCCTTCTCCTTATAAATTTTGCAGTTTTTGGGATGAAGAACCTGATTTTCTGGAGGTTGTTAAAAACTCTTGGAAGGATCATGTCCATGGAAATCCTATGATGGTACTTGTTACAAAATTGAAGAGATTGAAGAAGGTGTTGATTGCTTGGAAAAATGCAAGGTTTAGGAAGTTTTATGAACAAGTTGAGATTGCAAAGCATCAAATGTATGATCTTCAAAAGCAACTTCAGTCAACTCCTTTTAATAGAGACATTGCTAAACAAGAAAAAGTGGCAGTTCAGTCTTATGCAAAGCTCACTAGATATGAGAACCTATTGTCAAGGAGAAGTCTAAAGTTAAATGGATGGCAGTGAGGGATTCAAATACTAGATTTTTTTATTCTTCCTTAAAGGAAAGGAGATCAAGAAATAATATTTTAATCCTTAACTCAAGAGAGAATGTTAATTTGGAAGATGATAGAGAGATAGGAGCTGAGTGTGTTGATTTCTTTATATCTTTATTTAATTTGGATACTTCTTCAATTGAGTCAGATGATTTTTTTGAGAATATTAACTTTTAAGAGTTGGTTTCTTCTGCTGAAGCCATGGAGCTTGATAGACCTGTTTCTAGGGATGAGATTGTAGCTGCCCTTTCTTCTATTCATTCCTCCAAGGCACCTGGTCCTGATGGCTACAATAGTTACTTCTTTAAAAAAGCATGGAGTGTGGTTGGGGATGATTTTGTGGCATCCATTAGTAATTTTTTCAAGTCTGGTAAACTGTTGAAAGAGGTAAATAGCACTGTCATCACCTTAATTGCCAAATGTGGTAATCCTTCTTATATTTCTGATTTCAGACATATTTCTTGTTGTAATGTCATTTATAAATGCATTACCAAGATTATTTCTTCTAGAATGAAGTTTGTCTTGAAAAGGTTAGTGAGTTCAAATCAATCTGCTTTTATTTCTGGGAGGTCTATTCAAGATAATATTCTCCTTGCTCATGAGATTGTTAGGAACTATCACAAGACTAAGGGCTCTCCAAGATGTTCTTTAAAAATAGATCTCCAAAAAGCCTATGACACTCTCAGCTGGGAGGCAATTAAAATTGTTATGGGAAAGTTTGGATTTCCTGAGAAGTTCATTAATTGGATAATGGTATGCCTTTCTACCTTTAGATTCTCTATTATGGTGAATGGTTCCCCTTATGGGTTTTTTGGTGCTCAGAGAAGTATAAGACAAGGATGTCCTATGTCTCCTTACCTCTTTTTTATGGTGATGGAAGTCTTTGGTGCTCTTATGAAGCAGTAGGTTGATTCTGGTCTGTTTGGTCTTCACCCAAAATGTAAGATTACACATCTGACACATTTATGCTTTGCTGATGATGTCTTAGTGTTTTTCAAAGGTAATGTGAAGTCAGCTCAGGTTCTTGCAACAGTGTTATCTGATTTTAGTAAGTTCTCAGGGCTAGTTATTAATAAATAGAAGACTTCTATTTATTCTTCTGCAGTTGATGAGATTATTTTGAATGCTATAATTGCTTGCTTAACTTGCTCTAAAGGGAACCTGCCTGTCAGATATTTAGGGGTTCCTCTGATTTCCACAAGATGTGGATTGTTTGCCCCTCATTGATAAGGTTACTAAGAGAATTAAATCTTGGAAAGATAAGGATCTCACTTTTGGTGGTAGACTTTTGTTAATCAAGCATGTTTTAAGTGGAATCGTATATTTCTGGTTTTCTTGTTTTGCTCTCCCTAAAAGAGTTATTAAGGAGCTGAATTCTCTTTTCAAAAGATTTTTATGGTCTGGGTCTGACTTGGGGAAAAACACAATCCTGTAAGTTGGAATCAAATATGTTCTTAAGAGAAGTTTGGTGGTCTTGGTGTGAAGAACTTAGAGACAACTAATGTTGCTGCAAATTTAAGACATATATGGGATATCACATCAGGCAAGGAGACAATATGGACTCACTGGATTCAGGAAAATATAATTAAAGGTAAAGATTTTTGGTCTATGCCTGTCCCTCAAAATTGCTCATGGAGCTGGAGGAGAATCCTGGAATGCAGAAGTATTTCTTATCAATTCATGGGAGTTTGTATTGGGAATGGAGCAAATACTAGCTTTCTTTATGGATTTTGGAACCAAAAAGGGAGAATTTGTGATTGGATCCCTGTTGAGTGTGTTCATGAGCTGTGTCCAAATACTCAATTAACTCTTGCTGACTGTATGGAAGATGGTTCATGGTATTTTCCTTCTTGCACTCATAGTGAAAATTGTCCCATCTCTTCTCAGTTACAGGGTGAAGATTTTGATGATAGGGATGTAGATTTACCAATCTGGAAAGCAAGCATTAAAGGTGATTTCTCTATGCATCATACCTATAAAGCCTTGTGTGGTACTGCTGCTGAGGTAAATTGGTATAAGATAGTTTGGTTTAAGAACATAATTCCTAGGCAATCTTTTATCTCTTGGCTTGCTTTATTAAGAAGGCTCAAGACTAGAGCCAAATTACAGAGGTGTGATTGATTGAAAATCCAAACTGTGTTTTATGTGAGAATGGTACTGAAGATGAAAATCATTTATTTTTTGATTGTGCTTTCTCAAAATCTATATGGACTGGTCTTTTGATTAAAATGGGGTGTGCCAGAGTTCTTGGAGAGAATTGGGATTCTGAACTACAATGATGCATTGATACTTTCAAAGGAGATGGAGAAGTAACCACTATGAGAAAACTGTGCTTTAACAGTTATATTTACCATATCTGGAAAGAAAGAAATGGGAGAATTTTCTCTTCTAAAAGCAATAGTGCTGATGTTGTGAGTTTTATGATAGTTAATGATGTCAGATTGAAGTGCATCTCTGCTAACCTTACTGAGCTGGATAAACCTCAAGTTAGAGTGTTGTTAGATGGATGGGGTATTGATTGTGCTTACCACGTAAAGAAAATTACTCCTTGTTATTGGCTGCCTCCCAGTGAAGATGAAGTAATGATTAATATTGATGGCTCAAGGACTGATGATTCTGGTGGTAGTGGAGCAATTATCAGAGATCATCAAGGTACAACCATTGCAGCTGCTTGTGGTGGTGTTGTTCCTGCTACTGTAGCAAATCATGAACTTCAAGGTGCAGAATTAGGTTTAAAACTAGCAAATTTTAAAATATGCAGAAGACTTCATATCAACACTGATTCTATGGTTGTTTACAAGCTTCTTTCTGCTGAGAATCCTTCCCCTGCTTGGAGTGTTCTTCATATTGTGAGGAGGATTGTTCACTTGCGAAAACTCTTTGATTCTATTAGATATTCACAAGTTTTTAGGGAGACCAACATGGCAGCTGATTATCTTGCTAGTTTTCATCCTAGTGATAGTTTTGTTGAAGTGGATCCAAGCAGTTTTGACAGTAAGTTGAGGAAAAGTTTTGAAGAGGATAGTAGTCATAAAGTCTATTATAGACAGTAGTTTTTTCTTTTGTTTTTTTGTTTTCTTTGTTCTTTTTTTTTTTTTTTTTTGTTAGTTTGTAAGGTTCTGGGTTCTCCTTAAACCTTGTTGATTGTGTCAAAAAAAAAGTTTGTGTTAGTCTAAATGCCTTCAAAATTCACGTTCGTCTCTAAGAAAAGATATGTTTGACGGGCTTATAAGTTCTCCAAATATGTGCATTTGATCTAACAGTATCTAAATATTTGATTCATTGTTATTCCATACTTTAGAAATGTTACATTATATAGTTACATGTTGTATGAAGTTTTCGTGATTCGTATAGTAGTTGTACTCTAAAAACATAATCATCACGCATATTTGGGAAAAAAAAAGGAAGAACATGCATATGTTGTTTTAATTACAATCACCAGTTTCTCATTTTTAGCATAACCGTAACACGGTTGGATGTGTATGTTGGCCTTTTCATCACTCTGCAAATTAATATAATGTCGTATTAGTTCATTCAATAAATTTGAAGAAGGTAATAATCAAGCATGATTATTGAGCCATCCCTTCTTCTTTGGGCCCATTTTATACACAATAACATACGTCTTAGTTATTCGCCAAAATAAGTTGTCGCTGAAAAATTATGAGAAGTGAAATAAGATGTTGGTGGAAACTAATGTATAGAAATCAAAATATAAGTTATCTGCTATGAGTTAATAAGAAAGGCTTAATTTCCTGAGATAGGAGAGTGTTTACCAAACAGATTAGTCTTTTACTGTTTGGAAGATGATCAAAAGAGTTGAGTGCTTAAAATCATCAGAGAGACTGAAGCAACTTAAGATAGTGGACTCTATCTTAGGATTCACATGGGTTGGCCAGATTGGTTGTAGCCATAGGGATACTGAGAAACTAGGGGTAGTTTACTTGGTCTCAACTATACGAAGTTAGTAGTATATTTTCATAGCAGCTTAATTATGAGAGTATTCAAAACTGTACTAGGTCCCGAGATTTTTCTGCATTAGTAGTTTCCTTTCTCGTTAAGAAAAATGTTGTGTTAGTGTGCTTTTACTTTTTCTGCATTAAAAGTTATTTAGTTGTAAAAGCATCACTCTACTTGTATGCTTGAACGCCATTTGATATCAAAAACATTGTGGTGTACTTGGTACCCTCGTCATTTAACCACTATCACACTATTTGGTTCACGCAAGAATGAAAGTATTGTTCTTGCTGAAGGAGGTATTACTTTTAAACAAGTTTTTTAAGAACCGGACCAGACCGGCCGGTTGGACCGGTGAACCACTAAAAAAACGGTCTGGTTCGACACTGACCCACTAACATGTTAAAAAAACCAGTGAACCGGATTAACCGGGCGGTTGCATCAGTAATCCATTGACCCAGACCGATCTAAACTGGTTAATCCAGACATTAATCAAGGAAAAAAAATGTATCAAAACAAAATACAGATTTGATCTAACCCCTTCCTTTTATCAAAAACAAAAAACTACAGTATTAAAACATACTTCAAAGAAGGAACTAAGACACAAGAAGTAAGGAGGAACCATGAAAGTACATGGCTAGATCCCAAATAATTGATCATAGAACAAAGATTTTACAAAAAAAATTTACAAAATCTAAGATGAATAAGGTTTACAGATGGAAAGGAGACAGAAGTTAATCTTTGTTGGTACAATCTTCACCACTAATATATTAATCTAATAATAAAAAAACAGATCCATGTCCACGTTGATGATGTTGTGATGATCTTGCCACGCTGTTGCGATTTTTATTTTATTTTTCCTTTTTTTGAAGCGAGTAGAGAAGGGCATCAAAAAAAAAAAAAAAACCGAGTAGAGAAGAATCTGAAAAAGAATATGGAGGAGCAATAAACACAGAGAAATAGATGGGAGGAAATAAAGGGCGCACAATTTGGTGTTTTAGTATAAGGAATTAATTACACATAATAAGGGCAAGTATCTTTATTGACCAGAAGGGAAAAGTACTAGTGGGACCGGACGTATGTCCTATAGAGTCCGTGAACTTTCTACTTTCATTTATTCACATTAGCTAGTATTTTTCATTAAACTATTCTTTGTATGACCCAGCTTGTGTGACCCAGTAAATCATTTGTTGAACCAGTTGATCCTGACCCGGTCATTTTACTGGTTCGCTGTCCGGTCTGGGTTTTAAAACATTGTTCTAAACCCAATCCTACTTGAGTTACCAAAGGACTTTTGACCAAACATCATAGCTAAGATCTTATCAGAACTTCTAGAGAGCCTTTGTAAGTCACACTTGAGAAAATCAATTTCTTTTATCTTAGAGGGTTTTAGTGAAATTCTCATTGAGTTTTTCAAACTCTTGATTTTTCACACGAAGAGATGTTTCAGCCTTTTCCTAGTTTTTCTTCAGACGAAGGTTTCCACGATGAATTTCTTCACTTTTATTCATGATTTCAAAAATTTCCTTATTTGAATTATCTGAGCCAGAATTAGGATCCTCGGGTGTTTCTGCAGCAAGATCAGAATTTTTTGTGAAGTCTTCAGAAGGGAGATCTCAGGTTACTATGAGAGTACTATTTCCTTGATAGTATTCCATATTTTGGCATTCCTTTTGCCCATGTCAAAAACCGCGACATTTAAAGCCCTGAAGTGAATTTTCATCATGAGAAGAAGATTTATCTTGAAAGTTTGATCCAAGGGACCATTTTCCATAACGTCTTTTGTCACGTCTCTTGAGAATATATTTGATGTGTTGTGTGATCATATAAACATGGTGACGTCTAATTCATCATGACCACTACAACACTCATCGTCTCACGAAAAGCTTACCTTTGAAGGAGGTGAGATTGTTTTGATCACAACTTCTATATAAGATGCCTTCTCTTTAGCTGTGAGTTGTTCATAGTCAAAGATGTTTAACTTTCCAGGAGTGCTTTTGGAAAGTGTCGTAAGATCGTTTCCTTCAGTGATGGCATGTTTCTTAGAATCGTATCGAGCTGGTAAAGATCTCATAATTTTCATCACAATATCTTGTGATTAAATACTTCAAACCAATCTTCTTCAGCCATACGAAGGTTTTCCCATTCGGATGTTAGGTTTGAAGTTGTGCTTCCTTTTCTGCGGAATTTCCTTCAAATACGGTTTCTAAGATATCTCAAGCATATTTTGATCCAGTGCACGTAGACACATGATGTTGAAGATATTGGATTATGGCGTGGATAATATCATTCAGTCCATCAGAGTTGTGTTTAACAACACTGATTTCAATGTCGATATATGTTTCTACGCCTTTAGGAGCAACATTAGCTTCTTCTTCGACTATTGGAGTATTGTATCCCCTTATAACAGTAACCCATGTATGAAAGTCATGAGATTGTAAGAAGGAACGCATAACATATTTCCACCATAAATAATTTCTGTCATCAAAGGCTGGTGGTACGTTAATAGAGATTGCACTCTTATTCATAATACAGATCGCTTCAAACACAGACTTATCAGGTATAACAGTGTTTGCCTACTCTGATACTAATTGAAAACATAGGGGTACCAAGTAGACCACTAACTTTTCCGTTCAGAAACCTGTATCGACAAAGCCTAATACAATTGCAAGTAAACCAACTAAATGATCCTTGGGAATATGTATATAGATTTTATATGTTTACCTCTTCTCAATCAGTATATATAGACAAGCAGTTTGTGAACCTGATTGTTAAGAAGAATACTTGGACGATCTCAAAAATCAATATCCAAGATCAATCTATTTGTATCCAAATAATCCAATCGGTCTGCCAAATAATTAAACTTGTTATGTATCTTTCAAGATATGAATCTACAAGAAATGAGTCTCGTAACCGATTACAATTATATAGACGTATCTACTAAGATTTAATATGTACAACTTGCATGAATCCAATTATAAAAGTGAACAATATAATGCAGAAAAGGAAAAACACAAGGGACCAAAAGTTTTATTAACGAGGAAACCGCAACTGCAGAAAAACCCCGGACCTCGTCCAGATTTGAACACCAAACTGTTTAAATCCGCTTCAGACACTAGCATACTATCAGAATTCGGACTGGAATGTCGTTAAGATCGAATCCACCCTCCAAGCGATTCAGTTACAGTCGCGCTCCTTACGTCTCTTGAACCTCGCAAGGATCTACGCAATTGATTCCCTTAGCTGACGTACTATACATCCTAAGAGTTGCTTCAACCTAAGTGAAGACCTTTGATACCAATTCGACTCTAACCGATAAGCCTATTTAAAGTCATTCGACATCATCTCAACAGATATAATGGTAACATAGTGAGTAAAATAGAATATTTCACTCTTCATATATCTGATACATAAATTCTCCAAATGTCTTCGTCGATCTTCAATCTTCAAGGGTGATGTCTGGTACTCAATTACCAAATTGTAACCTAGTCCGAGAATTGACTTAGTAGACTAGAAATCAAGATATAGTTTTGATCATTGACAACAAACTTGAGATAGAAAAACTTGTGGGTTTAACCGAGCATTGCTTTAACAACCGTCGCCACCAAGTTTTTAACAAAATTGAAAATTCAGAAATAAGTTAGGTCCAGATTTTCGTGTCAACAACCGCCCAGATTTTCGTGTCAACAACCGAAGTTGATATATATGTATATATATATATATATATATATATATCTGGTGTCAACAACCCAAGTTGTTACCAAAATTGAAAATTCAGAAATTAGTTAGGTCCAAATTGCGGTGTCAACAACCCAAGTTGATACCAAAATCTGGTGTCACCAACACCTCCACTGTCGCCGTTACCACCACCACCAACATGTGAAATAACAAATGAAATGACAATTTTCATCTAAATCTTTATTAATATAGAAAGGGCATTTATATGATTCAAAATTGAATGAATTACATTTTAGAAGATGATGGGTATGATTATTCACGGATAAGAATATTTTTGAAGTCCACAAAAATGAGGGGTATTTTCCACTTAATTAAAAAAACTAATAAAACCTTGCTTAATCGGTTTCGAGAGCTAGGGTGTGCTTATAAAAGCAAAATCCTAAGGTTGGCAAAAGTGTTGCATATGACACATGCAACATCGAGTTAGAACAATATTGGCTCAACGCTTGGAGGGAAAAGTTGATTGACATTGACCAGTGTACAGCCAAGGGTTGGCTATGTCAAGAAGAGTGAAGCTTGATGAGTACTTGGGTAGTCAGGAGTCATGACCAAAAGCTTGGGAATTTCACATACAACCAGAAAATATATCTTGTAGTTTCAGTTAAGTTTATCTAGTCGATATGCCTTCGGACTTCACATTCATCTCAAAGACAAGATATGTTTGACGTACTTATAAGTTCTACAAGTATGTGCATTTGATCTAACAGTATTTAATGATCGATTTATTGTTGCTCCACACTTTAAAAATGTTCATTATATAGTTACATGTTACATGAAATTTTCGTCATTCATATAGTCATTGTACATGTCTTAAAACATAATCAGTGTGCATATTTGGGGAGAAGGAAGAACATAAATATTGTCTTTTAATTACATTCATTAATTTCTTATTCTTAGCAAAACTATTATACAGTTGGATGTGTATATATAGGCCTTCTCAGTACTCTACAAATTATTATAGTGTTGCATCAGTTCCTTCAACAAATTTGAAGAAGGTAATAATCAAGCATGAGTATTGAGCCGTCCTCTCTTCTCTGAGCGCATTTTATACAGAATAACGTCTTATTTACTCGCCAAAATAAGTCGCCACTTAGAAATTATAAAAAGTGAAATAAGATGTCGATGGAAATTAATGGTTAGCAATCCGAGTAGAAGTTATCTGCTATGAGTTAATAACAAAATCGAAAATAGTGATAAATCCAGGGATGGGAAACAAATACTAAAACAACTCCAAAACAGTTTCTTTTTGGCAACAAAAATTGGTGTGCCTCATGAAAACAGAGATAGGCTAACCAGTGTGCTGGTAAAATCTTATTGTTCATCTCATCAAATATAAAACATATTGTTTTCTGCAACAGTATTAAGTAGGATCCGATTATCAAATCTGAGAAGCATTTGGATATATTTATTTTTTCAATACATAAGCAAAATGAGAGATAATAAAACATTATTAAAATAGATAGGTACACTGTTATCTTGCTCCTGTGGTCGTGTCCTGTCTTAGAATAACTGGCAAAAGAATAAAAAACATACACCTTATCTGACTGAAATCTCCCATCCGAATAGAAAATTGGATTCTTTCATTATTTACCACTACATGTTCATATTTCACCCACGTCGTTCATGTGTCAGTGAATTAACGGTTCCAACAAGTACTAGCTCACGTGGTCTTTTACCAACCAATAACTCCCTCTCCAGTCCCAACTATGAATCCATATATATACTCCCCCAATAGAGCCATTTATTCCACAATCAAACTCAACTCTTAGTCTCAACTCTCAACACCTGTTCTTGAGAATCTAAGCTTTCAAGTTCTGTCAAACATAGGGGTGCACATATCCTACCCATACCCGCCAATCCTACCCTACCCGCCAGTTTTTTAACCGTATCCTATCCTATCCACTATTCGGCGGGTAGGGTGGCGGGTAAAGATTTTCTTAACCGCCAGTAAACGGGTAGGGTGGCGGGTATAGTCCATATCCTACCCACCCTACCTAGAAGTGCACATACCCTACTCCTACCCGCCAACCCTACCCTACCCGCCAGTTTTTTAACCGTATCCTACCCTATCCATTATTTGGCGGGTAGGGTGGCGGGTAAAGATTTTCTTAACCGCCGGTAAACGGGTAGGGTGGCGGGTATAGGCCATATCCTACCCACCCTACCCGTTGAGCAGCCCTAGTCAAACATCAACTCCCAAGCAATGGCGGCTGCTTCATCATCATCTGTTTATCACTCAATCTTGTCTAACCATGTCACTGGCCGTGTCCAAAGCCAACCACGAAGAAATGCTAGCTTTAGCGTTCGTTGCATGGCCGAGGTATGCAATTCATGTTCACGCATTAGTCATAGTCATTTTGTTTAAAATCTAGATCGATTGCGTTAATTTACTTACTAGTAAACATTGTGTATTAGTTAATGCTCGATCATATGGATTCTAATCTATCAAATTTTTGTTTTACTATATTAACACAGGAGAAACAGCCACAGCAACCATCATCAACTCCCATGACAACCAGTAGCAGTACTACTCCACCACCTGCAGCACAAGCTCCAATTGCAGCTCCTACTTTTCCACCACCACAGGCTGCACCTAAGGTTTGTTGCGCCGGTCATGTTAATTACACCTTAATTTGATGATTAATGACTAATGATTAAATAACTAATGAAAAAGTGTCATTTGATGGTATACAGAAGATGAGCACGAAATTCACAGATTTATTAGCATTCAGTGGTCCAGCACCAGAGAGGATTAACGGCAGGCTTGCCATGATAGGCTTTGTTGCTGCCATGGGAGTCGAGCTTGCTAGAGGTACTGATGTTGCCGCACAATTGGCCGATGGAGGCCTTCCATGGTTCATTGGGACTAGTGTTGTGCTATCTTTGGCTTCCCTTATCCCATTGTCCAAAGGTATCAGCGTTGAATCCAAATCCGACGGGGTAATGACATCCAAGGCCGAGTTGTGGAATGGTAGATTCGCCATGTTAGGTTTGGTTGCTCTGGTATTTACTGAGTTTGTCAAGGGTGGGGCGCTTGTTTAACCGCACAATTGTTTGATTGTAATGCTTTTGTAAACCTCACCAAAAATTCAATCAATGATAGTGTATTTAGATTTTAGAATTTCAATATAACTTCTTATGCGACTACATGTTTTTGAAGTTATGGTAACAAGGAAATCATCCATTGATCTAACCAAGCAAGGACCCTTTGTCACCTTCATATTCTCTCATTGTAGCACTAATTTTCTGTGCAATCACCGTTGCCTTCCTCCTAGTTAGGCACATCTTGACTCAAACTCGACGTATTTATACATAACCAAAATCAGAGATAATAAAAGATTACTAAAATAGATGGTACAGAATTGTTGCTCCTGTCTTGTCTTAAAAAGTTCGGCAAAAGAATAAAAAACATACACCTTCTCTAGCTTAAATCTCCTGTCTGCATACAAAATTGGATCTTTTGTCATTATTTACTACTAGCGGTTCATATTTCACCCACGTCGTTCACTTCCATACCATGAGTGCTAAAGGCTTTCGTTTGTCGTTCGAATGAGTAAATGTTCATCATGTGGTCTTTTCCCAACCAATAACTTCCTCTCTCAGCTACGGGTATTATATATTATGACCTAGGGCCTTGAACCTTGCTAAGGCTAAAACTCCTGTGATATGAGTATGACCTTGTGCCAACTGCCAGGTATGGGCCATCATTTTTTTTTTCCTGAAACATGAATTTATTATTCAAAGTTTAGATTACAACTTGTCATGGGTATGTGATACCCACAGAATCTTGAAACAAAACGTGACTGATAAAAGATGGGATTACCTGGTCCCAGATTTTGGTTGAATAGTTTCCTGTTTGGCTTCCATCTGCTGCATGATTTGTCAATCCGTCCGCTGCTTGATTTCCTTCCTTGTAATTGTGTTGTATATCGACTTGCGGGATTTGCCTCAGTCTATTTTTTATTTCTTCAATCATTTCTGCTATGTGCCAAGGTGGTGTGGTAGTTGATGTAATGAAACGCAGGAGGTTCTCCGAGTCTGTTTCAAAGAGAATTCTAGGTCATTGTCTCTCTGTTGCTATTCTTGAAGCCAATAGTAAGGCCCATGTTTCGGAAGTTAGTGCAGTCGTAATTCCTAGTGGTTGAGCCATAGTTATTATTGTTCGTGCATCTGAGTCTCTACAGACGAATCCCGCCCCTGCAAATCCCGGGTGGCCTCTGGCTGCTCCATCTGTGTTAATTTTAATCCAGTTGATATTCGGAACGGACCATCCTACCGATATTGTTGCTATCCTTTTATCTGTTATTGGGCGGTTGACTATTGGTGTAGCTCCTGGTATGATTGGTGGTGAGGTGTGTTGTGCCCATGAATATTCTTGTTGTAGTTTTTGTGCCCAGGTTAGGATTTCTTCTGACGTTGTTTGTTTTTGTTGATAAATCAGATCATTTCTGGATATCCATAGGGTCCAGAATAGAAAACAGAATGAAGAGATTGTCGAAGTTGATGTTGGTTGTTGCAGGATTTGGGATATAGTTGTTTGTGGAGTTAAGGTGAAAGTCTGGGTATGATTTGTGTTTGGTGAATTTGTAAGTTGATTGAATAAGTTGTTCCAGGAAGTAGCTGATGTTGGGCAGTGAATTAAAAGGTGGCTTGATAATTCCGTATCAGTATTGCATCTTGGACATATGTCTGAGTTGGTCAAATGGATTCGATGTAGGAGAGAAAAGGTTGGTAATCCTTCATTTATGGCTTTCCACAAGAAAAGCCGAATTTTTGGTGGACATGGTAAAGTCCATAAGAACTTGGTAGGTTGTAAAGGTGTGTGGGTTGGTTGACCATGAGTTAGACATTTGTATCCTGAAGATGTGGTGTAGCTTCCCGATTTTGAGTGTGGCCAGATAATTTTATCTGGGGTATTATTTTGTGGAAGGTGGATGTTGATGATTTTTTGAAATGTTTGATTGGGAAAGGTGTTCAATTTTTCATGATTCCAGGAGTGGGAGATTGGGTCGATGATATCCGCTACCATTTGGATTGGGTAGTAATGTGTTGGATCTAGATTTGGAGAGTGTGGAATCCAGTTAGCTTCTATTGGTGTTGATAACCCATTTCCAATTTGATGGAAAATTAAATTTTGCATGGTAGGGATAATTGATGCGAGTTGTCTCCATTGAGGGCTGGAAGAGGATGGAATGGAGATATTTCCTTGTAAAATTGGTTGTTCTTTAAAGTATTTTGCACTGAATAGACTTCCGCATATAGAGTTAGGTTGTTCATGCAAATTCCAAATTCTCTTCATGAGAAGGGCTTTATTATGATCAGCGCTTTTCCTTATTCCTAATCCTCCTTCTGCTATTGGTTTTGTTGCTTTATCCCATCCTACAGGGTGGAGTTTTTTGGTTGTTGAGTCATGTCCCCAGAAAAAATTCCTGGTTATACGATCTATTTGTTTGTGTATATTTATGGGTAGGTTTTGTGTTTGCACTATGTGATTTGAGGTTGGGGTTAGGGAGGTTTTGATTAGAACGAGTCTTCCTGCTGGCGTTAGGCATTTTGTCATCCATCCTTTTGCTTTTCTGGCTAATCTTTGTAGAAGGGGAGCAAAAGTTCGATTAGATGCTCTTCCCTGTTTAAACTGCATGCCTAGATAGGGTGGAGGTTTTGAAGTGGTTGTCATATTAAAGAATTGTTGAAGATAATTTATTTTGATTGGATCTAAATTAGGATGATGGATGATTACTGATTTGGTAGTATTAATTACTTGCCCTGCAGAAGAACTATAGGCTTGGAGGAGGGTTTTAAGGTGTTGGTTACTCTGATCCGACGCTTATATGTGATCAGAAGATCATCCGCATACATTAGATGAATTATGGAAGGTGCTTGTTGTGATATGTTAAGTCCTGGGACTAATTTTCGGATTTGAAGGTTTCCCAGGTTTATAGATAGGATTTCAGCACATATGATAAAAATATAGGACGAAAGTGGGTCTCCTTGTCTAATACCTCTACTTGGTGTGATGTATCCATGTGGAGTACCATTTATTTTGATGGAGTAAGTAACTGTTGTAACGCACAACATAATGTAGTCTATAAAGGCTGATGGGAATCCTAGTTTTGTAAATGAAGTTTTGATGAATCCCCAATCTAGGCCATCATAGGCTTTTTGGATGTCTAATTTTAGAGCAATTTTTGGATCTTTGGTGGGTTTTGAGGTTCTGATATTATGGAATAGTTCCCCAGCAATTG
This sequence comes from Papaver somniferum, assembly GCF_003573695.1. NCBI lineage: Eukaryota > Viridiplantae > Streptophyta > Magnoliopsida > Ranunculales > Papaveraceae > Papaver > Papaver somniferum. The sequence continues at coordinate 27,504,769 of NC_039364.1, forward strand.
CTATATTGTCGTGAATTGATCTTTGTGGAACAAAAGCACTCTGGAAAGGGATTATTAGGAAGAGGAGAATAGGTCTAATTCGGTTGACTAATATTTTTGAGATGATTTTATATGTGACGTTACAGAGTCCTATCGGTCTGAATTGTGAAAGTTTTGAAGGGTGGTCTACTTTAGGTATTAGTGTTATGTTTGTGTGATTCATGAGAGGGGGCATATTAAGATTATTAAAGAAAGCCTTAACCATTGCTAAGTTGTCTCCCAGAAAACTTTAAAAAACTTACTTGTATATCCATCCGGACCCGGAGCACTTTCAGAATTTATGGAGAAGAGTGCTTGCTTGATTTCTTCTGTAGTTACTTTCTTCGTAAGTTGGTCTGATTGTCTAGGAGTCAACCTTGGTGTGATGTTTGCAAAAAGATCTTCATTTTTTTTGTAGGCGGGGACGTATATTGCTGGGAATAGTGATCCAGGATGAGTTGAACTACGTCTTCTTTTTTGGTAATCCAGTTGTCTTGTGTGTCTTGTAGTTGTTGTATGTTGTTGCAAGCTCTATGGATGGTAGCTTTAGTATGGTAAAAGGTTGTGTTGAGATCGCCTGATTGAATCCATTGAATTCTAGATCTTTGTTTCCAGTATGTTGCATGACATTGTAATAGTTCTTCATGTTATATTCTCAGCTGTTTTTCTTGAGTCAACCAGTGTTCTAGATCTGAGCCTGTTTGGGATGCACATTGGTGTTGGGCGTTCTTTATCTTGGCTGTCGATTTCTTGATTTTCGTTGGTAGGTGGCCAAAAGTTTCTTTGTTCCATCCTAAGAGAGTTTGTCCTTTTGTAATGAGCTTTAGCTGGAGGTTGAGTGTAGGTTCATTGTCTTGTTGTTGTTCCCAAGCTGATTCGACTATTTGCTTAAGTTGGGGATGAGAGAGCCAGAGGTGTTCGAATTTGTAGTTTTTTTGTCCTTGCCAATCCATTGCTTTTTTCTGAAGAAGTATTGGGGAATGATCAGATGCTATTCTTGGAAGGTGAGTAACTGCCGCATGGGGGTTTGTTGTTCGCCATAGTTGGTCTGCTAAAGCCCTATCTAATCTTTCTAGTATATTATCTTCCCTAATTGGTTGTTTGTCCAAGTGTATGGATCTCCTCGGAATCCTAAATCTATAAAACCCATCTGGTCCATCATAGTGAGAAGCGGTTGAAATTGAGCATATGTCACTTGTCTTCCTCATTTTTTTCGTATTGGTTTAAAACGTCGTTGAAATCTCCTATCAATAGCCATGGTGTGGATGGATTGATATTGCTGAATATTGTTGGAAAATCTTGCCACAGATTTTTCCATATATCTGGATGTGGAGGGCCATAGATACCCGTGAAGTACCATGATTGTTCTGGAAGCGGTGGTGTAACCTTTGTGTGGATGAAATTTTGAGATTGTAGTAATATTTGGATGTTTAGGTTATCCTCCCACATGGACCATCATGAAGGTACTTATAGCCTTCCCATATTTTCTAGTTTATTTTATTTTCTTTTGCAATTAGTATACGAAAATTCCAAACTCATCGTGGAAAACCCACCGTGAAATCCACCGACTGAAACGTAAATAATGGCCCCCTATAAATCCCTGGATGGTGGGTCCCAGGGACATGTTCTACTCGGGATATTTCACGTTGCAAAAACACGCGCTACAAGAAACTTAATATATTGCAGCATGCAATGGTTATGACATAAACCCCTACTAATGTCGCGATAACCTATGTAACAAAAAGTCTATTGCTGCACCCAATCTTTATCGCTGCAGCAAGAGATTATATTTTTTTACCACTCTTTTCATATTGTTGCTACATTTGTGTGGAAAAAGTTTCATTTAGCAGCAGTAAATTGTAACTTTTAGCTGCAGCTGAAAAGTACTGTGACTAAAAATTTGCTTTTGCAACACCTATATTGAAGGTGTGACAATATATGGTGTAGAAATAGCTAGATTTTCTTGTAGTGAAGGTGAGTGTAGAACTGCTCATTCGTATACCTTTTCTACCAAAAGGATTAACAAAATTTAGCGGAAAATTGAACTTATACTTTTGTAACTACAACTAATAATGAATATGTTTCTATTACTTAACAACTCAAACACACAAACCAGCGAGAGTAATGACTTTTTATTGATAATATCCTCAAGGACACCTAGCTCAGCTGGTCATCCTCGTTCCCCAAAGTTTCATGCATTCCAGGAGGTCCCAGGTTCGAGCCCCCAATGGCGTAATATTGCAGAAATTAACATGGAAGATAGAGTTAGTTTGCCCCCCTTGTGACACAATCTCAACCCACCATCCGCTTCGGATCCTTTGGCTAGGTTACCCATGAGGCTCGCTGGTAGGATAAAACATCAACCTGTTCAATTAATGTAGAAGTATGTTGTTGGAGCTTAGCTTGTTAGGCTTCCAACTAGTTTCATGTAATAATCGTTATCCTCAAGGGTATAAATAAAAGAGATAATATTTCTTTTCATTATATGTGTGAAAATAAAGGGTACTGAATATAAGACCAAATCTTTTTGTTTAACTTATCAAGACAACCTTGAATGATTTTTCGAGATCGGAAAAATCAAATATAGACAAGGTAATCAACGTATAAAAGCAAATATTTTAATTATAATAAAGACAATTATAATACACAACTAAAACAAAGCACACGCCAGATTTTGTTAACGAAGAAAACTACAATCTCGTCGAAAAATTCGGGGACCTAGTCCAAATAGAATTCTTTATGAATTAAGCCACTAGACTATTGCCTACAATATAACTTCAATCTAATGTAGCTGAGACAGAATAAACTAATTTCTAATTTACCGCTTCAAATGTAACATCCAATATTTTGGAGATGTTGGCCGAATTGAATATAACTAATGATATTATCCTTTACAAACAACGAGGAATTTTCGACAAAATTAGTCCCAGAGTTAGAAAGAAATCTGCAATTAAGCATACTAGGATGAGAGGAATCCAGAGATGAGTAGTCTCATGGGAAGCTGTTGCTGGATGATCGCACTCACACCCGTAGAAAACAATGCACTACTGGATAACCATAATGACTAGTGGACATAATATTGGTGGAGCGACATGTCATTACAAATAGCATCACAGATGATGACAATGCTAGACATGTTGGGCCATATACTGGTAACATGCCCGTTAAAAACCCACAATGTTGAATGACCCCAATGGCTTAGTGGTAGAATATCGATGGAGGGTCGGGTCATTACATTAGAATTACTCTTATATATGTGAAACATATAGCAGAAGATCAATTCTCTGCGGATGTTGAAATTTTAAATCTCTCGGCAGAACATCGTTTCTTTAACAGGACTAAATCGATATCGATTATCAACCACACTGTCAAGGAAACCTATAAAATCAACTTGATTTCAATCATAATGAAACATTTATGAGTTTTAAAGGTCAAGGATTTTTCGTACGATTGTGAAGCACATAAATCCACAAGTTATAATTGGAGATTAAACTCCTTGAAACGAAATAAAGATTTATGTTTATGAGAACTACTTGTTGTCCAGTATCTGCCAGAAGAGGCAAAACTTTGGTCATATAGACAGAAAAGTAAAATTCCTAAAAAATCAGTTAGAGCATTTTCAGTCTCTGCCAGTTAGTGATTACAACACCTCTCAAATCCAAATCACTATATATCTACTGCATCATTGTAAGAAGATAGAAGCAGAATATTGGCAACAGAAATCAGGAGATAAATGGGTTAAAGAAGTTGAAAATAACACAGCCTATTTCCATACTATAGCAAACAGAAGAAGGGCTAGAAATAACATAGTTGCTTTAAGAGACCCAAATGGAATCTGGTTGCATAATAGAGAGGACTTAGTCAACTTTCTCACTTATCATTTTTCTTCTATTGCTACAACTACTTCTCCACAAATACAAGACCACTCATTTACTCATACTCAAAGCAGTATTACAAATAACGATAATGTTGCTCTTATGAATATGACAAATGCATATGAAATATACAATGTGATTAAGAGTATAGCTAGCTGAAATTCTCCTGGTCCTGATGGATTCCCAGCAGGATTTTACCAAACACAGTGGGAAATAGTTGGTCAAGACATCATCAATCTAGTCAAGATTTTTTCATTCATAAGAAACTCCCAGTCCAAATTAATGAAACTGCTATCTGTCTGATTCCCAAGACCAAGAACCCTTGTACTCCAAGTGACTTTAGACCCATTGGTCAATGTAATAACAATTACAAAATAATTTCAAAACTTTTGGTTAAAAGAATGCAACCACTGATGGAGAAGATAATATCACCAACTCAAGCTGCATATGTCCCCAAAAGGTATATAAATGATAACATCATCATAGCACATGAATTGATACACACAATAAAAAGATCTAGAAGTTATAAAGGTATGATAGCTCTTAAGCTTGATATGTCGAAAGCCTTCGACAGACTAGAGTGGTCATTTTCAGACAAAATGCTTGATTCAATGGGTTTCTGTCCAGATTGGAGATTGTTCATTCATCAGTGTATTTCAACCACTTTAGTTTTCATCACGCTTAATGGTAATCCTTGTAAAAGTTATACTCCTTCTAGAGGCTTACGACAGGGAGATCCATTATCTCTTTATCTTTTCATCTGTGCAATGGAATACTTGTCTAGATCACTAAATCAAGCTGAGCAAGGAAAAATGATTAAAGGAGTTCAAACAGCCAAAAACTCTCCATCAATAAATCATCTACTTTTTGCAGGTGATTGTTTGCTATTTTTCCAAGCTAATGATAAACCATAAATAATGTCATGGGTATACTAGATAATTTTGGAAAACTCTCAGGGAAAATGATAAATTTCTCCAAATCAGCAGCTTTTATAGCAGGTGATATCTCAGATAAGAGGAAACAACAAATTAAGAAAAGATTAGGAGTCAAAGAATTATATACTTCAGATAAGTATCTTGGACTGCAATTCTATTTTGTAAGTCTAAAGTCAACTCTTTTGAAAGTTTGTCTGATGCTTTTGCACATAGATTACAAGGTTGGAATTCCAAAACCTTAAATCAAGCAGCAAGAACAACATTAGTTAGACCTGTTCTTAATACCATTCCATCACATTATATGGGCAACTTCAAAATACCACATTTTGTCATCAAAAAACTTGATTCCATTCAGAGAAGATTCTGGTGGGGACATAAATCAAACAGAGAAATCAATTTCATTGCTTGGAATTCTTTCAATAAAACAAAACAGGAAGGAGTTTTGGCCTTTCGGAATTTAGAGCAATTTAACAATGCTCTAATAACTAAATTAGCTTGGTGGTTGTGCACAGAATCTAACCAGTTGTGGGTTAAAGTCTTAAAACCAAAATATGCTCCATATTGTAACTTTCTATATCTTCAAGAAAAGCATAATAACTGCTCTTGGATCTGGAAAGGAATTGAGCAAGGATTAAAAAAATGTGCAAAGGCACCATAGATGGTTAATAGCATGTGGTGGTACTAAAGTTTTGGTTTGGTATGATAAATGGGTCCAGGGCCTGGATACACCACCAACACCAAATCAAAACTTTGTTGAACCAGCTAGAATAATTTATGTCTCAGACTTAATTCTTAACAATCCAAAGAGATGGAATACTTCTCTTGTGAATGACTTATTCCCTCAGCACATATCACAATTGGTGCTAAAGATGTATCTAACTCAGCAAGGAGAAGATGCTCTTATCTGGGAACCAAATAGGTCAGGATTATTCACAGTCAAGTCAGCTTATAAAACTTTTACTACTCAGGAAGATCAAGAGAATGATCACATACAACACATCCCAAAAATAGTTTGGAAAAAACTTTGGAAAGTAGAAGCACCTCATAAAGTTAAGTTGTTTCTATGGAAATGTTTAAAAGGAATCATTCCTACTTTGGAAAAGTTAAGTCAATACAAATCTGGGATTCAAACAACATGTCCACATTGCAATAAGGATGAGGAAACAGTGAAATTTCTTATTTTCAATTGAAACTATTCATCCTCAATTTGGTTTGCAATGAATGTAAATATTTCCAGTGTGCAGGCTAATAATATCTCAGCATCCGTTGGATAACTAGTTGGTTCAATACTTCTCAGAATATTAATGAAGAGGATTACAACAAGTGGATACTCACACTCATGATAACACCTTGGCATATCTGGAAATTACGCTGTGATAAAATCTTCCAGAATAAAAAAATAATAAATACTTGGACTGCCATTAGAAATATCAGATGCTTAATAAGGCGGTGTAATACACTTCAACATGATACAAAAAAAAGGAAAAATAAGTAAAAAACAGGAATTGGTTCCACCAGATCAAGGCCAAATTAAAATTAATACAAATGCTTCATTTGATGAAATATCAAAATCTTATGGTATTGGGATAATTGTGCGCGATTATACAGGTACAAGCATATGCATCAGAGGCCGAAACTTCAATGGAAATGCATGGCTATTAAAGAATCACTCATCTTGGAAAAGACTATATCAGCAGAAAGTATTCTGATAGAAACGGACTGTTTAAATGTAGTAAACTCTATCAATGATGCTATCCCTCATATATTTTGGTTAAATCAGGGAATTGTAAATGAAATAAAGCATCTTCTAGCTACTACTAGGAAAACTTCAGTTACTTATGTCAGTAGAAACAGCTAACAATGTTGCTCATAAAATAGGCAATAGGGCAAGAAAAACTAGAGCTTCATTTGATATTTTGCTTGACATCCCAGCAGATATCTCTGCAGCCTTAAGGGATGATGCGGTTACTATGAAGGTATGTACTAAAACTTAGTTCTTCAATGAAGTTCTATTTTCAAAAAAAAAAAAAAAAAAAAAAAAATCAAGTTTGCTAGATAATTAAACTGAGATCCATATATCAAAGTCTTCAACTTTCAAAATCTTCAATGTAACATATGTAAAACAACTTGATTCCTCTCTGCATTGTCATACAAAAACAGAGTCTGTTAGCGCAATTTTCATCAAATTCTAGCGCTTCTTCATCCTAAATAAGGCTTTAAACAAGTTAATCGTGTTTCTTCTGAAACTTAATCGCGGCTACTAACACTCGACCATAACTTCCACACTACTTGGTGTGTCCAGGTATGAGTTTGTAGGGATAAAATACTTCATTATTTATAGCGTCAAGACCAAAGCTTGTTTGTTAACAAAATATTTTCCATAAATTCTCATTTTCGAAAATAGTATTATCTTGATATTCTTGGATAATAATTACACAATTAACTCATTTGCAATTAAGACAAAATATATTTCAGTTTATAAATAAAATCTAGAATGTATACCACATTAGTTAATACTTGGTATATCCCACTAGGATTACTACCATGTTTAGCTAATTGTAAATCCATGTACTTCGCTAAATAAGTAAATTATAGTTACAAGTCGAGAATAATAAAATCGTACCGTCTATATCAAGATAATCTAACGGCCAATGTGAATAGTTCACATGGAAATTTCTCGTCTAGATCTGACAGCTGAATATTAAAGTCATCGCATCTAGCGTTCGATAATGAAACTAAATTAAAAAAAAAAAGTTAAAGTATTTCTGATAGACACATTTATGTGTCTATTCTCATCTCTTTTGTGTATTTTTTTAGTACCCATTTGTTATTATTACGGTGTTTTTATGTTTGTTTAGGTGTTTTTGGAGAAAATACCCTTCTGTGGAAAGAGTTGCTCAAAAAGTGATGATTTACACCCCGGAGAAAAGTACTAAAGGCACCCCAGAAATGCACCGGAAACGTCCCAGAAATGTCCCGGAGGAACCCAGAAAAATTACTATTTCCACCCAAGAATTACTATTTCAGCCCAAATTGCTAAAGGGACACCCGTACAGGATTAGGGGGAGGACATTTTGTTCTCAAAAATTCAAATTTTGAGAAATGGCGGGAAACCAAGAACAGGTTTTGGCAGATTTTTGTTTCGATTTTTGAACGATCTACAAAGAGATTCAATGGCTGAAACTTGGTGGGATTGTTCCTGGGACATGTATAAATCTATTGGTTGCGCTCTGGTCGATCTAATTTGGCTAGGATTATCTAGGGAAGTCACGGGAAGAAAACAGAGCTGCACGTGCAGGAAAGGGATAATCGTGAGTTCTGGGAGGATCAATGTGTGTTCTGATGATGTGTGAGGGTTCGAGAAACATCTTGGGTGATGGCTAGATGATTTGGAACGTGCTGGGGGATATCTAACGCGTGAAGAATCTAATTCAGGAAACTTTTGCTCAAGAAAATAAAAAAAAAAATTCCAAGTTATGAAGATTTATACGAGTTAATGAGAGGGATTAAAGGCTTCTGGAGGGTATAAAAGGACCCCTTGGGTCGAGTAGAAGGAGGTCGAGAGTTGGGAGGAGAGAAGGAACGCTGCAGAATCGAGAACCATGATTTCTCTCTGCTGCTTCTGCTGCCATTGATGAAGATGAAGAACACGAAGAACAGACAGCCAAAGACCGTCGTTCTTCAACAGAGTCTAAGACGCACAACCGTGGGTCGTATGTGGGTCGTAGTTCGTGGTACAACAACAGTTATCATTTATCGTTCTTCTTGTAACAGCTGAACAGCGCCTTTGCAACAATTATTTCTGTTGCGATTTTTCTGTTCAATTGTTTTACACCTTTTCATCATTTGTAAACCACTTTTTGAGCAATAAATAATTATTTTGAGAGCATGTTTACTATGATGAGCTAAAACCCAACACTGGGACGACGGAGGAGGCCAAACTTCATACTTGGGGTAATTTCATTAATTCTTTTATTTACTTTTTGCACTAATTTTAATTGAATTAAGATTTTAAATTAATTACTTGTGATTTCATTTGATGGAGTATGCTTAGTCCTAGGGATTTTTGATATGCCATGCTTAAGAAATACAAGTAATATTTTATAAAATCTATCTTGGCAATAAACTAGAGTTAATATTTGTTTTGTTTTGAACTATAATCGCCTAGAATTAAATTCTGAACCACTTGAAAATGAAAAATGGCCGAATCTTTAGTCCCAGTACCTCTCGCCCATTGTGACAAATATTGTGTATATATTTTTATTTTTAAATCTTTACAAGTCCGAGCAACGAATTCTTATTTACCGCAATCCTAACACTATAACAAAATCGTTTCATCTACTATCCCTAAAAGGTCTTAAAAGAGGGAGAGATGTGCAATCTTCTAGGATAGGAAACACACATACAGATGCTAAATATAGCTAATAAAATTAATCACTAAATTAATCTCTCCCAAATTAAGTTAGCAAATTGTTAGAGCACTGCTTGGTCGAACTCCCAAGCGTTGCTATCTCAAGCTTGTTTGTCAAGTTTGGTTTCAAAACTATAAGTCTTGATTTCTAGTCTACTTATATCTAAGTCTCGGATTAGAATTGTAAGTATAGTTGAGCATTAGACTTCACGGCGTTCATCGATTGAAGACGAAGAACTACTAAGGGGAGGTTGTGGAACTTTATCAACAAAAGGTATGTGGAGACTTGAACTCATCTATCACTCAAAAGTCTATCTACTCTATATCCTATTTGAGACAAAAGTCGTATAGCTATATAGACTTCGATTATACACATTTGATATTTCGAATTGAGTTTAACTCGCTTACATATTTAGAGAAATAGTGTTGGTAAGCTTTCACTTTAACCAAGTTCATCTTATATTCTTGACGAAAGTCAAAAGATGATCACGTGATAATCGCCTGGTAACATCTTACATTATTTATGTGAGACAGTCATTTGATGTAGACTCGGAATGTTTCGTATTGATCATTCGATCACTTGAAAATTGCTTTGAAGCTAATAGTTTGTGTGAGACAGCTATTGTCGTCTTCCGAGAATGTTTCAATGATTGAAATGGGAGTTTAGAACGATTAACCATGATTGGATATAAACACAGTATGCGAACTTGCATATGTGTAGTCCAAGACCGGCAATCTAGTATGCATACTCATATGCGTACTAGTTGGTCAGGTGAAGTCCGGGAGCTATAGTATGCATACTTGTATGCGTACTGGCGAAGTCAGTTGAAGTCTGAGAACCTTGGTATGCGTACCCGTACGCACACTATATTCAACTGAGTTCGGATGTGAATGATGTGTGTCGTTAATGCAACAAATTAATAAAGATATTTCCCACTAATTAACTAGTAATATAGCGGTAGTAAGAGATCATTCCCACAAAGAGCTGTGTAATTGATAGGTTATTTGATCAACAAGATAAAGTAAATAAAAAAAGGGGGTTTTGGCTGTGAGATAAATAACGAGACAATAAGAAGAAAGGGATGATTAAGGAATCCTTCGTCGTTACCAAACGTTAACAGGATTAGAATACTTATCTATTGTTCGTGAGAACCATTCATCACCAACCATAGAATAACATCTAGATCAGTGTTATCCCCAAAACTCCTTCAATCACTGGATACGGAAGTTCTCGACTACCAGATTCTATCCAACGAACCACCAAGTAGTATATCACTCAAGGTGTAATCCAATCGAACGCTTTAAGTTTTTTGAATTTAGGTTGATCCCAATAGTTAAACTCTTAGATCAACGTTTATTTGTTGGTGTTGTCTTCACACACGATTGCTCGACAGAATCCCCCTGCGAGGTCTCGCGATTTCTAATTGTGTAGAGAGTTAATTAATGGACGATTACTTATCTCATCACTTCTACTAGCTATAGAACAATCAATAAACTAATCTAGTATGCATCCCAAATAAATCTCATAATCAGTCATAAACCCTAGACATGGTAAAGACAAACGATGATGATAAAAACTCTCAATATATTTGTTTTATTAATAAAGCTTTACGCTTAGAACATTGAATTCATCCTTAATCAACAAAGGGTTTAACTACTCATATTACAAAGAAGATGAATAATGGTGGTTTCCCCCTAAAGGGGTAAACCCTAGGTTTTGATATAGAACTTGTGATATGAGCTTGTTCGATAGATGATATGTGAAAGTCCTAATACCTATTTTTATATAGGTTTACAATGCTTGGCCATCAAGTATCTGGGTCGGTTTAATACGAAATAACGACCCCAAACGTGACCTTAGACCTTGACAAGTATGCATACCCGTTTGCATACTTGCTAAGTATGCGTAACTCAAATTCCAGCAGAAAATTTCGGAACTACGCTTGCATACTTTACTGTCTTCGGTATTCTATAAAAGCTTGTTTTGGCCACAACTTCTTCGTCCGAACTCGGAATGACCTAATTCTTTTTGCATTATTTTTATCTTTCAATTATCTTCAAGATGATGATGAGAAATCCTTAATTTGAATGAGTTAATCTCGGTTTTTGTCCCGTCTCTTGATTTTGAGCGTTTTGCTCCTTTTCGTCGCACTTCTTCCACTTATCTTGAACATGGGAACTTGGATACTTGGAATCAGTGGCGGAACTAGAAAATGAATATGGGGGTGGCTTGAAAACTCATTGGCTAGTATTTGGGCTGGCTTAAGCCTATTTTTTACACTTGAATTTTTAACCAAACTCAAAAAACCTTTGTAAAATATAAGTTTTTCTGGACTTTGGGATGGCTTAAGCCAGCCCAATTCTATACATAGTTCCTCCCTTGATTGGAATACTTCTCTTCTTAGCTCTTTCTAACACTTTGTAGCTCCTTTTTGGATGATTCACCTAATAAAGGAAAATAAGAGAAAACAAGAGTAATAATACGAAAATATGCAAGAATAATAGCTTAAACAAGTATGTAATGGACACTAAAATCATATGAATTATGCACTTATCAAATTTCCCCACACTTATCTTTTGCTAGTCCTCGAGCAAACTAAATAAAACTAATCCTAAATACAACAACTCCATGTCGTTGAGAAAACAATTATACTTAACATGTATAACAAGCCTTTAAACCCCTAGGTGTCCCTAGTGGACGAGTTATAGTCTCGTGAGGGTTTACAAGAGGTATATCCACAAAACCTACTCCACTTTCTCGCCTTGGAAGAACCACTAAGGATAGACACAAAGTAGTAGCTAAATAATTAGATTGCATATGTTCTTTAGCTGCAAACATCCCACATACGTTCCAATCATCACACATAAGCAATTGCTTAAGTGTGACATTCAACCTGATTGCAAAACTCTACTAAGATAGTCATCGTAGTTGTTGCAACGTCTGCCACAACACTCGCATACTGAAATCACATGGATAGATAAGAAAATGGAAGTAGAAAAGTGAAGTGTGCAAATGTTTACTAAAGTGAAAGATGTTACCCGCAATACTTGTATGAATGTCGTCAAAGGATTCTTATTTATAGTGCAATAGTTGAGAGAAGCACCCATTTAACTCGACAACATGATTAGATACTCTAAGCGTATGTTCCTTTTCATCAAGTATGTGATAGTTACCTTGTATCCTGCATTCCATGCTTGTTTAGGCGACGAAGATAGGGACAACGTTTCACACATACTGCTATCCAAGCGTCAAGAACCTCATCAATAGTCTTTTTGACTTGCTATATAATGATGATATGGTTTTTGTTTCATCGAAAACATGATTAATCCGCAATTCCGGACCTATCATTTATTAGTGTCGATGAAGAGGAGCCTTATTTATATGTTTCTTTCTTCTTCTTCTTTTTTTCCCTTCCGGCTCACTCTTTATGAGTGTAAGACAATTGTCTATGGGGCTTTCAAATACTCAACCAATGATTACCTTGCTACAACATCCATGGAAGTATCAGGATCCCACCAAATCACTTTAGAGAAACATAAAATTGCAAAAATAAAAAGAAAGTGATTCAGTAATAATTAATTGCGAGGATGACTCTTTCAAATGACTACCATAGCTGAGTTTCGCATTCAATTATGAACATATATATTTAAGGATTGTAGAATGACAAAGTGGAACTCAATCTATAGTTGTAAGAACTGTTTTAACCTAAAAAGGTTTAGAGTGTCATCCTAAATATCTCATAATTAACTCCAAAAGATGAAGTCTCAAGAATGCAAGAAATCAAAGAGTATTATTTATTTATTTTATATGCAAGCCACACATGCTTAACAACCCCCCCACACTTAAACTCAACATTGTCCTCAATGTTCAAAACCGAAATTAAATTCTGATTTCTGACATAATAACCCTGAAAAACTCAAAAACTGTACAAATGGGTAGGAAACTAGGAAAAAAATCTTAAACGAAAGTTTTTTGCCTACTTCTTTTCTATGACGTGTAAAAATTTCACAGTGTTTAGATAAACAGTCTGACTTTTATGGCCTCCGGACTGACATACATGCTATCTGAAAAAGTTCTGGAAAAATACCGAAACTCAAATGTCCATGCCAATCGGTCCAACTTCACAGACTCTGAATTCAAATTTTATTTTTGGAAAAGAAAGGTATGTCTGTCATCTTCAAAAGCTGGAGTCAACCACTCAAATCGGACTCCGTCTGAAGTCTCGATAGATATTTTCGTAACAAGTACGCAGTCAGAATTTTTCTGACGAGAATAGTTTCGTCAAAACTTTCATTATAGATATATGACTTTGTAAAATCTAAGATGGGAATGAAAGATATGATATGAAAAACTAAGAAAAATAAAAATAAAATGGATAGAGATACAAAACCGATGGGTTTGCTCCCATGAAGCGCTTGGTTTAACGTCATCAGCCCGACGTTATTGTTATCGTCCGTACACCAGTAATCTAAAAATTTGGTAATCCTTCCAAATAACAATCTGCAATTCAAATAACAGCTTCACAAAAACATTAGCACAAAATATAAATATTGAATCTATCACTTTATTGAAGTTTACCTCACACTTAGTCCTTTCTACACTCGGAAGTGGATAGAGAACATAAAATTCGGGAACTTCAAAAGGTTCATCAGCTCGGTGAACCTGCACAATACTCGAATCAAACGCATCAAGTGGTGGATACTTAGAAGCAAAATAATACGTTAAAACTTTGGAAGCACACAACTCCAAACCTAAGGGAGGTATTTTCTTAAAAGTTGGGTTAACAACTCTTTGAGAAGCTACTTCAATTAGAGGTAAAGGATCAATAGATATAGAAATATGCAAAGGATTAGACAAACCTTGTATCGGATCCTCATTCGTAATTAACAATGAATTATTTACCTCAAGTATACCGTGGTCCTCTGTCGAACTATTATTATCTAGCTCAATTGGGTCTTCCACGACTTCAATCAATTTGGTTTCATCTCAATCTCTTCAACAACCTTGTTATCGGAATAGGAATCTTCCCCTAAAAATTCTAGTTCATTGGTGCAAATACTAGGGTCTTCCGTATGAGTTTCCGACAAAGAGAAAATCGGGTCTACTTCTTGCAAATCAACCGGTCTAAAAACATTGTAATCCGGATATTCATTGTAATGTTGATATGCATTTGAGTATGTCACACCGTTCATAACAATGGTTCGGTCATACCAAGACTCCTCCTTTTGAATAGGTGAGTGATCATTATTAAGATCCAGAGTTGGAATAACTTCATCATTGCTACAAGGAATTTCAAAAAAATGTCTCATCTAAAAAATATTGGTTGTCGTCCATAGGAATATCAGAATCGGTTTGGTTTTGAGGTCAAAGTTCTTCTTCATTTCCTGTCTCATTTAGTTGAGCCATTTGTTGTTTGAATTTCTCCATATCCCGTTGAAGTTCTTGGTTTGATTCCGCACTGGTTCGTTGAAATTCTTCAGTTTCTTGTTGCAACTTTTTGACAGAATCTACAAGACTATAGAAATCAGAACCAACACCTTCACTCACCACACTATTTCCAGACCAAGTCTCCCCTTTTTGAATAGGTGAATGATCATAAAAACGATCAGGAGTTTGGTTAGATATATTGAAGTAAGATTCGGTTGGCATATTGTTCTCCGCGCTTAGTTACTCATTGAGTGACTCCAGTGTGGACATACTGGCCTTTAAATGAAGCATAATCTGATCAAACTTCTGTTCAAGTTCAGGAGATAAATGCTTAGAAGCATAACTATCCTCCCATCCTTGTGATTTTCCACTTACATACCCGTCATAAGGTTCTTGATATGTATGAGAATAACCAAAAGGTTCCGTAGGATATTGATCATAGCCAAAAGATTGGTTTTGATTATACCCATAGGATGGTTGGTAGTTGTCATATGAATGAGAATAAAAACCATATTGATTACCACTATTATACGTCTGATCTTATGCTCCGTACATGTTATTTCCATAAGGAAACATGACGACTCACAAGAAGGATAAAAATGAAAATAAAAATCTAAAACCAAAAGCAAAAAAAGCTAAACAAATAAAAAATCAATTAGAAACTGCTCCCCGGCAGCGGCGCCAAAATTTGACGCGTGTCGTTAATGCAACAAATTAATAAAGACATTTCCAACTAATTAACTAGTAATATAGTGGTAGTAAGAGATCGTTTCCACAAAGAGATGTGTAATTGATAGGTTATTTGATCAGCAAGATAAAGCAAATAACAAAAGGGGGTTTTGATTGTGAGATAAATAAAGAGACAATAAGAAGAAAGGGATGATTAAGGAATCCTTCGCCGTTACCAAGCGTTAACAGGATTAGAATACTTATCTATTGTTCGTGAGAACCATTCATCACCAACCGTAGAATAACGGCTAGATCAGTGTTATCCCCAAAACTCCTTCAATCACTGGATACAGAAGTTCTCGACTACCAGATTCTATCCAACGAACCACCAAGTAGTAGATAACTCAAGGTATAATCCAATCGAACGCCTTAAGCTTTGTGAATTTAGGTTGATCCCAATAGTTAAACTCTTAGATCAAGGTTTACTTGCTGGTGTTGTCTTCACAAACGATTTCTCCACAGAATCCCCCTGCGAGGTCTCGCGATTTCTAATTGTGTAGAGAGTTAATTGACGATTACTTATCTCATAACTTCTATTGCTAGCTATAGAACAATCAATAGACTAATCTAGTATGCATCCCAAATCAATCTAATAATCAGTCATAAACCCTAGACATGGTAAAGACAAACGATGATGATAAAAACTCTCAATATATTTGTTTTATTAATAAAGCTTTACGCTTAGAACATTGAGTTCATCCTTAATCAACAAAGGATTTAGCTACTCATATTACAAAAAAGATGAATAATGGTGGTTTCCTCCTAAAGGGGTAAACCCTAGGTTTTGATATAGAACTTGTGATATGAGATTGTTCGATAGATGATATGTCAAAGGCCTAATACCTATTTTTATATAGGTTTACAATGCTTGGCCATCAAGTATCTGGTTCGGTTCAAGAACCCGACCCGAAAATACGAAATAACGACCCCAAACGTGACCTTAGACCTTGAAAAGTATGCATACCCGTTTGCATACTTGCTAAGTATGCGTACCGGTATGCTACCTCAAATTCCAGCATAAAATTTCGGAACTACGTTTGCATACTTTACTGTCTTCGGTATTCGATAAAATCTTGTTTTGGCCACAACTTCTTCGTCGGAATGACCTCATTCTTTTTGCATTCTTTTTATCTTTCAATTCTCTTTAAGATAATGATGAGAAATCCTTACTTTGAATGAGTTAATCTCGGTCTTTGGCTCGTCTCTTGATTTTGGGCGTTTTGCTCCTTTTCGTCGCACTTCTTCCACTTCTCTTGGACTTGGGCACTAGGATACTTGGAATAGTTCTATTCTTAGCTCTTTCTAATACTTTGTAGCTCCTTTTTGGATGATTCACCTAATAAAGGAAAATAAGAGAAAACAAGAGTAATAATACGAAAATATGCAAGAATAATAGCTTAAACAAGTATGGAATGGACACTAAAATCATATGAATTGTGCACTTATCAGTGAACGACAGTATGCGTACCCATTTGCATACTGGCGAACACAGTCCACGGCTACTTAGGTATGTGTCCCGTTTGCATACTTGAGTAGGTTATGTTCTAAAATCTTTTTGTTCATGAATTAATACATTTATATACTAAGGAATGCAATCTTTTTCAAATCGTGGCTATAATGTTCATGAATTGATTTGGGTGAATCAAAATCGATTTTGCTTCAATTGTGTCTTGTATACTTCTATGAGAATATAAACAACTGAACAACTCTAGAACTAGTTTCATTTGAGTCATTTGAACTGGTTATGGTTAAGATGAATATGGTTGATATGAAAGTGTCCATATGGCTAACTTCGGTTAACTATTGTTCAGCCAACAAAGGTGCACACGTTTAGGTACGGTTATTTATATCTAAATGAAGTCACTTTTCATTTGTGTGTAAAAAGCTAAGTTTGATCTAACAGTTGAAAGATACTAGCTTGAGTCTAGGCAGGTTTTCATCTAACGGTGAATATTGAATGATTTGTTACCAAGGTAACGTTGATTGCAAACCCTGATTTTAAGACTATATAAGGGAGAACTCTAGCCACTGGGAAACCTAATCCCCACACCTCCTATGTGATAATAGTTGCGCGAGTAGAGTCAATTATCTTTTAACCTTAGGTTTTTCCAAAACCCTGTAGGTTAACGACTTGAAGACTTCATTGGGATTGTGAAGCCAGACCCAACTATTTTCTTTGTAGTTGCGCGTTCTGATCTTGCTGTTTTCTATCATAATTGAGAACTAACTTCTCTAAGATTGGCTCGAGATTTAATCTCCGATAGGCAAGATAAAAAGTAGTCACAAACATCTTGGTCTCATCGTTTGTGATTCCACAATATCTTGTTTCGCTAACATACGATTAAGATTATTGTGAGGTGATTGATATTTCTAGGTTGTTCTTCGGGAATATAAGTCCGATATATCAATTGGTTCCAGTTCACCTTGATCTATCAAAAGACGGAACAAAACTCATAGGTTTATCTGTGGGAGACAGATTTATCTATTCAATAGACTTTTCTGTGTGAGACAGATTGGTTTATCAAGTCTTCGATATTTGGTCCTAGCAACTCTTAGTTGTGGGTGAGATCAGTTAAGGGAATCAAGTGCGTAGAGTCCTGTTGGGATTCAGAGATATAAGGAGCGCAGTTGTACCTTGATCAGTGTGAGATTGGTTAGGGCTCAACTACATTCCAGTGTGAAGTTAACTGAGAGTAGGCTAGTGTCTGTAGCGGCTTAATACAATGTGGTGTTCAAATCTGGACTAGGTCCCGAGGTTTTTCTGCATTTGTGGTTTCCTCGTTAACAAAACTTCTGGTGTCTGTGTTATTTCTTTTCTGCATTATATTTGTTTATATAATTGAAATATCATAGGTTGTGCGTAAGTTTAATCAATTGTGAATGCAACCTTTGGTTTTTGATTAAATTGATTGACACTTGGATATTGGTTTTTGATACCGTCCAAGTTATTTATTATATTCAATCTGGTTCGCAAATTCCTATCTGTTTGATTGCAGATTGAATTGTGAAATACAGATGTAACTCTTTGATATACTTTTCTTAAGATTGAGTCTGACTGTCTAGTTGACACTCTTGAAAGTATATTCGAGTTAGTCCATACAAATTGCTAAGCGAAATATTGGGTGTGGTTGTTAGACCCCCTCTTTTTCAATTGGTATCAGAGCAGGCAAACACATTTAAGACCTCATAAGTCTGTGTTTGTAGCGATCTGACTCTATGCACAAAAGTGCCATCTCTGATAAACGCATCACCAGAAACAAAAGTTTTGTTTATATGAAATCTACTAAAGAGAAAGATTTATCAATCTCAAATATAGATGAACCTAGTGTTCCAACGAAACAGACTTGCATTGACAAGTGTTACCCGATTACCTTTCAAACGAGTCTAACTCTGTTGATGAAAGGGAAGCAGCCAAAGAGAGTGGAAAATAGGCTATTTGAGACATAATATAACGAAACAAAAACCTAATGCCTCAAAACCACAATACGCCGAACGCGTCGTTATCTAAAGTCAAGTTGTCGTTATAGTTGGACTTTAGTTGACTTTTACAACGACACAGATGATTTTGTTGCTGAGTAAAGTCAAGTCGTCCTAGTGGTTAGACTTTAGTTGACTTCTACAACGACGCAAGGTGTAGTTTCGTTTCACTGCTAGATAGATTTTCGGAGCAAAGATTCCGGCCACTTTGTATGGTTAGAAATAACTTGTTTGTTAGAACGGCTGAGATGAAACAGGTGTCCCTTGTTATTATTGAGGAATACATACTTTTTATGTTTCCTTCGTCTCTTTATTTAGTCGTGGTCGTCTCTCTTCAAACCCGTCAGTACTCTCTCACCCAAACCCCAAGTCAGAGAAAAAAATCACACCATTGAACCTTTTTCTTTGAAACCAGCCATTATCAAAACCAGATTCAATCTTGATTTTGTCCAAGGTAAAGTTAGGGTTTGCAAAAAAAAATCCCCTTTTCTGTTTTCTTTTCTTGTTCCTTGTAATTACACTACTTGAATCTGATATGAAAACACCCTGAACATTGAAATTATCTTTCTATGTTAGCTACTTTGTCGTAGCCGATCTCAGCCTACAACTAGTAGGTCAACTGCAAGTGACTGGTCTACTCCCTTGCTCAATGCTTCTACAAGTCCAGGTTCTAGGAGTGAACATTTGTCTTCATATGATGGTGAGCACTCTCCAAAACATGGTCACAATAATGCACCAGTGGGAAGTGTACGTACTGAGGATCAGTTGCATGCGGCATTCCAACAATCCGTCAATGAAACTCAAAGTTCTCAAGAAAGCAGGAATGGTAATAACATAGTTGTGTCTTTCAATTTCCTTCTTTTGTACTGATGGTAATAACATCAAGTTATAATTTATAATTAAGTATATTGGTTTTATGCAGTTGATCACCTACTTCCAGTTGCATTCAATGCACTTGGACAACCCGTTGGAGATTCAAAGGCGTATTCCACCAAAGTTGGAGTGATTGCTAAGAGTATTATGTCACCATCTTATGTTACCTGGAGGAAAGTTCCTCCGAAACTCAAGGAAGAAGTGTGGAGAGCAATCAAGAATGTGTACAACGTGCCTGAATACGTCAAGGACAAAGCTATAAAAATGGCAAACAAAGCTTGGAGGAATGGGAAGACTCCTCTCAGGAGAGTGTGTGATGCAGTTGGTGCTACTCTTGCTGAAAAAAGCCAAGAGGCCAAGAAATCAGAAAAAGGAAGATTGGGAGGCTTTTGTGGACATGGTTAATGATGATAAAGATAAAGCAGCCAGGGTAAGAGGGAGGAGAGCAAGGAAAGCAGTTAAATCTCTACATAGTACTGTAAGAGATGGTATTGCGCGGCGTCGCCATATAATGGAACAACAAAGTCCAACTGGGACTGTTAGCAGATCTGTAGTGTTTGTTGCTACACATGTGTACCAAGAATTGCCAGAAGAAGAACTTGAACAATTTGACCCTGATGATTATGAAGTAAGATGCAAGAATATGTGGTAAGTTTGGATTTTTGCATATTGATTTTAGGTTCACAAGTATGTTTTTTTTAGTTTGATTTCAACTTGCTTATAGTTTCTTTTGTACTTCGCAGGGAGAGGCAAAAGAGTTGCTACAAACTGAGCAGTATAGTAAAGAGACCCATGTGGACAGGGATGCAGTCGCGAAGGTGGGTGCATATGAAATTCAGATTGCTATTTGTTCTTATAAAAATAAAATCTTTTACTTACTAACTCATTTTATTTACTTGTTTGTAGGTATTTGGGCGTGATCGTGGGGGCTTCGTTAGAGGTATGAGAGGTGGTGTCTCGAAGACTGAATTGCCTGCTTCTGCAATTCCTAGGGAGCAGTTGCGACAAGAACAGTTGAAGAATAGAGTTATTGAAGATCGTCTCCGAGTTCTTAAGGAGTATGTTGAGGCAGCTAGGGGGGGTGGCACCAGCAATGTTAATACTGGTCAGGTAAGATTTTGGTCTTACTAACTCATTTTAAACAATGTAGTTATTGAATCGGTAACCATTTAGTTTTCACTATTATTCTTATGGAGACCTGTTATTCTTTTTTGACCTAAGGGGATGTTAACATTGTCTTAGGATATGGATGTTGGTACTGGTTCTGAGCATAGGGCTCACAAGGTAGTGTTGAGGAATTTAAGGAAGAGATCTGTTGTATTTGGCCGTGTTGATCCGTGTGCACAACCAACAAGTGGAGATTGTTTGATCCTCATTGATCAAATTTTGATACCTGTTGAGGATCTGTATGATGGTGTTGGAACTCTTGGTGACATTTCTCTAGTCGATATGATTTTGTGGCCATGACACTCGGTCACCTACGATGATCCAGATTTTTAGTTCTCCTGAACTTGGAAGTTCAGTTTTTTTGTGGAGGTTGTTAGAACTTTATGGGACTTTTTTTTTTGGGCACAATGAGTTTGGGAACAAAATGGAAGTGATATGTGTAAGTATTTTGGGATATATGATCTTGGGTTATAGATGTAGCTATTTTGGGGGAAATTTTTTTGTGTACAGTTGAAGTGTATTGTAGTTTTGAGTCTCATCTCTTTTTATGTAAAGAAGAGGACACTCAAAACAAGTTAATAAATGTTGTTCAGAACTTGTGAGTTCTCTGACGGATATCTATCTATATATATATGTATTAGCGGGTTTAGGAGCCCTGCTCTTATCTAATTATATGTAGCTTTAGCAGGTTTATGAGCCCTGCTCATATCTAATGAAATATATTGGTATCACCAATCTTGTTCAGTTTTAAACTTGGTTTTCATTTCATTAACTTTCAATCTTGTTCAATTTTATCCTCATCTTTTCCTGTTTTCTCCTCTCAAAGTCTTTTGACAAAACTTAACTTCTTTTTCTGTTTTCTACTTCAGTTATGTAGTTTGAATCAAAATTCAAAGAAAGAGTTGCAACACAATTTGCAGTCTTTTTAAGAAGTTAGATTCATGAACTTTCTACCATCAGAATTTTCTAAAGAACTTTCTACCATCAGAACTTCTTTTTAAGAAGTTAAATTAATGAAAATAATCGACTGCTTATAATGCCATCAGAACTTTCTACCATCAGAATTTTCTAAATAAAACTTCAACTTGTTTCTCATGCACATCCGATTCAGCCCATTCATCTCCAGCTGACTCAGGTCAAAATCTGACTCAGTCTAGGTTTATACCAGCCATCGAGAAAATAGAAAGACCATATTATCGTCTTTCTCTATCTCTCACTCTTATGAAAGGCAGTTCTCTCAGAACATTTTTTTCTTTTTTCCTATGTTGATGATTTGATTTCTCTCAGACAGATCTAATACTCCTCTCACTCTCAAGCAATTTTATTGCTTCTCTCAGACAAATTAAATCATCAACATGGGAAAAATCTGGGAGAATAGATGGTTGTGTTACTAGTTAGGGTTCAACAACTTTCAGAAGATTTGGAAACTGCTAGCTCACCTCTGCTTTCAGGTTTCATCAGAGCTGCAACTCACCAACTTATTAGGGTATGTACTTTACTCCGAGTTTCAATTTCTGAGTTAAATTCTGAGCTTCAAGTTATTAGGGTAATAAATTTTTTTAGGGGTTTTGTTTAATTAGGTCAAAATTAGTAATTTTAGTGATATAAAGTGTATATCAACAGTAATTTGACTAAAATTTTCGAATTGGGGGTTGTATCATTTATATATCAGTCATATTTTGACTAAAAATTTGGAATTGGGGTTCTATCATTTTCACTGTATTTACAATCTTCCCAATATCTACCCAAATAGTTACCGATAGAAACATATATGTTCTAGTTTACTTTATACCCACTTTCAAACACTTTTTTTTTGTTCTGATTCATGTATTTTTCTCCTAAATTGTTGTTGTATTTCGTAAATTGTTGGTTCTGATTTATGTATTTCATTTTTTATGCAGATGTCTCGACGTCGTGTTGTTCCTCCAAACAAAGAATGGATTTATGCACCTAAGTATTCACCTCGATGGGTTGCCGGTGTTCAATCTTTCAACCAATTTACAAGAGACAGTCTTGGTGAAGCTAGCAATGAAGTTCGATGTCCTTGCATGAGATGCAAGATTTACAATAATTTATTCTGGAGAATGGATTCGATATGACATACCAAACATGGATCCATCATGGAGAACAACCTAGTGATCATGTTTTCAATGTTGAAGCTCCTCCTCCTCTACCCGCTAATCATGTTCTGAATGAAGATGCTCCTGTTTCGAGATTGCACGACTTGTTTACTGAGACATTAGGACGTGCAGTTGGTGTCAATAACTTTGAAAACTTCCATAACAATTCTGACTGTCCCTCGGGTGATGATATTGAAGATGGTTCTGGTGGTAATAATCAAGATAGAGCTGATGTCAATGATGTCAATTACAATAAGCAATTGCAAGATGCGGCGCAACCCTTATATCTAGGTTGTAGTGCTGAACATACAAAACTATCGACAACAGTTTGTTTACTTAGTATGAAAGCAAGATATCAATGTTCTGATGTTTTCATGACCATGTTATTGGGATATTTGAAAACTATTTTACCGGCTGAGAACACGTTACCTGATAATTGTAGGAAAGCTAAGGATATGATTAAACCGTTTCAGTTTCCGGTACAAATTATCCATGCTTGCATTAATGATTGCATTCTCTATCGGAAGGATTATGCTGATTTAGAGGAGTGTCCTAAATGTAAGGAAAGTAGATGGAAACAGCCGCCAGAAGGGAGTATTCCAACTACTAGAAAGTTGTCGGTAAAGATACTTAGATATTTTCCAGTTACGGAAAGGTTACAACGAATGTATAGTGTCCCTTGGATAGCTGAGCTGATGATTTGGTATTCTAAGGTTGTGGAAAGTGCTACACACATGCGGCATCCTGTGGATTCTTCTCAGTGGAAGTCTATAGATCGAAAGTGGCCTGAGTTTTGTGAAGAGAAGCGACACGTGCGTCTGGGACTAGAAACTGATGGTTTTAACCCTCCCATGACAGATTTTCATGGTTAAGAGGACAACTTGAAGGCACTCCCATGACAGATTTTCGTAGGCTCACAATTGGGCCGACGATCCGCACAATTTCGTATAATTCTTATTGTATTAATGGATATCTATTCTATACAGCAGATGCAGAAAAACATTTGACTACACAAAATAGTAGAGTCACAATGAATGCTTGCACCATCTTTAGAGAAAGTTCCGGGGATACTAACCTTGTCGATGATGATACTACATACTACGACGTTCTGAAAAAGATACTTGAACTAGACTATGGAGTTTTCACAGAAGTTGTTTTTTATTGTGATTGGGCACGATTCGAAGACAAAGTACATGGATCATATGTAGATCGAGAGACAAAGTTGAGGTTTGTCAATTTTGAAAAGTTTGCGAGAAGCTCAAAGGAAGAAGACGAGCCGTTCATCCATGCTTCTCAAGCTAGCCAAGTTTTTTACCGTAGCGATTTGACTAGAAAGCATTGGAATCTGGTTTTTGAATCTCCTATAAGATCACACCCCCATATGAATGCTTTTGAAGATCCATATGTCTTTACTGCAACCTCTAGTGATGTTCCATTGATTTCAGAAACGATTGAAGATGATGATTATTGGAGTGGAATTGCTCAGGTAATAATGCTTTGTTTCAACACTTGTTTATTTATTTGTTTAATCTTCTTATGTGAAAAGAGATTTGAACAATCATTCACCTCTTGATGTTGTCAGGGAGATGATGAGTATTCGGATGTAGATGATCAGGTAATAATGCTCGTTTCAATAAAATGTTTGTCCATTTCAATGAAAGCTTCTTTTCTTCTTACCATACATGTGTTAATTGCTGAACAGTAATGCAAACTTACATAGACTTTGCAATTGAGATACTTTCTAGGGTTAGATAATCACATTATGTTGTCCTGTACATTTATCTCAACTAGTTGGGGTATATCCACAAATATATTTAGAATAGAATTCACATTACAATGTGCACTGATTCTGAACAAAACCATGAGTTGGTTGATGAGAATAATCTGATACTATATGGCAACAACTGTTTATTGATATTAGACTATGCAGTGGTTTAGCTAGTGGCGAACACAATTGACATTATCCAGAAAGAATGTGAAATTTTAAAGATTGTCTGGTGATAGTTTTGTATATTTATCTCAGACCTGGTGACATTTTTGATTTCTTTCCAAGGATTAATTTTTAGTAAATATGTGATTTCATTGTAGTGGTACAGTTTGCCCCTTCGGTTATCTGAATTCTATTTGTGTCACATGAATGAATGTACACTTAATTTCCCCTTTGGTTAGCTTGAGGAAGTGGTTTTAAATTATTTTTATCTTCTTTATGTACATGGATATTTATTCCCTTCTTGATACTGTCAGGAACTAGCACTAGCTGAATGTGCAGATGATGAATATTCCGATGGGGATGCTTAGGTAATAACGCTCTTTCAATCCTTGTTTATTTGTTGTTGTTTTTTATCTTCTTTAGGCACATGGAGATTCATTCACTTCTTGATGATGTCAGGAACTAGCTGAATATGGGTTGTAGATATTCAATCACAATGTTTTTTCGAGGTATATGTCTTTGCATACTCATCATGCCTATGGTTTTCACTGCCTATATATGGTTTATTTGTTCATCTCCATGTTGATGTTAGCAATAAAGTCATTATGTAAATGTTGTTGCTGCTGTTGTCTTGATGATGAGTCTGTTAGACCACCTCCGTGTATATTATGTTTGAAGTCATGTAAACCTAGCATATAAGGTCTGACTTACGCTTCTTCTGAATGTAGTTCGATACCTTCATGGATGTCGGCACTCTGTTCCCGATGGTCTCATCAGGCTAACTGATGTCATGATTTATGGTAAGATTGTTGTTCCTGCTGGATATGGAAATGTTGGAAAGGGTAGTTCGTCTACAGTTCTGCTCTCACACAAGCTAGTGCCAAGATCCTAATGAATGAAATTGTTTTTGAAATTCTCAGGACTTGTATCACTTAAGAAACCTTAATAATTAGAAGTTTTTTTTAATGATTTTGGACTAAATTTATGAGTACAGTTCAATGTAATGGAGCTATCATTTGGTTTTAGACGAATCAGGTTCTATATGGAATTTGAATTTGAGAATTTGAATTTCAAACTTGAGTAATGTCATTTGAATTTGAATTGTCATTTAAATTTCAGTGTAATTTGAGTTTCAATTTAGTATAATTGAATTTGAATCAGATTTATTTGAGCCCAATCAGAATAACTGGAATCAGCTAGCCAGATCTGACTAATTTTTTATATATTAAAAAAATTAAATCTACGACGATATCCAGGTGTCGTGCGTAGCGACACTCATAAAGCATCGTAATTCAGGGGCATTCTGAAAGTGTCATTCCAGAAAAAGACACTAAATATGCGGCACTTTCAGCAGCAATCTGAAATTGTCGTTTAACTCGTTAAAGCGACAATATCTGACTATCTTAAATCGACTGTTTTCCACTAGTGTGGATCAAGGTTTACTTGCTGGTGTTGTCTTCACACACGATTTTTCCACAGAATCCCCCTGCGAGGTCTCGCGATTTCTAATTGTGTAGACAGTTAATCGACGATTACTTATCTCATAACTTCTACTAGCTATAGAACAATCAATAGACTAATCTATAGTATGCATCCCAAATCAATCTAATAACCAGTCATAAACCCTAGACATGGTAAAGACAAACGATGATGATAAAAACTCTCAATATATTTGTTTTATTAAGAGTTAATTAGTATTTGGGTCGTAAATTTTGACCTTATTTAGTGTTTGGGTCGTAAGTTTGTCCATTATAGTATTTGGGTCGTAGACCCGTTAGTCAAAGAGGTCAAACTGTCAGGACCCGGTAATGACTCACGGCTGTACAAAAACAAGGTAGACTGGTTTGAGACTTCTATCGAACACTTGATGGGCAGGACCTGGTAATGGTATAGTTCGCGAACAAATGCTCTTTTGGTACTCTCAAATTCCCTGCAAACCCATATCCAAAACAGACTAGACATTTCTGATCATAAGCCATATAAGAGACATCAATCGCCACTATACATTGCTCCAAACCATCAATAGCAAATATAATTTAATGGCTGCAAACTAGTTGAATGTCAGCAAAACCTCCCCTCTTCTTTTCCAATTTCTTCCTGTAACTATGTCCAAATTCCAATCCAAAACCAACACATCCCCTGTTTCTTAATAAACTCTGAAATCCATGTTTAATCTCTTCAGTTCATTTACAGTTTCAATGGCAGAAACCTCCCCTCTTCTTTACTGCTTAGGTGCTCATAATTTTTCGAATATACAGTTACGAAGGAGATATGCGTATGAAGTGGAGAGCCTGGTATTCGATCTTTTTGCAAACTACTGGTAATGGAAGGATTGGGACTTGAAACTATTACCATGTTTGAGTAGATTTTTATGCCTCTTTGTTATGTGAATTAAAGTTTCAATTGAATCAGGTATTTTCCTATCATCTCATCTCAGCAAGGAACAACTGGATTTCCCTGTCGTCAATGCTCCTTTCCTACACAAATCTGATCCTTCCTCCTTTTTCCCATTTACTACTTCACTGTGATCCTACACGAATCTGTTCTTTCAAGGCCATTGCCATTTTATTAACGGAAATTAACGGATGTTAACAGCTAGACTATTTGACCAGTTTGACTAACGGGTCTACGACCCAAACACAATAACGGACAAACTTACGACCCAAGCACTAAATAGGGCCAAAATCTACGACCCAAACACTAATTATCTCTTTTATTAATAAAGCTTTACGCTTAGAACATTGAATTCATCCTTAATCAACGAACGATTTAGCTACTCATATTACAAAAAAGATGAATAATGGTGGTTTCCACCTAAAGGGGTAAATCCTAGGTTTTGGTATAGAACTTGTGATATGAGATTGTTCGATAGATGATATGTGAAAGGCCTAATACCTATTTTTATATAGGTTTACAATGCTTGGCCATCAAGTATCTGGTTCGGTTCAAGAACCCGACCCGAAAATACGAAATAACGACCCCAAATGTGACCTTAGACCTTGACAAGTATGCATACCCGTTCGCATACTTGCTAAGTATGCGTACCGGTATGCTACCTCAAATTCCAGCAGAAAATTTCGGAACTACGTTTGCATACTTTACTGTCTTCGGTATTCGATAAAAGCTTGTTTTGGCCACAACTTCTTCGTCCGAACTTGGAATGACCTCATTCTTTTTGCATTCTTTTTATCTTTCGATTATATTTAAGATGATGATGAGAAATCCTTAATTTGAATGAGTTAATCTCGGTCTTTGGCCCGTCTCTTGATTTTGAGCGTTTTGCTCCTTTTCGTCGCACTTCTTCCACTTCTCTTGGACTTGGGCACTAGGATACTTGGAATACTTCTCTTATTAGCTCTTTATAATACTTTTGTAGGATCAGAATCTCGCAACAGTGATATCTTAGCGAAATTATCAACAACACAACACAACAGTGTCGCAGAACAATTTTAGAAATGATATAATAAACGACGTCAGCTAAAATCATGAGAAAGATGTGATGGTCCTACGAAAATTAGAGATTTTGCGAGATTAACATTTGTAAGGTTGCGAGAATGTCGCAAGCCATATTCGAAAATAAAGGACAGATTAGCTGTCATCCATTATGTACTTCCCTATAAATAGTCGCTCAGTTGTAAAGGAAAGAGAGAGATATTTTTTGAGTAAGAAACAAGTAAATAGGAGAGAGAAAGTCTAGAGCAGAGGTCATTCTTGATTCTTTTATATTTTCTTGTAAGAATATTCAAAGATTGATCAATAAAATTAAGAGTGTAAATCTAAAAATGAGTTGAGTAATAATGAAATCATATGAGGGGTCTAGTGTAGGATTTCCTGCAACTACATAATGGCGCTAGAAACAGGGACTTCAAGATCGAAAGTTGAAGATTGTTGTTGAGAATGTTAAAATCAAGAAAGTGATTAAATAAATCAGTGAACCAGTTAAAACAAAGATGATTAGAATTAATGAAGATGACAAAAGATTTGAGTCTAATATGATAACAAAAACAATGGTTAATGAATTCCATGAAAACATCAAAGGAAGAATACATACACGAAATTTTGAAGGAAGGAAGGTTATGGCGGTAGAAAAGACATCACCCTTGAAAGATTGGGAAAAGCAAAAAATTACATTCATGGCGGCAGAAATACCAAAAGAAAATTTGAACCACACATCTTCGTTGGTTATTACAGTGCCTACTGCGCGAAAAGAGAAGGGGACAACAACAAAATCCATGGGAGAATGGATATTGAACAAAACTTTAATCGATACAGGAAGTTCAGTGGATATAATATTTTATCATGCATTCCGGGGAATGGGATTTAAAGATGAAGAAATGTCCAGTTCAACATATTTTGTTCAGGGCTTTGGAAAATCTACAACAAAACCTAAAGGAGAAATAGTGGTTCGAATTCCACTTGGAGAGATCGAAACACACGTAACACTGTGCGTGGTGGATATGGAATCGCCATATAATATGTTATTAGGAAAACCATGGATACATGAGATAAAAGATGTAGTATCAACGTTGCATCAATGTATTAAATTTCCCAAATCAAATGGAATAGGTGAAATCAGAGGAGATGTTGACAATGCGAAATCATGTCATCAAATTGAAGTAAAGCATTATGAAGGACAAGAAAAAAAGAAACAATTTCACAGAAAGTTGGCAAAGGAAGTAAAGAAAGAAGAAGAATTTAGAGTATATATGCTAAGGGGAAAAGAAGGCAAAGGAATACCCAGCGAAATTTCGGAGGAAGGAGAAGGACCTGTGAAAACAATAAAAGAACCAACACCGATGGGAGAACCTAAACCCAGTTACACTGCTGCAGAACCAACAAAAGAAATAAACGTTGGGACTATAGAAGAACCTCTAATATTGAGAATTGGAACCAAAATGCATGTGGAAGAAGAAGAAAGAACTGTTAACCTGTTGCGAGAATATAAAGATGTTTTCGCAGGAAGCATGGATGAGATACCGGGAATAGATCCATCAATTGCATGCCACAAGTTGGAGATTAACAAAAATGTGAGACCATTTAAACAGAGAATAAGAAAAATTGCAACAACTTACCATTCCCAAATAGAAGAAGAACTACAGAAAATGCTTGATGCGGGAATCATAAGAGAAGCTAAATACCCAGAATGGATAGCGAATATGGTCATTGTCCCAAAGAAAAACAAAGGAATCAGGATTTGCATAGATTTCACTGATTTAAACAAAGCTTGCCCCAAAGATAGTTTTCCGTTACCAGATATTCCTCAAATGGTGGAATCCGCAGCGGGAAACGATAGAGTATCGTCTTTAGATGGGTACAAAGGGTATAACCAAATCCCTCTCGCTGAAGAAGATCAAGAACATACTGCTTTCTTCGCCCCTAGAGGTTTATATTGTTACACGAAAATGCCATTTGGTTTGCGAAATGCGGGAGCGACATACCAAAGAATGGTAGAGAAGGTGTTCGCAAAATGGATACACAAAACATTAGAAGTATACGTGGATGACATGTTAAAAGAGTAAAGAAGCTAAAGACCATGTACAAGACCTGAGGGAGATTTTTGAACAAATGCGGCAGTATAACATTAAATTGAATCCTGAGAAGTGTACTATTGGAGTTGCATCGGGAAAATTTTTAGGCTACATTGTATCAAAGGAAGGAATACAGGTTGATCCAGAAAAAGTGCAAGCAGTTCGTGACATGCCAACACCAGCAACAATAAAAGATGTACAAAGTTGAATGGGCTTCTAGCTTCGCTGGGGAGATTCATTTCGCGATCATCAGACAAATGCAAATATTTTTTCGATATACTCAAGAAGGGTGCGAAATTTAAATGGACTGATGAATGTGAAAAAGCTTTTCAAGGGATCAAAGAACATCTTATGAATACAACTATTTTAAAAGCAGAATCAGAGAAGAATTATTGATCTATCTTGCGACGACGTCGCATGCATTAAGTGTGTGTTATTGCGAGTAGACGCAGGAGTGGAGAAACCCATTTATTACATTAGCAAAACTTTTAATACTGCCGAGAAGAATTACTCAAAGATTGAGAAGTTAATCTTAGCATTAGTTTATGCATCATTTAAGCTCCGCATATATTTTCAGCGCATAAGATAAAGGTATTAACAAAAGTACCAATTGAATCAGTGATGAAGAATTCTAAAAGATCAGGAAGAGTGGAGAGATGGAATGCACAAGTAGGCCACTTTGATATTAAATATGAAATTTTGTCTTCACCAAATCACAAGTTGTTGCAGATTTCTTGGCAGAATTTCCTTTAGAAGAAGATGAAGCAGTAGAAGAAATGATGGATATAGAAGAAGAACGCGGAGATCCAAAAGATTTATAACAGAACCAAATAGATGGGAGATATTGGTAGATGGATCATCAAATGGAGAAGGAAATGGAGTTGGAATTGTTTTAATTTCCAGAAGGAATAAAGATGGCTTTTTCATTCAGATTGGAATTTGCATCCACAAAATTGAAATGGAATATGAAGCTGTGATACATGCCTTAAAATTCGCAATAGAAATGAAACTAGAAAATGCCAGGATCACTAGTGATTCGCAGCTAGTTATTCGCCAAATAAAGGGAGAGTATACTACAAATGAACCATCCTTGAAGAAATACAAGAAGCTCGTTGAAGAATTGTCAGCGAAAATCCCAAAAATAAAATGGAGGCACATTTCAAGAAAGATAACAGACTCGCAGACGCTTTGCTTTCATCTCAAGCATGATGACAGATCCAACTGCGAGATGCATAAAAATACAAACACTTCTGTCACCATCAATCAATAAAGAAGAAGAAGAAGTGGACGTGATGATAATAGACAATGAAGAAGAAGAACAAACGAACAATATCGCAGACTGGAGAATGAACTTCATGCATATTTGGCGAAAGGAGAAACACCAAGAAATAGATTGGAAACACACAATTAAAAAGCCGTGCAACGAATTATGAATTAAGAGATGGGTTGCTATACCGAAAATCCTTTAATGGACCATCACTCAGATGTTTGACACGAGAGGAAGGAGAAAAAGTGCTAAAAATGTTACATAGTGGGGATGCTGGCAATCATAGCGGGGGAATATCTTTGGCACATAGAGCATAAATGCAAGTCTATTACTGGCCATACATGCACGAAGATGCCAAACAAATATCAAGACGTTGCGAAGATTGTCAGCGGCATGGAAATAAAATACATGCACCTGGAGCACCACTATCATCTTCAACCAGTGTGTGGCCTTTTGGAAAGTCGGGTTTAGATATTGTGGGACCATTTTTACCAGGTTCTGGACAAAGAAGATATTTAATAGTCGCAACAGATTATTTCACAAAATGGACAGAAGTGAAGGCAGTACAACATATTCGCGACAAAGATATCTTTACATTCATATTCGAAAATATCATTTGCAGATTCAGAATTCCTGCGCAGTTGGTATCTGATAATGGGAAACAGTTTGAAGGACAGAATATAGAAATGCTACTTAATGCATTCAAGATAAAATGTGGAAAGTCTACTCCTTTGTATCCACAAGCTAATGGGCAGGTAGAAGCAACAAACAAAACAATTGCAGATATATTAAATAAGAAATTGAAAGGACATCACAGAGCATGGTGCGAACAAGTACATAATGCAGTATGGGCTTATAATACAACTAGAAGAGAAGCTACTGGAATGTCACCTTTTTGTTTAACATACGGAGTTGAAGCGGTGTTACCAACAGAAGTTGTTATTCCAACAACAAAAAGAGAAGCTTGGGAGAAAAATCTTAGTGCGGGTTTGATTTTAAATAAACTTGATGAATGAGAAGAAAGAAGGGAAAAAGCTTTACAATATATGGATAATTATCAGCGAAGATTAGCCCGAGAATATAATAAACGTGTCAAAGTACGCGAATTCCAACAATGAGATTTAGTTCTATGAGAGACACCAATATATCAGCGAGAAAATGGTGGAAAATTAGCGAAAAAATGGGATGGAACTTACATCATTAAGGAGATAGTTGGAACAGGAGATTATAGATTAATGGATCCAGAAGGCAGAGATGTTGGTCATAGACTTGACAGACCATGGAACAGGTTGTATTTAAAAATATATTATCCGTAAGGAGCTTTGAGAAGTTATGGATTCTGAAAATATAATTGCAAGATTATTCATATCAAAACAAGATCATGATGTGCGAAATTTTCGCAGAGATAATCACAGAACAATGACATAAAAGAAAGGGGCGAACCTTTATGGTGTACACCCTAGTTCGCGAATAAAATTTCGCAAGAGGAAAATGTAAGACCTAAAGTACGTCATATTAGGGGGTACCTGTTGCATGGCTCAGGGAAAGGCTACACCGCCACCGGAACCTGAGTCATGGAGATTTTGGGTCAATAAAGCCCATCCGGAAGAGGCACCTTGGATTCTCAGCTTAAGCATATGAGGGTGAAGTCTCATAACCATAAGCCCTATAGGTAAAAGGGATAAGAGGCTGCGAAAAAAACTGGTTGTTGTTTAGATTGGATGGGAGGAGATAACCTTGTATGGTAGAAGTACGCCTCCTTGAAGGGGCAACCAGGGGGAAGATAAGGGCGGCACCCTCCATTATGGAGATGATAAGTGTCTTAAGACGCAAATGTCATGAGGATTTCTATTCGCAAGAGTATTAAGGCTTGTCATATTTATGCAACAACCCTGAAGAGGCAATAATACAAAAGAAAAAGATAAGACGAGGTCAATGGGTTTTCGCATGAAAGTGCGAAGACGTCCTGCGATTTCGTTGCAAGACGGCAATGTCATGGGGCTTTATTTTCGCAAGAATATTTAGGCCTGTCATATTGTCGCAACATTCCTGAAGAGGCCATAATACAAAAGAAAAAGTTAAGGCAAGATCAATGGGTTTTTGCATGAAAGTGCAAGGACGTCCTGCGATTTTGTCGCAATGACAAGAGGTGGCATAATAAGACCTTTAATTAGGAAGGAAAAATAAGACCACATGATAAAACAAAATATTTATAAGTATTCGTAACAGATTATTTTTTGCAAGAAAGATAATGAGAGACAAGTATGAGAATCAATAAACAAGAAGCATTATCTTTCTCATCAGCAAAATACTAAAAGGAAAAATTGATTCCAAAGTTGGTTGAAGAATATTATTCGCAAAAGTGATAAAATTAAGACAATTCAAGAAGATAATTCGCCAATGTTCTCAATATCGCAAGCCTTTCCTTCATTTCGGTTCTGATCTTCGCCTTGACTAGCACCTTGATTATCGCCAGCAATTACTTCTTCAGGAGAGATTTGTTTCTCATTTTGATTAACACCAGCAGATGCTTCCTTAGAAGGAATTTCTTCTTCACCTTCCAAGAGATCATCCTCTGCCCCACTTTCATAATCTAATCACTATCAGCATGAAAAGGAACTTCATTATCATCTACTTCCAAAGGTTCAATTGGTGTAGGAGGAAGAGATTTGGACAATAAAATATCATTTACAAGGACTTCCGCCCGAAGATGAACTTGACGAAGAAGTGCTCTCTGATGATTCCTATCTTGAATATCCTTAAAATGAGCAAGATAATCAAGTCTTCTTTATGCTCGGTCGCGAGAACCAGTAAGGGGAGAGACGAGCAATGCATTTTCTTTGCGAATTTTGGCATATTTAGCCTCCAAAACAGAAATGGAGGAATGAAGATTCTTCTCAGACTCTGCGAAAGGTAGAATACAAAATTTCAATAAGATGAAGAACTCAGAAAAATATGACAAAGAAAAGATAGTTAAGGCAGTCAAAATATTATGACTACCTTCCATTTGCGAAATAAGGTGTTGAATCCAGGACAGACAACTATTCTCCCAACGGTCCATTGCATCATCAAATTTATCTTCATCTAAACCTTTTAGTCGAGACTGAAGGTTTTTCTCTTTAGAAATAAGAAAGGCATTTTTCTTCGCAAGAGAAGAATAAGATTCTTCTAATTTGGAATATTGTTCTTTAAGTTGATTCGCCTTTACACTTAAAGCTATTCTACCTTGAATAAGTGTATCTCTTTCAGCGATAGATGACTTTGTTACTTCTTTAAGTTCATTTCTCAAAGAGCGAAGAGATTGCTCTTGGTCATCACATACTTTCTGAAGAATGCTAAGTTGTTGCGAAGATATCGCTATCTTGTTTAAACAAGTTCGCTTCTCTTGAGATAAGGTTTTATTCTCATCTGATAAAGTTTTCATCCCTAAATTAGCTTTAGTTAAAGAATAAGAAAGGCGAGATACTTCATTACTTAATAAAATATTGTCTCTGGACTAATTGGGTATTTTCATTGGTAAGATTATTTATATGATCAAGAGAATATGAATAGAGGTTATCTAATTGGTTATATTGATCCATCCAAATTTATTTATCAACACTAGATTCTTCAACAGCAGATTCAAATTGATATCTCTCCATTATTCGTTTCTGATTTAAGGCTTAACATGCGAAAGAGGGATTTCAAGGATAATTAAATATGGGAAGGATAAAACCATTAAAAAGGCAAATTGAAGACATGGGTAAGAAAATCATACCTCTCAATTCATCATTCTTCTTGCGAAGATTGTCACGATCCAACAAAACATTCTGAAGCTTTTGATTTTCGAGACGAAGAGCATTATACTCTTTTTCCAAAGCTGACTGCGAAGCAGCTCTGTTAGAACCTAAATGCTTACTCAGAATTTCGCAAACATTAGACTTGATAGGATCAATAGAATACTTCTTGCCATCATCCAGGACTTCAGATAAAATTTTGAAAGTAATATCTATTCCTTCCACGGTTTCTTTCGAAAGAGGAAGAGACTCAGGTAGAGAACTGGCAGTGATAGAAGGTTGAGAAACATTCTCAATAGGAAGAGAAGAAGTTTCATTCATATAAGGATCAACAAGGGGGTTTCAATCATTGAAAGGTCAGCTGAAGAAATGAAGTCTGAGGCAGCTTTTTCGCGAATGGGAGATAAAGGTTTATCTTGCGAAGATGTCGCAGGAGATTTAGAAGAGATGAGTAAGTGGAACGGAACGGAAGTTGGAACAGTTTTAAGGTGTCGAGATTTCTTGAGAGGTTTATTGACATCCTTATCACCCTGCGAATTACAATGCAGATAAGAAACAGAGGCAACAATATTGTTATTAGAAAAGGATAGGGTTTCTTACTACCTTCTCATTTGCAGACTTTCTTTTATGCGCAACAACCTTATGCTGTGATTTGTGAATATTAGGGTTCTGAACTGTAAATTTAGTATTGGAGGCGCTTTTGCTGAAATAACAAGAATATGGGAATCATATAAACAACATCAAATAAGGCAATAAACAAGATCAATTTCAGCAAAACCCATAAAGAAGAAAAAAGAAAACTAACCTTGATGAATCCATGGAAAACAGTAGCAGGAAGATTATTTCAAAGAAAATTACGAACGATGAAGATCTGTAGAAGAAATAGTATGAAGATGAAGAAGAATTTAAAAAGATTGAAGAAGAAAGAAGAAAAATTGTAATAACGGATTTGTAGAAGAACGATGAAGTTGCAGAGAAAATAAAAAGAAAGAAAAAGAGAGTGAGAAAGAATATATATAGAGGGAATTTTTCCTCGAGAATATAAACACGATTAATAGGGAAAATATAAACGGTTAAAAAACAGCGGTTACAAAAGAGTGTCAAGAAACAGATGGAAGAAAGATTACGTGTGATAAATGCAGAATATGAAGAAATGAACAGCTGCGACATTTCTCACATCATTCTCTACTTCGCAGAAAAGATATGAGAAGAGGCAAGATGTAGGATCAGAATCTCGCAGCAATAATGTCTCAGCGAAATTATCAACAACACAACACAACAGTGTCGCAGAACAATTTCAGAAATGATATAATAAACGACGTCAGCTAAAATCATGAGAAAGATATGATGGTCCTGCAAAAATTAGAGAGTTTGCGAGATTAATATTTGTAAGGTTGCGAGAATGTCGCAAGCCATATTCGAAAATAAAGGACAGATTAGCTGTCATCCATTATGTACTTCCCTATAAATAGTCGTTCAGTTGTAAAGGAAAGAGAGAGATCTTTTTTGAGTGAGAAACAAGTAAATAGGAGAGAGAAAGTCTAGAGCAGAGGTCATTCTTGATTCTTTTATATTTTCTTGTAAGAATATTCAAAGATTGATCAATAAAATTAAGAGTGTAAATCTTAAAATGAGTTGAGTAATAATGAAATCATATGAGGGGTGTAGTGTAGGATTTCCTGCAACTACAACTTTGTAGCTCCTTTTTGGATGATTCACCTAATAAAGGCAAATAAGAGAAAAAAGAGTAATAATACGAAAATATGCAAGAATAATAGCTTAAACAAGTATGTAATGAACACTAAAATCATATGAATTATGCACTTATCAGTGAACGACAGTATGCGTACCCGTTTGCATACTAGCGAACACAGTCCAAGTTCGGCTACTTAGGTATGTGTACCCATTTGCATACTTGAGTAGGTTATGTTCTAAAATCTGTTTGTTCATGAACTAATACATTTATATACTAACGAACGCAATCATTTGCAAACCGTGGCTATAATGTTCATGAATTGATTTGGGTGAATCAAAATCGACTTTGCTTCAATTGTGTCTTGTATACTTCTATGAGAATATAAACAACTGAACAACTCTAGAACTAGTTTCATTTGAGTCATTTGAACTAGTTATGGTTAAGATGAATATGGTTGATATGAAAGTGTTCATATGGATAACTTCAGTTAACTATTGTTCAGCCAACAAAGGTGCACACGTTTAGGTACGGTTATTTATATCTAAATGAAGTCACTTTTAATTTGTGTGTAAAAAGCTAAGTTCGATCTAACGGTTGAAAGATACTAGCTTGAGTCTAATCAGGTTTTCATCTAACGGTGAATATTGAATGCTTTGTTACCAAGGTAACGTTGATTGCAAACCCTGATTTTAAGACTATATAAGGGAGAACTCTAGCAACTGGGAAACCTAATCCCCAAAACTCCTATGTGATAATATTTGCGCGACTGGAGTCAATTCTCCTTTAACCTTAGGTTTTTCCAAAACCCTGTAGGTTAACGACTTGAAGACTTCATTGGGATTGTGAAGCCAGACCCAACTATTTTCTCTGTAGTTGCGTGTTCTGATCTTGTTGTTTTCTATCGTGATTGAGCACTACCTTCTCTAAGATTGGTTCGAGATTTAATCTCCGATAGGCAAGATAAAAAGTAGTCACAAACATCTTGATCCCATCGTTTGTGATTCCACAATATCTTGTTTCGCTAACACACGATTAAGATTATTGTGAGGTGATTGATATTTCTAGGATGTTCTTCGGGAATATAAGTCTGGTATATAAATTGGTTCCATCTCACCTTGATCTATCAAAAGACGGAACAAAACTCATAGGTTTATATGTTGGAGACAAATTTATCTATTCAATAGATTTTTCTGTGTGAGAGATTGGTTTATCAAGTCTTCGATTTTGGGTCCTAACAACTCTTAGTTGTGGGTGAGATCAGTTAAGGGAATAAAGTGCTAGAGTCATGTTGGGATTCAGAGATGTAAGGAGCGCAACTGTACCTTCATCAGTGTGAGATTTGTTAGGGCTTAACTACATTCCAGTGTGAAGTTAACTTGGAGTAGGCTAGGGTCTGTAGCGGCTTAATACATTGTGGTGTTCAAATCTGGACTAGGTCCCGAGGTTTTTCTGCATTTGTGGTTTCCTCGTTAACAAAACTTCTGGTGTCTGTGTTATTTCTTTTCTGCATTATATTTGTTTACGTAATTGAAATATCATAGGTTGTGCATAAGTTTAATCAATTGTGAATCCAACCTTTGGCTTTTGATTAAATTGATTGACACTTGGATATTGGTTTTTGATACCGTCCAAGTTATTTCTTATATTCAATCGGGTTCCCAAATTCCTATTTGTTTGATTGCAGATTGAATTGTGAAATAGAGATGTAACTCTTTGATATACTTTTCTTAAGATTGAGTCTAACTGTCTAGTTGATTCTCTTGAAAGTATATTGGAGTTAGTCCATACAAATTGCTAAGCATAATATTGAGTGTGGTTGTTAGACCCCCTCTTTTTCAATTAGTATCAGAGAAGGCAAACACGTTTAAGACCTCATAAGTCTGTGTTTGTAGCGATCTGACTCTATGCACAAAAGTGCTATCTCTGATAAACGCATCACCAGAAACAAAAGTTTTGTTTCTATGAAATATACTAAAGAGAAAGATTTATCAATCTCAAATATAGATG
This sequence comes from Papaver somniferum, assembly GCF_003573695.1. Lineage (NCBI taxonomy): Eukaryota > Viridiplantae > Streptophyta > Magnoliopsida > Ranunculales > Papaveraceae > Papaver > Papaver somniferum. Next base: position 27,544,006 of record NC_039364.1, read on the forward strand.
AACCTAGTGTTCCGACGAAACAGACTTGCATTGACATGTGCTACCCCGATTACCTTTCAAACGAGTCTAACTCTGTTGATGAAAGGGAAGCAGCCAAAGAGGGTGGAATGATTCTAAATCTTGTTAGAATCCAAGCTGATATAATTAATCGGTTGAAAAACAATGTCAATGCTCTTACCAGTATATTAAAGGATCGTGACTCTAAATTAAAGGCTCTTAGCGAGGACAAAGCCGAGGTCAACTCCTCACGAACCTTACTCGAGGAAACTCAAGAAGGATGCCTTGGAAATTGAACATCTTTTGAGTAAACTCTCTATTCAAGGATGTTCTAAAGAGTTGATTTTACCAATCGCTTCTGACCCAACAAAAAATTCAGTTCCAGAAGCTAAATCGTAATCCCTTCCGATTAGAAAATATGTGCTTGTATCTTCCTCTAATCAAGGAAACTTCACATTGCTCGGAAGGAATAAATCTCCTAACTATGATGATAAGTCTGTTCACTCTAATCACTCAGATGATCAGAAAGTGTGTCTCTTTTGTGATTCAAAAGGACATGTTGAGCGAAAAAGCAAATCTAGGTTGAATGACAATTCTATTGTTCGACTTCAACAAACCTTAGATTAAATACTCAAAGGTGTAACTGACATTCGGATGTCTAAACCTATTGGTTTTAGTACTTACCTGTGAATTCTTCCAGGAAGGTCAGTTCAATTTGCTCATCAAATGTTCGGACAAATTGTAGCTTTAATACAATTTGGTCAAGGAGATTTTAGAAAGGTCCCTCTCAACCTAATGAGAAGAATGATGGTCAAGATGTGAAAAAGGTTCCTGTAGGTGGAGGCAACAATGGATATATGAAGGACAACCTTAATCTGATAATTGAAGGATACAAGGATCTTATCAACATGCTGTCAAAATCCTCCATACAAACTTCTTCTGGTAAGGATTCTAACTTAGTCTCATATTTTGATGACAAAAGGTTTACGATAATTTTTCACATCAAAAAGGTTTCTCTCCTAAAATTGGAATAAATAAAAGACTCAATCATAAACACCATTCATTTCATGAGCTTAGGGCTCATACTTGTGCTAATTAATCACAAGGGTTGAATGCTTACTCATAAAAATCCTCTTGAGTAAGATTTGCTAATAATCAGGTATAATTTTGGCAAAATTGAAGGATACAAGGATCTTATCAACATGCTGTCAAAATCCTCCATACAAACTTCTTCTGGTAAGTACTCTAACTTAGTCTCATATTTTGATGACAACAAGTTTTACGATAATTTTTCACATCAAAAAGGTTTCACTCCTAAAATTGGAAGAAAGAAAAGACTCAATCGTAAACACCATTCATTTCATGAGCTTAGGGCTCATACTTGTGCTAATTAATCACAAGGGTTGAATGCTTACCCATAAAAATCTTGTTGAGTAAGATTTGCTAATAATCAGGTATACTTTTGGCAAAATTATTTTCTGATTAGTTGAGCTATCTTCTTATTGTTCATAGCTAAACTATTGTCCACAGACATTGCCTAAGTATTGATTGTGTCTTGAGAATCTCGTCGATTGTCTTTTTTTTTTAAAGGTTTTTGTTGCCTGCTACTCTTGTGATCTAAATTGTTTCTCTATGGACATATTGTTTATGAGTAAAAACTGTTTTTGCTGGTTTTGGTAATTTGGGTGTGTGGATGAGAAACAAATCTAAACCTAAAACAAATGCACTGCACGGAAGTACTTTAGATTCGAGAGATCAATTTGTACAATCCTGGCCTAAACCAAGAAACAGTCGTTCCAGTCTTGCTTCGGTCACAAAGTAAAGGAGAAGGGTTGGTCTTAGGGAGGGAAGCGAAGAAGGTGTTGAGACTAGAATGGTTGATTCTGAAGGTGTGGCTATTTTATGATTTGTACCAGAATTTGGAACTGGCTTGCGGAATGAAAGCTATCAGTTCTTTGGTATTTTTCTGGATATTGTGTTGTTGTTCTCACCAAAACTTGTTGTTTTGTGGAAAATAGGTAAAACCTATTTAGACAAGTCATATTGAACACATCCTAATCTCGTAGAAAGTGGGAGTAATTGAGTAATGTAGAAGTGAGATTGTGTGTAAATGCCAGAGACCACGTTCCCAACATGTAGGAAACTGGTTAGTCTACACCCACTACTTCTTACCGCCACTAACTGCCCTGCTTCCTGACACTTTCTTATAATGGGCGTGTTGCATGCCGCACGCTGTAAACTGCCAGACCAATACCCTGATGAGCATCCCCCAGCTTGTGACATGTTTGATGTCTCGAGTTTTTCGTGGAAAACGTGTAGCAGATTGCTATGTGTGGCAAGTCAAAGTCAGGAGACTTACCACAGGAGAATAGCACGTGATGCTATTTGGCTTGTCTTGGTTGGTCGCCCAAGACTTGCCACAGGCCTGTCAGTTCTGTGGCGAATTTGGACGGCTGAGATCGTAACTCATGAGAAAGGATGGCCATTGATTATGGACACGTTCTGTTGGTGCCTGATAGTAGCACAGTGGCGTCATTGGCACATGCCAATGGCGTAGTGGCACATAGCGGCATGCCAGTGGAATAATGGCGTCTGGCATAGCCGTGGCACAGTGGCACCTGGCGTAGCCATGAGTCTGTTTTGTCATATTGGTGTTAGACCCAAATATGGCTCCAGTAACATTGGCCATGTTGTTACAGCAAACTTTAAGGCCTTAGGAGAATTACCTGACTTAGTTGGCATGACAACTTTAGATAAATTAGGGTTTGGCATATCGAAACCCTAATTAGCGCGTGTGGCATGGATGCGGCACGGTGGCGCTTTATGCAACCGGTGCCATGACCACATTAAAGAAATTATGGAAGGCCATAATATGGAATGACCACAGGCGCAAGGATGGCCACGGGTGATTATAGAATGGTGCCATTTTTAGGGTTTGTTGGGTCCCACATGGCTGGTGGCATGTGGTAGGGCCAAAGTGGTGTAATTGGGCACGACTGAAAATTAGGGTTACAACTAACGCCACTAAGGCAGAGCCGTGTTTGGAATATCCTAATTGGAACATGTTATGGTGTTTGGCCACGAAAAATAAATTGGTTAGCACATTGGAGCGCTATTAATGGTAAGTTTCCACGTTCGGCATGCTTCTGTGGCAAAGTGGCTCGTCCGGCATGTTTAGCATGCACATTTGGTATGTTTGGCATGCCAATTATCGTATTAGCGCGACTTTTGGAAAGCCAATTTGGCATTGTGACCATTTGGAGCAACTTTGCCTCTTTTAATGCTGTGGCAGGTTTATAGCGACCTGATTGGTCGATTAAAACAGGGGTCGGGCAAACGCGGGCGTGGCCACACTTCTGGTGTGCGTGTGGAAAGTTTAGAGCAAACTGATTGGTCGATGGGAAGGGGGCAGGCAAGCAAGGGCGTGGTCACACAAGTGCACCGTGGCGGATTTAAAGCGACCTGATTGGTCGATGGAAAGGGGGCCGACAAGCATCATGGGTCCGTCCTCATTCTAAATGTGTGTGGCGCATTTAGAGCGACCTGACTGGTCGATGGAAAGGGGGCCGACAAGCAAGGGCGTGGCCACACCTTCCTTTGTTGCTGCTCCTATTCCGCGACTCCTTTTATTCCTTGTTTTCTAATTTTAGGTAGGATTTTGCACCTACTAATCCATGGCGGATTAATTACCTAGTCCGCCTAGGCTTAATTTCGACATGCAAGCTCTAATATACTGCGCAGTGAGGGTAATATCTGAATCTTGTGAATTATCACAAAATTGATCGAATTCTATGTGTTGACACAGAGTTCTTTAAATTCATTGCCAGAGAGCAGTATGCTTTCCGATTAAATACTTTATGCAAGGACCTTAACCTTGATACTTGGAATTCGTGCTACTCTGCTACGAGTGAACACAAATTGTCATGCCATATCAAGATTAAGGGTTCAGCATGGGAACATAACACAGAAAGCATTCAAGGAAACTTATATTAACTGAGTAATACAGGAAAGGTGCCAAAATTTACAGAATATCTGGGATTGTTGTTACATGCACCATTCTGGATCAATTTCATGTGAATATATTGAGTTTCTCAATAAATGCGCCAGTGAAGAGGTTGAATACTCGTCACTTTTACATGGCTATGTTTCTTTGCAGAGTGACGGCACATTAAATGCAGGGTTTTACTAATTTAGCCCTGAACTAAAAACCACCATCAACATTAAGTCCCTTGCTTAGCACGTATCAGTGGCATTGTTGCGGGGTAAGCATGAGATGGTGACAGACAAGAGTAAAATCAAAATGGTAAGACATGAAGAGATTGCCAGGAAAATTCGACTAACCTTTGGCAGGAGGCATGAGTAGTCTATGATCCTTGTGCTGGCGTCTTGGCGTATTTCCGGCTTGGCAACATGGTGCTGGCGTTGGTTTGGCCGTAGAACTTTGCTTCCTGGAACGTTGGCACCAATTTGGGCCATGGGGCTGATGCTGACACTGCAACTTCGGCCACTGACCATTGATGCTGGCGCTGCGACTTCAGCCGCGGAGCGGTAATGATGGCGCTGCAACTTCAACCACGGAGCGGTAATGATGGTGCTGATACTTCAACCACGGAGCGGTAATGATGGCGCTGATACACAGAGCGGTAATGATGGCGCTGCTACTTCAACCACGGAGCGGTAATGATGGCGCTGCTACTTCAACCACGGAGCGGTAATGATGGCGCTGCTCGCTTGGGTCACGGAGTGTTGCAGGTTGAGCGGCTGGTGTTCCTCGTGCTGGCGCGTTGCTGGTTCGGTCATGGAGGTTGGTGCTATGGAGCGTTGGCGTTGTGGGACCAGCTGCCTTCTTCCGTGTATGGTCCAAAAGGAAAATCTTCCTCTACTCGGATTCCATAAGCGCTATGCATATAAAAGGGCGTGCTAACTTCCTCCCTTTTTACCATTAGCTCGTCTGCTTCTTGTGTTCGTTTGCAGCAGCTCGATCATAGGCGTGCCAAACGTCTTCGTATTTTAGCTATGAGTGTAATATCCGTGAGTAGTTGATCAAACTTGGACATTTATCTCGGTTTGAATGATGTTCTTTGTCAGCAGCGGCAGAGTAAGCATCAACGGAAACATAGCAATCTCCAATAGTTATAATCAGCAACAAGGTGAGCCAGGAGAACTCAAGGTAGGTGCTCTTTTTTCTTTTGCGCATACAACCACCCAACAATATCATCGATCTTCTCCAGAATATGTAATAAGGTTTTGTCTCCAGAAGAATGAGTATCTAACCTCTCCAGTGGATTTCAAAATTTACCAAACTCCATTGCACTCCTGGGATGGATGGATGAAATATATGCTCGGCAATGGTCATGTCAGGGATGATCTTGGAGAGTGTAGCTGCGTTGTTGATCCTTCCTTGACTTTAAGTTATTTGGTGTCTGGACTGCCGAGCCGGTGTCTGGAAGGCTTATTCTTGCCTTTCTGATTGCGGTGATGATATGTTGTGGTAGCTTGTATGATCGAAACCTTCCGGAGCCGTTGGGTGAAGTAGACGAGCTGGCGTTCCGTTGTCGACGTGCTACTATAAAGTCTTTAAGAACTTCATTCAAAGCAACATCCTTTGAACCATCTTCTGAATATTGGGTTATTGTATCGAATGTGATGCGATGAGCAGTCCCCAGTTACAGTTCTGTCTGGTCATAGATCCGATGGCGTGGCCGGATATGTGAACATCTCTGCGGCGTGCTTTTGGAGTCTTTGATGCACGTGTATGGCTTCATGTTGAGAAATTCCTGCGGCTCATAAAGCTTCGACAGTGACGATGTTGTTATCAGAAATAACCTGGTTAAGGGAAGTGAAGGCATCCCATGCTGGTAGTCCCCATGTGTAATTATCCTGAGCCTATTTTCTCGTGGAAGATGTACTTTTACTGCATTCGCTGGTAAGGTGGTGACTGCGTTTAAACTTCTAAACCTAAAGGAGGCTTCAGTCCCCAAGTGTAGCCTACTTTGATTGTATCACCTTGAATCCACGCCACTGGGATTTAATACAAGCTTATTGTACTCTCCTAGATGCGATGTCGGGATGCTTGGAATATCACATGAATGAAATATTCTGGATAACAAAGAGGTAGAAATGAAAGAGTTATGTTGTTAATCGTGGCTCCCCCTGTTTCTTCAATAAAATGTTTCAGCCACGTCTCTGGAGTTATCTCATGAATCTTTGATTATTTTCAGGGATGGACTGCGATGATCAGCCCCCAGTAGTACTTCTCTTTAGTTACTGAAGTTGTTTTCTCTGAGTAGGCTTGGGATCCGTCGCAGCCTCGTAAAGTGTTGCAAGCGCCTTCCATAAAGAGAGGTGATGATATCCTTACGTTACACCTTTGAAGAGTAGATGACCTTGTCGTGGCTATGACTTTTTGGTTGACCGTTTCTTCTGAGCTTTGACAGTGAAGGGATTCCGTGTAAAGCCTCAGTCCCCAAGTGTGGTTTACATGTTTCTATCTTGTATGGTCAGTGGGTTGACCATGATAAATATATCACCATGTTGCATTCGTACTGGTGACTCTATTACTTCTTCCATGTGAAACTAAAATATGGAGAAGTACGGATTACCTTTGTAACGGTTGTTGCTATGGTGAAGCTCTGGCTGGTATCAACAAACGAGTAGCAACGATTTGGCAGCAGTTGTGATCAGAAGAGAGTACGTTGTCGTGGGAATAAAATAGGCCGTCTGGAATTGCATGGGCATCCATGGAAGCAAAGGAATTGGCTGGATGTGTAAGCGAGTAAAACTGTCCACGACTACGAGCTTTGGCGCGACGAAACAAAAGGTGGCCAAAACTATGAACCTTGGCTGGCTGCGATCACGATCCTTGACAGGGAGGAGTGTGGTGGCTACGGGAACAAACCTTGGAAGGAAGGAGTGTGGAGGCTACGGCACGATCCTTGGCAGGAAGGAGTGGCGTTGAAGCGGCTTCGGCTCCTGGAGAGGACACTGAAGCGGCTCCTGAAGCGAACGTTGAAGCGGCTGCTGGAGCGAACATTGAGCGGCTGCTTCTGAAGTGAATGTTGAAGTGTCTCCTGGAGGGAACGTTGAAGCGGCTTCTGGAGCGAACGTTGAAGCGGCTCAAATAGTGCTGGTCGGGAAGTCGTGTTTTCTCCTCATGGGAAAGAATACGTTTCTTCTGTTTGATTTTCCCTTGCAACTCTCAGAGTCTTGACGGTTACAATGTTGAAGTCGGAGGCTGCGTCAATCAGCGTGCTGTCAAACTCGACATCCTTCGAGTGAGCAACGGTTAGGAGTCCCCATTTCCATCTATCAATCGTGCAGGAGACGTTGGGGCTTGGGAACGACTTCCCTGGCTGAAAACAGCTGCCTTCGATTTTGTGGACGGAGTCCCCAGAAATCATGCAGCTCCTGATGGGAAGAGGGTCTCTGTGAACTCAGGAGGATTGCTGATTTCATTTGCCTCGATTTTGGAGAAGTCGTTCCTAATCCTCACGTGTGATGAAATTGGATTGTTGATTGCTCTCCAACGGACGTTCAGGAGAAAAACGAGCCTCTTCATCTATAAAGGTGCGTCCTGCTGAGGTACTGACGCCAGGAGTATTAAAAGTACTCCTCATTGTCTCCATTTGGGGTTGGCGTGGTTCTTGTGGTAGTCGCTCTGTTAGTGTCTTGAGGAAAGTAGGTACCTCTTTCTGAGTTGAAGTCATGTCCGTCTGAGCCTTAGCTAGAAATTCTTGTCTTTCCATCAAATCAACAATGATAATAGGGGGTGGGCTTCCTCTGGCTCCTCCAGTCTCTCGTCCTGATGGGGAGTGGCAGCAGCTCTGGTGACAACCGGGGGCGTCACACTTAAAGAAACATTAGGGGTGGCGGCAGCGGCTCTGGCTCTGGTGATTGGAGATGTAACGCCTGAGAGAACGTTTCCTACACCGTTGGTATTGGTGGTAGAGTTTGCGGTGCCGCGGGTGTTGATCATGTTTGGTGTTGGTCATTCCCTTTTTCTCTCGTTGGATACGTCCACATACTCTGTCTGCATCGTCATTGGCGGGGCACATACCTCAGACAAAGATTCAACATTTTTGTGTCATCTCTGAGATTCTTGAAGTCTCTGGTTGTGAAGGAGCCAAACGTGCGTCTAGGGCTATTTGATCGCAGCAAACGTGTGTAGAAGTTCACATAAACTTTCTACCAAAGAGGCTGCTTCCTGGTCCACCGGCCTCTGGTTGGTGGTGAAACTGTTGATCTGAGGACGATCATCCGGAGAGTCAGTCCCCAGCGCTAGAATTTATGGAACAGGTGAGCCGATCCAATCTGACGTTAATCTGACAAGAAAACTGAGTATGTTGTTTATTGCTTCCTTCATCAGGTTCATGTTCCTTGTGTGGATCTCCTGGACTCGTGCCAACTCGACCAATCTTGGGATTTCTTCATTGGCTGCACCATTAGGTATAGCGTTGGGAGGAGGGATGTCGACATTCGCCAGGTTATGAATGGAACTTGGATTTGTGGAATCAGTTCTAAGACCGACCATATTTTTAAAATTGGAATTTCAACCGAGAGATTAATCTCCCACTGTGGTAGCCAATTGTTTATGGGTAAAAACTGTTTCTGCTGGTTTTGGTAATTTGGGTGTGTGGATGAGAAACAAATTTAAACCTAAAACAAATGCACTACACGGGATTACTTTAGATTCGAGAGATCAATATGTACAATCCTGGCATAAACCAAGAAATGGTCGTTCCAGTCTTGCTTCGGTCACAAAGTGAAGGAGAAGGGTTGGTCTTAGGGAGGGAAGCGAAGAAGGTGTTGAGACCAGAATGGTTGATTCTGAAGGTATGGCTATTTTATGTCTTGTATCAGAATTTGGAACTGACTTGCGGAATGAAAGCTATCAGTTCTTTAGATTATTTCTGGATATTGTGTTGTTGTTCTCACCAAAACTTGTTGTTTTGTGGAAAATAGGTAAAACCTATTTATACAAGTCATATTGAACGCACCCTGATCTCGTAGAAAGTGGGAGTGATTAAGTAATAGAGAAGTGGGATTGTATGTAAATGCCAGAGACCACGTTCCCAACATGTAGGAAACTGGCTAGTTTACACCCACTACTTCTTACCGCCACTAACTGCCCTGCTTTCTGACACTTTCTTATAATGGGCGTATTGCACGCCGCACGCTGTAAACCGCCAGACCAATACCCTGATGAGCATCCCCTAGTTTGTGACATGTTTGATGTCTCGTGTGTTTTCGTGGAAAATGTGTAGCAGATTGCTATGTGTGGCAATTCAAAGTCAAGATACTTACCACAGGAAAATATCACGTGATGCTATTTGGCTTGTCTTGGTTGGTCGCCCAAAAATTTCCACAGGCCTGTCAGTTATATAGCGAATTTGGACGGCTGGGATCGTAACTCATGAGAAAGGATGGCCATTGATTATGGCCACGTTCTGTTGGCGCCTGATGGTAGCACAATGGCGCCATTGGTACATGCCAATGACGTAGTGGCATATAGCGGCATGCCAGTGGCATAGTGGCATCTGGCGTAGCCGTGGAACAGTGACGCCTGGCGTAACCATGGCGGCTGTTTTGGCATATTGGTGTTAGACCCAAATATGGCTCTGGTAACATTGGCCCTGTTGTTACATCAAACTTTAAGGCCTTAGGAGAATTACCTGAGTTAGTTGGCATGGAAACTTTAGCTAAATTAGGGTTTGGCATATCGAAACCCTAATTAGCCCTGTGGCATGGTTGCGGCACGTTGGCGCTTTATGCAACCGGTGCCATGACCACATTAAAGGAATTATGGCATGCCATAATATGGAATAACCACATGCGCAAGGATGGCCACGGGTGATTATATAATGGGGCCATTTTTAGGGTTTGTTGGGTCTCACATGGCTCGTGGAATGTTGTAGGGACAAAGTGGCGTAATTGGGCCACGACTGGAAATTAGGGTTACAACTAACGCCACTAAGGCAGAGCCGTGTTTGGAATACCCTAATTGGAACATGTTATGGTGTTTGGCCATGAACAAGAAATGGGTTAGCACATTGGAGCGCTATTTATGGTAAGTTGCCACGTTCGGCATGCTTCTGTGGCAAAGTTTCACGTACGGCATGTTTAGCATGCACGTTTGGTATGTTTGGCATGCCAATTAGCGTATTGGCGCGACTTTTGGAAAGCCAATTTGGCATTGTGACCATCTGGCACAACTTTGCCTCTTTTAATACTGTGGCAGGTTTAGAGCGACCTGATTGGTCGATTAAAAGAGGGGTCGGGCAAACGCGGGCGTGGCCACACTTCTGGTGTGCGTGTGGCAAGTTTAGAGCGACATGATTGGTCGATGGGAAGGTGGCAGGCAAGCAAGGGCGTGGCCACACTTCCAGTGCACCGTGACAGATTTAGAGCGACCTGATTGGTCGATGGAAAGGGGGGCGGCAAGCAAGGGCGTGGCCACACCTTCCTTTGTTGCTGCTCCTATTCCTCGGCTCCTTTTATTCCTTGTTTTCTGATTTTAGGTAGGATTTTGCACCTACTAATCCATGGCGGATTAATTACCTAGTCCGCCTAGGCTTAATTTCGACATGCAAGGTCTAATATACTGCGCAGTGCGCAAAACACTAATTTTTGAAAATTAGTGAGGGTAATATCTGTATCTTGTGAATTATCACAAAATTGATTGAATTCTATGTGTTGACACAGAGTTCTTTAAATTCATTGCCAGAGAGCAGTATGCTTTCCGATTAAATACTTTATGCAAGGACCTTAACCTTGATACTTGGAAATTCGTGCTACTCTGCTGCGAGTGAACAAAAATTGTCATGCCATATCAATATTAAGGGTTCAGCCAGGGAACATAGCACAAAAAGCATTCAAAGAAACTTATATTAACTGAGTAATACAGGCAAGGTGCCAAAATTTACAGAATATCTGGGATTGTTGCTACATGCACCATTCTGGATCAATTTCATGTGAATATATTGAGTTTCTTAATAAATGCGCCAGTGAAGAGGTTGAATACTCGTCACTTTTACATGGCTCTGTTTCTTTGCAGAGTGACGGCAAATTAAATGCAGGGTTTTACAAATTTAGCCCTGAACTAAAAACCACCATCAACACATATACAATTTATTGAGCCAAAAATTTGTGAAAGAAAATCTTCACGTAGCAAAATTATATTGTTTTGTCTTACCTTGTAAAAGGTACGTTTCGATTTGGTTTTGTTTTTCTTTTGTGTTCGGATGTGTTCGTACGGGTACCCATGACTTCCTTGTCACGAACTTCCTTTGGATACCCTAAAAGTTACCGTCCCTAAGAAACCATTTAAATACCAAACCTATTGAGTCTCGTACGCATACTCTAGGTTATTGTCTTTTTTTGTCAAGAATGTCTTCACCTTCTCGCACTAGTGGTTTTGCAAGAGGTTTTCTTGATAAAGGTATTGGTTTCGAGTCCAAAGGGAGGAAGAAAAGAACCCTAGTAGAAGATGATGATCAAAATCCTGATGCCTCATGATACTATGCCTATACTCATCAGGATGTTGAGAATGAGGATATGGTTTCTGCTGAAGTGGTTCATGATTTTCTTAAATACTTTGAGGAAGCAAAACTGCAACTCGTTGATACTATGAAGGGTCTTGATATGTTAAGAGCCTTGTTCTCATGAAGACACATGTTAAAGATCTTCTCAATGAGGATATCTTCTCTAAAGAAGCAGTGAATGCTGCCAATAACAAGCTTAAAGAACTCAAGACTCGTGGGGGTTCTGGAAGTGATCATTGATCTCCATTCATGATCGGTTTTGTTGGTTTAGCAGTCTTTTGTTTTTTCTTGTTGTCTTTATTTTTTCTAGGAAACTTCTTATGATAATTTATTCTTGTGTTTTAAGAAGGATAACTATGGTTTGGAATAACAATTATTGTGAGTACACATAGCTATTGCCAACGTTTTTCATCTTGAAATGTTTTTAATTTATTTATTTAAATTCTAAAGTTTATTTGGATGATGATTTTGCAATATTAATCTTTATGGTTTCATAAATATGGGATATGTGTGTTTGCGCCCGTGAACTGTGATTGTCCGATATATGCTCAAAAGTTAAGCCTATTATATGTATTTATTGATAAAAGATATAATGAACTTTTGCATCAAAAGTTAAGCCTATTATCTCATTATGCAAATATTGATGGAAGATAGGATGAACTTTTGATTGCAAAGATTAAGTCTATTATATGTCTTTATGCAAATATTGATGAAAATAGAATGAATCTTTGAATATTCCGCAGTATTGGTCTTTCCCTGATCCACATCTTTGTGTAAATATTGTGCGGCTCCGTAAGTTCTCTTATGTGAGCATTTCCGATTAAATTAATCATGGGTCCTCTTGTGGTTAGTTTAGTTGAGTTTTCTGGATACAAATTCATGTTTCATGTGATTTGTTAATGTCCAAAGAAATCCTTATTTTCTTGTAAAAGTAAGGTCGCTCTTGTTGTTCTTTCGGGAATGACATTTTATGGGGGAGAGTTCTTAATCGAACTTGTGCTTAATTGCCAAATCTTCGTGGGGAGTGTGGCTGTGGAATATTGCAAGAGTTTTCTTGTATCTTTCATAACTCCTTGATGAATGCATTTAGTTTCGACTATATGATTGAATCTAAACAAAGTTTATATGTTTTCTTTTGGTCATCAAGTATCTCCATGAGAATTTCATTAGGATCCCACTAATTTTCGTACCTTTGTCAATTTATGTTGACCAAAAGGGGGAGAATTAATGTGTAGTTCACACTACAAATACATATGGTTTACGGTTAATTATGTAAGGGGGAGTGGTTTTCATGTGAGTGAAGTATTGACTAAGGGGGAGTGATACATATCACCGTAGTATTGTTGTCAAAGTTATGATACAACTGGACTTTGATGCTGTGTAATAATAATATGACACTGTATAACAATGATTGAGAGCTATTATTTTATCATTGTTATAGCTATGGATCTTCACCAACTATGATGCTGAGTTGAACACGTTCATAGTCACCGGAGTACTTGGAAGTGACGAAGATTTCGAGTAACGTTGACGAACCAAGGAAATCAAGCATTTGGATGAGAAACTACAAAGTTTATTTATTTTGTTATCCATATGTATTGATAATTTTATCACTAAAATTGACAAAGGGGGAGATTGTTAGAGCACTGCTCGGTCGAAATCGCCAGCGTAGCTATCTCATGCTTGTTTGTCAAGTTTAGTTGTCAAAACTATAAGTCTTGATTTCTAGTCTACTTATAGCTAAGTCTCGGATTAGGATAGTTAGTGTAGTTGAGCATTAGACTTCACGGCGTTCATCGATTGAAGACGAAGAACTAATAAGGGGAGCTTGTGGAACTTCATCAACAAAAGGTATGTGGATACTTGAACTCATCTATCACTCAAAAGTTTATCTACTCTATCTCCTATTTGAAACAAAAGTCGTATAGCTATATATACTTCGATTATACACATTTGATATTTCGAACTGAGTTTAACTCGCTTACATATTTCTCGAAATATGTGTTGGTAAGCTTGCGCTTTAACCAAGTTCATCTTATATTCTTGACGAAAGTCAAAAGATGATCATGTGAAAATCGCCTGGTAACATCTTACATGATTTGTGTGAGACAGTCATTTGATGTAGACTAGGAATGTTTCGTATTGATCATTAGATCAGTTGAAAATTTCTTTGAAGCTAATAGTTTGTGTGAGACAGCTATTGTCGTCTTCCGAAAATGTTTCAATGATTGAAATGGGAGTTTAAAACGATTAACCATGATTGGATATAAACACAGTATGCGTACTTGCATATGTGTAGTCCAAGACCGGCAATCTAGTATGCATACCCTTATGCGTACTGGTTGGTCAGGTGAAGTCCAGGAGTTATAGTATGCATACCCGTATGCGTACTGGCGAAGTCAGTTGAAGTCCGGGAACCTTGGTATGTGTACCCGTAGGCGCACTATATTCAACTGAGTTCATATGTGAACGATAGTATGCGTACCCATTTGCATACTTGAGTAGGTTATGTTCTAAAATCGGTTTGTTCATGAACTAACACATTTATATATTAAGGAATACAATCTTTTGCAAACCGTGGCTATAATGTTCATGAATTGATTCGAGTAAATCAAAATCGATTTGGCTTCAATTGTATCTTGTATACTTCTATGATAATATAAAAAATTGAACAACTCTAGAACTAGTTTCATTTGAGTCATTTGATATGGTTAGGATGAATATGGTTGATATGAAAGTGTTCATATGGCTTACTTCGGTTAAATATTGTTGAGCCAACAAAGGTGCATGTGTTTAGGTACGGTAATCAATATCTAAATGAAGTCACTTTTCATTTGTGCGTAACAAGCTAAGTTCGATCTAACGGTTGAAAGATATTAGCTTGAGTCTAATCAGGTTTTCATTCAAAAGTGAATATTGAATGCTTTGTTACCAAGGTAACATTCATTGCAAACCCTGATTCGAAGACTATATAAGGCAGAAATCTAGCAACTGGGAAACCTAATCCCCACACCTCCCATGTGATACTAGTTGCGACTAGAGTCAATTTTCCTTTAACCTTAGGTTTTTCCAAAACCCTGTAGGTTAACGACTTGAAGACTTCATTGGGATTGTGAAGCCAGACCCAACTATTTTCTCTCTAGTTGCGTGTTTTGATCTTGCTGTTTTCTATCGTAATTGAGTACTATCTTCTCTAAGATTGGTTTGAGGTTTAATCTCCGATAGGCAAGATAAAAAGTAGTCACAAACATCTTCGTCTCATCGTTTGTGATTCCACAATATCTTGTTTCGCTGCCATACGATTAAGATTATTGTGAGGGGATTGATATTTTTAGGCTGTTCTTCGGGAATAAAAGTATGGTATATCAATTGGTTCCTGTTCACCTTGATTTGTCAAAAGAAGGAAAAAAAACTCATAGGTTTATCTGTGGGAGACATATTTATCTATTCAATATACTTTTCTGTGTGAGACGGATTGGTTTATCAAGTCTTCGAATTTGGGTCGTAACAACTCTTAGTTGTGGGTTAGATCAGCTAAGGGAATCAAGTGCGTAGAGTCCTGCTGGGATTCAGAGACGTAAGGAGCGCAACTATACCTTGATCAGTGTGATATTAGTTAGGGCTCAACTACATTCCAGTCCGAAGTTAACTTAGAGTAGGCTAGTGTCTGTAGCGGCTTAATAAAATGTGGTGTTCAAATCTGGACTAGGTCCCGGAGTTTTTCTGCATTTTCGGTTTCCTCGTTAACAAAACTTCTGGTGTCTGTGTTATTTCTTTTATGCATTATATTTGTTTATATAATTGAAATATCACAGGTTGTGCGTAAGTTCAATCAATTGTGAATCCAAACCTTGGTTGTTGATTAAATTGTTGGACACTTAGATATTGATACCGTCCAAGTTATTTCTTATATTCAATCGGGCTCGCAAATTCCTATTTGTTTGATTGCAGATTGAATTGAGAAAGAGATATAACTCTTTGATATACTTTTCTTAAGATTGAGTCTGACTGTCTAGTTGATTCTCTTGAAAGTATATTGGAGTTAGTCCATACATATTGCTAAGAGAAATATTGGGTGTGGTTATTAGACCCCCTCTTTTTCACAAATGACAACCATAACTCTAATATGTTTGTGATCACCAACTTACCAAAAATTACGCAATTGACAAAATCAAGATGTAATCAAGATATCAACATGATGTGATCAAGATGGAAATCTCTTTGGATGGAAGTTGGATCTAGTCTTGAGTATCAAAATGAATGAATATGAACCATAATAGATTATTATTTGTTTCAAGGTAATAACGATAAAGTGAAAAATGAGGGGTAAGTTGAATTTTGTATGAGGTATGTATCATGTTATTATTGTTGGCAATTATCATTGTAACCAGGACCTCCATAATAAAAACCGTATCCATTTTTATTTTCGTCGTCAATTTTCAAATCGTAGCAATTTGGATTCGAAATGACAAGCTTAACATCTTCGGGGTCTTTTGCTTCATTATTTTCATCAATTACTTGAACATGATTGAAAAAACTAGATATTCCGAAGCCTCCTTTCGAAGGTAAATGACTGCTACCCATTTGAATCGTAATATGTCGTCCTTTAGATCCCTCATTAAATATTTCTCCACCGAAATCTATACTTGTTGTTGTCTTTGATAATTGGGTGAATAGAGAACTTGGATAATATCCTATGGGAATACCTTGTAGTAGTATCCACCAATTTCCACTATTTTGGTCCTGCAAAATTATTGAATGTCAAATTTTAGAACAAGGTTGGCAAAACTGTGCGAGTGATAACTTGATTGCTTCCATTTTCTTACCTTGTGTATACCGAATGTGGCATCTTTTTGGACGTCATTGAAAATGGACATTTCCGTGAAATTGCAACCAAGTGTAACATCCGAGGATACGTGCACAAAACCATCACACTCGAGGTTGAAGCAACTATTTATTTTTGTAGTAATCGGTCTAACAAAAAATAAATAAAAATTTAACAATACTGAACAACAATAAATGACCTTAAGAACCATCATTTGGTACAATAGATTCATATCTTTCTCCCCATTAGAGAGATAATAACATCTAATTAATTTTACTTCTAGTAAAAAGTATAACATTGTAATAATGATCTAACCCTGAAAAAAAAAACCAGATAGCTTTCCGTAGAGTAGTAGCACTTACAGTCCACAATATAAAGAATATGGTTTGGTAATCACCGTATAAGTGTTGGGACACTTATTCAAATAGAAATCAAATTTTAATGATGCAGCAAAAAATCATTATAAATTCAAGTTTGAATTATGGAAACATAACTAGCTTAGATGGTTAACTTACTAGTCATCCTGCTTCAATAGTATTGGCATCATCACCTTTAGCAGCTGTAACCAAAATTTGGGATACACTTATTTCAATTGGAACTTCCACAATCAGATTCCAAATATTGATCTTTGTTTGTGCTTCAAGAAAATTTCCGAACACCTTAATTACTGCGTACTATAGGAGTACTTAAGCACATACAAAAATACGTTTTTGAAAATTATTATGACCACTATGCTTAAATGAAACAAATTAATACAGTAAAATCTTTGATAAGAAAAATAATGACATGTAAACATACCTCATGACCATCTCTAATATCGTTTGGCATTAATGTATTAGGCGTTTTATAATGAGAATATCTTGGACGAGGATGTTTACGCAAAAGTGTTGGATGATCTTTTCCATTCCTCCGTATAGGGACTGTTCCTTGTGGACAAGGTCCATAGGTGTTCCAAGTTTGTGTAAGCTAAAGTGTCCCGAGATTATCTAATTTTATATTCTTCGGGTATGTACTTAGTCTCATCTATTTCATATATACAATAAAAATAAAGTAACTCTTTTTAGAATATGAAATAAAAACACACTACTACATATATTATGAGGAAAAATATGCATTAGACCTATATTGTATGATTATGAAGCGAAGGATGATTAAGAAAGGTTGTTTGTAGATATCATAACAATCGATTGGCAACCTATGCCATAAAAATCAATGAGTATATGAATACGCCGAGAAGCATGAGAGTACTATACAAAAAATGTAAACAACAATTTACCTTAATGGTTTTGATTATTGCTTTGTTCACGATATTCAAAAATTTTCTTCCGTCAACTAATTCTTCTGGAATTAAAACTACAAAACGGAGTATTGCTAGAATGAGTAGGTTTAAGTTGATGAACATTATTAGTCTGATTCTTCTTCGAAACCAATAATACGACGTACATAAAATATTTTACATGGAAGGTAAAAAAAATTTATTTATATGGGATTACATAGAATATGCGATATTGATTATTTACTTATGATACATATACAAAAATATATTCTCACTCAAATATCTTCTATAATAATTGTAATCTATATTGTTATATAATTCTGTAAAATATACATTAATTATGAATCTGAACTGATATCACGCAACAAAGATTCTAGATTTTACGCATTTAAAACCAACACAAAAGTGGGTACAAAATTTATGATTTTTATACATGTAGAAACTGATTTGATTGGATAGTCTAATTTCCTCATTAATTACTAAATGTACTATTAAAAATTGGGTTTATGAAAGTAAATGAATCAATTTGGTTTTACTTTATTGACACTATGGGTCTTATTTGGGTAGCTTCATGCAAAGCTTCAATTGAATAGGTGAATAATTTTTGTAGAAGACGAAAACACATTGGCCCAATGATCCTAAATGCAACAATTTGGGAATTGTGGAAGGAACGGAATGGTCCATTCCATAGAAGAAATAAGCTATTGAGATGCTTCAAAAAAAAACTATAGAGGAGCTAATATTGAAGATTAAGTAACGCTTATTCTGAGTCGAAGAAGTTTGGTCAGATTGACTTCTATCATATTACGAAGAGAGCAAATGGTGCTGCTCATGAACTCGCATGCTTTGTGGCTGAAAACATTGGGGGTACCAAAATACACCACCAAATTTTTCGTAGGCAATCTGTATGGACAAACTCAACAAAACTCCGTGAGTAGAAACTAAATCAAGGAAAGTGGCTAGAGTTATATCTCTCTCTGGTTGTTAGAACGTTTACAATACTGAATCCGTGAACCTAACTACACAGAGAGTTCTTGGACGGTACCAAAGACCAATATCCAAGGATCAATCAAGTCTTATCCAACTAACAAGGTTGGACCTAGCTATTGTGATTGATCAACGTACAACCTATGATATTTCAATTATAAATATAAACAATATAATGCGGAAAAAGAAATAACACAGACACACCATAAATTTTGTTAACGAGGAAACCGCAGATGCAGAAAAACCTCGGGACCTAGTCCAGATTGAACACCAAACTGTATAAAGACGCTACAGACACTAGCCTACTACCAATTAACTTCTATTTGGAATGTAGTTGACCCCGAACTCAGTCTCGCACTGATTCAGGTACAGTCGTGCTCTTTACGTCTCTTGAATCCCAGCTGGAATCTGCACAATTGATTCCCTTAGACGGTCTCACACCAACTAAGAGTTGCTTCAACTCAGTTGAAGACTTTAGACTAAATCTGCCTCCCACAAATTAAGCTTATAATTGATTTCTTGATTTACAATCTAAATGGATGATCAGATCAAACGAAAGATCCAGGTGATGGAAATCGATAGCAACTTGAAAAAAGTCTAGCCATCCTCAAAATCCGGACTTATGCAACCCGAAGTGCAGCCTATATTATTACTCACCTCACAAGTATAAAACTTGTGGAATCAACAAAGTAAGAGACGAAAAGACTTTATTGAGTACTATATATCTTTATTGATGTAGCAAGGCTCTACAAACAATTAAGATCAGGATACTCGAGTTATCAAGATAAAAGAAAACTGGACCTGGCTTCACGAATGCCAATGAAGTCTTTGTAGTCGCTAAACCCTAAAAGGGTTTCTGGAGAGGACGACTCTAGATACAACTAGGACATACCAAAAGTAGTGTCAGAATTCAAAGATCCCAGTTGCCAAGATTTCCCCTTATATAGACTTAAAAGCCTTGGTTACTTTAGGTTTAAGCTAAGATAGCTTTGGAACCAAGCAATCAATATTCACTGTTAGACGAAAGCTTTGAATCTTAATCACATATAAAATATATACACTATGGTTAGGTAAACCGTAACCGAGTCGTGTATAAGACCATGTCCAACATGGTAAGCCGAAACTAGCCTATTTGAAATTTAAAAGCTTAACACTCATTTTCATGTTCACTAAGACATTAATATCGAGTCACAATTATGCGATCAAATGAGTCTAGTGTTAATTAGAGAATTGAACAAATGCAAATCACATCATAAAAATAAGTTAATTACACTTGAATCATAATCGACATTGTTTGTAAATGTACAAAGTACAATTACTTGGATCGTTCGTGAATCGGCAGAGTTACAGTACGCGAACCGATTTGCAAACTTATATGCAATGACCGAGTTCCGGAGTTGACAGAACTTTTGCATCTCACGTACCGGTTTGCAAACTTTGAATCAACTCAAAGTTTCGGAGTCAACAGAAGTTTTCAAGTTCACGTACCAGTTTGCAAACTTAATACTTTTTCCATCGGTTCCGGAATTCACAGAACTTTTCAGTTCAAGTACTGATTTGGGTACTAAACTGGTTCTAGAATATATAAATGTTTTGGTCCGCATACCGGTTTGATTATTTTTAACCCGGTTCCCTTACAACAGTTCCAAAATGGTTTGCATACGAATATGCATACCAATCCGGATCACGAAACAAACACATTTTACCATGAAGTACATAAGAATATGTAAATTACACAAATTTGAAAGTCGATATATAGCTACTCCGCTAAGTGTACGAAAACATGTAATACGACTTCAGACATATAACCGTTTTCTCAGTTTGTAAGACTGATAACACTGTCTTGTATTCCGAATGTAGTAGTTCTATATTTCTCTAAATCAATTCGAAATATTCCTGAATAACATCAATGACACATATCATTGTTCCAGGCTATTTTCAAATGATAAACTTGAATCTTGATTTGGTTCCGAACAATTAATTTTTTTCCACCGAAATTTGATCAAGTATGAACAAATGTTGATTAAGCTTAGTCATTATATTTCGAGAAATCGTAAACTAAATAAATAGTTCTCGACTCGAAATTCTTGTCTATGCAAACTAGTCTAATTAGTTATGCGACAATCGTCTCAAAGATAGGAAGGTGAATATAACTTGAGAAACAGGTGGTTCAGTCTTTACTTACCTTTTATTGATGAAGTTATTCAAAAGCTTCGGTTGATCTTCGCCTTCAGAAGTCATGAGTGTTCAGTGTTCTTATAAAGTTACACTATCTATCCATCAATCAATTCAATGAATTTTTGGGTACACCAAGTTGCCAAGTAGTTCTTAAAAATATGCATGTCGTTGATTCGAAAACTACGGGTCATAGGCATAAAACCCTAAATCATACAAACTGTATTAGACTTGTTACTTGGTTGTTAGACTTCATAGTTAGAGAAGCTTCAATAAGGGAGTTGAGAAGAGGGATGAGTCTATTTGTTATATAAGAACAATAAAAAAAGGAGTACTTTTCCCGATGAACCCTAGTAATTTAATCACCGTATGATCTATCTATCTAAAGCAAAGTCGATCTCTGGTTTAGTAAATCTTGTTGATTGTTTATTACATCTTTTTTAATGTTTTTTATTGATTTTTTTTCTTTTCCAAAGTCTAAAATTTTGTTTTCTATATTTTCTTAATCTATTATTGTGGATGGTTCTCATCTTTATTATGAAACACTAATTGGCAGGCCTCGAAAGGGTATAGAAATTGAGCGCAAATAAAAACGGGGGCCTACAGTAATACCGCAAGTGCACGGTCGTCGGTTGTAGCTCGTGCAAGTACGGGTCGATCCACAGAGATCGGGTGTGTTTCGGAAATGTGTTTTAGCTAATTGGGTTCCTGAATTTGCTTTGGGCTTAGAAGCCCTTTGGAAGTGTTGGGCTTAATGTACTATTGGGTTTGTTAAAATGAACTGAGCTTGGGCTCAGTTATCTTTGAAGTGCAAATGGGCTTGGGCCTTACAGTGAGTTCAGGCTTTTGGGTTAAGCCCACAATTAATTGAATTGGATTGGGCCTTAATGAATTTGGGCTTTGGTCTTTAACAAATGGGCTTTGGTTAAGCCCACAGATGACTGAATTGGGCTATCAGTTTGAGTTGAGCTTTGGACTTGATAGTGGACCAGATTGGGCTCAGCTGGCTTTGGCAGTGAACTGAGCTTTGGGCTCAGCAGCAGCAGGCAGGAAAAAGAAGGCAGCAGCTTGGCAGCAGCAACAGAAGTGCTGCAGGGCAAGTGCAAGAGAAACAGCAACTGCAGCAGAACAAGCAGAAAAGCAGCAGCAGCAGCTGCAAGGGAAGAAAGGTAGCAGACTGCAGTGCAGTGCAGTAACAGCAGGAGCAATGCAAAGAAAACAGTGCAGCAAAGGCAATGCAAGTGCAGCAAAGCAGTGCAGCAAAGCAGTGCAAATGCATGAGAGGCCAAGGAAACAACAGCAGTAGGGGAAGCAACAAGAAAACAAGTAGTGGGTAACTAACAGGGCAGCAACAGGGAAGACACAACAGCAACAGAAAACAACACAAGATGAACCAAGGCCTAAGCCAAGGGCAGGGGTGATAAAGAAACTGACAAGAAGCAATACTAAGGCAAGAATACAGGCATTCTAAAAGAATGGGAGGAAAATTAGCTTGCTCATTGTCACTAGTGAGCACTAATTTCCCCCAATGCACAATCAACACTACAACCTAAGCATACAAGGAGAATGGCAAGAACATCAGCTTGCTATGAGCACTGATTTCTTGCCATTACACAATCAGCACATTGCTTCACAGATACCTAGCCTAGCATTCCTTCAGATGACAGTAAAACAAACATGACAGGAACATTGATACTAACAGTGAGAAACAACACAAGTTAACAGGACTAACTGACTAACAATGAACAAAACTATAAATAACAGGAGACAAGCATAACAGGAATACAACATGAACATGAAACTGAACTTCTAAACACTACAAACATCACAACTGAAATTGACAAGATTTTATAACACTTAAAATTGAACTGTGGACTAAAGTTGAACTAAAATTAACAGTGCATGAATTGAAATTGAAATGAAACTAACAGGACATGAAAGTCCTGGATGTGGGCTAATCCCAACATGAGTCTTTACATCACACCCACAGTCCCAATTTATAGTTACAAGCACAATTAGGGTTCTACACAAAAAATCCCCAAATTGACAGTAGACTAGGGTTTTGATTTTCGAGCTTACCAAACGTGATAAGACGAGTCCGTCTTCAACCCATGCTTCTTCTCCCTTCTCTGCTCCTTCCCATGCCTTCAATTTCTCTTTCTAGCTTCACTAATTCGTCAACCATTCACCTAGGGTTTCGGCAGGAGAGAAATTGACGAATTAGGGGGCTATAAAGATGGGTAATAGTTGTAGGAAGGTAGGGGTGATGATGGTGGAGGTGTGGTGGTGGTAGAGGAGTTGGTGATGGAGTCAGAGCAGGTGGAGAAGGTGGTGGTGTACGGTGGTTCTGTGGAGAAGATGGTGGAGAGGGTATGGCTCGACTGTGTTTGGGGTAGGGGGTGTGTTTGGGTTAGGTGGATGGGCTCGGGTACTAGGGTGTAAGGCGAATGCATCGAGTCTTGATGTTCTGTGACTCTGAGCTGCGAGATTCGGAGATGGTAGGTAGATCGGACGGTGATTCGGAGGTAAGCGATGAGCGACCGTTGGATTATATGATACAACAAAATAAACGGTACTTGATGGAGTTAGGTACTGTAGTGTTAGGCGGAGATATCAAACTTTGATGCACAGCAAGGGAGCGACCGTTGGATTCAACTACCATCTAATCTGAAGGCTTGGAATTTCAGCGCTGTGGTGCTTGGCAGAGACATCAGATTTTGATGCTCAGCAAGGAGCGACCGTCGGATGCTTCTGAGAAATGATCTGATGGCTGAGAACGGAGGCGCTTTTGTGTGTAGAAAATGAGGTTGTGCGCACCATTCTTCGCGGCTTCCTTGCGTAATTTCTCCCGGCTTTTCACTACTTTTCTGCTCTTTTCGCTCCGCGACTCATCCGAACTTTATTTACTACCTAAAAATGCAAAATTAATTAATAAAAATATTTATTCTTGAAAACAATGAAAATACAGAATATGGGATAAAATGTAGAATTAATGCATAAAAGATGAGTTAAATGCCAACAAAAAGGGATAGATATATACAATATTTGGCACTCATCAAATACCCCCAAACCTGAATTTTACTTGTCCTCAAGTAAAACAAAACTAAGGAAATCCTAACTATACCACTGTCGCTGGTCTCTCGAATGCATTTAGCGTATGCACTAAGCCTTTTAAACCACTAAGTGTCCCTAGTGGACGAGTTGAAGTCTCGTGAAGGTTTACCAGAGGTGTGCCTACAAAACCTAAGGACAAAATATGAGCTCAGATTCCATCAAACGTGACATGTGCAAAACAGTTAAGCTCACAGCAAAATGGAGATGTCAATCTAGCTATCGAAGGCACAATCCTAGCACTGATAACAAAAAAAGACATGTGATAAGAGTGTAAAGTGTATCTACACATGTGTAAAGAAAGATCTGAAGTCATGACTACTAATCACCAAGAGATAGTTTCTCAGGCTAAGAACTGAGGTCGAAATCTAGCTAGCTGTCCGGACTTTACGAGAATTGTGAATGAGTTGGAGGTATTTCACAATTACTCGCGTTGTACATCAATGGCATACACCCTCCTTGCTTACAACACAAAAAACAAAAGATGACTATTTACATGACTCTTATTTACATTGACTATTCTCTTTTATTTTTGGAACAAGAGATGATGGAATTGATAAATACTTGATTTTTTTTTTTTTTTTTTCTATATTTTTTTTTTTCCTGAATATATACATCGTTTTTTTTTTTTTTTTTTTTTTTTTTTTTTTTTTTTTTTTTTTTAAGAGAAACACTTTTGATACATACAAAAGAAACAAAAGATTACATGACACTTTGCAAGAGGTAGCCCTTTTTGATGCACCCAGTTAAATTCGATGGTTGTCTTTCTTAATGTAACCTCCATCTTCTATCCCAACCAACCAAAGAACAAGCTAGTCAAGTTTCGTTCAGTATTCTAAAGTGATTGGCAATCGTAACTTCCTATCAACACCTTGAAGATCGAGGCCATACATGTATTGGTAGATCGTGCGCGTGCAAATTTCTTATCACTATGTGAATTGTGCTAGAATCAGGGTGCCTAAATATCTAGACTAAGACTCCTAATAAAAATACATATTTGCACAAGAGTCAACATTTCAAGGTAAATGAGCTCCATTTTTATGATTTTTCATTTTTTTAATTTTTTTGAATTTTGATTTTTAATTTTTTTTGGAATTTTTCAATTTTTTTCAAAAAGAAGGAGTTCGTTTTCAATTATAGCAATTATCATGGTATCTACTCTATACCCCCAAACCTAAACTAAACATTGTCCTCAATGTTTCAAATATGGAAAGAATTAAAATGCAACATATGGAAAGGGACATGCTGAGTAGAGTAAAAGGAGAGAGAATACCCGATTTCGGCGAAAGCAGAATTAAAACTCCGTTATTCAAGGCAAAAATCCAACATATTTTAGCCGATCATATTGGATTAGCAAAATATATACAAAAGGAACAAAAGGTTTTTTTTTTTTTTTTTTTTTTTTTTTTTTTTTTTAAATAAAAGAAAATAAAATTAACCGTCAACATATATCAAAAAAGAATTGGCGCCGTTCCCCGGCGCCAATTCTTGACAGGCAACGGCGCCAAAAACTTGGTGCTAATCCAATGGAATTGATAAATACTTGAAAAAGAAAATAAAATAAAATTAAACAAAAGTTTTTGGCGCCGTTCCCCGGCAACGGCGCCAAAAACTTGGCAGGCCTCGAAAGGGTATAGAAATTGAGCGCAAATAAAAACGGGGGCCTACAGTAATACCGCAAGTGCACGGTCGTCGGTTGTAGCTCGTGCAAGTACGGGTCGATCCACAGAGATCGGGTGTGTTTCGGAAATGTGTTTTAGCTAATTGGGTTCCTGAATTTGCTTTGGGCTTAGAAGCCCTTTGGAAGTGTTGGGCTTAATGTACTATTGGGTTTGTTAAAATGAACTGAGCTTGGGCTCAGTTATCTTTGAAGTGCAAATGGGCTTGGGCCTTACAGTGAGTTCAGGCTTTTGGGTTAAGCCCACAATTAATTGAATTGGATTGGGCCTTAATGAATTTGGGCTTTGGTCTTTAACAAATGGGCTTTGGTTAAGCCCACAGATGACTGAATTGGGCTATCAGTTTGAGTTGAGCTTTGGACTTGATAGTGGACCAGATTGGGCTCAGCTGGCTTTGGCAGTGAACTGAGCTTTGGGCTCAGCAGCAGCAGGCAGGAAAAAGAAGGCAGCAGCTTGGCAGCAGCAACAGAAGTGCTGCAGGGCAAGTGCAAGAGAAACAGCAACTGCAGCAGAACAAGCAGAAAAGCAGCAGCAGCAGCTGCAAGGGAAGAAAGGTAGCAGCACTGCAGTGCAGTAACAGCAGGAGCAATGCAAAGAAAACAGTGCAGCAAAGGCAATGCAAGTGCAGCAAAGCAGTGCAGCAAAGCAGTGCAAATGCATGAGAGGCCAAGGAAACAACAGCAGTAGGGGAAGCAACAAGAAAACAAGTAGTGGGTAACTAACAGGGCAGCAACAGGGAAGACACAACAGCAACAGAAAACAACACAAGATGAACCAAGGCCTAAGCCAAGGGCAGGGGTGATAAAGAAACTGACAAGAAGCAATACTAAGGCAAGAATACAGGCATTCTAAAAGAATGGGAGGAAAATTAGCTTGCTCATTGTCACTAGTGAGCACTAATTTCCCCCAATGCACAATCAACACTACAACCTAAGCATACAAGGAGAATGGCAAGAACATCAGCTTGCTATGAGCACTGATTTCTTGCCATTACACAATCAGCACATTGCTTCACAGATACCTAGCCTAGCATTCCTTCAGATGACAGTAAAACAAACATGACAGGAACATTGATACTAACAGTGAGAAACAACACAAGTTAACAGGACTAACTGACTAACAATGAACAAAACTATAAATAACAGGAGACAAGCATAACAGGAATACAACATGAACATGAAACTGAACTTCTAAACACTACAAACATCACAACTGAAATTGACAAGATTTTATAACACTTAAAATTGAACTGTGGACTAAAGTTGAACTAAAATTAACAGTGCATGAATTGAAATTGAAATGAAACTAACAGGACATGAAAGTCCTGGATGTGGGCTAATCCCAACATGAGTCTTTACATCACACCCACAGTCCCAATTTATAGTTACAAGCACAATTAGGGTTCTACACAAAAAATCCCCAAATTGACAGTAGACTAGGGTTTTGATTTTCGAGCTTACCAAACGTGATAAGACGAGTCCGTCTTCGACCCATGCTTCTCCTTAGTCTCCTGCTCCTTCCCATGCCTTCAATTTCTCTTTCTAGCTTCACTAATTCGTCAACCATTCACCTAGGGTTTCGGCAGGGGAGAAATTGACGAATTAGGGGGCTATAAAGATGGGTAATAGTTGTAGGAAGGTAGGGGTGATGATGGTGGAGGTGTGGTGGTGGTAGAGGAGTTGGTGATGGAGTCAGAGCAGGTGGAGAAGGTGGTGGTGTACGGTGGTTCTGTGGAGAAGATGGTGGAGAGGGTATGGCTCGACTGTGTTTGGGGGAGGGGGTGTGTTTGGGTTAGGTGGATGGGCTCGGGTACTAGGGTGTAAGGCGAATGCATCGAGTCTTGATGTTCTGTGACTCTGAGCTGCGAGATTCGGAGATGGTAGGTAGATCGGACGGTGATTCGGAGGTAAGCGATGAGCGACCGTTGGATTATATGATACAACAAAATAAACGGTACTTGATGGAGGTAGGTACTGTAGTGTTAGGCGGAGATATCAAACTTTGATGCACAGCAAGGGAGCGACCGTTGGATTCAACTACCATCTAATCTGAAGGCTTGGAATTTCAGCGCTGTGGTGCTTGGCAGAGACATCAGATTTTGATGCTCAGCAAGGAGCGACCGTCGGATGCTTCTGAGAAATGATCTGATGGCTGAGAACGGAGGCGCTTTTGTGTGTAGAAAATGAGGTTGTGCGCACCATTCTTCGCGGCTTCCTTGCGTAATTTCTCCCGGCTTTTCACTACTTTTCTGCTCTTTTCGCTCCGCGACTCATCCGAACTTTATTTACTACCTAAAAATGCAAAATTAATTAATAAAAATATTTATTCTTGAAAACAATGAAAATACAGAATATGGGATAAAATGTAGAATTAATGCATAAAAGATGAGTTAAATGCCAACAAAAAGGGATAGATATATACAATATTTGGCACTCATCACTAATCGTGTGATTTGTGGTGTTTCTTTGTCTTAACAGTAGAGATCCAGTGGTGGTTTGGGAGCAGTAGTGCAAGAAGTTCTTGTTATCCAATTTTTACAGTGGTGTTTCAGTCCCCCGTTCCAAGTTATGGAAAATCTTAAAATCGCTGGTAGTTATGTTAGTATCAAAGTAGTGGTACTTGAGAGCACGTTGTTCTCACATATGATGCTCAATACAGTGGTGTGTAGTACCATAAACAATCATGTCTCAACTCAACCCCATCTCCATCACAAAAAGAAACCCTCTCTATCACAGAATTCCATCTTCAGAGTCCGCACCTTGAAGACTATTTTTGGAAATATTTCTAGAATTCAGGCGCAATTATGGGAGTTCAAAAAATTCAAATTTAAAATACCAATGTTGCAAACCTACAAGTCTCCTAAAAATCCTCTTCAGCGTATAAAATTGAGTAATGCATATAATCATAAATATGGAAACTTCTTTCCCGAAAGAAAAACCCTAAACCTAGATTACACCCTATTTATTTCATACCTTCCCTAAGAACTCAACAACACGACAACTTTCTTCTTGATCTAAAATTGCTCAAGATGTCTCAAATCAACCAACTCCAACTCGTTGTTATCACCAAAATAATGAGAGAAGAAAAGCTACAAGTTGAAGCTTCAAGTTCAAGAGGAAGTTTGATTTCAACTGATGAAATCAAAGCAGCCCAAACAATTGGAACAACTGCCTCATTGGTAAGATTATAGATAAGGATGAAGTCGTTTATGAATCTGTTCAAAAGGAAGTAAGCATAATATGGAGAAGTTATAAAAAATTTGGTATTCACACTATGGGGAGAAATCTTTTTGTTTTCCAATTCAAGAATGTTGATGATCATGAAGACGTTCTCAAAAATGTACAGTGGATTATGCACAAAGCTTTGGTTATTTTGCGAGACTATGATTCAAAAATTGATCTTACTGAGTACAACTTCACTCACCAAGTGTTCTCAGTATTGTTCTCAGTCTTGATGCTGGAATAATCGAAAAGCTATGCCTGGATATTGGACGAGTAGTTCCAAGTGAATCAAATGCGAATTACTCAGTCATAGGAAGAGTAGTAAATGCAAAAATTGAAGTGGATATTAGGAAGCAAATGAATAGGGGTAACTGTCTATACTCAGCTACAATGAAAAAAGTGTGGGTTAAATACCACTTTGAAAAGCAACCGAGGAATATCTGCCCGAAATGCTATGTATTGGAGCATGATGACGCAAACTGTGAGAAAATTTCTTTTAACCTCTGGATCTTTAGAATGCCGGAAGATGAGTTTCAAGCGTTGCAAGATGCTAACGCTGAGAAGGTGGAGGAGTTCCTTAAAAATAATGGTGGGCCTGGTAAAACAGATGGGGCGAATGACTCTGAGTCAGATGGGCTTGACCCAAGAAGAACAAAGATACATAGATATGATGATAGAGAAGATAACATAATTCTTCTCGACAACAATTATCAAAATCCCCTCTTTCTCCAAAACGATGAACAGAACCAAAGAACCCTAGCTTATGAAAATGGCAGAGCAATTCCTGTTGAGAATCAACCCAACAACACCAACGATGTAGATATGGGAATGATGGACTCAGATCTGGGAGGATGGGAATATCTTGCACATGATTCACAGCTCCCTGCTACTGCTGAGCATAGGAGCACCACAAATCAGGTTTCTTCTTTTCTCTTAAATAAATTTCTGCTTGCTGTTGTTAATTTAAATATTCTATTTACTCCTATTTCTTCCTGCAATAGCTCTACTGTTTACAAATTCTGGGTTTTGTGTTACTCGATTGCTGATTATTTGCTTCCCACATCTCTCTGTGCCGTAATAATCTAATTTTTCATATAATTAGGTTTAAATTTCATCTAAATCACTGTGGGGTACTCATTACCAATGATTCTCCGGTCACTTTAATTGTTATAGTTTGAAAAATTAGGGCTCTGAAAATCCCTAGTGTAGACTTGGGTTTTGTGGCTTGTAATAAGTTGGTTTTCTCAAACGATTCTACTTGTCTTCTTCTCGATTTAGGTATTTCTTCTAAAGACAGTACTCAGGTGTTTTCGCCTATTAGAGTTAGGAAAATTAGGGCTTTTAATTCCCCTAGTGTAGACTTTGGGTTTGAAGGCCATAATCTCATCTACTGTTACATTGAGCTCAATATTTCTCTGGATTATTCAAGTATTGACAATTTTTGTACTAGAATTAATAAAATGAAGGTATTAGCGTGGAATGTCCAAGGGTATGGTAACAAACGTACTAGATATCACCTTAGAGACCTCAACTCACTATAATACAGGATAAGCTAGCTCGTACTGTCCAGAATGGAAGTAGTGTTGATAATTCATCTGAAATTCATAATCTTGAAACTCAACTTAAATATTGGTATGACGTTCAACAAGATTTCTATAGGCAGATAGCCAAATATGACCTCCCTCTCAAGATATAAGCACTAAATACTTCCATGATAAAATGAAATATAGGAAAAGGAGAACTCAGATAGATACTATCCAGTCTAATATAGGAGTTTGGTTATCTGATAGAGCTAGTATAGCAAATGAGCTAAAAGATCATTTCTCTAAAATCAGTAGGACGACTAATCCTGATAATGTTGATGATTTTTTTAATGAATCTTGACCCATGTGTAGATGATGAAGAAAATGACCAGCTTATTTTTATCCCTAGTGATGAGGAGATCAAGAATGTTTTGTTTCAAATGCAGCCCTGGACATCTCCGGGACCTGATGGGTACCATCCTGGTTTCTACCAACAGATGTGGCATGTTGTTGGAGAAAGTATCATTAGTATGGTAAGAGATTTTTTCCATTCTAAGCACTTACTGAAACAAATGAATCATAGCTTCATTAGTCTTATTCCCAAAACTAATACACCTAAACAAGCGTCAAACTACAAGCCAATAAGTCTTAGCAATGTGACTTATAAAATAATCTCAAAACTTTTAGCTAGCAGACTGAAAGAGTTATGGATAAATTCATAAGCCCTTTCCAAGCTGCTTTTCTCTCTTCTAGGTTAATAACTGATAACATAGTAATGGCCCATGAAATTGTGGATACCATGAAGAAATGCAAAGCTAAGAAAAAAGGCCTTATGGCAGTCAAACTTGACATGTCGAAGGACTTTGATAGGATTGAGTGGAAATTCCTAATTTCCACTCTTAAGCGTTTAGGTTTTCATGAACATTGGTGTGATATGATTTTTGAATGTGTTTCAATTGTGTCTACTTCTATACTTCTTAATGGAAGTCCTGGAGAGGTTTTCTATCCTACAAGGGGTCTTAGACAGGGAGACCCCTTGTCCCCATATCTGTTTATCATATGCATGGAATCTTTTTCTCGTCTTCTTGTTCATGCTGAAAATAATTGTAGTATCCAAGGAATCAAAGTTACTAAAAATAGTCCATCCATTAGTCATTTGTTTTTTGCAGATGACTGCTTAGTATTCACTAGAGCTATTATTAATGGAGCAAAACAATTGGAGCAGGTGATAAAGGAATTCAGTAATTTTTCTGGTCAATCCATCAATTTTGAAAAATCGGGGTTAGCCTTCAGCCCTAAAATTAGTCCACATATTAAAGACCAAATTGCTAGTATTCTAAATATTAGGAAGATGGCCTTACAGGAAAAATTTTTAGGAGTCCCACTGTTAATCCAGAAAAATAAGGAAGAAACTTTTAGTCATCTTCTAGATAGATTTGATAGCAGGCTAGCCATATGGCAAGGAAAGCACATAAACCAACCAGGTTGAACAGTGTCAACCTGATCGACTTTAGGCTCTCTAGCTTCACATCACTTAGCTGTATTTCCCATGCCTAAAACCATAACCGATAAGATTGATAGAATATAAAGGAATTTTTTTCTAAATAAGAAAAAAAATGGTAGAAGCATGCAGCTGATTAAGTGGGATACTGTTAGTCAGTCTAAAGCTCTGGGAGGGATAAACATAAAGCAGACTGAAGTCATAGATATTGCTTTACTTTGTAAGTTAGCTTGGAGAATGATTACTGAGACCAACATTAAATTTTCCATCACTATGAAAAGTAAGTATTTCCCTAACCATAATCCACTTCATTGTGCTAATGACAAGCAGGGGTCTTGGATATGTAAGGGTGTTTGTAGAGGTCTGGACATTATTAGAGAAAATTATTGTTGGGAAGTTGGAGATGGTAGAAACATATCCATCTGGAAGGATGTTTGGATTCCAGGTTGGAAACGTCCACCACCATCTCAATATGCTTCATCCTACATGGAGACAGTAGACCAATTAATTGATCAAAACACAAAAACTTGGAAACTAGATATTTTACATTGTCTTTTTGATGAAAATATTGTGAGGGATATCATGAGAATCAGAATTCCAAAAAATGGTAAGGACCAATTGAGATGGACACCATCTTTAAATGGTATTTTTATGTCAAAACTGCCTATAGGGTTGTGGATAGTGCAAACAGTAGTCACGGTGTTGTAAACTTTCCCTGGAAAAGATTTTGGGGTATGAAGCTACCACCAAAAATCTTACACTTCTTGTGGAAGTGTATACATGACTGCTTACCTGTCAGAGAAAGACTAGGAAGACATGTTAATGATATTTGTCCAAAATGTCCTCTATGTGAAAGAGAAAATGAAACTGCTTATCACCTGTTAATTGAATGTACATTTGCTACACAAATTTGGAATGTTATGGTTAATGATATTACAGGCATGCTCAATGGAATATCCAATATTACAGATTGGATAGCTAGCTGGTTTCAAAATAGGGACAGTAATGTTGTTGTACAAGACAATTTTATAAGTATTGCAGCCTTTACAATGTGGGGTATCTGGAAAATGAGATGTTCTTTTGTTTTTAATAATGTACAAATGAATGTGGAGAATGTTGTAGGTCAAATCAACCAATGTAGGTTGGAGTGGACTACTAGTACTCAAAATCATGTCTTGAATAGACAAACAGGTGGTATTATTAGAAATGCAGTGCAATGGGAAAAACCACTTCCCTCTTTTATAAAAGTCAATTTTGATGCAACATATTCTGAGGAAAAAAATTTAATGGGAGTAGGACTAATTATTGTCGATGATGCAGGTAATCCAAGGGGAGCAGGGTGCATACCAGGCTTAGCCGAAGATGCAGAAAAAGCAGAAGCCATAGCTGCATTAGAAGGAATTAAATGGGGAGTGGAGCATAATGTTGCAAACCTCATTATAGAAGGAGACTCTGCAAATGTGGTGAATGCAATCAATGGGAAAAAAGGATCCGTTCAATGGACAACCTGTTAGAGCACTACTCGGTCGAACTCGCAAGCGTTGCTATCTCAAGCTTGTTTGTCAAGTTTAGTTTCCAAAACTATAAGTCTTGATTTCTAGTCTACTTATAGCTAAGTCTCGGACTAGGATAGAAAGTATAGTTGAGCTCTAGACTCCACGACGTTCATCATGGAAAGACAAAGAACTACTCAAGGAACTGGTGGATCTTCATCGACTAAAGTATGTGGATACTTGAACTTATCTATCACTCAAAGGTCTATCTACTCTATCTCATATCTTGAGACAAAAGTCGTATTGCTATATAGACTTCGATTATACACATTTGCTATTTCAAGCCGAGTTTATCTCGCTTATCTATTTCTCGAAATACGTGTTGGTAAGCTTTCACTTTGGCCAAGTTCATCTTTACAAGTGACGAAAGTCATGTTGGTTATTTCAATATCTTGAAAATTGCTTTGATGAAGAATAGTGTGTGAATAACCTCTATTTAACATCCTCTAAGAATGTTTCAATGATTGAAATGAGAGTTTAGAATATGTAACCTTGAATGGATATAAACATTGAATGTGAACTCATACGTGTGTAAGTCCAAAATCCTTGAACCAAAGTATGCGTACTTTGCTGCTCAGGATAACCAGAACTAAAGTCCGCGTACCCGTACGCGTACTGCCGGAAGTTCACGTCCCGTGAATTTCTGCTGGAGTTTGTGAACTGAAAAAAAACTTAAACCGGGTACTTGCGTATGCGTACCGGTATACATACTTGAGTGGGTTATTTTCTAAAAACGATTTATTCGTGAACTTAAACTTATATAAACTAAGGAATGCATATTTTCAAACCGTGGCTATAAAGTTCATGAATCGATTCGAGTGAATCAAAATTGTTTTTGTTTTGACTGTCTTATATACTTCTATGAGATCTAAGCAATTGAACAGCTCTCTAACTAGTTCTTTTGAGTCATTTGAACTAGTTATAGTGAAGATGAACAAGGTTGATATGAAAGTGCTCATATGGCTAACCATTTGGTTAACTACTGTTGAACCAACTAGGTGTACACGTTTAGGTACGGTTACACAAAGTTAAATGGTCGTGCATTTCATTTGTGTATAACAAGCTAAGTTCGATCTAACGGTTGAAAGATATTAGATTGAATCTAATCAGTTTTTCATCTAACGGTGAATATTGAATGCTTTGTCACCAAGGTAACTTAGATTGCAAACCCTGATTTGCAGAATATATAAAGGGGAACTCTAGCAACTGGGAAAGCTAATCCCCACACCTTCTGTGTGATACTAGTTGTATAAGCTAGAGTCGATTATCCTTTAACATTAGGTTTCTATCGAGACCCTGTAGGTTAATGACTTGAGGATTTTATTAGGATTGTGAAGCCAGACCCAACTATTTTCTCTGTAGTTGCATGATCTAATCTTGTTGTTTCTATCGTATTGAGTACAACTGTAAAATTGGCTCGAGATTAATTTCTCTGATATGCAAGATAGAAAAGTAGTCACAAACATATTCGTCTCGTCTTTGTGATTACACAATATCTTGTTTCGCTAGTCTATTAAGATTATTGTGAGGTGATTGATATTTCTAGGTTGTTCTTCGGGTATATAAGTCGTGTATATCAATTGGTTCATGTTCACCTTGATTTACCAAAAGACGGAACAAAACTCGTAGATATTTATGTGGAAGACAGATTTATCTATTCCTGTAGACTTTTCTGTGTCATACATATTTTTTTATTAAAGTCTTCGACTTTGGGTCGTAGCAACTCTTAGTTGTGGGTGAGATCAGCTAAGAGAATTAAGTGCGTAGTATCCTGCTGGGATCAGAGACGTAAGGAGCGCAATTGTACCTTGGATCAGTGTGAGATTGATTGGGGTTCAACTACAGTCAAGACCGTAGTTAGTTTGTAGTAGGCTAGTGTCTGTAGAGGCTTAATACAATATGTGTTCAATATGGACTAGGTCCCGGGGTTTTTCTGCATTTGCGGTTTCCTCGTTAACAAAACTTCTGGTGTCTGTGTTATTTCTTTTTCGCATTATATTTTGTTATATAATTGAAATATCACAGGTTGTGCGTTGAATCAATCAATTTGTAAATCCAACCTTTGGTTGTTGATTGAAATTGATTGATACTTGAACATTGGTCTTTGGTATCGTTCAAGTTAATTTCTCTTGTATTCAATTAGACTCGCAGATTTCTATTTGCTTGAGTAAGTATTGAATCGAGAAATTGAGATATAACTCTTTGATATACTTTTTATTAAGATTGAGTCTGATTGTCTAGTTGATTCTCTTAAAAGTATATTGGAGTTAGTCCTTTCAGATTGCCGAATAAATTGTTGGGTGTAGTTGTTAGACCCCTGCTTTTTCAAATGGTATCAGAGTAGGAAAACACGTTTAAAGACCTTATAAGTTTGTGTTTGTAGCAATCTGACTCTATGGACAATCTCTCTGATAATGCAAAACCAGACCAGAAACCTCATGTTTCTGCCTCTGCGTCTAAATCTGCTTTCAACTGGGAAAAATGTCTTGATGAACAGTTGGATGATCTTTCAGGTGAGAGTGACTCAGAAGAAGGACAAAGTATTGATGAGGAAGTCTCTCAATATATCGAGCTCTTTGATCATGCTTTGACAGAAAATAAGTCAACAACTTGCCTGGGTAAATACATGGCACCTCTCTGTCAAGAAAACAAAAAGATGAGAAAACTCTTTAGAGGTTATGATTGTGGATATAAACTATTACAATATACCGTTAAAGATCGAGAAGAAGACTTACGTTCAAAAAAGTCTGAATGTGATAATCTCCTTCGAAATCTCTTTGTGTTGAAATAAAGATTTGCGTAATATGAAGCAAGATATGACTCTCAACAAAAATGTTTTAATGAAAGAGAACTCGGTCTCCTCGCCAGAGAAAAATCCTTGGAGACTGATCTCGCAGCTTCCCTTAATAAGGTAAAATCACTGGAAGAAAATCTGAAAAGATTCAATTCTAGCTCTACAAAATTATCTTCTAGGCTTGGAGCATGTAAAGAACATCGTGATACACGTGGTATGGGCTATAAGGGAATAGACGCTCCAAGCACTGGTAAGATTAATTTTGTTCATTCTAATGACAACTCTTCATGTGAAAAAACTTTGCCAGCAGCCGGCGGTCTTAGAAACAAGGATTGTACTCCTTCAAATTTTACTCACATGAGAACAGTCAAGAACAATTCCTTTAACTGCTATTATTGTGGAAATAAAGGACATCCTGAACGAAGATGTCGTCTTCGACTAAGGAATGAGAAACCTCAACAACATTCTTGCGTGGATGTCTAAAGAAGTAATTAAACCTGTCTCTCATATTGCTGGAGTAAAAGGCAGTGTCCACAATCAAAAGAAATGTTGTGACGTGTCATTTCCAGATTTTGGTTTTGTGACAAAAAATGCCTACAATGGTAAAAGGAGGAACGTCAAGTGGACAACCGGCTCCTTAAATCATTGTGAGAAAATAAAGAGGCATAGAGAAAGAAAGATAAGTCAAATTCTTTCTCTCTCTCTGGAGAAGACCGTGAACCATAGGTATCTGCTCCATATTTTCGAGTCTCTAAGCTCAAGATAAGCATAAACAAACTCAAACGGAGCATCAAAAAGGCAAGGAAAGCAGCAGGTTCAGGTATTCCTCGTTCCCCTCTGACTAAATCTCTTTCACTAATCCTAGTGATTCTTTTGAAAATATTCATGAAGGAAAGAGAAAATAAGTCAATATTCTTGATGAGAAAAATGCTCATCAAAATACAACATGACTGCTCAATGTAGCATCCTTCTTGTAATATGGAAGGATGCTCATAATTCTCAAGAAGCCCTTGCGTCTTGAGAAATTAGTTGTTGTTATCTTTTTGTTTGTTTTTCTCTTAAAAACAATGATCATATAACTGTTGAGCCTTGCTTCAGTACTTGCATGATGTAATGTTTTTGATCGTTTACTCTTATGAATAATTCCTTATTGATTTCCTTGGTTTACAATCCTCTGAACTAAAAATGTCTTCCTTTGTTTAGAGTGACACTTTAGTTTTTCAAGACTTCGTCTAAATTGGCTCCATTATTCTCTTGGTCTCATACCAAGGTGGTAACCATAAGTACACGTACCTGACCCACACGGAACATATACGAATAACCCTAGGGTTTCCTATGAAACACTCATATATATTGTTATATATCATGATTCGTTTTGATACATACACGTTCGGTAACGTCAGAAGGTTCACCTAATTCATGTGTGCATAATGGATGGATGCAACAAAGAAGTCAATGTTGATAAGGAAAAGACTATCGAGTTTCACGAGGATCCTGTTTTCATAACCTGCTATCATGTTGTTTATCATGAAAACAAACTACCCGTTCAGATGTCATCACAACTAGTAGGAAATCTCCTTCGATATTTTGAGGTCGTTCGTGAACAACTTGGAATTACAACAAGGAATCTTGAATTTCTGAAAAAGCGAACTGAAGATAGCAATTGATGAGCTCGTCCATTTTCAATCCCTGGTTGCTGGTCATGCTTAATGCTTTTTGAAATATGTTCCCTAGGGGTTGTTTTTATTTTGTATAGGAAAGCTTCTTATGAGAATTCTATTCTTGTGTTTTTAAGAAGAATAACTAGAGTTTGGAATAACCATTATTGTGATTACACATAGCTATGTCCAACGATTTTCATCTTCAATGTTTTTAGATTTATTTATATAATTCTAAATTTTATTTGGAAGATGATTTTTGCAGTATTAATATTTATGGTTTTATATATTGCAATCTGTTATGGGATATATGTGTTTGCGTCTGTGAACTATGATTGTCCCATACGTGGTCAAAAGTTAAGTCTTTCATATGTCGATATGCAAGTATTGATAAAAGATTGAATGGACTTTTGACAAACGAAAGTTAAGCCTTTTGTGTCTTTATGCAAATATTAATATAAGAAAGGATGAATTTTGTTTACAAAGATTAACTCTATTGTATGTCATTGTGAAAATAGTAATGAAAGATAGAATGAATATTTGTTTATTCCGCAGTATTGATCTTCCCTGATCCATATTTTTTATGTATATATTGTGTGGCTCCGTAAGTTTTCTTATATTGAGTACTTCCGATTGAATTAATCATGCATCCTCTCGTGGTTAATTTAGTTGAGTATTTTGGATACAAATTCATGTTTCATGTGATTTGTAATGTCCAAAGAAATACTTCTTTGCTTGTGAAAGTAAGGTCGCTCTTGTTGTTCTTTCGGGAATGACATTTTATGGGGGAGAGTTCTTAATTGAACTTGTGCTTAATTGCCAAATCTTTGTGGGGAGTGCGGCTGTGGAATATTATAGGGGTTATCTTGTATCTTTATAAACTCCTTGATGAATGCATTTAGCTTCGGCTATATGATTGCATCTAAAAAGTTGATATGTGCTTTCTTTTGGTCATGAAGTGTCTCTATGGATATTTCATTAGGATCCCACTAGTTTTCATACCTTTTCCAATTTAATTGACAAAAGGGGGGAGAATTAATGTGTAGTTCACACTACAAATACATATGGTTTTCGGATCATTATATAAGGGGGAGTGGTATTCATGTGAGATAAAATATTGACTAAGAGGGAATGATACATATCACCATAGTATTGTTGTCGAAGTTGTGATACAATTGAACTTTTATGGTGTGTAATAATACTATGACACTATGTAACAATGATTGAGAGCTTTTGCTTTCTCATTGTTATGGCTATGGAACTTCAACAACGATGATGTTGAACTTACAACCTTTGAAATCATTGGAGTACTTGGAAGTGAAGAAGATTTCGAGTAATGTTGAAGAACCAAGGAGATCATGCATGTGGAAGAGAAGATGCAAAGTTTATTTATTTTGTATTCCATATGTATTGATAGTTTTGTCACTAAAATTGACAAAGGGGGAGATTGTTAGAGCACTGCTCGGTCGAACTCGCAAGCGTTGCTATCTCAAGCTTGTTTGTCAAGTTTAGTTGCCAAAACTATAAGTCTTGATTTCTAGTCTATTTATAGATAAGTCTCGGACTAAGATATAAAGTGTAGTTGAGCTCTAGACTCCACGGCGTTCATCATGGAAAGACGAAGAACTACTCAAGGAACTGGTGGATCTTCATCAACTAAAAGGTATGTGGAGACTTGAACTTATCTATCACTCAAAAGTCTATCTACTATATCTCCCATCTTGAGACAAAAGTCGTATTGCTATATAGACTTCGATTATACACATTTTCTATTTCGAGCCGAGTTTATCTCGCTTATCTATTTCTCGAAATATGTGTTGGTAAGCTTTCCCTTTGGCCAAGTTCATATTTACAAGTGACGAAAGTCATGTTGGTTATTTCAATATCTTGAAAATTGCTTTGATGAAGAATAGTGTGTGAATAACCTCTATTTAACATCCTCTAAGAATGTTTCAAAGATTGAAATGAGAGTTTAGAATATATAACCTTGAATGGATATAAACATTGTATATGAACTCATACGTGTATAAGTCCAAAATTCTTGAACCAAAGTATGCGTACTTTGCTGCTCAGGATAACCGGAACTAAAGTCCGCGTACTGCCGGAAGTTCACGTCCCGTAAATTTCTGCTGGAGTTTGTGAACTGAAAACAAACTTAAACCGGGTACTTACGTATGCGTACCGTTATGCATACTTGAGTGGGTTATTTTCTAAAAACTATTTATTCGTGAACTTAAACTTATATAAACTAAGGAATGCATATTTGCAAACCCTGGCTATAAAGTTCATGAATTGATTCGAGTGAATCAAAATTGTTTTTGTTTTGATTGTCTTATATACTTCTATGAGATCTAAGCAATTGAACAACTCTCTAACTAGTTCTTGTCATTTGAACTAGTTATAGTGAAGATGAACAAGGTTGATATGAAAGTGATCATATGGCTAACCATTTGGTTAACTACTGTTGAACCAACTAGGTGTACACGTTTAGGTACGGTTACACAAAGCTAAATGGTCGTGCATTTCATTTGTGTATAACAATCTAAGTTCGATCTAACGGTTGAAAGATATTAGCTTGAATCTAATCAGTTTTTCATCTAATGGTGAATGCTTTGTTACCAAGGTAACTTAGATTGCCAACCCTGATTTGCAGACTATATAAAGGAGAACTCTAGCAACTGGGAAAGCTAATCCCACACCTTCTGTGTGATACTAGTTCTATAAGCTAGAGTCGATTATCCTCTAACCTTAGGTTTCTATCGAGACCCTGTAGGTTAATGACTTGAAGATTTTATTGGGATTGTGAAGCCAGACCCAACTATTTTCTCTATAGTTGCATGATCTAATCTTATTGTTTCTATCGTATTGAGTACAACTGTAAAATTGGCTCGAGATTAATTTCTCTGATAGTCAAGATAGAAAAGTAGTCGCAAACATCTTCGTCTCGTCTTTGTGATTCCACAATATCTTGTTTCTCTAGTCGATTAAGATTATTGTGAGGTGATTGATATTTCTAGGATGTTTTCATGTTCACCTTGATTTACCAAAAGACGGAACAAAACTCGTAGGTATTTCTGTGGGAGACATATTTATCTATTCCTGTAGACTTTTTTGTGTCATACAGATTTGTTTATTAAAGTCTTCGACTTTGGGTTGTAGCAACTCTTAGTTGTGGGTGAGATCAGCTAAGGGAATCAAGTGCGTATTATCCTGCTGGGATCAGAGACATAAGGAGCGCGACTGTACCTTGGATCAGTGTGAGATTGATTGGGGTTCAACTACAGTCCAGACCGTAGTTAGTTTGTAGTAGGCTAGTGTCTGTAGCGGCTTAATACAGTGTGTGTTCAATCTGGACTAGGTCCCGGGGTTTTTCTGCATTTGCGGTTTCCTCGTTAACAAAACTTCTGGTGTCTGTGTTATGTCTTTTTCACATTATATTTTGTTATATAATTGAAATATCAGAGGTTGTGCGTTGAATCAATCAATTGGTAAATCCAACCTTTGGTTGTTGATTGAAATTGATTGATACTTGAATATTGGTCTTTGGTATCGTTTAAGTTAATTTCTCCTGTATTCAATTAGACTCGCAGATTTCTATTTGCTTGAGTAAGTATTGAATCGAGAAATTGAGATATAACTCTTTGATATACTTTTTATTAAGATTGAGTCTGATTGTCTAGTTGATTCTCTTAAAAGTATATTGGAGTTAGTCCTTTCAGATTTCAGAATGAATTGTTGGGTGTGGTTGTTAGACCACCGCTTTTTCATATGGTATTAGAGTAGGCAAACACGTTTAAAGACCTTATAAGTCTGTGTTTGTAGAAATCTGACTCTATGGACAGTAATCTCTCTGATAACGCGAAACAAGATCAGAAATCTCATGTTTCTACCTCTGTGTCTGAATCTGCTTTCAACTGGGAAAAATGTCTTGATGAACAGTTGGATGATCTTTCAGGTGAGAGTGACTCAGAAGAAGGACAAAGTATTGATGAGGAAGTCTCTCAATATATCGAGCTTTTTGATCATGCTTTGACAGAAAATAAGTCAACAACTTGCCTGGGTAAATACATGGCACCTCTTTGTCAAGAAAACAAAAGATGAGAAACCTCTTTAGAGGTTATGATTGTGGATATAAACTATTACAATATACCATTAAAGATCGAGAAGAAGACTTACGTTCAAAAAGGTCCTAATGTGATAATCTCCTTCGAAATCTATTTGTGTTGAAAGAAAGACTTGTGGAATATGAAGCAAGATATGACTCTCAACAAAAATGTTTTAATGACAGAGAACTCGGTCTCCTCGCCAGAGAAAAATCCTTGGAGACTGATCTCGCAGCTGCCCTTAATAAGGTAAAATCACTGGAAGAAAATCTGAAAAGATTCAATTCTAGCTCTACAAAATTATCTTCTAGGCTTGGAGCACGTAAAGAACATCGTGATACATGTGGTCTGGGCTATAAGGCAATAGACGCTCCAAGCACTAGTAAGATTAATTTTGTTCATGCTAATGACAACTCTTCATGTGAAAAAACTTTGCCAGCAGCCGGCGGTCTTAGAAAAAAGGATTGTACTCCTTAAAATTTTACTCACATGAGAACATTCAAGAACAATTCCTTTAACTGCTATTATTGCGGAAATAAAGGACATCCTGAACGAAGATGTCGTCTTCGACTAAGGAATGAGAAACTTCAAAACATTCTTGCGTGGATGTCTAAAGAAGTAATTAAAGCTGTCTCTCATATTGCTGGAGTAAAAGGCAGTGTCCGCAATCAAAAGAAATGTTGTGACGTGTCATTTCCAGATTTTGGTTTTGTGACAAAAAATGCCTACAATGGTAAAAGGAGGAACGTCAAGTGGACAACCGAATCCTTAAATCATTGTGAGAAAATAAAGAGGCATACGAGAAAGAAAGATAAGTCAAATTCCTTGATAGACGCATTTATGTGTCTAATTTGTCCTCAATGTTTCATATTGTTATTACTCGATTTCGTACTTATTATGGTGTTTTGTGTGTTTATAGGTATTTTTTGGAAATAAACATTGTTGGAAAATTCGGCTCTAAAAGTTGCTCGGGATACCTCCAGAGAACATTTGTTATACGGATCCCAGATTTGGATAAGGGTCACCTGAGTATAACCTAACAGAAGCAATTGTCCATTTTCAGGATTCTGATGATCTAGAAATTAGGGAAATTGTAGTTAGTCTACCTAGAGACACCCAAAACTCTAAGTTTGGGGGTGATTATCATTCTCCTTGTGCTTTACCTTTAACTCTTAGAAAGTTCCCTCGTGTAGTTCTTGACATTTGTGCCTCAACCATCGTACAAGATTATCTCCATACACGTTTTCCCGAACCTAATAATGTCCAGAAAGAAGTTCAGTCATTAGAAACCCATCCTCTGGCTGATGTGGTTTGCCCAGGCTATGATACCCTTATTGACTTTGTTTTCCCACCAAATAGTTTTCTTCCAAATGTGGGAACGTTTATATTTCAAATGTGTCGAATATTTAGTTGTGATACTAAACCTAAATGCTTTAGGAAATTAGAATCAACACATTTTCTTAAGAATGACTACTACCCTCACTGTGGTCAATTTTGTAAGTCAAACCTGATTGACTTAGAGGATCCTCAATTATTTAGGTTATTATTATGTGCTTCTAATTTTTTTTTTGAGTTTTTACAGACTCTAGGACCTAATAATTCGGATCTCACTTTTGAGGAGTTGCAGCCTAAAGAAATATATTTAGACCCTTTTATAGAACCTGGACCTGAACCACAATTAGATGTAGTTGTCTTAATCAGGAAACTAGGTAAGGGCATGCTAGTCTTGTTCATTTTCTTGGTTTACTGCAGTTTCCTTTGGTCAGCTCTATTTGGTTTTGAAGACCCACAGTTATTCCGGCTACTGTTATACGGTTCGAGTTGACTAATCCTTTCCTAAGTCTGGCTGAAGACTTTAAACTTAGAACTTCTTTGGAG
Organism: Papaver somniferum; assembly: GCF_003573695.1. NCBI lineage: Eukaryota > Viridiplantae > Streptophyta > Magnoliopsida > Ranunculales > Papaveraceae > Papaver > Papaver somniferum. The sequence continues at coordinate 27,587,827 of NC_039364.1, forward strand.
GTAACCCATGCTCATGCAACATGGTAATATCTTTCCTTAACTCTTTTTCTTCAAGTGGTAACAGTTTCTCCTTGTTCATGCTTTTAATTTTATCTTTAGAACATCGAGGACAATGTTAGATTTAAGTTTGAGGGTGGGGAAGAACTTTTTAGTTGCACTTTTGAAACTTCTAGCGTCACATGGTATCCGGTTAGCTAAGTTTACATATTGTTTCTCACCGAAAAGATAGAAATTGGAATGCTAGGGATAACAACCTTTTGAGACATTAGAGAAAAAGACATTGAGATCCTTGAAATTCAGGAGAGAACTTGTTCCTTTTAGAGGGTAACCGTGATGGACCTAACCATACATGATGGAAAGGCAAGTAGGTCGGGAAATGCCAGAAAGACAAAGCAACCTCACAATGTAGTCTTAGTTACTGGATTGCGACTCTCTCTCAGTAGAAACTTATCATCATCAACAAGCGGAGTGACATCAAAATCTACGAAGAAAGTTGAAGACGTTTTAGGTTTAGAAGCAACCATAGAAAAGAATAATTAAAAAATCAAAGTTGAAGTTATAAGAGAAAATCATATAAGTTGTTAGAATCCATGATACCAAGACATCACAAGTTGCGAAGATCCAAGTTTTGAAAGTCCTTCTCTCATGGCCATGTAAATTGTTGTCTTGTAATTTTTGTTTCAAAAAAAAAAAAATGAAAAAAAAAATCATCGTTACGTTTTGTTCAATAAAGCCAAAGGGAAGTAGAAATTTATAAGTCAAGGAAGAAATCGAAGAGAAGAGTTAATTGTCAAGGTTCTATGAGGTTCGATAGTTTATCATCAACAGTTGAAGACCGAAGAAGACGTTGTTTCTACTGAGCACTATGAGAGAGTCGAAGAAAGATACATTTGGTTGCTTTGTTAGTCCGCTTTCAATCTGGCACAAGATCTTTCTAGCACTGGTTTAACTCATCACACGTAATTAGTCCAGCTGTGTAGCAGATGTCCCTCTCATCTCTATCTCTCTCCTAATCTTATCCAGCTGTAAAGCAGCGGACGCATCTTACAATGTTTATCTAGCTGTGTAGCGGATATCTCTTTATCTAGAAGTGTTGCGGATGTGTCTCCCCTTTTCTTTAGTCAGCTTTAGAGCTGACACCTTTAATTTCTCTAGCATTCTAGTTACTTGAAGATAGGTTGAGAATATGTATGTCCTCATAGCTCTTTGGATACTTGTGACCAAGTAGAAGTCATGGTTTTGTGGGTACACCTCTGGTAAACCCTCCCGAGATTAACTCGGTTTTATTTTCTTATTATTAGTTTTGCTCGAGGACTAGCAAATAATAAGTTTGGGGGTATTTGATAGACGCATTTATGTGTCTAATTTGTCCTCAATGTTTCATATTGTTAGTACTCGGTTTCGTACTTATTATGGTGTTTTGTGTGTTTATAAGTATTTTTTGGAAATAAACATTGTTGGAAAATTCGGCTCGAAAAGTTGCTCGGGACACCTCCGGAGAACATTTGCTATACGGATCCCAGATTTGGATAAGGGGCACCCATGGTTATGTGTATCCCAAATTCATCTTCAGCACCCAGGGCTATATGTAGCCCAAATTTGTCCACAACACCCATTTGTTATTGACACCCAAGAAGCTGGTTAAGGGGCACCTTCATCCCCTTCGTTTGAACTGAATATTGGCGGGAAAATATTTTTGTTCACTGTCAGATTTCAATCAAGGATTTGGAGGTGTTATAGGGAGACTAAATGGCTGAAAATTTATGGGATTGTTCCTGGGACATATACAAAGCTATTACAAGTGTTTTGGTCTATCAAATTTGGCTGAAAAATCCGTGAGAAGAAATCAGGGCAGCACGTGCATGAGAGGGACAGTTCACAGGATTACATGAGTTTTGGAGAATTTAAACGTGTTCTGCTCATGTATGATGACTCTAGCAACACTTTGGACCTTGAAAAAGATAAATGAGGAGATTTTGCAGCTGTAGAAATGCGTGAAAAGATAAATCAGGGAAGAAAATATTCCCAAAATATTTTCTTTACTGCCCGAGTTCAATGAAGAATATTGAGAATCATGGCGTGATTAAATGAGTCTAAGGAGTATAAATAGGTGGATGGGATCATAGAGAAGTGGTGTCGAGAGTCTGGGGGGCTGAGGAGAGCCAGAGAAGAAGATATTCGAGTTTTCCAAAACTCGGTTTCTGCTGCTGCTGCTGCTGATGAACATGAAGAACACGAAGAAAGGACCTGCAGAGACAGTCGTTTTTTAACAGTGTCAGCGACACATAGGCGAGGGTCGCAGCACAGTGTTTACAGCACTTTATGTCTGTCATTTTCTGTAACAGCCGGTTTGTAACACTTATAACTGTTACAAACCCGGTTTTATTGTATTTCTCATATTCTCCTCATTTGTAAACCATTTTTGAGTATCAATGAAATTCTTTGAGAGGTTTTCCAACATGATGAGCGGCTAATTCTCTCACAACCAAGGCAATGAGGAAGCTATTTACGCATGAATAATTGGTAATTATTTATTCTCTCTAATTTATAATTTATAATTCACTCAATCACTGCTTTTGCAGAGTTTTTAATTGTTTGCAAAAAAATTCTTCATTAGTTGTGATTCAATTAGATAGGTTATGCTTTGTTTAGATAATCTATGCTTATGGGATACAATTAATTTTTGAGAATTTTCCAGATTATTTGTGAATTAAGAAATAAGAGTCTTAAAAGACAATTAGAGTTTTGAAATATGTATCATTCAATCTTGCGTCATAGTGGAATCTAGTGTCTTGGTTACCTCTCTCCCACTTTGTTAATATTTTTGTATATAATTTTATTAAATCTTTAAATTTAATCTTCACAAGTCCGAGAGTTTGAACCTCATTACTACAAAATCATTCAAAAATATTATCATTCCTTCTCTCTGTCTGGAGAAGACCGTGAACCAGAGGTATCTGCTCCAGATTTTATTCATATCAATAATCGAGTCTCTAAGCTCAAGATAAGCATAAACAGACTCAAACAGAGCATCAAAAAGGCAAGGAAATCAGCATGTTCATGTATTCCTCGTTCCCCTCTGACAAAAACTCTTTCACTAATCCTAGTGATTCTTTTGAAAATATTCATGAAGGAAAGAAAAAAGAAGTCAATATTCTTGATGAGAAAAATGCTAATCAAAATACAACATGACTGCTCAATATAACGTCCTTCTTGTAATATGGAAGGATGCTCATAATTCTCAAGAAGCCCTTGCGTCTTGAGAAAGTAGTTGTTGTTATCTTTTTGTTTGTTTTGTTCTTCAAAACAATGATCATATAACTGTTGAGCCTTGTTCCAGTACTTGCATGATGTAATGTTTTTGATCGTTTACTCTTGAGAATAATTCCTTGTTGATTTCCTTGGTTTACAACAATTTTCTTATGTTCCTATGAACTAAGAATGTCTTCCTTTGTTTATAGTGACACTTAAGTTTTTCAAGACTTCGTCTAAATTGGCTCCATTATTCTCTTGGTCTCATACCAAGGTGGTAACCATAAGTGCACGTACCTGACCCACACGGAACATATACGAGTAACCCTAGGGTTTCCTATGAAACACTCATATATATTGTTATGTATCATGCTTCGTTTTGATACATACACGTTCGGTAAAGTCAGAAGGTTCACCTAATTCATATGTGCATAATGGATGGATGCAACAAAGAAGTCAATGTTGATAAGGAAAAGACTATCGAGTTTCACGAGGATCCTGTTTTCATAACCTGCTATCATGTTGTTTATCATGAAACCAAACTACCCGTTCAGATGTCATCACAACTGGTAGGAAATCTCCTTCGATATTTTGAGGTCGTTCGTGAACAACTTGGAATTACAACAAGGAATCTTGAATTTCTAAAAAAGCGAACTGAAGAAAGCAATTGATGAGCTCGTTCATTTTCAATCCCTGGTTGCTGGTCATGCTTAATGCTTTTTGAAATATGTTCCCCAGGGGTTGTTTTTATTTTGTCTAGGAAAGCTTCTTATGAGAATTCTATTCTTGTGTTTTTAAGAAGAATAACTAGTGTTTGGAATAACCATTATTGTGATTACACATAGCTATGTCCAACGATTTTCATCTTCAATTTTTTTAGATTTATTTATTTAAATTCTAAATTTTATTTGGAAGATGATTTTTGCAGTATTAATCTTTATGGTTTTATATATTGCAATCTGTTATGGGATATGTGTGTTTGCGTCTGTGAACTATGATTGTCCCATACGTGGTCAAAAGTTAAGTCTTTCATATGTCGATATGCAAGTATTGATAAAAGATTGAATGGACTTTTGACAAACGAAAGTTAATCTTTTTGTGTCTTTATGCAAATATTAACGTAAGAAAGGATGAATTTTGTTTACAAATATTAACTCTATTGTATGTCATTGTGCAAATAGTCATGAAAGATAGAATGAATCTTTGTTTATTCCGCAGTATTGATCTTCCCTGATCCATATTTTTTATGTATATATTGTGTGGCTCCGTAAGTTTTCTCATGTTGAGCACTTCCGATTGAATTAATCATGGATCCTCTCATGGTTAATTTAGTTGAGTATTTTGGATACAAATTCATGTTTCATGTGATTTGTAATGTCCAAAGAAATCCTTCTTTGCTTGTGAAAGTAAGTTCGCTCTTGTTGTTATTTCGGGAATGACATTTTATGGGGGAGAGTTCTTAATTGAACTTGTGCTTAATTGCCAAATCATTGTGGGGAGTGCGGCTGTGGAATATTATAGGGATTATCTTGTATCTTTATAAACTCCTTGATGAATGCATTTAGCTTCGGCTATATGATTGCATCTAAAAAGTTGATATGTGCTTTCTTTTGGTCATGAAGTGTCTCTATGGATATTTCATTAGGATCCCACTAGTTTTCATACCTTTTCCAATTTAATTGACAAAAGGGGGGAGAATTAATGTGTAGTTCACACTACAAATACATATGGTTTTCGGATCATTATATAAGGGGGAGTGGTATTCATGTGAGATAAAATATTGACTAAGAGGGAATGATACATATCACCATAGTATTGTTGTCGAAGTTGTGATACAATTGAACTTTTATGGTATGTAATAATACTATGACACTATGTAACAATGATTGAGAGCTTTTGCTTTCTCATTGTTATGGCTATGGAACTTCAACAACGATGATGTTGAACTTACAACCTTTGAAATCATTGGAGTACTTGGAAGTGAAGAAGATTTCGAGTAATGTTGAAGAACCAAGGAGATCATGCATGTGGAAGAGAAGATGCAAAGTTTATTTATTTTGTATTCCATATGTATTGATAGTTTTGTCACTAAAATTGACAAAGGGGGAGATTGTTAGAGCACTGCTCGGTCGAACTCGCAAGCGTTGCTATCTAAAGCTTGTTTGTCAAGTTTAGTTGCCAAAACTATAAGTCTTGATTTCTAGTCTATTTATAGCTAAGTCTAGGACTAAGATATAAAGTGTAGTTGATCTCTAGACTCCACGACGTTCATCATGGAAAGACGAAGAACTACTCAAGGAACTGGTGGATCTTCATCGACTAAAAGGTATGTGGAGACTTGAACTTATCTATCACTCAAAAGTCTATCTACTCTATATCCCATCTTGAGACAAAAGTTGTATTGCTATATAGACTTCGATTATACACATTTTCTATTTCGAGTCGAGTTTATCTCGCTTATCTATTTCTCGAAATATGTGTTGGTAAGCTTTCGCTTTGGCCAAGTTCATCTTTACAAGTGACGAAAGTCATGTTGGTTATTTCAATATCTTGAAAATTGCTTTGATGAAGAATAGTTTGTGAATAACCTCTATTTAACATCCTCTAAGAATGTTTCAATGATTGAAATGAGAGTTTAGAAGATATAACCTTGAATGGATATAAACATTGTATGTGAACTCATATGTGTATAAGTCCAAAATTCTTGAACCAAAGTATGCGTACTTTGCTGCTCAGGATAACCGGAACTAAAGTCCGCGTACTCGTATGCGTACTGCCGGAAGTTCACGTCCCGTAAATTTCTGCTGGAGTTTGTGAACTGAAAACAAACTTAAACCGGGTACTTAAGTATGCGTACCGGTATGCATACTTGAGTGGGTTATTTTCTAAAAACGGTTTATTCGTGAACTTAAACTTATATAAACTAAGGAATGCATATTTGCAAACAGTGGCTATAAAGTTCATGAATCGGTTCGAGTGAATCAAAATCGATTTTGTTTCGAATGTGTCTTATATACTTCTATGAGATCTAAGCAATTTAACAACTCTCCAACTAGTTCTTTTAAGTCATTTGAACTAGTTATGGTGAAGATGAATAAGGTTGATATGAAAGTGCTCATATGGCTAACCATTTGGTTAACTATTGTTGAACCAACTAGGTGTACACGTTTAGGTTCGGTTACAAAAACCTAAATGGTTGTGCATTTCATTTGTGTATAAAAATCTAAGTTTGATCTAACGGTTGAAAGATATTAGCTTGAATCTAATCAGGTTTTCATCTAACGGTGAATATTGAATGCTTTATTACCAAGGTAACTTAGATTGCAAACCATGATTTGGAGACTATATAAAGGAGAAATTTAGCAACTGGGAAAGCTAATACCCACACCTTCCGTGTGATACTAGTTGTATAAGCTAGAGTCGATTCTCCTTTAACCTTAGGTTTCTATCGAGACCTTGTAGGTTAACGACTTGAAGACTTCATTGGGATTGTGAAGCCAGACCCAACTATTTTCTCTGTAGTTGCGTGATCTGATCTTGCTGTTTCTATCGTATTGAGTATAATTGTAAAATTGGCTCGAGATTAATTTCTCCGATAGGCAAGATAGAAAAGTAGTCACAAACATCTTCGTCTCATCATTTGTGATTCCACAATATCTTGTTTCGCTAGTCGATTAAGATTATTGTGAGGTGATTGATATTTCTAGGCTGTTTTTCGGGAATATTAGTCCGGTATATCAATTGGTTCCTGTTCACCTTGATCTATCAAAAGACGGAACAAAACTCGTAGGTATTTCTATGGGAGACAGATTTATTTATTCCTGTAGACTTTTCTGTGTCATACAGATTTGTTTAATAAAGTCTTCGACTTTGGGTCGTAGCAACTCTTAGTTGTGGGTGAGATCATCTAAGGGAATCAAGTGCGTAGTATCCTGCTGGGATCAGAGACTAAGGAGCGCAAATGTACCTTGGATCAGTGTGAGATTGATTGGGGTTCAACTACAGTCCATACCGAAGTTAGTTTGTAGTAGGCTAGTGTCTGTAGCGGCTTAATACAATGTGTGTTCAATCTGGACTAGGTCCCGGGGTTTTTTTGCATTTGCGGTTTCCTCATTAACAAAACTTCTGGTGTCTGTGTTATTTCTTTTTCGCATTATATTTTGTTATATAATTGAAATATCACAGGTTATGCGTTGAATCAATCAATTTGTAAATCCAACCTTTGCTTGTTGATTTAAATTGATTGATACTTGAACATTGGTCTTTCGTATCGTTCAAGTTTATCTCTCTAGTATTTGATAAAGACTCGTAGATTTATATTTGCTTGAGTATAGATCAAATCGAGAGATTGAGATATTATTAACTCTTTGATATACTTTTATCTAGATTGAGTATGACTGTCTAGTTGATTCTCTAGAAAGTATATTGGAGTTAGTCCATACAGATTGCTAATCGAAATATTGGGTGTGGTTGTTAGACCCCCGCCTTTTCAATCGGTATCAGAGCAGGCAAACACGTTTGAATACCTTACAAGTCTGTGTTTGTGGCGATCTGACTGTATGTACAGTAATCTCTCTGAGACGCAACACCAGATCAGAGTTCCCCTGAGATGTTTCAAAATCCTGAGACGTCTAAGAAATCTCCTGTCTCTGCTTCTGCGTCTGAATCTGACTTCAACTGGGAAAAGTGTCTTGATGAATAGTTGGATGACCTTTTAGATGAGAGTGATTCAGAAGAAGGACAAACTGTTCATGAGGAAGTTTCTCAATACATCATGTTGATTGATCATGATTTGAAAGAAAAGAAATCAACAGCTTGCTTGAGAAAATATTTGGGACCTCCCTGTCAAGAAAACAAAAAGATGAGAAAACACTTTAAAGGTTATGATTGTGGATATAAGCTGTTACAATCTACCGTTAAAGATTGAGACGAAGACTTATGCTCAAAAAGGTTCGAGTGTGACAGACTTCTTCAAAATCTCTTTGTGTTGAAAGAAAGAATTGCAGAATCTGAAGCAAGATATGACTCTCAACAAAAATGTTTTAATGACATACAACCCACACACCGGATAACCGCAGTGACTAAGTGGGGACAATATCAGTGGAGGGAAGGGTCATTACAAGAATTGTGGAGGACAACATTTTTCATAAAACTAGTATGTCTAGTATCCGGTTACCCCATGAGAGATCATTTCAATATCGTTGGAGGTTGGGTCATTACAAGAATTGTAGAGGACAATATTTTTCATAAAACTAGTATGTCTAGTATCCAGTTACCCCATGAGAGATCATTTTGTGAATAAGACGTCTGTCCCATACGAAAAGGTGCAAACAAAATATAAATCCCAAGTCTGTATCAATTCTTCTTCTCCGAAAAATATTCACCATTAGGATTCGAGAATTCAAAGAGTTTGTTTTTCATTTTGTGTTCGCCTGCTTTTCGAAGTATTCAAGTGGTGTGCTACTTCGAAAGGTAACCGTTGTACCCTGGGAAACCTTTACCATTAACTGTTCAACATATGTATACATGATAAATTGCGCTTTAAGGAAAGAGCGATCCTCGCCTCGGTTTATTAAGTTTGTATTTTGTATCTTTATCTAATTCACTTCTATTCTTATTGTCTATATTCAATGTTGTTGTTGCATATAGAATAGGCTGAAGTAATTATGTGATATTTAGCATGAATTAAATTGCATGAATGTTGAATGATCTTGATTCCCTAATCTTCCTACAATACTGCTCTACATGTTTTGCCAAATATTGAGTTTGTTTTAAGTTGAGTTTGTTATGTACAGTTGAAGATTTTGAGTATGCATATCCCATGTTTGTTTTATTGCCCCTGTCATTTTAATCAGTTTTCTATTTGTAAGAAATGAGTAGGTGCTACCTATGTAATCGTTGTGAATGATCTGTTGATAAAGTAACTTGGACATACAACAACCAATTTTATCAGACTATTTATAATTTATTGGAATGAAAACTAGTTTCCTTTGATTTATGTATGCAGTAACTATGTTTTAATTTTAACCAACACCTTCCTATTAGAGATAGAAGGGTATGTGATCATGCTAAAAATGGTAGATTTTATATTAAAATTACGTATCACTGTCTCTCTATAAAGGAGACACTGCCAATTCTGATCTATGGATTAAAGTATGGGCCAAAGCAATTACGTACAAAAGTTAAACTCTTTGTATGCCAAGGCTTTGAAAGGCGATCTTCCTGTGAAGCTAATACCAGACCAGAGAATACATATATCAGATTTCCTTTTCCCTAGATGCAAGATGAAAGAAGAAACTATTATGCATTCACTAGTTTGACGCTCAAAATTGAACATAATATGGTCCCAAATAAACATATCAAATTCTCAATTTCAAGATCTTACCTTCGCTGAAAGGGTTAGATATTTCCTGCAGCTGAACCCATATAAAGATGATTCTAATAGAGAATAAACTTTTCCGATGATTACTTGTATAGATTGGTCACTCTGGACTAGCATAAATTCAACTGTTCGTTATGAAAAAAATTGAAGAACCAAATTCAATTTTGGCTAGAGAAAAATCAATGTTCTCGTTGTTGACAAATCAATCATATTTATAGAAAAACTCTGCAATAACTGCTGCTTTGAATCAATCTACTTGGATTCTTCCTTCTAGTTATTGGATTAAGGTTAATTGTGATGGGGTTTGGAATACCTCCTCAACAAAATAGGAAATTGGATTTATATTGAGAGATTCTAGGTACCAATTCTTGTTAGCAGAAGCAAGTTACATTAACAAGAAACACGAGCTATTATTAACGGAAAATGGGTCATTTGTCCAAATATATTTAAAACATGGTTCAAATGGACGAGTAAAAATTTGTATGGGTGAAATGGACACCAAAAAAATAGCAAGGATGAAACTGGATTCATCCTGACTTAAACTTAAAAAATAGCAAGGATGAAACTGGATGCATCATGATGTAAATCAAAAATAAGAAAAAGTATTTGAAAGTGGGTAGGATGAAACTGTTTACATTTTTTCCCATTTAAACAGTATCAAAATCTAAATGTTCTTTTCACCCAGGAATTGTTGATTTTGGTCTTTTTAACCAATTTTGTGTATTATTAAGGAGGCTCTGTGAACGACGCGGATTAAAAAAGAAAAAAAATCGTGATACTGAGTGATATAGAAAGAATTTCTCTCCAAAAAAGGCAGAAACACGAGCTATTAAGAAGGTTATGTGAGCGACGTCGACTAAAAAGGAACAACAAACAGTGAGTGATGTACAAAGAACAATTAAGAAGATAAATTAGAAAGACTTTTGTGAATATCTTAAAACTCATTTTTTGTTTACGGATATTGAAAACCTAATCTCAAAACTTATGAAAGTAATTTTCGTTTTTGTGCACCGGAAATGAGGTTGTCATGATATAGCCAAATGGGAAAAAACAAACAAGTATAATCTAATCTCTCATCCATCTTCAATCTCCAGCTTACTAACCCGTGTTATGCTTTTTCTTTTTTTGTATTAAGAATTTAGTTAGGTTTGTTTTTCTTTTTGCTTTTTTAGATCTAGTCTTCAACTTTATGAAGATAATCAAGCATACCAGCAACAACATCAAACGATCTCCAACACCAGCAGAAAAGGCTTATCCTAAGACACCTGCAGCAACAAAAACACTAAAGACACCAACAACACAGAGATTCAAAAGACCGAGTTCGCTTCAGACCGATCCAGTCCGATTCAGCCCTAGGATAGTAGATTTCAGTTATTTGTGTTACATGTATAATTGTATGTTTGGAAAAGAGGTTGATTATTGGTCGGATCTATGGATCATGTTACTCCATTATCAACTGTGTTACTATAGATTTAAAGAAAACCTTGAGAAATGGTTGGATCTTTTGATCCTAACATCTCTACTACATGTAGATTTGTATAATGATTTGGATGTGATACTCTTAATCCAGATCAGGCCATTTAAACTAGTCTTGTTACTTATGAATCGGAATGGGATGGTTAGATGTCATCTTGAAAACAGTTTATGTATCATTGTAAAATGTGTTTGTTGTTTGCTCGATGAATCTAGGTTTGTTTTTAATCTCCTGGTCAGTCCTGTAAACGAGTTGACTCGCTGTATCACTATCACTGTTAATATATGAGGCTGTGCCTCTTTTCCTAAAAGAAAGAAAAAAAAAAAAAAACAAACAAGTCTAGCACCATGCAACCTAAAAAATGTGCCCATGTAAAGGACCAAAACAGAGACCAGCGGATATTCATTGAAATGATGGTACTGTATGTGAGAAGTGAGCATGTGTCCTCTTTATGAGAAAAATTGTGACCACCACCACCAAAGATACTCCTACAGTCTTGCTTATTCAGTTATTGTATACCAACCCACTTTCCCTATTCTCTTTGTCGTCCATCTTCTTTTTCCTCATTTGCTCTCTCACTTTCTCTACTTAATAGTTAATACTCGAGTATCCTCTCCACTCCACTCCATTCCACCACACCCTCTCTCTCTTTCCACTTGTTGATACATACTGTGACAGATTTTATACTTGGATGAAATCAGACGCCATGAAAGAATCACCAGGCAAGCTTTCTTTCTGTCTTTTCTGTTTTCTTTTCATTGTTACAGTGAACCCTTTTCTTTCTTTTTATAAGAATTCAATTCATAGAAACCAGTTTTTGAATTACTGTTCACTCTGGGTACTGAAAAAGATCAATTTCGTGGGGGTTGAAATTTAACTAATTTGAAATCAATACTGAAAATTTAGTACCTTTATCATGGTATTGGTAGGGTTTACTAATATTGGAGTAGTATGTATGATTTTGTATTTCCGGACTCCTACTGTCAAATTTTGATTTGCATGAAATATATATCAATGGGTTTGCTTCCAATTACTCAAAAAATGATCTTGATTGTCTGAATAATGATGATGATGTGATAGGGTTTTTGATGGATGTGAAAATTGAGAAATTTCTAGCCTTATTTTGTGTGTACACCTTTTTTCTTGGTGAAATCGTGACCAAAGTATGCATCAACTCTGTCTGGGCTTACCTGGTAGAGGATCCAAAGGCGGATTCTTAGTGAGGATTTCTTATCACCGTTTAGATCATTTTTCCGAATTTCAACCTTTTGCTAATTCTTTTTGATCTCATCCTCAATTTTATGATCTCATCAAGAATCATGCTCTATTAGTGCGAAAGATTGATGTCTCTAACATTTTGGATTTCATGATTATAAGAGAGCTGTAGGACCAACTTTTCGACCATGACATGACAAGGTTATCTCACCAATTGTTTCCATAGGTTATCCTCTTCTATTTATGGAGGCAGTCATTCTTTTCGATGTTGGACTTGTCATTTTTGTCGACATATGCATTAGAAAGATCGCAGCACGTTCCTAATGGAAAATAGCTGTAAGTGGTTCCTTTTCCATAGCATAAGCTAAGAATCCTTCATCTGTCTACGGAAAAATCTTAGGAAATGTTAGAGCTTCCCAGTTGATGTGGGAGAATGCAATAGATTCTAGACCACTGTGAGAAGTTTCTCAGGTTATTAGGGGTGTGCTTTGGAATGTTGCAGTTTACAGTTATTCATGGGCTAACTTGGTACCGGTGGAGTAAGTATTGCATATTAAGGACTCTCTAGTTCAAGTTACAGTTGTTGTGTAGCATTAACAACATCCATTCAATTGCATTAGGAGAATAACACATGCAATCATTGCCTATTTCGTATGAATCAAGGAGTTTCGTGTATTAGCTATAATCAAGTGCTCCGTAAAGATTTTTGCTCTGTGAAATGAGTTGAAATTTGAGGGTAGCTATGATATCCACACCTTCACAATATTTCGATCCTTGCCCCAAAATTATCGTTCAACCGATTTAATGGTCTCTATCATAACTCCTTCACATGTCATTTCAGGTTCCTGTTGCTTATGTTCCTCTTTGAAGTCTTTTTTCTCTGACAAAGTCCAAGGCATGCTTTGTCGTTGCAATACATCTAGCAAGTATAAGAGGCTAAATCCAAAGCTTGAAAAGAAAATGGTGGAGGCCATCAAGAAAAGAGGCTCTTCTGAACCTAACACTTTTAAGTCAATTAATAGCATAATCTTGAAGTTTCCGAAGTTCAAAGAAGGATTAAAGAACATCAAGAGTGTTTTTGATCAATATGGTGAATCTCGCTAGTGTTTATTTTGTTCATTTGCCATATTATTCTTCAATTTTTCACTTTTCTGAAAGAGTTAATGGACAAGCACAGGCCTTTTACTTTTCACATATTTTATTTGTTTAGACGAGGATTCAAATGGAACAATTGATCACGAGGAGCTAAAGAAATGCTTAAACAAACTGCAACTCCATCTGACCGAGAGAGAAATAGAAGATCTTTTCCAGGCTTGTGATGTGGATGGAATTGAAGGAATACAGCTGAATGAGTTTGTGGTTCTTCTATGTCTCATCTATCTTCTGATGGACTCTCCAGACAATTCTCATTCTGTACCCACAACAATCTCCAATCCAGTAATAACACTTTTTCTTCTTCTTGGTTTCATGTTTACAAGATTCTTGCTGATTGTTGGTGACTTTGTCTTCTTTTCATCTCCAGATTTCAAGGACGGGATCTCCTGAACTGGAGGCCACCTTTGATACGATTGTTGAAGCATTTATGTTTCTTGATAAGAATGGTGATGGGAAACTGAACAAGGAAGAGATGGTAATGGCACTCAACGAGGCCTCTCCTTGGGAAAAATCCCCTGGACGCATTTCCAGAAATCGGTTCAGTATGTTCCAACATCCCCCCTTTTATACTACTATTATAGTATTATTTAAAGTCGGCATTTTCGCTGCTGTTTAGGCTCCCTGTTGAAATGATGTCTGATTCTGGTGAAACTATCAACCTTACTGGATATCAGCCTGTTGTAAAAGTTTTTACTCCATCTAAGAACACTCTTGTTAAAAATCAGCCCTTGAATCATCTGCACGTAGTTTAAAGAGCTTAGGTGGTGATGTTATGGTGCTCATGACTTTCCCTTCAATATTTTTTAACGAAACAAATTCTTTCCGTGTTTCTCCCTATTGCTAATGCAGAAGAAATGGACTGGAGCAACAGTGGAAAAGTCAGCTTCAAGGAATTCCTCTTTGCATTGACCAATTGGGTAGGGATTGATGCTGATGACGAGAAGGAACGCATATTGTGACTGGTCTGTTGAAGATGGGGAAATTGGACATCAGTGTAGCAGAGCAAGTAACTTGGAGAGGTGACACTAAAATCCTGAAATTGTATGTGGAATCCAAACTTCTTATCCTGTTGGCTTGAATTGACTTGGTTTCTTGCTGTCTTGAAAGTAATGTCGTCGTTTGACATTCTAGTAGATTGCAAGTTTGTGACTGGTATTGATGTAATTTTTATCCCCGCATCTATTTATCTTCAGTTCTCTATAGGGAATTCTTATGAAATGTGTAACGACAGGTGAGAAGTGTGAAATATGTTCTTTCAATTCAGTCTTTTGCATCACAACTATACATCCAAAACACACTGGAATTTGAAATTCATAACCAAATAGAACTACTATTCACATACATAACTCTTACCCTGCTAACATATTAGTTAAACCTGTAGTAGTTAAATCTCCAGAATCCTATATTACACATCTCTCAACTGGTCACACAATATACAGCTAAAACATAACAAAAAAAAGAAAGAAAAGTAGTGCTGTTTTCTTTACAAAACTGTTACTTATAATAGGAAAAAAAACTATAGGAGTCTTGATCTGTAGATTTGTACCTTTGTTATCAGTTTATCTGTTTGGATGTTCATTGTATTCCAAGTGCTTGGATTCTTCTGATCAATGATAAAGAACGGCCATTCTGGTTCCGCCATTCTTCCGGATTTTCCGGTCTTTGCACTTCTTTTAACAGCGAGTCATTTCCATCAAGTATACTTACAATCTGCCTCATGCTTGGCCGCAATTCTGGGTTTGAATTTGTGCAAGCCTTTCCCAATCTTACCAGCCTCGCCAGCTCTTTGTGATCATAGTTTCCATCTAGTCTCCCATCAACTAGTTCTAATAGGGACCTTTGCTGATTCTCGAATTCATGGACCTTCTTTACTAGTAACACTTCAGGTCGGCGGAAGTCAACTGCCATTCTTCCACTCACCACCTCAAGCACCACCACTCCGAAGCTATATACATCAGTGGAGGTCTTTGCTTCTGCAGTTTGAATATACTCCGGTGACATATAACCAAAGATCCCTTGAACTGATTTCTTAGGGTCAATAATGACATGGGGGCCATGCTCATTTCTGGCCAGGAATTCAGCTAAGGCAAAGCAACTTAGACGCGGGTTCATGTTCTGATCAAGGATAATTGCTGAAGAAGTGATGTTCTTATGAATGACCTGCTCATCCCATTCCTCATGAAGATAAAGGATGGCTGATGCAAGTGACTTCATTATCTTGTACCGATGACTCCACTTTAAAGCCAGATTTGTGTTCTCCTGACGGTGTTGAAAGAGAAGATGGCTTAAAAGCTGACATGCCGAGTAATCATAGACTACCAGCATTTCTCCTTGTTCTGTGCACCATCCACGGAGCTGAACAAGGTTACGATGTCTAAGCCTTGTCAGATTCCGAAGTTCATCAGAGAAGCGAGACCGCAGAGCTGGACATGTCTTCATCCCCAGACGTTTTACCAAGACATGGTGGTGATTGTCTAAATAGGCATGGTAAGCTGTTCCAAAATCCAGCTCTGCGACTCTCCGATCTTCTGAAAAGTTATTTGTGGCAGAAACAAGTTCCTTATAAGATATCTCTCGTGGTGTATCAACTGATAGGATTGTCTTCACACGTTCGTCAGATCTGCTTTTGCTTTCCCCATTTTCAGCAGTCAAAAACATGGTGTCTTCAGTGGCAGTGAAGTAAATGGATGAATTTGATGCGGCAGATATTGATGATATGGTTGTTCTGGTGGCAGTGGTGGTTGCAGAGGACAAAGAGATATAAAAAGGGTGTGACTGAAATGATGGGAGGGCTGGTAACTCACCGACAAAATTGCTTGAAAGTGCTTCTACTACCCATTTCATGGTGGGTCGCAGTTGTGGAGAATTCAGTGAGCATAACAGACCAAGATGCATAAGCCGCTCAATATCAGAACTCTTATAAGATCCTTCTGGCAACCTCAGATCTCTGGCTTTCAGACACATTCCTTCATCAGAAAGCTTCCTTACCCAGTCCAGCAAAACTATTTGTTCATCCGGATATGCAAGATCCACCGCTCGACGTCCAGATGCAACCTCCAGCGCAACAATTCCAAAGCTGAACACATCAGATTTTGCTGTTGCCATTGTATTTCTCTGGAAGCTCTCAGGTGACAGGTAACCAATTGTTCCACCAATTCTAGTTGTTTCAGCTAAACGAAACTTTTGACTTCTTGTACTCAACGTAGGCGTAGGCAATGAGGTAGGGAGTTGGATTTCATGATCGAGCCATCTAGCCAAGCCAAAGTCACCAAGCCGCGCGTTATAATGTGAATCAAGCATCACGTTACTCGTTTTGATGTCACGGTGAATTATCTGAGTCTCCAACTGCTCATGTAAATAAAACAAAGCACCTGCCAGACCAGATATGATTTTCCACCGGATTTCCCAACTCAAAGGTGCAATTCCTGTCTTTTCTTGTTGCTTGAAGAGTACTCGATCAAGACTTCTATTAGGCATATAATCATAAACTAGCAATAACTGATTCTCATAAACACACCATCCACGCAGCTTGACAAGATTCCGGTGGCGAAGCTGCGCAACAGACATTAATTCTGCAGCAAATGTCTTCTCAATTTTATCTCCTTTCTCTACAACACATTTCACTGCAACAATAGTTCCATCACTAGGCAAAACTGCTCTGTACACCCTACCAGAACCACCGCTTCCAAGAATTTCATCTTCACTGAATCCATTAGTACCAATATAAAGCTCAGAATAACTGAAAATTCTTGGATTGTTGTTGTTCAACTTATCTGACAATAAGATTCCAGAAATATCCTGAAAAGTTTCCGCGTAATTCTGCTTATGCTGTTGCGGAAAATCTCTGCAGAACCCAACCCATCTATGGTTACAGAAACGTTCAAGCGATTTACGGATGAAAGCAATGAAATGATGGTAACGACGCCGATTTTCCTTTTCCTTCTCCATATCAACTTCTTTGTTTACGGTTCCTGGTACCTGTCTTGGATCATTTTGCTCGATTTCGTCGAGATCAACAGGTAACATGAAACAAAGATGAGTTAGCTGCATCTCATGAGCAGAGACTGCAACAGATGAAAAATGAACAAAGAACAACAGAAGATAGCTAGAGATGGTTGAAATTTATGGTGCAAGAAGTGGGAATAGTTTGGTTTGTATATTATGCTCTTATTCAAAACTGTGTTCGGTAGGATTATTGACTTTTGCCGTCTAAAAAAAAAAAGATGTGATTAGAAGCAAGAAAAGAAGAAGATTATTAGATTCTTGGGTGGACGGACACTAGATAATATAAGCACTTAATGAGCCTATCATTAATCAGAGTCTTTGCATAACCACTGAAATCCTGCCATTTGGACATTGTGCAGGTGAGAAAACCAAACGACTTGGCAAAAAGAAAAGTAGGTTTAAGATTTGTCATGTTCTGCATGATGAGACACCATTTCCTTGCTTTTTCTGGTCCCTTAGAAAAATATTAGAAAGAATGGCTTTATCTGTTGTAGACCTGGCATTATTGAAGGTGTACATTTCCGAGTTCCCACCTTGTCATTAAGCTGAACTGTGGATATCCCGCGGTGTATGTGTCATTATATCTGACTGTTTTTGGAAAGCCGGCGCCGCGCATATATTTTTCGCGGTCAGAATTTCCGTGGGAGAAAACTCTGGCATCTAGAAGGACTCGTGTTAGAATGTGTGGACTTGGTAAATTTGTACTATTGAGTGGACAGCCACGGCAGGTCAAAATTCTTGCATATCCGCAGTACAAGAATATTTTGGTTCTATATATGCTGATTTTCGAACGGCCGAGCTTATTTTCGGAATGAGATCTAGAACATGAGGCAACGAAGGTACGGGATCTGCAGAACTCGAAGAACACTAAACGTTAACTACTTAACCAAAAGAAATATCCTGCTGATCACATTGAACAGTCGTGGAGTCATGGATTTGCACATACGACAAAATTTACCTAGAATTTTCTTGATTAAGCAATTTTCTATTCATGGCTAAGCGCCTTACTGGTTGCCAAATTTTCTTGCCGAACCATATTTTCGTAGGTTGTTTGGCTTTTATGTAGTCGGAGTTGTTGTACTACTTTGGTAAATGCTTTTCTTTCCTTCACCACTATACTACACGCAGTACAGCGACATAAAGTTTGAAACTCGATAGACTGGACGCCTTCTGTTAGATTAACGGGGTACATCACGATACAACTGCCAAGCACAAAAACGCTCATCAAATTTCATTTCAGTCTCTTTCGAAGATTTTTTTGATCTCACTTCTAGCTTATCTTGCTATTGTTGCCACAAGAAAAATGGCCGAACAAATCGACGGATTTTGTATAAACACGTGAGTCTTGATTGATTTTACAACTGGCGGAGCCATCTACATTTAATATGGGGAAACCGACCAAACTGTTGAGTAGAAGTGGGAGTGGTGGGTGGTGATTGTGCATTCAATTCATACTATTACTATTAATTAAAATCCTCCTTCTAAATAACCACCCACCACTGCCACTAATATAACCGAATAAAAGAGTACATTGAAATTGAAATCCTACTTCTAAATAACTTAAATTACTACTAATATATCACTTTAATTTAGGGGATAAGTGGCATTCCATGACGGGCCAAAATTTCGTTCTTCGATATTTTGTAGACGGGCTTCTCCCATTCCTGTAATTCATCCAAGGATTGTCGTAGAATTTTCATGTCCAATTCTCTTTGCTGCGTTTGTGCCAAGACTGAAGAGTTTTCCATGTTCTTCTTCAAATACTCTTCCTCTGTTTCATACTTGGCCGCTCTTTGTGCTTGTGCGTTTTCAAGAAGTTCGATGAGTTTATCCATTTTTTTCATCTGATTTCTGCGATGCTTTAGCCTCACGAGCCCTTTTCTTTGCTTGATCTCTCCCTCCACTTCTAACGTCATCTGTTTGTTCGAAATAGCGTCTTCTTTTTGATATGTCCGAGGTTTCAGAATTATGAGTAGATGAAGTGCTACCAAACCTTGCCATATTTTCCAAATCTTCATCCATATTATCATCTTCATTTTCTTGAGTAGCTTGAGTCTGTTGAGTAGGTTGAGTAGGTTGAGTGGAAGTACCGACTCCATCATCATTATTCACCGCAGGGTTGTAATCAGGTTGATAAGTCTTCAGGATCTGGAAAACCGATTCGTGCTTCCAAAGTCTTCCAAACTCTGCTTCATAATTCTCTTTTCCACGACATACTGGGAAAAAATGAAAGTAAAAATTTAGAGAAAGAAAGAAAGAGATCAAAATAGAAGAAAGAAAACATTAAAGAAAAATTGAGGTACTTACATAATCCTTCAATTATCCTTACATAATGGAAGGATAACAATCCATAAACAACAAATAAATAAATTATAACACTCCATAAAAAATAAATCATAATACTCCATAAACAACAAATAAATAAAGTATAACACTCCATAAAAATAAAAAAACTTATAACACTCTATAAAAATAAATAGTACTTAAAAGTATAACACTCCATAAATAAATAGTACTTAGAGTTTAATTCAGGTCAAAAGAAATTATGGGGTTGTTGGCTGAACTGAGTATCATAAACAATGTTAGACTCGCTTTCCCCCAACAACGCATCGGTAAATTCATTTCCTCCTTGTTGATACTATGCATTTCCTTGTTGTTGGTATTGTGATGTAGTAGCTCCATCTTCGACCATAGGAGTGTAAAAATGTTGACATGTAGCCCATTCATATGAACCACCTAATGTGAGGTCTTGTGATGTATTAGCTTCATTTGGATTGTTTGGAGGATGGGATTGGATAGATGGTACTGAAGAAGATGTAGATCTGCCAGATGAGGAACATGAAGTTGTAGCCAATTTGTATGACTCGTCCCATGCGACTTGACGAGCTCCAAGCTGGAACGAACATTGTTTTTTCATAAACCTAATGCAATCATCCTACAAGTATATAAATTAGAGAATTTAGTCAAATATTCAAGAAACTTAAAATGAAAATGAGTACAAAATGTAAATGTACTTACCACTGTCAAATTCATCTCCTGAAAGTTATACGGACAAGGAACCCTTGGAACTGGTACGTGACGTTCTACGCCGGCTTCATCGGAAAATGGTAAACTGAAATCTATCTCCGGCAATTGTGATGGAGGCTCATTCTGTGTGTTATAGGTGTATGTCTGCGACATCATGTCAGGAGGAGGATGACTAGGAAACAAACGACGAGGAACAACTGAGCTACCCAATGCTATCTCATCGACGTTCTGTGCATGGTATGACTCAGTGACATAAGTTCCAACACTCTTCTTCTTCCACCAAGTGTTATATTGATCCTCAGTGACTGCATAATAGTCGGTGACCTCTACAATATCTCTGTCATCAATTTGATCCAAATTTGGAGGATTTGTTGGGACTACATCTCATCTTTAATCTGCCTCTGGAATCTCTCTGCCAAGTAACAACTAATTCTTGTGCGTTTTTCAAAGTCAAAAAACAGAACTCTCTTTTTGGAGATATTTAGTGCGTGAGTATATTGGTCTCCCACAGAATACTCACTATCTGGCCATGGTTGCCAAATACATGATTCACTTGTTCTAGTGTCAATCTGTATTCTTGCACTTTTGACTGAGTGTTTCATAGTGTCCTTTTGTCCTACTTGATGTCCTCTCTTCCTTGATGCAATCCTAATCTTCTTGAAGAGACAAATCTTTGGGAAAATATCATACTGTCCTCCAGGTGTCTGACGAAGCAAGGGTTGCATGTTGCGGAAGTAGTAATAGTACCAATACTCAAGTACCATAGCCATGCCAGCTAAATTCGTACCCTTGGTTGACCAACCTTCGAGATATTTATAGGTATTACCTAACGAAGCTAGACCCCAATCATACTTCCCAACTCTATCTAAGTCAGTCAATAACAGGACCCAACGTTTATCTACTTTTCCAGTAGAATGCGCTAGAAGAAAATGACCAAAACACCACATAAAGAACGCTCGTGTCAATGTCTGTGCACACCCAGTATTATCCCAGTCTTTTCTACTATCCATGTACGCTCTCAAGACTGCTAAGGATAATGAATTTTTCTTAGAGTCCCATGAACCATAAATTTTGATATCCGAAAAATATAAATCATCCAGAGCGGGATATGTTAGATGACTACCCAACGGAGGAATAAGTATTGGTTGTTTACTACGGTCACCAGTGGGAATTCCAGTTAACATGTACCAATCTAAAGGAATGAGGCCAATTTCAAACTCCCGAAAGTGAAAACTCTTGGTTTTTGACCACCATCTCTCAGCTATGGCTTCAACTAAGGCTCTATCCCCATTGGCGAAATCATACTCAAAAACAGAAGAAAATCCACAATTATCACAATATCGTTTTGCTTACGGATTATCTTTCACTACAATATTGTAATACTCTTCGATATCATTCAAACTACCTCTAAAGCTTACTTTGCGAGGGGATTTAGTAACATCTTGACATACATGTTCACTACAATTCATTGATGAAACTACATCCAACCGATCTAGCATTTCATCCATATTCAATTCATCCATGCTACAATCAATAACAAAAATGAAAAAAATATCAATCATACTAAAATATCATACATACTAAATTATCATACAAATTATCATTATAATTCATTATCATTCATTTTCATCCATACTAAATTATCCATACTCAATTCATCCATATTAAATTATCATACAAATTCATTATCATTCATTTTCATCATACAACTAATCAAATTATCATACAAATTATAATTCATTTTCATCACAAAAATCAAAATTTCATTTCTATTCATCACACATAATCAAATTAAATTCCTAAGAAAAACATCACAAATAATCAAATTAAATCATACACATATCATCTACATCATCTAAATATGAAAGATCAATCATCAAATTCATTGAAATCGCACAAAAAATCAAAAATCATAAAACTTTAAACCTAAAACTTAAATTTTTTACCTTGAATGATTTGTGGATGGAATCGCACCGAACCACCTTCAATCAATCACAAATCTGATGAAGAACAAACCCATGGAAGGAATTTGAAAAAAAAAACTTCGACAACTCATTTTCATGGACATGCATTTTTCGGTAGTTTGAGAGTGAGATGTGAAAACAGATGAAAATGGGGAAGAAGTCGATCTTCTGTGAAGATAAACGTTTTTCTTGGACGTTGTTCGGTGCAGCGTTTCAACCTAGCTGACCAAGTCAAAAGCTGATCGGTTCAGCGTTCACCTGGACGCTGCACTGATCAGCGTTTCGCTGGTAGATTCGCCATTCCATAGGACTTAGGAGGTTGCCCATGCTGACGTGGATGGCCAATCTAGCAGCTAGATATCAAGCCCATAGGACTTAGCCTTACGTGGACTTCCAATCTAGATGCTAGATTAGAAGACCACATGACCTAACCTTAATTAGTAGCCCCAAATTATCTTGGAATAGCTCTTAAAAAGAAGGGTACAATCATCAATTAATAGGCAGAAAGGTAAATTAGTATTTACAAAGACCCCTAAGCCACCCCACAGACACAATTCGTGTGTTGCGCAACCAAATTTCATTGAAAACCTCCTAAAGAACCCAACACGTTGAATGTGCTCTACAAGCTGTTTACACACATGATGATGTATTATGTTATACAGACTGCTAAAGGTTTTATTCATTGATTAGAAATGTAGTTTATGAGAGTAAATCCATTAATTGATTCATTATTATGTGATTATTATGCTCTGGAGCAATCGAGGTTCAACTTGGAATTATTTAACCTTCTTCCATTGTAAGTCAATCAGTAATTCGATAATTATTAGAGACTTTCGTATGTGTATGACTAGTTTAATCATTTACCACATGGTACAGATATTAATGGAAATCAGTAGTATGAAACTCTACCTTTGAATGGCTGAAGAATTGTCCTTCACTAGAAACTTTCCCTTCTTGGTTTTTTCATGTGAAAACTTCGCACCAGAATGGCTGGGACATAACATTAGACGACCTTCCTGTTACCAGACAATGTCGGGTAAAATAAGTTAGCTTCACGCTTAGCTAGGAAAAAAATATATAGACATGCGTTTAATTACTTAACACAAGGAGAAAATAGGTGCAATAATCAACATATAAAGATGCATGCTAATTATGTAACTTACATCATCCCACCTGCAACCTGAAGTGTCAAATGCACAAGGAACGTGATAAGCATTCTTGCAAGAACGCATAAAACAGCCAAGAGCTGCACCCTTTAACCCACAACAACAACATTTGATCTTCGAAACTCTTGTCAGCTCCAGCTCCAAGTTCATAACAGTTTTACCAACATAATATACTCGAGGCGTCCTACATCTCCAAATATGATTATACGATTCATTAAGGATGAAATAAGATGAAAATCAAGAAAAATTAAAAAGAATACAAAAACTTACAACTCTACGCATTTTCGGTGAACATGTATGACATTCGGTCCAGCAGATACCTCATCCTCTTTTACCTCTTCTCCATTGGCAATATGCAACATGGATCCAGAGCCCTAAATGCACCCCGTATAGAAACATGGAGAAATATTCATTAGTAAAAGAGAGAATATATTATTGAGAACCACTTATGGAGTGCAAAGAAACATTTTTTTCACAATTGACAAGGAAGGAATGAACATTATGCTTAAGATACTTCAAGCCTCCTATGCTACTCTAAAAACACACCACGTACCTTTGATACTGTAGAGGTTTGGCAAAATGCACAAATAAAATCTGAATCGTAATCCAGACATACTGAAGTATTAGCTAGTAAGGTACTGGTACTAGCAGTGGTCTCGATACAAAACGATTTCTCTTGAAACTTTGCCACTGATACCTTATCCGCTAGTTGTTTATTGATTTTCTTATCTAGCTTCCTATGTGAATCACATTGTTGTGTTGACATTGTAACTAAATCCCGCTCCTCGACAAATTCCATATGTTCCATAGGCACCAACTCCTAAATTACAATACCAACAGACACAATAGTACATACATTCATAATTTATCAAGGCTGATTTGGATAATACATAGTTGTTGGTTTAGGAACAACAAGCTACCGACCTCTTTAAAATCTTGTATTGAGTCTAAACAGAATTCAACTTCAGTAATACAAGCATCATTCACGATATACCCATTGCTAGGGTCTTTGAGTTCTTTTAACTGTATGAACTCATCAAAACCCCAGTCGCTCTCATCTTTGGTGAACCGGAACATGTCTTCTGTGTCTATATATACAAAAGGATAGAATTTAGAACCTATATAAGTTATCGATTTGATTTGTACACTTGTGAAAGTAACATATAGTGCACAAATGCTACCTTTTCTCAATGTGTTTTTGTTATTTGTTTGATCAACAACGGACAAACTGAATTTCACAAATTGCCATTCCTTGCATTCAATAGCAACCACGTAGATTGACAAGTAACCGTTTGTATTACATCCCCTGCGAAAAGCCAGCAATCGCCTAACACAAAGATGGCAAATTTGGATTATTCAATAGAAATTGCAACATAGAGATAGTAATAGTATTGCAGAGAAAGGGTTGGTCACAAAATTGATTCATATACCATTTATGAGGACCTATTTTGAAAATAGGTGAGAAACGATTTTCATCATTCAATTTTGAAATGTTTTCAATCTTCCATTGAAATTTCGAAGATGAAGGGACGTCGTCTGCATGCTCCTTTTGTACTGCAAGAATTAATGGAGAATTAAGTAAAAAGATCACTTTGCAAAACACACACTAGCTATTTTTCATTTGGGGCAAAACTGCAGGCTAGCTAAGAACATCAAAAGAAAGATAAATGTACAAAAATTTAAAGACAACTGAATCGAGTACATATATTGCATACCATTTCTGGTAGTATTTTTTTGCATTGAAAATGTCTAGTTCAATCTGCAGTGATCATGAAGAAGAAGAAAACGTTGGAGATAAAGTGTTAGTATCTAGCAGTGCAATGAAGATAGCAAAAACAAATAAAGAAATGAACTAAAAACCATTGATACCTTCCGGAGTGAGATTCCCAGAGGAATTCTTTCCACCGATCTCTTGCTAGATTTTCTTCCTTTTTGATTCTCTGATGAGAGAATAACTAATACTAATAATCTCTTCTCTCGTTGTCTGTAGTTAGTTAGCAATTCGGGATTCGGTAAACGTACGGAACGGCAAACATACGAGTATTATACGGTTTTGTAAAATCCAGATTCGGTCCAAAATTCGGTCAACGGGACGTGATTCGTCATTAATTCGGAACGGCATACGTACGTGTATAATTCGATTTATAAATGTGAGTTCGGCTCTGAAAATTCGGTATCTATATATAACAAATAATTTGTATTTATAAGGTCATAGACCAATTTTTATGCATATGTGTGAGTTATTTAAGGAAAAAATAAACTCAATATGATGATATTAATAATATATACAACATTAGTTATCCAAAAGGACGTCGTATGGTGGTTTAGATGCTTGGTTAGTGAGTTTGAGATCTCTCTCACCTTCACCTTCAAATCTCTTCAGTCGTTTTTGTTTCATAAAAATTACAACACGTCTAATATTCGGTCGTGTATGTTCGGGAGGCAGTAAAGCCCAAAAAGTGGAGTCTTTGAAAAGTAAAGCTAAAGAATTTATGGCGAATTAAGCGGACGTATCATCGGAATACGTAAAATTCGTGAACGATTCGTGAATAATCCGGGAATGCCATATAATACGCGATTTGGGTTCGGAGTTACAAACGCACGCAAATAAGACGATAAAATTCGTGATACGGAAAAATTCGCGAATAGTAATTAACTCTTCGCCGTTTCCCCTTGCACCTAAAGTGGGAGAGAGAATTGCACCTACGCACGCTGAGTAGGAACTAGACCTAGGGTTTAATTTTCTTGATTTCTCTTGCCAAAATTGAATGGACTCATTTTAGGTGACACTGCTACGCTGCATACTTACCCGCGCTTGCTCTGCACCATTATTTCACTTGTGTATATAGTTTTAACCAATCTGAATGGACTCATTTTAGATTGACCAATCTGCGGGCCACTATATAATTTTAACTTGGAATTCAAACAATTTAAATAAAAAAAAAAACATAACGGATTAGGGAAATGTGTATGGCCTTGTTTGGTAAAATTTATGATTATCTATAATCATAAATAGATGAATGATTTTTGTATAATTATCTTAAAAATAAATTTTTCCAAACATTTTTTTCAAATAATTGATTATCTTAAAATGATGATCTCAAAAAGAAAAAGAAAGAACAGTGATCTAGGATTTTTTTTTCTATTCCTATGTTGTTCTTTTACCTCTCTCTTAATAATTTAGAGAAAAATAAAAATAAAAAATTCAATTTGAGTTTGCTAGAAAAAATAATTGATTATAATAAATTTTCAAAACAACCTTTTTTGTTTATGGAAATAATTAATTTTTTCAATTATGATTAAAGTAAGCAATTATTATAATGGTTACCAAACGCATATAAAATCCATTATAATCTGCGTGATGGATTATGGGCTGATAATCCATTAAAATAATGGTTTCCAAACAGCTCTTATATGATCTTAACACGGTTTTCTTGTACTCAACGGAAGAAGAACAACAAGAAATAAAGAAATGCAATATAATACCTTCTGCAGTGGGATTGTGAGAAAAAAGTAGGGATGATTCTTTACATTCTCTTGCTAGATTTTTTTTCTTTTATAGTAGTCAAATAATCAAGTTCGCCCGATGTAGGTACACATATCATCTTCCGCCACGTGTCCACAAAGACACACGTGGAGGACATGCGGCTGAGAGCATCAAGATATGATATCACACGTGGACAGCCAAGAGACGCGCCTTGTCAAGATAGCGTCGCCACCCACCAGATCCAACAGTAGAGGATCGAGGAGACAGAAACACTAGAACACTGCGAAGCAATGGAGGATAACCCAAGAGTCACTTTATCCTATCCCCAGAAAGATCTAAGATCTACGGCTGGGGATAGTCTGACTGACGCAGAAAAGACAGGGGCAGAGGACAGCTGTCTACCGCGGACAGACATCTCAACTACCCGCATTAAATACGCTCAAACAGCATACGTGTCAGTCAGCCTGTGGAGGAAGCGCAGATAGCACTGCATATTCAAACGGCACACGCAGAGAGAACCGAGAACACGAAGACCTCTGCGTAAGAGGCACAAGACACAAGAGGATAAGGTTATAACGGGCTTCAGAAGTGGACCCCACGTAACCACCCTATAAATACCCCTCTCTCCCAAGTGAAGAGGGGGGCCGAAAAACATTGAGAGGAGAGAGACAGGGAGATAGGGAAAGTGTAAGTGAAGTTCCTCCTGCTACGCAGGCTTATATTGGTCTCAAAGTCATTCGACTATTTCTGTAACCTTCATACATATGATGAAAAATCCAATCCCGTAGACAGAGATCTGAGTGATGAATCATATAAGTTAATCGTTTCATCTATATTCATGCATTTATATTTTATATGTTCAATTCGATACTTATGGTATATCATGTTCGTACATTTTATATTTCATCCACTATTTATCTTATTGTATGAGCCAAGAACAATGATTGTAGTTGATGAGACGAGGAAGAGTATTAGAACTCTGAGTCAAGGATTCGACATAACCTATCCATTCCCCTCAGGCGCAGCTTATTTACTGTATTGTCATGAGTCTGCGCGCATTATTTGTGAATACTCATATGATACCAGATCTTTGTGTTCACAATCTGGCGCTAGAAACATGGACCTTCATCCCGGTAAAATATTTATCTTCTCCCGTGACTTTTTCCAGGCTTCGTTTTCTGAAAATAACGATGTATGGAACACTACGGTTTTTTCCGTTCATGATTTCAAAAACCAAAATTTTTAACAGATCCGCGTTTATCTAAGTAGATCTGATTCTTCATGCATTTTATAAGTTTTCACGTCTTTGAAAATAAAAATTATGAACAGATCCGCGTTTATCTAAGTAGATTTGATTCTTCATGCATTTTCTAAGTTTTTAGGTCTTTGAAAATCAAAACTTCGAACAGATCTGCGGTCATCTACACAGATGGACGCCTTAAGTATTTTCAAGATTTTACACCTTTGAGGACTCAAAACGCTAATATATATCACGTGGGGCCCATTGTCTTCGTGATTTTTTCTCTCTCTCTTTCAGGAAAATATTAAAAGATGGAGAGAAGCAAAGATGTCGGGAAGGCTAAAGCTCCTTCAAAAGAGATACCAAGGACAACCCCAGTGGTAACTAGGAGTAAGCAGAGAGGTGAAAAGCTAAAGGCAGCGGATAGGGCGCAGGATAATGCAGAAAGCATGGCCCCCATCAATGCCAACATCATCGCAGCAAACGCAGTAAATGCAGCGGCAGCCAAAGCAGGAGCTTCAAGAGCTGGCGGATCCAAAGTTGGAGCTCCCAGAGTAACCAATGCTCAACTACAGGAACATCAGGAAGTCGTGGCAGAGTCGGGAATACAACAACCCCTCTATGGGATGCCCTTAACCAACGAACAGAACATACCCTTTCCAGCCAAGCAACCGCTTCTAATAGCAGGCCAACCCTCACAACAACCGTCGAGGTCCCAAGGTGCACAGTTAGACCCACTAGAACCAGTAATACAGATCGTGGATGAGGAACAAACCATAGCCGCTGATGAGAAATTGCGGGCAGGAACACCAAATCAAGGGTCAAATCATTCCGCTCAGATGATGGCCGAGCTGACAGAATTAAGTAAGAACTAGAAGGCATGCGCAGATGTTGTGGCGATATTAGCACAAGAGAACCAGACACTAAAAGAAAGAATCATTCATAGCGCGGAGGTAGAAAACCAACGCGACGAAGCCAACTCCAAGGCTGTAACACCTAATCAAGATAGAAGAATGGTGATCGCAAATAACCCACTTCCATTGAATCGAAGAGGATCAAGGATAAACCAAAGATCAGACCCTGATTAAAATCCCGAGAACTCGGACTACTACGACGGTACCACCTTCCCACGAGCAAAATCTACCATTCATGAGGAACACCAGATCGCAATGGAAAGTCTGCGTGCCGAGATGCTGGAAGAAATCTAGGAGCTAAAGATTAGGCAGGGATGCGGAAGGCTAGAGAAAGTGATGAAGGAAGCAAACACTACCCCGCTGACACCACACTTGGCCAGGGCTTCCATACCGTAAAAGTGTTCGGTTCCTGCTTTCGATTGCTATGATGGATCAACTGATCATGCGGCTCATCTTCGATATTATAATCGAATGATGGCCCGTTGGGATAACGAAGACTCCATACTGTGCAGATACTTCCCATCAAGTTTAAAAGGGTCCGCGTTGTCATGGTTTGATAACTTGCCATCAAACTCCATCGACTCCTACGACCAACTCACAGAAAAATTTCTAGCAACATACATGTACAACAAGGTTGTCAATACCGGCATGGACAAACTATTCTCGTTGGAGATGAAATACAAAGAGACCATCAGAGAATATACTATAGATGGCACAAGATTTTCCAAGCTGTTGTCAACGTAGATCCCGTGGTTAGTATCAACTGCTACAAATGGGGGATGGACAAGATGAGTCCTTTATTTGTCGAGATCCACGGAACCATCCCTACCACCGAAGGAGATCTCCGGATAATCATAGAAAAGCATGCAAGGTTAGAAGAAATTCAGCGTGAAAATCCCAGAGCTCATACTCAATGTCCCACACGCACAAATTCCATGGATCAAGCCAGCGGGTCCAAAAGAGGAATCACAGAAGAACGTCCCAACGAAGAAAGGAAAGAACGAAGTGATGATAGACGAAGAGGTGATCAAAAATTTGAAGATCAAATCTATACCAAGCTGAATACCAGTTATTCGCGCATCCTGAGAGAGATCAAAGGGAGGGAGAACTTCGATTGGCCATGGTCCAAGGGAAAGCAGCTTCCTAGATTAGAAAAATCCAAGGAATACTGTGAATACCACTGTTTCAACGGTCATCAAACAGAAAAGTGCAAAAATCTCAAGATAATGATTCAAAAACTAATCTACGCACGAGACCTGAAGCAATATATACGGAAGATTGATAACGAAGATAGAACCAAGAGAGGCAGGCAGGTTCAGTTACGAGAAGGCAACCGCACCCTCAACACGATTTCATGTTCAGAGATTCAAGGACCATCCCTAACCGCTCAGATTGGGAAGAGATTGAGAAAACAATTCGAAGATTATTGTGAGCTTTATAAGATCGATGGGAAAGAGGTAAACGAGCATGAACAATGGATGGACGCGCCCATGACTTTCGATGCAGAAGATGTGGAAGAAGACATGGAAGACCATAATGATCCTCTAGTCCTCACACTCCCAATAGCAGGGTGCAATGTCAAGAAAATTCTCATCGATGGAGGAAGCTCAGTCAACGTCCTGTTCTATGACACGTTCAAACGTATGGAACTCAATGACGAGCAACTGCTGTTGTCTTACTACACCATCTACGGATTCAACGGCGCAGCTACAAAGCCCCTAGGGGACATTTCCTTACAAGTAGACGCATGACCCATGAAAGTGGACACTCGATTCAGCGTCGTAGATGCACCTTCACCTTACAACGCCATCATCAGAAGAAGATGGGTTCACAAGCTCAAGGGAGTAGCGGCAACCTACCATCAATATCTCAGATTCCCAACACCCCAGGGAGTCATGGAAATTAAAGGAGACCGAGTAACTGCGCGGGGATGTCAGACCTTACAGAATCAGATCAATAATGAGCGGGAAGAAAAGCACCAGTCCCGAAGAGCCAAAAATAAGGAAATAACCATAGATACATATCTGGAAGAAATCTCCGGAAAAAGCCTTCTGAACGTAAGCACCACTGGCAGCACAGAAGCCAGCACCTCCGCGACAAAATAAGACGGAGATCCCACCAAATAGCAATCAAAGAATGTTCCTCTCTTGGGGGAACCAAAACCCACGTTTATACCTGTCGAAGCAGCTAAAGAAGTCAACATAGGTACTGAGGGAAACCCGAAGATTATCAGAATAGGCACCTTGATGGATGAAGAAAGAGAAGCCGCGCTAATCAAACTTCTAAAGGAATAAGCGGACATCTTTTCTTGGAAATTGGGGGACATGCCGGGAATTGACCCAAAGTTAGTTCATCACGAACTCCGAATAAAACCAGGTACCCCCCCTTGTAGGCAGAAGGTGCGCAAAGTAGCTCCAGAATACCATCGAGCAGCTGAAGTGGAACTCCGCAAACTACTGGACGCGGGATTCATCAAAGAAGTGAAGTACCCAACATGGATCTCTAACATGGTCATCGTACCTAAGAAAAATGGCGGAGTAAGGATATGCATCGACTTCACCAACCTCAATAAGGCTTGCCCTAAAGATAGCCATCCACTGCCAAGCATTGACCAACTTGTCGAGGAAGTTGAAGGATACGAAGAAATGTCATTCATGGATGGATACTCTGGATACAATCAATTATTCCTAGCAGAAGAAGATTAGCAACATACAACATTCTATACACCACACGGCCTCTATTGCTATGTAAGAATGCCCTTTGGACTGCGAAACGCAGGGGCAACCTACCAAAGAATGGTGGATGCAATTTTCAAACCATGGATTTGAAGTACGCTGGAATTATATGTGGATGATATGATCGTTAAAATCAAGCTGCGCAAAGATCATCACCAAGACCTAATAGATATTTTCCAAGCAATGAGAGTGCACAACATGAAGGTAAACCCAGAGAAGTGCACTTTTGGTGTCACTTCCGGAAAGTTCCTCGGATATTTGGTGACGAAGAGGGGTATTGAAGTCGATCCCGCTAAAATTGAAGCCATCGTAAGAATGCCATCCCCAAAGAATTTAAAAGAGGTTCAGAAACTCAATGGTTCGCTGGCTGCGCTGGGGAGGTTCATATCCAGGTCCTCGGATAGATGTAAGCACTTTTTTAACATTCTCAAATAAGGAATCAAATTCGAATGGACGGCAGAGTGCGAGGAAGCTTTTCGAAATATCAAAGAATACCTGGTTGAGATCCCTATATTACAAAAACCAGACCCTGATGAAGTGTTGGCACTATACATAGCAGCAACAGAAGATGCAGTCAGCGCAGTATTGGTTAAAACCAACACGAAGATAGAGCAGCCCATCTATTACATCAGCAAGACTCTGAACGCAGCAGAAAGGAACTACACGAAGATCGAGCAGCTCATCTTGGCACTAGTATGGGCAACCCTGAAACTCAGAACTTAATTTTTGACTCACTACGTTCGCGTCCCATGCAAAGCTCCGCTAGAAGCAGTCCTTAAAAAC
This sequence comes from Papaver somniferum, assembly GCF_003573695.1. Classification (NCBI taxonomy): domain Eukaryota; kingdom Viridiplantae; phylum Streptophyta; class Magnoliopsida; order Ranunculales; family Papaveraceae; genus Papaver; species Papaver somniferum. Next base: position 27,620,626 of record NC_039364.1, read on the forward strand.
GCAGGAAAAGTAGGCAGAATTGCAAAATGAAATATTCACCTAGATCAATTCAATATCATCCATGAGATACAACACTCTCAGAAGTCATAAGTATTAGCAGATTTCCTAGCAGACTTACCATTGGATAACTGCGAAGAAGTCATCATCGAAGGACGAAAGGCAGCATGACTACCAGAAATGGACGAAGGTAAAGACCCTATAGACATCTTGGAACCAAAAAATCCTAGGCAATGGGAAGTCTTCGTAGATGGGTAGAAAAATAAAGAAGGGGCGGGGATAGGCATCGTAATCACCACCCCAACAGAAGACATGATCATACATGCTTTCAGGTTAGAATTCAAGGGGCATACCAACAACATAGTTGAATATGAAGCAGTGGTGCATGCCCTTCAGTTGATAATAGAAATGGGCATAACTGACGTGCGTCTGACAAGCGATTCACAGCTGGTCATTCGACAAATAAGGTTGCAATATAATGTTTATGACTGAACATTGTCAGCATACATGAAATTGGTGCAAACACTGGCATCACAAATCCCAAACTTCAAATTCCGACACCTGGCAAGGAAGGAACTCAGGCACGCGGATGCCCTGGCCTACATATCATCGATGCTCAGAAACGAGGACGTCAAAGCAATCAAAGTAACCAGGATTTACGAGCCTTCAATTGATATTCAAGAACTCTGCGCTGCACAGCAGAGGAACCACGCAGAAGAAGATATTGCAGATGATGACGTGGGAGAATTCATCGCGGATGATTTCCAAGAAGACAACATCATGTCTAAGGCAGATCAAGATGAAGACTTCAGCAAAGAAGAAGATTGGAGATCTGAGATTCATCTTTTCCTAAAAGAAAGAATACTACCCTCAGATCTAAAGCAAGCCAGAAAAATACAGTCAAAGGCAGGAAGATATGATCTGAGAAAAGAAATTTCGTACAAAAAATCTTTTCTCGGACCATTATTATGTTTCCTATCCAGATCCGAAGGACATTTGATTTTGAAAGACATAAACCGCGGCGACGCAGGAAATCACAGCGGAATGAGATCCCTAGCAGATAAGGCGAAAATTCAAGGATATTACTCGCCAACAATGATACGAGACGCTGCAATAATGTCACGAAGATGCGAAGAATGCCAGCGTTTCTCCAAAAAAATCCACGCACCCGCAACAATGTTGAACCCAGTAGACAGCCCTTGGCCATTCTCAAAATGGGGCATAAACATCGTGGGTACCTAATCGAAGGATCAGGGAAGAGAAAATTCTTGATAGTGGCCACGGACTATTTCAGAAAATGGGTAGAGGCTAAAGCCCTGGCAAGGATTCGAGACGCAGATGTCTTCACATTCATTTTTCAAAACATCATTTGCAGGTTTGGCATACCAGCTGAGATTGTATCTGACAATGGCAAGCAATTCCAGGGAAAAAACATCGACTTACTCTTCGATACTTTCAAAATTCGAAAGAACAAGTCAACACCAATTTACCCTCAAAGCAATGGTCAGGCAGAAGCCACAAACAAAACCCTTGCACTCATCCCCAAAAAGCAGTTGGACGAATACAAGAAGCATTGGTGTGAGCAACTACACAACGTTTTGTGGGCTTATATGACAACTCGAAGATCAGCCACGGGAGAATCCCCATTCTTACTCACCTATGGAGCCAAAACTATTATCCCAACAGAAATAATCATGCCAACTACGAAGACTGAAGCATGGGAGAAGAACCTCACAGCGGACATGATGTTGGAAAGGTTGGATGATCTAGAAAAGAGGAGGGAGGCAGCACTACAAAAAATGGAAAACTATCAAAGGAAACTAGAAAGGGAGTATAATAAGAGGGTTAAGCTTAGAAATTTCGTAGAAGGGCAGTATGTGCTGAGGGCCATTCCCCAATACCAACGAGAAAATAAGTGGGGCAAATTAGCACCAACATGGGGGGGACCCTTCGTCATACATGATGTTGCAGGAAATGGGTCTTATTATCTGCGCAACCTAAAAGGGGAGATCCTCAAACACCCATGGAATGCAAAATATCTCAAGCCATACTACCCGTAGAGGGCAACGCAGACCTGCATCTGCGTGAAGAGCGCCAGAAGAAGAAAACGACGCTTGCGATCGACATGTTTCTATCTCTGAGAGAGGAATAACAAACCTCAACCTATCAATCAAGCAAACTTTTGGCAAAAAATAGTCACAATACATGGAGCAACATAGTAACAAGACGACTGCGTGTAAATATAACACCTCACGAGAACCATACACCTGTAAATACAGCCTCCGCGTCAATACTTCATCCTCCTGTTTTTTACTATTTACTACCTCAGAGGTTCCATCAATGGAATTCTTCTAAATGTAACTCAACAGATTGAATAGACACTTTAACCCTCTTTCACCCGTGGACGTAGACACTCTGCTGTCGAACCACGTAAACACTGGTGTTAATTGTTGTTCTATTTTACTTGGGGAAAGTAGTCACCTACAATCTCTCGGGACTCCCCTATCAGCATCTATAAGTGTAGGACCATGGGGAAGGCATCCAGCAGAAAGAGATACCCAACCAATCTTATGGCATCGGGTTGACGGAATGAACGTACATTCCAAACAACTCATATCCTAGAACGCTGCCCCAACCCCCATCGTCTGGGAATCCTCTGGCCCAGGATTAGCCAACGGGGTGACAGGTCTCAAGACGTTCACGAAGATACACATATCTTCGGGTTCGCACTCAAACACTTCGCTATCCCTGATTACATTCAGTTATATTCCAAACTAACCATAACAATATTTTAAAAAAAAAAAAAATCGGACAACACAGATAAAAGTTAAAACAATGATCAATTCATTAAAAGTTGATTATAGGCTTGGCAATGATACGCGGAAACAAGAAAATACAAAAGGAATCTCACGAAGCCTCATAATCAACAAAGATGAACTCTCTACAAAAATCTACTTGGATGGTTCAACCCCACCAGCAGGTTTAGCAATCTTCCCCTTCTGCGTTGAAGGTACGCTCCCACCCGAGGAAGGCCCTGAAGAACCAGATGTAAGGGGCGGGGGTTTTCTCACGGCGCGGATAGATCTTGATAAGGCCATGCTCAGTCTTAAGATCATACTCGATGTTATCCAGAATTTTGTTAGTCTCTTCCACTAGTTGACACCGAGCCTTGTACGCTATAACAGTATTCATCATCTCATCCTTTGACAACAACGAGGAAAGACGACTCACTTCCTTCGAAGCGGCTTGGGAAGCCTCGTCCCTTGCTGTAGCTAAACCTTTATGATAATTAATCTGACTTTCCTGATGCACTAATTGAGATTGAGCCTCTGCAAGCTCTTCATTTGCAGTGCGAAGCTGTCCCTGGAGCTCTGCAAGGAAAAGAAAAATACAGATGGTTAGGTCCAGGAAATTACAGAATCACACTCGATAATATAAGCATATACCTTCGACTCTCGCCGAAGCTATTTCATATTCGTTAACAACAGCATCACGGGCTTCTTCAAGAAAATCACACTCATCTGACAACTTCTTATAATCCTCTTGAAGGGTTGAAAGGGCGTACTGACTCGCATCTAATTCTACCTGTTTCATTGAATCCAAGTGACGAAGATGGTTGACCTCATTGTTTAAACCCTCCAGACCCTTGTTGAGCCGATACATATTTACTTCAAGATTTCTCTCAGACTCAGCTTAGCGTACCACATCAGCCCTAGACGCAGCTTAAGCTTTGCTAAGAGCACCTGCCTCAGCCCTAGCGTCATCTCTCTCCCTAGCAAGACGCTGAATGTAATCTTTAACATCAGAAGACTGTGAAGAACGAGCTTGACGCAATTCTTCTTCCAAGAGATTGATTTTAGCTTCCAATGATGAGACATGTTCTCGGGATTAACGAAGATTATCACGCATCCACAACAACGTTCCATTAAACAAACGACGATCATTGTTATATTTATTCTGCATATCAATCATTTGGACTCGTCTGACCCGCCACTTCTCTGCCAGAGCATTATGTTCATCGGCACGAGCATTCCACTTATCAGCCTCGCTCTTTATCTTCTCTACCAACTTTGCGATGCGAGATTTCTGACGCTGCCGCTCTTTCCGAAGCCATACTAACTCAGGAACTCCACCCACCGAAGATAGGGTGGGGGAGGGAGACTCAGAAAGAACACTAATTACAGTAAAGGACAACATCAAGGATGAGAACAGATAATCAAACCTGTAACAGCCGAAGAATTCTTCTTGGCCTCCTCCAACTCACTACGAGCCATAGCAAGATCCAAGCGAAGCTTCTCCTCCTCCTTTCCTTGTTGCTCCTTAGCCTTGTGGAGACTCTTCAACTCACATATCTCCCTATCCCTATCAGCAATGACAGTCTCAGCCGCAGTAAGCTCCTCTTCCCGAAGACGAAGCTTAGCCTCCAACTTAAGGGATTTGTTCCTAAAAAACTGGTACAACATGTGATTGCAATGCTCACTCCTCATCATCTGTGAATCAGAAGATTAGAACACCTTGACTCTAAAAATTGCTAAAAATTGATATCAAGCAAAATGATAAGAGAACTCACCTCTAACATCCGTTGTTGGGGAAATCCATACTGATACCCATCAGCCAACGCCATCATATCAGCAACAGTCGAGGGAGCGTCGACTACTAGAGAAACCTCCAAGGACCGAAGATTCTTATCCCACGCTTCTGCAACCTGGTCCTCGGGAGACAATTGCATCATCTTACGGGTATAAGCATCAGATTTCTTCTCACCCTACACCACAGGAGCTGGATTGGGTACGAACATCAAGTTCTTCTTTTAAAACCAAGCTAAGATGGCATCATCACCCTCAAGGATCAGTGACTGAGGAAAATCATCTCCAGAAGACCCAACCGAGGCCTTACCCATGTCCGTGAATTTAGCACCCGAAGAGTTCGAGGCTACTCCCGCATCCAAATCTGGAAGGTCTCTAGCACCGCTCCCCTCTGGAACATCACTAGCATCCGCGACTCCCTTTCCCCTTCCGTCCGCCTTGTTAGAGTTACCAAGCACATCCCAATCATCGTTTGGGGAAAGCAGGTTGAACTCAGAAGCCAGGCCCAGGGCATCGTTTATGTCCAAACTATCCTCCGCAGAATAAATCCGACCAAAGGAAAACTCCTGAGACATAGCAGAAATTTCACCACCAACACCCTCATCACCAAGGCCAGTATTATCATCACCCGCATCACTGCAACCCGCAGGATTAGCTTCGGCACCAGCATCATGACAACCTGCGGGATTAATTTCACCACCAACACCCTCATCACCAAGGCCAGTGTTATCATCACCAGCATCACTGCAACCCGAAGGATTAGCTTCGGCACCAGCATCATGACAACCTGCGGGATTAATTTCACCACCAATACCGCTGCCACCAGCGGTAGTATTCCCTTTAAAAAATTCTTCATCATCATGACCTGGAGGGGATGTATCAGTACGCTCTTCCATATCAGACATATCTTCATCCTCTCCAAGCTCAGTCACAGGACTGTTAACTTCTTCATAAACCTCCGACTCCTCGATTGTTGCGGTGGTGGACTGCTTGCGATTTATCCTCCTCTTCTTCGTCGCCTAAAAAGACAAGGCACAAGAATAAAAATCCGACTTTGAAAAGAATTAAAACTGCCTCAACTAAAGGACAAGGAATATGGAAATCTTACCTTGACAACCGCAGCATTCTTCGCCTGAAGATCAACATCGGAACTCTCTTCGTCATCTCCATCAACAACATCGAGGGCATATTGGAAATTCATGCCCTCAAAATTCAAATGCCAAGGACGGAAATTCTCATAACGAGCAGGAGGAGCCGCACGTATCTGGCTGTCTGCGGTAGGACGCCATCCTTGCGGACCTGGAACCCACCCCCAAGCCCAGGGACCAACAACCTCAATAACAGTTGCGTGCCATTCATAGTCATGATCACGCTTGATCCGCTCACGAGTAGGAAACACCAGTTTGTTAGTAGAATTATCTGTACCCGGGACGTACTTCACCTTAGCACCACTTACTTCACTCAGAAGGAGGATCTCACCACGAGGAGCGGCAATATTCCGAAGACTCACACTCCACGGTTTACGATTCCTATTGTTAACATAGTCACCGAAAGACTTGTTAAAATTCTCAGGCGTATACCACTCCCTTTCCTCAGGATTGGGAACATAAAGAGTCATCATTGTCTCTCCTTTGCTCCGAAGATAACACTCCCTCAGTGCACGAAGATAATTCCCATGAAGTTGGGAAATAGAGCGACAGTGTGTGTTCTTCGAAGAACCCTCTCGACCAGCCAGCACATCATGATAAAAAGAATCCCCAGACTTGTACAAAGGCAGCATAAGACCCGCTTCAAAGGCCCCCACCGTGGTCAGCAGATGAAATTCATCAAACTTATATGTCGATATCATCTCATAAGTAATATCATCATCAGCAGCGTAAAAACGAACATCGAATAGCTGAAGACCATGCTTTTCCTTGAAAACCTCCAGATCAATATGTTTGAAGGTCACTTTCTTCTCCCCAACAGCGACGCTACGCATTTCCTGAGAAATATCTTTCTCCTCCACGGGATCAGGCGCAGAACCCTTCGAAGGGTTTCTCTCAGAAGCTTTCCTCTTAGGATGAACCTTAGATACATCAGTCTTCGAAACCACTTATTTCGAAGACCTCCCCTTGGGTTGAGACACTGGAGGGGGAGGTAGAAGATGTTGATGAGACGCGTAAGGAGGCGCCACTGACCGAAGAGGTGGGATATCCCGCGTTCTCTTACGATCATCACGCGGATTAACTAAGGGACGAGAAACAGCATACCGGGAGCCAAGAGCCTCTTTTGGCCGGTCCCCCTTCTGCGTATTCCCTCTATGCGACTCACCCCTCTTAGAAGATAAGTGCCTATGACCAGAAGAAGACGAAACCCTATGAACGCGGGCATCACCTTGGGAAGATTTAGACGAACCTCCACCAAGCGGAGAAACATCAGGATCCCTACGCGGAGGAGATCTACGCGGACTAGGCGGTGGAGTTTGATAAGAAACCCGCGGACGGTCAGCCATGTCTGCGTAGTACACAAACAAGTTTCAGACTTCCGCGGAGACAAAACGAAAATCAAAAAACCAATTTCATCCAGTTCTTCATAATCATGAACCAGATGGAAAATAAGAACAAAACCTAAATAAAAAGGGGAAATAACAAATAGGGGCAACCATGCACGAAGGAAGATATCATTACTGTTTGTAATGACGAACAGGGGAAATCATACACACATCTATATATATGTTCTTCATCACAAACACGTATAGCAACAACAGAAAACGAATATATTTTTCATCAAAAGATAATCAAACACAGTAGAACCACTTACCTATAAAGGAAAAATCAGGGTCGTGAAAAAAGCCTCGACGAACAACAGCAGTAGCAGAAAGCTTCGAGGAACAACAACAACAACAGCAGAAAGCTTTAAGGGACAACAACAGCAGCAACAACAAAGACAAAAACAACAGTAGCAGCAGCAACAATTAATAACAAGGAAACAAAAGCAGAGAACAAAAAATAAAAGTTCTGAGGAAAGAGAAGGAATGAAATTTATGACTAGAGAATTTTCGTATTCCTTCTCATATATATATACAAAGAGAAATAAAACCGCCCAACTACCCAAGAAGAAGTTATTGCAAATAGTGGGGAACGTGCCCTAAAATCTAGGAAAATAATAAAGAGAAGATGAAGAGAGTAACACGTTTTTTCTTCCCACTTCGACTAACTGCCCAGTAGGATGAAAAGGGACAAATTGTAGGTACACATTTCATCTTCCGCCACGTGTCCACAAAGACACACGTGGAGGACATGCAGCTGAGAGCATCAAGATATGATATCACACGTGGACAGCCAAGAGACGCGCCTTGTCAAGATAGCGTCGCCACCCACCAGATCCAACGGTAGAGGATCGAGGAGACAAAAACACTAGAACACTGCGAAACACTGGAGGATAACCCAAGAGTCACTTTATCTTATCCCCAGAAAGATCTAAGATCTACGGCTGGGGATAGTCAGACTGATGCAGACAAAACAGGGGCAGAAGACAGCTGTCTACCGCGGACAGACATCTCAACTACCCGCATTAAATACCCTCAAACAGCATACGTGTCAGTCAGCCTGTGGAGGAAGCGCAGATACCACTGCAAATTCAAACGGAACACGCAGAGAGAACCGAGAACACGAAGACCTCTGCGTAAGCGGCACAAGACACAAGAGGATAAGGTTATAACGGGCTTCAGAAGTGGACCCCACGTAACCACCCTATAAATACCCCTCTCTCCCAAGTGAAGAGGGGGGCCGAAAAACATCGAGAGGAGAATAGGAGAGAGACAGAGAGATAGAGAAAGTGTAAGTGAAGTTCCTCCTGCTACGCAGGCTTATATTGGTCTCAAAGTCATTCGACTATTTCTGTAACCTTCATACATATGATGAAAAACCCAATCCCGTAGACAGAGATCTGAGTGATGGATCATATAAGTTAATCGTTTCATCTATATTCATGCATTTATACTTTATATGTTCAATTCGATACTTATGGTATATCATGTTCGTACATTTTATATTTCATCCACTATTTATCTTATTGTATGAGCCAAGAACAATGATTGTAGTTGATGAGACGAGGAAGAGTATTAGAACTCTGAGTCAAGGATTCGACATAACCTATCCATTCCCCTCAGGCGCAGCTTATTTACTGTATTGTCATGAGTCTGCGCGCATTATTTGTGAATACTCAGATGATACCAGATCTTTGTGTTCACACCCGATTAATTTTTTTTGTTGTACGTACCATACAACGAAGTCCGAACCATAGTTTTCTTGTGCGTGTGTTTTTTATACTTTATGAATCGTTACCAACCAAACACACCCTAGAAACCCACACCTGGTATCCCCCAATCAGGTAAAAAGTTGGGTCGGACAGTGAGCATAAGGATCCCAATTCCCAAAGAAGAAATATCAAAAACTTGATGCAGCGGCAACATCGAGTTTAAGTGGTAGATGTAGAGACAGAGAAGACAGTGGTTTCATTCAAATTCGATGGGATAGGTAAAGACTTAAGAGAAGGCAACAAACCAAAAAAGGATTTCCATGAAAATTCGACTGTGAAACTCTTTGTATGGAAAGATGTTTTATCCGTTTTTTGGCTTTTGTTAACTTGTATCCCATTATAAATGTTAAGAAAAATTTTAATATTATTTAGTTGTATTTAATTTATAATTTTCCTTTGATGTTTGCAAGTTCACCTATATACCGGGATATAGGTTAAGGTTATTAAGAAATTCATATATTGCCATTGAATTTTAAGGTTATTAATATATGTTTGCAAGTTCACCTAGGGGGTCGTGCTATCATGCGAATGCGCGCGTGATAACAATAATAAGGTCGCACCCTACCACCGTTGGATTTCAATTTTTCTGAGATGCATCTATCTCGAATACCGGCTGGTAAAATTAGAATTTTAATCTATTTTCAAGCCCTCGTTTAGAAAGTAATATGTATGAAAGTCCACTGGTTTTCTGATACTTTATGAATCATCTATCATGAAACTTAAAATAACTCGATTTTTTTAATCAGACTATTATGAAAAGTTCGTCTCTAATATTGTTTAGACTTAAGAGGGAATACTAATCATTTTTAGAAATTTCGTAAAATCTTGCACGTTCATTGATCTACTTTTAATCATAGTGATGAATGATCATACTAGCATAATCATAACAAAAACCACTATGAATTCAATTTGGGTTTTATCGAACCGCTTCAAAAAAACACCATGAATTAAATTTCTATGTGACTCCTACAAGTATCCTAACAAGAATCTGTTTGTTCACCTTAAAACGGACTTTAAATAAAATCAAAATCATAAGGAAAAATATTTATTTTTACCATGAATCTCTATGGAAGTGGGATTAGAAGTGTTCTGAGACATGCAAAAAACCAATCTGTTAATCGGTGAACAACCCCAACTCTTAGTTAAGTCCTAACTTCATCTTCATCTTCATACTCGATTCACGCGTTTTAGTGGAAGTTTACTGCAAAAACTTGAAACCCCGCTATTCAAGAAAAATGAGTTCCGATAACTCTTTAGACATGAGTTTTCTAGTTGTTTCTTATTTTTTTGATCATCGGACATGAGTTTAAATTATAGAAGAGAATCACATAACAATTAACATAAACTGTGAGAGCATCTCGAACAATGGGTCAAAAAAATCCTACGTGGATGTCATTGCTAGACCCCATTTATTTAGATTTTATCCCTGAATCTTAATAACACCTTCTATACTAAAACTCATCTCCCGTAGTTAAGGCTATACAATGAATTGTAGATTTAGATAAATATTAAAAAAAAAATATTTAGCTTGATTCCATATTAAAAAATATTTTTTAAAAATAATATTGATGACATGGAATTAGTTAAGGGTCATCCCGAATGTGTAGTTAAGATTTTCTTTAACACCTCGTTATTTAATATTTGATCCCTCCTAATTTATAGGACCTAACCATTGGAAATGCTTTTATACTAAATGGGGGTCTAAAATCTTATGTGTCATTTAAAAAAAATATTTTCACCCTCTGTTGGAGATGCTCTAAGGGTCTTGGAAGATAAACAAAAACATTGATATCAATAAAATATACGAGTACAGATTTGTGTTTGTGAATATCGGAGATGACACGTCCAATGGCCATAAGGTGCGTGTTCATTTTGTAAATATCTTGGAAATCTAATTTTGTTTTATCTAGGAAAGATTAGTTGACCCCACTTCCAATTCTACCCTCTTAATATTAAGATTTGATATGACCACAAAGGCAATCAATGGAGCACCGTGGGGAGGACCTGGATGTGACCGTATACCACCTCCTAAATACATGTTCCTTCAATTTTCTGCCGGTAGCAAGATTCAGCACCACAGACGACATTAGCACTCGGTAAGGTTAAAAATAAGTAGAAATTGATGTTTAGTCCCAAAGTTACTGGGCTTTGGACGTTTTAGTCCATCCATCAGAAGCCTAATATAGTCTAGTCCAAAAAAAATCCGTCCAAAACAGATTAATCCAAACCTGGACGAATTAGTCCAAATTCACGGACGAGTCCCGATTTTGGACGTTTCCCATATACCATAATTACCCTTGAACGATTTATGGTATATAAAGCCTGATTTTAAAATCGAATTTTCTGGATCTGAAACTTGAATTTAAAACAGGATGCAGCTCTGAGATGATTTGGAAGGCGATTTTACAGTTTCAGTGAGGATTTAATCGTTTCTTCATCATATTTCGACTCAGGTTACGTTCGATCCAGTTCTAGAGTCGAAAATTCTTAATCTCAGATTTGAAGAAACCACAGAGTGAGAAATATATCGTTCCAGGTTTGAATTCAGAGGTGATTTATCAGATTTGTAGAGCTTAGATTGGATTTGATTGCTAATGGAGCCGAATTCAACCTCAGGTTAGTTTTCTTTTGGTTGTAATTCAATCTAATTTTCAGGTATTGTTTCTGATGTTTAGTTTTTTTGAGTTTATGAGTTGATGATATCAATTCGTATGATCTTTAGTTGATATTTTGTTATATAGTAGCTTTTGATTCTCGCGATGATGATGATTTACTGTTAATACTAGATAAATTCGATTTTTGTTACTTGATGTTGATTTTTTTTAGTTTTATGATGCATGATACGAAATCGAACTGATACTATATCCTAGTCTTATATTTTTGTTCCAGTAAGATTCTGGAGCTTAGTTGATGGAGTATTTTTATCTAGGTTTACTATTACTTGATGTTGATTTTTTTTAGTTTTATGATGCATGATACGAAATCGAACTGATACTATATCCTAGTCTTATATTTTTGTTCCAGTAAGATTCTGGAGCTTAGTTGATGGAGTATTTTTATCTAGGTTTACTATTACTTGATGTTTTTGGCATTTTTTAAATGTGTACTTTCATGTACACCGTTTACTTTTTAGGTTGTATGAAATTGAAGCTTCAGATGTTTATAATCATTTCTTTTGTAATATGTAGGGGTACCAAATAAGCGTGACAAGTTTATTAATGTTGTTTTGAATCATGGTGAGCATTCTGCTGTTTTTCGTGTTAATACTAAAATAACCGTAGAAGAACTAAATCATTTAGCATGCAAGCACTGGAGGTCTTTGTCTCCTGGGAGTATATGTTTCAACTATATGGACAATGCTCAAGTAGTTTTTGTGACAGGTGATATACAACTGCAAAGCTTAATTGGTTTCATGATTCTTATTGATAATGAAGATGTCTATTTGCATGTGGATATGATTCTTAATCATACTTCTCGTTCTAAGTCTAGTTGTAGCAGAAGTACTGGTTCTAAGTCTGGTTGCAGCAGTAGTTCTGGTTCTTGTTCTAAGTCTGCTTATGAAATTGAAAGTCCTAAGATGGTAAGGGTGTTAGATCATGATGCAGACAAGGGGACGCCTCTTATTATCGATGAATGGAATTATGTATTTGACGAGATTGGTAGAGAATTCGTGGGTGGTGTTAAAGCTGTTAGGATTGCTGTCGATAAGTACAAGATGGCTACTGGTCACAAGATTGCTATTCTTAAAAATGACAAAACTCGTTTTATTGCAAAGTGCAAAGAAGATGGTTGTGCTTGGAGGATTCATTTTGGGCCTGTGAATGGTGATACTTCTCGGTTCGTGCTGAAAGGTTCTAACGCTCACAGGTTAGTGGTTTTCATACTAGTCCACATTACTTATCTTTAGGTATAAATTGTGCATCTTATATATGTAGATTTATTTTAGGTGTACATTGTAGTGCACTGTACTTGTTGTACTCTTAAATTACATGTTCTTGCTTGGTTTGTGTGTATGTTCATAGTGTTGGTTTTGAGATCTTATTAGGTGTAAATTGTGGTGCACATTACTTATTCCAGTTTTTTTTTATAGTTGTGGTGTTGGTTTGAGGTTGAAGAGTCCTGCGGTGACAACCAAGTTAGTCAAGCATTTGATCGCTGACAATTTACAGGGTGATCCTAGCTTAAAACCCAGACAGATCATGTCACTTTTCAAGAAAACTTATGAGTCCAATATTAAGTATCACCATGCCCGTAGAGGAAAAGAAGCTGTATTTGAAGAACAGTATGGCGACGACGAGAAGTCGTATAGCGATTTTACTTGGTATGTCAAAGCAATTGAAGAAACCAATCCCAATATCTATGTGAACTTTGAAGTTGAGGATGGAACCAATATATTTCATAGGATATTCGTTTGTTACGGTGCTTGCAAGCATAGATATAGGTATCTCAGGCCCATGATTTACTTGGACGCTACTTTCCTTACTGGTAGATACAGGGGTACTCTTATGGCTGCAACATGTATCAACGGAAACAATGAGTTTTACCCATTTTCTTTTGTTATTGTTTCTTATGCAAACAAAGATAATTGGTTTTGGTTTCTGGAGAATCTTCAACATGTTAACGATGGTCGTCTGATTGTTTTCCTTAGTGATCGTCATGAAGGACTTCTGCAGTGCATTCCAAAATATTTTCCTAATTCACATCACAACTATTGCTTTTACCACATCAAATACGATCTCCCCATTGGATCAGGTTATGCGAATTCGAAGCCCGTTCTTGATTTGTTTTACAAAGCTGCGTACTCTTACACACCAGCAAACTTTGAAGAAGCTTTAAGGGGAATGCATGCAATTGGAGATGGACATGTTGCTAACTATATCAGAACTATTCCAAAGGAGAAATGGGCAAATGCGTTTTTCCCTGTATGCAGATATGGTGCTCACTCTTCAACTCTTGCCGAGTCCTTTAACAACTGGGTTCTTCCTTTCAAAAAGTTGCCTGCTTTTGTTCTTCTCGATGCGATACCGGTGAGTTTTATGTTTAGTTTTTTATTTATGCAAGTATGTCTACATTGTTTCATACATGGATTTGCTTGTTCTGTAGATACTTGTACACGTGTTCATCTGTGATTCTGCAACTGTGTGTACATTATTGTACACATGGATTTCCTTAATGTGTACAACAATGTACACATGTTTTATCCGTATTCCTTCTGGATCATGTTTTTGATTTTATGTTTTGTGTTTTTATTATGTTAGTTTGAAGGTTATGGAGAAAATGTCTGAGAGAAGGATACTAGGTCTGGAAACATTCAACACTAGGCTCACTCCTGAATATGAGGCTTTACTAAAGGAAAACATCGACATTGGTCGAACTTGGACTGTTGTTCAGTCCATGGAAAGATTGTATGAAGTCAGGTCTCCCCGGACTCATTCTGTAGATCTATTACAGAAAACTTGTACATGTCACAGGTAGCGAGTGAATGGTTTTCCTTGTGCGCATGCTTGTGCTTTCATTCAAGCTACTAGAGAAGACATCTATTCATTTGTTGAGCCATATTTCACCACCGAATGGTACAACAGGACATACCAGGAGATCATCTTGCCAATCCACAATTATGACAAGCCGCAGTCTTATGATCCTAGTGATAGGGTTATTGTTCCTATTCATGTTCCTCCACCGGGTAGACGAAGAACACAGCGCTTCAAGAATGCACATGAGAAGCAAAAGAGGAAAATTATGTGCACAAAGTGCTTCACTCTTGGTCACCATAACAGAGCTACCTTCCCCATGCTTTGATGATTTTTTCTATGTTTCATTTGTTCAAAAATTCTGTCTTTTCAATTTTCTTTTGGCGTGGATAATTAGTGCCAGGACATGTGTACCATTATGTACACCTTCCTGCAAACTTCAGTCTTTTTACAGGTGTACCACTATGTACACCTTGGTGTACAATGGATGCTTCTAGTATATTTTGCTCAGTAATATTATATGTTTTCATATCTGTATATAATTAGTAATTACTTTTGCTATGTTCAATTCTCATGTTTTTCAGTTCTACATGCTATACAAATTTTAGTAATATATTTTTATGTTTTCAATTTTTATACTTTTGATCAAGTATAAAAATCTGTCAGTACATGTGTACCATTATGTACACCTTCTAAACATTTTCTGCTCTGTCAGTAACTGTGCACAATCAAGTACACCTTAATATTTCAAAGCCTGGTGAATGAGATAAGTCATAAACTTGTAACATTAATATTGAAACTAATAAAAATATTAATTCAAGGTCTTTTAGTAGTGATAAGTCAAACAAATTGATAAAAACTGAAATTTGAAAAGAGATAAGTCATAAACAAAGTGACACCGAAATTTAAAAAATTTGTCTGAAGATTAAAAATGTTTAGAAGAAATTCAGAAAGTGATCTTGAATGAAGATTAAAAACTCTTCTTCCTCTTCAATGGTTGCTTTTCTGTAGTCTTGCACAACTGATTATGCTCCTCTCCTTTGCTATATCCCATACCTTTTCATACCATCCGCCTTTTGTCAACATCTTGGCCACCAATTTTGATCTCATTTGCTGACAAATGTCTTCGGCCCTCTGCTGACCTTTTTCCATACCTTTTGTTGTCTTCATACTTCGTTTCATAAAGTAACAAGTATATATTAGACAATCCGGGTTGATTCCTTGTGAAGGGCATGGCATGATGTTTAATTCGTGCTCCTCTATAGGTGGGTGACCCTTCAATGCTCTCTTCTTGTTGAGTTCCACTTGTACCACAACTGCTAGTTTCCTTGCATCATCTTGATATGACTGCTCATTTTTTGAGTGTAACGAGTTATACCATTTCCATTCATTGGCTTCGAAATCAAAATTCAAAAGTGACCAGTGCAATCCCATCCTCGTTTGATCTGTAAAGTGATTGATAGGGATTACAAGAACTTCCAGGTTCTCAGGCATGTCCCATATGAAATTAACCACAAGATTTACCACCTCGCTGGTGACATTATACTTGACATAGTACTGCAATTAATAATCTGTTAGAAAACAAAATTAATTAGGTTCACCTTAATCAGAAAACTAACAAGCATGTACACTACTACAAAAAACTAACAAATCAAACATTGTAGGCCTGAAAACAGGCCGTATATCCATGTATGATATGCAGGTGTACACCTATGTACACACCTATATAAATCTAACAATCAAGAATTAGCAGACCATGTGTCAATCATAGATGCATATTGGTGTACATCTATGTACATAGCTAAATAAATCTAACAATCAACACTTAACATACCATGTGTCAATCATATATGCATATTGGTGTATATCAATGTACACAACTAAATAAATCTAAAAACACATAGAACACGCCATGTCAATCAACTATGTACACAATACATATTAAAGTAACTATACATGACATTTCTTATTTGTTTTGAGAAACTTACACATGCAGTAGGACTCATAATTTCACAGCTCAGGTACTTTTTGCCATCTGGAGGACGAATGCTATCTCTGACAAGTGCTCTTCTACGTCGATGGATGTAGAACTGGAGTACCTCCTGGTCCAGATATTTGTTGAACATCAGTTCACGAAGTACTCTTCCAGCTGGTAGGCTTGGAAAGATGTGTAAATAAGATGAATAAATGGATGCCTACAGTGATACCGCAAGTGCACGTTGTTGTTGCAGTGAGTGCACAAGTACGGGTCGAATCCACAGGGACTTGGGGTGTTATGAAGTTTTCCTATCTAAGCTAGATCTCTAAGTGTAGCAGTGGCAGTGAGCTAATGAAACAAAGGCAATAAGCCTAAGGCAGTGAAGTGACAGCAAAGAAGTAAAGTGAATCAAATAAAAACAAGAAACAGTAAAGGAAAGAGGGATTTTGAGTGAAGACTAGGGATTAGATTCCACCATTTCACCTAGACTAAGTTAATCTCAGTTCAATACTGCTCTTGTCCCTTTTAAAGTTATCAATGAGATTCTTGGCTCAACTGACTAACTAGATGGCAGTGGAGGTTCTATGCCTGCTGCTCATCAAAGGGTTGGGTTATAAAGGAAGCTAAAGGCACTAAGATAATTCTAATCCTAGTAGTAGTTGGGGCTCTCACACTGCAACTACCCACAGAGAAGCCACTTAGGTGTTTTAACAACCTAAAGGATGTTCTGATCACAACTAAAGTGCTTTGATTAAGACTATCCTAAACATTTCAGCACAACAAGCACAATATCTAGCTTGGATTAAATTAGCAGAAGCATCATGATTTCATCTCCCCCTTAGCAAATAAACTAGAACATGATGAATTTGATGAAACAACTGAAGATTAAAATGAACTGATATTGAAAACAAAATTAACAGTTGAGGTCCTGGATATTCCAGGCCTCTTGGTGGTGCTCTGGCTAATCCAGGCATACTTTCTACATCCCTAACATTTCCCTTTTATAGTATTACAAAATACCCAAATTTTCAGAAACCCTAAATTGGAAACCCTAATTTTTAAATTGGAAATTAAACTCACTGATTCTCTGAATTTGTCTCCCCTGTGCTCGACCCATGCTTCCTTCTCGTCCTCTCCTTCTTTTCCCATACTCTCTGATGCTCATGTCGACTGGTACTCAAACCTAGCTCTCTTAGATTTATCTCATAGGGTGAATGAGATAGAGGTGAGAGAAATAGAGTTTAGAGTGATGGGTCTTGGTTTCTGGGATGTCGGGTGAAGGTGGAAGTGGTGAAGCTCGAGGTGGAGGCAGAGAGCAGTTCTGCCATGGTCGGGGAATAAGTTGCAGTGGGAGAAGAAGATGAAATTTGGGGAGAAGAGAGCTCGATGGATAATGAGATTAGGGTCTGTTTGTTTGGGGTGTAGGTGTTCGGTTGCTAGGGTGTGAAGCAGGGATAGAGAACTTTTACGAACAGCGAGTAAAGAGCGTTGGATGATCTCATATAGATTGAATAGAACGGCTACGATGGAGAGGTATGTAGCGACCGTTGGATTATGAGATACAACAAAACTGACGGATTCAGATGGAGTTAGGTACCATGGTGTTTGACAGGAGCTTCGGATTTTGATGCACAATGATGAGGCGGTCGTTGGATGATGAGATGGATCCAATCTGACGGCTCTCATGGAAATGGGTATGGATAAAGGAAATGGATTTGGGTAAGGGTTTTGGGCCTTGGGTATGCCAAGCCCATATCTTCTTTAAGAACAATTCTTCCTCTTCAAGCCCACTTCTAGTTGATCCGGCTCTTGCAAACATCATTCTTCGCTTCCTCCTAGCGGGAGTCTTTGCCGTTCCTTTTCTCTTTTCGCTCCGTGAGATAACCAGGCTTTATTTAGTACCTAAAAATGCAAAATTAATTAAGAAAAGTATTTATTCTTGAAAACAACGAAAACACAGAATATGGGATAAAATATAGACTTAATGCACAAAAGATGATTTAAATGCCAAGAAAAATATATAGAAATATGCACTTTTTAGCACTCATCACCGGCAATCAAAATATCTTCCTTGACTGTTGGATCATCCAGGCTTGTTAGTTTCCAAGCTACAGAGCTGCGGAAACATAAAGGAAATGTTAACATGGTGTACAAAGTTGTGCACATAAATTTTTTTATAACATTCAATTATGGTGTTTTGCGAACTTACTCCAGGCTTGCGTAGTCAAAGAATTTTTGTACCCTTTTATTGTCCTGTCCTGCTTGCATAGCTTGGTATAATGGTGATAGACAAACATCTGGCAATGGATTTTGAGGACAATATACATCTCCCTTTCTCTTTATTGGCGCAGGATAGCCTGGTTCTTGTCCCTCTTTGATCCCCTTGCCTTTTGGATCTGCTTTTGTCACAACTCGTTTGGTTTTACCCTCGGCAGTGAAATCAAGATCTAGCTTTATTTTTGCATTTCTCTTTTGTGGCGTCTTGGACAACTTGCCAGCGGCTTGTGTCTTCAACATCTCTGCTTCCTTTATCTTCCCTGCTCTTGTCCTCACTGGAGTCGTCTTCTCTTCTTCTACCTCTTGGTTTCTAAAAAATTCACTAGGATTTTGTTGAATGAACTGCACTGCTTCTTCAATGATCCTTTCTCGTACATCTTCATTGGATAATGATTTTTGCGACGACTCTTGTTTTGGATCTTCTTGGCTCAATAATGCAAAGCTTGGAAAATCGTGGCGAATCAGGGTTGCCATATTTTCCTTCACTTCAGATGGTGCCGTTCTGTAACAACCTTTTTCAACTTTTACGAACACAGTTTCAGACAAGTTATCTAGAAGGTCCTCAATTGATGTATAAGTCTCATTCTGTGATTCTTCTCCTTGTGTGAGTAAAACGACTTCTTTAGGATCCAACTGACATATGGCTTCAACTGTAATTATAGTAGCTTCATCAATTTCAGCTGTTCGAGTGCCATCCATCACATTCTGGTCATTAAGGTTCACTTGGTCTTGTTTATCTTTATTGATTACACTTGTCTTTGGCATTGAAGTACTGAAAAATGAAATTTTTGTGAGAATTTTCAATGGTGTACAGAGTTTTACACCAATGTACAAGTATGTACACAAATTCAGAAGAAGTCATAAAGGTATACAACCTTGTACACACATACTAAAAACAAAAAAAATATATAATATATATATATAAGCTGAAATCATTTTCTTTATACCTTTGCTTGTTAGCAGCTTCACACCTAGCTACTTTGTCAATTTCATCAGTTTGACCTTCAGCGATTTCAACTTCCTTTGGCAGAAGAGTGCTGAAAAAATGCAATTTTTTTAGAAAATGAGAAATCACTAAGGTGTACATCTTGATACACACACAGAAGAAATCACTAAGGTGTACATCTTGGTACACATATATATAAAATGAGAAGAAATGCGAGCTACACATTTACCTCGGATTGTTACCAGTTTCAGACTCAACTCCTCGGCTTGTTCCATCCTTGCCATCCTCTTCTTCATTTTCCTCATTGGTCTTTGGTGAAGGAGTGCTAAAAATATTCAAGTTTTGAGAAAATGTATTAGCTTTCACACACTGGTGTACGACTATGTACACACATAAAAAAAGAACTGCGTGCAAATTTAAAAAAACTGATGTTGTACCTTTGCTTTTCAGGAGTTTCAGAAGGAACTTCATTCCTTTCAGATTCAGTTCCATGCTCGTCATCACCACCTTTGCTACCCTCTTTGTCATTGTCATGATCATGCGTATCACCACCCTTGCTACCCTCCTTGTCATTGTCATCACCATCATCATCATCTTCCTTGTGCTCCTCCTCAACCTTGTCATCCTCCTCCTCCTCCTCCTTCTCAATCTCATAATCTTCCTTGTTCCCCTCCCCATCCTCCCCATCCTCATCCTCCTCCTCATCATCCTCCTCAGTTTCAAGTCGTATTTCCTTTGCACATTTAAAGATTTCATTCAAAGTTTTATTACGGAAATCATTAACTTGTCTTTCTGTCAAGTTCATTAGACCAACTTCATTAACTTTTAGTATTTTCTCTTTAATGAAACTAAGAAGCCTTTCTTGCCTATCCAGAACTTCAGTAAGCTCCTCATGAAACTCCTTTCTTCGCATATCTGAAATGCGCAGCTTTTCCTTCACAACATCTATGCTATTTTCTTGTTTCTGCCTCCGGTACTCATCCAAAAGCAATCGCTCTTCATCAGTATAAGCCTTCACCCATCCTGGTTGCATCTGAAAACATGCCAAAGTATCAACATTGATCACAGGTGTACAATTTTTTACACATGTTGTAAGAGTGTACATTGTTTACACAAGACAACTTTCTTAAAATCTATCAACAATGTACAATCTTGTACACCTTCTTAAAGGTGTATATCAATGTACATATACTATTCTAAGAAAGTTTTTTGAGATACCTTTTTCATGCAATCATTCAGTTCTTTCTCGATTATATTACTGACATCGCTGATGATCCACCTAAGAAGCCTTGACACACCTTCCTCATTGCTTGACTTCATGCTTTTGTTGTGTTCAGCAAACCAATGCTGCATTAACAAATAGGTGAATAGTTAGAAATGTAAGAGAAAGGAACAAACACAATGAACAAAATTATTTAAAATGGTGAATGGATATGTCAGGTGTACAACTGTGTGCACATGTAAACTCACCAACAGATAAAGCACACAACCATTAACTTTAATTGGTGAATCGTGATGTTTCTTAATGCTCGCCATGAGATACTCATGTATATGAACTGGCCAGCAAGTTCTCTTCATCCTATCCAAAGACTCAAAATAGTGTGCAAACTGGTTCTTGCTAATCATACTTCCGTTTGCCTGGGTAAAAAAGACAGTGATACACAAGTACATAGTAAACAACACCACTAAGTCTTCAGCATTTCTTTCAATCTCCATTTTCGACTTTGGGTTTAGCTTCATGATACGTACGATTTCCTCCTCCACATCTTTTTTTCCCAGCTCAGTTTGTTTCTTAAGAGTCAATCTGTTTATCAGCGGACCGTATCTTTTTTCAGCTGCAGTTTTTACATCTTCCCCGTTTTCAACTTCCATTGGCACCATCTTAATCCCATAAAATAGAAACAAATCCTCAGGTTCACTCTTTACTGCCACTTGCTTGTTCTTCTTGGTAGTATCAAACATGAAATAATGTCCCCCCGAGTCACAAATTTCATGGCGGTACTGTCTCACAATTTTCAGAATTGAGTTTGGGTTCTTAGTCCATATATCATCTCTCTTTTGACTTGTATCTTCCTCATCTTTCCGGTCTGCTTTTTTGTGGACAAAGATATCTATAACAGGCCAGAATGGTCCTTCTTTTTGCTTCTCTAGTTGATAATTGGTGAACCATACTTTTTTTCCTCTTTTTGTTTCATCTTCCTCAAGATTTTTATTCACAAAGTCACTGAAGGCATGGAAACTTGACCTATATGGTTTGTTGGTATCTACGAAAATGAACCAAGAAGAATAATACATTCACTATACTCATATAAGTACAAATCATATCATTGTACACATAAATAGGACCATATCATACAGGTGTATAGCTGTGTACACTCCTACAGAAAACTAACTAAAGCAACATTTGTTCCCACCCAACATGCCATAAATCAATGTGCGTGTACAAATCTTTACACTCATACAGAAATCTATCAAAAACAGCTTTAAAACACAGACAACAGGCAAAATAAAGGTGAAATAGCATGCTGATGCAAAGATGTGTACACAAGCACCAAAAATGATGGGATAATATGTTGATAACACACACATTAGTCCATATGAAGATGAAATAACAGGTTGACAACACATACAACAGGCCATATGAAGGTGAAATAGCATGCTGGTGCAAAGATGTGTACACCGGTAAACACAAGTGACGGCACAACACAACACATTAGGCCATATGAATTTGAAATAGCATGCAGGTGTACAAACCAGTACAATTATACAGAAACATCTTTAAAACAAACAGAACATGACATGAATCACTACAACAGCATTGTGGTGTACAGATATGTACACACCAACAACAATTCCCACAAAATTGCTCAAAAACAAGATAGAACTAGATATGAATTACTGCAACGACATGGCGGTGTATAGATCTGTACACATGTACAAAAAATTGAATAAAAATTGCTCAAAAATAGACAGAACTGTACTTGAATTGTTACCTTTTTTTTGAGATAACAGATGTTGAAGGCTTTGAAGACTTTGGAGGCTTTGGAGGATTTGAAGGCTTTGAAGGCTTAGATTTCTTCTTAGCTGGTGATGTTTTTGAACTTTCTGGTACTGAAATTGATGTTGAATCTTCTAATGATCTCTTCAATCTCGTTGCTTTCCGAATCTCTTCTGCACCAACTGATGGAGTTGGGGATGAAATTGGTGTTGAATCTTTTAATGCTGACTTTGATCTCGTTCTTGGTGATGTTGATTTTTGATTTTATTCTACCGCAACTGATGGAATTTCTTCTTCAGTTGATGTTGAATTTTCCACTGTTGGTGCATTTGCCTTTGAAACTACTTTTTTTCCTTTCAACATGATGTTACTGATACTGCAATCATCTAGGTATTTTGATTAGTAAGATTTTAGGGTTTTTGAAGAAATGTTTTCAATAATTTGAAGAAATTTCTAGGGTTTGTCTGCAAAATTTCAACCGATTTTTTTCTTCTGCTTTTAGTTTGCAAACCAATTAAAATGGATTTATTGTTTTGTCCGTTACGCCGCAGTTTCTTTAATTCAGTTTCTTTTTTGAAGCAAACGTGTCGCAACCATGTTCATTGTGTCAGTTACAAGACTGATTCCATTAGCTGCACGTGTGCTTTATTAAAAGCGTGCGAAGGATAACAACGTCTTTATACATTTTGTGGACTAATCTGTTCCTGGTTGGATCGGGGTGGACTAATATGTTCTTTTTTGTGCGGTTTTGGACTGAACCGTTTTTTTCCCTAAAAATAATTAAAATATTACTTGGACCTAGTCAAGTCCCCCTACTAATTACCGACATACTAGTTGACCAGAGCAATTATCGGCGTGTTTGTTGTGATATAGAAGACAAAGAATACGAAACACAAAGTATAGGGGAGGAAGACAGAGAGAAATTTTATTCATGTGTGTAGAATACAAAGGTTTAAGACTCTATTTATAGAGTTTACATACTTGGTGCCCAAGTAATAGGGTCCCACTAAAGTGGGCATCTATAGGTAAACTTCCGTTTATAACACTCCCCCTAGATGACCACTGTATCTAAGCAATTGCCTCATTAAAACCTTGTCAGGAAAATCCAAATGGACAAAATCTGATCGAAGGAAACATAGTACAATTATGAGAAAACTTAGAACAGATTTGGACATGCATATGTTGCCTCATTAAAACCTTGACAAGGAAAAACCCAGTAGGACAAAACCTTGACCAAGGAAAAGGAGTACAACTAGATAGTCCAGTAAATACCTTTTACTAGGATGCTCCCCCTGATAAGTACTTCAGTTGAATCTTGGCTTGCAAATTTTCGAGTCGACACTTCCCAATTTCGATAAACGAATTTCTTGAATGCTGGAGATAACAATGCTTTCGTGAGAAATCTTCCAGTTGATGAAGTCTTCTTTTGTGTTAGTCTTCTAATAGTAGTGTTCTCGAGTCGTCATGTTTCTTTCAATATATTGAGGACTTGTGTCTTGGATTGTTAGCTTCTCGGAGATGATTTGCAGAAGTAGTTGATGTAGTCTCTTCAACAAAGTGCCAAGATATGAATACCTTATCACACGTGAACAAAAATCGTATTTGTGAGAAGGAAATCCAATTTTTTTTGGAGATGATTAAGTTGATTTGGTTTAATCAAATGTGGGCATCCACTAAACAACCAAAATTGATACAACTCCCCCTTGGATGACCATCATGTTGAATTAAATTGTCTCACTAAAACCTTGCCAATAAAACCCAATGGGACAAAATCTGGACGAAGGAAAAAGACCAATATCAACATTTTGAAAGAAAATTAAACGTCAATGAGATGTTGCCTCGTTAAAACCTTGTCAGGAAAACCACATAGGAAAATCCTGAAACGAAGGAAAAAGAGTACAACATTTGACGTAAATATGGATGCTAACTCAACTATATGAGTATTATAGAAAATAAGCATCAAAATAATATCTCTAGTCTATCTCAAAGACGAGTTTAAGCTAGCATAATTCCAGCTGCAGATTTAAGAAAGAAAGAAAACGGAATCTATGATGCTAAAGCGTGGATTTTGGTGTTTTTAAGGACTCCTCAAGAGACCTATAATGTTGGAATCATCAACTGATTAATCCTGATTTTTGGTTGTGTACCAAATTTATAAAAACACATAAAGGATTGTTAAACCTTATGTAAGCAAATAAGGTGAATGCCTGAATTAAATTTGAATCCTCAAAAGATTACAAATTTAATATGTTCTTCGACCACATTTCTTGTTTTAATGCAATATGAGTCCTTCAAAGACTACCACGCCAAGTGCATTGTATAAAGAGAACAATTAATGAACCAATCATAGGGTCTGAACAAAAATGAAACCCTTAAAATCGTTTTACAACGAAAAATTTCTCGCATAACGCATTATGACTACACTAGACTGTAATTAATAGGCTTGGCATTTTTAAAGTGTTAAGTGTTGGATCCAAAAATTGCGTTAATTGAGAAACTAATCCAACCAAATTTGGATTGTATGACAACCAATCACATATGTCGACATTCCTTTGCAAAGGGGTTCGAAACCACTATCATTTATTTGAGTAGATACTATAAACGAATATTCGAAAATATTTAGCTTATCACGATCCCACGAAATTCTCAAGTGTATTCATAGAATTACTGGCAACAACACCCACGGGCATTATAATCTCCTTATATTCAAATGAGAGATAATAACTTTGAGAATGTGAATCGTGTTTTTGATACACTCAATTGGAGCACTACCAATAGCTTCTTACGGAACGCTACTTATTTTGCTAGATGTGACTGGGTTTTCCTCTTATAGAGGCAAAAGCTTATATAAAAGCAAATGAGACATTTTACGCCTAATCAATAGCAGTCTTTTTTAATTTGATCATGATGGGAGAGAAAATGATATAACATTGAAGTTAATTAACACCAACTTTTGCTGGTGGTGTATAGTTTCCCCCTGATTATGGCGGATATATTTTCATCTCATAAAATCGAAAAACAAGTTTCGTAAAGTATTATCCGATTAATTCGAAGACATATACTCATAATGAAACCTGTCTTTCGACATAAAGAAAATGTAGTCTTAGTAGACCTACATATTTACCATCAACCATAGATTATTTTTGGAATAATAAAAAAAAATATTTAACAAAAGGCATTATAAATATGCAAACAAATATCCAAAATAAAACTGAAATCATGACCTATAGGGCTGATGAGATAATCATTCACTGTACAGTGAAATTATAGACACATTCTTTATCAAAAGAAAATAAAATTAAGATCAATATAGTCACTACAAGGACTAATAATATTGGCTAACAAGCCGGGTGCGCACCCTTTGATTTTTAGTGTCCAATTCCAACTACAATTGGAACTATTTGAAATTTTGGAGAATAATATAATGAAGAAAACCAAAATTTGTTAAATTGGTGTTTGTCGTAATAACCAATCTCATCCTTCTAGGATCCTTGGAGAAATCTAATTTCAATTGGTTTAAATGATTCTTTTGAGAAAATTAAAGAAATCATTATGGTATTCTTTGTAGAGAAAAATCTACTTTTTGGTTGATAAAGATTTCTTTGAAGGAATATAAATCAATAACCAAAATTGGCTAAAATACTTAGAATACCAATTTTTTGCATCTTATTATAGAGAACCTATGGAAAAAATTAATACTGATTAGTAAAACGACATACCAAAATCATATCGACGACTGGAAAAAAAGAAGATGTCGTTTGCTATGGAAATCCATAGTGGTAAAATAATGGTTTCTTGTTAAAAAGAATAGAAACCATAGGAATAAATCACATGATCCTTGTCTAAGGGACAAAGATACCAAATCGAATTGACCGGAGGTTTGTGAACCATGCATATGATTATTTATCGTAAAGGTATTTGCGATAACACCAATTTGTGGTGATTACAGTTTCAATAAAGATAATAGAAACTGTAACCATCTGTATTATTTTTCTTTTCTCTATGAAAAAGAACTAGAGAAGATTAGAAAAAATTGAAACCAACAGTTTCTTATTAAAGAAAACCATATTGACCATAGAATATGCCAATCTTGATTTCTCATCTCATAAAATAGATGGTATAAAACAAATCATTCAAGATTTCTTTGATGGTATAGAAATCCGTATTATCCTAACGTGATAAAATTTTAGGGAAATCATGGTATGCCGAATCAATTAGCAGCACGGCCTTTGATTGCCAAATTAAGGTTGTTTTGTAAAAGAAAGACACAAAGCAGATGAATCATTGTCATAATTTAGATTGACAAAGAAAAAACAATATAAGTTTATAGATCTCTATATAAGAAATCTTGTGATTCATCTCCATGGTAAATAAAACCTTTTTCTCTTTCCTCGTTTTTCTGCTTCCATCTTCTATACTTGATGGCGAAACTAAACTTTTCCGAGTAAACTTCGGGATCGCCTGGGGATGAAATAGATCACGAGCATGGGGTTGTTGATGAGGATCCGATTATGGCAAGAGAGGTTGGTAACAGGGGCGAGGTTTTCTTTCAAATTTTTTTCCCCCTCTTTATTTAGATTCGTCTTTATCTTTGTCGTATGGGATAAATATGTTGTAATTTCAGTCTCTAGGTCTTTGATTTTTAAATCCCACTTTTTAAATTATGTTTAGGTGTGGTTTGATTAGGTTTCAATCTTCAAAATTCTGAAATTTTATTTGGGGATTTAATCTAGGGCTAGCATTTTATGGTCTCCTATTTGGGTTGGATTTTGATTTTGAATCAGGGACTCTCAATTGGTTTTCTAAATTAAACTTCTCTGGATTTCTCTTCTCCTATGTGTCCTAGGATCTTCAGATTGATTTTTATTGTCGGGATTAAGGTCTTCTGTAGTGTTTCCAATTGTTTTAGGTGACGATATACTCCCTATTTTCAACCGGGGTTCTTTTGACCGGTACTTAATCGATGTTCCATTTTAAGATTACCCTCTGTTTGTCTCTTTCTCTTCAATTGGGTTTGGTTTGAAGTGCAATTAGATTTTTCCTACTTCTCCTCATCTTCTGTTAATTAGCTTGCAAAGGAATAGTGAAACTGCTTTAGATTACTTTGGTTTACTATATGATTGTGTAATTTCGGTTGAAATTGTGGTAGTGATAAAAAATGATTTGTTAGTTCTTAATTTTAATCATGAGTTGTGTAATTTCTTTTGAAATTGTGTTAATGGTTTCCTTCTTATTAGTTTTCTTTTGTTCTGAAAATCTAAATTTAAGATTGTATAGTTTCTTTTGATTTGTGATTGTGATCAGAAAGGACCTATGTGAGCTATTTATCTACTAAGGTTGTGTAATTTCCTTGAAATTGTGATTTTAATCTTCGGCTTGATGTGTTGTAATATGTTTGAAATGTGAGTCTGGGTTCTCTATCCAATTCCTGCATATGTCCTGCTTTGACTACTAGTTATCCCCCTATTCTCTTAAGTCTCACCATGTACCGTGCTTTGTTATTTTGGCCTTGTGTTGTTTTAATGAATTTGATTTTTTTTGGATTTGACTATATAAGTATAGCAATCAGTAGCTGGTTTTTGCTATAATTAACCGACTGTAGAAATTTTTGAATGTCTTTTTTTTCCCTTATGTCTTCTGGCTAAGGACTTATTTTGTTTAATGTTCGGTAATCTAGGATCTCTTTTCCTGGATTTAACCTTTTCCAGCGATTAGTTTTTAATTTTATTGTTTTCATGTCCTTGTCTTAAGTTTACTCTTAGAACTCGTTTTAAATCAAACACCTTAGCACCTCTTTTGCTTGTGCCGAATACGAAAAATGATACACCCTGTCGTAAACCCAAGCTCCCCTGATCTATGTAACCCCCAGGTAAGTCCGTCCAAATAACATTGGTTATATCAAATTCGTCACTTTTACATTTAAATTTACCTACTTTGTTTAGATTGATCCTTTCTTAATCACTTCTCAGTTCTCCGCTTTGCGAGTCTTGCTGCACTTTGATTATCCTTGCTCGGCTTTCAGACCACTTCAAATCCTGTAAATCTAAAAAGACTCCACCAGACTACATAAAACCGCTCACCCTCTCTCCGTAGTTAGATCCCACAACCACATTGATCCACCTACCCTAAACTAATCCCATAACTTACCTAAAACCATTCACTTTCGCTCTCACTTCTACCGCTCTCACTTCTTCATACTCCGGAATTGTTTCTTTTACTGAGCATCTATAATCCAAGCTTACTTAATTCAATTTTACTTACCTTGATAATGACTACCTTAGCTTGGAATTTTCAAGGCATAAACCACCCGACAACTATACAACACCTGCGAAGTCTAGTTTCCTTTCACAAACCCAATATCATATTCCTCTCTGAAACCTTGGAAAATAATCATCATATGCTAGGACTAGCTCAATATTTACAATATCATAATCACTTCTTTGTTCCTAAAATTGGAAGGAGAGGTGGTCTTTGCCTAATGTGGGAAGATAACCTCAACATCCAAATATTACTTCACTCGCAAAACTTCATCCATGCTTTGGTCACCCCTTTACCCCTTGAACAACCATGGTTGTGTACAAGTATATATGGCCCACCACACCCATATATGAGGAAAATCTTCTGGCAAGAATTCCCATCAATCTTCAATAACATCAATCCAGCTATGCCATGGCTTTTGCTAGGAGATTTCAATGACGTGCTAGATCAATCAGAAAAAAAGGGAGGAAGACAAGTAACTTATGCTCAATCGCAACCTCTCCTCACAATGATGGAATAGATGGCATTTATAGACTTAGGCTTTAGAGGCGATCCATATACATGGACAAACAACCAAATGGGGCAAGACAACATTCTAGAAAAACTGGATAGAGCAGTAGCAACTCAACATTGGCGTACTGCAAATCCTCATGCAGCAGTTACTCACCTTCCCATAACAGCATTTGATCATGCCCCAATCCTACTACAAGGAAAAGCAATAGATTGGCAGGGAACAAAAAATTACAAGTTTGAACATTTATGGCTCTCTCATCCTCAACTCAAACAAGTGATTGATTCGGCTTAGATACAACAACAAGATATTGAACCTACCCTAGACCTTCAATTAAAACTAATAACCACCGGACAAACTCTTCTGGAATGGAACGAGGAAACTTTTGGGCACCTTCCAACTAAGATCAAAAAATCGACGGCAAAGATCAAAATGGCGCAACATCAATGTGCTATCCAATCGGGTAATGAACTAGAATTCTGTCTTGGTCAAGAAAAGCAATTAAGGACAGATCACATTGAGCTGTTACAATGTCATGCAACTTACTGGCAACAAAGATCCAGAATTCAATGGCTACAATCAGGAGACCTCAACACAACCTTCTTTCACACTAAAGCAACCATTCATCGAGCCTGCAACAATATACAACAACTTCAAGATTCACAAAACAATTGGATTAATAAGAAAGAAGATGTTTCAACTCATTCTTAACCATTACTCTGAAAAATATACGGCTCAACCTACAGTTATAGCTGAAGAGATTTTCAAAGATATCAATCCCAGATTGTCTCCCAGACAAATGGACATGCTAACTAAGGAAGTGACTGAGGCGAAAATAAAAAAAGTCCTATTCTCCATAAACTCCGAGAGTGCTCCGGGTCCAGATGGTTACACCAGTAAGTTTTTCAAAGTTTTCTGGGAAACAATTCATCCCCAAGTGGTAGCTATGGTTCAAAGCTTTTTCAAAGATCTTAATATCCATCCACTCATGAATCACACAAACTTGACACTGATACCTAAAGTAGATTACCCATCAAAACCTTCTCAATTCAAACCCATAGGACTTTGCAACGTCACCTACAAAATTATTGCAAAAATCCTAGTTAATCGAATTAGACCCTTACTCGCCTTTCTAATAAGCCCTTACCAAAGTGCCTTTGTCCCGCAAAGATCAATCCATGATAACATAGCAATCACTGGAGAGCTGTTTCATCATATAAAAACCTCAAGCCTCACCAAGGACCCTAAAATAGCACTCAAACTGGATATTCAAAAAGTCTATGACACCTTAGATTGGGGATTCATCAAGACCGGTTTCACCAAGTTAGGATTTCCAACAATCTTTATAGATTACATTATGTTATGTGTCACAACTGTTACATACTCAATCAACATAAATGGCACACCTCATGGATATATCAGTCCAACTAGAGGAATTAGACAGGGAGACCCACTATCTTCATATATATTCATAATATGTGCACAGATGCTGTCTACGAACTTAGGAAACCTTCAAAATCAGAAGTTGGTTCAAGGTATTAGCATATCAAAAAAAGTACCTCCCATTATTCATTTAACGTATGCTGATGATCTTCTAATCACCTATAAAACCTCTGCTCAGAGTAATCTCCATCTCAAGAATCTTCTTCACTCTTATGGCACTTCGGCAGGCCAGGTGATTAATACATCCAAATCAGTAATCATTCATCACCAGAGATTGGATCCGATCAAAGTTAGTAATCTTCAACAATTCTTTGATATGCCGACAACAACAAAACCTCCAATCTATCTAGGAGTTCAGTTTAAGCAAGGAAGAGCATCTAACCACACCTTTGTGCCACTACTACAAAGATTAGCTCGAAAAGCCAAAGGATGGATGAAAAAATGCCTAACTCAAGATGGAAGAGTTGTACTCATTAAAACCTCCTTAACTCCCACCTCAAACCATCTTATGCAAACACAAAACCTTCCCATCAATATCCACAAACAAATAGATCGTATCACCAGAAATTTCTTATGGGGACATGATTCATCTGTTAAAAAGCTTCATCCTATAGGTTGGGACAAGGTAACAACACCAATATATGAAGGAGGATTAGGCATAAGGAAAAGCAGTGATCATAACAAGGCTCTTCTCATGAAAGTAATTTGGAGTTTGCACGAGCAACCTAACTCAGTTTGTGGAAGTCTCTTCAGCGAAAAATATCTTGATCAACAACCAATTTTACAAGGTATTGATACCATACCTTCTTCCTCTAGCCCCTAATGGAGACAATTAGCATCAATCGTCCCTACCATGCAACAGCTGATATTTCATCGTATTGGAAATGGGGTGTCAACACAAATAGAAGCCAACTGGATTCCACACTCACAAAACCTAGACCCAAATCAATGCTACCCGATCTGAAATGTAGCTGATATCATTGATCCAATCTCTCATAACTGGAACCTGGAAATATTAAACACTCTACCTAATAATGTAGCCCAAAAAATCATAAACATCCACCTCCCCCAAGATATCCCCCAAGACAAAATTATCTGGCCACATTCAAAATCCGGAAAATACACTACTTCTTCAGGATACAAATGTCTAACATACAATCAACCTAACCATGCTCCCCTCCCACCCACCAAATTCCTGTGGACCTTACCATGTCCACCAAAAATTCAGCTTTTCTTGTGGAAAGCAATCAATGAAGGATTACTAACCTTCTCTCTTCTTCACCATATCCATTTAACCAATTCAGACATTTTCCCCAGATGTAATATTCATCCAGAATCAACAACTCACCTGCTAATTCACTGTCCAACGACAACTACATATTGGAACACTTTACTCATTCAACCCTCAACCACACCAAACAACAACATCGCCCCCGAATTTGCTTTAACACCTCATACAACCATTTCTCAAATCCTAAAACAACCAGCTCCAAAATCTGTCATCTCTTCTTTTTGTTTTCTTTTCTGGACCTTATGGCTAGCTAGGAATGAACTAGTATACCATCAAAAAAAAAACAACAACAACAAAAATATTAGCTTGGGCTCGAAAACAACAACAAGAATATTGGGAAGCGCTACAATCCTTACCTCCGGTCCTACTTGGAGATTCAGCGATACTCAACCACTCAAGAAACACCAAAAGGATCACAACAATATCGGTAGGATGGTCCACGTCGAACATGAACTGGATTAAGATCAACACTGATGGAGCGTCCAGAGGACATCCGGGTTATGCCGGTGCAGGTTTCATTTGCAGGGACTCCAACACTCGAACAATATTGACTCTAGCTCAACCCTTGGGTATTACGACTGCTTTAACAGCAAAAACTTGGGCTCTTCTTCTAGCTTCGAGAACGACAGCTGAAAGGCAATAGCCAAAAGTTATCTTCGAGATAGACTCAGAGAACCTTCTGCGCTTTATCACATCCACTGCCCCCCCTTGGCATATCTCTGGAATGATTGAGGAAATAAAGAATAGGATTCAACAGATTCTGCATGCTGCTATACAACACAACTACAGAGAAGGAAATCAAGTTGCAGATGGTTTGGCCAATCATGCGGCAGATGGAAGTCAAATAGGAAATTTGTCAACCAAAATTTGGGACCAGGCAATCGCAATTTTTATTAGTCAAATTATTTATCTTGACTCCATGGGTACCACATACCCACGTCAAATTGTAACCTAATGTTCGTTTTATAAAATGCATGCTTCAAAAAAAAATCTCCATGGTAAAAAAAAAAGTATACCACGTCATATATAAATATATATATATATATATGGAACAACTAGGAAAATATATATGCCATATTTTTTATGCGGTATATAAAAAGTATATACAGTCGAACCTCGATAAATGAATGTTCGATAAATGAATAACCTCGCCAAATGAATAATTTTCTCCGATCCCGATTTGGGCCAACGTGATAAATGAATAACCTCGCTTAATGCATTAATCAATAAAGAAAATTGGATCCTTAAAGGCCCTATAGAAATATAAACGAATAATCACTGAATTATATATAAAAAATATAAAAATAAACCAAAATACAAAATCAGAAAATTTTACATAAAAATATATGTAGGAATGAACTCAAAAAAAAAATCATCTATGGTTGATTGTCTTTTTCTTCCACCCAAACCAAAATGCACTGTATCTTTAATTTTATGCAATGCTTGCACAATTTCTGGAATATTTTCCTCGTAGTGTAGTAAGTAATTTTTTTAATGTGACCATAGCTTGAAAAGCATCTTTAGATGACGCATTTGGTACGACGCTACTATCATCTGGTTCAGGATCATTCTCATTATTCGTTACTGACTCAATAATTTCTTCGTCTGTTGAAGACTCCATAGTTGCATCATTCTCGTTAGGATAGTTCAAAAGATGTTCGACGTCCATCACATTTATATAACGTAAATTAGAAATGACACCAGTTAACTCAAAAGAAAATGAATGTTAATTGAATTATTGATAAGAATTTTGACCAATATTTCCTAGGTATACTTGTACATTTTTTCCTATACAATTTAACTTCTTAATTAAGAAAATATTGTCTAAATGAATAAATATTCGTTTATCGATAAATGAATAAAATATTCATTTATCAATAAATAAATAACCTCGCTAAACGAATATTTTTTCTTGGTCCCGAGAGCATTCATTTATCGAGGTTCGACTGTACCATGCCATATATATATATTATTACACCTATGTGGAACGTGTTAAACAAAATAAGAAAAAAATGACAAATAATTAATGTGAAAACTACAGGGAGACCCATTATCCCAGATTTTTCCACTGAGAAACCCACGGACAGAAAACTGAAGGCGCGTACCCATTTTTTGGGGAAAACTTATTCTCACACCCATAATTTATAAAATTTTGTTTTGTTATTTTTTCAAGCACTGAAATCAGCTTCCATCAACATCAACTGGGAAACTAATTTCTTCTTCCTATCTCTCTTATCTTGTTCTTCATTTTCAGATCTACTAGATTTAGAACAATAATTTCAGAAAAATCTATTTCAAAACAAAGGCTTGTTCTTCAATACAAGTCCGATCTGTTTCAAAATCTTGATAAAAGATGATTTTGGGTTACAAATTTACGATCATTAGACTTTCCTCTTCAAACCCATTGAAGATTTTTTCACAAAACACTGATAATCTTAGCCTAATTCAGGTCTTTTCTCTTCACGAACGAAATTAATGACAAGGGAAATCATCATCGCTGGATCTATGGGGATTTAAACTACGAAATTGGTGTTGGTGAATGGTAGCTGCATACAGTTCTTGAGATGAGAATGAAGACGGTCTGATGGTCACAGATTTGTTGGATTGAATCTGCTGGTACTCACGATGGAATTTCCTGAGATAGTGGTCAAGTTGCTGGAAGAGATTAATGTCAGCATGAGATGAAATTGGCTGAATCGTTACAACATTTATGGTATGAGTAAGTGAAGAAGAAAGGTTCCCCTGCCATGGATTCATGTGAACATTCGAGTTCGATCGCACAACAAAGAAACAGTCAGCAACGTCATAAAATTTGAGAAGGCTTGGTACATATGTGAACTCATTCTACAACTATAAATACAAAGTTAGGTTATAATGGTGGCTGTCAGGGGGATTTGCAGACGTAAATGGAGAACATGTATTGATTCTTAGGTTATAGAACGTGTGTTGTTATGGGTCTGTGTTGGTGATATGATGTTCATGGAAGAGATAGGAGCTGAGGTCTGAAACTGTGGTGATTTGGTTGAGCTATGGCAGTGAAAGATGTATGCTGCTACTGGCTTCCTTCTAAGGGTTAACAACTTGTTTTAGATGATGTTTCAGCTGCTAACCAGGGACTGGGATTGAGTTATTGCTGCTGGTGTTCGAGTAATTTGTGGAAGAGATAAAGTTACAACAGTTCCAGTGGGGTTAGAAGGCATGGGCTTACCTGATTGTGTTAGTGCGATGAATTTGGATGAGTCATATTCTTAATTAACCTTGGTTCAGTGACGTTTGGGTCAGTTAATATGTCCAAAATTCTTTTGTGTGTCTAAAGAAATGATTGCATGATTTGTTTTTTCAGATACAAAAGTGACTACATAATCTATCATGCAGCTGAAAAAATGGTTGCATAACCTATTATACATCTACAAAATTTGTTGCATAACGTGTTATGCAGTCCGAAAAATGATTGCATAACACGTTATACAACAACATTTTTGTTAGTATTGAAACCAACAAAAAATAAGGTTGCATAACTTGTCATGCACCTACAATAATATCTACATAACATGTTATGCAGTCGTGAAAATGGATGCATAACCTGTTATGCGTCCGAAATATGACTGCATAATGCATTATGCATCGAGAAAATTGTCGCACAATCTTTTATGCATCGAGAAAATAGATGCATAACATGATATGCATCCGTAAATATGGATATATACTGCATTATGCATCAATTTTTTATACTCAAGAAGGGTGCGAAAACAATGGGTACATGACTTGTTATAGATGCATAATTTGTTATGCAGTCGAGAAAATGGTTGCATAATTCGTTATGCGTCTGCATAATGCGTTATGCATCCTTTTTGGTGGCTGCATAATGGTTATGTATCAAGTTTTCGAAAATTTTGCCTAAAACGATGATCACCTCCGATTTTTCATGAAAAACAAAAAATTTGATATTGTTGTTTGTACTCGTTGCGTAGCTCTCTTTAAAAGATTTCCAACCATATAAAATTTGTAAATTTCTAAGGTGCGGATTTTCAGATATGTTATGTCCAAGTTGAGTTGCCAATTATACCCCTGATGCATAACTCAGTTATGCAGATGCATAATCCGTCATGCAGAAGTTTTTAATAATTTCATATAATTATGGGTGTCACGGAAATAATTATGGATGTCACAGTATCTAAAATTAATTACGGGCCTGAGAATGAGAATATTTTTTTTTTGGGTCTCCCCCTAATTGGAAAAATGTTAAAGGCCAGACCCATAGTCAACATCACCATCTTATGTCACCCAAGTAGAGTTTATACTTTATATCCTTGAGTGCCGTGAGAGGATCTTTGCAAAACGTTATTATGGGAAAAAAATTGATCCAGCCGGGTATGAGTCCAGTCCATACAAAGAGATATAAAATAGGATATTAGTTTAGCTTTGGAAGAAGAAAACAAATAAACATTACCACATAATCGTAATTAAAGGGGTCTCAATTAAATATTAAGAAAAACTGGTATAAGAGATAAGAGATTAGAAAACTCATTATAACACCGACTCCACGCCTAGTTAGTAAGTTCGCGAATGATTCGCGAATTTTTCCGTATCACGAATTTTACCGTCTTATTCGCGTACGTTTGCAACTCCGAACCCAAGTCGCGTATTATGTGGCATTCCCGGATTATTCGCGAATCGTTCACGAATAATTCGCCATAAATTCTTTAGCTTTTACTTTTCAAAGACTCCACTTTTTGGGCTTTACTGCCTCCCGAACATACACGACCGAATATTAGACGTGTTGTAATTTTTATGAAACAAAAACGACTGAAGAGATTTGAAGGTGAAGGTGAGAGAGATCTCAAACTCACTAACCAAGCATCTAAACCACCATACGACGTCCTTTTGGATAACTAATGTTGTATATATTATTAATATCATCATATTGAGTTTATTTTTTCCTTAAATAACTCACACATATGCATAAAAATTGGTCTATGACCTTATAAATACAAATTATTTGTTATATATAGATACCGAATTTTCAGAGCCGAACTCACATTTATAAATCGAATTATACACGTACGTATGCCGTTCCGAATTAATGACGAATCACGTCCCGTTGACCGAATTTTGGACCGAATCTGGATTTTACAAAACCGTCTAATACTCGTACGTTTGTCGTTCCGTACGTTTGCCGAATCCCGAATTGCTAACTAGGCTCCACGGTGGTGTTTTTGTTTCTTTGAAAAAATTCGAAGACTCGATGTAGAGTATGCCATCGGTTGAGCAACGTGCCTGATAACATGTTATGATATAGAAGACAAAGAATAAGAAACACAAAGTAAAGGGGAAGAAGACAGAGAGAAATTTTATTCATGTGTGTAGAATACAAAAGTTTAAGACTTTATTTATAAAGTTTACATACTTGGTGTCCAAATAATAGGATCCCACTAAAATAGGCATTTATACGTAAACTTCCGTTTATAACAGTGTTATTATTTTTTTAGGTTTAGTGTGTAACTAGTCAGTGTTCAAAACAAAACAATTTTTTTTTCTGATCAGTTCAAAACAAAACAAAATTAGTCCATGTTCAAAACAAAACAAAAAAAAAAGAGGGAGTGCAAATTTTTGATGGACAAATGCCCAAGTGCTGATCACGTTATTGTATATATACTGTATGTAAAATAAATTTGTAACAATAATTTTGTTTACTTTTTTAATGTCGGCTTGAGCTTGTAAGGGCAAAATAGGAAGTTAAATCATTTAATCTCTCCTAGATGCAATAATCAAGATATTTATACGGAAAATGAGTCATTTGTCCAAATATTTTTAAATCACGGTTCAAATGGACAAGTAAAAAATAATTTGGGTGAAATGGCCAAAAAAAAGTAGTAAAGATGAAACTGGATACATCCTGTGTAAATTAAAAATTAGAAAAAATATTTGAAAATGGGCACGATGAAACTGGTTACATCCTGCCTATTTTTACATTTTTGTCTATTTAAACAGTATCAAAATCTAACTGTCCATTTCACCCAGGAATTGTTAATTTTGGTCTTTTTAACCAATTTTGTGATATTTATAATACCAAAGATAAAAGTGAGATCCAATACAAAATAATGTTATTTTAGTCTTCCTTAAAGTCTATCCCGGAATACAAGTCAAAGTTCGTCTTTCTTTCTCTTTCTTCTTTCCTTTCTCTTCCATTCTAAAAAACCCAAAAATCTTTTCATCTTTCTTGCTCCGATTTGGTCCTTTTTGAACCAGATCTGAGCAAAGATTATTGTTTTTTATTTTGTTTTAGTAGATTTTGTGATTGAATAAGATGTTGTTTTTTAATTTGTGGTGTCTTTTGACACATTTCTTCACCGTTTTGGTGATTTTTTCTTCGCTTTTTGGGCGATTCTTTTTTCGCTTTGAGAGCGATTATTTCTTCACTATGATGGTGATTTGTTCAATCTTTGTTGGTTGGTTCATGACATGTTATTCTAGATCCGAGAACATCGACGATTCAGCACGGTATTGCTTTGAGTTCATCCTCAACAAAAGGGATTTAGGGCATCTGGGTTTTTCGTTCATATATACAAGATTAAGGGCTAAGCACTCCTTTCTTTTTGGAGCATCTTTTGTTATAGAAGACAAACATTCAAAATGGTCGGAATCGATTCCGGATTATACCATCTTTTCTCTTTACTTTTCATACAAAAATTGGGTACATTTGCAGTATTTTGCTCTTTCTCTTCTCGAATTACATGTAATTGGTATCTTTATTTGTATTTAGGTTTTAATCTTCTTGTATTTTGATGTTCTTTTTCTTGTAAACAAATATGTAATCTACTTTTTGGATTGAAGAAATGTGGTCCAATTGTTCATCATAATAAATAAATAATTCATACACATTAATTTTAGGGCAACATGGATCCCATTAGTATTATGCATGTCCTTAGAGCAACCACAATCATAAACGGGACTAAACATTAAAAATCATACCAAATGCTAAAAATTTTTGGCATTTTTGGAGGTGAAGCGTAGTGGGTAAAGACTAAATTTTAGTCTGGCGGACGTATAGTCTGCGTCTGATAATGAGCGGACTCTATATCAATGTCTGGAGGTCAGGCGTAGATTTAAGATCCATCTCATTTTCTTTGAACGAACATTATAGTAGAGCTTACATTCAGACGGACATTATACCAGCGCACAAAATGATGGGCGTTCATTAAACTCACACCAGATTCCAAGCGCATGCTAAACCCACGTCTACTCTCAAGCGCTAGCTATACTCACGCCCCACCAATTTTGATTATAGTCCGTGTCGATGATCAAATTTAGTCCCAAACCCTAAAAAATGGACTATATTTGGGTTTTGTTTCACCCACTGTGTTTCGATTTACGACCAAATTTGATTATAGTCCACAAATTTGATCGTGGCTGTGGATGCTCTTATTGTCCATCCCATCCTTAAGGACAATAACAACTAATAAGGTACCGAGATGTCATCAGAAGAGAAGGAAAAAATGTGATCAAAATATATATTCCAAACCGGTGAGAGTTTTTTTTTTTTGTCCTCGGGGGTGGGAGTAGCTGTCACTTGTGGTATTTATTTCTCTATTAATGCTGGTAAGTATTTCTCAATTTCTGCCTATCTTTCTCTTAACAAATGAATGAGATAGTTTGCACTAAACGTCTATAGCAGGCTCCTACCATCTCTCAATCATGTGTATATCATTCACGTCTTACATTTGTGTGTGGTCACACAATCGTTAATCCAACCAGCAATACAATGAAATTTGCTGCACATGGTAATATTGCGGTGCATAATTCTTCTGATCAAAAAAATATTACGGTGCATAATGAATATCACACTAGCATGAGACCCTTGTTGCACCAAAATGTTCGTAGAAGAATTCACAGTCACGCACATTAACCTGTTACGTGTCTGGAATCCCCATCTGACACTAAATCAATTCAAACGGGCAGATGTCTTCAATCAAAAGAATATAAAAAAAAATTGATGGGGCATTTATGCGCATAAGAGCAAGTCTTAGGGTGGAATCCAACCTATTCCAAGTGTGGAAAAACCATGGAATGTCAAGTCTAATGGTTTCCAAGTTGGGGTTTTCCACAGAAAATCCAAGCAAGATTCCTCCGTTTCGTGGAAGGGTTCGTGGAATCCATCTGAACGCCAATAAGAATAGCGTTAAACGCTATTAAGAATAGCGTTTTTTTTCCCCGTAGATTTAGGATGAGTTGTTGAAATCTAACGGCTGAAAAAAAACGCTATTCTTAATAGCGTTTTTTTAGCGCTATTAAGAATAGCGTTTTCACTATTCCACCACTACACTTGCACTTCCATTCACGGTTCCAAATGCTGAGGTGGCGTGGAAGATGGAACTCTTCCACCATAAGACTTGCTCTAAGCACGAACTAGTACAGTTCAACCTTAACAAAATAAAATAATCCTAGTGCCAGTACCACCACTACATGGCATATTTTCAACTCATGGCACGGTGCATCTAATCTCATGGTATGGTACATAATATCTCATTCATTTGTTGAGAAAACAAAGATCGGAATATTTAGGGACATACAATGAACAGTATGGTTCCACGGTGCATAAGAGCAAGTCTTATGATGGAATCCAAGCTAATCCAAACATGGAAAAAGTGTGGAATGTCAAGTCTAATGGCTTCCAAGTTGGGGTCTTCCATACTTTTTTCAAGAGATGTTCCAAGGTTTTGTGGAATGCAGCGTGGAAACCAAATGAAAACGCTAAAAAGAATCGCGCTCAGAAAAATCAGCCAATGATTAGTTTCTTGATTTAATAACAACCAATATGTCACGTTTTTACTAGTGGGATCCCTTTAAATACGTTTTTTTCCAAAATTAAAAAATCAAAAAAAATACGGGACTCTTGCTAATCGTGCCATGTGAGTGGTAGTGGGTCCATTGTTTGTTATAAAAAACCAAAAATATAGAAACGCCAATTAAATTAGCGCAAAACGCTATTTCCTTTAGCGTTTTGGATCTATCCACCATTAGTGTTGCACTTTCATGATCCATTCCAAATGGAGAAGTGACACGGAATTTGGAAGATGGAAATCTTCCACCATAAGACTTGCTCTAATAAGATAATATTAGTGTGGGACCCATTTTTTACTAAGATCAATGTGTGAGCTTTTCTATATTATAAGGGTACAAGTGGAATCGCTTGTTTCTAGAAACAATGAATTTGTGCTTCCAAAAATTTCAAATACCAAAGGAGAAGTACAATCCCCAATAGAACTAAATAACATTATAATCCTTCTTAACATGTATCCTAGAATACAAGTTAACAAAACCCCTATTTTTTTTGTCTTCAATATATATGGGTGAAGCTACGATGGAAATACAGGCTTGTCATTAATCTTATTTATTACCGTGGATTTTTTTCCTTGCGTTTTTAGGGGCCACTCAAAAGGAATTAGGGGCCACCTTTTTATTCCCATCCATTGAAGGAGGTTAAGAGGTGTCTTAAAAATAGAAAATTGTCTATATTGTCCTTCACCTTTATACTAAATGTAAACCTATATCCTTTGTATTCGTAATCATATCATTCCACTTTTTCTTCTCTTTTCTACCCATTGAATTTTTTTTCATCATTTTAATTTTGATTGAAAAAACAAAGATCATCGATCAAACAAATGTTATAATTGATTGTTTAAAATTAAAATCCAAAATTCATTAACCTTAAAGTTGAAACTTAGAACATCAAAAAAAAGGAGTTCAACAAACAAAACGAATAGATGATAGTAGTTGTGATTCAAATTTAGGATTTGATTACTTGAAATCAAAAATTTGATCCGAAAATTTTCTTGGATTTACAGTAGCAGAAACATAATCGGTAGATAACTATCTATTTTACCTACCGATTATAGGTGATGTTCTTGGATTTACACTAGCAGAAACATAATCGGTAGATAATAATCTACTTTACCCACCGATTATGGTTGATGTTCTTCGTTTCTTAAGAACATCAACCATAATCGGTAGGTAAATTGATCGATATCTACTGATTATTCTTGATTCTAAAAATTAAATTTCTCTGTACAAAAAGTTACGCACAATCGATAGATAATGAACACCATTAACTACCGATTGTGAAAGTAGAAAATTTTGAAATTTTTGTTAAGTTTTGAAAATTTGAATTTGAGGCCATGAACACAACCGACAGATAATAAGCATCACTTATTAACACAATTTACTTCCAATTATGGTAGTACTAAAATTCGAAAATTTAGTATATGGTAGTGCTAAAATTCGAAAATTTAGTATATTCGGAGGTTAAAGTAACACACTTTACTACCGATTATGATAGTACCAAAGTTCGAAAATTTTAGGATTTTGGCAAAATCTCATTTTGGGGCCAATATACATTCGGAAGTCAAATTTACTACCGATTATGGTAGTACTAATATTCGAAAATTGAATATATTCGGAGGTTAAAGTAACACACTTTACTACCGACTATGGTAGTACCAAAATTCGAAAATTTTAGGATTTTGCAAAATCACATTTTGGGGCCAATATAAATTGGAAGTCAAATTTACTACCGATTATGGTAGTGCTAATATTCGAAAATTGAGTATATTCGGAGGTTAAAGTAACACACTTTACTACCGATTATGGTAGTACCAAAGTTCGAAAATTTTAGGATTTTGGCAAAATCTCATTTTGGGGCCAATATACTTTCGGAAGTTAAATTTACTACTGATTATGGTAGTGCTAAAATTCGAAAATTTAGTATATTCGGAGGTTAAAGTAACACACTTTACTACCGATTATGGTAGTACCAAAGTTTAAAAATTTTAGGATTTTGGCAAAATCTCATTTTGGGGACAATATACATTCGGAAGTTAAATTTATTACCGATTATGGTAGTACCAAAATTTGAAAATTGAATTCGGAGGTTAAAGTAACACACTTTACTACCGATTGTAGTTAAACTACCGATTGTAGTTAAACTACCGATTTTAGTATTAACTACCGATTGTGAAAGGGTAATTTTGCCATTATGAAATACGCGAGATAAGGGTTAGGTTCAATTTACGTTTAGGTGATCCTATTTTGTCTTATTGTTGGCCTCTAATTTTTTTTGGGTGGCCCCTAAAAATGCCAGGTTTTTTTTCGTGGCACTCATTATTTTGACGTGTTTAGTAAGACTAAGACCCAACCGGTAAAACAGTATTCAATGCTACGAATACACCATTTCCCTATAAAGTGGGAGAGATGAAAGAAAATTGCACTTTCTGTTGCACGCCACCAGCCTGTGAGTACGTATCTAGGTCTAGGGTTTACGTGACAGTTGACACTACGTACTAACACTCGCGCAGGCTTTGTAGTTTGCACCACCAACGTACAACGAAACCAAAGACCGTTAAATGTTAGATACGAGTACGTA
Organism: Papaver somniferum; assembly: GCF_003573695.1. Lineage (NCBI taxonomy): Eukaryota > Viridiplantae > Streptophyta > Magnoliopsida > Ranunculales > Papaveraceae > Papaver > Papaver somniferum. Next base: position 27,664,103 of record NC_039364.1, read on the forward strand.
TTAGAAATCTGGACTTATTCACGGCCGTTTGTAAACTTTTAAAATTTGGTAAAGAATTTGGTAAGGTTAATTGAAAATTTGAGAGTGTCATATTTTTTTTTTGTAGTACGAGCAATGGCTATGAGCTAAAGCATACCTAGGGACACCATTGTTCATGTGATAGTTCCATAATAGCTCATGAGCTAGCATAATGTTGTCTTGGATAGATATCCCCGGTATGAAGCCGGATTGGCAAGGGTTATCCAACTTCTTTACTACATGCTTGAGTCGAATGGTCAATATTTTGGTGATGCACTTGTATATAACATGCAGCAAGCAATAAGCCGGAAATCATTCAAGGAAGAAACATTTGGAATCTTAGGAACTAAAGAAACAAGGATAGCATTTACCTCGCCCAATAATTTGGCGCTAGCGAAGCAGCTCTTGACAGCCTTGAGGAAATCATGACCAATAATACTCTAACAACACTTGAAGAAGTGAGAAGAGAATCCATCCGGACCCGGGGCTTTATCGGAATTAATAGTGGACAAGGAAAAGATAATCTCATCATTCGTAAGTGGCATTAGGAGGCTATTTGCATCCTCCTCGAAAACCTTATGTTGAAGATCAATCTGATCCCAAGCCTGAGCATCAAAAGGAGTAGCCGAATGCTGGTCAAACAGGTTAGAGTAGTAGGAGATGCATTTCGAAGCAATGTCTTGGTCAGAAGTAAGCTTAGTACCAGCCGCATCATACAAGACAAGAATCCTATTCCTAGCTCTTCTCTCAATAATGGACTTAATAAAAAAAGGAGTGTTATTATCCCCCAATTTCATCCATTGCAATCTGGATTGTTGCTAAGAAAGCTAGATATGAGAAGTCTATAAAGAAATCATATTAGATTCTAGTTTTCTAGAGAGCATTGCCAAGTTGCAACATATGAGATTTTGCAACGAATGCATACTTTTTTTTTTCTTGGTAATATTCAAATTTTATTAATAACCAAAATTACAAAAAAAATACAACCAAAGCAACATATAAACTAAAACAAAAATGTTATCAAAAATGGGAAAAGCTAGCTAAATCTATAATAAGGAACATCGCGTTTCTCCATACTTATGAAATTTGGGCAAACACTATAATTCTTCCTTACACCTTTACCCAAAGTTGCTCCTTCTTTAGCTAGAGAATCTGCTGATGTATTAATCTTTCTATAACTGTGTACAAAGTACCAAGCTTGCAGAGCATTTTTTATCATATTCCATCTTGTTAAGACCCACCAAGAAATTTTACCTGATTGAAATGCTTGAATAACTGCTTCTGATCTAAAGCATACCTTGAGAATATGTTTACTTACAGCCCATTCACCTGCACAAATGATTGCAAAAATTTCTGCGAGATAGTTTGTACCAGTCCCCAAACCACCTGATGCTGCAAATTAAAATACACCATTCCAATTTTTCATTATAAAACCATACCCAGCTGTCCCTGGGTTGCTTCTTGATGCACCATCACTGCAAATGAGGAAAAAGGAAGGGTCAGGCAGATAGAAGAAAATTTCAGTTATTTTACCAGTCTTCACTCTTCTGCACTTCATATCAAAGAATTTTAGTACTTCGAGATCATATGCAGAGTTTGACATTGCACTAGACATTCTTACTTCACTCTCCTTTGTAAATGAAACAATTCTCTTCTGAAGATCTTCTCTGTTGTAAGCATAACCATCATAAACTATCTTATTCCTGAGAAACCATATTTCTTTCATAGTTACAAGGGCAACAACCTTCCAAATTTCTTTAATTGCAGGACTCTTTTGCTTTGCATAAGAAAGAATCTCTTCAAATGACTTGGGATTCATGAAATTGAAGATGCCCCCTAGCCATTTCCATATGATTTCACTGTAGTCGCAATACCACAAAATATGCTCTAAATTTTCTTCAGAATTTTTACAAAAAGGACATCTTGAAGAAAGTTGAAAATTCCTTCTTTTCATTTTTTCATCTGCAGGGACTACTCCTCTTAGTAATTTCCATACATTCCCAGAAATATTTGGATGAATTGCTCTATTCCAGACTGTTTTAGACCAATGCATATTCTGAAACTTCTTTATAATACATTCATAAGCAGAAGCAACAGAAAACTCACCTGTGCTTGTGCCAGTCCATATCCTTCTATCTTCTTTGCCATCAAGTACTGGTAACTCATAAAGTTCAAAGAAAACCAGCATATAATCAGGAATTGACCAAACACCATCTTTGATTAGTTGAGCTACTTTCATATCAGGATTTTGCAGCATTACATCATTTTCTGGATAAAGAGTTTTCAGTGGAATTTCTTTAATCCAAATGTCAGACCAGACTGATATGTTCTCTCCTGTACCAACTACCCATCTAGTCAGCTCAAAAACTTCAGAAGTAATCCATTTAATACCAGGCAAAATGGATGATTTCTTATAATATGTGATCCAATTACCATTTTTATCCTGATATTTTTCTTGAAAGAACTTTGACCATTCATCTGTGCCATTTTGTATCTTCCAACATAATTTCATTAACATAGATTTGTTAATATCTTCAAGCTGTCTTATACCCAAACCACCTTCTAAGATTGGAGAACATGTCTTTTCCCATTTAAGAGTTATGGTATTCCTTTTTGATGGATCTCCTGACCATAAGAAATTTCTAATAATCTTTTCACTTTCTTTAAGAATTTTCTTTGGGCACTTATATACAAACATACTATAGACAGGTATGCTGCAACGAATGCATACATTGGACTAGGTATAATGAGTATAAGTTTAAGGTTTAGAATAAAATTATTCATTCAGTTGCAAGATAATTTGTTCGAAACCAAAACGAAATCCACAATTTGGAACATAACTATCAAATTGTTTTATGATACAATCCTAAATTAAATTTGGAATTTACGAACATCAAAGTGTGTCCGAAACTTAACGAATATTCATCTTCCACGACCATTTACACGACATCTCTTTTCACCTCGACGACCATGAACTTCACTTTGTTTTTCTTCACTGGTCTCGGTTTCCTCCCGGTAGTAGCACCTCGACTTGTACCTTCACCTTCTTGGAGGATCCTCTCGGTCACCCTTTTCATTAATTATTCTCCTGATAGATTTCACCTTTGGTAATTGTAGCACCCCCTAAGCTAGCAGCTGACTAATCCAAGAGATTAACGAATAAAGAGGCACTAAAGATCTAAAACATTTACTTAAACATTAAATTTAGAAATCTGCAATAAAACTTAACCCAGAAACTAGCCCCGCTCTGAAATATATATATATATATATATATATATACAATAACTCATCTCAAATGATACTTATACAATAGTTATTTGGTTAAATAGAATATACAACATAATAAACATAGCAGAAGTTAACTAACTATAGAAATCAACCCTTGAAGCTTTCGCTCCGCAACTCTGATCTGTCTCTGAAAACTAAAAGTGGGAACGGGTGAGCACATCATCCCTAAAAGGGATGCCCAATGGAAATAACATCTAACTTTTAAGTATACATCGACATGATTTGGAAAACAATGCATGTTTTCCCAAATATTAAAAGATAACCAGTTTGCTAAATAAACACTCATGTATATGAGACTAACTCCTTCTTGTAAATAATTATTTCTGTGGTGACATTTACACACCGGGTATTGGTGACAATTACACACCAAACCATTATTTATGTGGTTACATTTACACACCATAATATTGATGACAATTACACACCTAGATAGTCTGTGGGTGATTGTACACTCCCATAATATTGGTGACAATTACACACCTAGAAAATTTGGGTGACAATTACACACCCACATGTGCATAAAAGTATAAATGAAGGAGCGTATCCTATATACTACATATGGAAATTCTTATTTCTCACAACAATTCATAAAGACAAACCAAGCATCACAGTTCCTTTCCAAACAGTGGAAAGATTGAAAGAAATAACAGAACTTTCCGAAAGTAATACAAACAATCTGAAAGATTAAAAAAACCAACATAACCATCGGAATTTAAATTAAACAATGCATGGAAAGCGCAACCAAACGATGCATGAGTTTGATAAACGTAAACTTTTGTAAAAGAAAACAACAATGATCACAAAAAGAGTTAAATGTAAATTCCCACCTCTTTTGATGACAAGCCACGCCTACCTCGAGATCCACGATCCAGTGGTTCGTCATTTGAATCGATCGTTGTTAATAACTAACTGTTAATCACGTAAAAGGCTCACACAAGAATCATATCATTCTATCTAATGGTTCTAGGCCCATTATGGTATCTCATTCTCTACCTTTAACCTAACTAAGAGTTTATTATTCCAATTAGATTGATTATATAGTCCACAACTAAGTCTTATAAATACCTACAACTTTGTAGAAGGAACCAAAAGATAATTCGGACCATAACGGTCCAAAACATCATCATAAGATAACTAGGTCTAAGCCCAAATCCATCAAACTGGCCCGTTATCTAAGGCCCACTCCATTAGGGTCAACTAACGGTCACTGACAGTCTAGGAGTCAACTAACAGTCCACGTCAAGTCAAAGTCCAGTCAATGGCCAAATAAGTCAAACAGGAATCAATCAACGATTCAACTCAGGTCAAGATAAGGGAAACTCAGTGAGTCGACTCAGTCCACAAGACTGATTCAGTTTATACAAACCAAGGCCCTTGCTCAGACCAAACATTCTGCTGCACCCTCATGGTGCACCAGCAACAAACTCCAAAGGACAAAATCCTATTACAAACCTCATTCATCTCTGTTTATAAACAAAACACACTATCTATATCAATTCAGTTCTAACTATAGACAACCAAAGTTCTCAGCAACACACATTCTCAAATCAAACTTCATAATTCAATTATAACTGATAATTCATTTTACCTGCAATTGCAGCTCTATGCGACACTTTCTCGACTAATTCAGTTCAACCTGCAACCACACAGACAACCATCATCTCAAAACACCAACACAGCTAAACCGCCACTGCAACTCTTGAACTCTCAATACATCCATTAAACACATCTTACTCTAGTTTAATCAACTCAACACCCTTCTTCAATCACAGGTCAATATCCAAATTTCACAAACATCCAGTACATCCGTACTTCTTCGATAAACGTAGCAACCTTAGTTCAACATCATTACCATTCTTTTCCAGATTCACCTCAAATCTTAACCTCAAATTCTTAACTTCATTCATAATTCATCTCAGTTTTACACTGCCTGCACATTCAAACTTCTATAATCCATGTAACTCAATTCTTTTATCATCTAAACACCCTAGAATTATCAATATCCACAAGATCATACTTCAATACAGAATTGAGATTACAGAACCACCACCAATACATATCTCCTCCCCTGTAACAACAACATCATCACCACAACTAAACTCATCTCAGCAATTTCATTCACAAACTCAACAACTGAAATTGCATAACTTAACTAGAATCACAAAGAAGGACAATTACCTCAAGTCTGAATTACTCAAGCGATTAGACTTCAATTTCTTCTTTACTTGACTCAGTTCAGCAGTCCGCCTCAAAACTAACACCAACCCTAATCCAATTCCCAATTCTCAACACCGGAACCCTAATCTGTTGGTTCATCAATTCACCCATTACAACTTAATTCCAACTGTAACTTCACTCAATCAATCCATACCCATCTCTAATCTTTCCTTTAAAACCTCAATTTCATCTTCTGAGATCCATTTAACTCAAGAACCTAAATTCTTCAATTCTTCGATTAATCTTATTCTCTGCAACCGATTCCTTCAATTAGGGTAATAATCTTCTTCTTATAAACATCTTCTTAAAACCCATCTCAATTGTTATCCCAAATCAAAGCTTCATCAATTTAACAGAACCCTAACTTCTGTTTCTCTCAAATTTATCATTTCTTCTCCATCCAAAGCTAAACCAACTTCAACCCCTACCTAACTTCACTAACTTTACTCATCTCTTCACGACTAACCTACTCGATTCATAAACCAAGTTTCTGAGAAGAAAAGAAATGAAGAACAGAAGAAGAACGAGATAAGAGAAGAAGAAAAAAAAAAGAGAATAAGAAATAAGAAGAGAACAAAGAGGAGTTTATCTTCTCGATCTGGTCTTGCGATAAGGCCAATGAAATTGATGAAGGCACCCATCACTTAGATATGGGCAGCCAGACGGTTTATCTGTAAAATGACTATTTTTCCCTTCATACTACTCTGATAAAATCTTCTTCATCTAATGTCTGAATGACACGTGTGAGTAGTCCATTTCGCATAACTTCTCGAGATATATCCAACGATACTAATTTCGTATCTAAATCGTTGTTAGATTAATTTCTATTAATTAACGTTCATCTTAAACTAATCGAGTTATTATCGGCTAATTCGTCACTTGACTATCGCTAGTCCAGTCAAATAGCGTTGACAAGCTTAAGGGTCCTTACTGTAATGATTGCTTTCCAACTATCATAAAGGATTTTTTTTCTCGACCACCATCAACGGTTTTTTGCAATTAATTCTCCTCGTCATTTTCTTCAATAGCTCTCTATCTTCCTTCACCTGTTTTGATTTAAAACAAAATAATGGGTAATAATAAAGATTTTTGTTTTAGGGAAAGCTGATTTGTTTAGGGGAAAAGCTAAAAGTATTTCACTACGGTATAATTATTTTGACTTTGAATCAATAAAGGGGAAGAGTAAAAAATTGTCTTTCCCCTTAACAAAACGTTGAAGTTACTGTTTCGTCCTCAACTTAACCTAGCTAACCTAATCCTAAGTTTACAGTATAACAATGACCAATTCCAAGTTTTCATAACAACTAGCATGGATGAAGAAGATGCCAGTTGGAGGTTTGGAGCTATTATAGAAAATCAAATACAGACAATAGGAGCAAAAACAGTAGTAGTTCTTCCGGTGTGGAGCATTTTCACTGTCAAGAAGAATCTTCAAAACAAGAAGGAGCACATCTACAAAGAACAAGAAGATGAACGGGACCTTATGGATTGAGTCTTAATCTGTACCAACTCTTTCCGATTCGTTTGCAACATCCGAACTCCATCAATTCAACACTAATCACATCAATTCAAAACTACTCACATCCAACAATTAACAACATATACCGATTCCCAATTATTAATTACTCATATAATTTCGTATAAACAGAACACAAAATGATCATAGTCTCTTTATGTCTCTTTCTCTCTTGATATAAGACTCCTCCTCTGTTCCTTAGATGTGAAACTCTAAGCATCTCCCCAATATTAGGTACCATAGCTTACATAAGCTCAATTAATTTGTACCATAGATTGCAACACTTCCATTGTTATTCTGATGATCTAGCAGGGACCAAAAATGTAATGATATGAAGTCATTGCGATAAGAACTGAGTTTAGTTTCAAATTTGTGTCAATAAGAAAACAAATTCTAGAGGCAACAGTAGCGCAATTATAACAGATTTATCCTTAACATAGAGACATGTCGAACGGATTACATAGGACATTGGGGGGGAAAGTCAAATTTTTACATGTTGCGGACTTTGGTCGGTAAAACGAATATTGAAGGGCACCGCTAAAAAGCTAGAACATCAGATGATTCGTTAGTAACATGAAATAAAATTTCGGTCATTAAAGAATATCAGAAGAAAATTCAAGGAAGGAAATCCAGAAGAATACTTGTTTAGTTGTTTTCGTCTATTACAGTGATCACGATACAGGTTTGTTAACAGGGTATTATGGTAATACAAAATAATATCCAAAAGTCAAATACATTTATTATTCCCCCTATACATATCTAATAACAATAGCTTTCCCCTTAAAATGATTTCTCCCTAAACAAATCATCTTTCTCTATAACAAAAATCATAATAAACTATATTTTTCATAACAAGTTTAAAACAATAAATACATAATAAATTAAATGTCCAAATTTGTTGATTTCCTGGATGTTTTTGTCACTTAGGGTCGTTATTTGACAATTTATACACCCTAACAACCAGTACCTGCCATTTGATGGTCAATAAGGATCAATTGATAGCCATATACAATAACGACTCTAAATGTCCAAATTTGTTGATCTTCTGGATATTTTTGTCACTTAAGGTCGTTATTTGAAAATTCATACACCCTGACGACCTGTACCTGTCATTTTATGGTCAATAAGGATCGTTACTATCGATACCATATATAATAACGACTCTAAATGTCCAAATTATTGATATCTTGGATGTTTTTGTCACTTAGGGTCGTTATTTGACAATTCATACACCTTAGCGACCGGTACCTGCCATTTGATGGTCAATAAGGCTCGTTACTTTCGATACTCATATACAATAACGACTCTAAATGTCCAAATTGTTGATATCCTGGATGTTTTTGTCACTTAGGGTCGTTATTTGACAATCCATACACCCTAATAACCATAATTTTGTCACTTAGGGTCGTTAATGCTATTATTTACAGGATGACGACCCTTATAAAAATGCCCTCAACGTCTCTTATTGTATACACTTTTTCCCAAAAAAAAAATCGTTGGATATTTTCTATATAAAGATTCCATCATCAACTAGCAAATTCAATTGAAAACAATCTAAGTTTTTTTCAATGGAAATACCATCATCAACTAGGAATTCAATTGAACACATACTTAGAAGATGCAAGCGAACAACCAAATCAATTGCGGCAATGGAAGAAGAGATACGTAAAAGAAACAACCGAACTGCTACAAAACCATCTACATCACCATCACCTAACAAATACATTAATGCTTTGGAACAATCACTAAGCAACCAAATAACTAAAAAAGCATCCACATCATTGTCATCGACTGTGATGGAAGAAGAAGAGAGACTCAAGGCCAAAAAATGAGGTCAAGAACAATTCCATCTCATGGAAAGAATGAAGCAAGTCGAGGAAGAGACCAAATGGCTTAAAAATTATTACATAGTCAAGGATCTTGACAAAGAACATGAAGGTGAGACTATGTTTTGGATCCAGGTATCATCTGGTCCTTTTGTTAGAAAGATGGGCGAAAACTACAAAACACCACGCCATGATTATGATCCATCCCACATTTGTTCAAGGACTACTCATGTTAAGAAATTGTGCGTTATGTACAACGAGTTTTTCACTAGGCACAGAGGGGTTAGGTTTGCGGCACAAGATGCGTATACCGAATGGAGAGGAGAGCCGTTTTATCACTTCGAAGCCGCATTGATAGTTGAATCTCGTACCGGGAAAATGAATAACATGTAATGTGTTCAAATGAATTTAGTTAGATCAACTGTAATGTTATTTTCACCTTCTAATTCCTATGCTACTACTTCCAAGTTTCAATTTAATGGAGTTTCTATTTATTCTGAATAAGGGTCGTTATCTTCGTATGGGCAGTTAATTGACGACTCTATCTTATTTTTATACAGACTTTTCTTGAGTCGTCATGTGGTTTATTTAAAACCATAATGACCCATTTTGTGGATTTAAAAAAATACGACCGTTGGAATTTTCTTCTATATAATACCACCGCCTTTTCTTGAGAAAACTTCCCAAAACCATCCATTTTCTACCAATCTACGTAATCTTTCAATGAAAATGGAGGAATGGGAACCGTATGAATATTTATGCCTCGTTAAATCCTTTGCTAATACGTTCCATGAACGTCCGAATGAAATCTATTCAATATTTTGGAAGAGAGTTAAACAGTTCTTTTACGGGCATACCGCGAATCCCAATAACCGCAAATGGATAGACTTGGCATTTCGCTTCAACTACATAAAAAGTGCAATGCGAGAGTATGTTAAATTTAGAAATATGGTGTACGACCATCATCCACGAACTCCTCTTAGGGAAAAAGTGAGTAATCCGATAATATTTAAACTTATGTCATCGTTAAAAGTTCGTTTACTAACATTTAAGAATTCATTGAATTTCAATTGGAACGTTTCAATAGGTTATGGAAAATTCGTAATGGAAAAACTAAGTTCATTCACCACAAAGAATATACGACGTTATACCGACGTGCAAGGAGGTTCGTTGACGAACACTTCATGTGTTAGATTCTAGATTACCCATACTAGCTCTTTTGTAATGCGAGGTTAGTTATTTTCTTAATGACATCCATGGCCGCTTCCCTTCCAGTTCAAAGTTTATACAAGAGGTCGTCAATAACTTAAATCTATATAGTGACGGATCTATCTTAATTATTTAGGTACCTCCTAGATGTTTTTGATGAAACAGTCGTCATTATGCAAAATTAAAAATGACGATTCTAGGTTGATTGTTCGGGTCGTTGATTGTATGAGTATAAGGTTGACGACTCTAGGACTTATAGATATCTCCTGGAAGTTTTGTTATGAAGGAGTTGTTATTCTACTAAATATATAGTTGACGACCCTAGGACTTTGACAAAAAATTTCAACTAGTTAGGTTTAGGGTCATTATTCTACTAAATATATAATTGACGACCCTAACACTGCCACAATATATAATTTTGTCAGCTTTAGAGTCGTTATTATTCCAAACATGTTCATGAAAACTAGGCTCGTCATCATTCTAACAAACATTTAAACACAAAACTTCTAAACATCCTTTTAAAATCTTAGGAAAGCAAAATAGTTTTAACAAACCATCCAAACCAAACCCCTAGTATCTACTACAAAAAATAGTTGTATCTAAGAAAAGGTAAGAAACATAAGTTCAAGTCGACAATAACAAAAGACAAACCAACTAGTTCCATTCAAACTTTACAACATCTCCTCACCCACGACCACCACCTCGACCTCCGCCTCGGCCTCTTTGACTTCCCTGACTTGATGATGTCCGACTTCTCTTAGAAGGGCGCTGTCTTGCACTACTCACTGGAGAATCACCATCTTCTCCACTGCCTTGTTCATCTTGATCTCCGCTTGCTTCACCTCGTTCAGCACGTTCTTGTCTTAGTTGGCTAGTTGTTTTCCTAGTCCTCTTACTTTCCTTAGCAAGATCAGCAAACATTTTCTTTGCAGAAGGATTTTCAATGTGTGTGCAGTAATCAGCATACCGACGTTGTTTGTCAGGATCGAACACTTCTCCTTTGTCGGTCGAGCAACAAAATGCCTTGATAATAATCTTCATTCGTTCCCTCTATTTCCATTCAAATACGAATTCAGATTAACAAACTTATTTTTGTATGTGTATGAATAATACAATTCCAAAAATAAATACTTACCACAAGCTTAAGAATGGTAGAATCATCTCTAGTGTCAGATGTAGAAGACGAGGAAGATGCTTTGTTGCTCCTGCGTCCGTCTATCCGTATCGCACGACCGTGGGAGAAGCCTTCGTACCATTGCAAATAATCTGAAGTTGCCTCATGAACTTCATTCACATTCTCCCAAAAACTGACGTCTACAATTCCATCCTTATGCCTATTATTCCAATGCTTGGTCTCAGGTTTAGGTTCGTAAACAACAACCAACGCCTTTTCGTCCACCTTGCATTTGTCTAATTTATGTTTGAACGGTGGTACATAGTCCTCATATGGTGAATCTTGAATATACCCAAGCTGACACATTATTCTATTCGGATTATACATTGAATGTCCATAAGGGAAAAACAGAGGGCCATGGTAAAATGCGAGATCTTGGATTCGACCAACTCTATCTTCCTTATACGGATCAAAGTTTACCTCTTTGGATGTCATGTTGTCCAATTTTTGGCGCATGCCTATCAATGCGTCCTTTTGGTCTTTATCCTGAAACCCAGTGAACTTGTGTCGGCTTCCTCTTGGTTTAGTTTTGTTCCATGTCGTCTCCAATTTGACGTCTTCGTCGTCTTTGATCAAGGAAGGGAAATGCTCGTAAATCCACACCTAAAATAACATCAAAACAATAAAAAAGGCGATAAATTTAAAAAGACTGAACAAAAAATAATACGGACACCGAACAAATTTGATCACTTCAATTACCTGGAGTAGAGCCAAATTCCCGTTAATTTGGGAAGTTCGTAACCGAGATGCCTTTGCTAGTTGTCCATTCAAATGGGCCACTATGGAGGTCCCCCACGAGTACATACTCACCTCGTCCAAGGGATCCAAAATTTGAAGAAGGTTGACGCTGACTCTATTTCCTTTGCTATCGGGAAATACAACCGAAGCAAGGATATACAACAAATATGCGGCTGCCGTCGCACGAACTTCCAAATCAGAGAGTTGTTCATTGTCTCCATCTTTCTGAAGTGACCCAGCATACATCTTTCTAATGGTTTTAAGTTTGAGCTCTTTTTTTGGGTACTTCTTTCCCTTGACGAAAAGGCCAATCGTCGTATCTTCATCCCATCCAAACAACTTCTTGGTCAATGCATAAATTTCTTTCCAAGGTAGTTTTTTCTTGAACTTGTCACCCGTGGATCTTCCTTCCACCTGCATCCCTAGAATCTGTTCTGCATCGTACGAAGTCAATGCCATCTCGCCAAAAGGGAATTGGAATGTATCGACTTCACCGTAAAACCTCTCACAGAAACATGATACCGTGACCTTGTCATACGCAATCACGGAGTTCTCAACCGCAACATACAAACCAGAGTTCAAAAAAATCGCTCTGACTCTTGGACATTCACCTTCTAGCGGCCATTTCTCCATTTTTACATAAGAAGATTGGCGTCTAAAAAGACGTGTGGCATTCTTATGATCCTACAAAAGATAAATAAATAAAAACCAAAAATAAAAAAGTCAATATCAACAAATCAAATAACAAGAAAAGTTGAGATCGTTACGATTGTCTCAAAGATGGTACGAGCCCATGAGTCATCATATCCAAATAGAAATTTTCCACCATTTTTAGGTGCTCCTCTGGCTTTCCCATTCTCAAGACGTGTCAGTTTCAAATGTTTGGCGGGAATGTGTCTCGCGCTCGGTGCAATTGGATTTCCATCCTTTCGTCTCGCCGGTGCCGCCTGCGACTCCAAGGATTGCTCCTCATTCTCATCCTCCTCCTCCTCATCATCATCACCACCACCATTACCATCATCATCATCATCACCACCACCACCACCAGAACCACCACCACCATTACTCTCATCATCATTATCACTCTCTTCTTCTTCTTCTTGACCTCCTACCGGAATACCTTCTTCTTCGCTACCGTTACCTGATACAACATGAGAGGAAGAGTCTCTGGGTTCATGGATAGAAAAGGATACCTCACTCGGCCATTTTCCGTGAAATAGACCGTCATTTAAGAATTTTCCGTGCCGGGAAGATTTGGAAGGAGGAGTTGGCATGGGTTTCTTTCTTTGATTCATCTCTTTGGTGTTGCTACAATAGCACAAATACAAAAAGGAACAAATAAAACATCTTTTTTATGGTCTCAGCCAAAGAGTCGTCATTACCAGAATCAAACAATCTAACGACCCTTCAATACAAGACGACGACTCAACAATATTGTGATGACGATTCTGCAGAATCGTGTTGACGACCCTTTAACATTTCTGGACAGAGTAGTTTTTTTATCATTTAGAGTCATTAATTCTTAAAAGGGGGTCGTCAATCAAGAATCGTCAACCGTTTACGCACCAAAGTAACGACTCTAATCTAGTTAATTTTTTTTTTGAAAGTGACGATTTTGTAATACAAAATTGGGTTGACGACCCTTTCAAATTTTTTTGGACAGAGAGAAGTTTTTTTTTCATCTAGAGTCGTTACTGTTTAACAAGGGGTCGTCAACACAGAATCGTCAACGGTTTGCATAAAAAAGTAACGACTTTAATCTAGGGCAAAAAGAACTAAAAATCCAGAAATAGGGTCGTTATCTTTTTCATCATATAACGATTTTCCATTAAATCAACATGCATATGAAAAATCGTTAGGGTATAAAACCATCGAAGTAACGATCCTAAAACTGTAACTACAATTTTTCGGTTAAAAACCCTAATTTGACGATCAACATATCAAGTTAGACGCAAACAACAAATATATTAGGGGGTTTTAGTTCACATACTTTCTTTTTGTACCTGGTTCTCACGTAAAACTTTCCTTTTACTATTTCAACGACATTGGTTTATTAGGGTGATTAATAAAATATTTAGCGGTATGCTTTGTACGAGCCATATTTGTAAAAGAAATTAATCGTTGATTAAAGTTTTCGAATCGACGATTACGAGGATGAATTGGGTGAAGACATTTTTTTTTTCTTCGGGTCGTTAATGGTGTAGAAGAGAGTCGAGAGAGAGAGGGGGAGAGGGGGGAGGAGGGAGGAGTAGAAGAGAGTCGAGAGGGAGAGGGAGAGGGGGGAGAGGAGGGAGGAGTCTGATTTGTTTTGGTTTGGAAGTGAAAATGAATCAGGGGCTTAGGGTTGAGGTTAACAGGAATTTAAGATTTATTATTAGTGAAGGGTAAAATAGTATCTTCACTAAATTTTGGTACGCCCCTAAAATATTTGGGGTGGGTATAAAATGTCTGAGGCCCCAATTAAACGAGTAATTTCTATGAATGTTTTCTTCCAAATATGCATCTTCAACATTGCTAGCTTGTTTTACCTCGCGTTTTTAGGGGCCACTCAAAAGGATTTAGGGGCCAACAATAAAACAAAAAAGGTCACGGAAAGGGAAAATGTAGTCAGCCCTTATCTCGCGTAATTCGTAATGGAAAAATTACCCTTATATATTCGGAGGATATGATAACATTTTTATCCTCCGATTTCAATCGGAAGCCAAAATATTACCCAGACTTCTGATTGTAGTCGGTGCAGTATTAGAATGATTTATGTTTCATTTTTTCCATTTCTTTTCATTTTTGAGTTGTTAGAGTTATAGAGAAGAAGCTGAAGGAAAAAAGGGAAAACCTATTTTATCACTAAAAAAATGGATGGATATGAAGAAGAAGGTGAGAATCATGGCGAAGACGATTTGGGGTATATGTTGAATGATCCAAACTTTTGTGGAGAGGAAAACCTAGACGACCCTTTCATGGAAGAAAATGGAGAATCGCCTGATATTGAAGCTAACGATGCATGTAAAACACAGGTATTGTGTTAAGAAACTCAAATACTCGATTTGCATGTGTTTGTGTGCTTTTGTAAACAAGAAAAACCAATTATTGCATGCATTGAATGCCATGAACTACCCAGATTCGGTAGATAATTTCTCGAATAAACTTACGAATATAACACACAGAGTACCAAATATGTATATTCGGCAGTTCCAAGATAGAAGTTTACTGCCGAATATGAGAAAAAACCCCAAACTGGTTTTCCAAAAAAATCTACATTCGGTAGTTATGTAGAGTTATTTACCCCCGAATGGCCCCAAAAACGAATTCCTCAAAAAATTTCAAAACTCAGTATTCTTATCCTTTATAATCGGTAATAGTTTAGCATTATTTGACTGCCGAATATAACAGTGGCCTCAAAATAAAATTTCCGAAAACTTGAAAATCGGATGTTTATCGATTAAAGTCATCTCCCGGTTATTTATATTCGGCTGTTTTACTATATATTTTAGCTTCCGATTATATCATTTTTTGCACTCAGTAAACTGTGTACATTCATTTGCATAAATCGGGTGTTTTGGGTAACCGATAGGATTCCGAATATAGTATATTCGGCAGTTTGACTTATTTAATAACCTCCGATTATTGTATAATAATTTGTTGCTTTCATATGCAGGCCGTTGAAGAGTTTGTTGATGATTTCTATTTGAGGCCCGACACTTCCCTATACTATGCAAACGATTTGGTATACTCAATACTACTTTTTTTTTTCAAAATTTATATGTTAAATGGTTATGCTTATTAGATTTGTTTTGTTTTATGCACGTTTAGACATTTGGAAGTAAGAAGGAGGCAAATGAATGATCAAAGTGGACCAACCACCCAACAAGTAAGGCCAAAGATCTCTACAGAGCCTTCTCAAGTAAGTCAACCCAATGTTGTCGAAGAAGTTGTTGAGCAAATGAACGCCTCGCAACAAACCCAACCAATGGAAATTCTTACTATAAAAGAGGACAAAGGTACTCTTCGTTTCCCTAGAGATCTTAATGGAAGACCAAATCGATCCACATATACAATATACAAAGAGTATTTGGAACAACTCCCTCCACTTATCATTCCATTTGTTTTGTCGACCGACGAGGTTGATGGGTATGGAAATTGTGGGTTTCACGTTGCTACGGAACAAATGGGTTACTTTAGAGAGGCGGATATCGAAGATGTCACCCAATGCCTATATTTAAGAAATAAGATGGCGGTACAACTAGTGAAGGACAAGGGTTTTTATATGGAGATGATGAGGCGAGGAGATAGATACGACAAAGAACAAGAGTTCAAAGACTTAGTTGCGTGTGTGAAGTGCCGAAAGGGATTGAAGACAATCGAATCCAAGTATTGGATGACAATGCCTAAGTATGGTTTAATTTTTTTGGGTTGTTTGATCCTTTTTTGTATTTCTTCTTCCATTGCTGCAATTGATGTAGTTGTTCGTTTGCATCTTCTAAGTATGTTGTCGATTGATGATGGACTTGCCATTGAAAAGGTTTTTCATTCTGATTTTTTACTCAATAATAACTGAGAGGGGTTACCCTCCTTATATAGATTAGAGTTCCAACGCTCTAATTTTTGAAAATATGGCCGTTGAGGTTTCGTATCAATGATGCACTACAATCGGTTGCTAACGATACACGTGTTTCCTCCGAAAAGGACATTCGGTAGCGAACTTAAATTTTTATCTACCGATTAGGTTGGTATTTCTAAACACGACTATATTATTCAGAGGCTAATTTTTTTTTGTAAAGTCCCGAATGTACGATGGCCCAAAAATCAGAATTTGGGAAAAACTGATACTTTTCAAAATTTGAACTTGCAATAATCGGAAGTCACGAATATGGGTTGTCTAACCTTCTATATTGGCCCTTGGAACAACCTAGAGCCATGGCATGGTTTGTTTTGAACTTGTAATATTCAGAGGATAATTTTTTTTTGTAAAGTCCCGAATGTACGATGGCCCAAAAATCAGAATTTGGGAAAAACTGATACTTTTCGAATTTTGAACTTGCAATAATCGGAAGTCAACTCAGTTACCCAAACTTCCGAATATGGGTTGTCTAACCTTCTGATGAGTCCTAAAAAGTGCATATTTCTATATATTTTTCTTGGCATTTAACTCATCTTTTGTGCATTAATTCTACATTTTATCCCATATTCTGTATTTTCTTTGTTTTCAAGAATAAATATTTTTATTAACTAATTTTGCATTTTTAGGTAATAAATAAAGTTTGGATGAATAGCGGAGCGGAAAAGAGCAGAAAAGTGGTGAAAAGCCGGGAGGAATTACACAAGGAAGCCGCGAAGAATGTTGTGCGCAAGACCAGAAGGCTAGAACTGGGCTTGAAGAGGAAGAATTGTTCTTAAAGAAGATATGGGCTTGGCATACCCAAGGCCCAAAACCCTCACCCAAACCCATTTCCAATATCCATACCCGTTTCCCTTTTTAGACGTCAGATTGGATCATCTCAGCATCCAACGGTCGCATCATCTTCGTGCATCGAAATTTGAAGCTCCTGTCAAACACTATAGCACCTAACTCCATCTTGAGCCGTCAGTTTCGTTGTACTTCCGCATCCAACGGTCGCTTTAATCTTCCTTCCATCTCGCCGTTAGATCGATCCATCACCTCCACATCCAACGTCTCATCCTCGCTGTACATCCAACTTGCTGTCCCCGCTCAACACCCGAGCACCTAACACCTATACCCGTCAGCCAAACAGACCTTACCCAATTTTCCATCGACCACCTTCTTCTCCATCTTCTCCCCCATCCCTCTGCAACAGATCCACCAACTCCATCGCCACCACACCCTCGTCTCTGCCAGCCACCAAATTCCACCAAAGACATCATGGCTCCTACCAACTGAAACCCATTCTTCCCCTACTCCTCTAGCTTTCTATAACATCAATTCCTCGATCTTTTCCTCTCACAGGAACCCTAGGTTAGGGGTTGATGAAATAGATGAGCTAGAAAAGCAATTAGGGCATTGGAAGAACAAGAGAAGACGCAGGAAGAGGAATAGAGGCATGGGTGAAGAGTCATAATCATTTTCAGAGATTAGGTAAGATTTTTTATCAAACCCTAATTTTTCTGACATTGGGGATTTTTTGGGGAAATCGATTGTATGTCTAAATTGAAGTATGGGTCACGTAGTAGGGTTGTTATCAGTAGATTAGGTTAGCCAATTTTGATTTTAATTTTATTTTTCAGCAAACCCTAATTTTGCTGATGTGGTACTGATTTGGGGATTATTTGATTATAGCTTGTATGTATAAATAGGGGTCTCTGGGTGTTGTAATGGGGCATGCCTGGGCTAGCCAGTGCACCACCAAGAGGACTGGACTAGCCAATTCCTCAATTGTTCATGTCCTGTTTTTAGTTCAACTGTTTTGTGTTATTTTCAATTGTTTTGCACTGTCAATTATGTTCTAACCTGTTCTGCTAGGGTTGAGATGAAGCCCTAGCTTATTGCTTGTTATTCATGCTCTTGTCAGTAGCCATGATGTGTGTAAATGCTCATAGTGAAACTCCATCTTAGGGCTTCAACACTAGTCTTTCACATTGGATGTCAGGCATCCATTGTAGTTAGAATCATCTAGTGTTGCTGAACTGCAACTCATGCTTAATTTTATATATTGTTCTTTTGATTAATTGTGCTTTAAACAGACAGTTAATACTTAGGGATCATACCTTAGTTGTGATAGGAGATTTCATATCAAAATGACCCTTGCTATATAGAGGATTGACATCCCTCTTGCTGGTGGTTATAGAAAAACAATGTTACTGTCAGTGATGAATAATCAGTGTGAGTTAGAGGTGGATTCAAAAGCCCTAGCATGTTCCTGTTTACTTGCTTTACATTCTACTGTTTTTCAGTTCAGTCACTGCCATCATCTCAAGTGTGTTTTAACACAACCAAGACTCTTTGTTACAACTTAGTTTTAGTGAAATCTTAAGCTTCAACTACACACACCTTGTCCCTGTGGATCGACCCGCACTTGCACATTAGCTACATCGATGCCGTGCACTTGCGGTATTAGTTTGTAGGTCTTTTAGAAACCTACCAAGTTTTTGGCGCCGCTGCCGGGGACTCGGTAGCGGCGCTGTGTTGTCTCTTTGTTTTTCTTGCATTCTTGCTTGCTGTCCATAACCATCATTCCCTTCTTGCATTGTCATCTTGCATATATTGAATTGTTAGCTAGTGCATCTTCTTGCATATACTGCATATTCATAGCATCATTGCATCTTGCATTCTTGGTGTAACTTAGTGTAATCATGTAGCTTTAACTGCATTATCATTAATTGTTGTTAGTTTGCTAGTTTATTGTACTTCATCTTAGCTTAGTTTGCATTACTGTTACCGAACTGTCATAAGCATTATTGTCATCCTCTTGTTCATTGCTCTCACTGCATAACTTGCATACTTTTCATCACTGCATCACTGCATCTTGTCCTGTTCTTGTTAATTTTCTTTCATGTCCTGTTTTCAAATTTTAATTTTCATGTTTTCACTTTTGCTATAACTGTTAGTTCTGATTTTGTTCACTTCTCAAAGCTCTCATTTCAGTCCATTCATGCTCTGTTAGCAGTTAGAGATAGTTAGGAAAGAAAGAAAACAACAATTGTTCCCCCAAGTCTCTGTGGATCGACCCGTACTTGCACGTTTGCCACTTTCGACACCGTGCACTTGCGGTTATAATTTCTGTGACTCTTTTAGAGAGACACCAAGTTTTTGGCGCCGCTGCCGGGGACTTGGCTGCTGTTTTGTTGAAGTTTTTCTTGTATCTTAGTTTGCTGTTTTTGCATAACTTGCTGTACATCTTACTGTTTTGCATTGCATCTTAGGTTAACTGCATCTTAGTGTAACTTGCATTAGCATCTTGCATATTGCATATTAGTTTGCATCTTAGTTTGCATATCACTGCTGTATTGATCCCTCATTGCTTCTTTTTCAAGAGAAACTTACTTCTCTTTTTGAGCCAACAGGTGTTGCTGCTTCCTGTTGCTGCTGCCAGCCTCTGCTGCTGCTGCTGCTACTTCTGCCTGCTAGGCTGCCCTGGTGCAGTTGGAGTGAACCTGGTACAGCTAGCCATTCTTGCTGGTGCTGCCTTCTCCAAGCTGCCTGGTGCTGATGGGTTGACCCAACTGGGTTTCTGTTGTAAAGCCAAAGGAAAGCCAAAGCCCAACTGGACCTCTCCAACAAAAGTTTAGGAAGATCCAAAGCCCAACTGGGCTTGTGCAACTTAAAAAAATAGGGACCAAAGCCTAACTGGGCTTCCCTCCAAAAAGGTAAGCCTAAACCCAAACCCAAATTTATTGGGCTTGTAATTTTTTTGTGGGTTTATATTGTTATTCTCTTTTGGGCTTGTAATTTTAATTATCTTTTTGGGCATGTAATAATTATTTTAATTTTAATTTTATTTCTTTCTTTATTTGGGATTGTAATAATTTTAGTTTTATTTTTTTTGTGGGTTTGTAATAATTAGTTTTATTTTTATTTCTTTCTTTATTTGGGCTTGTAATTTAGTTGTTTGTTAGGCTTGTAGTTTCTTTTAAACTAAAATTTGGGCTTCAAAACCCAACACAAATAAAAAAAAAAAAATTGCTTCTAATTTCAAAAACCAAATTTTTGCTCCCCATCTTTAAAAACCAAAATGGGCTTTGCCTCTTTCCTTTAAAAACCAAATTTTCATCAACCAAATAGTGGGCTTTGTGTCACACTAGTTTCCTTTTTTTTAAATATGGGCCAACCTCATGCTCTCCATGAATACATGTTTTCCACAATAAAAACTCCATTATCATGTATTGTTTTACCTCAAACCGATAACTTTTTTAAAATAAATGCAAGCATGATACAAATACTTCCAAAATTTCGAGGGTTCGATTATGAGAACCCCTACACTCATGTAAGAGAATTTGAACACACTTGTCGGACTATGCAACCTGTTCATATGTCCGAAGACTATCTGAAATTGCGTTTGTTTACATTTTCTCTAAAGGAAAGGGCCAAAACATGGTTTTACGGTTTGAGACCACAATCAATCAACACTTGGGACCAACTCACAGATCTATTTTTTTAAAAATTCTTTCCACATCATAGGACCATCGCTATTCGTCAAAGTATCAATTGTTTTGTCCAATTGGATGAGGAAACTATTTTTGACTATTTTGAACGTTTTAATGATTTGTTGAGCGAATGTCCACACCATGGATTTGAGAAGTGGAGACTTGTCGCTATCCTCTATGAGGGACTAGACTTTAAATCTCGAGCCATGGTTGAGTGTATGTGTAATGGTGAATTTCTTGATAAAACTGTGGATGATGCATGGAAATTTTTAGCTGAGATTGCGGAGAAAACCCGTCAATGGGAATCCATTAGGGAAACTGAGACACTATCACATGATATAGGTGGTAATGAATTGAACTTTGAAAATAGCATGTCTAGTCCTTCTCATGTGTATGATATTGAATATGAACCTAATCTAGAGGAACATGAGTTGACTAATGACACCACAACTGCTAATAGGGACAAGTATGCATATTACTATGATGATGATGATGATGATGATGATGATGATGATGATGATAATGTTATGTTAGAAGAACATGTCTATGCTGAAAATGTTGTGGAACCTTTGGTTTCAAATACATTAGGCTTTTCTGCCCCGACCTTCATGAATGATATTTCTTCTAGTATTCCATATGCATGTGATGTTGATACTGATTTAGATATTGTGCAATTATCCTGTGAAGAGCATGACTTAGGTAAATCTTCTGTTGACACTAATGATCCTATGCATGAAAACATAGTTGATGTGACTGATTCCATACTTAAGCCACAATATATTGCTTCTGTTGATGATAATTTGAATATATCGGATAACTACGATTCTGAATTAGGACTTGTGCAAATTTTTTGTGATGATGAGCATGCTACACATCTTGAGTGTGACTTAGATAATGCTGATGTGACTGATAATATTGATACTCTTGATCTCATGCATGTGAGACGCTTAGATGTCACTTTCTTGCCTAAGTCACAATCTGATAGCCTTGCATCCTACCTAGATTTAGTTTGTCACAATATTGTCAAACCAATTTTCATGAGAATACTTAATCTAGGCCTGGAACTGTGTGCCTCTCAAGTCCTCTTGGAATATTTTGCATCTAAATACAATACTTTCGAGGAGCCACAGTTAGGATATGCATGTTTGCCCGTCCCTAGCAAAGTTCACTTTGAGTTAGACCTTGTGCATGATGAACCCCCAAAACTGCGAGATTTTGTATCCAAAATTTTATCTGTTGAAAAATCCAGGTTTGGGGGTAGCTCATTTTGTTTCACAGCTTCACTTGCATGCCTATCATATTATTATTGTGTGAAGCTGTTGAAACCTCTACACTTTGTCATTTGGGTTGATCCTCAACTCTTTAGATTGTTAGTGTATGGTGAATTTTCTTGTATATAATCCAGTAGATAATATTATAGATAAATCTTTTGTTTCTTTTGTACATATTTTGCTAATCCAATGTGACTCTTAACTGAAATATGTTGGATTTTTTTCCTTGAATAACGGAGTTCTAATTTTGCTTTCGCCGTCAAATCGGGTATTCTCTTTCCTTTCTCTCTACTCAGCATAATCCTCTTCGTATGTTATAATTCTTTTCATATTTTGGAACATTGAGGACAATGTTTAGTTTAGGTTTGGGGGTATAGAGTAGATATCCCGATAACATGCTATATTAAAAAAATTGAACTCTTCCTTTTTGAAAAAAATGAAAAAATCAAAATAAAAAATGAAAAAATTGAAAAAAAACATAAAAATGGAGCTCATTTACCTTGAAATGTTGACTCTTGTGCAAATATGTATTTTTATTAGGAGTCTTAGTCTAGATATTTAGGCACCCCTGATTCTAGCACAATTCACATAGTGATAAGAAATTTGCACGCGCACGATCTACCAATACATGTATAGCCTCATCCTTGAGGTGTTCTATCGGAAGTTTTAGTTGCCAATCACTTTAGAATACTGAACGAAACTTGACTAGCTTGTTCTTTGGTTGGTTGGGATAGAAGGTGGAGGTTACATTAAGAAAAACAACCATCGAATTTAACTGGGTGCATCAAAAAGGGCTACCTCTTGCAAAGTGTCATGTAATTTTTTTGTTTCTTTTTCCTTATGTATCAAAAGTGTTTCCTTGTTCCAAAAAAAAAAAAAAAAATCAAGTATTTATTTATTCCATGTTTTGTCATGTTAAAGACAATAGTTCTCTCTTGTTCCAAAAATAAAAGTAGTCAATGTAAATAAGAGTCATGTAAAGAGTCATTTTGTTGTTTCATTGTAATAAGCAAGGAGGGTGTATGCCATTGATGTACAACGCGAGTAATTGTGAAATACCTCCAACTCATTCACAATTCTCGTAAAGTCCGGACAGCTAGCTAGATTTCGACCTTGGTTCTTAGCCTGAGAAACTATCTCTTGGTGATTAGTAGTCATAACTTCAGATCTTTCTTTACACATGTGTAGATACACTTTACACTCTTATCACATGTCTTTTTTTTGTTATCAGTGCTAGGATTGTGCCTTCGATAGCTAGATTGACATCTCCATTTTGCTGTGAGCTTAAACTGTTTTGCACATGTCACATTTGACGGAATCTGAGCTTATATTTTGACCTAGAACTTTGTAGGTACGTTCTAAGCAAACCTTCACGAGACTTCAACTCGTCCACTAGGGACACTTAGTGGTTTAAAAGGCTTAGTGCATACGCTAAATGCATTCGAGAGACCAGCGACAGTGGTATAGTTAGGATTTCCTTAGTTTTGTTTTACTTGAGGACAAGTAAAATTCAGGTTTGGGGGTATTTGATGAGTGCCAAATATTGTATATATTTATCCCTTTTTGTTGGCATTTTAACTCATCTTTTGTGCATTAATTCTACATTTTATCCCATATTCTGTATTTTCATTGTTTTCAAGAATAAATATTTTTATTAATTAATTTTGCATTTTTAGGTAATAAATAAAGTTCGAATGAGTCGCGGAGCGAAAAGAGCAGAAAAGTAGTGAAAAGCCGGGAGAAATTACGCAAGGAAGCCGCGAAGAATGGTGCGCACAACCTCATTTTCTACACACAAAAGCGCCTCC
Source organism: Papaver somniferum (assembly GCF_003573695.1). Classification (NCBI taxonomy): domain Eukaryota; kingdom Viridiplantae; phylum Streptophyta; class Magnoliopsida; order Ranunculales; family Papaveraceae; genus Papaver; species Papaver somniferum. The sequence goes on from NC_039364.1 coordinate 27,688,264, forward strand.
GTTCTCAGCCATCAGATCAGTTCTCAGAAGCATCCGATGGTCGCTCCTTCATAGAGCATCAAAATCTGAAGTCTCTGCCAAGCACCACAGCGCTGAAACTCCAAGCCTTCAGATTAGATGGTAGTTGAATCCAACGGTCACTCCTTTGCTGTGCATCGAAGTTTGATATCTCCGCCTTACACTACAGAACCTAACCTAATCTAGCACCGTTCGTTTCGTTGTATCCCTTCATCCGACGGTCGCTCCCCGCTTGCCTCCGCATCACCGTCCGATCTACCTACCAGCTCCACATCTCACGGCTTAGTCTCGCTGAACATCAAAAATCGATGCACTCGCCTCACACCCAAGTGCCGAACACCCTAGACCTCAAACAAACGCACCCTTCCCCTTTCTCCATCGAACCCATCTTCTCCACAGCAGAGCCTTCCCCTTCCACCTGCTCCACCAACTCGCTGCCACCACCACCAGCTCCGCCACCTGCTCCACCAACCCTGACACCACCATACCACCTCCGTCATCATCCTACACGTGATTGAAAGCTTCCCCCATCATTCTAGCCCTTTATCCCATCAACTTATTACCTAACCTAAACCCTAGGTTATGGGTTGATGGATTAACGTGTGCTAGAGAAGCAATTGATGCATGGAGGTGATACAGGAGAACAAGTGGAAGCATGGGTCGAAGATGGAATGGTCTCATCACATCAAATCAGGTTACAAAATCGATCCCTAGGTCACTGTTGAAAATTAGGGTTTCGTAAATTAGGGTTCTTCATTTTTGGGTATAAATAGAGGGGGTGTTGTATGTGTAGAAGGTGTTCTTGGGCTAGCCGAGGTTCCCCCAAAATTGGGTTAGTTTAGGTTTAATTTTTAACTTCAATTTCAACTGTTTAATTTTAGGGTTTCAATTTTAATTCCCTGTTATGTTTCAATTCTAATTTCACTGCATATGTTAAATTTGTTATTCTCCTGTTAAGATGCTTGGATTAGCCTGCATCCAGAACTTTCAAGTTCTGTTAAATGTTCATGTTTCAGTTAAATTTCAGTTCATGTTCTGCCAATGTTATTTTCTGTTCAATTTCACTGCATATGTTAAATGTGTATGTTTTAATTTCTTGTTTTCATATCCTGTTGCATGTGTTCTGTTAACATGTGTTGTTCTTGTTTATGTGTTAGTTCACTTTTAATTTGTCATGTTAGTTCATTGTTGTTGCTCATTGTCATGTAATGTTTACTGTTGTGTTTAATTTGCTGTCACATTTGATGGAATGCTAGGCTAGATACATTTGAAGCTTTGATTTGATTGTGCAATGGAAGAAATCAGTGCTCATAGCAAGCTGATTATCTTGCCATTCCTTGTGTATGCTTAGGTTGCACTGTTGATTGAGCATTGGGAGAAATTAGTGCTCATAGCAAGCTAATTCTCTTCCCATTCTTTTAGAATGCCTGTATTCTTGCCTTAGCTTTGCTCATTTTAGTTTCATTCACATCCCTGCCCTTGGCCTTAGGCCTTGGTTCATCTTGTTTTGTTCTTTGCTTTTGCCATGTGTTACCCTGTTTGTGTTTCCTTTTGTTTATTTTGTTAGCTATTTTCTTTATTGCATTATCTTTGCTTCACTGCAACTCTTTTGCTTCTCTTATTCCACTGCCCTGTTGTTTCTTCCCTGTTGCTTTTGCCCTGTTGTTTCTTCCCTGTTGCTTTTGTCCTGTTGATTGCATCTCTTGCCTTGCTGCATTGCACTGCTGCATTGCATTGTTTCCTTCCCTTGTTGTTGTCTGCTGCTGCACCACTGCTGCACTGCTTCCTCTCCTGCTGCCATTCCTTGTTGCAGCTGTTGTTTTCCCTTGTTGCAGCACTGTTGTTAGCCCCATCTGCTACTGCTTGCATCTGCTCTGCTGTGCACTCAAGCCCAGAGTACAACTTGGGCTCCTCAGAAGACCAAAACCAAAGCCCAAGTTCATTATTAAGGCCCAATCCAATTCAGGCTTAATCAAAAGCCTAAGTTTAAGGCCAAAGCCCATTTTCATTTCAAAGACCAACTGAGCCCAAGCTCAGTTCATTTTATTATTATCAAACCCATTAGCACTCAAAGCCCAATTTAAGCCAAAAGGATTCATAGCCCAATAGCAATTTAGGAACCCAATTAGCTAAACACTCCAAAACACACCCGATCTCTGTGGATCGACCCGTACTTGCACGAGCTACAACTGACGACCGTGCACTTGCGGTATTACTGTAGGCCCCCGTTTTCATTGCGCTTCATTTTATACATATCTCCGGGCCCACCAAGTTTTTGGCCCGGGGATAAAATTTCTATACCCTTTTCCAGGCCTGCCAAGTTTTTGTCTCTACACTTTTTCTTTTGGGTTGATCCTCAACTCTTTAGATTGTTAGTGTATGGTGATTTTTTTGTATATAATCCAGTAGATAAAATTTCTTAAAAACCCTTTTGTTCCTTTTGTATATATTTTGCTAATCCAATATGATCTCGGCTGAAATATGTTGGATTTTTGCCTTGAATAACGGAGTTTTAATTCTGCTTTCGCCAAAATCGGGTATTCTCTCTCCTTTTACTCTACTCAGCATGTCCCTTTCCATATGTTGCATTTTAATTCTTTCCATATTTTGAAACATTGAGGACAATGTTTAGTTTAGGTTTGGGGGTATAGAGTAGATACCACGATAATATGCTATAATTAGAAACGAACTCCTTCTTCTTTTTGAAAAAAGTGAAAAATTCCAAAAAAATTTAAAAAATCAAAATTCAAAAAAATTAAAAAATGAAAAATCATAAAAATGGAGCTCATTTACCTTGAAATGTTGACTCTTGTGCAAATATGTAATTATTAGGAGTCTTAGTCTAGATATTTAGGCACCCTGATTCTAGCACAATTCACATAGTGATAAGAAATTTGCACGTGCACGATCTACCAATACATGTATAGCCTCGATCTTCAAGGTGTTTGATAGGAAGTTACGATTGCCAATCACTTTAGAATACTGAACGAAACTTGACTAGCTTGTTCTTTGGTTGGTTGGGATAGAAGGTGGAGGTTACATTAAGAAAAACAACCATCGAATTTAACTGGGTGCATCAAAAAGGGCTACCTCTTGCAAAGTGTCATGTAATTTTTGTTTCCTTTTGTATTTGTATCAAAAGTGTTTCTTTGTTCAAAAAAAAAAAAAAAAAACGATGTATATATTCAGAAGAAAAAAAAGAGAAAAAAATATCAGAAAAATACAAAAAAATCAAGTATTTATCAATTCCATCATCTCTTGTTCCAAAAATAAAAAGAGAATAGTCAATGTAAATAAGAGTCATGTAAAGAGTCATTTTGTTGTTTCATTGTAATAAGCAAGGAGGGTGTATGCCATTGATGTACAACACGAGTAATTGTGAAATACCTCCAACTCATTCACAATTCTCGTAAAGTCCGGACAGCTAGCTAGATTTCGACCTCAGTTCTTAGCCTGAGAAACTATCTCTTGGTGATTAGTAGTCATAACATCCGATCTTTCTTTACACATGTGTAGATACACTTTACACTCTTATCACATGTCTTTATTTGTTATCAGTGCTAGGATTGTGCCTTTGATAGCTAGATTGACATCTCCATTTTGTTGTGAGCTTAAACTGTCTTGCACATGTCACATTTGATGGAATATGAGCTTATATTTTGTCCTAGAACTTTGTAGGTACGTTCTAAGCAAACCTTCACGAGACTTCACTCGTCCACTAGGGACACTTAGTGGTTTAAAAGGCTTAGTGCATACGCTAAATGCATTCGAGAGACCAGCGACAGTGGTATAGTTAGGATTTCCTTAGTTTTGTTTTACTTGAGGACAAGTAAAATTCAGGTTTGGGGGTATTTGATGAGTCCTAAAAAATGCATATTTCTATATATTTTTCTTGGCATTTAACTCATCTTTTGTGCATTAATTCTACATTTTATCCCATATTCTGTATTTTCTTTGTTTTCAAGAATAAATATTTTTATTAACTAATTTTGCATTTTTAGGTAATAAATAAAGTTTGGATGAATAGCGGAGCGGAAAAGAGCAGAAAAGTGGTGAAAAGCCGGGAGGAATTACACAAGGAAGCCGCGAAGAATGTTGTGCACAAGACCAGAAGGCTAGAACTGGGATTGAAGAGGAAGAATTGTTCTTAAAGAAGATATGGGCTTGGCATACCCAAGGCCCAAAACCCTCACCCAAACCCATTTCCAATATCCATACCCGTTTCCCTTTTTAGACGTCAGATTGGATCATCTCAGCATCCAACGGTCGCATCATCTTCGTGCATCGAAATTTGAAGCTCCTGTCAAACACTATAGCACCTAACTCCATCTTGAGCCGTCAGTTTCGTTGTACTTCCGCATCCAACGGTCGCTTTAAGCTTCCTTCCATCTCGCCATTAGATCGATCCATCACCTCCACATCCAACGTATCATCCTCGCTGTACATCCAACTTGCTGTCCCCGCTCAACACCCGAGCACCTAACACCTATACCCGTCAGCCAAACAGACCTTACCCAATTTTCCATCGACCACCTTCTTCTCCATCTTCTCCCCCATCCCTCTGCAACAGATCCACCAACTCCATCGACACCACACCCTCGTCTCTGCCAGCCACCAAATTCCACCAAAGACATCATGGCTCCTACCAACTGAAACCCACTCTTCCCCTACTCCTCTAGCTTTCTATAACATCAATTCCTCGATCTTTTCCTCTCACAGGAACCCTAGGTTAGGGGTTGATGAAATAGATGAGCTAGAAAAGCAATTAGGGCAAGGGAAGAACAAGAGAAGACGCAGGAAGAGGAATAGAGGCATGGGTGAAGAGTCATAATCATTTTCAGAGATTAGGTAAGATTTTTTATCAAACCCTAATTTTTCTGACATTGGGGATTTTTTGGGGAAATCGATTGTATGTCTAAATTGAAGTATGGGTCACGTAGTAGGGTTGTTATCAGTAGATTAGGTTAGCCAATTTTGATTTTAATTGTATTTTTCAGCAAACCCTAATTTTGCTGATGTGGTACTGATTTGGGGATTCTTTGATTATAGCTTGTATGTATAAATAGGGGTCTCTGGGTGTTGTAATGGGGCATGCCTGGGCTAGCCAGTGTACCACCAAGAGGACTGGACTAGCCAGTTCCTCAATTGTTCATGTCCTGTTTTTAGTTCAACTGTTTTGTGTTATTTTCAATTGTTTTGCACTGTCAATTATGTTCTAACCTGTTCTGCTAGGGTTGAGATGAAGCCCTAGCTTATTGCTTGTTATTCATGCTCTTGTCAGTAGCCATGATGTGTGTAAATGCTCATAGTGAAACTCCATCTTAGGGCTTCAACACTAGTCTTTCACATTGGATGTCAGGCATCCATTGTAGTTAGAATCATCTAGTGTTGCTGAACTGCAACTCATGCTTAATTTTATATATTGTTCTTTTGATTAATTGTGCTTTAAACAGACAGTTAATACTTAGGGATCATACCTTAGTTGTGATAGGAGATTTCATATCAAAATGACCCTTGCTATATAGAGGATTGACATCCCTCTTGCTGGTGGTTATAGAAAAACAATGTTACTGTCAGTGATGAATAATCAGTGTGAGTTAGAACTGGATTCAAAAGCCCTAGCATGTTCCTGTTTACTTGCTTTACATTCTACTGTTTTTCAGTTCAGTCACTGCCATCATCTCAAGTGTGTTTTAACACAACCAAGACTCTTTGTTACAACTTAGTTTTAGTGAAATCTTAAGCTTCAACTACACACACCTTGTCCCTGTGGATCGACTCGCACTTGCACATAGCTACATCGACGCCGTGCACTTGCGGTATTAGTTTGTAGGTCTTTTAGAAACCTACCACCTTCTATATTGGCCCTTGAAACCACCTAGAGCCATGGCATGGTTTGTTTTGAACTTGTAATATTCGGGGGATAATTTTTTTTTGTAAAGTCTCGAATGTACGATGGCCCAAAAATCGGAATTTGGGAAAAACTGATACTTTTCAAATTTTGAACTTGCAATAATCGGAAGTCAACTCAGTTACCCAAACTTCCGAATATGGGTTGTCTAACCTTCTATATTGGCCCTTGGAACCACCTAGAACCATGACATGGTTTGTTTTGAACTTGTAATATTCGGGGAATAATTTTTTTTTTGTAAAGTCCCGAATGTACGATGGCCCAAAAATCAGAATTTGGGAAAAACTGATACTTTTCAAATTTTGAACTTGCAATAATCGGAAGTCAACTCAGTTACCCAAACTTCCGAATATGGGTTGTCTAACCTTCTATATTGGCCCTTGTAAAGTCCCGAATGTACAACACAAATCATTGTCATTTATCTGCTCTTCTTTACTTTACGACCGTGACTACCTCCTAGTCCTGCACGACCACGGGTTTGAGCACCTTCAGTTGGAGCACCTTCAGCGCTCGATGAAGCTCGAGTTCTTTTACCCGTCTTTGATACTGCCACCTTGGACGGATGCCTCTTCGTAACTTTCTCCCCAAACTGGGCAGCATAATCTTCGTTATCCATATTATCAACTAGGTCTCCAGCCTCTTTGATCTTCTCAGCTGGCATGGGATCTCCGCTTTTCAGGCATGCAGTTAACATTTTGGAAACACGCTTGAACCTATTCACCTGTTTTTTATACGTAATGACATAACATCAAACGGTAATTACCTAAGATTTATAGGAATAATATAAAATGAACAAAAATATAAGAACACACACCAGTCTATCATAACCAGCTGGTTTGTCTTTGATGATACAATTAAAACTTGAACCCACCGCAGTAGTGTTGGATTTGATTTCACAGATAATCAAAGGATGTGATACGTTGTTATACCAACTCATATAGTCTGGAGAATTTTCATCACCTCGGGTGGTTCGTCTACCAGTGTCGATAATGAAGTCATTCCTCTTATCCCAGTTATCAAGAACATTAGGTGGGCCTGTGTGAACAATCGTGAGATTGTCACCACTAGAAGAGCACAACTCCAACTCCAATTTGTAGTAATCCCCCATTTCCTCCACAGGTTGATGTTGTATATACCCGTGTTGTCGCATCACCCTAGAGGGGTTATACATCGCATATCCTGTGGGGTGCCACAATGGTCCAAAATAAAGGGACAAGTCCGACCGAACATTTATATGCCCACTGGCTCGATCTTCCTTGTATGGATCAAAGCATACGTCTGAGGCCTTCAATTGGTCCAAAATCTTCCTCATGCGAATCAACTACTGCTCTTTTGTCCTAAAACGGTTGTATTCAAATATATACTTTGTTCCTCTAGGAGTACCTTTGCACCACCCCGGGTTCTCTCCGGCCAACTTCAGGATAGGGAAGTGGTCATAGATTCACGCCTATATACATAAGAAACCAAGTTTTAGTAAATAGATTGTGTATATTCGGTAGTAATTTACAAACATTATTTCCGATTATATATAATCGGAAATAAAACTAAGTACCTATCCACCGAATAACCAACATTCGAAAATAGATATGGATCATTTCCTAACGAATATGCGTCATTTGGAGTTCAGTAACCTATAGTTTTTTTGTCCTGTATATTCGGTTCTAATATCAAAAGTATATTTCCGATTATATATAATCGGAAAACAAAATAAGTACCTAGCCACCGAATAACCAACATTCGGAACAAGAGATGGATCATTTCGTACCGAATATGCGTCATTTGGAGTTCAGTAACCTATAATACTTTGGCCTATATATTCGGCAGTAACTCCCCAAGACTAAACTCCGATTCTAAACAATCGGAAGTAAAACTAAGTAACATGTTGCCGAATATGCATAGTTTGGAGTTATGAATATGCATCATATGTATTGTCTACCGAATAACTATAGAGTGAGTTATAGAGTTAAAGAAAAAACCTGCAATAGAGCCACGTTCCCGGCAACTTGGCAGGTTCATAGCCTCGAAGCCTTTCTCAACTCTTCCATCAGGAATGCTAGGCATGCCGTGCCCCAAGAATAGTCATCGACTTCATGGAGAGGATCCAAAAGTTGTATAAGGTTGGCGTCGATCCGGTTGCCAGAAGTATTGGGGAATATGACACATCCCAATACACAAAGGAGATATGTGGTGGAAGCGTGGTTCACTTGCTCATCAGTTAACATTCCATTATTTTCCTTCTCCAAGGTGCCTCGGAACATATTCATCAAAACTGTAATGTTGATCTGTCTTGCTCTGTAACTTGCATGCCTCATAAACTCTGTTGTTGTTGTCTCTTCATCCCAACCTAACACTTTTTAGTGAGAGCATAAAGTTGTGCCCAACTAACTGCTTTGTGTAGTTAAACTTCACAGCTGTGCCTTGGTCGGGAAGGTTAAGAATCTGCACAACATCATCCGGGGTAATCGTCATCTCCCCAAACGGCATATGGAAAGTATCGGTCTCAGGATACATTCTCTCCACGAACGCCGATATGGCCACACGATCATGTTCCAATAATGAATTCTCGGCGGCATTAGCTAACCCCGAGTTGGCAACAATTGACTTGAACCTTTCACATTCACCGGATAAAGGCCACGCAAGCATTTTTGTTGGTGCGGCGGTAGGTTTGAGTAGACGGACCGCATCTTGATGATCCTATTAAAGTACATAAAAAAATGCTTAATACAAATATTACGATATAACACATAGACAATACATTGATAAAAAATAATAATTTTATTACCTCGGTTTCGTATATTTCTCTGGCCCATGAGTCTTTGTATCCAAATAGCATTTTCCCTTCATCCGCCGGTAGCCCAAGGATTGTGCCTGCTGGAATACCCTTCTTCTTCAAGTGCTGAGGGACAAGATGTGATGTTTTCTTAACAATATCCTTTTTTACACCGTCTTTTCCTTTTTTGGCTTTTTGGGTACCACTTGGTTGTCCTTCTTCTTCTACTCTTGGCACTGGATCAACTGGTTCAATTTCATGGTGGGGTGTAACTTGTGGAGCATTTGGTTTTGCACTTTGTTGAGCGGCTTGTTCAACACTTGGTTGCATCCCTTGTTCACTGCCTTGTTGTTCTACACTTTGTTCAGCACTTGGTTGCACTCCTTGTTGACTGCTTTGTTCTTGTAAGCTTTGTTGAGCACTTGAATTATCTTTGGCACTCCTTTCCCTCCTAGCACTACCTGTCACTTTCTTCCTCCTTTATCGACTTTGTCTAAACAACAAAGAAAGGAACAATATTTATAAACTATACAATCGGAAGACAAAGTATGGAAATATAATCCGAATGTACACATTCGGACGCAAGAAGACACATACTGTTCCCGAATACAAAACAATCGAAAGCTAACTAAACATATTTACAACCGAATATGCATCAATTGGAGTTCAGAAGCTCTAAATTTTTCATCATACACAATCGGAAGACAAAGTACACAACTATAACCCGAATGAACAAATTCGGAAGTAAGAAGACACATATTTTTCCCGAATGAAAAACAATCGGAATATATTTAAACATGTTTACAACCGAATATTCATCAACTGGAGTTCAGAAACTCTAAAATTTTATCCTACACAATCGGAGGTATAAAACATTATATTGTCTTCCGAATAAAAACTGGCCCCAAAATGGGATTTTTCCTATATCAAAAATTTTGAGATTTTTTCAATATATATATATATATATATATATTCGGTAGTGAGTGTACTTCCGAATACTGTGTGTCTACTTAAATATATTCGGGATCCAAAAAATTCATTAAACTACCGATTATTACCGGTTTGTATCCAGGAAGATATGGCCAACAATATTCGGCTGATAACCATCAAATATTTCTCCCGAATACTGTCGATGTTCTTGAGAAATGAAGAACACGACTACATTCGGAAGTAAATAAGCATGAATATCGCCCGAATCTGGATAAATAACCGAAAACCCTAGAAATTTTTTTTCTCGATTCGTCGAATTAAAGCGAAATAAACCCCAAAAATGATAGATTCTTACCTAATTGGGGCCATTTGAAGTTGACGAAGTGTTTGACTATCGGAATCGCCACCACCGACTACATCGACGGGTACTTCTTCTTCGCGTTCTTCTTCATTTGCAGCAACAATTTCTTTATTTCTTGCTAAAATCCCAATCTTTGGATCGATACCCCGAGCAACGTTTTTGGTTCTAGGTCTGTGGGTTTCATTTCCCTTATCCATTGTTTTATAAACGAATCGACGATGTTTTGATTTTACGATTCGCGGCGATGTTTCGGTTGAACACAAGAACGAGGGAAAGTTTTTTTTTCTTCCACAATCGGAAGATAATATGAAACTGGAAGAAGAAGAGTTGAAATGAGTAGATTTTTTTTGATTTGGTTTTTATACAGTTTTACCAGAAGGACATTTATATAACTTCAATATCATATAGGGTACCCCTTAACTAGAGTCTTTGGTTGGGTATAAATTGATGGCCCCTAAAAACGCGAGGTTGATTTATACCAGTAGATAAGAAATATTTATTGCACCTTTAAAAACCTAACAATTTTGCATTTCCGCCAGAAATTCCCGGAGATAAATCCACGGGGCACTCTCTTCGGGATTTTTCCTCGGGAATTTCTACGGTCAACATAGAATTACTCGGCTTTCATTTATCCTGTTTGGGGCTGTTTTCTTGTTGCTTTTTCTATCTAGACTCTTCAGTCTTTATTGCTGCTCCTTTCTAAGTGTTATATCCGGCGATTCTCAAGTTTCTTGGCGTTGATTTGTCTTGGATTGTGTAATGGCTCGATCTGTTCACCCTCCGGTCACATCTTCACTCGTGGGGTAGTAAATTTGAAGATACTTTTCTCCTCTTTGGCTATGGTTTGTATAAGCATAGGGCTTTGTTTTCTCTTCTTTTCTTATTTGATTCTCACGGCTACAGGCTAATTTGAATTTTTTAGTCAGGGAGTAGCTTTAACCAAGCCTTTAGGGTCACTTCCCATTTAATGCATTGTCTCTAAACTATCGGGAATGATAAAGCTACGAGAGATTTCTCCCGTGAAATCTCACGACTGAAACATAATAGTGGGACCCGCCACTAAAAGTGCCTCGCCTTTTATCTCCACTGGTGGTGGGACCTCAAAATCTGTTTTAGTCGGGAAATCTTGCCGGAGAAACCGCTCGGTAGGTCTATCACTTCCCCTCCCCTAAACTATAAGCAAAATAGCTTTTGTGTACCTTTACACTTGTTTAATCAATATTTGCTTAGACTGCTAGAACCTCCATGTTTTAGCTTGTTTTGAATCCTCTTTCCTCTTTGGCTGTAATATTCCAGCCTGCTTAGTGTAACTGCTACTCCAACTTGACTGCTAGGCGCCCCCCAGGTTTTGCCCCCATCTAAATCCGCCAGTAGGTGGCATCATCTGCCACCATTAGATCGATAACTTGAACCCCAGCAGGAGGCAAACAGGGGGCCCTTTTTGGTGTGGTGTGAGTGCCGGGGGAGGTATCTGGGGGGAGTTAAGCATTACTTCAATAATTTTTAGAGACTTTCGCATCTGTACGACTAGATTAATCATTTACCACATGGTATAGATATTACTAGTGGAAGTCAGTAGTACAAAGTATGAACCTCTCTACCTTTGAATGGCTGAAGAATTGTCCTTCACCAGGTTTTTTCCCTTCTTGGTTTTCTCATTTGAAAACTTTGCACCAGAATGGCTGGGACATAACAGTAGACGACCTTCCTGTTACGGACAATGTCAGGAAAATAAGTTAGCTTCGCGCCTAGCTAGGAAAAATAACTAAATAGACGTGGCGCGGCGCGGCGTGGCGTTTAATTACTTAACAGGAGGAAAAAATGAGTGCAATAATCAACATAAAGAGATGCATGCTAATGATTTAACTTACATCATCCCACCGGCAACCTGAAGAAGTGTCAAATGCACAAGGAACGTGATATGTATTCCTGCAGGAACGCATAGAACAGCCAAGAGCTGCACCCTTTAACCCACAACAACAACATTTGAGCTTTGAAACCCTTGCCAGCTCCAGTTCCAAGTTCATAACAGTTTTACCAGCATAATACACTCGAGGCGCCCTTCATCTCCAAATATGATTACTCAATTCGCTGAGGTTGAAATAAGATGAAAATCAAGAAAAATGAAAAAGGAATACAGAAACTTACAACTCTAGGCATTTTCGGTGAACATGTACCACATTTGGTCCATCAGATACCTCATCCTCTTTTACTTCTTCTCCGTTGGCAATATGCAACATGGATCCAGAGCCCTAAATGCCCGTACGGAAACATGGAGAATTAATCAGTAACAGCGAGAATATATTGTTGAGAACCACTTATGGAGTGCAAAGAAACATTTTTTTCAAAATTGACAAGGGAGGATAATTTAAGCTTCCTATGCTACTCTAATTTAAGAATTGTTATGTGTACGTATTCATTTCAAGGTCAGGCAAAAAAAAAAAAAAAAAAAAAAGAAAAAAAACACCACGTACCTTTGACACTGTAGAGGTTTGGCAAAATGCACAAATAAAAGTTGAATCGTTATTCGGACATACTGAAGTATTAGCTAGTGAGGTACTGCTACTAGCCGTGGTCTCTATACTAAACGATCTTTCTTCAACCTTTGCGACTGACACTTTATCACATTGTTGTGTTGACATTGTAACTAAATCCCGCTCCTCGACGGATTCCGTATGTTCCATTGGCACCAACTCCTAAATTACATTATCAACAGACACAAATAGCACATACATTTATTCATTATTTATCAAGGCTGACTTGGATAATTTATATAGGAACAAAAAGCTACCAACCTCTTTAAAATCTTGTAGTGAGTCTACACAGAATTCAACTTCAACAATACAAACATCATTCACTATATACCCATTGCTAGGATCTTTAAGCTCTTCTAACTTTATGAACTCATCAAAACCCCAGTCGCTCTCATCTTTGGTGAACCGGAACATGTCTTCCGTGTCTATATATACAAATAAACAAGGGCTAGAATTTAGATCCTATAGAAATTATCTATTTGATTTGTATGCGTGAAAATACTATGTAGTGCACAATGCTACCTTTTCTCAATGTGTTTTTGTTGTTTGTTTGATCAACAACGGACAAACTGAATTTCGCAAATTGCCATTCCTTACACTCAATAGCAACCACGTAGATTGACAAGTAACCATTCGTATTACATCCCCTGCGAAAAGCCAGCAATTGCGTAACACAAAGATAGCAAATTTTGAGTATTCAATATGATAACAGAAATTGCAACATAGACTGCAGAGAAAGTGCTGGTCATAAAATTGATTTATATACCATTTATGAGGACCTATTTTGAAAACAGGTGAGAAATGATTTTCATCATTCAATTTTGAAATGTTTTCAATCTTCCATTTGAATCTGGAAGAGGAAGAGACGTCGTCTGCATGCTCCTTTTGTACTGCAAGAAGCAATGAAGAAGTAAGGAAAAAGATCAATTTGCAAAACCAACCTAGCTACCTTTCATTTGGGGCAAAACTGCAGCCTAGCTAAGAAAATCAAAAGAAAGATAAATGTACGAAACTTTTTCAACAACTGATGAATCGCGTACATCCATTGCATACCATTTCTAGTAGTATTTTGCATTGAAGAAGAAGGAGAAGGAGAAGAAGAAGAAGAAGGAGAAGGAGAAGAAGGGAGTAACTAATAATCTCTCGTTGTCTGTACAGAGTTTTCCTTTTGATCTCCACTCTTTTTTGACTTGTTTCTTTTGCGTCTTATCAGACCCAGTCAGTGTAGAACAGTTCCCCACACACGTAAAGTGGGAGAGAGAATTGCGTCTTATGAATTGCTGTAGTCAAGTGTAGAATTTATGGGCTTAATATCCAAGACCACACTCGCCTCCTGTTGAATTCGACAACGACCACACTCAGAAACTAACTTGTGCCGGAGCTGTTGATGCTGCGAATGAGAACTGGCGCAGCAAAAATTTGTTCATGTAGCCAAGGTGATTAAGCTGTCTCAGATAAGTTCTCTGAGTTGCGATCTCCGGTAGTTGCTGATTAATCAATCTTCGATACTCTTGAGATAGCTAATTTTTTAGACTTCCTCTTACTCCCACGAAAGCTTAGAGGTGTTTTCAACAGTATAGAAAATCAGAAACCGGCAATGCTAAATATTACGAGCTAGTAATTAACAAGGATTCTTTAATTACACTGAGCTAGAGCTTGAAAAATAGGAACTGACATTACTAACCCAAACTAACAGTACTAGCAAGTATTTTTTTTACAATGCAGAGATCCTGAACAAAGAGGCAGAGATTTAATCCAACTAATTTTCTTCTAATTACAAAAGAGCTAAAGCTCGAGAAAAATGACTGCGCCACTTAAAACAAACTTGCAATAACTTGAGAGGCCAAATGACAGAGGCTGGACTGGCCTTAACAAAAAAAACTCCAGGACTCGAGAACTAGTCAACAGAACAAAGGCTAGCTAACACGAACTCCTCGACGACCTCGACCACAACGTCCCTCGCCATCGGCTATCTTTTCCTCACTGGTTTCGATTGTAGAAGCACCTCGACGACCTCTTGCATCCTTCACTTTTGCGTCCTTACTGGCTGTGCTTGTAGTTGTGTCTTGTGAAGAATCTCGAGTCCTCTTAAGGCCATACAGATGTTCGGCATTTTCACATGGCAAGTTCTCAATTTGTTGACGGAGTACTATTTGATCAGCAACCGTCATTGGAACTCCAGAATCAATTGAGCAACTCAATTTTTTTACAAGCTGCTTAGCCCGTGACATCTATATTCATTTAGAAATAACAAATGTTTAATACTATCAAATCTAATAAAATCCTCACAAAATTTAAAGAGAAGAACAGTACGTACCACTAATTCCAGAGCCTTGGACTTGGATACGTCTTTGATGATAGGTTTCTTCGTGACCACCGCTGAACATTTTGGATTTACCACTTGAGTATGTGAAATAGTTTCGAACCATTTCATGTACATTTTGTCACATTGATCGGCTACGTTGAAAGGCCTTAACTCACTGATATCTACGCAATACCTTAGTCGTTCGTTCCAATGATGGGTGTCTGGTGCTGGTTTGTACTTAGGCTCAAATTTACTCTCTGATGATTGTGTTTGGTCCTTCAATATTTTGAATTTTTCCTCCCCAGGTACGGTTTGGATAAAACCTAGTTGACGCAGGACTCTACAAGGATTGTACATTACGCATCCGTGGTGATAAAACAAAGGTCCGTTGTAAAAGGCGGTTGGTGACCTTGGGTACAATCCTTGTTGCCTATGTTCCAAGTAAGGGTCAAATGTTACCTGTTGAGCCATCATTTTGTCCAAAGCCTCTCTCAAGGAAATTAATTCAATCCGTTTAGTCTTCGACTGAGATTTGGTGAAGGCATATCGACCTCCTCTAGGACTTCCTACCTCCCAATCTCTTTTAATGGTGGTGCCCAACTTCAAAGTTGGAAAGTGCTCATAAACCCACACCTATGTCAAGACCGAATCATACATTAGAGAAGAACAAATCGAGCATTAATAAAAATGTAACAATATGATAATGAAAACATAAGTTACCTGGAGCAGACCCACATTCCCTCCAATTTGGGAATATCCAAGCCTAGAGGCTTGTCTAAGGTTGTGAAGTAAATATGACAGGCAAGCAGTGCCCCATGAATACTCCCCAACCCTATGTAAATCCTTCAATAACTGCAAGAAATTGGCGTTGACAGTTTTTCCTGAACGGTCAGGGAAGATAACAGTTCCCAGAATGTATAACAAGTATGCCGTTGCGGTGCCACGAACTCGTTTCTCGTCTACCTGCTCGAGTTCCCTTGTCTTCCAAAAGTAATTCTTCAAGCTTAGTAATTTGAATTTTCTCATCACCACCTTACGCGGTTGTCCAATTCTAATCCCTTGGTCATTACAGGGGAGCATTTCTTCCATTGAATCTCTGGGTGTTCCTACAGCATTTTGGAACTCAAAATCCAATTGGTGGGACTCCCAACCTAGCGTCTCTTGTGCCAAAGCGTAAAGCACATTCCATTCCAAGTCCTTCACAAAGTTCTCCTTGACCGATCTACCTTCTACTCGGAGGCCCAAAATTTGTTCGGCGTCATCAGGAGTGATTGCCATCTCACCAAATGGGAGATGAAAGGTATCCGTCTCAGGATAGTATCTTTCACTAAATCCTGATATAGTCACTGAATCATAGGACTCCTGGGCATTCTGAACTGCAGGTAATAACCCAGATGCCTGCACAATTCGGATCACAGCATCACATTCCAGACTCAATGGCCAATCCTTCAATGACTGGCGTTTCAAAAGTCTTGGATTCGGCTTTGGAAGCTACAAAATAGATCAAAATGCAATCACCTTAATAACATCAAGTCAGAAGAATAATGAAAAGAAATAGTAACATAAATCATAGCATTGGTTTACATTATTACCAACTGACGATAAATTTTAGCAGCGTACGAGTATTTGTAGGCAAATAACACCTTCCCTCCATCCTTGGGCAACCCAGGAATAACACCATCCTTGGGTATCGGTATCAATTTGTCTTCTTGTGGAATGTGCTTTCCTTTGGGAGAAGGTTCTGTGGTTTTCTTTGGATCTTGGACTGGGACTTCATCTTCTTCCATGTAGTTTTCGTGATCTTCCTCCACTTCAACATCCCCTTGCAAGTCATACTCCTCATTACCTTGTTCATCCACGTGTTAAGTAAAGCATAAGAGAATACACGTGTTAAGTAAAAAAATATATGAACCGGAAACTAAAGAGAAAATTACAAAAAAAAATTAAGCCTTCCTACGTTGTAAGTCATACAGTGATTCTAATATTCAGAGAATTTAACTAGTTTAATCATTTACCCCATGGTATAGATATCAGTGGAAGTCAGAAGGAAACTCTACCTTTGAACGGCTGAAGAATTGTCCTTCCCTAGCTTCTTTTCCTTCTTGGTTTTCTCATGTGAAAACCTCGTACCAGAATGGCTGGGACATAACATTAGACGACCTTCCTGTTACAATGTCACGTAAAATAAGTCAGCTTCATGCCTAGTTAGGAAAAAAAAGAATAGATGAGGCGTTTAATTACTTAACGAGAGGAAAAAATTGGCGCAATAATCAACATAAAGAGATGCATGCTAATAATGTAACTTACAACATCCCACCGGCAACCTGAAGTGTCAAATGCACAAGGAACGTGATATGTATTCTTACAGGAACGTACAAAACAGCCAAGAGCTGCACCCTTTAACCCACAACAACAACATTTGAGCTTCGAGACTCTCGCTAGCTCGAGCTCCAAGTTCATAACAGTTTTCCCAACATAATACACTCGAGGCGCCCTGCATCCCCAAATATGAATATATGATACACTGAGGTTGAAATAAGATGAAAATCAAGAAAAATTTAACGAGAATACAAAAACTTACCACTCTGTGCATTTTCGGTGAACATGTACAACATTTGATCCAGCAGATACGTCATCATCTATTACTTCTTTTCCATTGGCAATATGCAACATGGATCCAGAACCCTGAATGCACCCGTACAGAAGCATGAAGACTTAATTTGTAAAAGAAAGAACATGTTGCTGATAACCACTTAATAATTAAGGAATGCAAAGAAACATTTTTGTCACAATGGACAAGGCAGAGAAGAACATTATGCTTAAGATACTTTAATCATCCTATGCTACTGTAATTAAAACAATATTATATGTATTTGTTCGTTTCAAGGTCAAGCAGAAAAACAACAACGTACCTTAGATACTGTAGAGGTTTGGCAAAATGCACAGATAAATGCTGAATCGTTATCCAGACATATTGAAGTATTAGCTAGCAAGGTATCGGTATTAGCCATGGTCTCTTGAACCTTTGCGACTGACACTTTATCCACTAGTTGTTTATCGATGTTCCCATCTAGCTTCCTATGTGAATCACATTGTTGTATTGACATTGCAACTAAGTCCCTCTCCTCGACAGATTCCATGAGTTCCATAGGCAACACCTCCTAAATCACAAAATCAACAAATACAACGCATACAGTCATAATTTATCAAGGCTAATTTGGATAATAATAGTTGTTGGTTTAGGAACAACAAGCTAGCTACCAACCTCTTTAAAATCTTGTAGTGAGTCTAAACAGAATTCAACTTCAACAATACAAACATCATTCACGATATACCCATTGCTAGGATCTCTAAGTTCTTTTATCTGTATGAACTCATCGAAACCCCAATCCCTCTCATCTTTGGTGAACCGGAACATGTCTTCCGTATCTATATATACAAATAAACAAGGGCTAGAATTTAGAACCTATAAAAGTTATCGATTTTATTTGTATGTGTGAATATATAGTGCACAAATGCTACCTTTTTTCAGTGTGTTCTTGTTATTTGTTTGATCAACAACAGACAAACTGAATTTCGCAAATTTCCAATCCTTACATTCAATAGCAACCACATAGATTGATAAGTAACCATTCATATTACATCCCCTACGAAAAGCCAGCAATCGCCTAACACAAAGATAGCAAATTTTAAGTAATCAATATCATAACAGAAATGGAAACAAAGAGGTAGTACTAGCACTGCAGAGAAAGGGTTTGTCACAAAGTTGATTCATATACCACTTGTGAGGACCTATTCTGAAAATAGGTGAGAGATGATTTTCATCATTCAATTTAGAAATGTTTTCAATCTTCCATTTAAATGTGGAAGAGGAAGAGACGTCGTCTGCATGCTCCTTTTGTACTGCAAGAAGCAATGAAGAATTAAGTCAAAAGATCACTTTGCAAAACCAACACTAGCTACCTTTCATTTGGGGAAAAATTGTTGCCTAAGAAAAGCAAAAGAAAGATAAATGTTCAAGACTTTTTCGACAACTTAATAGTGTACATACATTGCATACCATTTCTGGTAGTATCTTTTTGCATTGAAAATACTAGTTCAAATCTGTACCGATGAAGATGAAGAAGAAAACAATGGAAACAAAGGGTAAGTGTCTAGCTAGCACTGCAATGAAAGAAGTAATGAAAAAAAAAATGAAAGAAATGCACTAAAAAACATTAATACCCACCTTCCAGAGTGAGATTCTCTGAGAAATTCTTTACACTGATCTCTTGCTAGATTTTCTTCCTTTTTGATTCTCTGAGAGAACAACTAATAATCTCTTCTCTCGTTGCCTGCACGGTTTTTTACTTCCCTCTTTTTTGACTTTCTTTCTTTGGTTTCTAATACGACCCAATCAGTGGAGAACAGTAATTATTTTTAATATAGTAATTCTTCGCCATTTCCCAATAAACCTATAGGGGGAGAGAAGGATTGCACCTTAAGCAGTAAGCAACCCAGCTCTGTAGCCTGTAGGAGCTAGGCCTAGGGTTTAATTTTTTTTTCCTTAATTTCTCTTGTCATTCGCTTGTCAAAACTGAGTAGACTCAAATCTTAAGGGGTTAGCCCAGTTGGCCAGGAGACTGACTCTCAAGTAGGAGGTCAGCGGTTCGAGTCTCCGCTCAATCGTAAATTATACTAACTTTAATATGGGTTTAAGAGGGCCGAGTTTGCTCAGTGAGGAGTAAGCCGGTGGCTACCCTGCCAGGGGACAGGACGGGCCTATGCCTAGCATCAAGAGAACAAAAAACTGAGTAGACTCCTTTTATCACGTAGCTACACTACATATTTACCCGCGCGTGCACCAAGACGGCTACGGGGGGTGTCAGATTACTGGGGGTATCATATAATAGAGGTGTAAAACGTGTCGATCCAGCACAGCGCAACCCACTAAATCACTTGCTTAGCATGTTGTGTGTCGTGTTGTGATGTGTGGAGATTAAGACGTGCCTTGCTAGAAGGCGTGTTGTGATGTGCCAAAAATATAAACGTGTTATGCTGTGTCGGGCACATATTTTTTATATTTTCTAATATATATATTTTCCAAATATTTAGGTAGTATATGTGTTGTTATGAAAATAAGTCAACATAATGATAATAAAATGTCAATAATTGGTTAGAATAAAGGCTCTCTTGTGAAAATAAGTCAACATAATGTTAATATTTAGGTATTATATGTGTTACACATAATGTGATGTATTGTGCCATGTTGCGTAGTATTTTATACATATTATGACGTGCTTTCATAACTTGATGTGTTGTGTCGTGCCACGTGCTTATCCGTGTCGCGTGCTGTGCTGGGCTACTGTGTCGATTAGTCTAGCCCAACTCGACACATGAAACTAACGTGATGTGTCGTGCGGGACTAAGTCACGTGCTGGACTGAGCTGTGCTTAAATTTTAGCGTGCTGGGCTGGGTTGTGCTCGTGCTGGCACAACCCAATTTACACCTCTACCATATAAGATAAATTGAAAAGTTCTTTGTCTTATATGTTATTTGGCAACCTTCCTTGTAATATGGTACCCTTATTGACTATGTTAGAAGATTTGAACCATTACATCTTAAAATTCCTCGCGTTTTTAGGGGCCACCCGAAAGGATTTATGGGCCATCAATTTATACCCAGTCAAAGACTCTAGTTAAGGGGTACCCTATATGATATTGAAGTTACATAAATGCCCTTCTAGTAAAACTGTATAAAAACCAAATCAAAAAAATTCTACTCATTTCAACTCTTCTTCTTCCAGTTTCATATTATCTTCCGATTGTGGAAGAAAAAAAAACTTTCCCTCGTTCTTGTGTTCAACCGAAACATCGCCGCGAATCGTAAAATCAAAACATCTTCGATTCGTTTATAAAACAATGGATAAGGGAAATAAAACCCACAGACCTAGAACCAAAAACGTTGCTCGGGGTATCGATCCAAAGATTGGGATTTTAGCAAGAAATAAAGAAATCGTTGCTGTAAATGAAGAAGAACGCGAAGAAGAAGTACCCGTCGATGTAGTCGGTGGTGGCGATTCCGATAGTCAAACACTTCGTCAACTTCAAATGGCCCCAATCATATAAGAATCTATCATTTTTGGGGTTTATTTCGCTTTAATTCGACGAATCGAGAAAAAAATTTTCTAGGGTTTTCGGTTATTTATCCAGATTCGGGCGATATTCATGCTTATTTACTTCCGAATGTAGTCGTGTTCTTCATTTCTCAAGAACATCGACAGTATTCGGGAGAAATATTTGATGGTTATCGACCGAATATTGTTGGCCATATCTTCCTGGATACAAGGAAGATTTCAACATAACCGTCAGATTTCAACATAAATTTAACGTCACATAATAAAAGAGCACAAAAAGTAAATTTTGTAGTGACAAATCATTTGGCGCCGCAGAGTTGATTCAACATTGCGTTCAAGTAATGCTTTCTTGAGTTTGGTGATTTCGGCTCGGTTTTGGATTTGAATGTAGATCCTGGACGTCCATAAAATAAAGCCTTAGAGACACACCACCTATCAGATCATATCTTTACATTGGCTGGAATGTCATGCATCTTTATGTGTAATTGGAAATAATGTAAATTGTAAATTTTTTAGTTTTTCACGACAAGCTTAAAATATGAACAGTTATACACGCAAAAAAAAAAGAAAAAAAAGAACAATCTTCGCGATAAATTTACATATTTCATGGAAGATTTTTGTTGACATCACTACACCATATTCAGGGTTTAGTAAGTCACTATTTCAGTCACAAAATAGGGTTGTAACGCGCCCGAGCCGTTATAAAAGAGGGTGTAACAAATTTTCGTAACCTACATGTTGTCGTCACGAATTTTGGATTGTGACTGATTCCGTAACCGAATAGGAGCCGTTACGGATTTAAAATTAGTAACCACCGTATGATCGTTTCTAAATTTTTAATAGAGTTACGAATATATTGACTAAGTCTACGTTGACTGACTTCAGTTTTCTGGTAGAACTTTAGTAACCAAATATTTGCCGTTAATAAAATTTTACTAGGGTTACTAATATTTTTACCAGGTCAACGTTGACTGACTCCTATTATCCTGGTAAAAATTAGTAACACTTTTTGCCGTTACTAATTTTTTGGTAACTGAAAAAAACGGTCAATTTTCGTTGACCTGGTCAAAATTAATTCCCACCCATTTTGTTTTACCTTGCAAGTACCATATCCCCTGGATTATGTTGTTATTCAATCCAATCCAATTCAAACATTCATTCACAAGAAGTCATTCAAACATTCATTATTTCAACATTCAACCATTCGTTCATTCTACATTGGAAAGAAGCAAAAAAAACTTCTAAGTATATGATACTTGTGTCATGGTGAGTTCAACTGTCAGATGATTCATAACTACTAAGTATAGGCAGATGACTCTTTTACCTGAATCCACTTGTTTCTTTATTCAATATCCGCTTGTCCTCAACATTCTTTATAACCACTTCGTCTGCAAGCAAGTAAACAATGCATTTAGAAATAGAGTTTCGCAAACCTTCGCATACCATATTGACACAAGACAACATTTGAACTTAGTATGTTGGATTCACAAGATAAGAAACAAGTAATACACAAGACTATGCAAAACTAGACATTATGCATTCTACAAGATTTGGTGTAACATGACAGTTGCCATTTTATCAAGATTGTTGCTGGTACTGGTGATGTGGTAGACTGACTATTTACTTTGATCAACATTGTAAATGCTTTGTACATTCAATTTTACATGACATGATTCCTTAACATTTAAGATTAAAAATATTCAAGCCAAAGGGATTAAAATATGTCTAAAATTCTGCCTGCTTTCGTTACTTTCTATGTTTATACCTTATTGGTTCGATGCAGTTGGAAGTAATCACCCTAGGACGACATGCACCTTGTGAAGCTAGGTTGCAGTTAGCTATCTGCGGCTATTAATCATGGGTGTAGCTTCTTCACAAGCATTCTTAGCTGAGTCTGGTTCCTTTAACGTCACCTGCATATATAAAAGTACCAATGACGCAAAATTATCCATGATTATGATTGATAAAAAAGATGAGTTGCAGCTTCAGTTTTACGCTATTGCAAATAATGCAATAAGGGTCAAAGTGAGTAGTAAAACTACTAAGTTTAGCTCGCAAAAAAAAAACATCAGCTGCAATTCATTCTACAGCTCAAACATTTATTCTCCATTCAAAAGAAGGAAAATGAGTAGTAAAACATTCTTCATTCTACAGGTCAAAGTGAGTAGTAAAGCTGAAGGTTAAAATGGTTTCGCACGTCACATTTTCTTCTTATTCTTGACATCAAAGACATGACAGAAAACAAATGCGCTGCATGATGAGATATCACTTTGACGAAAAATTGGAATATGTCTTGCACTGTGATGATAACCTAATGCCTAATGGCTAATGTTCATTTAAGATTAAAAACATTTTTTATTCTGCAGAGACATGGTTGTGCACGATGTCAAGAAGATCACAAAAGAGACTTACCAGATGAAGGTCACCAATATCAATTCGATCATTAAGTGTTGTACCTCGCAAGAAAGTGTAAAATTGAAGGTTAAAATATTAACTGCAGTCGATCATAAACAAATCAAGTAATACTATATCCATGAACAAGCAGAAACAAATAAAGTAATTACCAGGGATTGATATTGCCCTGGTGGCTCCTATTGCTTCAGCAAACCTTAACTGCAATCACCTGCACAACTAAAAACACATACATAGCAACAAAAACTATACTCATACACAAAGTAAAACTCACAAAAAGATATATCAAAGTCATTCTCAGTTAAAATTAGTACTTTCTTATGCACATTTGCATAAGAATCTCCCTCAATCACAACTGCATCAGAGTTTACCTATGCAAAACAACATATGATTACATATCAGCATGTTCAGCATACATACAAAAGTGTGAACATTAGCAAAAAAGCAAAAAAGATGGATGACATAATAGCAAAAAAGCATAGGATGATGGATGGGATATCTTTATCATTTCCAAAAAAGACAGATAGACCCTTCTAATCATATCGGACACAGAGTTTTGGATGAACCACATAGCCCCCAATTCCAACTTCTTGAAAGGTCTTCACAAACTTGTTAGTTTTTATGGTCGGTTCATCTGGCAATAGTATGAGCTCCACCAACACCTTTGCATGATCATCAGCCACAGGTGATCCATGAGCTGTACGTCCAAATTCACCGCCACAAAATCGACCAACAGCAATGGTCTCATTATTCAAGTTCACCAATGAACATTTGGCCCCTACTGCTGATCCAGCTGGTGATACCTCAACTTCATTTGGAAGTGACTGAGAAGGTGAACTATTCTGGCCAGCTGAAGCAGTCTGAGCAGGTGAACACGCAGGACCATGTGTAAAAAAGCGGGGGTCTAACAACACCACCCAATATTTCGCTTAGAAATCTGTATGGACAAACTCCAATATACTTTTTATGAGAATCAACTAGACAGTTAAGCTCAATCAATAAAAATATATATCAAAGAGTTTATATCTCAATCTCTCGATTTGATATTTACTCAAGCAAATGGAAATCTGCGAGTCTTTATCAAAGAGAGATAACTTGGATGGTACCAAAGACCAATGTCCAAGGATCAATCAATATCAATCAACAACCAAAGGTTGGATTTCCAATTGATGATCTTTAACACACAACTTGCATTATTTCAATTATATAAAAAATATAATGCGGAAAAGAAATAACACATACACCAGCAGTTTTGTTAACGAGGAAACCACAAATGCAGAAAAACCCCGGGACCTAGTCCAGATTGAATACACACTGTATTAAGCCGCTACAGGCACTAGCATACTACAAGCTAACTTCGGACTGGACTATAGTTGAACCCCAATCAGTCTCCCAGCGATCCAAGGTACAGTTGTACTCCTACGCCTCTGATCCCAGCAGGATACTGCACACTTGATTCCCTTAGCTGATCTCACCCACAACTAAGAGTTGCTGCAACCCAAAATCGCAGACTTGATAATAAACAAATCTGTCTCACACAGAAAAGTCTATCAAAGGATAAATCAGTCTCCCACAGAAAAACCCTAGGTTTTGTTCCGTCTTAAGATATAAAATCAAGGTGAACAGGAACCAAATGATAATTCGATTTTATATTCCCGAAGAACAGCCTAGATTAATCAATCACCTCTCAACAATCCTTCTTGACTACACAAGCAGTTTGTCGAGGAATCACAAACACTGAGACCAAGATGTTTGTGACTTCTTTATCTTTCCTATCGGAGAACTCTCACGATCTCAAGCCAATCAATAGATTGTACTCGTACGATATAATATGCAAGATCATATCACACAACTACGATAAAAGTAGTATTGGTCTGGCTTCACAATCCCAATGAAGTCTTTAAGTCGTTAACCTGGTTTTAGATAAGAAAACCAAAGGTTAAAGGAGAATCGACTCTAGCGAGCGCACTAGTATCACACAGACGTGAGGGGATTAGTTTTTCACAATGCTATATGTCTCCTTTATATAGCCTTCAAATCAGGGTTTTTCCTTAGTTACAAAGCAATCCATATTCACCGTTAGATGAAAACCTGATTTAGATTCAAGCTAATATTTATCAACCGTTAGATCAAAAACTTAGCTTGTCATACACACTTGGGTAGACGTTTACTGGATTTGTGAAAACCATGCCCAAACGTGTACGTGTATGTTGGTTCAACATAGTAACCCAAAAGGTGAACCATATGACGAATTCATATTAACCTAGTTCTTCTTCACCATAACTAGTTCAATTGACTCAAATGAACTAGTTAGAGAGTTGTTCAATTGCTATGGGATCTTATGTAACTACACAAGACACAATTGAAACAAAGATGATTCGATTCGATTGAATCGGCTCATGAACTTTATAGCCACGGTTTGCATAAAGCATTCCTTAGTAATTTAAGTTTCATGTTCAGAGCACATCTTTAGATCATAACCACTTAATCTCACACATAAGTTTGCGGAGATAAGGCAACCGGCAGAGTTTTCCAAACTCAGCAGAAAATCTTGGCAAAGAGACTTCCGCCAGTTCACAGACTAAACACGCAAACGAGTTTTTGGAAAATCCCAGCATAAATTCTCGGCAAGAGAACTTCCATCAGTTCGCGGACTGAGTTCACAAACTGAGTTCGCGGACTTGGCAATACCAATTCCTCTGGTTTCTCTCAATCAACAAAGTTCGAAATTTTAATTAAGTAAAAAGAACTTCAATTGAATGAGTTTATGAAAATTGATTGTGTATCTTGTTGCATTCCATGTCTATGTGGTTCATGCTTGCTGCCTTGTTTTTTATCTAGCAGACATAGATTTCACATTATGCTATTCTGGAGTTACTGCTCTTGGTTGGGAGAACTTTTTATGGGTATTTGGATTTATATATTTTTTATGTTTCAAAGTTTTTTTTTTGGGCATTCTCTGGGTGTTTTAGATTCCATTAATTGTCTTAGTTTGACAGTGAACTAATGCTAACACCTTGGAGATCTGATGCCCTGGAATCTCTTCTTTGTTTATTTGTCATTGTTTTCTTCTACTTTTGTTTATTTCATTTTTGTTAATAGTTCGACAGTGGAGAGTATGAGGTAATGATTAGGTAATTCCCTATTGGTTTGATTGTCGAAATGATGTCATACATGTATTCATTCTATCTGATCATTCTCTCAAAGTCCTACTAAAGAACGTCTATTTTTCTGTTTTACATTTTTTTTATTTTGTGCTGAATTATATTTTATTTGTTTCTGGAAATTCCATTCATCTTCTAACTTAAAGTTCATCCGTTGTTTGTTTTGTTGAGCAGGGTGTTCTTGGTATCAAGGTCAAGATCATGTTGGATTAGAATCCCAAAGGAAAGAGTGGTCCAATGACTCCATTGCATGATGTTGTTACCATCCACCAACCTAAGGATGAAGAAGACTTCGTCATGCCTTCAATGATGACTCCTACCGAAATCGAAATGCCACCTCAAATGGCAGTTCCCCCACAAATGATAGTAGCTTGAATGAGATGTGGTTTCTAGATTCATTTGGATGACGCTCATGTCTACAGACAGACTTCAGTGTTTAAGTATGTTAGTGATGCTGTCGGATGTTTTATTGCATGGCCCAAGGATGGAATAGTGTTCTGATAGACATCTTAATCTTCATAATCTTTTGGAGTGTGCTCAGGAAACTTAACTTTTGGTAACAAACATCTATATCGGTACCATTTTTTGAATGTGTGTGTTTAACACCGGCAGGTCAACTTGAATGAATGTAAATATGTTACTCTGGCAGGTTAATGTGAATGAGAAATACTTTCGGCAATTCGGTTTCAGCTATAATTTTTTTGTTCAAAATAGTTTTATGCACACAACTTCTAACAAAAGTTGTAGTTATGCATTTATCTACTGAAAACAGAAGTTGTTACTTCAAATATTACAACCTTTAAGGATGTTGTGAAAGAAGTATAACAATACAAATACTGAGTTGTGCAAATTTTTTCAACAACTCGAAGAAGAGTAGTGATAGCACTATTCACAATCATAGTAAGAGTTGTGAAAGAAACTCTAGAAAATTATGTTAGAATTTGACAACTCAACAAGGGGGTTGTGATAAAATTATCTACTATATATAGTATCTGTTGTGTAAGGATGTCCTACAACTCTTGTATGTATAGTGAAAGAAGGATTCAAAACTCTTGTTGGAGGTTGTGTTAGGTCTTCCAAAATAAAATCGAAAGAGAATCACAACTGAACCACAAGGTAGTCCAAACTTGAACCACAATCACGTTTACGACTCCTAAGTCAACATAATGATAATAAAATGTCAATAATTGGTTAGAATAAAGGCTCTCTTGTGAAAATAAGTCAACATAATGTTAATATTTAGGTATTATATGTGTTACACATAATGTGATGTATTGTGCCATGTTGCGTAGTATTTTATACATATTATGACGTGCTTTCATAACTTGATGTGTTGTGTCGTGCCACGTGCTTATCCGTGTCGCGTGCTGTGCTGGGCTACTGTGTCGATTAGTCTAGCCCAACTCGACACATGAAACTAACGTGATGTGTCGTGCGGGACTAAGTCACGTGCTGGACTGAGCTGTGCTTAAATTTTAGCGTGCTGGGCTGGGTTGTGCTCGTGCTGGCACAACCCAATTTACACCTCTACCATATAAGATAAATTGAAAAGTTCTTTGTCTTATATGTTATTTGGCAACCTTCCTTGTAATATGGTACCCTTATTGACTATGTTAGAAGATTTGAACCATTACATCTTAAAATTCCTCGCGTTTTTAGGGGCCACCCGAAAGGATTTATGGGCCATCAATTTATACCCAGTCAAAGACTCTAGTTAAGGGGTACCCTATATGATATTGAAGTTACATAAATGCCCTTCTAGTAAAACTGTATAAAAACCAAATCAAAAAAATTCTACTCATTTCAACTCTTCTTCTTCCAGTTTCATATTATCTTCCGATTGTGGAAGAAAAAAAAACTTTCCCTCGTTCTTGTGTTCAACCGAAACATCGCCGCGAATCGTAAAATCAAAACATCTTCGATTCGTTTATAAAACAATGGATAAGGGAAATGAAACCCACAGACCTAGAACCAAAAACGTTGCTCGGGGTATCGATCCAAAGATTGGGATTTTAGCAAGAAATGAAGAAGAACGCGAAGAAGAAGTACCCGTCGATGTAGTCGGTGGTGGCGATTCCGATAGTCAAACACTTCGTCAACTTCAAATGGCCCCAATCATATAAGAATCTATCATTTTTGGGGTTTATTTCGCTTTAATTCGACGAATCGAGAAAAAAAATTTCTAGGGTTTTCGGTTATTTATCCAGATTCGGGAGATATTCATGCTTATTTACTTCCGAATGTAGTCGTGTTCTTCATTTCTCAAGAACATCGACAGTATTCGGGAGAAATATTTGATGGTTATCGACCGAATATTGTTGGCCATATCTTCCTGGATACAAGGAAGATTTCAACATAACCGTCAGATTTCAACATAAATTTAACGTCACATAATAAAAGAGCACAAAAAGTAAATTTTGTAGTGACAAATCATTTGGCGCCGCAGAGTTGATTCAACATTGCGTTCAAGTAATGCTTTCTTGAGTTTGGTGATTTCGGCTCGGTTTTGGCTTTGAATGTAGATCCTGGACGTCCATAAAATAAAGCCTTAGAGACACACCACCTATCAGATCATATCTTTACATTGGCTGGAATGTCATGCATCTTTATGTGTAATTGGAAATAATGTAAATTGTAAATTTTTTAGTTTTTCACGACAAGCTTAAAATATGAACAGTTATACACGCAAAAAAAAAAAGAAAAAAAAGAACAATCTTCGCGATAAATTTACATATTTCATGGAAGATTTTTGTTGACATCACTACACCATATTCAGGGTTTAGTAAGTCACTATTTCAGTCACAAAATAGGGTTGTAACGCGCCCGAGCCGTTATAAAAGAGGGTGTAACAAATTTTCGTAACCTACATGTTGTCGTCACGAATTTTGGATTGTGACTGATTCCGTAACCGAATAGGAGCCGTTACGGATTTAAAATTAGTAACCACCGTATGATCGTTTCTAAATTTTTAATAGAGTTACGAATATATTGACTAAGTCTACGTTGACTGACTTCAGTTTTCTGGTAGAACTTTAGTAACCAAATATTTGCCGTTAATAAAATTTTACTAGGGTTACTAATATTTTTACCAGGTCAACGTTGACTGACTCCTATTATCCTGGTAAAAATTAGTAACACTTTTTGCCGTTACTAATTTTTTGGTAACTGAAAAAAACGGTCAATTTTCGTTGACCTGGTCAAAATTAATTCCCACCCATTTTGTTTTACCTTGCAAGTACCATATCCCCTGGATTATGTTGTTATTCAATCCAATCCAATTCAAACATTCATTCACAAGAAGTCATTCAAACATTCATTATTTCAACATTCAACCATTCGTTCATTCTACATTGGAAAGAAGCAAAAAAAACTTCTAAGTATATGATACTTGTGT